>NW_025408672.1:0-1369208 GCF_020360975.1 Hirsutella rhossiliensis
GTATTGCTAAGGTTAATTGCGTCCTGTTACGAGAACTCATCAGCACCTCTAAAACCTAACCTAACCCTAACCTAACCTAAAACCTAACCTAAAACCTAACCCTAACCTAACCTAACCTAAAAACCTAACCTAACCTAACCTAACCCTAACCCTAACCCTAAAACCCTAACCCTAACCCTAAAAACCCTAAAACCCTCTCGCGTAAGCGCCTCGTTAACTACGGCGTAGTACTAATAGCCCTTATTTATAAGGGTAGTAATAGGTAAGGAGTTATTAATTATAACCTATATTAAAGTAGGCTCTTTTTCTATATAAGCGGATAATTCCTCCTTCTCCCTTACTAGTATTAGTAATTAGGGCTCTAGAGATTATCTTTACTTTAGAGCTACTCTTTTTCCTCTAGGCCTAGGGGGGCGGAGTCCTCCTTATTATCTAAGGTAAGGAGCGGTTTTATCTTCGCTACTCGAACTACTATAGGCCGCTTAGCTAAAAGGAAAGGGCATTTTAATATAAAGTATATAGATACTCTATAATATAGGTAGCGGCCGTTAGCCTTCCTTTTCTTAATTTCCTTACTTATTACCTACTTCGCCCGCTAATTAAAGTATAGAGCGGTATAAGGGGTAGTCGATAGCGTCTTCTTACCGCGTCTAGCTTAGTCTATATAGGTAGCCGATATTAAGGTATCCTTATCTATATTAATAGCTAGTTATTTATCTTATAAAGGGGCGGTAATCCTATCGCCGCTATATAGCGTGCGCTTATAGAGCTTTTAGAAACGCGGCGTTTATTTATAGTCCTAAGCTACCTTTATTAACTAGCTTATATACTCGCTATAGTTAGTAGGTATAATTATAGGGATAAGTAGCTCTTATAGGGCTAGCGTAATCGAATTCCGTAGCTATATAAGCTTTACGCTATCTTCCTATACTATAGTCCCCGCTGCCTATAAGAGCGTCTCTTTAAAATTAAGAAGGAATTCGCTAAAGGTTTATCTATCTCTCTATTTAAGGGTCTATAGCCTATCTTATACTTTCTCCCGCTCTTATACGTTGCCGAACGTATATATAAGGTATTAAAAGAAGTCTTATAGGTCGCGTTTGCCCCTAGGGCCGCCCTTATCCTAGAATCTAGAGATCCGCTATATCTAAGGCTCCGGTAGCGTATAGAGGAGCAAATACTATACTATATCGCAATAGCTATTTAGGCCCTATTTCTTATTAGTTATAAACTTCGTCTATAGCTAGCTAAGGAAGAAGTAAAAGGACTCTAGCTTACTATCCTAAGTCGGCTAAGGGAGTAGCTTCCGCGTCGGTAGTATCGCCGCTATAACCGGCGTTACGGAGGTCGTAGGGGTTAAAGCTAGTCTCGTAAACGGCTCCCTTAATATAGCGAGAACCTCGTCCTTCTCGCTAGCTATTGCGCTTTTAATCGCTTTTAGGATAGCTATAATACTTCCTATCTATTTAAGGAGGGGCGGAGTACTTCCTCGAGGGGGAGGCGCCCTCTCTAAAGAGATATCTATTAGATCTATTAGTTAATAGCTTATACTATTATAGAGTAGATAGAGGCGTAGGTATAGGTGCCGTCTATAAGATAATATTAATAAGCTATATAGAGCTCTTTTATACGCGGCTAGCCTATATATATATATATAGGATCTAGCCCTCTATATATAACTATATAGCTTAGGCTATAGCCTAAGCCTATAACCTATAATAGTTTAAAGACTCTTATATAGGGTCGCGGATTTATAGTAATAGCTCTCTAAGGTCCTAATAGTAGTAATTAGTATTAAATTTACTTAAAAAGGGGGGGGGTCTTTATTAACGGCTTCTTAAGCTACTATTATAAGAGAATATTATGCTTTTTAAGCGTTAACCTAGCTTAAAGGCGTTAAAGGATCGTGTATATATAAGGCAGCCTAAGTTAGTATATAAATCGCTTACTATAAGGCCGCAATAGCTATAGCTCCCGCGTTAGTAAAGGTATCGCGGCGAGGGCAAGCCTATATTATATAGTAAGTAGGTTAACTACTTCGTAGGTAATTTTTATACTAAGATCCCTAAGCTAAGTCTACTTAAGGAACTAACGCCTTTATTATATCTCTTACTAAGCATCGCAGCGCTAGTAATAGCTTTAAATTTAGTATATATATATAGGTTATATATATATAGGTTATATATACGGGCGGGCGTAGGCGCGGGTGCGGGCATTTAAGCGGTATAAGTACTTACTAAGCGCGCGCGGTATAAATAGGTAGGGCGGGCTAGCTTTAGTATATATCTTAAAAATAGGTCGAGTATATAGATAGCAATATACTATTATATAAATAGCAATACTTTAAGGTATAGTCTAAGTAATAAAGTATAAGTTATATTAATAATAAGCTTATAATTATATATTATAAACTATAACTAGGTAATTATAATTAAAGATAGATTATAATAAAGATCTTTATTAAAAGCTATTAAGCTATCTATACTAAAAAAGCAAAATAAGATAGCTTTATATACTAAGAGGTTCTTTATAGAAAAAATACTACTTAGTTTACTTAGTATACTTAGTCTACTTAGTACTAATCTAACTAATTAGACTAATCTAACTAATTAGTTATATAACTTAATATTATTAAGTTACCCTATACCCTATAAGATTCTAACCGCTAAGGTGCTATAGCTTACTTCTTAGCTAGTCCCCCTTATAGTTAGCTAGGCTATAATATTTAGTTATAGTAAGCTAATAACCTAGATTAGCTAGATAGTAGTAAGGCGGCTATTTAAAAACTATAGGAGAAATACTATGCCCTGACTATAGAGCAAGATATAATACCGGAGCAACCTATAGTCCTATAGAAAATAATAGACTTAGATAACTATATAGATTTAATTAGGAAGCTAAGTACTTAGCTAGCTCTATCTATATCTACGTTATAAAACAAGTATATAGAAACCTATTCTCTATCCTAGCTATATTATCTAAGCTAGAGCATATCTTTAGTCTAATAGGACAGATAATTACTCTATAAAGGGGAAGGCTTAAAGCTAATTTAATAGGGGCTATATAGTATATTGCCTCTTAGGAGAAAGGCGGAGTTATTTAGATAGTTAAATAGATCTAGATTAAGCAGTGCTAAGTTAAATTAAATTAGATTGAGTTGAAAATTTTAAGACTTAAATCAGATTAAATTAGATCTGCTTCTATTTTTTACTAAATTAAATCAGATTAAAGCTAGCTCTGATTTAATCTATCTATTTACAAGTCTATAACGAAATATAATAGACTCTTAGCGACTTTAAAATAATATAAGAGGTTCGATCGAAAGTTATAAATATAAGCACATGCTAACGGCTTATAGCACCCGCATTTCAAATTAACCTAGGGTATATAAACGCTTATAGGGATGTTATGTTACGGTTAGTACTTAGCTAACTAGACTGCCTACTATCCTATAAACTTAGAAGAGTTATAAGTATCTGGATCTAGATTAAGAAGAAAGAAAGTTTTAACAGCTACTAAGTCTTTATAAGCTGGGATTGATCCCTGACATGTGCCCGTTAAACACTATCTATTACTCCCCGGTTTCTTCTGAGGGCCAAGTAATGAAAGAATTCTTAGGGCCTAGAAGAACCGGTGGCCCTTCTACAGTTTCCTTGTATCTCGATTCCATTTCTACAGGCCATGCTGAACTACCTGCATCTTTGTCCAAGTTGCGGCTTGGTGATACCCTCACTACTTCGAATGAGTTTATATGTGGCGTATAGCCGTGACTTGTCTGATGCCTGTGTTCCTACGCTGTCATAGGATTCTTGATCGAAACGGTGATGTGTGGTTGATCCTTAACATATACACCGCGAGTCCTAGTCGTTGGGTGAATGTAGGATCTAAAATATTAATATTAGCCAAATGACACTATGAACTAACTCGGGAAATTTTATTAGAAAAAATTACCGAATTAAGACTGTGGTTACGCTGGGATCGGTTTGCACGGCTGTCTCATAAGCAGCATACATGAGAGCTCTTGCAATCGCTTCGCTCCTTGGGCGCACGACCTTCCAAACATATTCAATTGGTTGTGAAGCCATCGTAAAGAGTCAGAGTGTTTGCTAATGAGCTTGTACTCGGTGGTGGGCTCTAAATATAAGGGGAGAATTGAAGACTGAAGGACTGCAGGCGATTTTCTGAGAGAAACGCTAGCCAACCCGCCTATATGCACGAACCATCTACGTTACATTCGTTTAAGTGCGGGGTTCACAGTTTAGCGACGCCTAACATAACAAGAGTAAGAAGGAGGGGAAAGGGAGGTAGCCCTTCACAAGGATACATGTAGGCGGGTAAGAGCGGCTGTAACTCCACACGCATATATATACCTATTGTTATTAGTGCACGCCTACATCCCACTGCGCCTCAACGCCTGTCTCTCCCACGCTGGCTTAGCCCACTTTGTCATGTAATCAGAAAGAATTAGGTCATCTGCTTCTGGCCTCTTTGAAGGCTCAAATGTGAGCATTGCCCGCAGAAGATCGTGTAGTGCATGCAGCTCTCCACCAGCCACGTCCCATTGGCATGTCTCTGCCGTCTCTCCTCGACCCATTTCCCACAATCGTTGAAGTAGGGGGCGGAACGTCGGCGTAGCGAAGCAACGATGGCCTGAAACGCAGGATTGACCATCGGCTGCGAAAAATTCATGACGACAAGACCAGCGATGCCACCATGGCTCAGGCAGGGGCCCCAGTGTATTGACCATTTCGCCAATGATGTCGTCACGATCCCACCCAAAAGTCTCGAAGAGTGGTCGTTCCCCGAGCACTTCGTACAGGACAAGCCCCAATGTCCAAATATCGGCAGCCATGGGCAGAAGAATGGGGTCGCCGAATAAGGCCTCGGGGGGGCAGTAGAGGGCTGGGGTATACAAGGTTGGCGATGGTGTCTGCTTGACGAGGAAGGAGGTTCCATAGTCGGATATGAGGATCTCGGGGCCTTGCAACCGGTGTCCTGGAATGTTGTGGTTCATTGGGAAAATGGCATGCGGTGGCGCGTTGGGCTGGACTGGGCCTCCGTCTCGGCGTCGGACTGTAACGCTGCGAGGCTCACCAAAGCGCTCATACAGGTCGGTGGAGCTCATATTGCATGTGCTGAGCTCGGAGTCGCGCAATAGAATGTTACGCATATGGAGATCTTAGAAAGGTAGATTAGATGGAGCCAGATGGCACTCGGCGTAAATGATGTAGGCATACCTCCGTGACATACGCCGTTGGAGTGCAAATAGGCCAGTCCCATGAGGCACTGAGCGGCAATAGACCGAGCAGCCTCGGCTGGAAACATGTAGTTTGCGCTTTCTTCTTTGGACTGTGCGACATTGCAGCCGGCAGGCTCACTGACCAGACAGAGGTGGTGGCCATTTGGCCCGTCGAAGCCGAACTGATCGAGCAACACTGGGATAAATCGCCGCCCGATATGGGCCAACGTCGGTGTCTGCTGCAAGGTGCGGATAATGGTGGCTTCGTTTCTGTCGACTGACGAGCGAGCCGTCAGAATTTTGAGGGATACAAGGCGGTTGAGCAGCTCGTCGCGCGCCAGCCAGATGGTCGAGTAGCCGCCGAAGCCGAGCTTGTGGACTATGGTGTAGCGCCCATGTTGAAAGCTGTCGCCTATGACAGTCGGGTGGAAGCCGCCAGGGGCATATTCTTCCAATTCTTCGACCTCTGGTTCTTCGTCATATTTCTTTTCCATATGGGCGGCTGCTGAGTAGAGACGGGCAGGATGACGATGACTTGCTGAGTGACTAATTGGGTAGGCAAGCACTTTTGCTCGTCCAAGGATAAGCTTGCTATAAAGGGATGGAATGATTTTCCTGCCGCAGGCTCTCATCGTCAGTCGCCTCGGCAGATGAGTGCGGGACAAAGAGGCAAGCTAAGCCGTCGGCTTGCCTGATGATTCACTGCTCACGTGACCGCATTAGCCATGTCAATATACATGTACTAAGTGAATGTCACAGATCTGGTTTTGGTGGGCGGTCAGCAGATTACCCTATGGGTAAGGCAACCCCGCACGGGTTATATAATAAGCCTTTTAGAATAAAGATTACGACTAAAGGGGGAAGAAAAAGGGAAAGTATATAGAGAGGCAAAAGAATAGATAAGTAGGGTATAATAGTCTACTAAGTCTAATAAATTTTCTTAAGGTAATAAGGAAAAGTCTAGAAGCTAAAGAGAAGTAAGAAAAAAAAGTTATATAAAAGTAAAGATTAATATATATAAAGTAAAAGAAGAGAAAAGAAAAGAGAAAAGTAAAGAATATATATTTATATTATCTTAATAATATAGTAAAAGTATAGGCCTAGATTATATAATAACTAGGTTATTAAAATTATTATTATTAAAAAGTTTAGTAGAGATTTAATATAGATTTAGTATTAATTAGATAATAGGTTTATTTTTATATATATTAGTAAAGAAGCTATATAAGTATATTACTAGTACTAGTAATAATAAGTTAAGAAGAGAACTTAGTATAATAGCTATAGTATAAGTAAATATATTACTAAATAGCTTAGTATAAAAATCTAAAGGAAATAGTAGATTTAAGTATAATAGAGTAGGATATTAAAAATCTAGTTAGATATTCTAATTAGTTAAGTAAAGAGGAATAAGTATAGTTTTTATATAAATTATAAAGTAAAGATTAGTAGTAATCTAAGTCTTTAAAGATATAGTTTTAAGTAAAAGTAAGCTACTCTTATATAGATAATTAAGGAGTAACTAAGTAACCTATAATACTATTCTTAGGTACTAACTATAACCTAACTTCTAATATATATATAGCTAAAACCTTAATCTCTATAAGTCTTATAGTTCTAAAGATCTTTAGGTTTAAAGTTAATATAGTATAAGAGCGCTACTAAGAGGTATAGGCTAATAAAGCCCTTAGGTATATAGTACTAATATATTAGTAGGGTATTAATAGGGAATCGTGCCTACCCTACTTATATATTATAAACTACTTACTACTCTAACTAAAAAGGAGAAATCCCTCTTCTTATAAGCTTTAATCTTATAACTATTATAAAGTAAGTAAAGGTATAGGCTTAGGTATAGTCTATTAAAAGAAGGTTAATAATCTATAAGAGGGAAAAGGAAGAGAAGTACGAGCCTAGCCTATATAGGCGCGGAGGCTACTTATATATAGACTTAGCCTAGACCCTAGTCTAGGCCTATATAAGGCAAAAGCCCTTATATTATACCTCTACCTAGCTTTTAAAGAGGCGCGCCTTTAAATAATACCTAATACCGCGCTTAGGGGGATAGAACCCTTACGCGGACTATATACGCTTAGTCGCGGAAAAAACATTAGTAAATAACGTATAATACCCTCCTAAGCGAGCTTCTTAGATAGACTATATTATTAGTAGGGGCCGCGTCCTAGGAGTCGGGCTTTAGCACTTCTAGCTAGGGAGTAAAGGCACGTAGAACGGCGTATAGCTAGCTTCGGTAAGCTTATAGTATCCCGCCCCCCCTATATCGGCGCACGGTAGTAGCTCTTAGTACTATAACGTAGGGGATAGTACTCCGGTATATAAAGCTCCGCTCCCTCCTATATAGGGCTATATAGGCACTCCCTTTTACTATAGTTATATTATATTAGCGGCCTTCCTATATCTTAGCCGCCCTTTCGGTCGCTATAGGTATACGTCCTATTTATATAGTAGCTACTACCGTCTATAAGGGGACGCCGATAAAGCCTATAAAGGCGTTACTAAGATTACTCGTTGCTAGAGTCGCTATCGTTAAACCTAACCTCCTTTCCGTCCTAGCGCGTGCGCCCCTCTATTACTTAGAGTATATTTACCCGCGCCTCCTAGCGCGGGTACTTTAAAAACTAGTAGGATTTACTACTATAGCCTATATAGCGACCCTCCTATCGCTACCTCTTTCTATCCTTAGTCCTTAAGGTAGAGATAGAGATATCTATAGTATTACTAGCGTTATCTTTTTCTTATACTATAAAAGAAGATAAAAAAAGAAACTTATTATTACTAAGCTTATAAAGAAGGTAAACGAGATTAGTATATATATCTAATAGTATAGACCTTTTACTTAAATAAGTATACTAATCTATATTTAAGCTTATAATAAGGTAATTATACTTTACTACGTTAGGCTAGCTATATACGTTTACTTAATAAAGTACCTCTTTAAACTATATAAGGTAGGCTAGAATAGCTTTACTCCGCTTTTAATAGAGCGTTATAAGCTCTTAGCCTACCGACTTAACTACGTTAGGTTTACTATAATTAGTATAGAGCTTTATAAGGAGGTCGGCTAGTCTATTTATATTAGTGCGCGTAAACGGTAAGAGATACCTTTATAGGTATATAGATAGGCTCGCGTAAAGATAGTTAAATTAGGCGCGGATATCCCTTATTACGGCGCTATTAATATAGAGCTTCGCTTTTATATAAAGTAGCTATAGCTCGAGCTCCGCGGAGGAGCCGTCGAACTTACTAAGGTATAGTAATACCGCTTTTAGTCGTATAGAGCCCTACTATTATAAGAGGCTCTTAATTACCTAGGCAAACTAAGTATTATATTCGCCTTAGTTTTACGACTATAAGAGTATAGATATTTCGCGTATATATATACCGGCGCGGGCGGTTTAACTAAACTAAGTAATTAAATATCGGCTTTAAAGGTAGCTAAAAATAGCTATTATATATATAGGGATATAAAGAAGGTAAAATAAAGGGTAGATTATACTATTATAAAGTAGGTAGAGGTATAGGCTTAGGTATAGTTTATTAAAAGAAGGTTAATAATCTATAAGGGGGAAAAGAAAGAGAAGTATAGGCCTAGCTTATATAAGCGTAGAGGCCGCTTATATATAGACTTAGCCTAGACCCTAGTCTAGGCCTATATAAGGCAAAAGCCCTTATAATAATAAGGAGAATATTATATATATAGCGTAGTACCTCTAGCTATCTCTACTACCTAACTAATCGTACTATAATATATATTCCCTTATAATTTCTAAAGCATCCCTTTTTAGTTACCTAGTAAAGATAGCTACTTAAAGAAGACTATATAACGCTCCTATAGCGCGATATAGTAGTTAACTAGTTAAGGCCTCTTTATTATATATATTAAGTATCTACTTAAGAGATAAAGAATAAAAAGATATATCCTTAAAATAAACCCTTATTATAGATAGCGTTATAACTATATTAAAGATATCGCTACTTATAAGCGAAAGATAAATATCTTATAAGGAAAAGCTTATAGCTATATAAGCGCGTATTAAGGAGCTAAAAGAGACGAAACGCCTATAAGATTATATTATATAATTAAAGGAGGAAATTACTAAACGCGCCGGTACTATTACTATTTATTTAGGGAAGCGTCGATAGTCTTACTCCTTTAAATTAGATAGTAGTCGCGGTAGTAAGGTTAAGATTAAAAATATCGCTTAATTATCTTAACCTACTAATATATAGAAACGTTTAAACTAAACTTATAATTTCAAGGACGCTTTTAAGGTAGCGCTTAAATGTTTTTATTATAATAAAGTAAAGATCCTCTATATAATAGATTATATATATAGCGACTATAAAGCGAGATAGCGCTAATACTTTAAAAAATAAGCGCTAATTAACTAAACTAAATATAATATAAATTAAGTATACTTTAAAGAATAGATACTTATCTTAATTAAGGATATTATAAATAAAGAGATACTATTAGTAATATAATTAAAGGAGGCTTACTAATAAGAAGGCTAGTCCCTCTTAGAGTTTAGCTTATACCTTAACTCCTTAAAGAGGTATTTTAAACACTTATTAAAAAAGGCACGTACTCTTATATTTTTCGCTAAGCTAAAGCTATAACTTTAAGACTAAATTAACCTTTATTTAATACCTATTTATAACTATTAATAGGAAAAGCTTATATAAGTCGCTTAATAATATTAAGATACTACTATTAATAAGAAGTAATATATTAATACTACTTTTACTTCTAAAAGAACTAAAAATAGAAATAGTACTATACTTTAAGGTAGTATATATAAGGGGAGAAATTAAAGAGACTAATAAGCTAGGCTAAGTTATTAATAAAATACTACTAATTTAACCGATAACTAGTAAGCTAGTAATATACCTACTAAGGGCTAAACTAAGGGACGTTATTAAGGAAGAGGATCTTTTACTTAATTAGGAGTTATATATTTCTAATATAATAAGCTAGGATACTTATTTATAGAATATATTAATTCTTTAAAGGTAGAAACCTTAGTAAAGACTCTTAGACTTAATACTATAAAATAAGGAAAAGGTAAGATATTAAGGTAAATACCTCTCTCTTAATAAACTTAATACTTATAAGATAGTTACTTAAAACTCCTATAATAATATTAAGGCGAAACCCTATTAAAGTCCCTATATACTTAGATACTTATAATACTATTAACCTTATAGATATATACTTTACTTAATAATAAGGATTACTATAAGTAGTATTATTATACCCTAAGTTATTAAGGCTTAGTAATAGTAAGGTAAGGGAGTATAGAGTATAGTTAGTACCTATAAGGGTATTTACCCTTAGTATAGGTCTAGGTATTAGCCTAGACCTTAGCTAATAAGCGTTATAGGGCAGGGCAGGCTATATATATAAACGCGTATTTAATAGTAGTAAGTATAGCGTATAGTTAGATCCTATATAGCTTATTATTATAATATAATAAAAGGCACTTATAGTATAACCCTCCACCTACCCTATAATAGTATAAGCTATTATTATATTAGACTTAATATTAAAACCTTAGTAGTACTAGCTAAGGCAGTAGTAGTAGTAGTAGCTACTATAGGAAGAAGCCTAGTACTAATAGCTACGGTAATAAGCGAAAGAGCTATACTAGTAATACTTATAGGAAGAGGCCTAGTAGTAATAGGACGAATAAGCCCGGTTTATAAAGCTATTCTACTAGATATTATAAGACCTAGACTAACGAGTAACCCTATGCTAGATCCTTAATACCCTCCTAACGCTAGCTCCGATAGATACGCCCCCTATTACTAGGAGGTTAGAGCGCGAGGCGGCCCTTAGTAGACGGAAGCTACTACTTTAGCCTACTTAAGATAGTAAGCTAGAGACCTTTTACTTCTTCCTTAACCGCTTAATAGCGAAATACTATATTAACGAGAAATAGGGCCTTAATAGCTATAAGGAGACGGCTTAGTTCTCGCTCCTTTATACGCTACTAGAGCCCTAGATACGGCGAGTAGCGGGCTTTTAGGAGCGGGGTAGTCCCTAAGGGACGAAAGACCCTTAAGTATTCTTTAACTACCTAGTCTACGCCTTCGGCAACGTATAGGAATAAGAGAAGGCGTAGGATAGGCTATAGACCCTTACTTAGTAAGAGGGGCAGTCTTTTAGGGAGTTCTTACCGGAATTCGAAGAGACCCTAACCTAGGCGGCGGGTAATACCGCCTAAGATAACGGTGCTAAGCTTACCTAGCTACGAAACTCGATCTCCCTAGCGCTCTAAGAGCTACTTATCCCTATTATAATGCCCTCTACCTATAAGGGCTACGTAGGCCGCCTTACGAAGGTGGCCTAGGTATATAAGTAGACGCCGCGCTTCTAGAAGCTATATAAGCGCTTAGCCTCGATTAGGATTAACGGGCCAGATAGCTCCTCCCTGCTTAACCTATCTACGCCTAGGCCCGCTCTTAAGTCGGCGGTCGATATAGACAGCGACGTCCGGATAGCGCTTATACGCCCCGGGGGGCGTAGTAATAGTAAAACCCCGGCCGCTCCGCTAGCGGCGTAGTCCGGTAAGACGGCTAAGTAGGTGCCCTACGAGGAAATTAGTAAATAACGTAAAGAGGGCCGCTATATACGTTACGGCGTAAGTACTATAAGAATATACCCTTATATTCCTATTTTACTATTATAAAGAAATAATAGGCATAGGGAGGCTTTATAGAATAAGCTAGTAAAAAGAGGCTCTATAATACAGTCTAAGGGAATAACCCTTCAAAGATAAAGACCTCTACTAGATATCTATACCTTCCTCTAGGAAAAGCGGGTTAGGATAAGCCTATCCTTATAAACAAAAATATGCAAAAAATGCATAATTTAATTACGAGTAGAACGGATACCCTATTGCCTATTTTGGCCTAGCGGTTCCGAAGATATCCGCGATACGAGAATAGGTAGGGCATAGAATATTCTAGTTAAATCTACTACTTATACTAGAACCTATAGTCTTACGTTAACTATCACGCTATAATTAGACTACCTACTAAGTTAGGAAGATATACTATAGATAGAGCTTTTTAAGCACTATAGAATATACTAGAAAGCTAACTAATTAGTCTACTAGTAGGCGAGCAATAGTCTATAAAAGGCAAAGGATTTCCCTAGGAGTAGTAGATAGAATAAGTAAGTTTATAAGTATCTTTTATAACGCTATTCTTTTAATATATTATTTAGCCCCTTATATACTCGTTATAAATTCCGGACGAAATCCTACCCTATACTCCTTCGACCGATCTTTCTACTTATGTTATCGATTACCTAATTCTACGCTTATTACTTATACCTTCTTATAAGTATATATATAGTTAAGTCTTGCCCCTACCTCTTAGTAAGGAGGCTAATAGAGATATAGGTTACCCGTGCCCTATTAGAATCCGACGATAAGGGAGATAAGGGAACCTCCGCTATATATAAAGCGGAGGGAAAAGCTTAGCTTTAGTATAAAGGCGGGCCCTAGAGCCTAGTAAGCTAATACTAGCTAAGAAAGACCTAGTAATATATATTAAAGAAGAACCTACTTTAATATTAGTTATTATTAACTAGACTTACCTTCTCTCCGCCCTTATAAATAAGGGTTACTAGTATTACGCTATAATTAATAAAGCGAAAGCCCTTAAGCTACGCTTACTAGTAGAGAAGATTCGCCCTAGGTATATAAGGGGCGCCTCGGCCGCGATAGAGGGCGCGGTTATTAAAGGGCATCGCTTAGGTAGCTATAGAGGTTAACGGCCTCCCGCGGCTACTAGTAGTATATATAGTCCCTTAGCTTAAGTTTCCCTTAATTCTTAAGAAGCCGTAGTTAACGTATATAGAGTTATATTTAGTACCGTATAAAGGGAGGCTATAGTTTAGCCTTACGTAGTCCTAGGTCTAGTATAGTAGTAAGGAAGGAGCGCTAGACGCCCTGCCTAACTTATAAGACGCTTAGGAAGTCTTAGCCTTAGTATTTATAGGTATAATACGGTAAATCTATAAGTAAAAGGGGCTAGCTATAGCTATAGCGTTAATTTACTTTAATAGGGATAAGGGTATATACCTAAAGCGCGTATAGTATATAGCTAAGGATTAGTAGAGTAATTAACTATATAATTATCTAATTATCAGTCCTATATATAGCTCTAAGGGCCTTAGGTTATAAATATAAGTCTTAGAGATTTTCTTTACTTTATACCTCTTTATCTTTACTAAAGTCGCGTAACTAGCGGTATTTACTTTAAAGGGGAAAAATAAAATTTAAATTAACTATAATTAAGGAAGATACCTATTAAGGGCCGGCGTATACTTAGTATAGTAGTATAGGGCCGAATAATTATTTATCTAAAGCTAAGGAAAGAGGAGGAAAACTCTATCCTAGTTATAATAGTTATCTACCTTCCCTAGTCCCTAGCTTAACCTATATTTAGGTGCTATTTAGCCTAAGTTCGGGTCGAGCTTTGCCTATATATAGGTTTACTTTAGCCCGACTTTAGTACGGTCGCTATAGCGTAGCCTTAGCCTTCCGCGGGCGTAGCCTATAATACTACCCCTGCTCTCCCCCTCTTATTAGTAGTGCCCCCGTTCCTCTCCTACCGCCCTTCCGTTATCGCTATCCCCTTTTTTCTCGGCGCGCGCGGTCGCTTCTTTCCGCCTTACGCTCGCCCTATCCCTCTATATACCGCCCTTTTATACGCTCGTTCCGCCCTATCCTTCCCTCCTCTACGTATATACCCCCGTACCTTACTAACTATACGCGTGCCCCGCCGTATATAAATACCCCTCTTCTATCCCCTCTCTCCCTTCCCTTCTTTTTCCTCCTTTAAGCTTTACTCCCTCCGCGCGCGCGCCCTTACTCTACCTAACTTCTATCGCCGCGCCGCGCTATATTATAACTACCGCGGGCCCTTATACGCCCGTCGGCTTCTCTACTTCGCGTAGCGGCACCCCGCTTCCTAGTACGCCGGGCGACTATACTCTACCGCCCTCGCGCTAGTCGACGCGTCCGCCTACGTCTCTTAGTAAGCGTGGCGCGACCCGTGGTACTACTATACGGCGGCTACCCTATCTCGCCTATATAGGCCGGATAACGTCGCCGAGCGTCGAGACGTAGTATAGTGCCTACTAAAATTAGGCGTCGCCGCGTGCTCGTAACTACTTTACCTACGCCCGCGTTAGATTACGCTGCCTTCCCGTCCGTTACTCTCCTTTAACTTTATTCGATAGGACGCTAATATAATAGTAGTATATTAGGGATACGATCGCCGCTATTAACGCCCTCTAGGACTATACGTCCTAAAGGACGTTCGATAACTACTAGAGCGACCCTTATATATATACTCCGTTCCCCCTCCGACCTTATCCTACTATTTATCTTTAACTATCGTTCTAGTATACTAAGCTTACCCGCGCCGCTATATCTACGCGCTAGGCTTAGACGTACCTTAATATCTTAGAGTAATCGGGCGGTAGTTAGGGGGCGTCTATAGTCGGTTAAAATTAAGTCGGTATCTTTAATACGTCCTACTATATCTATATCTTATCTTATTATATCTTACCCTTATCCTTATCCTTATCTATCCTTTATTGCTATCCGTCCTATATCTATCCCCTATCTATCCTTTATCGTTTCCCTTTAGTGCTATAGTTCCTCTTTATCTTTTCTTTAATCTTTAACGAGCGTTTCTTATCCCTTGCCTTCTTCTCTTTCTCCTTCTTTTATTTTTTATTTCCCTTTCCTTATCCTCTACCCTCCTTTTTATCCCTTTCTCTTGCCTCTCTTTTATCGTTCTCTCTTACGTTTCCCTACTATCTCTCGAATCCCTCTAAGGCTTACGTCTCCTAGAAGTCGTTTAGCGGGTACTACGATAGGTTTATATACCCTTATTATTTTATAAGCACCTATCGCTATCTACCCCTCCCCCTCTACTTTTACCGCGCTTACTAGATCTCCTCGATAATATATTTAGGCTCGTTATCCTCCTTAATTACCGGTAGCGGTTAGTAGTTATCGACTACCTATCTAGGTAGTAGGTTCTCTACTACCTAGTAGAGGAATTCTATATAGAGCCTCTTATATACCCTCCTTAGTATATCGAGCTCTACTATATATAGGCTTACTACCTTCGTTATAGTATACTTTTAGTATAGCTAGTCGAGCTTCCTATATAGCCGGTTAGTTATATATTTAGCTATATCTACTTATACCTTATCGCCTACCTTAAACCTCTTTACTAGGGCTCTCCTTTAGTTCGCCGTCTCCTTTTATCTTACCTACGCCGCGATAATAGTAGTTTATAGGAAGTCGGTTACCTCTCTTATCCTTTAAGCGAGCTCCCTCGCCCCTTTTACTTCTAGCGCTAGCGGCCCCTCCTCCCTCGCTATTTAGACCGGCTCGATATTATATCTATACGTCGCGAAGAATAGGCTTATACCCGTTATCGACGCTACGCGGTTATTTAGTACGGCTTATATATATAGTAGCTACGCTCCCTAGTCGTCCTAGCTATAGTAAACGTACGCCTAAAGGTAAGCTTATACTTCTTAGTTTACGCGCTTAGTTAACCTATCTATCTATAGGTAGTATACTAAACTTAACTTCCTTTATACTCCTATTTATTTATAGAACTCCCTTTAAAAGCTTCTTATTTAGTTCGTCCCTTTATTTAATATAATCGACCTTAGTATCTTATAAAAGCGGAAGTAAGCTTAAAGGAATCTTATTGCGTATACTACTACCCCTATCGTCGGTATTGCTTTAAGCGTTACCGCCTTCGTTAGTTAGTCTATAATTACTTAAAGGTACCTCGCGCCTTCTATCTTAGTTAGCGGTAGTTTAACTATAAAATCTATCGATAGGTATACGAACGGTTAGGACGGCGGTAGTAGGGGCTTTAGGAGTCCCTTTCGGAGTTGCCTCTATATATACCCCCTCCCGTATAGTCTATAGTTCGCGACGAGCCGCCTTACCGTCGCCGACTAGCTAGGCTAGAAGAATTCTTAGGCTAATATCGCTAGGGTCCCCTCTCTCCCTAGGTATCCTACCGCCGTTAAGTTATACGTCTATTAAGCTATCTATACCTAAAGTATATCTTATTCCTTACCCCCCTCTCTTTTATTATACTTTAGTTTCCCCGGTACCTATAGCCTCTCTTAAAAGCGTAACTATCTCTTAACGTCGATCGTATATTCGCTTAGCTATACCTTTAGCTACTATTTCGGTACTAGTAATCTCTCCCCTTTATATACTACTTAGAATACCGCTTAATATTCCTTATCTTTCCCTAGCGCTTCTATCTATTTCTTTTATAGCTCTTAGTCGTCGAATACTAATACGGGGTTAGCTTATTCCTAGGGTATATTTCGGCCTAAGTTCGGGTTAAGTTCTAGTTAATTATCGCCCTTATTCGCCTCCTCCTTAGGTCGTCTAACGGGCTCCCTTACTCCGCCGACGTACGCTATCGCACCTCCCCCTCCCCCGCTTACTAATAGCGCTACTACTACCGCCCTATCTCGTATTAAGCGTCCTAGTAGGTCGGCGTATCGGCCCCCGGCGGGGACTAGGCGGCCCCGCGGGTATACGGTCTCTAGAATTATCTAGACTACCCGCCCTATCTCCCTTTCGTCCGTTTCGCCCGCCGGCCGATCCTACTTACGGCGGGATAGCGCGTCGGGCACCGCCGCTAGCCTCCCCGGCCGGAACTCTAGTATAAAGTTATAGGATACGAGCTCTATTACCTATCGGCTTTATCTCTCGTTTAACTTCTTCTTTATTATAAAGTACCTTAAGTTATCGTAGTCGGTTAGTACTATAAAGGCGGGTATATTCCGGAGTTCTACTCCTTAGAAGTCTAGGTACCGTATAATTACGAGTATCTCCTTATCGTAGATTAGGTAGTTATACTCCGCTAGGTTTAGTCTCTTTAAAAAGAATCCTACTAGGTATCGTATACCGTCTAGCCCTACCTACGTTAGCGCCCCCCCTATCGCGTATCTAGAATAGTCCGCCTCTAGGTATATTTCTCTTTCTAGGTCGTAGAGTTATAGTACCGGGGCGTTATAGAAGGCATTCTAGATAAACTTAAACGCTACTTAGTGCTCGTCTATCTACTTAAAGATCGCGCCTTTCTTATAAAGGCCGTCTAGGTATACCGATACCTCTACGTAAAGTAGTATAAAGGCCTAGTAGTAATTCGTAAAGCTAAGGAAGCTCCGGACCCTTCTTACGTTCTAGGGTACCCGCTACGTCCGTATTGCCTAGATCTTCTCTAGGTTATATCGAACCTTGCCCCCTACTTATATAATAAAGCCTAGGTACTTTACCTCCTTTATTGCGAAGTCGTACTTCCTTAGGTCTAATATTAGGCCCGCCTTTTATAGCTTTTAAAGTACCCTCGCTACCTTCTCCTAGTAGTCTTAAAGAGACCCTAATAAGTAGATTAAGACGTCGTCTATATATACTATAACGAACTTATATAGGTATTCCCTTAGTACCTTATTAATATATTATTAGAAAGTAGCCGGCGTCCTTATTAAGCTAAATAGGTATACCTACTACTTAAATAATCCGAACCTTATCTAAAAGGCTATCTTAAACTTATAGCCCTCTACTATCCGGATCTTATAAAACGCTACTATAATATTAAGCTTCGTAAACTACTTTACCTTCGCGAGTATCTATAGTATCTCTATAATTAAGGGTAGCGCGTACTTATCCCTCTTTATAATCGCGTTTAGGGCCCGGTAGTTATAGTAAAATCGTAAGCGACTATCTAACTTTCGGGTAAAGAGTACCGGGGCCGCGGCTAAGGAGCTACTTAGGCGGATTAGGTCTACCTCTATTAGCTCGCTTAGGGTCTTCCTTAGTACTAAGAGTTCTTCCCTCGATATATCGTAGAGGGGTCCCTATAATAGGGGGGGCTTTGCCCTATCTTTATCTAGTATTAGGTTAATCTCGTAGTCTACCCCTAGCCTACGTAGGGGTATCTCTAACGCCTTCTCTAGTATAAAGAGGTCTAGGTATATATCTAGCGCCTACTTTAGGACGTGGTCCGCTAGGTCTACCGCTATCTTTAGCTAGAGTGCTCTCTCTATATCCTTTATCGTAATCGCCTAGATATTAACTATCCTCCGCTTTCCCTTATCGTCCCTTACTGCCCTCTCCCTCTAATATTCCGCTACGAATACTACCGCGCTAACGATCTTTACCCCTTAGATCTATTCTACTCTCCTTACTACTTCCGATCCCTATAGGCCTATCTAGATCTTAGCCTTACTATACTAAATCCGATCCCCCGCTACGTTATATATTACCTAGTTCTTCTTTATCTATAGCCTTCCTAGGAATACGTCGTAGCTTAGCCTAGGGACTACGTATATAAAGGTTTACTCTATATATCCGTTAATATCTATCTTAAATACTACGATTTCTTTCGTCTATAAGGCTAGGGTATCCTTTAAGAACGGCCCTAGTTATCTTCTCCTCTTATTAGTAAGGGGTATCTATAGCTTCTTTACTACCCTCTCGCTTACTATAGTATAGTAATTATAGCCGGTGTCTATAAGCGCGTTAAGTCCCTTCTTCCTATTAATACTTACCCTTAGCGTTACTAGGCCTAGCATAAGATAGTCCCTCGTTAACTTCTAAGCTTCTTACTATTTTTCTTCTACCCTTAGCGCCTAACTTTACGCTAGGGTTCCCCTTTTTCTAAGTCGTTATTATCCTTAGCGTTCCTCTCTTCCTTTATTGCACCTACCCTCTAGGTTTCCTATCTCCTCTTCTTATAATAAAGCGCGATATATCCTTTAACTCCGTAGTTAAAGTACGTCCGATTCTCTAGCTAGCTCTACCCCTCCCTTCGTTTATCTAGGGCGTTAATACCGGTTATTAAGGTATCCTTATCTTTATCCTTCCTTTCCTAGGGGTATATATCCGCTAGTCTCCTTCGGTTTAGGGGGGGTTATCTTATTTACTAGACCCTCTCTAGCTTAGCCGCTATTTACGCTACCCGGTTAGTATAGGCGGCGAAGCTTAATATAGGGAGGTTAACCGTAGCTAACGCCTCGCGGAGCCGGATTCCTAGAGCCCCCTTTAGGAAGACGATCTAAACGTCGTATAGCTAGGACCCGCTTCCGGCCTTAAAGAGTCTCTGCTTAAACTTTAGGAGGAACGCTATAAACGTTTAACCTTCCCCTTATTTTATTATCCGGATCGCCGCCGCCGCGCGTAACTAAATATCTACGTCGAGGTAGATCGAGTCGAGGTACTTTAGGAATTCCTTTTAGTCGTAGCCCCTCTCCGCCCCTATTCCGTAGTATATAGCGACCGTTTATTATAGCCCGGCGTTTAGGTAGTTATAGATAAGGTAGAAGATTTCCCTTAAGCTCGAGAAGAATTCTTCGTCGATCTTATACTTCTCCCGTATATATTATGCCTATAGGGTATAGTGCCGTCGTTATCCGTCGAATTTTCCTAGGCTTAGGAGAGGCTTCCTATAGCTATTCTTCCTTACTACCTCCCCCTTAGTCGTAGGCGTCGCTACCTCCCCTATTGCCCCTAAGGGCGGTATTATACTACCTGCCCCGCCCCTAGCCCCCTCCTATATACCCGTCTATATCGGTTCGTCTATCCTTTAGTATATCCTATTAATCTAGCCGATTAGTTCCTATATCTATAGTTAGCTCTATATTACCTAATGCCTCGTCTCTACCTCTCTTGCCTATAGCGAGAGTATCGCTTACTCTATCGTTAGCTAGGCGTCTAGCCCTCCCGTCGCTGCTCCCTACCGTCCTTAGGCCTATTCTCCCTCCTCTAGGTCGTTAGGATATACGTATTATATCCTTTTAGTCCGATCTCTCTCTAGGCTTTATAGCCTTATCTAAAAGGAGCTTTAGATATATTAAGGGCCGGCGTATACTTAGTATAGTAGTACGGGGCCGAATAATTATTTATCTAAAGCTAAGGAAAGAAGAGGAAAACTCTATCCTAGTCGCGATAGTTATCTGCCTTCCCTGGTCCCTAGCTCGACCCGTGTTCGGGTGCTGTTCGGCCTAAGTTTAGGTCGAGCTCTGCCCGTGCGTAGGTCTACTTCGGCCCGACTTCGGTGCGGTCGCTATAGCGCAGCCTTAGCCTTCCGCGGGCGTAGCCCGTAATAATACCTAATTAAATAATTAAGGTCTTTATAACGCCTTTAATTATACTTAGAAGTAAGTTAAAAAGGGAGTACTAAGGGTCTTATCCCTTTAATAGGCTAATATCTATAAGGGTACGATCTTACCTATTAAACTCCTCCCTAGTAACTTTCTAACCTAAGATACTAATAAAAAGGGCGCGATAATAACGGGTAAGGCTCTCTTCTTAAGTATATAAGTAAGTAAATAAACTATTAATAAAACTTTTCTCCTTTACTATAATCCTTTTCCTTTACGTCCTTTATTCCTCCCTTTACCTATAAGCTACTTATTTAGCTCTTTTTTATTTTTACTCGCGTATTTCTTTATTTAAATAATTATCTACTACCTCTTATATACGCTCTTAAGTATTCGCGCTTATTATTCTTAAGGGTATTAAGGAAATAAAGTAGTTAGCGTCTTTACTAGTCTATAGCTTTAGGTATAGCTAGATTAAATAAGCTATAGAGTCTTATAGGCTAATTATTATTATATTACTAGTAGTCCTATATAAATATATAGAATTATAGTTATTAATATCCTAGCGGTAGTTTTAATATATTCCTAGGTTTTTAACTCCTTTAACCTAGGAGGGTTTAAAACCTAGTATAAACCTTATAAGGACTATAGCTAAAGAGGCTATTACTATACTTTATTTCTAGGGAGTAATAAGGCGTGCTATAAGCGTTACTAGAGTCTTTAACCTTAGGGTAATTAACTAAGCGCCTAGTAATTTCGGAGTCTTAAGGTAAGTTAATAGTTAAGCTATCTACCTTTCTTCTTTACTAGCTCCTTATTAAGTTATCGGCGGGGGTACGGTTATAAGTCTTTTACTCCTCTATATATTTAAAGGAGTTATTAGTAGCGGGTATAGAGTAGGCCTAATTAGCTATATATTAAAAGGGGAGAATAAAGTCGTTATGCTTATATAGATAAAGGGACTAGTAAGGGCGCTTAGCTCTCTCCTTTATAGGCTCTAAGGTAAGGATCCTATCTTAAGGTTACTTAGGGAAAGGCTACTTAGTTTAAATAAGGAGCTTAATTTAGTTAACGCTTAAGGTAATAAAGGACTAGGTTTATTCTCGATTCCTATTAGCGTAATTAAATAGTTAGGGGTCTTTTTAAGGAGGAGTTTTATAAAGAAACCGCGTATAGCTTAAGCGATTAAGTTAGGTTGCCCTATAAGGGCAGCTAGCGTAGATAGCTCCTTTCTCGCTTTCCTTACTATATAAGCTAGTTCTATATTTCTTTAAAGTAATAGTCTTTATTTAGTAGGCCTATCTAGGAGGTTAACTATTTCTAGGACTTCTTAGAGGTCTTATTCTTCTTAGTCTCCTAAGATAATATAGTTATATTAGTAAATCCGCTCGTTCCTAAGAATACTTATAAGAAAGACTCTACTAAAGGTTATTAGACCTTAATTAAATAGTATCCTTTATAGTTATTTAACCCCGCTATTAAACTACTAGGAAGCTCTACCGCCTTATAATATCGCTTATATATAATTAAGCTCGTTTACCGCGATAGCTTAGATTCTATATATTAGCCTATTAATATAGCCTTTTATACTTATCCTCTTATCTAGCTTAAAGAAATACTAGTCTTAGTATAAGATCTTATCTATCTATAAGGCTTCTTATATTACCCTATACCTTTACTTTAGAATTACTTTAACTTTTAAGTATTGCTATTTAATTATATTAAGGTATAGCCTAACTATACTTTTAACCTAGAATTAGATTATTATTAAGGCTAAGTAGCTATATTCCTACCCTTCTTACTAAGCGGTATAAGGGACTAGTATATAGGTAAAGTTATAAGGAACTTAAAGGATATAAAGAAACTACCGCTATACTTATAAGAATATATAGAGTCTAGTATATCGTTACTCTTTCTAAGTATTAAAAACGACTAGGTTTCCTTCTCTATAGTCCTAAAGGAACGCCCCTTAGTAAAGTCCCCCTTTATTTATACCTATTAAAAAGTTAATAATTTTAGTTATATACCTTTATTTATATATAAAGTAACTAAGGTTAAAGGTAGGAGCGGTAAACTTAATTAAATACTCCCTATTATTTAGGTATTTATAGTACTTCTTATATCTATCTTTTATATCTTCGATAGGTTCCCCTTAATAGTTAGTATAAACTAATAGTAGGTAAGGTAAAGGGTATACCGCGTTCTTAATACCTCTTATTAAGATTTTAATTATCGCGCTAAGGCTAAAGCTTATAGCCTATTATATATTAATAGCTTTATAGAGAAAGTTATATATATTAACGATATACTCTTCTTAGTAGGCCTTATTCTTAGTAAATCTATTTATCTTTTTAACGCCCTTATATATTATCTAAGTATCTTTAAAGGTAATATCCTACTACTTAATAGGGCTTATTAGTATTAAGTACTAATAATCTTTATAAACGTATTAAAGAGGTTACCTTTACCTATAAACGTCTTATTAGTCTTAGTTTATAAACCTTTCCTTATCTTTAGCGTAGAAGTACCTTTTACCGCCTTTTACTTTAACTTCGCTATAGTAAGTAAGTAAAATAAAGCTCTTACTCTTAAATAATAGTACGCTAAAGAAGATAACGGTATTCTTAAGGAGGTCTATAGCTAGGCCTAGGATACTATTTAAGTTCGCCGCTATATCTTAGGAAAGGGTATAGTAAGTAAAAGAAAGGGAGAAGCTAAGATTAAATAGTTAAGGTAAGTAGTTTTAAGTTATAACGCTAAAAGGCTAAGAGGGTATTATATATATATATATAAGTTATATTAATAGAGGGGATTATTATAAGTAGGGAAGCGTATAGAGTATATATATATATATAGAAGGAAGAAAAAGGAAGGAAGAAGGAGGGTATAGTAAGAGGAATAAATAGTTATTAAAGCGCGCGGTTATTAATTACTTTAGCTAGCCTCTATAGTAGTAAGGTCTTAGGCGTATTTAAGGGTTACGCTTAAATAGATTCTTTTACTAGTTATTAATTAAAGAGCTATTTAATCTCTACCCTTTTCTTTTTCTCTTTACTCTTTTTATTTTTCTTCTTTCTCTTCTCTTTTTTATCTTCCTTATTTCTCTAGACCGCTACCTCTTATCTTCTTCTTTTATAACTACCTCTTCTTCCTTATTATATCTTATAAGACCGCTAAACTTAAAACTAAAGAGCTACTAAATATTATTAAACTTTCTTTAACTACTCTTTTATAACCTTCCCTTATTAATACTACTTTTCTTACTTAGAATTATCGTATTAAGGTCTTTCCTCTTTATATAAAGTACTTTTAAGTAACGACTATCTAACTTATTTAATCTTACTTAGCTCGTTTTAACTATCTTCTTTTATAGATCTATAATTACTTTAAGACTTAGGTCTATAGTAGAAATAATATTAGTTACTAAGGGTTTTTAATTTATATAGAAATTGCCTTTTAGTTATAGGTTCCGTTAAAAGCTCTTAATATCGTTAGGATTAAAGCGCATAGTTATTCTCCTCTCTCTTACTTTCTTAAGAGTATACTAGGTCGGTATAATTAAATTATCTTCTATACTCTTTATTATAGATATTAGCTAGTAACCTATATCCTTATAGAAATCGCTTATCTATATAAATACTTCTTTTCTTAGCTTAATTTAAGGCGGTAAAAATACTCTTAAGTAGTCTTAATTACTTTATATAAAACTTATAATCCTTACTTTTATTAAGGGTATATTCGAACTTATTAAATAACTATAACTTCCGCTTATAAGTACGTTATATTTCCTTTTTATAAGTATATCTCTTTTCTAAGGACTATTAATAGCTCTTACGCTAACTACGTTTAGGATTTAACTAAGGCGCTTATTTATAAATAGTAGTACTTCCTTCGATACTATAGGGCTACTTATAACCTTAATAGATTCGCTAACTATATATATAGTTATAATTTCTATACTATAAGATTAAAAAGTTTTACGATAAGTATATTAGTAATAAGACCGCCCTTTATCTTCTTTATAATATCCTTAATCCCTTTAGTCTTACTAAGGATTTAAAGGAAGGAAAGGAAATTAACCTTATACTTATTTTACTTAGAAAGAGATTATATAAGTTTAATAAGCTCTTTCTTAAGTAATAATTAAATAGTTTTTAAGTTCGCTTTATAGTAGTTTATAGTAGGTTTACTAAGAGTAAGTAGTCTTACTTAGTCGCTATCTTTAGCGGTAAAAGTTTTTCTCTTAAGGTTATATACGTTTAATCTAATAAGTCGAAAATATATTAAAATTTATCTTATAAGCGCGTTTATTTTCGCTATAATAGGTCTCCCTTTTTATAATAAAGAATAAACGTCCTTATCTATAAAATAAAAAATCCTATTCTTAAAAGAGGTTAGTAGTAAGAATATTTATTTTCTTACTTTATTATTTAATTATATCTTTATTTATCTTTTTAAGGTAATAAAGAGTAAGTTATTATTAAGGAAGGGTAGGAAATATTATCTTTATTTACTTAAGGAGCTTTAAGTAGAAAATTTAAAATAATAAGGTAGTTAGTAAAGCGCTTATAAATATCTTAGCTACTATAGTTATCCTTTAATTAAATAGTTAGATAGTACTTTAGTTACTAGTTAGGTTTTAGTATACTTCTTATAATAGTTATAGATTTTTATCTTTACTACCTTTTCCTCCCTAGCTCCTTTTTACCTCCTCCTTTTCTTATTAAATTAGCGTTTTTAGGGCTCCTATATAAAGGTCCTTTTTTACTTTACTAAGTTATAGTAGCTAAACCTCGATAGTATACCTTAAGCCTTTCTTAGGTATCTATAGTTACTCTTCTTCCTCTTCCTAGCTTTAATTTTTTTAAGGTTTATTAAAGAGTCGTTATAACTATAGTATTATTTAATTTAAGGCTTCTCTACTTAATAAGAGTAATAAAATATCTACTTTATTTATTATTTCTTCCTTCCTCCTTTTATTAAAAGTAATTTTATCTTAAAATAACTAGTTATCCTTAATAAAGTACTACTAACCTTCCTTATCCTTTTTAAACTTCTTTAAATACTCTCTTAGGATTATCTTATTAAGTATAATTTTATTTAAAGTCTTAATCTTATATACCTTAGACTACTCTAAGCGCGATACTACTTAAAAGGGACCGTTCTACCTTATTTAATACTTAGCTTACCTCCCTAGATTATTTAATTATCTTATATTAAATAGTAAGATAAGGTCTCTAGGTTATAAGCTTTCTTTTCTTATTATATACTTATTAGCTTTATTTATCTTTTTTACTAATCGATTCCGATATCTTATTACTCTTTTCTTAGCTTCCTTTAAATTTTTTTCTTTCTTTTTTAAAACTTATACTTATACTTTAAATAATTCTTCTTTTATCTTTACTTTATCTTAGTTAATTAGTTACTAAGTTAGGTATTCTACCTTAAGAGGTAGTACTAGTTCCTATTTATATAGTAGGTAGAAAGCTAATATTCTATAAGACTCTTTAACTACTATTTAGTCTATAAAGATTACTTAGTTAAGGTATTTAATCTACTTACCCTTTTTCTTTACTATTTTTATAAGTATTATTATTAACCTTTAGTACTCTTATTTTACTACTACGTTTGCCTTTAAATTATATACTAAAGTTTAAATAACTTTAATAGTTATATCTTTTAAGATATACTTAAAGTCTTTCTTTATTTTAGGCCCTTTATTAATTATAGTATATAGTATTATACTATACCTATAAATAATAAAGAGTATAAATTTAGTTATAGCTCCTATAGTAATTTCTTTAATTAGGGTTACTTTTACTTATTTAATAAGGTCGTTTTATACTTTTATAAGGTACGAATACCTATAATTAAATAGTATATACTAGCTATTAAAGTAAATCTTACTTATAAGGTAGCTAGGTAGAGTCGCGGTTATAACTTCTTAAGGTCTCTTAGTTATAAAGTATTAGTATTTTTTATAAGAAAAGATTACGCTATAAATATCGTTTTAAAGGCTAGCCTACTAATACCTTATTTTTATAAATATATATATAACTTATCGTCCTTTATATCCTATTTATACGTAGTACTTTACGATAATTATTTTTTATTCTTTTAGGTCGTTTATAACTAGTATAGGTCCCCTTTCTTCCTTTTTAGGGAGTCGCTAAAGCTTTTAATCTTTAATATAGAAATTTAGACCTTTTAGATATAGCTTCCTATAGTCTTATTTAGAAAGGCCCTCTAGCCGTTTTAACGTTTAAAGGAAGTCTATAATCGTCCTTAATTCCTTTAAGTAGTCTCCTTATAGCTTAGTCCCTTATACTACGTTTAAGTAAAAGTCTATAAATTCTTTAATATCGCTTTCTACTTCCTTATTTAATATATTAAAAGGTCTTTTAAGCTTTCTTAAGAGTCTATTAGCTATACTATTCTTCTTACCTTCGATATATTTTACTATAAAGTTAAAGAGGGAAATATAGCTTATTTAGTAAGTTACTATAGCTCTAAGGACGTCTTTAAAGGCACCTTTTAATTAATCGACTAAGACCTATATATTAGTTTCTAAGATAAAATATACGCTATATAGGTATATTCTTAGTCTCTTAAGCGTACTTAATATAGCCCTATACTCCCTCTTTATTATATTATATTTAGTTTCTACTAATAACTATATTTTACTTTTAAACCTTATAAGGCGCTTCTTTCTATTAACGATTTATATTAAGACTGCCCCTTAGTAAAGTGAACTAGTATTATATATTAAAATAATATCTCCTCTTCCTAGGCCGATATTAAGGGATACTAAAAAGACTAGATTAGTAATAGCTTCTTTAAGGGCAGCTATTACTTTTACTTATTTATCTCCTTATTCTTAATAGACTTCTTTCTTTAATAGGTCTATAAGGGGTTTTACTAAGATAGCGAACTATTTAATCTAGATTTAATAGTATCTTATAATACTAAAGAAAGCTTTAATATATATTATATTAAGGTATCTTATTTATTCCTTAATTTTAATAACTTTAGCTTTTATAGGGTACTTTAACTGGTAAGATCGCACCCTTATAGATATCAGCCTATTAAAGGGATAAGACCCTTAGCACCCCCCTTTTAACTTGCTTCGAAGTATACTTAAAGGCTTTATAAAGACCTTAATTATCTAATCGGGCATCTTCTTTAATTATAGTTAATTTAAATTTTTGTTTTTCCCTTTTAAAGTAAAGGCCGCTAGTTACGCGACTCTAGTAAAGACAAAGAGGCATAGAGTAAAGAAATCTCTAAGACTTATATCTATAACCTAAGGCCCTAAGAGCTATATATAAGACCGATAATTAGATAATTGCGTAGTTAATTGCTCTGCTAATCCTTAGCTATATACTACGCGTGCTTTAAGTATATACCCTCGTCCCCGTTAAAACTAGTCTCTAGGGCGTGAACTCGTTGTTCTATTCTATTTATACGGCGACGAGTAGCTTTACGAAGCCGAGAACACCTAGAGGACGACGGTACTATTTAAAAAAAAATCTAGGGATTTAATAATTAAAGTAGTAACTACCTTAATAGCTAGAGTTAGGGACCTAATAAGGCGATAGACTTACCGGGAAATAAATAATTAGATAATGCCTTTACTAGTAGTAAAGGAAAAGTAATAAGCTAATACTAAAAAACCCTAAGCTCCTATTATCGGCCCTATAACCCTTAATACTAGCGACTTAGTTAAGAAACCACGATCCTTATATAATGCTTTAAAAGATATAAATAATAACGATAGCGTAATCTAGACTATTTTAGAACCCTACTAAGACCTCTTACTTATATACGTACTAATAATATTAATATAGGTACTAACGAGGGACACCCTAATAACCTTAACCTTAGCTCTCCTTTACGCGGTAGCTTATAGAGAACGCCTACCTCCCGCTAATAGATAAGAAAGTAAGTAATAAGATAGTTATAATAAGATATCCTTTAACTCTAAAAACTCTAACTCTAAATTTCGTAACCTTATAATCTATAGGCATACTATATCTAAAAACGCTAGCCGTTAAGAGGGATTATCTAATCTTACTACTAGCGATATAAAGAAAATTAAGGTAGATATTAATAAGATTGCTAATAGACTTAGAGATATACTTACTAGAAGCTAAGATAACCTTATAGGAAGACTCCGCTAACTATAACTCCTACTTATTAGTAAATTTAACGGTAAAAATATAACTAAATTCCTTAAGAAGTTCGAACGGGAGATATACGTTAACTATATCTACGACGAGGATAAAATAGACTAGCTCGAAGTCTATATCTCCTCTATATAAGCCCCTACTATTATTCTTATAAACGGACTTACCTAGGAAGAAGTAAAGAAGAGACTCCTTTAATACTACTACGTATATAATATTAAATAACTAGAAACTACTAACGACCGCTTAGACTATTATAATACTAAAAAGCCTAAGACTATTACGGAAGTTATAAAATAGCTTAGTCTCTACTTATACCTATAGCGTAAGGCATAGCCCGACGGCTAGGAAGAATCTATAGTTTAGTTATACTTTATCTATTATATAATACTAAAGGAGCTTATTATTAACGTTATAGAGAGAAATAAGAAGATATCTAAAGTTATCTTAAAACTCCTATATAAAAGCCTTATCTATATAATTAATAACTACTTAGTACCTTACTAGGACGTTAAGCGATAAGATATAGTATTTAAAGTCTATAATTAAAAGCTTAAGAACCTAAAGAAAGACTAGCTTTTCGGGGAAATTAATAAAGTAATAAAGGAAGCTAAATCTAATAAGGGCAAAGAAAAACTTCCTAAAGAGTTAAAGAAAATAGATAAGAAACCTAGATAGCCCGTAAAAGAGATCTTAGACCTAATAAAAGCCTTTAAAGATATAAAGATTAACCTTACTCGCTAGTAAGAGTAGATATTTAACTAGCTTAATAGGGAATAGAGACGCGTTAGTAGTAAAGGCTACTCTTTAAGTTATAGATAAGGAGGTAGCGTAAATACTATTAGATTTTACTACTTATTTAATTAATATATATAGTTTTAGGTTAATACTTTTAACCGGCCTAAGAGATACTTTTATTACGGTAAAGAAGGATACTACCCTAATAAATATAAGGTATACTCTTAGGACTATAAGATCGGATTTATAATATATAAAGTAGTAAATAGGACTCTTTACCTTAGAAGAAAAGATAATAAAAGTATAATTCCCCCGGTACTTACTAATAGGTTTTCTTAAATAAGTATATATATTTAAAGGCTTATTATATACTAGGTAGATATATAGCTAGACTCCTTTATATTACTACTTATAAAATAAGTTAAAGTTATAGTTATACTATCTTACTTAAATTAGGCTATTAGTAAAAGAGAATCTAGTTTCTTAGACTAGTTCTAGAGATATAAAAGCCTATATAAGTAGAAGCTAAAGAATCTAGAAGTAAGCGATATAAGAAAAGAAGTAAGAAGGATATCGGTTATTATAATTACGGATAATATATAATAAAGCAATATATATAATTAGATAATTTATATAACTATAATAGGGATTAATACCTATAAGGGGAAAAGATAAAGAGTTAAAGAGGATATAGAGGAAATCGAGATAACGAGAATAGTAAAAACTAGCCTAAAGATTATCCCTATATACTATAGATATAGAGTAGATCTAAATAAGAAGTTCGATAGACTTACGGATAAAATTATTAGAGAAATTATATATAAAAGAATCCTAATCCTTTTAAATTACTTAATTAACTTTATTCCCTAACTAAGTAAGAGACTTAGTATAAGATATATAGATATAGCCTAAGGTATAGAAAACACTAAATTCTAGACCTTAGAGAAAGTAGAGAGTAATATAAGACCTTATAGAGCTACGATAACGGTTATAAAAGTAGCCGAAGATAATATAGAAAGTAGTTTACTCCTCCTTAAATATCTATAAGGAAAACTCGCGGTAGCTTTAGTATAAGTTAAAGAATAGGACGAAGAATACTTAGTCGAACCGATTAAGCTTACTTACCTTACTTATAAAGAATCGGATTATAAGTGCCTTAAAGTCTAATAAGTACTAAAGGAAGTTAGGTTTATAACTAATATAATTAGCGTAACGTAACTAGCTTAAGGACTATTTAATTAATAAACTCTAGAGGTAATAAGACTAGAGAAAGACGAATTTATTATATAGGAAGTAATACTCTCGATAAGATACTAAGAGATAACTTTAAAGGACCTTATAGCGATTCCTATAATACGTATAAATATAGTCCTTATACCTTTCCGCTTGCTTAAGTATATATAAGACCTACCCTATATTTAAGTATAGCTCGGTAGCTAGAAAGCTAAAGTTCTAAGCGCTTTAATCGATACTAGGTTTAAAGGAAACCTTATTACTAAAAGATATATAAACGTATACGGGCTTAAAATCCTACTAATAAGAGTATTAATAACGGTATATACCGGGTCCCTTATAAATATAGTTAGGGAGGTAGAGACTAATCTCTATTTAGGCATAGCCTAGATACTAATCTATCTTTATATTACGCTAAATAGAGTCTTAGTCTCCTTTATCCTAGGCATACTATTTATTAAAGCCGCGCGTATATTATTTAATTATTCCCTAAGGAACGGCGATATATAGGTTAAATATTAGATCGGTACTATTTAGGTAGTTATACTAGCGGTAGGAGCTATTAAATAGGAGCTTTTAGATAAGGTCGATATAGTAAAATCCTTTTAGACTATAACCTTAATAGTTAATAAAGACGTATATAAAAGACTAAAGCTCGAGGAGACTATATAGGAAATAGCTACCTAGCTCCTAAGAAATTTCTTTTAAGCTTTAGTAATAGAAGTTAAAGAAGATAACCTAGGAGCTACTTAATAATTACGGAGAGAACCCCTTATAAATACCCTAATAGCTAAGATTCTCTTACTAAGAGGTAAGATCCTTAGTTATAAAAGGGGCGCTAACTAAGTCCCTAACCTAGCCTATACTAGCGTAAATAAGCCCTTAATAGTACTAGTATAATAGTAATTAATTATAGATAAAGGAAATAAAGCGATTCTAGCTATTTGATCTAAGATAGTAAAAGAGATTATTAAAGTTATAGTTATAGAGGCTATAAGAGAATTTAAGAAAAACATTATTAGAGCTAGAAAGAAGTTTAGAAAGATCTAGAAGGTTAAAGTTAAGATAAGGAGGAAACGACCTATTAGATTATATAATCTAAGAGTTAATACTCTCTTTAAAAGAAAAGTAAATAAGATTAACCTTATTAACGATACTTTATTAAACGGCTTAATACTAAAAGGGGACCTTAACTAAAAGAAGACTAAATAAAACACCGTTAAAGATAAGATATAGCTTAGACCCTACCTAGAACACTTAATAGGAAAATTCTTAAGTATATAGAAAGGAAAGCGGCTAATATAAGAAAGACTTAAAGTAATTTATAAATAATTTAAAGGCTTTCTTATAGAGGTAGAAATCCGGATCTTCGATAGTATTTTATTTAATAAGGAAGTAGCGTTATCCTAGGACTTTATAAAAAGAGGTAAAGTCGACCTAGCTATAGCCCCCCTATAGGTTATTAGGATAATAGAATATAAGGCGTAGTAAGTAGCCTTAATCCTAATCCTAAAAGTAATAGAGTAGAAAGTTATCGATATCCTTAAAATTAAACTAAAAATAGGAGTCCTTAAAGAAGGGCACGGGCCTTATAAGAACCCTTTTTTTCTAGTAGTAATAAAAGAGAGGACTACGCTTAATTAATTCCGCTATATATATAAATACCGTTATAATAAGAGATATAAACCTACCGCCGAATATAAATAAGTTTAGCGACTACTTCTTAATATATAAGATCCTTTCCTTCCTAGACCTATTTTTAGGCTATAATTAGATCCCTTTTAATATTAAAAGCTATAACTTAACGATATTCGCGATACCTATTAGCCTCTTATATATATATATACTCCCTTAAGGGGCTACGAACTTAGTTAGCTAATTTATAAGGATAATATAAAGAATCCTATAAGACCTTATACTAAATATCTATAGGAATTTCCTCGATAATATAGGTATTAAGTAGCCCGATATAACGTATAATAATAAAGAGGTAGCGCTAAGAGTAAGGAGATTTATCTTTAAATACCTTATTAACCTTAATAAAGTCCTAGTTAACGTCGAACTCTTTAGTTATACGATTATAGGGGCTAAATCGAAATTCTATTAGTAAGTAACCGAAGTTATTAGTTATATCTTAGAATAAATAAAAGGTGCCCTATAAAAGCTAAAGTTATTAAAATTAAGGAATAGATAAGATGCCTTAATATAATATATATTAGAGCTTTCCTTAGTATCGTAGGATACTATCGAATCTAGATTAGATAGTTCGCTATCTTAGTAAAACCCCTTATAGACCTATTAAAGAAAGAAGTCTATTAGGAATAAGGAGATAAATAAGTAAAAGCGATAGCTACCCTTAAGGAAGCTATTATTAATCTAGTCTTTCTAGTATCCCTTAACGTTAGCCTAGGAAGAGGAGATATTATTCTAATATATAATACTAGTCTACTTAGCTAAGGGGCAGTACTAATATAAATCGTCGATAGTAAGAGGCGCCCTATAAGGTTCGAAAGTAGAACGTAGTTACTAGTAGAAACTAAATATAATACGATAAAGAGGGAGTATAGGGCTATATTAAGTGCGCTTAGGAAACTAAGAATATACTTATATAGCGTATATTTTATCTTAGAAACTAACGTATAGGTCTTAGACGATTAAGTAAAAGGTGCCCTTAAAGACGTCCCTAGAGCTTTAGTAACTTACTAGATAAGCTATATTTTCCTCTTTAACTTTACTATATAATACGTCGAAGGTAAGAAGAATAGTATAGCTAACGGACTCTTAAGAAAGCCTAAAGGACCTTCTAATATATTAGACAGGGAAATAGAAGGCGATATTAAAGAATTTATAGACTTTTACTTAAACGTAATATAAGGGACTAAGCTATAAAGGGACTACTTAAAGGAATCGAGGATAATTATAGACTTCCTTTAAACGTTAAAACGGCTAGAGGGCCTTTTTAAATAAAACTATAGGAAGCTACGTTTAAAGAGTCTAAATTTCTACGTTAAAGATTAAAAGCTTTAGCGACTCCCTAAGAAGGAAGAAAGGGGACTAGTACTAGTTATAGACGACCTAAAAGAACGGAAAAGGATTATTATAAAGTACTACGTATAAATAGAATATAAAGGACGATAAGTTATATATACGTTTATAAAGAATAGGTATTAGTAGGCTAGCCTTTAAAACGATATTTATAGTATAATCTCTTCCTATAAAGAATGCTAATACTTTGCGACTAAGAGACCCTAGGAAGTTATAACGGCGACCGCGCCTAGCTACCTTATAAGTAAGATTTACTTCGATAGCTAGTATATACTATCTAATTATAGGTATTCGTACCTTATAAAAGTACGAGATAACCTTATTAGATAGGTAAAAGTAACCTTAGTTAAGGAAATTACCGCGGGAGCTATAACTAAATTTATACTCTTTATTATTTATAGGTATAGCGTAATACTATACGCTATAATCGATAGAGGGCCTAAAATAAAGAAAGACTTTAAGTATATCTTAGAGGATATAGGCGTTAAAGTTATTTAAACTTTAGTATATAATTTAAAGGCAAACGTAGTAGTAAAATAAGGGTACTAGAGGTTAATAATAGTACTTATAAAAATAGCAGAGAAAAAGGGTAAGTAGATTAAATACCTTAACTAAGTAATCCTTATAGACCGAATAGTAGTTAAAGAGTCTTATAGAATATTAGCTTTCTACCTATTATATAGATAGGAACCGGTACTACCTCTTAAAGTAGAATACCTAACTTAGCGACTAATTAACTAAGATAAAGTAAAGATAAGAGAAGAATTATTTAAAGTATAAGTATAAGTTTTAAAAAGGAAAGAAAAAGATATAGAAGAAGCTAAGAAAAGAATAATAAGATATTAGAATCGATTAATAGAGAGGATAGATAAAGCTAATAAGTATATAATAAGGAAAGAAAGCCTATAACTTAGAGACCTTATCTTATTATTTAACGTAAGACGATTAAATAACTTAGGGAGGTAAGCTAAGTATTAGATAAGGTAGAACGGTCCCTTTTAAGTAGTATTACGCTTAAAATAGTCTAGGGTATATAAGATTAAGACTTTAAATAGAATTATACTTAATAAGATAATCCTAGGAGAGTATTTAAAGAAGTTTAAAAAGAATAAGGAAGGTTAGTAGTACTTTATTAAGGACGACCAATTACTCTAAGATAAGATTACTCTTAATAAGAGGAGGAAGGAAGAAATAATAGATAAAGTAGATAATTTACTACTCTTACTAAGTAGAGAAGCCTTAGATTAGATAGTACTACGGTCGTAATAACTCCCTAATAAACCTTAAAAGGATTAAAACTAAGAAGAGGAAGAAGAGTAACTATAAATACTTAAGAAAGGCTTAAGGTATACGATCGAGGTTTAGCTACTATAACTTAGTAAAGTAAAAAAGGATCTTTATATAGGAGCCTTAAAGACGCTAATTTAATAAGAAAAGGAGGAGGTAAAAAGGAGCTAAGGAGGAAAAGGTAGTAAAGATAAAAATCTATAACTATCGTAAGAAGCACGCTAGAACCTAACCTATAACTAAGGCACCGTCTAACTATCTAATTAAAGGATAACTATAGTAGCCGAGATATTTATAAGCGCCCTACCTACTACCTTACTATTTTAAATTTTCTACTTAAAGCTCCCTAAGTAAATAAAGATAATATTTCCTACCCTTCCTTAATAATAACCTACCCTTTACTACCTTAAAGAAAACGAATAAAGATATAATTAAATAATAAAGTAAGAAAACGAACATTCTTACTACCTACCTCCCTGAAAAATAGGATTTTTTACTTTATAGATAGGGATATCTATTCTTTATTATAAAAGGGGAGACCCGCTATAGCGAAAATAAACGCGCTTATAAGATAAATTTTAATGTATTTTTAACTTACTAGATTAAACGCGTATAACCTTAAGAGAAAAACCTTTACCGTTAAAGATAGCGACTAAATAAGGCTACCTACTCCTAGTAAACCTATTATAGACTACTATAAAGTAAACTTAAAGACTATCTAATTATTACTTAAGAGAGAGCTCGTTAAACCTATATAATCTCTTTCTAGGTAAAATAAGTATAAGGTTAATTTCCTCCCCTTCCTTTAAATCCCTAGTAGGACTAAAGGGATTAAGGATATTATAAAGAAGATAAGGGGCGGTCTTATTACTAATATACTTATCGTAAAATTTATTAGTCTTAAGGTTAGTATAGAAATTATAACTATATATACGGTTAGCGAATCTATTAAGGTCGTAAGTAGCCCTATAGTATCTAGGGAAGTGCTGCTATTCGTAAACGGGCGCTTTAGTTAAATCCTAGATATAGTTAGCGTAAGAACCGCTAGTAGTACTTAAAAGAAAGATATACTTATAAAAAGGAAATATAACGTGCTTATAAGCGGAAGTTATAGTTATTTAATAAGTTTAAATATACCCTTAATAAAGGCGAGGATTATAAGTTCTATATAAAGTAATTAAGACTACTTAAGAGTATTCTTACTACTTTAAACTAAGCTAAGAAAAGAAGTATCTATATAAATAAGCGATTTCTATAGGGATATAGGTTACTAGCCGACGTCTATAATAAAGGGTATAGAAGACGATTTAATTATACTAACCTAGCGTGCTCTTAAGAAAGTAAGAGAGAAGAGAGCGACTATACGCTTTAATCCTAATAATATTAGGAGCTTTTAACGGAACCTATAACTAAAAGGCAATTTCTATATAAATTAGAAACCCTTAGTAACTAATATTATTTCTACTATAGACCTAGGTCTTAAAGTAACTATAGATCTATAAAAAAAGATAGTTAGAACGAGCTAAGTAAGATTAAATAAGTTAGATAGTCGTTACTTAAAAGTACTTTATATAAAAAGGAAAGACCTTAGTATAATAATTCTAAGTAAGAAGAGTAGTAGTAATAATAGAAGGTCGTAGAAGAGTAGTTAAAGAGAGGTTAACGATATCTAGTAGCTCTTTAGTTTTAAGTTTAGCGGTCTTATAAGATATAATAAGGAAGAAGAGGTAGTCGTAAAAGGAGAAGATAAGAGGTAGCGGTCTAGAGAAATAAAGAAGATAGAGGAGAAAAGAGGAAGAAGAGGAATAAAAAGAGTAAAGAGGAGAAGAAAAGGGCGGAGATTAAATAGCTTACTAATTAATAACTAGTAAAAGAAGCTATTTAAGCGTAACGCTTAAATATACCTAAGACCTTACCGCTATAAAGGCTAGCTAAAGTAACTAATAACCGCGCGCTCTAATAACTATTTATTCCTCTTACTATACCCTCTTTCTTCTTTCCTTCTTCTTCCTTCTATATATATATATATATATACTCCATATACTTCCTACTTATAACGATCCCTCTACTAATATAACTCTTATATATATATATAATACCCTCTTAGCCTCTTAGCGTTATAACTTAAAACTACTTACCCTAACTATTTAATCTTATCTTCTCCCTCTCTTTCGCTTACTCTACCCTTTCCTAAGATATAGCGGCGAACCTAAATAGCATCCTAAGCTTAGCTATAGACCTCCTTAAGAATACCGCTATCTTCTTTAGCGTACTACTATTTAAGAGTAAGAGCTTTATTTTACTTACTTACTATAGTAAAGTTAAAGTAAAAGGTAGTAAAGGGCGCTTCTATACTAAAGATAAGGAAAAGTTTATAGACTAAGACTAATAAGATATTTATAGGTAGAAGTAACCTCCCTAGTATATCTATAGAGATCGTTAGTACCTAATACTAACGGGCCCTATTAAACGGTGGGATATTACCCTTAAAGACGCTTAGATAATATATAAGGGCGTTAAAAAGATAAACGGATTTACTAGGAATAAGGCCCGCTAAGAAGAGTATATTATTAATATATATAACTTTCTTTATAAAGCTATCGATAAATAATAAGCTTTAAGCTTTAGCCTTAGCGCGATAATTAAGATCTTAATAAGAGGTATTAAGAACATAGTATACCCCTTACCTTACCTACTATCGGTTTATACTAACTATTAAGGGGAACCTATCGAAGATATAAAAGATAGATATATAAAGTACTATAAATACCTAAATAATAGGGAGTATTTAATTAAGTTTACTGCTCCTACCTTTAACCTTAGTTACTTTACGTATAAATAAAGGTATATAACTAGAGTTATTAACTTTTTAGTAGGACTAAATAAAAGGGGACTTTACTAGGGAGCGTTCCTTTAAGACTATAGGGAAGGAAACTTAGTTATTTTTAATACTTAGAAAGAGGGACGGTATACTAGACTCTATACGTTCTTATAAATATAGCGGTAGTTTCTTTATATCCTCTAAGTTCCTTATAACTTTACCTATACGCTAGTCCCTTATACCGCTTAGTAAGAAAGGTAGGAATACGGCTACTTAGCCTTAATAATAATCTAATACTAGGTTAAAGGTATGGTCGGGCTATACCTTAAGATAATTAAGTAGCGATACTTAAAGGTTAAAGTAATTCTAAAGTAAAGGTATAGGGTAATATAAGAAGCCTTATAAATAGATAAAATCTTATACTAAGACTAGTATTTCTTTAAATTAAATAAGAGGATAAGTATAAAAAGCTATATTAATAGGCTAATATATAGAATCTAAGCTATCGCGGTAAACGAACTTAACTATACGTAAGCGATATTATAGGGTAGCGGAGTTTCCTAGTAGTTTAATAGCAGGGTTAAACGACTATAAAGGATACTATCTAATTAAGGTTTAATAACTTTTAGTAGAGTCTTTCCTATAAGGATTCTTAGGTATAAACGGATTTACTAATATAACCGTATTATTCTAGGAGATTAAGAAGAATAAGACCTCTAAGAAGTCCTAAAGGTAGTTAACCTCTAAGATAGGCCTAGTAGATAAAAACCACTATATTAAAAAGACATAGAACTAGCTTATATAGTAATGAGAGCGAGAAAAGAGCTAACTACGCTAGCTACTATTATAGAGTAACCTAACCTAATCGCTTAAGCTATACGCGGTTTCTTTATAAGACTCCTCCTTAAAAAGACCCCTAACTATTTAATCGCGCTAACGGGAATCGAGAATAGGCCTAGACCTTTATTACCTTAAGCGTTAACTAAATTAAGCTCCTTATCTAAACTAAGTAGCCTTTCCCTAAGTAACCTTAAGATAGGATCCCTACCTTAGAATCTATAAAGGAGAGAGCTAAGCGCCCTTACTAGTCCCTTTATCTATATAGAAATAACGCCTTTATTTTCCCTCTTAAATATATAGCTAATTAGGCCTACTCCTCGCCTACTACTAACGATCCCTCTAAATATATAGAGGAGCGAAAGACTTATAACTATACCCCCGCTAATAGCCTAATAAAAAGCTAGTAAGGAAGAAAGGTAGATAGCGCGGCTACTAACTCGCCCTAAGACTCTAAAATTACTAGGCGCTCGGTTAATTACCCTAAGGCTAAAGACTCTAGTAACGCCTATAGCGCGCCCTATTACTCCTTAGAAATAAAGTATAGTAATAGCCTCTCTAGCTATAGTCCCTATAAGGTTTATACTAAGCTTTAAACCCTCTTAGGTTAAAGGAGTTAAAAACCTAGGAATATATTAAAACTACTACTAGGATATTAACGACTATAATTCTATATATTTATATAGGACTACTAGCAACGTAATAATAACTAGTCTATAAGACTCTATAGCTTATTTAATCTAGCTATACCTAAAGCTATAGACTAGTAAAGATACTAACTACTTTATTTCCCTAACGCCCTTAAGAATAATAAGCGCGAATACTTAGGAGCGTATATAAGAGGTAGTAGATAATTATCTAAAGAAGGAAGTACGCGAGCAAAGATAAGAAAGAGCTAAACGAGTAGCTCGTAGGTAAAGGGAGGAATAAATAACGTAAAGGGAAGGGATTATAGTAAAGGAGAAAAGTTCTATCGATAGTTTATTTACTTACTTATATACTTAGGAAGAGAGCCTTACTTATTATTATCGCGCCCTTTCTATTAGTATCTTAGGTCGGAAAGTCGCTAAGGAGGAGTTTAATAGGTAAGATCGTACCCCTATAAATATTAGCCCGTTAAAGGGATAAGACCCCTAGCACCCCCCTTCTAACTTACTTCGAAGTATACTTAAAGGCTTTATAAAGACCTTAATTATTTAATTAGGTATCTTCCTTAATTATAGTTAATTTAAATTTTTTTTTTCCCCTTTAAAGTAAAGGCCGCTAGTTACGCGACTTTAGTAAATATAAAGAGGCATAGAGTAAAGATATCTCTAAGACTTATATCTATAACCTAAGGCCCTAAGAGCTATATATAAGACCGATAATTAAATAATTATATAGTTAATTACTCTACTAATCCTTAGCTACGTACTACGCGTACTTTAGGTATATACCCTTATCCCTATTAAAGTACCTTTTATTTATTCTATAAATATAACTAATAACTTTAGTTACCTACTAGTAGAATTTCGATTTAGCCCTTATAATCGTATAACTAAAGAGTTCGACGTTAACTAGGACTTTATTAAGGTTAATAAGGTATTTAATGATAAATCTCCTTACTTTTAGCGCTACCTCTTTATTATTATACGTTATATTAAGCCCCTTAATACCTATATTATTAAGGAAATTCCTATAGATATTTAGTATAAGGTCTTATAGGATTTTATATATTATCCTTATAAACTAGCCGACTAAGTTTATAGCCCTTTAAGGGAGTATATATATACGTAAGAGGCTAATAGGTATCGCGAATATCGTTAAGTTACGGCTTTTAATATTAAGAGGGATTTAATTATAGCTTAAAAAAAGGTTTAAGAGGGAAAGGATCTTATATATTAAGAAGTAGTCGCTAAACTTATCTATATTTAGCGGTAGGTTTATATCTCTTATTATAATAGTATTTATATATATAGCGAAATTAATTAAGTATAGTCCTCTATCTTTCTTTACTACTAAGAAAAAAGGGTTCTTATAAGGCCTATACCCTTCTTTAAGGACTCTTATTTCTAGTTTAATTTTAAGGATATTAATAATTTTCTACTTTATCGCTTTTAAGATTAAGACTAAGGCTACTTACTATACTTTATATTTTATTATCTTAATAACCTATAGTAGGGCTATAGCTAAGTTAACTTTACCTCTTTTTATAAAGTCTTAGGATAACGCTACTTCCCTATTAAATAGAATATTATTAAAGATCCGAATTTCTACCTTTATAAGAAAGCCCTTAAATTATTCGTAAATTACTTTAAGTCTTTCTTATATTAGCTGCTTTCCTTTCTATATACTTAAGAACTTTCCTATTAAGTATTTTAGGTAAGGTCTAAGCTATATCTTATCTTTAATAGTATTTTATTTAGTTTTCTTTTAATTAAGGTCCCCTTTTAGTATTAAGCCGTTTAATAAAGTATTATTAATAAGGTTAATCTTATTTACTTTTCTTTTAAAGAGAGTATTAACTCTTAGATTATATAATCTAATAGGTCGTTTCCTCCCTATCTTAACTTTAACCTTTTAGATCTTTCTAAACTTCTTTCTAGCTTTAATAATACTTTTCTTAAATTTTCTTATAGCCTTTATAACTATAACTTTAATAATCTCTTTTACTATCGTAGATTTAATAGCTAGAATCGCCTTATCTCCTTTATCTATAATTAATTACTATTATACTAGTACTATTAAGGGCTTATTTACGCTAGTATAAGCTAAGTTAAGGACTTAGTTAGCACCCCCTCTATAACTAAGGATCTTACCTCCTAGTAAGAGAATCTCGGCTATTAAGGTATCTATAAAGGGTTCTCTTATAATTATTAAGTAGCTCTTAGGTTATCTTTTTTAACTTCTATTACTAAAGCTTAAAAAAATTTCTTAGGAGCTAGGTATATATTTCCTATATAGCCTCCTCGAGCTTTAGTCTTTTATATACGTCTTTATAAACTATTAAGGTTATAGTATAAAAGGATTTTATTATATCGACCTTATCTAGAAGCTCCTATTTAATAGCTCTTACTACTAGTATAACTACCTAGATAGTGCCGATGTAATATTTAACCTATATATCGCCGTTCCTTATAGAATAATTAAATAATATACGCATAGCTTTAATAAATAGTATACTTAAGATAAAGGGGACTAAGACTCTATTTAGTATAATATAAAGATAGATTAATATCTAGGCTATGCTTAAATAAAGATTAGTCTCTACCTCCTTAACTATATTTATAAGGGACCTAGTATACGCCGTTATTAATATTCTTATTAGTAGGATTTTAAGCTTATATACGTTTATATATCTTTTAATAATAAGGTTTCTTTTAGACCTAGTATCGATTAAGGCGCTTAGAACTTTAGCTTTCTAGCTACTAAGCTATACTTAAATATAAGGTAGGTCTTATATATACTTAAGCGAGCGGAAAGGTATAAGGACTATATTTATATATATTATAGGAATCGCTATAAGGTCTTTTAAAGTCGTCTCTTAGTATCTTATTAAGAGTACTACTTCTTATATAATAAATTCGTCTTTTTTTAGTCTTATTACCACTAAAGTTTATTAATTAAATAGTCCTTTAGCTAGTTATATTATACTAATTATATTAGTTATAAACCTAACTTCCTTTAATACTTATTAAACTTTAAGGTACTTATAATCCGATTTTTTATAAGTAAGGTAAGTAAGCTTAATTAGTTTAACTTAGTATTCTTTATCTTATTCTTTAACTTATATTAAAGCTACGATAAGTTTTCCTTATAAATATTTAAGGAAGAGTAAACTACTTTTTATATTATCTTTAGCTACTTTTATAACTATTATTATAGCTCTATATAGTCTTATATTACTCTTTACTTTCCTTAAGGTTTAGAATTTAGTATTTTCTATACTTTAAGCTATATCTATATATCTTATACTAAGTCTCTTACTTAGTTAAGGAATAAAGTTAATTAAGTAATTTAAACGGATTAGGATTCTTTTATATATAATTTCTTTAATAATTTTATCTATAAGTTTATCGAACTTCTTATCTAGATCTACTTTATATCTATAGTATATAGGGATAATCTTTAAGCTAGTTTTTACTATTTTCGTTATCTTAATTTCCTCTATATCCTCTTTAATTCTTTATCTTTTCCCCTTATAAGTATTAATCCCTATTATAGTTATATAGATTATCTAATTATATATATCGCTTTATTATATATTATCTATAATTATAATAACCGATATCCTTCTTACTTCTTTTTTATATCGCTTACTTTTAAATTCCTTAGCTTTTACTTATATAAGCTTTTATATTTCTAGAACTAGTCTAAGAAACTAAATTCTCTTTTATTAATAGCTTAATTTAAGTAAGATAGTATAACTATAGCTTTAACCTATTTTATAAGTAGTAATATAAAGGAGTCTAGCTATATATCTACTTAGTATATAATAAGCTATTAAATATATATACCTATTTAAGAAAACCTATTAGTTAGTACTAAGGGAATTACGCTTTTATTATCTTTTCTTTTAAGGTAAAGACTCTTATTTACTACTTTATATATTATAAATCCGATCTTATAGTCCTAAGAGTATACCTTATATTTATTAAGGTAGTATTCTTTTTTACTATAATAAAAGTATCTCCTAGGCTAGTTAAAAGTATTAACCTAAAACTATATATATTAATTAGATAGGTAGTAAAATCTAATAGTATTTACGCTACCTCCTTATTTATAACTTAAAGAGTAGCTTTTACTATTAATATATCTTTATTCCTTATTAAGCTAGTTAAATATCTACTCTTACTAGTAAGTAAGGTTAATCTTTATATCTTTAAAGGCTTTTATTAAGTCTAAGATCTTTTTTATAGGCTATCTAGGTTTCTTATTTATTTTCTTTAATTCTTTAGGAAGTTTTTCTTTACCTTTATTAGATTTAGCTTCCTTTATTACTTTATTAATTTCCTTAAAGAGCTAGTCTTTCTTTAGGTTCTTAAGCTTCTAATTATAGACTTTAGATACTATATCTTATCGCTTAATATCCTAGTAAGGTACTAAGTAGTTATTAATTATATAGATAAGGCTTTTATATAAGAGTTTTAAGATAACTTTAAATATCTTCCTATTTCTCTTTATAATATTAATAATAAGCTCCTTTAGTATTATATAGTAAATAAAGTATAGCTAAACTATAGATTCTTCCTAGCTATTAAGTTATACTTTATACTATAGGTATAAGTAGAGACTAAGCTATTCTATAACTTTTATAATAGTCTTAGGCTTTTTAGTATTATAATAGTTTAAGCGGTTATTAGTAGTTTCTAGTTATTTAATATTATATATATAGTAATAATAAAGGAGTCTCTTCTTTACTTTTTCTTAGGTAAGTCCGTCTATAAGAATTTTAATAGTAAGGGCTTATATAAAGGAGATATAAACTTTAAGCTAGTCTATTTTATCCTTATTATAAATATAGTTAATATATATCTCTTATTTAAACTTCTTAAGGAATTTAGTTTTATTTTTACTATTAAATTTACTAATAAGTAGGAGTTAAGGTTAGTAGAGTCTTCTTATAAGGTTATCTTAGCTTTTAGTAAGTATATCTCTAAGCTTATTAGTAATCTTATTAATATCTACCTTAATTTTCTTTATATTACTAGTAGTAGGATTAAATAATCCCTCTTAATAGCTAGCGTTTCTAAATATAGTATACTTATAGATTATAAGGTTATAAAATCTAAAGTTAGAGTTTTTAGAGTTAAAGGATATCTTATTATAACTATCTTATTACTTACTTTCTTATTTATTAGCGGGAGGTAAGCGTTCTTTATAAGCTATTATATAAAGGAGAGCTAAGGTTAAGGTTATTAAGGTATACCTTATTAATACCTATATTAGTATTATTAGTATATATATAAGTAAGAGGTCTTAGTAAGGTTTTAAATAGTCTAGATTACGCTATTATTATTATTTATATCTTTTAAAGTATTATATAAGGATTATAGTTTTTTAACTAAGTTATTAGTATTAAAGGCTATAGGGCTAATAATAAGAGCTTAGGGTTTTTTAGTATTAGCTTATTACTTTTCCTTTACTACTAGTAAAGGTATTATCTAATTATTTATTTCCTAGTAAGTCTATTACTTTATTAAGTCCTTAACTCTATCTATTAAAGTAGTTACTACTTTAATTATTAAATCCCTAGATTTTATTTTTTCTAAATAATACTATTATCCTTTAGATATTCTTAGCTTTATAAAGCTACTTATCGCTATATAAATAGAACGGAATAACGAGTTTACGCCCTAGTAACTAGTTTTAATAGGGATAAGGGTATATACCTAAAGTACTATAAGAGCGCTACTAAGAGGTATAAGCTAATAAAGTACTTAGGTACGTAGTACTAATATATTAGTAGGGTATTAGTAGGGAATCGTGCCTACCTTACTTATATATTATAGACCTCTTACTACTTTAACTAAAGAGGAAAAATCCCTCTTCTTATAAGCTTTAGTCTTATAATAAGGAGAATATAATATATATAGCGTAGTACCTCTCGCTATCTCTACTACCTAACTAATTATACTATAATACGTATTCCCTTATAATTTTTAAAGCTTCCCTTTTTAGTTACTTAATAGAGATAGCTACTTAAAGAAGACTATATAACGCTCTTATAGCGCGATATAGTAGTTAACTAGTTAAGGCTTCTTTATTATATATATTAGGTATCTACTTAGTATTATAAAGTAGGTAGAGGCGTATACGTAAGTACTATCTATAGGATAATATTAATAAGCTATATAAAGCTCTTTTATACGCGGCTAGCCCGCCCTTATACTTATAGGATCCAGCCCTCTATATATAACTATATAGCTTAGGCCGCGGCCTAAGCCTATTACTTATAATAGTTAAAGACTCTTATATAATGCCCTCCCTTAAGCGCGGCGTAGCGCTGCCCTATTAACGGCTCCTATATAATTAGGCTTATACCGCGGGCTCTTCCCTGCCCTTTCCCGTTAATAGGGCCGGCCCTACTAGCCCTATTATCCCCGCGCCCGTTAGCTTAGGTAGCCGGGACCTAGCTCTATACTCGTTAGCCGGCTAGCCGTTTAAATAAGGGCGTAACCTATTATATACGCTCCTAGGTAGCTAGCGGCTAGTCTAGACCTATATAAGCTTTAGGTTACCCGTCCCTTCTACCTTAGGTAGTATCTTCTACTAAGGGGTATATAAGGCGGTATCCCTTCCTTCCCCTTTCCCTTCCTTCTCTCCTTTCTTTAACTATAGTAGTAGTATTAATAGGTAAGTTCCGCTTTACCTAAGGTATTAGTTTATTCTTAGCTATATAGGCCGCTCTATTAACGTATACTTATAATAGTAGCGGTAGTAGTAATAATAGCCTTAATAATAATAATAACTTTAACTAGTAAGTTCCGCGCCTTATAGAGCGGGAGGCTATATTCCGTTATACTAACTTCCGCGATAGATATATCCGCCTCTCCCTCTCTTACCTCCTCCTTCTTAGAGCGTACGGAGTTATTCGTCGACGCTATACTAGCCGCGGCCGACGATAACTCCGCCGCTACCGCTGCTCTTACCCGCGCCGCTACCGCCGCTCTTGCCCGCGCCGCTACTACTGCTCCTACCGCTGCCGCCGCCGCCTCTACTACGCTATTCGCTCTTACGTTGCCCCTTAAGGTAACGACGCCGTCCCCGCCGCTACCTATAACGCCCGGCCCCTCGGCCCCTGCCTTTATCTCCGCTACCCCTATAAGTCCGTAGTTAAGTAAGCGTAATAGACGTTATCCGCTAACCTCCTATAGTATAAGCGCTAAGTATAGGCCGGCGCCGCCTACTCGGCCCCCTATATATATTATATATCGTAGGAGCTCGACTACTCTAACTAGGCTAGGCGCCGCTATAACGGTAGCTACTACTAGTACGCGCGAGCTAGCCGCGCCTATAAGGCGGCGCCTCCTATCTTACTTACTACGGCGTCGGCTTAGAAGGCCGGCTTATATAGGTAGGCGCGGGGGGCTACTAAGAAGCGCCTTACCGCCGCCGCCGCCGCCTACCGTAACCTCTATACCCTTAAGCGATAGGGCCTTATACCTAAGTAAGTCCTACTCCTTTATTCCCCTATTTCTGCCTTTAATATACCCGGCGCTAGGGATACTACCTCTATCGCTCTATTAGCGGTCCCCTTAGCTATGCCCGCCTCCGCTACCGCCGCTGCCCCTACTGCCGCCGCCGCTGACTAGCTTATAGGCTTAGAGGGCCGCCTTAGCGCCTTAAAGACCGCCGCCGCTACTAATAAGAAGGAGGAGGCCGATAAGGATAATAATAATAAAGATAATAATAATAATAACGATAAAGAATAAGCCTAGGTAGTCTAAGGGCTCCGCCTTATAATAAACGCTATTTTTATCTCTACTTATACTATTATATTTATATTGCTTATATTACTATAACTACCCCCTCTACTATACCTACTTTATAGTCCTAGCTTAAGCTACTATTAGTAGTCTATTAATTTATTATTCTCGTTTACTATTCTAAATAAAGCTTTAAACTTATCGAGGGCTATAGTTCTTATAAACTTATATATAGGTTCCTATATAAGGTCGAGATACCCGCGCTACTTTATAAGGACCTCTTAGCGTTTCCCCTTACTAACCTTTTTCTAGCGCGCGGCCTATATCTCTTTAACCTTAAACTCGTCCTCTCTCTTTACCTTAATTATAGGCGGTTAGGCGTCCGCTACTTCTTATCTAGGCAGCGGGTTAAAGGAAGCTTTATAAAGGAGGTCTACGTTAATCTTATTATATACCCTTATTAGGAGACTATCGAGCTCTATAACCTATAAGCTAATAACCCTTCGTACTATAAACTTTATATATAGCTAGTTAAGCTTCTTTTTTAGCTATACCGACCTATAGTTATAGAGGTCTAGCTATACCTTATCTATTACTATAAACCTATTTACTAAGGCCCTAGTCTTATTAGCGTGCCGCTCTTAATCTTACGCTATAGCGGCTATCGCGAATTAGTAATAATCTATAGTCTCTTATAGCTTTTATATAAACGTAGAGGCGCGGCCTTTTAATAATAAATTACTATACTACTCCGCTACTATATTTATAGTAAAAGGAACTAATAAGGGTAGTTTAAAGCTATACGTTATAAAGAAAAGGGCTATCCTAATAGAGGTATATAGTCTACTATTTAACGTAAGTTAGGCTATAAGGAGCTAACGGTCTTAGTTTACTTAGTTATAGGCTACGACGGCCTATAGGTAAGCCTATACCTCCTAGTTAACCCTCTTAGGCCCTTCGTCGGTCTATAGGTAATATACTATACTAAGTAGCTATATAATTTAAAGTAGCTAGTATAGGTGCTACTAAAAGTAACTAGTCTAATTCGATCTCTTATCGCTTATAATAAAGGCTAGCTAGCTATATAAGCGGGCCTAGTACTATAAGAATCGCTCTACGTAGGACTCTATATCTATAAACGGTATTAGCTTTAATACTATAGACTTACTAAGTCGGTCCTTAATTATTTATATATAGTAGTTACCGCCCTTTATAAGTAGGAGGTCCGTTATAAAGTCTATTTATATATATATATAGAACCGGTCGGGTACCGGAAGCTACTTAAGTAGCCCCTTAAGCTATGCCCTTTAAATCTTAGTACGGCTATAGATATTATAGTTATAAAGGAAGCGGCGAACGTAGTACTATAGGAGGGGCTAGTAGAAATCCCTCGCGAGGCCTACTACTATGCCCTACCTACCTAGGTAGCCTACGATACTAAAGTTATAGACGAGCTAGACTAGCTTCCCTTAAAGCTCGTTCCGTTTATCTAGCTCCGGCGGTTTATCTTTCTCCTTAGCTTCTATAGTATACGGCGCGCCTAGCACCTATAGTCACCCCCGCTAACGTAGGTGCCCTTATAGGTCGATATAATAGTCGGCTACTTATACCTTTAGCTTTAGCTTTAGATCGAGGCGTCGAGCGCTAAACTTAATAGCGCGGCGCACGCTCTCGTAGGTACGGTCTAGAAACGATATCCTATCTTATAAGCGCTAGAGGACCTTATCTTAGAATACCTACGCTATACGCGCCCTTAGGCTAGTCTATCCCTCCTTACTAGGCTAAGGCAAAGGTATAAGGGAAGGCTTATCCGTTAGCGCCGCGCCTTCTTCTACTAGGGAAGCTCCTATATAAGTCTATAGCGCTTCTTACGGGATAAGCTATAGATCCTAGGCCTCGATATCCGCTCCTATTAGCCGGTCTTAATCCCTCTAAGAAAGCGTATCTAAGACTATAGAGTCCTACCTTAGCTAGTACTTAATTAAGAAGTTAAAGTATAAGAGATACTCCGCTTAGCGGGCTTACTACTTTAAGAGGTACTAGTAAGTTATAAAGTACTCGAGGTTCCTATAGTCTATAAGAACCTTAAAGCTCTTATAGCTTTAGAGCTCCGCTTACTATTACTTAAGGTAGCTAATAATCGCTAGTATCTCTTTATTATAAATAGTATAATTCCGCTCTACTAAGGTTAGCTTATAAGAGTAGAACGCTACTAGTTACTTCCGCTTATTTACCTCTTAAGAGAGCGTTCCTCTAAGTATCTAGCCGCTATAGTTTACTTTAACTAACGTAAACTAGTTAAAGTCCTACTAAAGTAGTACTAGGGCTTAAGAGAATAGGTCCTTAAGCGTATAGAACGCTCCTTCCTATATAGGCCCTTAGCGAAAGGCGGTCTACTTCCTAGTAATCTCGTTTAAAGGCATTATAATATAAGAGAAGCCCCTAATAAATATCCTATAATAGTTCGCGAACCTAAGGAAGCTTTATACGCCTATTTATATAGTTAGGGCAGCTTAGTCTTAAATCGCTTAGATCTTTATAGGATCCGCTTATATACCTATACTAGTATAGATAATAAAGCCTAGGTACTTAACCCTCTTAACCCTAAATTTATACTTATCTAGGTTAAAGTAGAGCCTATAAAGTTAGAGGCGCTTTAAGACCCTCTATACTTTCTATATATAGTCCTTATAAGAGCCGCTTATATAGATAAGGATATTATCTATATATATAGAGGCGAACTTATTAAGGAAGTCTTAAAGTATATTATTAATATAATACTAGAAGGTAGCGGGCGCTCTTAAGAGGCTAAAGGGCGTTATAAGCTACTTAAATAAGCTATAGCGTATATAGAACGCTGTCTTTTACTCGTTACCCTCTAAGATCTATACCTTATAAAACGCTTATTTTATATCTAGCTTTATAAACTACTTTACCTTTAAAAGGTTATAGAGCGTATCTAAGATTAAGGGTAAGGGGTAGCGGTCTAGCCTTATAATTACGTTTAGAGCCTTATAGTCGTAATAGAACTATATCCCGCCCCTTAGTTTATATATAAATAAGACTAGCGCTCTTACTTTAAAGCTACTTACTTAAATAAAACCCTTATCTAAGAGGTCCCTTAGTATCTTCTTTAGTACTAGTAGCTCTACGTATAATATACTATATAGCGGTCTAAACGGTATAGGTAGTTCCTACCCCTTTTTATTAGTATAGAGTATAATCTTATAGTTTACCCCTAGCTTATATAGGTTAAGCTTATTTACTTCCTAGGACTTAAATAGTAGTAGGAGGTCGTAAAAGCGCTTTAGTATCTACTACTATAGCTTAGAGGGCGACTTTAGCTTCTTTACCTAAAGGGCCTTATTAATATCTACTAGGCTAACTATATAGACCGCTACGTTAGCCGCTACCTAGCCTTCCTCTTACTTTAACTATTATATAGTTCTTATAAAGATAAAGGCAAGGACTTCTTATACTAAGTATAAAGCTTATACGCTTAGTCCTACGCTTATAGAACTATCGTTATAGCGGACCTACCGTTATATAGGCCTAAACTATAGCTTCTTTTAGTATAGAACTAAGTATAACTCCGTATATAATAACTAAGGTTTCCTAAGGATTAAGGGAAACTCTAGTTAAGGGATTATATAAGCTACGATAAGCTTATAGTAACCGTCGACCTCTATAGCTAGCTATATAATGCCCTTAATTACTATACCCTCTATTACGCTTAAGGCGCCCTTTACTTACTTTAAAGCGATCTTTTCTACTAATACTTATATCTCTTATATAAGCGCCTTATTAACTATAGCGTAGTACTAGTAGCCCTCGTCTATAAGGGCGGCGATAGGTAAGGAGTTATTAACTATAACCTATATTAAAGTAGGCTCCTCTTTTATATAGGCGGATAATTTCTCCTTCTTCTTTACTAGTACTAGTAATTAGGGCTCTAGAGCCTATCTCTACTCTAGAGCTACCCTTTTTCCTTTAGGCCTAAGAGAGCGGAGTCCTCTTTATCGTTTAAGGTAAGGAGCGGTTTTATCTTCGCTACTTAAACTACTATAGGCCGCTTAGCTAAAAGGAAGGGGCATTTTAATATAAAGTATATAGACGCGCTATAACGTAGGTAGCGGCCGTTAGCCTTCCTTTTCTTAATTTCCTTACTTATTACTTACTTCGCCCGCTACTTAGAGAGCGGGATAGTATAAGGGATATTTAAAGAAGACTTCTTACTACGTTTAGCTCGGTCTATATAAGTAGCCGATATTAAGGTATCTCCGTTAGTATTAATAGTTAGCTATTCCTCTTATAAAGGGGCGGTAATCCTATTACCGCTATATAGTATATACTTATAAAGCTTCTAGAAACATAGCGTTTACTTATAGCCCTATACTACCTTTATTAACCGGCTTATATACTCGCTATAGTTAGTAGGTATAATTATAAGGATAAGTAGCTCTTATAAGGCTAGCGTAATTAAGTTTTATAACTATATAAGCTTCGCGCTATCTTCCTATACTATAGTTCCCGCCGCTTATAAGAGCGTCTCTTTAAAGTTAAGGAGGAATTCGCTAAAGGTCTACCTATCCCTCTACTTAAGGGTCTATAGCTTATCCTATGCCTTCTCCTACTCTTATACGTTGCCGAACGTATATATAAGGTATTAGAAGAAGTCCTATAGGTCGCGTCTACCTCTAGGGCCGCCCTTATCCTAGAATCTAGAGATCCGCTATATCTAGGGCTCCGGCAGCGTATAGAGGAGCGAATACTATACTATATTATAATAGCCGTTTAGGCCTTATTTCTTATCTATTATAAACTTTATCTATAGCCGGCTAAGGAAGAAGTAGAAGGACTTAGGCTTACTATCCTAAGTTAGCTAGAGAAGCGGCTTTTATATTAATAGTGCCGCCGCCGTAACCGGTATTACTTAGGTCGTAGGGGTTAACGCTAGTCTCGTAGACGGCTCCCTTAATATAGCGAGAACTTCGTTCTTCTCGCTAGCCGTCGCGCTTTTAATTGCTTCTAGGATAGCTATAATACTTCTTATCCGCCTAGGGGGTAGCGGGGTGCTCCCTTAAGGAAGCGGCACCCTTTCTAGGGAGATATCTATTAGATCTATTAGTTAATAGCTTATACTATTATAAAGTAAGTAGAGGCGTATACGTAGGTACTATTTATAGGATAATATTAATAAGCTATATAGAGCTCTTTTATACGCGGCTAGCCTACCCTTATACTTATAGGATCCGGCCCTCTATATATAAATATATAGCTTAGGCCGCGGCCTAAGCCTATTACCTATAATAGTTAAAGACTCTTATACTTAGGAGATAAAGAACTAAAAGATATATCCTTAGAATAGACCCTTATTATAGACGATATTCTAACTATATTAAAGATATTACTACTTATAAGCGTAAGACTATTAACTTATAAAGAAAAGCTTATAGCCCTATAAGCGCGTATTAAGGAGCTAGAAGAGACGAAACGCCTATAAGACTACGTTATATAATTAAAGGAGGAAATTTCTAAACGTGCTAGCGCTATCGCTATCCGTTTAAGAACGCGTCGATAGTCCTACTTCCTTAAATCGGATAATAGTCGCGGTAGTAAGGTTAAGATTAAAAATATCGCTTAATTATCTTAACCTACTAATATATAAAAACGTTTAGACTAGACTTACGATCTAAAGGACGCTTTTAAGGTAGTACCTAGACGCTTTTATCGTAATAAAATAAAGATCCTTTATATAGTAGATTTTATATATAGCGACTATAAAGTAAAATAGCGCTAATACCTTAAAGAATAAACGCCGATTAACTAAACTAAATATAGTATAGATTAGGTATACTTTAAGAAATAGATACTTATATTAATTAAGGATACTATAAATAAGGAGATATTATTAGCGATATAATTAAAGGAGGCTCGCTAATAAGAAGGCTAGTCCCTCTTAGAGTTTAGCTTATACCTTAACTCCTTAAAGAGGTATTTTAAACGCTTATTAGAAAAGGTATATACTCTTACGTTTTTCGCTAAGCTAGAGCTATAACTTTAAGACTAAATTAACCTCTATTTAATACCTATTTATACCTACTAATAGGAAGAGCTTATATAAGTCGCTTAACGATATTAAGATACTACTACTAATAAGAAGCGACGTACTAATACTACTTCTACCCTTAAAGGAACTAGGAATAAAAGTAGTGCTATACCTTAAGGCGGTATATATAGGGGAAGGAATTAAAGAGGCTAATAAGCTAGGCTAAATCGTTAAGGAAATACTACTAATTCGACTAATAACTAGTAAGCTAGCAATAAACCTACTAAGGGCTAAACTAAGGGACGTTATTAAGGAAGAGGATCTTTTACTTAATTAGGAATTATATATTTCTAATATAATAAGCTAGGATACTTATCTATAGAATATACTAATTCTTTAAAGGTAGAAACCTTAGTAAAGACTCTTAAACTTAATACTATAAAATAAGGAAAAGGTAAGATATTAAGGTAAACGCCTCTCCCTTAGTAAACTTAATACCTATAGGATAGTTACTTAAAACTCTTATAACGATATTAGGGCGAAACCCTACTAAAGTCCCTCTATACCTAGATACTTATAGTACTATTAACCTTATAGATATATACTTTACCTAATAGTAAGGATTACTATAAGTAGCGCTATTATACCTTAAGTTATTAAGGCTTAATAATAGTAAGGTAAAGGAGTATAGAGTATAGTTAGTACCGCTTTAAATAATAAATATAAGAGGCACTAAAAAGATAATTACTTATTTTTATATAGGTACTAATAAGTTAACGCTAAATAATTAAGTATTAATCTTTTTATTAGTTACTACCTTAAAAGATAAACGTATTTATATTATCTTATAGAAATAATAATAGTAGTTTAAGTATTAACTAAGTAGCGAAACCCTATAAAATCCTTATAGATTCCTTTAAGAATATAAGAATAAGGTAAGGGTATATATAATAGTGCTTAATCCTAAGCTAATCTTACTATTAAATAAAGATAAGAATAAAGGGATTTTATAAGAAGAATAGGCCGAAATCCTATTAACTTTCTATTAGTTTAAAGATACTTTCTCGGCTAATAAATCCGATTTATTATTAGCTAGAAAGGGAATAGATTACTTAATAAATTTAATCCTTAATATAGAACCTCCTTATAGACCGATTTACCTTTTATTATAAAGGGAACTTTAAGTATTACGCGACTAGATCTAAGACGCGATAAAAAGGAAAGTAATCTAGGAGTTAAAGAGCCTAGCTAAGGCGCTTATCCTTTTTATTTTAAAAAAGGATAGTACCTTATAGCTATATATAGACTACTAAGGACTTAACTAGGTTATATAAAAGAATCGGTACCTTTTACCTTTTATTTTAGAGATTATTAACCGCTATTAAAGAGCTAAGTATTTTTCTAAGATTAATATATAGAATATATATTAATATATTTAAATTTAAAAAGGAGATAAATAGAAAACCGCTTTTTAAATATATTATAGATATTTCGAATACCTAGTAATACCTTTTAAACTTATTAACGTACTAGCTATATTTTAGAGCTATATTTATTAGGCGCTTAAAGGGCTTATAGATATAATCTATATAGTTTACCTTAACGATATCCTTATATACTCTAAGATAAGAGAAGAATATACTAAATACTTAAGATAGGTAATAGAAGGGCTAAGGGCTATAGAGCTCTATATAAAACTATTAAAGTATATCTTCTACTAATAGTTAGTTAAGTTACTTAGGTTTATATTATCTATTAATAGGGTATTAATAGACCTTTAATAGGTAAAGGTAATAGCTTAATAGCCTAGACCTATAACCTACTATAATATTTAGGTTTTCCTTAGGTTCTATAATTTTTACTAATAATTTATATATAGGTACTTAGGAGTTATAGCGCACTTAACTATATTATTAAAAGGGAGTAAGAATAAGAAGAAGCTAGGAAGTTTAGAGCTAAACCTTATTAAAAGGGCAGCGTTTTAGGCTTTTAAGGATAGTTTTTAAGGAGCCCTACTCCTTTAATATTATAATCTAAAAAGATATATTTATATCGAAATAAATATATCGTAATTTATAATAGTAAGGATTATCCCTTAACTTAATAATAAAGGGCGTTACTATCCGATTATATTTTAGTTAAGGAAGTTTACTAAAGCCGAACTTAATTATAGTATTCTAAACTAAGAACTCTTTACTATTATTAAGTTATTTAAATACTAGCGATATTACGTTAAAAAGGCAGCGTATAAAGTAAAGATATTATTAGACTACTATAACCTTTAAGCGTTTATATACTAAACCTCCCTAAATAGGAGGTAAGTAAGATAGTATATATATTTAATACTATTTAACTTTACGATTTAAGTATTATATAGGTAAATCTAACCTAGCGGATATATTATCGAGAATACTTAAATATAAAGGTAAGAAGCCCTTATTTATAGAACTATTACTAAAGCGATAAGTAAAACTAGCTACTATTAATACTATATTTATATAAAGAAATAACGAGGCGTTTTTATAGGTAAAAAGACGCTTAACCTTAAGTTAATATAAGCGTAGTAAAGTGCCTTTATATAAGGAAAATATATAAGCTTATTTATAGCGAAACTATAATAATTTAAGCGCGAGACCTAAACGATTAGCTAATTAAGCTAAAGAGAGAGCTAGTTATAAATAGTTACTTTTAAAGAAGACCGCTAAAGAAGCGGCCTACTATATAAAGGTTTATATAGTAGAAGTTCTAGAACTATTACTAGAGTTACTAAAATATACCTAGTCGGTTAACGTAGTAATTAATAGGCTAAAGGAGATTAAAGACTTCTTAAAAGGGAAGGGTTTCTAGTTAATATACTTAGATAGACTACTATTATAGAAAGGTTAAATTATAGTGCCTTTAAAGGTAGCCTTATAGTAAGAGCTAATATAGCTCTTCTATAATAATCTATTAATAGGATACTTTAGCTCTTAATATACTAGTAAACTACTAGTAAGGAACTTTTACTAAGATAGAATAATAAAAGATATAAATAAATACGTTTAGTTATACCTAGTATACTAAGGTATAGTATCTAAGAGGTATTGCCTTTATAGTACTATATAATTATTACTATATCCTATATAACTATAGGAAGAATTATTAATAGACTTTATTATAGGTCTACTTAAAGTATAGTATAATAGATAAGACGTTAATATAATCTTAGTAATTATAGACTAATATACCAAGTATTACCTCTTCTTTCTTATCTCTAAGATAATAATAGCTCTAAAGCTAGTAAAGGGATTCTATTACTAAGTTAAATTAGTATATAGACCTTTAAAAGGTATTATCTTAGATAGAGGGTCCTTATTTATAAATAAGTTTTAGTTAGATCTCTATTTTATCTTATAAGTAAAATATAAGCTATCGATAGGATTTTACCTATAAACTAATAGGCAAATAAAATAAATAAACTAAGCTATATAGTACTACTTAAGATACTTTACTAACTTAGAATAAACTAACTAAGCGTTACTCTTATATATTACTTAATTTATATATAATAATATAAAGAATATAATAACTAAGTTATTACTTAATAAAGCGTTAATAGGTTATTAACTAAACTTCTATATTAATATCGAGGACGATATTATTTAGAGGGGGGTACTTAAAGTAAGAGTAAGAGTTACTAAGCTATAAGAGCTATAAAAGAGGCTTAAGGAATACTAAAGAAAGGCTATTAAATTCTAAGCGAAATACTATAATTTAAGGCATTAACCGCTTATACTAAAAGTAAGAGACCTTATAGTATTATCGATAAAGAATTTACGCTTTAAAGATAAAAAAAGAAAACTCTTACCTAAGTATATTAGACCGTTTTAGGTCCTATAAGCTATTAGAAAGTAAGTATATTATCTTATACTCCTTAAGAAGTACTTACGCCTCTATAACGGTTTCTATATTAGTCTCTTAGAGCTATAAAAGGAGTAAAAAGGCACCTATAAAGATAGCGAAACCTTATTAATACTAGACTTAGAGGACGACGAAGGTAAATAAGAAGTCTAAGAGATTAAAAACTAAAAGAGATTTAAGGGTAATACCTTTCCCCTTATTAAATAAAAAGGATAGCTAGCTAAGTATAACTAATAGGTCGATACTAAAGATATAGTAAATAGCTAGGACCTTATTATAGAATATACTACTCGCTTAACTAAGAAAAAGAAGTATAAGACTAAGTAAGGTAAGGAAACCTATTAGTATAAGGAGATACTATTAAATCGGTAACGAATCCCTATTAAATTACTACTAACTTATTAACGTATTAGTATACTTAAACGTCTTATAACTATATATAAAATAGTAAAATAAGAGAATAAGGGAAAACTATTTATACTACCTATTAAATATTATTAAGGAAAATAAAACTAAACCGTAACTTTATTAAGGCCCTAACGATAAAGGAGAGAAAGATAGTTATAGCTAAATAAAAGAAAGATAAGACTTATTTATTACTTCTAACTACCCTTTTTCTTTATTAGCGTAGTAGGAACTAACTAAGGCGCCCCCTTTACTATACTAAATACTTCTAGAAATACTAAAACTACCCTATCCTTTACTCCTTCCTTATCCTCTATATTAAGACCTATCTTTATTAGTATAGTACTTACCTTAGCCTTAGTAAATAGTAAGGCGTATTACTATAAAGTATAGCCTATATCGCCGTTAATAAAGCGGAGTTTTAACTAGGATTCCTAGGCTTAGTACTCTAAGCTTATATAAGCGATATCGAATAAGGGCGCGGGGTTAAGGTAAATAATAAGCTCGCGGCGCTTATTAATTAGCGTATAGTAGTTAGTATACTCGACCTAGTATATCGTTAGGCGGTCGCTAATAAAAGGGTTAGATAAAACTTATAATAATAGACTTCTATATACTTATAGTCTTAAAGGACTTATAATAGGCTATCTTAGTAGCGTTAAAAGCCTTAGCTAAATATTATACTATAATAGCGAGATAGCGCTAATTAGCCTTCTTAAAAACGAGCACGCCTACGTTTAAGCTATTATCCTTAGTATCCTTATTACTAGTCTTTAGCTTATTAAGCTTACCTAAGTACTTAATAATAATAACTATATTAGCCTAGTTATTAGATATAAGAGTAGCGGCCTTAAGAAAGATTAACTTATTAATTATAATATTTAAAGTTAAAGGGAAACTTACTTAGTTATAGGTCGCGGTATATTTATAGTACTACTTATAGCGCGTTAAGGAAACCCCTAAGAAAATATAGCTAATTAAGAGCACCTTAATAAGCTTAAGCTCGGTCGTACTATACTTCTTAACGACTATCCTAAAATAATATATATACTAGAGCTTATAAGGGATAACCCTATAGGCCTTAACTAGGTAAGCTTTAGCCTTAGATTAAGTATGCTTTTTTATAAGAGCGCGACCGCCTTATACCGCCGCTTAGGTGCTCTTATTTCTAGCGCCGCTATTCTTAGGTTCGTTAGTAAGAGGAGTTAGATCGTAGCTATCTCTATTATTACTATTATTAGTATCTTAGCCCTCGTTTAGCTAGGTATTAAGATAGTCTTAGCCCTTATTTAGCTAGGCCTTATTATTAATATTAGCTTACTTATTTTAAGGAGCGGCCTAAGCGATAATCTCTTATTAGCTAGAGCCGCCTTATCGAGATAAAGTAGCTAGGTTATCGGTACTTACCTAGGAGCGCCTAAGTATAATCTCCTCGCTAGTATTAATATCGCTAATAAGGGTAATAGACTTATAAGTTTCTTAGCTTATAAAGGTAGGCTTATTAATAGCTAGAGTTAAGGTATTTAGTAAGGTAATAGGGGTATAACCCTTACTAACGTTAAGTCTTAGACTAAAAGTCTCTTAGGACTAGGATTCCCCTATACCTTTCTTAGCTTTCTTCGTTAAAAGGGAACTAGCGTTACTATAAGACTTCTAAGCTAATCGCTTATACTTTAAGGGCGAACCCGCTACTACCTACTCCTATATATAGTATAAGAAATCGGCGTTATAGTTCTTTATCTTCTTTAGTATAAAAGGTATTATTATTAATAAATCGTTAATAAAAAGTAATATAAAAAGGTATAAGGGATTAATAAAAAAAGGCGTAAAACTCTATAGTAATCGTAAGCGGAAGAGTTAAAAAAGAAAATAAAATAAAAAAAGTAAGAGATATATACGCACGCTTTTTATATTATAGTTACGCGGCTAATATATAAGTAATACTATAACGGTTACTTAGCGGTAACCGCTAGTATAATAACTATTAACGTTATAGAGTATAGACTAACGTATACTTATATAAGCGTATATACGCGATATATAACCGAAACTACCTCTCTTTTTAACTAAATATATATAGTATAGTAAAAGTAATATATATTAAAGATATAGCTAAGACGTTTATATAAGAGGGGAGATAATTATAAGAGCGCTACTAAGAAGTATAGGCTAATAAAGTACTTAGGTATATAGTACTAATATATTAGTAGGGTATTAGTAAGGAATTATACCTACCTTACTTATATATTATAGACCTCTTACTACTTCGACTAAAGAGGAAAAATCCCTCTTCTTATAAGCTTTAGTCTTACGATAAGGATAATATAATATATATAGTATAGTACCTTTAGCTATCTCTACTACCTAACTAATTATACTATAATACGTATTCCCTTATAAGTATACGTAGTATATAGCTAAGGATTAGTAAAGTAATTAACTATATAATTATTTAATTATCGGTCCTATATATAGCTCTAAGGGCTTTAGGTTATAAATATAAGTCTTAGAGATTTTCTTTACTTTATACCTCTTTATTTATATTAAAGTCGCGTAACTAATAGTATTTACTTTAAAGGGGAAAAATAAAATTTAAATTAACTATAATTAAGAAAGATACCTAATTAAATAATTAAGGTCTTTATAACGCCTTTAGGTATACTTAAAAGTAAGTTAAAAGGGGAGTGCTAAGGGTCTTATCCCTTTAACGGGCTAATATCTATAGGGGTACGATCTTACCCGTTAAACTACGCGGTTAGCTTAGCGGATATTAAAAAAGTACTATAACTAAAGCGCCCTTTATTAGAAGAAGAGCTATAGTAAGCTATCCTACTATAGTTCTACGACCTACTACCGCTCTTTTAAAAGAGTAAAGCTAATAAGTTAAACCCCTATAAGCTAAGTATAGACTACTTAATACCGCTCTATATAGGGGATAATAGTAAGGAGCTTCCCTTATTATTCGGGCTACTATATAGTATATTATAAGAGGAACTATTAGTATTAAAGAAGACCTTTATAGACCTCCTTAATAAGGGATTTATTAAGGCTAGCTCCTTTAAGGCGGCGGCTCCGGTCCTATTTATATAGAAGCTAAGGGGAGGACTTTACTTCTATATAAACTACTAAGCGTTAAACGTAATTATACGCCCTGACTAGTACCCCCTTCCGCTTATAGGAGAGACCCTCTATAACTTAGTAAAGGTAAAGTAGTTTATAAAGCTCGACGTCGTCTAAGCGTTCTATAAGGTACGAATAGCGTATAGGGAGGAGTAGAAGATAGCGTTCTATATAAGATATAGCTTATTTAAGTAGATAGTTATCCCCTTTAGCGTAGTAAGTGCCCTAGCTACGTTCTAACGTTATATTAACTAGGTACTTAGGGGTTTCCTTAATAAGTTCGCGTTTATATATATAGATAGTATTCTTATCTATTTAAGTAGGAGCTACGAAGACTATATATAGAAGGTATAGAAGGTGCTAAACCGCTTAGTAGAGCACGGCTTATACTTAGACCTAGATAAATATAAATTTAGCGTTAAGCGCGTTAAATACCTTAGCTTTATTATTATCGTAGGCGTAGGTATATAAGCGGACCTAGCTAAGACTTAAGCTATCTACGACTAAGCGACCCTAATATCGTAACGAGGTATACGGAGCTTCCTTAGCTTTACTAACTACTACTAGGTCTTTATTAAGGAGTTCTTATAGATTATACTACCGCTTAATAAGCTAATAAGGGATAGGGCCCCCTTCTCTTAAGGACCTATATAAGTAAAGGCGTTCTAAGCCCTTAAGGACTTATTTTTATAGGCCTTAATACTACTATAATAGGACTTTAGTAATCCCTTAACTATAGAAGTAAACTATAGCGGCTATATACTTAGGTAAACCCTATCCTAAGAAGTAGAAGGGTAGAGGAGGCTAGTAGCGTTCTACTTACGTAAGCTTACTATAGCGGAAAGGAACTACCTAATCTATAATAAGGAGATATTAGCGATTATTAGCTACCTTAAGTAATAATAGGTAGAGCTTTATAGCTATAAGAGCTTTAAGATCTATATAAACTATAGGAACCTTAAATACTTTATAACTTAATAGTATCTCGCGGTAAGCGCGCTAAGCGGAGTATCTCTTATACTTTTAGTTTTATATTAAATGTCACGACCCTGGGCGCCGGCGTAGAGCCGCCAGCGCAGAACCTCACCAGTGTCACGTGCCCAAGCAGCATCACGTGCCCACGCGCGACCTCGTGTCTATATAAGGGCCCGCTCGGTCGTGTAGTCTAGTCTTCCTTTCTTGCTCCTTAGCTTTGAGTCTTTGTTCATAGTGCCAATACATCTTTATAGCCGTCAAGGCTCGTATGTGCCTGGCCGTAACACTACTCAAAGCTCAATAAGATCGCTTGCCAGCGATTAAGCAAATAGGCACCGAGCTTTCGTCACACGCGCCTGACGTAAATCCAGCGCATCCGTTCTGACCGTTCCGACCAAGACTCCGACCACCGACCAAGTGATCCTCAAGGCTGAGATCACGTCCGTTCCGACCAAGACTACGCGTGTGTAGCCGTCCGACCAACCGTTCCGACCAAGGGATTCGTCCCGTCTGACCTCCGACCGTCCCTGCTCGTGCAGGCATCTGACCGTGATTCCGCGTGGTATCATTTCCGACACCTATCACCTCGCGACTATGATATCCGAGGAAGCCCTGCCCTCTGATCAGCCTCGCCGTTCCACCCGGCTTGCTGGCCAAGCCACTGAATCCGAAATAGTAGCCATGGCTGCCCCGAGCCCCAAGACGCTCTCATCCGCGAGATGAGGAACAGATTGCGGCCTTAACGGCCCGTCTAAATGAACGCTCTCCGTCTGTTGAATCAAATCGACAGCACCGGGAGCCCTCGACTGCTTTTGCCGGCCCAAATGGCCCGGCCTTCCGACCAACAGGCAAAGCTGCCTGGCCTGTTTTTGCCCCCTTCCCAGAGGGCAAGAACCCCGAGTACAGCGACGCCGCCAAATCGCGCATCAAGGCCTCCGCGACGTTCTCAGGAAGAAGGACGAGTTCCATTCCTTCATCCTGAGCATAAAGAACAAATTTGACGAAGACGTGCGAACCTTCCGGACTGAGAACAGCCGGATGGTCTGTCTGTATAACCTGCTCGAGGAAAAGCCCGCCGAGCACTTGAAACCCGCTTCTCCTCTGACACTCGACCCTTCTCTGGAGTGGCAGAGATGATCCAAGCCCTCGAGTCCGCCTATGGCAATCCGAATGAGCTTTCCGAGGCTCTTGACCGCCTGCAACGCCTCCAGTTTACCGTGAATGGGAAGACCGACATTGTGGACTTCCTTGCGGAATTTGACTACTTAACTGCGACCGGTCGTGTGCCCGAGGACCAGATGAAGCATACCTTGTGGCAGCACATCCCGGCCAACCTAGATAACAGCCTCTTGACCAAGACCCGTGACGAGTCCGTGACCTACGAGGTTTTCTGTGGGTTCATTAAGGACGCTGTCCACTGCCAGAAGAGGAGTATGAGGCAGACACAGGACTCCCGCTCTTCCGACCGATCTCGCCGCGCGCCGACTAAGACTGCTCCGACTACCGCCAAGACTCCGAACAAGACCGGCTCGACCCTATCACCTCGCGTGATGCTGGCAGAGCCTTGACCGACGATGAGAAAAGGGTCCATTGGGATAATGGCACCTGCTTTATTTGTGGAAAAACAGGGCACCTCTCTCGCGACTGTCCCGACCGCACCCATGCTGTCTCCCGTGTCGCCTCCGTCCCTGTCCTGCCAACGACTCTGATCAAGATTCGGGAAACGAATAGGACCATCACAAGACTCCTTGATGGTCCCTAAGGTGTCACAGATAGCGAGTAGGTCTAGCAAGTCATTCACTCTGCCAAGTCAAGTCCAAGTGGATGGTGTGAGCTACCTGCCCGCTCCTCTGTGATACCGGAGCCGAAACCCGTTTGCTGGTTAGCCCAACCTTCGCCCAGTCCGCCGCCCAAAGACTCGGAGCCCAGATTAAGGAGCTCCCGAGTCGGATTCCTCCAAGACTTCCGTGGAAAGCCAGCCGGCTATATCCAGAAACAGCTGGTCGCCACTTTCGTCATCGATGGCCGTTCGTTCGCAAACGAGACATTTGATATAGCTGAGTGTGGCCATGATATCTTTATCGGTCTTTTCTGGATGCGGGAGAAGCGCCTCCTGCTTGACTGCGCCGCCCGACAGATCATCTGGCCAGATGATCTTCCTGCCCTCGCCAAGTTCTCCCCGACGATCCAGCTCTCTCGTCAAGCCCCGCTCTCGGGTCGGATCGACCCTAAGATCCAGGCCGACGCTGAGAGGCGGAACCGCCTGCTCGAGAAAGAGGAGAAACGCTACCGGATCCTCCACAAGAACTGGCGCCGCTCTGATCAAGCTCCTCCGGCCTCTGTCCCGACCCGTTACCGACTCCGTCTCCGTCGTTTCAGTCCAAGTCTCCGTCTGCCAAGAAGTCTGTCCGTTTTCAGCTCACGACCGCCCCTGCTACCGACTTCGTCTCCGTCGCCTCGGTCCAAGCCTCCGAAGATCAAGCCCTGATTAACGCCCTGGTCTGCCAAGTAGAGTCTCACGAGAGATTCGAACAGTGGAACGAACTCGAACCGTTGATGCCCGGGATCCAGTCCAGCTCGAGCCAAGCTCCGGCCTTGACCAGACCGTCCCTAGTGCTCGAACCGTTGCTAAAGTCTCCCAGATCGGAAGACCTACCAGGGACAAAGCATTCCGTTCCCTCAGGAGAAGACCCTGAGCATGTTGCTTGTGTCCGTAGTCGTCTACCGCCCCAGCTCACCCATCTAGAGGATTCTTCTCGAAGAAAGAGGCCCACACCCTACCTTCGAGCCGACCCGGTCACGATGTAGTCCTAGAGCTTGAGAAGCCTCTTTCGCCGACAGGACCCCATCGTACCGCACGCCCGTTAAGTATCTGCCTCTAGAAAGAGACTGTCGATCACCTCCGGAGATAGACTTCATCGAGCCCGATCCGAGTCCGCACGCCGCATCCGTCCTCTTCGCTCCGAAACCGAACACGACCGCCCGCCGCTTCTGCATCGACTACCGTTGGATGAACGATCATCTTAAAAGTCGCATCACGCCCGCTCCGTCCCTCGAAGGTACTGCTTTCGGTTGCCGTGAAGCTCAACGCTTCACGAAGATCGATGTGATCCAGGCCTTCCACCGTCTCCGCATGGACCCTGACTCCGAGTATTTGACCGCCTTTCGCACCCGTTTCGGAACTTTCCGCTGGAAAGTCCTCCCGTTCGGTCTGAAGGTAGGTCCCGCCTGGTTCCAGCAGTTTATCAACGCGCAGCTTCACGATCTCCTCGACCGGTGCGCCAGCGCCTACGCAGATGACGTCCTGATCTACTCGGATAAAGAAGAAGACCACTGGAAAGACTGTCAAGAAGTGATCTGGCGACTCCATCAGGCCAACCTCCAGGGAGACATCAAGAAGTCTAGATTTAACGTGACCAAGGTTGACTACCTCGGCGTTCTGCTTGAAGCCGGTGTGGGCCTTAGTGTCGACCCTCGGAAAGTTCGATCGATACAAGACTGGAAGTTTGAAGACCTCCGAGACCGCACCGCGATCCGATCATTCGTTGGCCTATGCAACTTCATCCGTGTTTTCTGCTACCACGCCTCCGGAGTGGCAGAACCTTGAACCGGTTGCTTAAGAAGGATGTTGCCTTTGTGATGGGCCCGGAGCAACGCGAAGCATTTGATCAACTCAAGCGCCTGGCTATCGAAGCCCCGGTCCTCGCCTTCTTTAGACCAGAACTGCCGACCCGACTGGAGACCGATGCCTCCCGGAATGCCACAGCTGGTGTTCTATGGCAGGAACAGCCTGATCAGACCTGGAAGCCCGTTGGATTCTTCTCTAAGACCATGACCCCGGCCGAGCGAGCCTACCCAATCCAAGATCGAGAGCTCGCCGTCGTACAGAGTCTAGAGCACTTCTACCCAGAGCTCTTAGGCCAGAAGTTCGATGTGATCACCGATCACGAAGCCTTAGTCCATTTCTCTACGAAGCGCCTGCTCTCGGTACGACAGATCAGATGGTCCGACTTTCTCGCCCAGTTCGACATCCGTTTCCTCTACCGCCCCGGTCGACTGAACGTAGTCGCCGATGCCCTCTCCAGGAAGACAGCGGAGCTCCCTACCGTAAAGGCCCGGGAAGCCGAGGAACGCACGGTGACCCTGATCCTCCGGAAAGGCTAGGCTTCGCGACCGACTCTCTAGACCCTACGGCCGCCGGCAACCTGCCCCCTCAGAACTTTAGTCCCGAACCTAAGCCTACTAGACCATTAGTTCTGAGGGCCACGAGTGCCCTACAGACCCCAGAAGACCGAGGATACAGCAGACGCCCGATCAAGACCGCCCAGAACTAGACCCGAACTCGGTCCCGAAGGGAGCCGAACTCGTTTCGTTGATCCGCCAGGAGAACCTCCTCCAAGACCTCGGTACCCATGGAACACACCTGGTCGTACCAGCCCAGACCTCAGACAAGCAGACGTTTCTTCAGACCGCGCTCATTCGCGAAGCCCACGAACCCCAGATCTTCGCTCACGCCGGACAGAACAAGGTGATCAAGCTGCTCCAACGAGACTTCTACTGGCCAAGGATGAAGGAGGATATCCGTCGTTATATTCGGAACTGCCACGACTGCCGCCGCAACAAAACCCCTCGAGACAAGACCCCTGGACTGCTCCATCCACTGCCCGTACCGACCTCTGTTTGGGAGCACGTCGAATGTGACGGGAAGGATATGCCGAAAGACCGTTACGGATATGACTATGTTTGGACCTTCGTCTGCAAGCTAAGCCGGATTATCGCCACGCTCCCAGGAAAGAAAAACGATACGGCAGAAGTCTTAGCTAGCCGCTACTTCCGCTACCTCTATCGTTTCTTCGGTATGCCCCTCGTATGGATTTCTGACAACGCTGGACAGTTTATTTCTGCCTTCCTCGCAGAGATTAACCGGCTCACGGGAACGAAGCATCGTCATGGAAGCTCCTACACCCTCAGACCCAAGGGGTGTAGAAGTTACAAATCAATACCTAGATCAAAAGCTACGATTCTACGTGACGAAGCATCAAGATAACTGGAGTTCCCTGCTGCCCGCCCTCGACTTCGCCCATAACTCGTCTTGGCACTCTTCCATCGACATGGCACCGTTAAAAGTAGCCCTAGGCCGAGATATCCGGAACCCCCTGTCACTGCCCCCGACTGACAAGACCGCTGCCACCGGACCCGCCGCCAGAGCTAGGAACTTGTGCAGACCGCCCAGGAAACCCAGGAAGACGCCAGGAATGCTGCCACCGCCGCTCAAGAACGTCAGAAGGAACAGGCTAATAGGAAACGACGACCAACCGACTTTGCCATCGGTGACCGAGTTTTTCTCAGCAGGAAAGGCTTCGCCACGAACGCTCCGACTACTCGGCTAGATAACCAATGGTCAGGTCCGTTCGTAATCCTGGAAGAACGCGGTCATAGCTACGTACTGCAGCTGCCCGAGTCGTACAAAATGAAGAACCTATTCCACGCCGACCGTCTTCGAAAAGCAGCCGATAACCCCTTGCCCCAGCAGATCCAGTCACCTCCGCCACCCGAGGAGATCAACGGAGAACCCGAGTGGGAGGTTGATCAAGTCCAGCAGTCTCGAGTAACCGGTAGGAGTCGACGACTGGAATACCAGGTCTTATGGAAGGGATGTGACCCTGATGAGACCTGGTACCCGGCTAGAATTTCCGTAACGCACCAATGGCATTGAAGATTTTCCACGATGAACATCCGGACGCAGCAGGCCCACCCGTCAACCTGCAATACTGGATCGAATGTGCTGCAGCGGAGGAGGGCTGCGAGGAACGAGACGATGACGACACAGCAGAGAAAGCCGTGAAACCAAGAACCCGCCGCCACGACTGACTACCTTGATACGCATATCAAGGCCTTAGACGGGGGGTAGTGTCACGACCCTGGGCGCCGGCGTAGAGCCGCCAGCGCAGAACCTCACCAGTGTCACGTGCCCAAGCAGCATCACGTGCCCACGCGCGACCTCGTGTCTATATAAGGGCCCGCTCGGTCGTGTAGTCTAGTCTTCCTTTCTTGCTCCTTAGCTTTGAGTCTTTGTTCATAGTGCCAATACATCTTTATAGCCGTCAAGGCTCGTATGTGCCTGGCCGTAACATTAAATATAAACTAGGTAAGGAAGCTATAGTCTTAGACGCCGTTTTATAAAGAAAGTAAGACCGGCCTACTTTTATAGACCTTAATACGCGAGATATATAGATAATCTTAGATAAGGCGCTCTAGACTTACCTCGGCGCTACTTTATTAAGGGCGGAGGGTAACCCCTTAGGAGCGGCTAAGGTCCCGGCCCCCCCTAAGGGTGCGCCCGACGTCCCTTAGCGTATCTTTTAAGATAAGGAGCTCTAACGCCTATAGGACTAGCTAGCGGTATAAGATAGTACGTATATAAGCGTACGCCGCGCTATAGAGGTAGGGGCGCGCTTACTTAACCGCGGCCTTAGGTTAAAAGTCTAAGTAGGCGACTACTATATTAACCCTTATAGCTACCTTTGCTATAAGGGTAGGCTATAAGTCCTAGGCGCGCCGGCGATAACGGAGGCTATAGCTAGGGCGGCCCCCTTAAAAGTTAAGGAGCGGGATAGGTTAAGAGGGCGGATTATATAGATAATCTATAACTTAAGTATAATTAGCTATCCTAGCTATAAGGGCACGCTAGTAGCGATTAGCTAGGACTTTTACTAGCCGCTTATAGTACTATACGTCTACTATTTCCTCTATAACTATAATATCTATAGCCGCTTAAAGATCTAGTAAGCGCTTAAGAGGGGGCTATTAAAGTTACTACTAGTCCCTAACCGGTTCTATATATATATATAGATAGACTTTATTATAGACCTCCCTTTTATAGCGGGCGGTAACTATAATCTCTAGGTAATTAAGGACCGTCTAAGTAAGGAAGTAGTACTAAAGCTAATACTATCTATAAAAGTAAAGGCCTACGCCGAGCGCTTCCTTTAGTACTACGCCCGCTTTTATTAGTAGCTAGCCTCGATTATTAGTAATAAGGGTACTAATTAAACCGGCCGCTTTTAATAGTACCTTTATAAGCTACTCTAAGTTACTTAGTTACTAAGTATAGCCTACTACCTATAAATTAATAAGGGGCCCGAACGCTTTAACTAAGAAGTCTAAGCTTACCTTTAATAGGTAATAGCCTATAACTAAGCGGACTAAGATAAGTAGCTTCTTATAGCTTAGATAGCGCTTAATAGTAGGTTAAACTTATTTATTAGTATATCCCTCTTCCTTACGCTATATAAGTTTAAACCGCCGTTAGCATAGCCTATTACTATAGATATAAGCGTAGAGCGCTACTTAGCTAGCTCCCTAAAAGGCAAGGCGTCCGCTTTTATATAAAAGCTATAATAAGTTTTAGAGTTCTATTAATCCTCGATAGCGTCTACCGCCTAGGACTAAGAGCGGTAAGCTAATAAGTCGCGGGATCCTATAAATAGGATCGCGGTAAGGGATAAGGTCTAGCTAGACCTCTATAACTATAGGTTAACGAGGCTAAAAAAAAGCTCGACTAGCTATACGCTAAGTATACGGTAAAGAGGGTACTAAGTCTATAGATTATAGAGCTAGTAGGGCTGCCCTTTAGTATCTATAGTACGATTAACGTTAACCTTTTTTATTGCGCCGCTATAGACCCTTTACTAGGCTAAGAGATAGCGGATCCTTAACTAGCCGCTATCCTTATTAAGAGGGAGGAGGAGTTCTTAGTAAAAGAATTATAGGTAGCCCGTTAAAAGAATATAAGCCGCGGTAGGAGGCGCGAAGTCCTTATTAAGTAGCGCGGCTATTAAGACTTAATATAGGAGCCGGCTTTTAAGTTTAAGGGCGTAGTAGCTCTAAATAAGTTCGAGGCCCTTTATAGGCTAGTAAAGGAAAATAATAGCCTAGTAAGAGAAGCTACCCTTTTAACGGTAAAGTAGCTAGTACCTTAGATATTATTACGTTTTCTTAGCTAACTTTTTAAAACTAAGCCTAAAATATAGAAAAGGTATATACTTAGAACTATTATAAATAGCGTATTACGCCCCCTTAAGTATAGCCTTATATAGCTACTAGCGGGTGCGTAATATACTACTAAAGATTATAAATTAAGCGATATTCTCCTTTATATAGGTAGAAAACTCTTCCTTACCCTTGCTAACTAAGGGTATATACCCCCCCCCGCTAATAAGACTAAGCCTAAACTTAACTTAGGACCTTAGCCTAGATATAAGAAGGGCCCTCTTAACTTTAAACCCCCTTAACTTAAGGGTCGAAATAAGTACCTTAGAGGCTAGGGCCCGCTTAAAAGAAGCTCTAGAAGGCTAACGCTTTCTAAGGACCCTAAAAGAAAGGCCTAGGACCCGAGACTAAGACTTAAAGGATATTAAGATAGAAGAGAATACTTAGCCTATACTAAAGACTAGCCTCTTTAAGCCTAGCTTAGCCCTACCTTAGGCTAGCTACTTCTAGCTTAACTAGCCCTTAAAGTAAGTAAAGGGGCGAAAGAGAGCTACGCTTAGTAGCCTTATTAGCCCTATGCCTATCCGACCTACGTTCTAATACTTATAGTAGACCTAGCCCCGGCCCTAGCACCCCTTCCTTAGGGACCGGGACTAGGGCTTCCTCTAGCAGGCCCTCTAGGCCCTTAAGGAAGCCTAAAAAATCGAACCCTTTTATAAGACCCTTATAAAAGGGCTTAAGAAGGCAGCTATAAGGACCCTAGACCGCTAATAGCCCCTATAATAGCCCCTATACTAGCCTAAGGCCGCCTAGAAGCCTAGGGCTACCTAAGGAAACCTTAAAGTAAGCTTATAAGCTAAGGTTACCGTAAAGAAGGCGCCTAAGGCCCTAGCTAAGGCCTTAGCTAAGGCTCCGGCGAAAGCCCTAGCTAAGACCCTAGCTAAGGCCCTAGCTAAGAGGAACGTAAAAGAGAACTTCTAACTTATCCTAAAGCTAAAGAAGGAATCGCTAACGCTAACTATTAACCTTATTACGCTTTATAATATAAGGAACGGTGTTCCTACTATAAATAAAGCAGCTATAATATACTCTCCTAATTATATAAGCTAATAAGTAGTATATTAATTATAGATAAAATCTTATCCTATAGAGTAAGAATCGCTCGTTATTCTATATATTATTATATATTAAACGGGTTGCCGGTTATTATATAATTTGGAATCGAAGGAACAGAGCTAGCTTAGAATACTAGCTAAGACCTCTTAAGAATACTAGCACGACTAACCTCCTTTAAACACGAATATTAGTAGAACTAAGATACTTTTAGATTTACTCGAGGTATCACGGAATTCCCTAGTCTTAGGGCTATACGGTAGTCTAAATCTAGTCCCGAAAGGTTCTTCCGTTTAGCTATAATTATCTATATAAGATAGTATATCCGCTAGTAGATAGATAGAGAATTATTAATTTTAATACCTCTTTTATATACTAATATATTACTAATAAATTCTATTAAAAATCCTACCTTATACTCCTTCTTCCCCTCTATTATATAGTCTTACGTAATTCCTTAATTTCCTAAAATTCCGCTTTTACTTATATACCTTAAGATATAACGAGCTTAATAATACTATAAGGGAACTAGCTATATTAGCTCTATCGACCTTAAATAAAGGTAATATAGTTATAACGATAAAGGCCCTATATACGGTAAAGAAGCTTTTAGAGTAGCGGGAGAAGTAGTCCCTATGCCTTAAGGAGCTACCTATTAAATCGGCCGACCTTCCTACTAGCTAGACTAAGCTAGTAGCCTAGAGCGTCCCTAACCTCTTAGAGACCCCTATCCTTAATATCCTTACTATAGAAGCTAAAACCTTTAGCGGGATCGATATCCTAGGGCAGCCTAAGTAGCTAGGCACCCTAGGCTTAATATAGAAAGTAAGATCGGTTATCTTTATAGTCCCTTTAAAAGCTATAAGGGCTAAATACTAGAAAAAAGGCCTTTATATAATAGGTTTATAGATTTAAGTCGAGGCCTATAAGGAATATACTATATATATATAGTACTATAAGTGCCTTTCCTTTAGCTATAAACCCTAGACCTACCGGCAGCCTATTAGGTATACCTTTTACCTAGAAAAGCACTTAACTAAGGACTATAACTACCCTAGCTATAAGGCTAGCTAAAGCTACTCTTACTTTAAGGTCTAATACTATAACTATAAAGGAGAGTACCTTATAACTAATAAAGTATAATATAAAGTCTATAAAGGAATAACTAATACTTAATAGCCTTAGCCCCCTTATACTTATAGGGCCCTTAAAGCCCCTTAGGCCCCCTAGGCTTAACTACGACCCTATTAATATTATATAGTATAATACTAATAGGTAGGAAATAGCTAACCTATTAATCTTAGAGTAGGCCTTAGAAATAAGAGCGGACCTTATCTTATTATAAGAGCCTTACTTCTATAAGATTAATAATAGCTATATCCTTATATAGTATCTAGCCTATAACGTTATAACCCTTATTCCCTTTACTAACTTTCCTAAGCTTATTAAGAGGCTTAGGGTTATAGCTTATAAGAGGAAGGAAGCTTAAATAGAAGCTAGCCCTAGCTTTAACCTCTTTTACGATCCTAATATATAGGCTATAAGGGTAGAAGGCGCCGAGCTATTTACCCTTATTAACCTATATAACGAAAAAGAGGTTAAAGGGGCCCTAGCTAGCTAAGGCTAGTAAGGGCCCCTTATAATAAAAAGGCTACTACTAATAGCTTAGCTCTTATAGTAGCCCTTCTTACTAGTAGGTAACTTTAACTTATATTACCTTTATTAGAACCTTTTTATAAAACCCTCTAAGGCCTATAAGGTAGAAGCCCTTATTAGCTAGCTCGACTACTATAAGGCTTCCTTACTAATAGACCTTAAGGTAGCTATAAAAGGTACCTATTAAAGGAAAGGCTTAAAAGGGGCCTTAGTTATAGACCTTACTTTCTATAGCCCTTTTAAATAGCTAACCTAGGCTAACTTCCGCTTCTTAAAAGCTATAGGCTTAGATTATAAGCCTATAGCCTTTAAAGCTAGCTTAAAGGGCCCTAATAGGCTACTACTAGCTAGGCCTACTACCTATAATTATAGGAAAGTAAACTAAAAAGTATTCTTAGAATACTTAGCTAAGAAGGAATAGGACCTCCTTATAGCTATAGAGAGGGCTATAAAAAGAGATAACTTAAAAGGGATAGCTTCTCTTTTAATAAGAACCCTTATAAAGGCCTCGAACGTAGCGATACTAAAAAAGAGGCCTTATAAGGGATCTAAGCCCTAGTAGACTAATAAGCTAACTTACTTTTAGAAAGCCTTAAGCCTAGCTTAATAGGCTTATAGGCTAGCCTAAGATAAGGAGAGCTAGAAGAGCTTTATAAAGGCCCGAAATAGCTTTAAGTATACTATTAAGGCTACTAAAAAGCAATACTAAGAGAGCTTCTTAATATAAGTAGTAAGAAAGGACGTCTTTATAGCCTTTTCTTATACTAAGGCTAGAGCTAACCTTACCCTCCTTAGTATCTTATATATAAAAAAAGGGATAAAGGTAAAAGCTAATACTTTTATAGAAAAATATAAGGCCTTCCTAATAACCCTTTTTCTAACCCTAGACCCTAGCCCTAGCCCTCCTTTTAGCCCCCCCTAGAGCCTAGAAAAAGAAGAGCCCCTAAGCTATATAGGTAGTAAGGGCACGGTTAAGTAAGACTAGCTAGAGCTAAAGGACCCTAAGATTAAGAGGGCTATTTTTAGCTCTTTTAATAAGAAAGCCCTTAGCCCGGACTCCCTTAGCTTCCTCCCTATTTAATATATATATAAGGCTATCCCTACGGTCTTTAATAGGGCCTATAAAGCTCTATTTAACTAAGGATACTACCTTAAGGCGTAGAAGGAAGCTATAGGAATTATACTTCTTAAGTAAAATAAGCTAGACTATACTATCCCTAAGGCCTATAAGGTTATAAGTCTACTTAACTACTTAAGAAAGGTCCTTAAAAAGCTATATACTACCTAGCTAAGCTATTTAGCTAATATAGCTAGGCTTCTAAACCCTATATAGCTAAGGGGATAAAAATAACGGTTAGCTATAGATATAGCCTTCCTCCTTTTATACTATATTTAAAAGAAGCGGGAGTTTAATAAGAAGGCTATTACTAGTACCCTCTTATTAGATATAAAGGGCGCCTTCGATTTCGTATTAAAGAAATAGCTTATAAGGGTCTTAAGGGAATTAAACCTCCTTAAGGCCCTTATAGGCTAGGTAGACTACTTCCTTACTAAAAGGAAGATCTAGCTAGCCTTCGAGGGGTAAGTCTAGCCCCTTATAGACCTAGTAATAAGGGTGCCCTAAGGGTCCCCTATTAGCCCTATTTTATTCCTCTTATATATAAGGGGGATACTAGCGGCTATAGGATACTAGCTATCTTATATAGATAACTTTAGTATCTTTATAACGTTAACCTTAGCTAAGAAGAACGTTTAGTAGCTAGAAGTAATAGCTATTAACCTATTTAAATAAGCTAAAGACTAAGGGGTCTACTTTAACCCCTTAAAGATAGAACTTATCTACTTTAGTAGGCAATAGCAGCCTATTTTAGAGGGTATAATAGTAGGAAGCCTATTTTTTAAGGTAAAGCCCTTAGTATAGTAGCTAGGGGTCTTCTTTAATTCTAAGCTCTTATTTAAATAATATATCGAGAAGAAGGTAGTATTTATATAAGCTGCCTTTAAAGGACTATCCCGCTTAACCTCTATATAAAAAGGCTTATTATTTAAAGCCTTTAGATAGCTTTACTAGGCCTACGTAACCTCTATAGTAGACTATAGGGCCTAACTTTAGTATATGGGGCCTAAGACCCTTAAGAGCCTTATAAAGCCTTTTTAAAGGCTATAAAACTAAGCTCTTTTAAAGGTCTTAAGGGCCTTTAAAGGATCCCCTATTAGGGCTTTAGAAGCTAAAGTAGCCCTACTACTACTAAAGGTACGATTTAAAAAGGTATGCTTCTCTTATACCTTCTAAACCCTATACTTCTTACCTAGTTACCTTATAAGGTAGGCTTATAACCTAGCTATATAAGATAACCTCGCTAACTTAAGCTCTAACTTAGGGGCCTTAAGCTATATTAAGCTATATATATAGCTATTTCGCCTCCTTAAAGGCTTAGTAGCCCTTATAAGACTTAATTATAACTTAAAAAGAAGGAAAGCTAGCTAGGAGCCCTTATAAGCCTTAGAGCCTAAGGCTTTTATTATAATAATAGAGGCCCTTAAGCCCTTAGCTAAGAAGTAATACTAACGCCTCTTAGCTAGCCTAGCTAGCCTAGAAGACTTTAGGTTATAGCCCCTAGCCTTTTATACTAATAGCTTTAAGGGGTACCTTAAGGGGTCCCCTATAAAGACTAACGCTTACTTTTTCTACGAAATAGGCCTAGAAAATAAGCTTATTAAGGCGTACTATAAGAACCTAGGGCCCTTAATCGAAGTAGCTTACGTAGAGCTATTTACGATACTAAGGGTCCTAGAAGACCTAGCTAAGAGGCCTCGGCCCTTAAAGCTTAGCCCTCTTAACCCCCTTATAGATACCTATATCTTTATAGATAGCTAAGCCGCTATAAAGAAGGTTATAGGTTTCTTAGACCTAGCTATATATATTAAAAAGCTCCTATTTAGCTTAGAAGCCTTTTATAATATATAGCTATACTAGTGCCCTAGCTACCTAGGGATCTTTAGTAACTAGCTAGCTAAAAAAGGCTTAGGGGCCCTTACTTAAGGGACCCTCTTAGTCTTTATTAGCTACTTATAAAGAAAGGTCTAGTAAGCTACTAAGGACTATTAGAAGGGACTATAGGCTACTAAGGCGGCTAAAGGCCCTAGGGCTAAGGGCCTAGGTAAGTACTATATATCTATTTAAAAGACCCCCTGCCTAGCCCTTAGCCTAGAAAAGGACTTTATAAGGAAGCCTAGGCCGACCCTCTTAGCCTTTTACTAGCTCCTCTTTAAGGCCGGCTTCTTATTTTCCTTCTTAAAAAGGACTAATAAAGTAGACTAAGACGACTACCGCTACGGCTAAGGAAGGTATATAGCTAGGCACCTTATCCTAAGGTGCCTAAACTATAAGAGGGAAAGAGAGGTCCTTTACTAGACCTCTAAGAGATAGAAGGGGGCCCTTAGCTTACCTATTTTCTATAGCTCTAAGGAAGGAAGGGAAGCCCTTTTAACCTTCTTAGCTAAAATAGAGATAGGGATAGCTAAGTAGCTTAAAAAGGAGTAACCTAGGGGCCCTAGGGCCCCTAAGGGGGAAAATCACCGCGTAAGAAGAACTAAACTAACCTTTCCTTTATTATTGCCTTTATAGCTACCCTTTCCTTAATTAGTTATAAGCCCCTAGGCTCTATAGCTAGCTAGGACTACTAATAAGGGCCTAGGCCCCTACTAGCCTCGCTATAGCCCTAGAGGCTATATACGAGTAATAATATATAAAAAAAAAAGCTAGTACTTTAAGACGTAGGGGAGACTACGCCCTGCCCTTAAGGAAGCGGTGGGGCACTAAGCCTACGGCGGTCGCTATACTAGCGTAAGCTATAAGTATACGTTATAGATACCGCGACTATAGATAATAAGTAGGGCGTACTTAGGTCGGCAGTAGTTTAAATAAATCGTATTAGCCCTTATAGGCGCGCTTAAGGGTATATAGACTAGGCCTAGCGGGCCTTCTTCTTTAGCGGGGTCTTAACTACTAAACGGTTACCCTTATCCTCTTCCTTATCCTCCTCTTTATCCTCCTCCTTAGTATAAGGCGCGGCCCCGGCCTTAAGGGCGCGGATCCGGCCTTTTAGGCTACTTAGCTAAGCGGCGACGGCGGCGGTATTAAGGATAGCGGTAGCGGCGGCGGCGGTACCGGTAGTAGTAGAAGCAGCGGCGGTAGAGGTAGCGGGGGCGGCTAGGGCGGCGGCGACGGTGCCCTTAAGAGAGAGAGAGTTAGCGCTATAGAGAGTATAAGAAAGGGAGCTTACGCACTTAAGTATAAGGGCGGCGCACTTAAGGAACTATAAGTTATAGTAGGCGGCGGCGGTAGCGGTTAAGGCGCGCTTAGCCTTATTTTAGTCCTTGCCTAGCTCCGCGGCGCTCTAAGCTATAGTAATATAAGTAAGGACGGGCGGCGTAACCTTATAGGCTCGGCTAGCCCGCGCGTATAGGAAGTAGCTGCCCTAAGGGCGGCCGGCTTAGTCGGCGTAAGGGAGGGACTATAAGGTATACCGTATATAAAGGGAATCGCGGGTAGCGCCCTAAGCTATAGCGCGCTTATATTAGTATAGGGAGTTAGTAATACTCGCGAAAATAAGGGCGGAGGGGCTTATAAAGGAGGGCGGCGAGGACCCGCGCTTATTATTATTATTATTATTATCGGCGTTATCGCGGCGGCCGGTAGCGGAGAGCGTAGTAAGGGCGGCGGCGGCGTAGGTAGTAAAGTTAATAGCTAAGAAGCTAGGTAGCGGGTAGCGCGGAGTAGCGGTAAGCGCGACTAAGGCGGCGGGGGTAGTAGGTAGGGTAGCGGGCAAGGTAAGGGCGCGATTAACGAAGTCGTTAATCTTAGTAAAGAAGTAAGATAAAGTAGGGAAGGATATATTAAATTATTTAAATAACTAGTAGGGGTATAGGTTAGCTTATATATAAGCGGCAGCATATAATTAAGCGCTAAAAGACTTATAGTTATAGTTATAGCTATTACTACTAATAATAATAATAATAGTATAGTTAAAAGGAAAGAGTAATAAGAGCGCGCTAGTAGGTTATTTACCTCCTAGCCGCGCGCTAAGGTATAGGATTAACGTTATAAGGGACCGCTTATAAAGAGAGGGGCGGGGACCTTATATAAGGGTATTTACCCTTAGTATAGGTCTAGGTATTAGCTTAGACCTTAGCTAATAGCGTTATAAGGTAGGGTAGGCTATATATATAAATATATATTTAGTAGCAGTAAGCGTAGTATATAGTTAGATCTTATATAGCTTATTATTATAATATAATAAAAGGCACTTATAGTATAACCCTTTACCTACCTTATAATATTAAGCTTCTTTATAGCTATAGTAAGGGTAAAGCTATATATTTATACTATTATATTATAAGCGGCTTAAGCCTTTTAAAGGAAGGGAAAGGTCTAGCTTAAAAAAGACTTTATTATAATAGTAGCTTATTATAAAAAGGGCAATATAAATAGCTTTAGATAATATTATTAATAATGTATAAATTCTATCTAAGTAATATATATTATTATTATTATTAAGATTATACTAAGGACCTAGCTAAAGGTATCTAGAACTTTAATATTAAATAGGAGGGGAAAACTAAAGTGCTTAAAAGAAAACCCTCCCTTCTTTTAATATAGGTCCGCCTTAAATAAGGTTATAGTAGTAGTATATAGGAAATTTACGCTAGCTACCGCGGGCTCCTCCTATACTATAGTATCTCGGTATAGGCCTTCTTAGGCTATAGCCGCTACTATCTTAAGCGGCTATAGCCCGGGCTCGCTAGCCTAGGCCTAGGGTTATAGGTAGTAGTCTCTGTCTTAGGGCCTAACTTATAGGCGCCTCTATTTACTATAGCTCCTATGTCGTAGCTATATAGCCGCGGTCGCGTTAGCTTATCGGTTTATTAGTTAGTAGGGTAGGTAATATCCGGTTATTAGGCCGGGCGCTAGTATAGGTCGCTCCTAGGTAGGGCCGGCTAATTAAAACTTAGTTAGCTAGCTCTACTAATTATAAATCGGTTCCTATCTAGCTATATAACTTCTTAATTAAGGGCGTAGCGGCCTATATTTACCTTCTATCTTATAGTTACTAATTACGCGCGCCCGGCTCGCGTATATATATACCTGCCCTCTCCCTTTAGTTTTATTTATAACTTATTTTATCTCTTTATTATCTATCTCTTTTATAGGCTTAACCTCTACCTTACCCGCCTTATTTCTATAACTTTAGGTCTCCTTAGCACTATATTTAGTTCGCTCGTTACCGCGTTATAATATTTAACTAAGAAGCTAACTTAGGTAGTAGCGGTTCGCTTCCTTTAAAACCCCCTCCTTATAAGAAAGTTATTATTATAGTAGGGTTAGAGCGCTTTATTCTATATTTTATATATATTAAGCGTCTTACTAATAAGCTTACTTATAAGTCCTTTGCTAGCTATTAAAACTAGTTTTATAAGTATTAATCTTAGTTTTATCTTAAGTCGGTCTTACCTTTAGTATTTTTAGCTAACTTTAATAGCTATAAAAGCTAAAGCGTATATTACTTACGCTAACTCTAACAAGTCTTATTACTAAGTAAGTAACCCCTTCCCGCTATAGTACTATCTAAGTTTAGTACTAATTTATATTCTAGATTACCTTTAAGGGTAAGAAGGCTACTTATACCCTTTACTAGGTATAGTCTAAGGTCGATAGCCCCTCCCTTATTAAGGGTTTAATATAGGAGCGCTTTTATCGCGCTACTTTAGAAACTTATATTCGCGCTAGTTAGAAGGCCCCCGCCGCTAAGGGCAAAAGCACGTTAAGCGAGTTTACCCTTAGTCTAGCTATAGTTACTAAGAATATTAAGATACTTATATTAGCTTTTACTTATTTTATAAACGATACCCGCTATATATATAAGTCCTTAAAGAAGTACCTACGTAAGTTTAGCGATACTATTAAGACCCTAGCTTAGGTCGGGCCTAAGTCGCTCTTAGTTACCTAGAAGACTCTTATAGTAGTTAACGATCTCGCTAACTATTTCTATTTTATTACTAGTTTAATAAGTAAGATCGTACCTTAATAGATCTTAGCCCGTTAAAGGGATAAGACCCCTAGCACTCCCTTTTTAACTTACTTCTAAGTATACTTAAAGGCGTTATAAAGACCTTAATTATTTAATTAAGTATCTTCCTTAATTATAGTTAATTTAAATTTTATTTTTCCTCTTTAAAGTAAATACTATTAGTTATACGACTTTAGTAAAGATAAAAAGGTATAAAGTAAAGAAAATCTCTAAAACTTATATTTATAACCTAAGGCCCTTAAAGCTATATATAGGACCGATAATTAAATAATTATATAGTTAATTACTTTACTAATCCTTAGCTATATATTACGCGTGCTTTAAGTATATACCCTTATCTTTATTAAAACTAGTCTCTAGGGCGTAAACTTATTATTCTATTAGCTTTATAAAGCTAAGAATATTTAAAGGATAATAGTACTATTTAAAAAAGAATTCTAGGGATTTAATAATTAAAGTAATAACTACCTTAATAAATAAAGTTAGGGACCTAATAAGGCGATAAACTTACTAGGAAATAAATAATTAGATAATACCTTTATTAGTAGTAAAGGAAAAGTAATAAGCTAATACTAAAAAGCCCTAAGCTCTTATTATTAGCCCTATAACCCTTAATACTAGCGACTTAGTTAAAAAACTATAATCCTTATATAATACTTTAAAAGATATAAATAACGATAATAGCGTAATCTAAACTATTTTAGAACCCTACTAAGACCTCTTACTTATATATATACTAATAATACTAATATAGGTATTAATAAAGGATACCTTAATAACCTTAACCTTAGCTCTCCTTTATATAGTAGCTTATAGAGAACGCTTACCTCCTACTAATAAATAAGAAAGTAAGTAATAAGATAGTTATAATAAGATATCCTTTAACTCCGAAAACTCTAACTTTAAATTTCGTAACCTTATAATTTATAGGTATACTATATTTAAAAACGCTAGCCGTTAAGAGGGATTATTTAATCTTACTACTAGTAATATAAAGAAAATTAAGGTAGATATTAATAAGATTACTAATAAACTTAGAGATATACTTATTAGAAGCTAAGATAACCTTATAGGAAGACTCTACTAACCTTAACTCCTACTTATTAGTAAATTTAATAGTAAAAATATAACTAAATTCTTTAAGAAGTTTAAATAAGAGATATATATTAACTATATCTATAATAAGGATAAAATAAACTAGCTTAAAGTCTATATCTCCTTTATATAAGCCCTTACTATTAAAATTCTTATAGTTAGACTTACTTAAGAAGAAGTAAAGAAGAGACTCCTTTAATACTATTATATATATAATATTAAATAACTAGAAACTACTAACGACCGCTTAAACTATTATAATACTAAAAAGCCTAAGACTATTATAGAAGTTATAGAATAGCTTAGTCTTTACTTTAACCTATAGCGTAAGGTATAACTTAATAGCTAGGAAGAATCTATAGTTTAGTTATACTTTATTTACTATATAATACTAAAGGAGCTTATTATTAACGTTATAAAGAGAAATAGGAAGATATTTAAAGTTATCTTAAAACTACTATATAAAAGCCTTATCTATATAATTAATAACTACTTAGTACCTTACTAAGATATTAAGTAACGAGATATAGTATCTAAAGTCTATAATTAAAAGCTTAAGAACCTAAAGAAAGACTAGCTTTTTAGGGAAATTAATAAAGTAATAAAAGAAGCTAAATCTAATAAGGGCAAAGAAAAACTTCCTAAAGAATTAAAGAAAATAAATAAGAAACCTAGATAGCCCGTAAAAAAGATCTTAGACCTAATAAAAGCCTTTAAAGATATAAAAATTAACCTTACTTACTAGTAAGAGTAAATATTTAACTAGCTTAATAGGGAATAAAGATATATTAGTAATAGAAGCTACTCTTTAAGTTATAAATAAGGAGGTAGTATAAATACTATCGGATTTTACTACGTATCTAATTAATATATATAGTTTTAGGTTAATACTTTTAACCGGCCTAGGAGATACTTTTATTATAGTAAAGAAAGATACTACCTTAATAAATATAAGGTATACTCTTAAGACTATAAGATCGGATTTATAATATATAAAGTAGTAAATAAGAATCTTTACCTTAAAAGAAAGGATAATAAAAGCGTAATTCCCTTAGTACTAATTAATAGGTTTTCTTAAATAAGTATATATATTTAAAGGCCTATTATATACTAAGTAGATATATAGCTAGACTCCTTTATATTACTACTTATAAAATAGGTTAAAGCTATAGTTATACTATCTTACTTAAATTAAGCTATTAGTAAAAGAGAATTTAGTTTCTTAAACTAGTTTTAAAGATATAAAAGCCTATATAAGTAAAAGCTAAGAAATTTAAAAGTAAGCGATATAAGAAAAAAAGTAAGAAAGATATTAGTTATTATAATTATAGATAATATATAATAAAGCGATATATATAATTAGATAATCTATATAACTATAATAAGGATTAATACTTATAAGGGGAAAAGATAAAGAGTTGAAGAGAATATAAAGGAAATTAAGATAATAAGAATAGTAAAAACTAGCTTAAAGATTATCCCTATATACTATAGATATAGAGTAGATCTAGATAAGAGGTTTAATAGACTTATAAATAAAATTATTAGAGAAATTATATATAAAAGAATCTTAATCCCTTTAAATTACTTAATTAACTTTATTCCTTAACTAAGTAAGAGACTTAATATAAGATATATAGATATAGCCTAAGGTATAGAAAATACTAAATTCTAGACCCTAGAGAAAGTAAAGAGTAATATAAGACCTTATAGAGCTACGATAATAGTTATAAAAGTAGCTAAAGATAATATAAAGAGTAGTTTACTCTTCCTTAAATATCTATAAAGAAAGCTTACGGTAGCTTTAATATAAGTTAAAAAATAAGATAAAGAATACTAAGTCGAACTAATTAAGCTTACTTACCTTACTTATAAAGAATCGGATTATAAGTACCTTAAAGTTTAATAAGTACTAAAGGAAGTTAGGTTTATAACTAATATAATTAGCGTAATATAACTAGCTTAATGACTATTTAATTAATAAACTTTAAAGGTAATAAGACTAAAGAAAGACGAATTTATTATATAAGAAGTAGTACTCTTAATAAAATACTAAGAGATAACTTTAAAAGACCTTATAGCGATTCCTATAATATATATAAATATAGTCCTTATAACTTTCCGCTCGCTTAAGTATATATAAGACCTACCTTATATTTAAGTATAGCTTAGTAGCTAAAAAGCTAAAGTTTTAAGCGCCTTAATCGATATTAGGTTTAAAGGAAACCTTATTACTAAAAGATATATAAATATATATAGGCTTAAAATCCTACTAATAAGAGTATTAATAACGGCGTATACTAGGTCCCCTATTAATATAGTTAAGGAGGTAGTAACTAATCTCTATCTAAGTATAGCTTAGATATTAATCTATCTTTATATTATACTAGATAAATTCTTAGTCCCTTTTATCCTAAGTATACTATTTATTAGAGGCGCGCGTATATTATTTAATTATTCCTTAAGGAACGGCGATATATAAGCTAAATATTAAATCGGTACTATCTAAGTAGTTATAATAGCGGTAGGAGCTATTAAATAGGAGCTTTTAGATAAGGTCGATATAGTAAAATCCTTTTAAGCTACGACCTTAATAGTTAATAAAGATATATATAAAAGACTAAAGCTTAAGGAGGCTATATAGGAAATAGCTACCTAGCTCCTAAGAAATTCTTTTTAGGCTTTAGTAATAAAAGTTAAAGAAGATAACTTAGGAGCTACCTAATAATTATAAAGAGAGCCCCTTATAGATACCTTAATAGCCGAGAATTTCTTACTAGGAGGTAAGATCCTTAGTTATAGAGGGGGTGCTAACTAAGTCCCTAACCTAGCTTATACTAGCGTAAACGAGCCCTTAATAGTACTAGTATAATAGCAATTAATTATAGATAAAGGAGATAAGGGGATTTTAGCTATTAGATCTAAGATAGTAAAAGAGATTATTAAAGTTATAGTTATAAAGGCTATAAGAGAATTTAAGAAAAGTATTATTAAAGCTAGAAAGAAGTTTAAAAAGATCTAAAAGGTTAAAGTTAAGATAGGGAGGAAACGACCTATTAGATTATATAATCTAAGAGTTAATACTCTTTTTAAAGGAAAGGTAAATAAGATTAACCTTATTAATAATACTCTATTAAATAGCTTAATACTAAAAGGGGACCCTAATTAAAAGAAGACTAAATAAAATACTATTAAAGATAAGATATAGCCTAGACCCTACTTAGAATACTTAATAGGAAAATTCTTAAGTATATAGAAAGGAAAGTAGCTAATATAAGAAAGACTTAAAGTAATTTATAAATAATTTAAAGGCTTTCTTATAAAGGTAGAAATCTAGATCTTTAATAGTATTCTATTTAATAGGGAAGTAGCGTTATCCTAGGACTTTATAAAAAGAGGTAAAGTCGACCTAGCTATAGCCCTATAATAGGTTATTAAGATAATAGAATATAAGGTATAGTAAGTAGCCTTAATCTTAATCTTAAAAGTAATAGAGTAGAAAGTTATCGATATCCTTAAATTTAAACTAAAAATAAGAGTACTTAAAGAAAGGTATAGGCCTTATAAGAACCCTTTTTTCCTAGTAATAAAGAAAGATAAAGGACTTTACTTAATTAATTCCGCTATATATATAAATACTATTATAATAAGAGATATAAACCTACTACTAAATATAAATAAGTTTAGTAACTACTTCTCGATATATAAGATCCTTTCCCTCCTAGACCTTTTTTTAGGCTATAATTAGATCCCTCTTAATATTAAAAGCTATAACTTAATAATATTTATAATACCTATTAGCCTCTTATATATATATATAGTTCCTTAAGGGGCTATAAACTTAGTTAGCTAATTTATAAGGATAATATAAAGAATCTTATAAGACCTTATACTAAATATCTATAAGAATTTCCTTAATAATATAGGTATTAAGGGGCTTAATATAACGTATAATAATAAAGAGGTAGCGCTAAGAGTAAGTAGATTTATCTTTAAATACCTTATTAACCTTAATAAAGTCTTAGTTAACGTTAAACTCTTTAGTTATACGATTATAAGGGCTAAATCGAAATTCTACTAGTAAGTAACCGAAGTTATTAGTTATATTTATAGAATAAATAAAAGGTGCTTTATAAAAGCTAAAGTTATTAAAATTAAGGAATAGATAAGATACCTTAATATAATATATATTAAAGCTTTCCTTAGTATTATAAGATACTATTAAATCTAGATTAGATAGTTCGCTATCTTAGTAAAACCCCTTATAGACCTATTAAAGAAAGACGTCTATTAAGAATAAGGAGATAAATAAGTAAAAGTAATAGCTACCTTTAAGAAAGCTATTATTAATCTAGTCTTTTTAGTATCCCTTAACGTTAGCTTAAAAAAAGGAGATATTATTCTAATATATAATACTAGTTTACTAGGCTAAGGGGTAGTCTTAATATAAATCGTTAATAGAAAGAAGCGCCTTATAAGGTTTAAAAGTAAAATATAGTTATTAGTAGAAACTAAATATAATATAATAAAGAAGGAGTATAAGGCTATATTAAGTATACTTAGGAGACTAAGAATATACCTATATAGTATATATTTTATCTTAGAAACTAATATATAGGTCCTAGTCGATTAATTAAAAGGTGCTATTAAAGATATCCTTAGAGCTATAGTAACTTACTAGATAAGCTATATTTTCCTCTTTAACTTTATAGTACGATATATCGAAGGTAAGAAGAATAGTATAGCTAACGGACTCTGAAGAAAGCCTAAAAGACCTTTTAATATATTAAATTAAGAAGTAGAAGGCGATATTAAAAAATTTATAGACTTTTACTTAAGCGTAGTATAAAGGACTAAGCTATAAAGAGACTACTTAAAGGAATTAAGGACGATTATAAACTTCTTTTAAACATTAAAACGTCTAGAGGGCCTTTTTAAATAAGACTATAGGAAGCTATATTTAAAAAGTCTAAATTTCTATATTAAAGATTAAAAGCTTTAGCGACTCCCTAAGAAGGAAGAAAGGGGACCTATACTAGTTATAGATAACTTAAAAGAACGAAAAAGGATTATTATAAAGTACTATACGTAAATAGGATATAAAGGATAATAAGCTATATATATATTTATAAAAAATAAGTATTAGTAAGCTAGCCTTTAAAATAATATTTATAGCGTAATCTCTTCTTATAAAGAATACTAATACTTTACGACTAAGAGACCCTAGGAAGTTATAACCGCGACCGCGCCTAGCTACCTTATAAGTAAGATTTACTTTAATAGCTAGTATATACTATTTAATTATAGGTATTTATACCTTATAGAAGTATAAGATAACCTTATTAAATAAGTAAAAGTAACCTTAGTTAAAGAAATTACTACCGGAGCTATAACTAAATTTATACTCTTTATTATTTATAGGTATAGCATAATACTATACGCTATAATCGATAAAGGGCCTAAAATAAAAAAAGACTTTAAGTATATCCTAAAGGATATAGGCGTTAAAGTTATCTAAACTTTAGTATATAATCTAAAGGTAAACGCGGTAGTAGAATAAAGGTATTAAAGGTTAATAATAGTACTTATAAAAATAGTAAAGAAAAGGGGTAAGTAAATTAAATACCTTAACTAAGTAATCCTTATAGACCGAATAGTAGTTAAAGAGTCTTATAAAATATTAGCTTTCTACCTATTATATAAATAAGAACTAATACTACCTTTTAAAGTAAAATACCTAACTTAGCGACTAGTTAACTAAGATAAAGTAAAGATAAAAGAAGAATTATTTAAAGTATAAGTATAAGTTTTAAAAAAGAAAGAGAAAAATATAAAAAAAAGCTAAGAAAAGAGTAATAAGATATTAAAATCGATTAATAGAAAGGATAAATAAAGCTAATAAGTATATAATAAGGAAAGAAAGCCTATAACCTAGAGACCTTATCTTACTATTTAATATAAGATAATTAAATAATCTAAGGAGGTAAGCTAAGTATTAAATAAAGTAAAATAGTCCCTTTTAGGTAGTATTACGCTTAGAGTAGTCTAAGGTATATAAGATTAAGACTTTAAATAGAATCGTGCTTAATAAGATAATCCTAGAAGAGTATTTAAAGAAGTTTAAAAAGGATAAAGAAGGTTAATAGTGCTTTATTAAGGATAACTAATTACTTTAAAATAAGATTACTCTCGATAAGAGAAAGAAGGAAGAAATAATAAATAAAGTAGATAATTTACTACTCTTACTAAGTAGAGAAGCCTTAGATTAAATAATACTATAGTTATAACGACTCCTTAATAAACCTTAGAAGGATTAAAGCTAGGAAGAGAAAGAAGAGTAACTATAGATATCTAAGAAAGGCATAAGGTATACGATTAAGGTTTAGCTACTATAACTTAGTAAAGTAAAAAAGGACCTTTATATAGGAGCCCTAAAAACGCTAATCTAATAAAAAAAGAAGGAGGTAAAAAGGAGCTAAGGAGGAAAAGGCAGTAAGAATAAAAATCTATAACTATTATAAGAAGTATACTAGAACCTAACTAATAACTAAAGCACCGTTTAACTATTTAATTAAAGGATAACTATAGTAGCTAAGATATTTATAAGCGCCTTACTAACTACCTTATTATTTTAAATTTTCTACTTAAAGCTCCTTAATTAAATAAAGATAATATTTCCTACCCTTCCTTAATAATAACCTACCCTCTACTACCTTAAAAGATAAATAGAGATATAATTAAATAATAAAGTAAGAATATAAATATTCTTACTACCTACCTCCTTTAAGAATAGGATTTTTTACTTTATAGATAGGGATATCTATTCTTTATTATAAAAAGAGAGACCTACTATAGCAAAAATAAATACGCCTATAAGATAAATTTTAATATATTTTCGACTTACTAAATTAAACGTATATAACCTTAAGAGAAAAACTTTTACTATTAAAGATAGTAACTAAGCGAGACTACTTACTCTTAGTAAACCTATTATAGACTATTATAAAGTAAACTTAAAGACTATCTAATTATTACTTAAGAGAGAGCTTATTAAACTTATATTATCTCTTTTTAAGTAAAATAGGTATAAGGTTAATTTCCTCTCTTTCCTTTAAATCCTTAGTAGGACTAAAGGGATTAAGGATATTATAAAGAAGATAAGGGGCGGTCTTATTACTAATATACTTATCGTAAAACTTATTAGTCTTAGGTTAGTATAGAAATTATAACTATATATATAGTTAGCGAATCTATTAAGGTTATAAGTAGCCTTATAGTATTTAAGGAAGTACTACTATTTATAAATAAGCGCCTTAGTTAAATCCTAGACATAGTTAATATAAGAGCTACTAATAGTACTTAAAAGAGAGATATACTTATAAAAAGGAAATATAATATACTTATAAGTAGAAGTTATAGTTATTTAATAAGTTTAAATATACCCTTAATAAAAGTAAGGATTATAAGTTCTATATAAAGTAATTAAGACTACTTAAGAGTATTCTTACTACTTTAAACTAAGCTAAGAAAAGAAGTATCTATATAAATAAGCGATTTCTATAAGGATATAAGTTACTAGCCGACGTTTATAATAAAGAGTATAGAAGATAATTTAATTATACCGACCTAATATACTCTTAAGAAAGTAAGAGAGAAGAGAGCGACCGCGCGCTTTAATCTTAATAATATTAAGAGCCTTTAATAGAACTTATAACTAAAAGGTAATTTCTATATAAATTAAAAACCCTTAATAACTAATATTATTTCTACTATAGACCTAGGTCTTAAAGTAACTATAGATCTATAAAAGAAGATAGTTAGAATAAGCTAAGCGAGATTAAATAAGTTAGATAGTCGTTACTTAAAGTACTTTATATAAAGAGGAAAGACCTTAGTATAATAATTCTAAGTAAGAAGAGTAGTAATAATAAGGGAAGGTTATAAAAGAGTAATTAAAGAGAGGTTAACGATATTTAGTAGCTCTTTAGTTTTAAGTTTAGTAGTCTTATAAAATATAATAAGGAAAAAAAGGTAGTTATAAAAGGAAAAGATAAGAGGTAGTAGTTTAGAAAAATAAAGAAAATAGAGGAGAAAAGAGGAAGAAAAAGAATAGAAAGAGTAAAGAAAAGAAGAAAAGGGCAGAGATTAAATAGCTCCTTAATCGATAACTAGTAAAAGAAGCTATTTAAGCGTAACCCTTAAATATACCTAAGACCTTACTATTATAGAGGCTAGCTAAAGTAACTAATAACCGCGCGCTTTAATAACTATTTATTCCTCTTACTATACCCTCCTTCTTCCTTTTTTCTTCTTCCTTTTATATATATATATATACTTTATACGCTTCCCTACTTATAATAATCCCCTCTATTAATATAACTCTTATATATATATATAATACCTTCTTAGCTTTTTAGCGTTATAACTTAAAACTACTTACCTTAACTATTTAATCTTAGCTTTTCTATCTCTTTTACTTACTTTACCTTTTCCTAAGATATAGCAGCGAACCTAAATAGTATCCTAGGCCTAGGTATAGACCTCCTTAAGAATACCGCTATCTTTTTTAGCGTACTACTATTTAAGAGTAAGAGCTTTATTTTACTTACTTACTATAGCGAAGTTAAAGTAAAAGGCGGTAAAGGGCGCTTTTACGCTAAAGATAAGAAAAAGTTTATAGACTAAGACCGACGAGACGTTTATAAGTAAAAGTAACCTCTTTAGTATATTTATAAAGATCGTTAGTACTTAATATTAATAGGCCTTATTAAGCGGTAGGATATTACCCTTAAAGACGCTCGGATAATATATAAAGGCATTAAAAAGATAAATAGATTCGCTAGGAATAAGGCTAGCTAAGAAGAGCATATCGTTAATATATATAACTTTCTTTATAGAGCTATTAATAAATAATAAGCTATAAGCTTTAGCCTTAGCGCAATAATTAAAATCTTAATAAAAGGTATTAAGAATATAGTATACCCCTTACTTTACCTACTATTAGTTTATACTAACTATTAAGGGGAACCTATTAAAGATATAAAAGATAGATATAAGAAGTATTATAAATACTTAAATAATAAGGAGTATTTAATTAAGTTTACTACTCCTACCTTTAACCTTAGTTACTTTATATATAAATAAAGGTATATAACTAGAGTTATTAACTTTTTAGTAGGTATAAATAAAAGGGGACTTTACTAAGGGGCGTTCCTTTAAAACTATAAAGAAGGATATAAGGGAATACGTATTATAGTACGATTAGTTAGGTAGTAAAGATAGCTAGAGGTACTACGCTATATATATTATATTCTACTTATTATAAGACTAAAGCTTACTAAAAGAGGGACTTTTCCTCTTTAGTTAAAGTAGTAAGAGGTCTATAATATATAAGCGGGGTAAGTACGATTCCTTACTAATACCTTACTAATATATTAATACTATATACCTAAGTACTTTATTAGCTTATACCTCTTAATAGCGCTCTTATAATTATCTCCCTTCCTATATAAACGTCTCGGCTATATCTTTAATATATATTGCTTTTATTATACTATATATATTTAGTTAAAAAGAGAGGTAGTTTTAGTTATATATCGCGCGTATACGCTTATATAAGTATATATTAGTTTATGCTTTATAACGTTAATAGTTATTATACTAGCGGTTACTATTAAGTAACCGTTACGGTATTACTTATATATCGGCCGCGTAACTATAATATAAAGAGCGTATATATATATCTCTTACTTCTTTTATTTTCTTTTTTTTTAACTCTTCCGCTTATAATTACTATAGAGTTTTACGCCTTTTTTTTATTAATCCCTTATACCTTTTTATATTACTTTTTATTAACGATTTATTAATAATAATACCTTTTACGCTAAAGAAGATAAAGAACTATAACGCCGATTTCTTATACTATATATAAGAGTAGGTAGTAGTAGGTTCGCCCTTAAAGTATAAGCGATCGGCCTAGAAGTCTTATAGCGATATTAGTTCCCCCTTAGTAAAGAAAGCTAAGAAAGGTATAAGGGAATCTTAGTCTTAGGAGACTTTTAGTCTAAGACCTAATATTAGCGAGGGTTATACCCCTATTACCCTATTAAATACCTTAACATTAACTACTAATAAGCTTACCTTTATAAGCTAAGAAACCTATAAGTCTATTACCCTTATTAGCGATATTAATATTAGTAAGGAGATTATACTTAGGCGCTCTTAAGTAAGTGCTAATAATCTAGCTACTTTATCTTAATAGGGCGGCTCTAGCTAATAGGAGATCGTCGCTTAGGCCGCTCCTTAAAATAAGTAGGCCGATATTAATAATAAGGCCTAGCTAAATAAGGGCTAAAACGATCTTAATACCTAGCTAAATAAAGGCTAAGATAATAATAATAGTAATAATAAAGACGGCCGCGATCTAGCTCCTCTTACTAACTCTTAAGGTATATAAGCAAAAGCGGAATTTTAGGAAATCAAAGAATCACGTAAGACTACGTAATAGAGGGGAAGAAGGAGTATAAGGTAGGATTTTCAACGGAATTTATTAGTAGTATATTAGTATATAGAAGAGGTATTAAAGTTAATAATTCTCTATCTATTTACTAGCGGACATACTATCTTATATAGATAATTATAGCTAAACGGAAGAACCTTTCGGGACTAGATTTAGGCTGCCGTATAGCCCTAAGACTAGGAAATTCCGTGATATCTCGAGTGAATCTAGAAGTGTCTTAGTTCCACTAATATTCGTGTTTAGAGGAGGTTGGTCGTGCCGGTGTTCTTAAGAGGTCTTAGCTAGCATTCTAAGCTAGCTTTATTCCTTCGATTCCCGATTATATAATAACCGGCAACCCGTTTAATATATAATAACATATAAAATAACGAGCGATTCTTGCTCTATAGGATAAGATTTTATCTATAATTAATATACTACTTATTAGCTTATATAATCGGGAGAGTATATTATAGCTCCTTTATTTATAGTAGAAACACCGTTTATTATACTAACGAACCTAAGAACGGCGGCGCTAGAGATAAGGGCACCTAAGTAGCGGTATAAGGCGGTCGCGCTCTTATAAAAAAGCGTACTTAATCTAAGGCTAAAGCCCGCTTAGTTAAGGCTTATAGGGTTATCCCTCGTAAGCTTTAGTATATATATTATTTTAAGATAGTTATTAAAAAGTATAGTATAACTAAGCTTAAACCTATTAAGGTGCTCTCGATTAGCTATATTTTCTTAGGGGTTTTCTTAACGCGCTATAAGTAGTACTATAAATATACTACGACCTATAACTAAGTAAGTTTCCCCTTAACTTTAAATATTACGATTAATAAGCTAATCTTTCTTAAGGCCGCTACTTTTATATTTAGTAACTAAGCTAATATAGTTACTATCGTTAAGTACCTATATAAGCTTAATAAGCTAAAGACTAGTAATAAGGATATTAAGGATAATAGCTTAGATATAGGCGTGCTTGTTTTTAAGGAGGCTAATCGGCGCTATCTTACTATTATAGTATAGTATTTAGCTAAGGCTTTTAACGCCGCTAAGATAGCTTATTATAAGTCCTTTAAGACTATAAGTATATAAAAGTCTACTATTATAAGTTTTATCTAACCTTTCTATTAGCGACCGCTTAATAATATACTAGGTCGAGTATACTAATTACTATACGCTAATTAATAAGCGCCGCGAGCTTATTATTCGCCTTAACCCCGCGCCTTTATTTAATATCGCTTATATAAGCTTAAAGTACTAGGCCTAGGAATCCTAGTTAAAACTCCGCTTTATTAACGGCGATATAGGCTATACTTTATAGTAATATACCTTACTATTTACTAAGGCTAAGGTAAGTGCTATACTAATAGAGATAGGTCTTAACGTAGAAGATAAGAAAGGAGCGGAGGATAGGGTAGTTCTAGTATTTTTAGAGGTATTTAGTATAGTAGAGGGGGCGCCTTAGTTAGTTCTTACTACGCTAGTAAAGAAGAGGGGTAGTCGGAAGTAATAGATAGGTCTTATCCTTCTTTTATTTAGCTATAACTATCTTTCTCTCCTTTATTATTAGGGTCTTAGTAAAGTTATAGTTTAGTTTTATTTTCCTTAATAATATTTAATAGGTAATATAGATAGTTTTCCCTTATTCTCTTATTTTACTATTTTATATATAGTTATAAGACGTTTAAGTATATTAATACGTTAATAAGTTAGTAGCGATTTAGTAGGGATTTATTACCGATTTAATAGCGTCTCCCTACGCTAGTAGGTTTCCCTCCCTTAATTAGTCTTATACCTCTTTTTCTTAGTTAAGCGAGTAGTTTATTCTTTAATAAGGTCTTAGCTATTTACTATATCTTTAGTATTAACCTATTAATTATACTTAGCTAGCTATCCTTTTTTTTTAATAAGGAAAAAGGTATCGCCCTTAAATCTATTTTAGTTTTTAATCTCTTAGACTTCTTATTTATCTTTATTATCCTCTAAGTTTAGTATTAATAGGGTTTCGCTATCTTTATAAGTTCCCTTTTACTTTTTCTATAGCTTTAAAAGACTAATATAGAAAATATTATAGAAGCGTAGGTACTTCTTAAGGAGTATAAAATAATATACTTACTTTCTAATAGCTTATAGGACCTAAAATAGTTTAATATACTTAGGTAAGAGTTTTCTTTTTTTATCTTTAAAGCGTAAATTCTTTATCGATAATACTATAAGTCTCTTACTTTTAGTATAAGCGGTTAGTACCTTAAATTATAGTATTTTGCTTACGATTTAATAGCCTTTCTTTAGTATTCCTTAAGCCTCTTTTATAGCTCTTATAGCCTAGTAACTCTTACTCTTACTTTAGGTACCCCCCTTTAAATAATATCGTCCTTAATATTAATATAAAAGTTTAGTTAATAACTTATTAACGCTTTATTAAGTAATAATCTAGTTATTACGTTCTTTATATTATTATATATAAATTAAGTAATATATAAGAGTAACGCTTAGTTAGTCTATTTTAAGTTAGTAAAGTATCTTAAGTAGTACTATATAGCTTAGTTTATTTATTTTATTTACTTATTAGTTTATAGGTAAAATACCGTTAATAGCTTATATTTTACTTATAAGATAAAATAAAAATCTAACTAAAACTTACTTATAAATAAGGACCCTCTATCTAAGATAATACCTTTTAAAGGTCTATATATTAATTTAACTTAGTAATAAAATAATTCTACTAGCTCTAAAGCTATTATTATCTTAAAGATAGGAAAGAAGAGGTAATATTTAGTATATCGGTCTATAATTACTAAGATCGTATTAACGTCTTATTTATTATACTATACTTTAAGTAGACCTATAGTAAAGTCTATTAATAATTCTTCCTATAGTTATATAAAATATAGTAACGATTATATAGTACTATAAGGGCGATGCCTCTTAGATACTATACCTTAATATACTAAGTATAACTAAATATATTTATTTATATCTTTTATTATTTTATCTTAGTAAAAGTTCCTTACTAGTAGTTTACTAGTATATTAAGAGCTAAAGTATCTTACTAATAGATCGTTATAAAAGAGCTATATTAGCTCTTACTATAAGGCTACTTTTAAAGGTACTATAATATAACCTTTCTATAGTAGTAGTCTATCTAAGTATACTAACTAAAAACCCTTCCCTTTTAAGAAGTCTTTAGTTTCTTTTAGCCTACTAATCGCTATATTAACCGACTAAATATATTTTAGTAACTCTAGTAATAGTTCTAGAACTTTTACTATATAAACCTTTATATAGTAAGCCGCTTCTTTAGCGGTCTTCCTTAAGAGTAACTATTTATAACTAGCTCTCTCTTTAGCTTAATCGGCTAATCGTTTAGGTCTCGCGCTTAAATTATTATAGTTTTACTATAAATACGCTTATATATTTTCCTTATATAAAGGTACTTTACTACGCTTATATTAACTTAAGGTTAAGTATCTCTTTACTTATAAAAACGCTTTATTATTTCTTTATATAGATATAGTATTAATAGTAGCTAGTTTCGCTTATAGCTTTAGTAATAGTTCTATAAATAGGGGTTTCTCGCCCTTATATCTAGGTATTCTTAATAGCGCGTTTACTAGGTTAGATTTACTTATATAATACTTAATCGTAAAGTTAAATAGTACTAAATATATATACTATCTTACTTACCTTTTATTTAAGGAGGTCTAGTATATAAACATTTAGAAGTTATAATAGTCTAATAATACCTTTACTTTATATACTACCCCTTTAACGTAATATTACTAGTATTTAAATAACTTAACGATAGCGAAGAGTTCTTAGTTTAGAATACTATAATTAAGTTCGGCTTTAGTAAACTTCCTTAACTAAAATATAATCGGATAGTAACGCCCTTTATTATTAGGTTAAGAGATAATCCTTATTATTATAAATTACGATATATCTATTTCGATATAAAAATATCTTTCTAGATTATAATATCGGAGGAGTAGGGCTCCTTAAAAGTATCCTTAAGAGCCTAAAACGCTGCCCTTTTAGTAAGGTTTAGCTCTATACTCCCTAGCTTCTTCTTATTCTTACTCCCTTTTAATAATATAGTTAAGGGCGCTATAACTCCTAAGTACCTATATATAAATCGTTAGTAAAAATAATAGAACCTAAGGAAAACCTAAATATTATAGTAGGTTATAGGTTTAGGCTATTAGGCTATTACCTCTACCTATCGAGGGTCTATTAATACCCTATTAATAGATAATATAAACCTAAGGAACTTAACTAATATAAGAATATACCCTTATATTCCTATTTTACTATTATCAAGAAATAATAAGTATAAGGAGGCTTTATAGAATAAGCTAGTAAAAAGAGGTTCTATAATATAGTCTAAGGGAATAACCCTTAAAGATAAAGACCTCTACTAAATATCTATACCTTCCTCTAGGAAAAGCGGGTTAGGATAAGCCTATCCTTATAAATAAAAATATATATAAAATACATAGGTTAATTACGAGTAGAACGGATACCCTATTGCCTATTTTAGCCTAGTAGTTCCGAAGATATCCGCGATATAAGAATAGGTAGGGCATAGAATATTCTAGTTAAATCTACTACTTATACTAGAACCTATAGTCTTACGTTAACTATCACGCTATAATTAGACTACCTACTAAGTTAAGAAGATATACTATAGATAGGGCTTTTTAAGCACTATAGAATATACTAGAAAGCTAACTAATTAGTCTACTAGTAGGCAAGCAATAGTCTATAAAAAACAAAGGATTTCCCTAGGAGTAGTAGAATAAGTAAGTTTATAAGTATCCTTTGCAACGCTATTCTTTTAATATATTATTTAGCCCCTTATATACTCGTTATAAATTCTAGACGAAATCCTACCCTATACTCCTTCGACCGATCTTTCTACTTACGTTATCGATTACCCGATTCTACGCTTATTACTTATAACTTCTTATAACTAACTATTAATAAAAGATATACTTCGATAGTTTTATATAAAGCTTTATAGCCCTTAGCCTTTCTCTTACTTATCCTAAGTATTTAGTATATTCTTCTCTTATCTTAAAGTATATAAGGATATTATTAAGGAAGACTATATAGATTATATCTATAAGCCCCTTAAGCGCTTAATAAATATAGCTTTAAAATATAGCTAGTATATTAGTAAGTCTAAAGGGTATTACTAGGTATTTAAAATATCTATAATACGTTTAAAAAGCGGTCTTTAATTTATCTCCTTCTTAAATTTAAATATATTAATATATATTCTATATATTAATCTTAGAAAAATACTTAGCTTCTTAATAGCGGTTAATAATCTATAAAATAAAAGGTAAAGGGTACCGATTCTTTTATATAACCTAGTTAAGTCCTCGGTGGTTTATATATAGCTATAAGGTACTATCTTCTTTTAGAATAAAAAGGATAGGCGCCCTAGCTAGGCTCTTTAACTCTTAGATTATTTTCCTTTTTATCGCGTCTTAGATCTAGTTACGTAATACTTAGAGTTCCCTTTATAATAAAAGGTAAATCGGTCTATAAGGAGGTTCTATATTAAGGATTAAATTAATTAAGTAATCTATTCCCTTTTTAGCTAGTAATAAATAGGATTTATTAGCTAAGAAAGTATCTTTAAACTAGTAAAGAGTTAGTTAGATTTTAGCGTACTCTTCCTATAAAATCCCTTTATCCTTATCTTTATTTAATAGTAGGATTAGCTTAAGATTAAGCGCTATTATATATACCCTTACCTTATTCCTATATTCTTAAAAGAATCTATAAGGATTCTATAAGGTTTCGCTGCTTAGTTAATACTTAAACTATTACTATTGTTTTTATAGGATAATATAAATACGTTTATCCTTTAAAGTAGTAATTAATAAAAGGATTAGTACTTAATTATTTAGCGTTAACTTATCGGTACCGATATAAAAATAAGTAATTATCTTTTTAGTACCTCTTATATTTATTATTTAAAGTAGTACTAACTATACTTTATACTCCCTTACCTTACTATTACTAAGCCTTAATAACTTAGGGTATAATAGCGCTACTTATAGTAATCCTTACTATTAAGTAAAGTATATATCTATAAGGTTAATAGTACTATAAGTATCTAAGTATATAGGGACTTTAGTAGGGTTTCGCCCTAATATCGTTATAGAAGTTTTAAGTAACTATCCTATAAATATTAAGTTTACTAAAGGAGAGGCGTTTACCTTAATATCTTACCTTTTCCTTATTTTATAGTATTAAGTCTAAGAGTCTTTACTAGGGTTTCTACCTTTAAAGAATTAGTATATTCTATAGATAGGTATCCCGGCTTATTATATTAGAAATATATAATTCCTAATTAAGTAAAAGATCCTCTTCCTCGATAATATCCCTTAGTTCGGCCCCTAGTAAGTATATCGTTAGCTTATTAGTTATTAGTTAAATCGGTAGTATTTCCTTAATAATTTAGCCTAGCTTATCGGCCTCTTTAATTCCTTCTCTTATATATACCGCCTTAAGGTATAGCACTACTTTTATTCCTAGTTCCTTTAAGGGTAGAAGTAGTATTAGTACGTTGCCTCTTATTAGTAATAGTATCTTAATATCGTTAAGCGACTTATATAAGCTCTTTTTATTAGTAGGTATAAATAGGTATTAAATAAAGGTTAATTTAGTCTTAAAGTTATAGCTTTAGCTTAGCGAAAAATATAAGAGTACGCGCCTTTTTTAATAGGCGTTCGAAATACCTTTCTAAGGAGTTAAGGTATAAGCTAAACTCTAAGAGGGACTAGCCTTCTTATTAGTAAGCCTCCTTTAATTACGTCGCTTATAATATCTCCTTATTTATAGTATCCTTAATTAAGATAAGTATCTATTCTTTAAAGTATACTTAATCTATATTATATTTAGTTCGGTTAATTAGCGTTTATTCTTTAAGGTATTAGCGCTATCTTACTTTATAGTCGCTATATATATAATCTACTATATAGAGGATCTTTATTTCGTTATAATAAAAGCGTTTAAGCGCTACCTTAAAGGCGTCCTTTAGATTATAAGTCTAGTTTAGATATTTCTATATATTAGTAGGTTAAGATAATTAAGTAATATTTTTAATCTTAACCTTACTACCGCGACTACTATTTAATTTAAGGGAGTAAGACCGTCGACGCTTTCCTAAATAGATAGCGATAGCGCTAGTACGTTTAGTAATTTCCTCCTTTAATTATATAATACGGTCTTATAGGCGTTTTATCTCCTTTAGCTCTTTAATACGCGCTTATAAGGCTATAAGCTTTTCTTTATAAGTTAATAGTCTTACGCTTATAGGTAGCGATATCTTTAATATAGTTAGAATATTATCTATAATAAGGGTTTATTCTAAGGATATATCTTTTAGTTCTTTATCTCTTAAGTAGATACCTAATATATATAATAAAGAGGCCTTAACTAGTTAACTACTATACTACGCTATAAGAGCGTTATATAGTTTTCTCTAAGTAGCTATCTCTACTAAGTAACTAAAAAGGGAAGCTTTAGAAATTATAAGGGAATATATATTACGGTACGATTAGTTAGGTAGTAGAGATAGCTAGAGGTACTACGCTATATATATTATATTCTCCTTATTATAAGACTAAAGCTTACTAAAAGAGGGATTTCCCCTTTTTAATTAAAGTAGTAAGAGGTCTATAATATATAAGCGGGGTAGGCACGATTCCTTACTAATACCTTACTAATATATTAGTACTATATACCTAAGTACTTTATTAGCCTATACCTCTTAGTAGCGCTCTTATAAAGGAAACCTAGTTATTTTTAATACTTAGAAAGAGGGATAATATACTAGACTTTATATATTCCTATAAGTATAGTAGTAGTTTCTTTATATCCTCTAAGTTCCTTATAACTTTACCTTTACGCTAGTCCCTTATACTGCTTAGTAAGAAAGGTAGGGATATAGCTACTTAGCTTTAATAATAATCTAATACTAAGTTAAAGGTATAGTTAGGCTATACCTTAAGATAATAAAATAGCGATGCTTAAAAGTTAAAGTAATTCTAAATTAAAGGTATAAGGTAATATAAGAAGCCCTATAGATAGATAAGATCTTATACTAAGACTAGTATTTTTTTAAGCTAAATAAGAAGATACGTATAAAAGGCTATATCGATAGGCTAATATATAGAATCTAAGCTATTACGGCGAACGAGCTTAATTATATATAAGTAATATTATAAGGTAATAGAGTTTCCTAGTAGTTTAATAGTAAGGTTAAATAACTATAAAGGATACTATTTAATTAAGGTTTAATAACCTTTAGCGGAGTCTTTCCTATAAGGATTCCTAGGAGTAAGCGGATTTACTAATATAACTATATTATCTTAAGAGACTAAGAAGAATAAGACCTCTAGGAAGTCTTAAAGGTAGTTAACCTCTTAAATAGGCCTACTAAATAAAGACTACTACTTTAAAGAGATATAGAACTAGCTTATATAGTAAGGAAAGTAAGAAAGGAGCTATCTATACTAGCTACCCTTATAAGGCAACCTAACCTAATCGCTTAAGCTATACGCGGTTTCTTTATAAAACTCCTCCTTAAAAAGACCCCTAATTATTTAATTACGCTAATAAGAATTAAGAATAGACCTAGTCCTTTATTACCTTAAGCGTTAACCGAATTAAGCTCCTTATTTAAACTAAGTAGCCTTTCCCTAAGTAACCTTAAGATAGGATCCCTACTTTAAAGCCTATAAAGGAAAGAGCTAAGCGCCCTTACTAGTCCTTTTATCTATATAGAAATAACGCTTTTATTCTCCCCCTTTAATATATAGCTAATTAGGCCTACTCCTCGCCTAGTACTAATAACTCCTTTAAATATATAGAGGAGTAAAAGACTTATAACTATACCCCCGCTAATAACTTAATAAGGAGCTAGTAAGGAAGAAAGGTAGATAGCCCGACTACTAACTTACCCTAGGACTCTAAAATTACTAGGCGCTTAGTTAATTACCTTAAGGCTAAAGACTTTAGTAACGCTTATAGTACGCCCTATTACTTCTTAGAAATAAAGTATAGTAATAGCCTCTCTAGCTACGGTCCCTATAAGGTTTATACTAGGTTTTAAACCCTCTTAGGTTAAAGGAGTTAAAAACCTAGGAATATATTAAAACTACTACTAAGATATTAATAACTATAATTCTATATATTTATATAGGACTACTAGTAATATAATAATAATTAGCCTATAAGACTTTATAGCTTATTTAATCTAGCTATACTTAAAGCTATAAACTAATAAAGACGCTAACTACTTTATTTCCTTAATACCCCTAGGAATAATAAGCGTAAATACTTAGGAGTATATATAGGGGGTAGTAGATAATTATCTAAAAAAGGAAGTATATAAGTTAAAATAAGAAAGAGCTAAATAAGTAGCTTATAGGTAAAGGGAGGAATAAAAAATATAAAGGGAAAGGATTATAGTAAAGGAGAAAAGTTCTATTAACGGTTTATTTACTTACTTATATACTTAGGAAGAGAGCCTTACTTATTATTATCGCGCCCTTTCTATTAGTATCTTAGGTCGGAAAGTCGCTAGTAAGGATTTTAATAAGTAAGATTATACCCTTATAGATATTAGCCTATTAAAGGGATAAGACTCCTAGTACTCCCCCTTTAACTTACTTCTAAGTATACTTAAAGGCGTTATAAAGACCTTAATTATTTAATTAGGTATCTTCCTTAATTATAGTTAATTTAAATTTTACTTTTCCCCTTTAAAGTAAATGCCGCTAGTTACGCGACTTTAATAGAGATAAAGAGGTATAAAGTAAAAAAATCTCTAAGACTTATATTTATAACCTAAGGCCCTTAGAGCTATATATAGTACTAATAATTAGATAATTATATAGTTAATTGCTCTGCTAATCCTTAGCTATATACTACGCGTGCTTTAAGTATATACCCTTATCCTTATTAAAGTGGTTAGCTAAGGTAGTCTTAGTTAAGGCCGCTCTATCTTTAGCGCGACCCCGGCCTTATTATCTAGTATATCTATATATAGCCTTTAAGCTAGGTTAAACTAATAAAGCCTACTTAAGTAAAGGAACTATTACGCTAGCGGCGCCGCTATCCTTTTCCTTTAAAGGCCCGCTTTTATATTACCTATATCCTAGGCCTATATTAAGAGGGACTCCCTTACCTCTTTTATTAATAGATAGTTAATTATTATATAGTAGATAGTATCTTATTTCTATCTATAGGTATATATTAGTAAGACTATACTAAGGACTTATTAGTTAAAGAGGAAGTTATTAAGCCCGATCTTTCTTATATATATCTAAGTAATTACTATACTAATATACTTAGGGAGGCCTTTATAATAGTTTAGCGTTATCGCTTTATCGAACTATAGTAAGAAGTTAGTAAGGTAGAGGGTAGTTTAGTATTATTAGATTATATCTTCCTTAGCGTTTTATTAAGCGGCCTATTCTTTATTTAGCCTTTTAAGCGACTTAGCTTTATTTAAGAGGTCGTCCGATCCTATCTAGCTCCGGATCCCCCTTATCTCCTTTATAAGGGGGGGCCTACTAAGTAGTAGCGCCGCCGGAGGCCTACTTACTCTTTAATATTACCTCCTCTTAAGTATACCCGCGACCGTATTAAATATATATTAAATTTAGCTTAGGAGCTTTAAATCCTCTAACCGCTAAAGGGTATCTATTATTCTTTAGTTTAAGTAGAAGTCGATTAAGGGCACCTATACCTTTACTTTTACTTAATAGACTAAGGTCGCGTAGTAGGCGCCTATTACTACTTAAAGGTAGGCTAACTAGTCTTATACTAGGTCCTATAAAATCCTATATAGTTTCCCCCTTATAAGCGTTATCTTATATAATATAACTATATTATAAGAGATTAAGGACCGGATTACCTTATTATAGACTTCCTTAGCACGTAGTAAGGTATAGCCTTATATAAATAACGCGAGCTTAGTTAAGGCTATAGTCTAGCGCTTTATCTTTACCTAGAGCTATTTTAGGTATACCTTTTAGCGTAGTTTTTAGTATACTTAAACCCTTAGTAAGCGGGCCTCCTAAACTAATATTACTATGTTAATCTTAAGGCAGACTAGCGTTATTATTACTTATCTCCTTTATATAAAGTATATTAACTTACTTTTTAATAGTTTAAAAGTAACTATAAACTTAGCCGCTTACTTTATATATACCTTCTAAGCCTCCTTTAAGTATACTACTATTATAGCCTTATTAGGTCTAATACTAACTATATTTATATTATTAGCGAAGCTAATAGTATAAATACTATATATTATACTAAGCCTCTTTTATAAGGGGGTTATATAGTATAGAAATAAGATTAGGGATAAAGGGGAGCCTTAAAGGACTCTTATTAGTACTTAAATTAGTTTTAAGGTCTTTTTATTAAAGTAAAGGGTTAATTTTCTATTACTTATAAAGCTTTATATTAAGCTTATAAGCTATTTAAGGTATCCTTAAAGCTTTAGTTCCCTTATTATAAGAAACGGTATTCCTACTATAAATAAAGTAGCTATAATATACTCTCCCGATTATATAAGCTAATAAATAGTATATTAATTATAGATAAAATCCTATCCTATAAAGTAAGAATCGCTCGTTATTTTATATATTATTATATATTAAACGGGTTGCCGGTTATTATATAATTAGGAATCAAAGGAATAAAGCTAGCTTAGAATACTAGCTAATATAAGAGTCTTTAACTATTATAGGTTATAGGCTTAAGCTATAGCCTAAGCTATATAGTTATATATAAAGGGCTAGATCCTATATATATATATATAGGCTAGCCGCGTATAGGAGAGCTCTATATAGCTTATTAATATTATCCTATAAACGGTACTTATATATACGCCTCTACTTACTCCGTAATAGTATAAGCTATTAACTAATAGATCTAATAAATATCTCTTTAAATAGGGCGCCTCCCTTTTAAGGAAGTACTCTACCTCTCTTTAAATAGATAGGAAGTATTATAGCTATCTTAGAAGCGATTAAAAGCGCGATAGCTAGCGAGAAAGATAAGGTTCTCGCTATACTAAGGGAGCCGTCTATAAGACTAGCTTTAACCCCTACGACCTCTATAAAGCTAGTTATAGTAGCGATACTACCGACGTAGAAGCCGCTCCCTTAGCCGACTTAAGATAGTAAGCTAGAGTCCTTTTACTTCTTCCTTAGCTAGCTATAAATAAAGTTTATAACTAATAAGAAATAGGGCCTAAATAGCTATCGCGATATAGTATAGTATTCGCTCTTTTATATACTACTAGAGCCCTAGATATAGTAGATCTCTAGATTCTAAGATAAGGGCGGCCCTAAGGGCAAACGCGACCTATAAGACTTCTTTTAATACCTTATATATATATTCGGCAACGTATAGGAGCGGGAGAAGGCGTAAGATAAGCTATAGACCCTTAAGTAGAGAGATAGATAAACCTTTAGCGAATTCCTTCCCGATTTTAAAGAGACGCTCTTATAAGTAGCGGGGACTATAGTATAAGAAGATAGCGCGAAGCTTATATAGCTATAGAATTCGATTATACTAGCCCTATAAGAGCTACGTATCCCTATAATTATACCTACTAACTACGGCGAGTATATAAGCTAGTTAATAAAGGTAGCTTAGGGCTATAAGTAGACGCTGCGTTTTTAAAAGCTCTATAAGCGTACGCTATATAGTAGCGATAGGATTACCGCCCCTTTATAAGATAAATAACTAGCTATCGATATAGATAGGGATACCTTAATATCGGCTACTTATATAGACTAGGCTAGACGCGGTAAGAAGACGCCGTTAACTACCCCCTATACCGTCCTATATTTTAAGTAGTAAGTAAAGTAAGTAATAAGCGAGGAAATTAGGAAGAGGAAGGCTAACGGCTACTACCTATATTATAAAGTATTTATATACTTTATATTAAAATGCCCTTTCCTTTTAGCTAAGCGGCCTATAGCGGTTTAAGTAGTAAAGATAAAACTACTCCTTACCTTAAACGATAAAAAGGACTCCGCCCTCTTAGGCCTAAAGAAAAAAGAGTAGCTCCGGAGTAAAGACGGGCTTTAAAGCCTTAATTACTAGTATTAGTAAAAGAGAAGGAGGAATTATCCGCCTATATAGAAGAGGAGCCTACTTTAATATAAGTTATAATTAATAACTCCTTACTTATTATCGCCCTTATAGATAAGGGCTATTAATACTATACTATAGTTAATAAGGCGCTTATATAAGAGATATAGGTATTAGTAGAAAAGATTACCTTAAGGTAAGTAAAGGGCGCCTTAAGCGCGATAAAGGGTATAGTAATTAAGGGTATTATATAGCTAGCTATAAAGGTCGATAGTTACTATAAGCTTATTATAGCCTATATAATCCCTTAACTAGAGTTTCCCTTAATCCTTAGGAAACCCTAGTTATTATATATAGAGTTATACTTAGTTTTATACTAAAGGAAGCTATAGTTTAGGCTTATATAATAGTAGGTCTACTATAATAATAGTTCTATAAGCGTAAGACTAAGCGTATAAGCTTTATACTTAGTATAAGAAGTCCTTGCCTTTATCTTTATAAGAACTATATAATAGGTAGAGTAGGGGCAAGGCTAAGTAGCGGCTAATATAGCAGTCTATATAGTTAGCCTAGTAGATATCGATAAGGCCTTTTAAATAAAGAAGCTAAAGTCGCCCTTTAAGCTATAGTAATAGATACTAAAGCGCTTTTACGACCTCCTACTACTATTTAAGTCCTAGGAAGCGGATAAGCTTAACTTATATAAGCTAGGGGTAAACTATAAGATCGTACTTTATACTAATAAGAAGGGGTAGGAACTACCTATACCGTTTAGACTACTATATAGTATATTATACGCGGAGCTACTAGTACTAAAGAAGACGCTAAGGGACCTTTTAAATAAAGATTTTATTTAAGTAAGTAGCTTTAAAGTAAGAGCGCTAGTCCTATTTATATATAAACTAAGGGGCGGGATATAGTTTTATTATAACTATAAGGCTTTAAATATAATTATAAGGCTAGACCGCTACCTCTTACCCTTAGTCTTAAATACGCTCTATAACCTTTTAAAGGCAAAGTAGTTTATAAAGCTAGATATAAAATAAGCGTTCTATAAGGTATAGATCTTAAAAGGTAATAAGTAAAAGATAGCGTTCTATATATACTATAGCTTATTTAAGTAGCTTATAACGCCTTTTAGCCTTTTAAGAGCACCCGCTACCTTTTAGCGTTATATTAATAATATACTTTAGGACTTCCTTAATAAGTTTGCCTTTATATATATAGATAATATCCTTATTTATATAAGCGGCTCTTATAAAGACTATATATAGAAAGTATAGAGGGTCTTAAAGCGCCTCTAACTTTATAGGCTCTACCTTAACTTAAATAAGTACGAATTTAAGGTTAAGAGGGTTAAGTACCTAGGCTTTATTATTTATATAGGCGTAGGTATATAGGCGGATCCTATAAAGATCTAAGCGATCTAAGACTAAGCGGCCCTAACTATATAAGTAGGTATATAAAGCTTCCTTAGGTTTATAAACTATTATAGGATATTTATTAAGGGCTTTTCTTATATTATAAGTCCTTTAAATAAGATTACTAGGAAATAGACCGCTTTTTATTAAGGGCTTATATAAGAAAGAGCGTTTTATACGCTTAAGGACCTATTCTTATAGGCCTTAGTACTACTTTAGTAGGACTTCGACTAGTTTACGTTAGTTAAAGTAAACTATAGCGGCTAGGTACTTAGAGGAACGCTCTCTTAAGAAGTAAATAGGCGGAAGTAACTAGTAGCGTTCTACTCTTATAAGCTAACCTTAGTAAAGCGGAATTACGCTATTTATAATAAAGAGATACTAGCGATTATTAGCTACCTTAAGTAATAGTAAGCGGAGCTCTAGAGCTATAAGAGCTTTAAGGTTCTTATAGACTATAAGAACCTTAAGTACTTTATAACCTACTAGTACCTCTTAAAGCGGTAAGCCTATTAAGTAAAGTATCTCTTATACTTTAACTTTTTAATTAAGTACTAGCTAAGGTAGGACTCTATAGTCCTAGATATACTTTCTTAAAGGGATTAAGACCGGCTAATAAGAGTAGATATTAAGGCCTAAGATCTATAGCTTATCCTATAAAAAGCGCTATAGACTTATATAGGAGCTTCCTTAGTAAAGGAAGGCGCGGCGCTAACGGATAAGCCTTCCTTTATACCTTTACTTAGCTTAGTAAGGAGGGATAGACCGGCCTAGGGGCGTATATAGCATAGGTATTCTAAGATAAGGTCCTTTAGCGCTTATAGGATAGGATATCGTCTCTAGACTATACCTACGAGAGTATACGCTACGCCGTTAAGTCTAGCACTTAATACTTTAATCTAAAGCTAAAGCTAAAGGTATTAGTAGCTAACTATTATATCGACCTATAAGGGTATCTACGTTAGCGGGGAAGACTATAGGTACTAGGCGCGCTATATACTATAGAAGCTAGGGAGAAGGATAGACCGCTAGAGCTAGATAAATAAAATAAGCTTTAAGGGAAGCTAGTCTAGCTCGTCTATAACTTTAGTATTATAGGCTACCTAGGTAGGCAGGGTATAGTAGTAGGCCTCGCGAGGGATTTCTACTAGCCCCTCCTATAGTACTACGTTCGCTGCTTCCTTTATAACTACGATATCTATAGCTATACTAAGATTTAAAGGGTATAGCTTAAGGGGCTACTTAAGTAGCTTTTAGTACCCGACCGGTTTTATATATATATATAGATAGACTTTATAATAGACCTCTTACTTATAAAGGGTAGTAACTACTATATATAAGTAATTAAGGACCGACTTAGTAAGTCTATAGTATTAAAGCTAATACTATTTATAGATATAGAGTTTTATATAAAGCGCTTCCTATAATACTAGGCCCGCTTATATAGCTAGCTAGCTTTAATTATAAGTAATAAGGGATCGAATTAAACTAGCTGCTTTTAATAATACTTATACTAGCTACTTTAGATTATATAGCTACTTAGTATAGTATATTACCTATAAACTAATAAAGGGCCTAAGAGGGTTAACTAAGAAGTATAGGCTTACCTATAGGCTATTATAGCCTATAACTAAGTAAACTAAGACCGGTAGCTCCCTATAGCTTAACTTACGTTAAATAGTAAACTATATACCTTTATTAAAATAGCCCCTTTTTTTATAATATATAGCTTTAAACTACCCTTATTAGTTCCCTTTACTATAGATATAGTAGCGGAGTAGTATAGTAATTCGTTACTAAAGAGCTATACCTTTATATTTATATAAAAGCTATAAGAGACTATAGATTATTATTAATCTATAATAGCCGCTACGGCGTAAGATTAAGAGCGGCACGCTAATAAGACTAGGGCCTTAGTAGATAGGTTTATAGTAAGAGATAAGGTATAGCTAGACCTCTATAACTATAAGTTAGTATAGCTAAAAAAAAAGCTTAACTAAGTATATATAAAGTTTATAGTATAGAAGGTTATTAGCCTATAGGTTATAAAGCTTAATAGTCTTTTAATAGGGGTCTATAATAAGATTAATATAGACTTTTTTTATAGAGCCTTCTTTAACCCGCTACTTAGATAAGAAGTAGTAGACGCTTAACCGCTTATAATTAAGATAAAGAAAGAGGATAAGTTTAAGGTTAAAGAGATATAGGCCGCGCGCTAGAAAAATATTAGTAAGGGGAAACGCTAAGAGGTCCTTATTAAGTAGTATAAGTATCTTAACCTTATATAAAAACCTATATATAAGTTTATAGGAACTATAGCCCTCGATAAGTTTAAAGCTTTATTTAAAATAGTTAATAAGAATAATAAACTAGTAGACTACTAATAATAGCTTAGGCTAAGACTATAAAGTAAGTAAAGTAAAGTAAGTAGTTATAATAACGTAAGCGTAATAATATAAATAGAGATAAAAATAGCGTTTATTTTAAGGTAGAGCCCTTAAACTACCTAGACCTATTCTTTATCCTTATTATCGTTTTTATTTTTATCCTTATTATCCTCCTTTACCTTATTAGCGGCGGTAGCGCTCTCTAAGGCGCTTAAGCGGCCCTTTAAGCCCGCGAACTAGTTAGCGGTAGCGGCGGCTCTAGGGGCTCTAAGAGCAGGGGGGGCCCGGCTAGTAATAGTAGCGGGGGCGGCGGCGGGTATAGCTAAGGGGACCGCCGATAAGGCGACGGAGGTAGTATCCTTAGTACTAGGAGAGTTAATAGTAAAAGTAAAAGAGCTAGAGGAGAGAAACTTACTTAAGGACAAGGCCTTAGCGCTCGAGGGCGCGGAGATTATAGTAAGCGGCGGCGGCGGCGGTAAGGCGCTTCTTAGTAGCCCCCTATACCTACCTATACGCGCTAGCCTTTTAAGCCGACGCTATAGTAAGTAAGATAGGAGGCGCCGCCTTATAGGCGCGGCTAGTACGCGCGTACTAGTAATAACTACCGCTATAGCGGCGCTTAACTTAGTCGGCGTAAGGGAGCTCTTATAACGCGTACTATATATAAGGGGCCGCGCGGGCGGCTCTAGCTTATACTTAGCGTTTATACTTTAAGAAGTTAGCGGAAAATAGCTACTACGCTTGCTAGGTAGCGGACTTATAGGGGTAATAGAGGCGGAGGTAAGGGTAAAAGGGCCGGGCGTTATAGCTAGCGGCGGGGACGGCGTCGTTACTTAGAAGGGCAATATAAGGGCGGCTAGCGTAGTAAAGGTAGAAGCGGCGGCGGTAGGCGCGGTTATAGGGGCGCGGGTAAGAGCAGCGGTAGCGGCGGAGCCGTCGTCGGCCGTGCTTAGTATAGCGTCGACGAACGACTCTATATACTTTAAGAAGGAGGAAGTAAGAAAGGGGAAGGTAGATATATTTATCGCGGAAGTTAGTATTATAGATTATAGCCTCTTACTTTATAAGGTAGAGAACTTACTAGTTAAAGTTATTATTATTAGGGCTATTATTACTATTATATCTATTACTATAAGTATATATTAATAAAGCGGCCTATATAGCTAAGAACTAACTAATGCCTTAAGTAAAGTAAAACTTACTTATTACTAATACTACTATAGTTAATATAAGAATATACCCTTATATTCCTATTTTACTATTATAAAGAAATAGTAGGTATAAGGAGGCTTTATAGAATAAGCTAGTAAAAAGAGGTTCTATAATATAGTCTAAGGGAATAACCCTTAAAGATAAAGACCTTTACTAGATATCTATACCTTCCTTTAGGAAAAGCGGGTTAAGATAAGCCTATCCTTATAAATATAAATATATATAAAATGCATAAGTTAATTACGAGTAGAACGGATACCCTATTACCTATTTTAGCCTAGTAGTTCCGAAGATATCCGCGATATAAGAATAGGTAGGGCATAGAATATTCTAGTTAGATCTACTACTTATACTAGAACCTATAGTCTTACGTTAACTATTACGCTATAATTAGACCACCTACTAAGTTAAGAAGATATACTATAGATAGAGCTTTTTAAGCACTATAGAATATGCTAGAAAGCTAACTAATTAGTCTACTAGTAGGCGAGTAATAGTCTATAAAAGACAAAGGATTTCCCTAGGAGTAGTAGATAAAATAAGTAAGTTTATAAGCATCCTTTACAACGCTATTCTTTTAATATATTATTTAGCCCCTTATATACTCGTTATAAATTCCGGACGAAATCCTACCCTATACTCCTTCGACCGATCTTTCTACTTACGTTATCGATTACCCGATTCTACGCTTATTGCTTATACCTTCTTATAGTTAAAGAAGGAAGAGAAGGAAAGGAAGGAGGAAAAAGGGGATACCGCTTTATATACCCCTAGGTAGAGGAGGCTGCCTAAGGCTAAGGGGACGGGTAACCTAAAGCTTATATAGGTCTAGGCCGGCCGCCGGCTACCTAAGGGCGTATATAATAGGTTACGCCCTTATTTAAATAGCTAGCCGGCTAATAAGTATAGAGCTTAGTTCTAGCTACCTAGGCTAATAAGCGCGGGGATAATAAGGCTAGTAGGGCTAGTACGATTAATAGGAAAGGGTAAGGTAGAGCTAGCGGTATAGGCCTAATAGTATAGAAGCTATTAATTAAGTAACGCCGCGCCGCGCTTAAGGGAGGGCATTATATAAAAGTCTTTAACTATTATAAGTTATAGGCTTAGGCTATAGCCTAAGCTATATAATTATATATAGAGGGCCGGATCCTATATATATATATATAGGCTAGCTATATATAAGAGAGCTCTATATAGCTTATTAATATTATCTTATAAACGGTACCTATATATACGCCTCTACTTACTTTATAATAGCTAAGACCTCTTAAGACCTTTTAAGAATACTAGTATAACTAACCTCCTTTAAATATAAATATTAGTAGAACTAAGATATATTTAGATATACTTAAGGTATTATAGAATTTCTTAGTCTTAAGGCTATATAGTAGCTTAAATCTAGTCTTAAAAGGTTCTTCTATTTAGCTATAAATATCTATATAAGATAGTATGTCCGCTAGTAAATAAAGAGAGAATTATTAACTTTAATACCTCTTCTATATACTAATATATTACTAATAAATTCTATTAAAAATCCTACCTTATACTCTTTCTTCCCCTTTATTATATAGTCTTATATAATTCCTTAATTTCCTAAAATTCCGCTTTTACTTATATACCTTAAGACTTATAAGCTTATTATAGTTAACTATATTAAATACGCCCTTAATATCTAGCTATAGGAACGATATAATACCCCTTTAAGCTTAGGTCGCGCATACTAGTTTTATTATTAATAAGATCGCTGCCTTTATAGAGCGCTCCCTCTTATTCCTTATCTATCTATTTAGTAAGATACCGTTTACCTTTATAGCTCCCGCGATCTTTTAAGCTAGTACCTACTTAAGTACTTTCCTTACTATAAGTAAGAGGGAAATTAGTCTCTATCCCCTTACTATATAATAAGCTTCCGGCCTCTTACTTAGCTTTTAAAATACTACTATATTTATACTATAGAACTATTCTAAGAAATATAAGAGTTAGGTATAGGTATTAAAGATTATAGCTAGTTATTAAACTAAGGCTAGTTTATACTTCTTAATAAACCCTAAGGGGACGCTATTTAGACCTACTACTTTCTAGCTAACTATCTTACTTAGTACCGCTATAATATCGGCTAGCTAGATTTATTAGTTAACTATAAGGGTCGCCTTAGCTATAAGCTAAGGTAGCCCTTAGGTTATACTAGCCTTTAATAGGAAGAACTTAGCGGCTAATATCTAGGCCTTCCCTTTAAAGGTTTCTATTAGTTAGTCCTTACCTTCCTTAACTAGCGGTAAGATATAGGTCGGCTCTAGTAGTAGCTTACTATAATATCTAGCCTACCTCTTTATATTTTAAAGCTTAGTATTATCGGCGCTAAATTCCTTTAAGAACTCGTGCTAGTAAGCTATCCTCGCCTCGCGGACGGTTTACTTTTAAGCTATAGACGCCTTATATAGGTTTACTTAGTTCGCCTAGCTCCTTTCTTACCTATACTTCCTCCTCGCCCTCTTAGCCTCCCTTATTACCCTCCTTACTTCTAAGGTAAACTATATATTACCCTTAGGTAATACTTATCCTTAGTATAAAACTATAGCTATCGCGATCTATATTAAGGTAGTAAAGATATAGTCTAGGTCTTAGTTAATATCCTTAGGCGTCTAAAGTATTAGCTAGTATAGTCCTAGCTAAGATATAGTCTTAGCTTTAATTAGCTTTACTTTTACTTTTTTTTACCTTAGGGCTAGTTTAGGTACTTAGGCCTAAGTATCGACCTATAATATAATAGTCTAAGGGATATAGTTTAACTTAGTTAGGTCTTAGTTAGGCCTAGTATACTATATCTTTATCTTTAGTATTACCTAAGCTAGGTTAATAGTACTATCCTTTTAGCTATAGAAAAATCTTATATACTCCTTTCTTAAGGTAGTAAGTTTAAGTTATAATCTTATTACTTTTTATATAAGTTATATCGCGCTATCTAAGGTTTTATTATATCTATCCTAAAGTAGGTAATAAATATTAAAGTCCCTTACTATTACTATAAGGTACTTTAGTTCGATTACGCTTAGGTTATATAATACTCTAGCCCTTACGGCCCTTAGTAGTAAGTAAATCGCTTATAATCTAGTACTATCCTTAAAAATTACCCTACTTTAGTCTAGTTTAAACTAGGGTAACTATATCCCTAGCCTAAGCCTTATATATATATATAGCGCGTACCTCCCTTCCTTATAAACTAGGCTATAGGGCGCTACTTTAAAGGGGGGGGAGCCGCCTCTTAGTATAGCTTTTACTTCTTATAGTACTATTAAGTTAAAGCTAGCTTAGTAGTAAAGCGCTAACTAAGCTAGCTTATATCTCTTTTATATATTTTAGAATAGTACTTTTAGTTATATATAGGTAAGGTTAAGGTAAAAGGGGTCGTCTATAAAGAGGGAGGCGCTTTATCTCTTAGTACTTCTTTATTTACTATACCTATAAATATTATTTATACTTAGTTCGGCCTCCCTAGCCCTACTAGTAGGCGGGTATCTCGAGCTCGACCTCTTATCTTAGCACGGTCTACTTAGTCCTTGCTTTTAGACCGCGGTTAATTTAAGAACGCCCTAGGTTTTAATAGGAGGGAGTATATATTACTTAGTATACGTTTAAGTATTCGCGAACTATTAAGGTTATTATAAGTAGTTTTCCCTTACCTTTTCCTAGGCTTTATTCGCTATAAGGTAAGTCTAGGTCTATAATAAGTAGTCCCCTTAATATAAGATATAGTTATAAGGGATTTTACCCTTCTTAGCTCTATATTTATCCTTGCCTTTATTATATACTATACTTTTATATTAGCTATAAAGTTATATTAATATATACTATCTAATAATATAGCTATACTTAGAGTAATTATAATACCTTTATAGTTAGACCGACTTATTATAAGGTTTATATTAGAAAATTTATACTTTAAGGACTAGGCCTAGGTTATAAAGCTTATTAGCCTCCTTTAAGCTACTAACCTTAATAAATATAGTCGTCGTTATTAATATCTTAGATTAAGGGCGTAGCGCCTAAGCTTAGTAGACCTTAACTTTATTCGTCTCTATAATCTTATAGAGTAATCGCTCCTTATTTACTATTACTACCTTTAAAGGGATATTCTTAGCGACTACTATATATATAGGGTAGGTAATTATAACCTCTAGTTTAAATATAGCCTTAACTTAGCCTTAGTCCCTTTTATAGGCTCTTACCTTAGTATTAAATATAACCGCGATATCTTTACTTTAAAGGCGCTTTACCGCTATAGCGCTTATAGCTTTTAAGGCTATATTTACTACCTTTACTATATCCTTTAGTTCGCGGCTTAGGACTTTAGGCAGCGCCTTAGTAGGGACTATAATAATCTCGCGTTTATAGCGCGGTAGGACCTATTTTACTATAGCTTTATATTAGGTCGGTCCCTTAGTCTTAGCTATAACCGCGGCCTAGGTTTACTTAGGGCCCCCTAGGCTTAAAGCGATGCCTAGGCAGAGTTTTTCTTTAACTACCTCCTTAATTACTTCTTAGATTATTATCTTAAAGCTCTCGTCTATATAGAGTACCGCCGACGACGTACTACTAGCGCGGCTCTTTACCTAGAAAGCTATTCGACTACTACCTATACCCTACTAAACTATATACTTAGGATAAAGCCCGCGAGTTTATCGTATACTACTTTTTCTATAAGGTCGCTTAGCGCCTAGGCTAGTATTATATTACTATTTTAGGTTTATTAACTCGCCCTATTAAGGTATATAAATTTAGGTAGTATCTCTTCGCGTTATATACTTTAATTAAGCCCGGTATATCGATAGCCGCTACTATATTTACCTACCCTTTAGCCTTAGTATAGTATTATTATTAAGGGTAATTAATACTATTAAATTAATTAATAGTATTAGTTAGTATTTTAGTCGCGATATATACCTATTATAGGTATATATTAGTTTTATAAGAAGTTTTTTTCTTTTTTAAGGTCTTAATAATATATTATTTTATCGAATTAAGCTATGCTTACTTAAGAGCTTACTTATTATTAAGATAGTTCGTTTATATATAAATCTCTTTATAAGTTAATATACCTAGCTTTTAATACCCCTTACTTTTAGTCCCCTTTATAATACTAAGGTAAGTATATTTTAAACGCAATTAAAGCTATATTTTAATATTACGATAATTAAATTTAGTATTTCTAGCTACTTTAGCTACTAGCTATTATAAAGAGCTTTAAATCCTACGTTCTAATTAGCTATAGTAGCGGTAGCTAGCTTAAGCGTATACTTAAGCTATTTCTTTATCTTTATAACTTATTTAATTTATATAAACCGCTTATTAAGGTCCTAAGAGACCTTTTTGTATTTTTAAGGCTATAGATAATATAATTAATACTCTAGCTACTATATTTAAAGCTAGGAGGCTATAAGCTATTAATTTTACTTATTAAGGCTATAGCTAACCTTATTAAAGAGTAGTTAGATCGTACGGTTAACTTAATTATAGTTTACTAGCCCTATAATAAAGCAACCGACTTCTTATAATCGTTTATACGTTTTAAGGGTATTATAAATAGCTAGGGTACTAGAATTCTTTCTTTTTAATAGCGTTAATAGCGTTAATAGCTATAGTAAGATAAACCGGCTTAGTAAGAGCTTTACTATATTAACTAGCTATAGTCCTAACCTATACTACCCGCTATTAATATTTATTTTTATTAGACGAGCTTACCGGGCCTAATAATATACTTAAAGGAAGGTAGCCTTATTAATTAGCGCTATATTATCGAAAGATACGATTTTTTTAAGTTAATATTAGTAGGTAGCCTTAATTAGCGAGAAAACTAAGATATTAAAAGGTTAAAGGATATAAGAGGAGGATACTAATAGAAAAAAAAGATAAATACTATTCTTAAAGTATTTATATATAAAATCGTCGGTCTAATAGCTTTTATAGCTATTAATAATAAGGAGAACGTTCCCTTATAAGTAGCGCCTTATTTAAGGGATAAATACTTACTTAAGCTATTAAATAGTAATAGAATCGCTTATTATAAGGAACGGTGTTCCTACTATAAATAAAGTAGCTATAATATACTCTCCTAATTATATAAGCTAATAAGTAGTATATTAATTATAGATAAAATCCTATATTATAGAGTAAGAATCGCTCGTTACTTTATATATTATTATATATTAAACGGGTTACCGGTTATCGTATAATCGGGAATCAAAGAAATAAAGCTAGCTTAGAATACTAGCTAAGACCTCTTAAGAATACTAGTATAACTAACCTCCTTTAAATACGAATATTAGTAGAACTAAGATACTTCTTAATATACTTAAGGTATTACTAAATTCCTTAGTCTTAGGGCTATACGGCAGCTTAAATCTAGTCCCGAAAGGTTCTTCCGTTTAGCTATAATTATCTATATAAAACAGTATATCCGCTAGTAAATAGAGAAAAAATAATAAACTTTAATACCTCTTTTATATACTAATATATTACTAATAAATTCTATTGAAAATCCTACCTTATACTCCTTCTTCCCTTTTATTATATTGTCTTACGTAATTCCTTAATTTCCTAAAATTCCGCTTTTACTTATATACCTTAAGAGGTTATAAGCCTAGCTTACTCCTTTTAAGCTAGGAAATTAACTTATACCTTTAAAATTCCTCGTCGAAATATTTAATTAAAATTCCTTTTAAAATTCCCCTCGACTTCTTTTACCTTCCTAGGCTCTTAAACTCCCCTCTAGATTTCTAAATCCCTACGAACGAAATAATACCGAATTTATATAAAATAGGTAGATAGAAAGAATACTAATTTACTAAACTTAAGGGAAATTTAAATTATACCTTATAGACTATAAGGATAGAAGCTATCCTTATAAAAGAAAAGCTTATTACTACTCTAGAGTAAGTAAATTATATATAGACTATAAAGGCTTTATCTATAATATTCCTTTAAGTCGAAGATAGTCCCTTAATATAAATTCGGCATCTAAAAAATACTAAAGAAGGGTAGGATAAGCTTAAAAAGCTATATAATCCGTCGAATATTTCGTTAAATTATCTACTTATTAAGCAGTTCTTTAATCTTAGTCCCTTAGACTTTAATTTAAAGAAATACCTTTATAAGGTAAAGGAAATTTATAAGGATTTAAAATCCTATAATATAGAAATTCTAGAAGTTGTTCTTATAGTATAGATTAAAAAAACTTCTCGCGAAACTAATATACGCCTATAGTAGGTATATATCGCGACTAAAATATAAACTAATACTAGGAATTAATTTAGTAGTATTAATTACCCTTAGTAATAATACTACGCTAAGGCCGAGGGGTAGGTAGACGTAGTAGCGGCCCTCGACGTACTAGGCTTAATTAGAGCGCGTAGCGCGAAGAGACGCTACCCGAATTTATATACCCTAATAGGGCGAGTTAATAAACCTAAAGCAGCAATATAATACCGGCCTAGGCGCCGAGCGACCTTATAGAAAAAGCAGTATATAACGAACTCGCGGGCTTTATCCTAAGCGTATAGTTCGGTAGGGTATAGGCAATAGTCGAATAGCTCTCTAAGGTAAAGAGCCGCGCCGGTAGCGCGTCGTTAGCGGTGCTCCGCGTAGACGAGAGCTTTAAGACGATAATCTATGATATAATTAAGGAGGCAGTTAAGGAAGAACTCCGCCTAGGTATTACTTCGGGCCTAGGGGGCCCTAAGCGAACCTAGGCCGCGGTCGTAGCCGAAACTAAGGGACTAACCTAATATAAAGCTATAGTAAAATAGGTCCTACCGCGCTATAAATACGAGATTATTATAGTCCCTACTAAGGCACCGCTTAAAATCCTAAGCCGTAAACTAAAGGATATATTAAAGGCGGTAAATACGGCCTTAAAAGCTATAAGCGCTATAGCGGCGAGGCGCCTTTAAAGTAGAGATATCGCGGTTATATTTAATACTATAGCGAGAGCCTATTAAAGGGACTAAGGCTAGGTTAAGGCTATATTTAGACCGGAGGCTATAATCTCCTACCGCGTATATATAGTAGTTACTAAGAACGTCCCCTTAAAGGTAGCGATAGTAGATAGGGAGCGATTGCTCTATAAGATTATAGAGGTAAATAAAGTCGAGGTCCTTTAAGCCTAGGCGCTATACCCCCGATCTAAGATATTAATAGCGATAACTATACTTATTAAGGTTAGTAGCTTAGAGGAGGCTAATAAGCTCTATAACCTAAGCTTAGTCCTTAAAGTATAGATCTTCCGATATAAACCCTATAATAAGTTAGTTTAACTATAGAGGTACTATAACTATTATAAATATAGCTATATTACTAAGCGATATATATCGATATAACTCTATAGCTAATATAAGAGTATAGTATATAATAAAGGCGAGGATAAATATAAGGCTAAGAAGGGCGAAATCCCTTATAACTATATCTTATACTAAGGGGACTACCTATTATAGACCTAGACCTACCTTATAGTAAATAAAGCCTAGGAAAAAGTAAGGGAAAACTACTTATATTAACCTTAACGGTTCGCGAATACCTAGATATACGCCGAGTAATAGGTGCTCCTTACCGTCGAAACCTAAGGCGTTCTTAAATCGACCGTAGTCTAGAAGCGGGGACTAAGTAGACCGCGCTAAGATAAGAGGTCGAGCTCGAAACACTTACTAGCTAGTAGGGCTAAGGAGGCTAAACCGAGTACGAACGATATTTATAGGTATAGTAAATAGAAAAGTACTAAGAGATAGAGCGCCTCCCTCCTTATATAGACGACCCCTTTTACCCTAACCCTACCTATATATAACTAAAAGTATTATTCTAGAATATATAAAAGAGATATAAGCTAGCTTAGTTAGCGCTTTACTACTAAGCTAGCTTCGACCTAATAGTATTATAGGAAGTAGAAGCTATACTAAGAGGCGGCCCCCCCCCCCTTAGAGCGGCGCCCTATAGCCTAGTCTATAAAGAGGGGAGGTACGCGCTATATATATATAAAAGGCTCGGGCTAGGGACTTAGTCGCCCTAGTTTAGACTAAACTAAAGTAAGGTAATTTTCGGGGATAGTACTAGACTATAGGCGATTTACTTACTACTAAAGGCCGCGAGGGTAGGAGCGCTATATAACCTAAGCTTAATCGAACTAGAGCACCCTATAATAATAGTAAGGGACTTTAATATCTATTACCCGCTCTAAGATAGATATAATAGAACCTTAGATAGCGTGATATAACTTATATAAGAGGCGATAAAGCTATAACTTAAACTCGCTACCTTAAAAGGGGAGTATATAAGATTTTTCTATAGCTAAAGGGATAGTACTATTAACCTAGCTTAGGTAACGCTAGAGACTAGAATATAGTATACTAGGCCCGACCTAGACTTAACTAGGTTAGACTATATCCCTTAAACTATTATACTATAGGTCGATACCTAAGCCTAGGTACCTAAACCGGCCCTAAGGTAGAAAGAAGCGGAAGTAAAGCTAGTTAAAGCTAAGACTATATCCCGGCTAAGACTATACTAGCTAATACTCTAAACGCTTAAGGATATCGATAAGGACCTAGACTATATCTTTACTACTTTAGTATAAATCGCGATAGTAATAGTTCCGCGCTAAGGGCGAGTATTACCTAGGGGCAATATATAGTTTACCCTAGAGGTAGGGAGGGCGACGAGGGAGGCTAAGAAGGTAAGGAGGAAGTATAAGCGGGAAAGGAATAAGGTAAACTAAGAAGACCTATATAAGGCGTCTATAGCTTAAAAGCAGACTATCTACGAGGTAAGGAGGGCCTATTAGCGCGAGTTCTTAGAGGAATTTAGCGCCGATAATACTAAGCTCTAGAACGTAGAGAGGTAGGTAAGACTCTATAGTAGGCTACTACTAAAACCAACCTATATCCTACCGCTAGTTAAGGAAGGCAAGGACCGACTAATGGAAACCTTTAAAGGGAAGGCTTAGCTACTAGCCGCTAAGTTCTTCCTACTAAAGGCTAGCACGACTTAAGGGCTACCCCGGCCTATAGCTAAAGCGACCCTTATAGTTAACTAATAGATCTAGCTAGCTAACGTTATAAGGGCGCTAGGTAAGATAGTAAGCTAGAAAGCGGCGGGTTTAGACAGCGTCCCCTTAAGGTTTATTAAGAAGTACGGCCTAGCCCTAGTCTAGCGACTAGCTATAATCTTTAACGCCTATACCCGACTCTTATATTTCCTAGGTCGGTTCTATAGCGCGAATATAGTAGTTATTTAAAAGCTAGGTAAGAGGCTAGACGCCTACTATATAGTAGGAGGTTAAAGACTAATTTCCCTCCTACTTATAGTAGGAAAAGTACTTAAGTAGATACTAGCTTAGAGGATCGCGGGAGTAGTAGAGGCGAATAGTATCCTACTAAATAGATAAATAAGGAATAAGAGGGAACGCTCTATAGAGGCGGCGATCCTACTAGTAATAAAACTAGTACGCGCGACGTAGGCTTAGAGGGGCATTATATTATTCCTATAGCTAGATATTAAGGGCGTATTTAATACGGTTAACTATAATAAGCTTATAAAGGAACTAAAGCTTAAAGGATACCTTAGGTAGCTTACGAGCTTAATATAAAGCTTCGTAATTAATAGGAGATCGACCCTTTACTTTAATAGGAGGACCTTAGAGCTAACTTAAGTGCCGACGGGAGTCCTTTAAGGCTCCCCCTTATCCCTAATCCTATTTCTATACTATATAACCCCCTTATATAAAAGGCTTAGCACGATATATAGTATTTATACTATTAGCTTCGCCGATAATATAAATATAGTTAGTATTAGACCTAACGAGGCTACTATAGTAGCACGCTTAAAGGAAGCTTAAAGGGTATACGCGGAATAGGTAACTAAGTTCGCGGTTATTTTTAAACTATTAAAGAGTAAATTACTATACTTTATATAAAGGAGATAAGCGATAATAACGCTAGTCTACCTTAGGGCCGACGTAGTAACTCCGGTCTAAGAGGCCCGCCTACTAAGGGTTTAGGTATACCGGAAACTATATTAAAAGGCGCACTTAAAATAACTCTAAGTAAAGTTAAAGCGCTAAACTATAGCCTTAACTAGGCTCGCGGCGTCTATATAGGGCTATACCTTACTACGCGCTAGGAAAGTCTATAGTAAGGTAATCTAGTCCTTAATCTCCTACGCTATAGTTATATTTTATAAGATAACGCCTATAAGGGGGAAACTATATAGAATCGCGCGGGACCTTACCTAGGACTAGTTAGCTTGCCTCTAGGTAGTAACGGGTACCTACCGCGCGACCTTAGTCTACTAAGTCGAAGTAAAGGTATAGGTGCCCTTAATCGACCTTTACCTAAACTAAAGAATAACGGATACCCTTTAGAGGCTAGAAGACTTAGGGCTCCTAGGCTAAATCTAACGCGCGTTTAACGCGGTCGCGGGTATACTTAAAAGGAAGCGACGCTAGAGAGAAGATAGACCTCCGGCGGTACTACCTTTAAGTAGACCCCCCCTTATAGAGGAGATAAGGGGGGTTTAGAGCTAGATAGGATCGGACGACCTCTTAAATAAAGCTAAGTCGCTTAAAAGGCTAAATAAGGAATAGGCCGCTTAATAGAACGCTAGGAAAGACGCGATCTAATAATACTAAACTACCCTCTACCCCGCTAACTTCCTACCTTAGTTCGATAAGGCGATAATACTAGACCGTTACGAGGGCCTCCTTAAGTATATTAGTATAGTAATTACCTAGATATATATAGGAAAAATCGGGCTTAATAACTTCCTCTTTAACTAATAAGTCCTTAGTATAGTTTCGCTAATATATACCTATAGATAAAAATAAGATACTATCTACTATACGATAATTAACTATCTATTAATAGTAGAGGCGAGGGAGTCCCTCTTAATATAGGCTTATAATATAGGTAATATAAGAGCGGGCTTTTAAGAGAAAAGGATAGCGGCGCTACTAGCGTAATAGTTCCTCCGCTTAGGTAGGCTCCGCTAGTTCGACCTAGCTTAGAGGCTATACGTAGATATACCGGATAATAGAACCGGGGTCGCGCTAGGGATAGAGCGGCCCCGACTAAGACTACCCTAGCTAACTACTTCCCCTACTAGGGCGACCTAGGCAGGGAGAGGACTTACGATTATAGGACTATAGCTTTAACTAAACCGGACCTAGACTAAGCGTAAACCTCGCTAATTAAACTATAGACTAAATAAAACTAATATAACCTAACCGAACCGACCTTAATAGCTATAGAATAAGACCTACTACTAAAAGACTATAACTAAATAAGACCTAACTTAGAACTAAACTAAGATAGAGCCGATAACTAGCCCCCCCCCTAAACTATAACCCTAGCCTAGCTCGTTAGTAGTAACGTCCGCCTTATTATCGCGGCGGGAATAACGAGACCCTTTTAAGGTAGCACGCGGAGTATAAGAGGGAGTAACCTAAGGCTTACGAGGAGTATAGGGACTACTACCGCTATAAGAACCCCGATAATAACTAAATAAACCTAACCTTAAACCTAAACTAGAGCTAGCTTAGACGGCTAGCTTATAAGATAGAGTAACGACCGGGGTTTATACTAGGGTAGGACCTATACTAGCGGCGGTATAGAGGCGTTCGCTACGGCCTATACTATAACTATAGATTTAATCGAGGTTAAGACTAGTAATAATCTTTGTCGCGAAGCGTAGCCTGATTTCGTAGTTCTCGGAGATATCCCTTAGTACGAGGGACCTAGGAAGCTAAAAACACCCGGTATAGAAAAAGGAAGAAGGAGCTAAAAAGAGGTATAGAAAGGAGGGTAGGGGTAAGAGGGGAAGCAGAAGTAGCGATGGCTTCCTATAGAGGTAGCGAGAGATAAGACGGATGTGCCGGCAACGGCTAGAAAGGAAGGGAAAAACCGGCAAAAAGCTCGGTAGTTAAAAGGACATTAGTAGCTTCTTTAAGTAGGATCTTCTTTATTAATTAAGATGCTAGATAGGTATAAAGAGGGACGTTAGATAGAGGAAAGAAGGATAATAAAGGCAATATAATAATTACTCCCCTACCGCAATTACTGCTCCTATAAGAATTAAATCTCTCTGCCCTACCTATCCGACCCCTTACTTTTAATTTTACCTTCGTGCATTTTTATACACTTCTTATATCTCTCTTCGCGAGAGTTATAAGCCCGGGAGGAATAGAATTCCTATACCTTCCGGCTGCTGTAAAAGGCACCTTTCTTACATCCCTCGTAGCTTCCTTTTACCCCTCTTATTAGAAAAGCCGATGTATACCCGACTTTTCTGCCCCCCCTCTTCCGCAACGATAACGAAAACCGACTCCTCTGCCGTCCCTACGGTCTATAGGACGATTCTTATAGAGCCCTAAGATTAGGATAAGTAGGTAAAGGAGCTACGGGCTCGTATAGATAGAACTATCTATAATTTAGTCTTCTCTAATAAGTAGGACCCTCTCGAGCCCCCTCTTCGTCCTAGGGCAACGGAATTTATAAAGGGAGCTTCCTTCTTCTCCGAGCTAACCTCTATATAATAGAGAGCTTTTTCTGCTGCCTTAGGTGACTACGAGAGTCACCGTAAGGAATACCTTTACGAGACGAAGTTGCTAACTGCTGCACGCACGGCGATAACGGAATCCGTTAGTGCCGTAAAGCTAATCACTCTTCGAGAAGAAGAGACTCCTAGGCAGTAGCTTAAAGCTCGAGACCTCGACAGCTCCTCGAGGGGCTATATAACTAACCGTATTAGGAAGACCTATACGGCCTACCTAGGAGCCTTTTCTACTAGGAACCTACTAGCTTCTTCGTAGCTAGCTAAGTAGGAAGAAATCCTTAAGGAAGCTAACTAATACTTCCTTATAGAAGCTCTTTCCGGCCAGTGGCTATAGGATATATCTCTACTAATAAAGCCTATTAATAACGGTTACTCGACTATCTTTCGAGAGGCTAGCCGGGAACTAGATAAAGAGGCTGCTAGAGTACAATAGTAAGCAGTCTTATTCCTTCGTGGCTAGCACTCGACCTAGACGGCTCGACCTGCTGCCCCTGCAGCTGCTGCAGCCCCTATTGCTGCGGCTCCCACTGCTGCTGCTGCGGCTGTTGCTCCTTCGGCTCCTCCTCCCTCGAGAGCCTCAACGTCGTCGTCAACTGCAGCTGCGGCCCTAGGCCCGGCCCCGGCTCCGCCTCTTGCTCCGGCCCGGCCCCGGTCCCGTTAGTTAGACAGGCCCGACTAGTCCCCTAATAGACCTTTTAGTCCGTTAGTCGAAAAATCAGGGAACTAGTCGAAATCGAACCTCTTCGTTAAAATCAGTAATAAGGGGTAAAAAGGGGAGGTTTTTAAGCAGACCTTCCGGATCGGGACGAGGATTCCTCGAAGAAACGAAAGACCAGACGAAACGGCTGCCTAGCCTGCAAATCCCTAGGCCATCGATTATCATAATGCTAGCAGGTCTTCGAGGAAAACCGACCCGAAGGATTTAACCCTTTAAAGAGGCTATAAGAAACGATATAATAGTCTCTTAAGGAGGACCCCTCGTTGTAGAAGAAGATAGACGAGATTCGGGTTACTAAGAAATAGCAACTAACGCCGCTGCCCCTATTCGAACCGTAAATTCGAGGAAAAATCGTTAATATAGTAAATCCGGCCTTTGTCTTCCCTACGGATCAACAAGGCTAAGACCAACCGTTAGAGCCCTCTAATTATCCCCTACGAAAATCAGCTATCCTTAACTCTGGTGCTTCCCTCGACATCTATAATATACTCTTACGATTCCGGTCCTTTAAGAAGGCACGGAGGGAATACCTTATTGCCGGGGAATTAACCGTACGGATAGAGGGGTACGGAAGGGTGAATTTCACGATAAAATTACCTAATAGGTCTATACGAATTCTTCGACGAAAAGGGTAGCTTTTGCCTCGATTTTTAACGAGCCTAATTTCCTTCCGTCTTCTTCGAGAGGAAGGAATCTTCTAGGATACGACGTCTAAGCCTACGAGGCTAGTCTAGAAGAATCAGACTATTAGGCTTATCGAGGAAAAATTCGGTTAATTTATTCTCGAATTCCGACCTATCCTTAGGAAGGAATCTCTCGAGAAGTCAGCTTTCCCTGCTAGGAGGGTAGGATCCAAGGACCCTCTTCTAGCAGCCTAAGGAGACGGCATTCTTTAGCACGCACGACTTAGTCACCCGGGCCCCTTAGCTTTATATAAGCTAGGACAATAACAGGGCGTACGAATACGGGGACCAAAGACCGTCGAATGCGAACACTGCGGCCAAGGAAAGACCAGGAAACGAATTTCTAGACGAACGCCTTTACGGCCGGACTAGCCGTGTAAGGAAATTTAGGTCGATTAGACCGACGTCTCTAGGGATTAGGAAAGCTTCGTTAGGGTGATGTTTTTTATAGACGCTTTTTTAGGGATGGTTTTCCCTTATTTCTTACGGACCTACCTAAGTAAGTATAACTAGTCTGCCTTCCGGGACTTCGTTAACTAGATAAAATCCTACTTTAGCTACGAGGTAAAGAAGATATAGTCTAACGGAGAGCTATTTATAAAGGATATCTTAAATTAGCTTCGAAAAAGGGGCATTTTACCCCTCCCGTTAGCACCGAATACCTAGGCCTAGAACAGAGGGGCAGAAAGATCAGGGGGTGCTATAATAGAAAGGGCCCGTACGATAAGACTTACTGCAAGGCTTCTATACGACCTTTAGAGGGAAGTCGTTGAGACCGCCTATTACCTTCGGAACCGGACCCCTAGAGGGACTACCTAAGGAATAGACTAGAAATCCCCCCTCGAGCTCTTTACGAAGAAGAGGGCCTCGCTAGCCTACCTTCGTGCCTATGGCTATAAGGCATACGCAATGACTGCCGATATACAGCTAAAAAGGAAGAAGAAAAGAAAGCTTAATCCGAGAGCCTTTATTGGTTACCTCGTTAGTTATAATTCTACGAATATCTTCCGGATCTAGATTCCTCTTCTACGGAAGGTTATTTCGACTAGGGATATAATTTTCAACGAATCTAGCTTCTTCGACGGAAAGAGGGATTAATAGCCCCTCTTACTCTCTTAACGTTAGCTAATTTAGAAGATTTAAATCCCCCCTTCCTAATAGTCTTAAGAAGAGGTCCTAGACGAGGAAACGGAAGAAGAAACCGACGTCGAAGTAGTAGAGGATAACGCCGACTTCGAGGAAGAAGAAGAAGAGGAAGCTGCTAGATTAGATGATCTAGACGAAGAAGGAGACTATAGGAAAGCGGTAGAGCTAGAATACGCCTACCTACCTACGCCTCCTCCTACGTAAGAAGAAGATCTAGAAGCAGCTTTTTAGTTAGTCTTCCCGTCTCGGCCCCTAAGGGGGTGGGAAAGGCACCTCTCTCGAAGGATTACCCGGCTGCCTTTTTATCCCTGCTTCGAGAAGCAAAGGAAGGTATAGGGCCCGATACGGATACTAAAGAAGACTAATCTCTCCCTTATTTCGATCGTTTTTCCGACTTCTACCTAACGCTAATAGAAGACGGTTCCCACGGAGCGTTTATAGCAGGCCGGCTTTTTAAGCTACTATTAGCAAGGAAGGTATATAAAAGAGACCTCCCGGACCTACTAGCAAACTAGAAGCAGCTAGAAAAACACCCCTTAAGAGACCAGTTTTTCTAGGCCTAGAAAGACTACCTAGCCTTATATAAAGAAATAGGGTCTTTCGAAGAGGTCCTTAAGGAAAAGGCAAGAGGAAAACAGGTCCTTAGCTATAAGTGGGTCTTTATCTATAAGACTAATAAACACGGCTTCCTTTAAAAGTGCAAAGCCTAGCTAGTTATCTATAGGAATTAATAGGAAAAAGGGGATTTACCTACTAAGGCAACTACCCTAGCTAGGATGTCTTTTCGGACCCTTATAGCTATAGCAGCAGAATTCGACCTCGAGCTCGATTAGATAGATGTAGTTAACGCCTTTATTAACTGCCTACTCGAGGAAGAAGAAGTTATCTATATACGACTTCCTCCTAGTTTCTAATAGCTAGGAAAGGTTCTACGGCTTAGGAAAGCTCTATACGGACTACGAAGATCACCCCTTCTTTAGCAACAGCATTTAATAGGTTCCCTCGAAGCCCTAGGCTTTACGAAAGTCCCTTAGGAACCGTATATAATATAGAAGGGTAAAATCACGGTCTTCTTCTACGTCGACGATATTATCTAGGCCTACCCGAAAGAGGAAGAAGCTGCTGCTAGGGAGGCTATACGAGGCCTGCAATAAAGGTATAAGATAACTAGGCTAGGGGAGCTAAAGTGGTTCCTAGGGATATAAATCCTTAGGAATAGGTCCTAACGGATAATCTAGCTTACCTAAGACGCCTATATCGATAAGGTCGCTTATAAATTCCTCCTTAATTCCCTCGATAAGAAGCTTCCCTCTACGCCTATATTAGACGAAGAGCTTTTACTTAATCCGTCCTTTTAAGCTAGGGAGCAAGGGAAACACTAATATTAATAGAAGGTAGGCTCCCTGCTTTTTTTAGCTATTTCTACTAGACCGGATATCTCTTTTACGGTCTCCCGGCTAGCTAGGCATAACTAGAATCCTAGCCCTAGGCATTAAGAAGCAGCAGATAGAGCTATCCTTTATCTCTATTTAACGAGATTATATAGTCTGCGCCTAGGAGGGCAGGGAAGGAAATAAGCTGCCGAAATCTTCCTTTATTCGAGCGATTCGTCCTTTACGGACAATTCCTTAGATAGAAAGAGCTTATAGGGGTATATTATATCCCTTTTTAGAGGAACTATTGCTTAGAGAGCTTCGAAATAAGCTACCGTTACTATATTAAGCACGGAGGCAGAGCTACTAGCTCTTTTAGAAGCGTTAAAAGAAGCGATTTTCCTTAGCCGGCTACTAATATCGTTACGACTGTAAATTCCGACCCTATTAGCTATAGAATGCGATAACACGCAGACTATACGAATTCTTACGGAAAACAGTAAGTTATCGACCCGGCTACGGCATATCGATATTTACTAGCATTAGTTACGCTAAGAGGTCTAAAGGGGACTTATTTCCGTCCGTTAGGTTCTAACGGCATTAATAAAAGCCGACGGTCTTACGAAGCCCCTGCCGAAGTAGAAGCTAGCTATCTTTTTATAGTAAATTAGGCTAGAAGACGTTCGAGAGAAGCTATCCTTAGAAGCCCGCCTTAAGAGTCTACGAGAGGAGCTAATAGCACGTAGGAGGAAGGAGACGTCTATAGCCGAAGAGAGGAATTAGGACTTGTCCTAGAGGAGGGCCCCTAGCTTAATTAGGACTTATTCTTCTTAGGCCCCCTTTTAGGGACTTATCTCAGAGAAGCCCCCTTCTTATAGGACTTAATTTCCTCCTAAGGCCCCTTTCCTAAAGTAGGTCTAAAAGAGCCCGGGGCTAAAACCCGGATTTCTCGAGTAGGGGATAAGTATAGACTAAGACCTCCTCTATACGCTCACCGGCCTAGGTATTTAGCTTTACCCTTTCTATAAGGGCAGGCTATAGCTAAGGGGGTGTGTCGCGAAGCGTGGCCTGATTTCGCAGTTCTCGGAGATATCCCTTAGCACGAGGGACCTAGGAAGCTAAAAACACCCGGTGTAGAAAAAGGAAGAAGGAGCTAAAAAGAGGTATAGAAAGGAGGGTGGGGGCAAGAGGGGAAGTAGAAGTGGCGATGGCTTCCTATAGAGGTGGCGAGAGATAAGACGGATGTGCCGGCAACGGCTAGAAAGGAAGGGAAAAATCGGCAAAAAGCTCGGTAGTTAAAAGGACATTAGTAGCTTCTTTAAGCAGGATCTTCTTTGTCAATTGAGATGCTAGACGGGTATAAAGAGGGACGTTGGATAGAGGAAAGAAGGAGAATCAAGGCAATATAACAATCACTCCCCTACCGCAATTGCTGCTCCCGTAAGAATCAAATCTCTCTGCCCTGCCTGTCCGACCCCTTACTTCCAATTTCACCTTCGTGCATTTTCATGCACTTCTCGCATCTCTCTTCGCGAGATGTCGGAAGACGCGGTTGTCAGTCATATGTGTCAATTGCAGCGCACCTGTCGGAGCGCGTTCTACTTTTGCCTACGTAGCGCAATGGTCTTCGCGACAATCTTAGCTAGGACTAAACCGCGATAGCTATAAAGATACTACTAAACGAAGTTAAGAGCGTTAGTAAGATCGGTAGGCGACGTAAGGCGGGGACGCTTTAGGGCGGGCTCGGCGCTAGGAGAACTACCGGGCTATAGCTCGGCGTTAGAGGGAGACGCGGTTAGCTCCCGAGCTAGCTCTATAATAGCCGTAAGCATAGATACCTTAGCCTTAGCCTTAGATAAGGCCTTAGACGCGGCTACTACCTTACCCTTACCTTTACCCTTCCCCTTATCGATAGGGACTAGGGCTAGAACGGGCCTAGTAAGACTAGTAAGATTAAAACCGCTATCCTCTACGTTAGGGCCGTTGCTAGTAATAGGATAGAAATAGTTAGCGAGATTATTAACCGCTATAAGAGTCTTCTAGGTAATTAAGAGTAACTTAGGCCCGACCTAAGCTAGGGTCTTAATAGCGTCGCTAAACTTACTTAAGTGCTTCTTTAAGGACTTATATATATAGCGGGTATTATTTATAAAATAGGTAAAAGCTAATATAAGCGTCTTTATATTCTTAGCGACTATAGCTAGACTAGGGGCAGACTCGCCTAACGCGCCCTTACCCTTAGTAGCGGGGGCCTTCCGACTAGCGCGAATATAAGTTTCTAGAGTAGTATAATAAAGGCGCTCCTATACTAAACCCTTAATAAAGGGAAGGGCTATTAACCTTAGACTATACTTAGTAAAGGGTACTAGCGGCCTCCTCGCCCTCGGAGGTAATCTAGACTATAGATTAGTACCGAACTTAGATAGTACTATAGTAGGAAGGGGTTACTTACTTAGTAATAAGACTAGTTAAAGTTAGCGTAAGCGATATACGCTTTAGCCTTTATAGCTATTAAAGTTAGTAAAAATACTAAAAGTAAGACTAACCTAAGATAAAGCTAGGATTAATATATATAAGACTAGTTCTAATAGCTAGTAAAGGACTTATAAGTAAGCTTATTAGTAAGACGCCCGATATACGTAAAATATAGGATAGAGCGCTCTAATCCTACTACTATAGCGACTTTCTTATAAGGAGGGGGTTTTAAAGGAGGCGAGCCGCTACTACCTAAGTTAGCTTCCTAGTTAGATATAGCAACGCGACGACGAGCGAACTAGATATAGTGCTAAGGAGACCTAGAGTTATAGAAATAAGGCAGGCGAGGTAGTAGTTAAGCTTACGAAAGAGATAGATAATAGAGGGATAGGAGGAGGTATATATAAAACTAAGGGGGGAGGGTAGGTATATATAAGCGCGAGCTAGGCGCGCGTAATTAATAACTACGAGATAGAGGGTAAATATAAGCCGCCGCGCCCTTAATTAGGAAGTCGCGTAGCTAGATAGGAACCGATTTATAATTAATAGAGCCGGCCGACCGAATTTCGATTAGCCGGCCCTACCTAGGAGCGACCTATACTAGCGTCCGGCCTAGTAACCGGATATTACCTGCCCTACTAACTAACGGACCGATAAGCTAACGCGACCGCGGCTACGCGGCTACGACGTAGGAGCTAAGGTAAATAAAGGCGCCCGCGAGTTAGGCCCCTAGAGAGAGACTACTGCCTATAACCCTAGGCCTAGGCTAGCGAGCCCGGGCCGCGGCCGCTTAGGATAGTAGCGGCTATAGCCTAAGAGGGCCTACGCCGAGACGCGATTTCGCGGGAAGAGCCCGCGGTAGCTAGCGTAAATTTCCTATATATTACTACTACGACCTCGTTTAAGGCGGACCTATACTAAAAGAGGGGAGGGTTTTCCCCTAAGTACTTTAGTTTTTCCCTCCTATTTAATATTAAAGTTCTAGATACCTCTAGCTAGGTCCCTAGCCTAATCTTAATAATAATATAGTATAGATTCTTAATTACCTTAATAAAGAATTTAGAAGCTATATTATAAATATTATATAGAGCCTTAGGTATAATTCTATACCGTTTACCCTTAAATCCCTAATAGCTAGTCTTTTAGACGAAGCTAGAAGAATAGAGGATATAGATAAATCTTTAGAGAAAGCCTTCTTAATATAAAGGAAGCCTTAGAAATCCTATAAAAGTTCTATAGATACTCCTTATTATAAGGAATATAAAAAACCAGGGCATTTTATAGTAAATTACTATAAATTATACCTAAATAAGGCTCCTACCTATTAGGTTTTAAATAAAGGAAAAAAAGATAATAAGACTTAAATTTCTAAGAAGAGAAAATCTTCTTTTTCTTTTCCTTCTTCTTCTAAAAAGAAATTCCCTTCTAGTAGTATTTCTACTACTAATAAAAGAAGGAAGGCTCGAATTATAAAGCTAGAGTCTAATTTAAACGATAGTAATAAGGTCTTAAATATAGCTTTATAAGAAAATATAGACCTAGATATCGACCTTATAGACCTTTCTAGGGCTCCGACCCCTATATAAACGTCTAAGGATTTAGAGGTAATTTTAACCTCTATAAATACCCCTATAATAGAATCTAATAAAGACTCTCTTTTAGGACCTTTAAAAGCCTTAATTCCTAGAATAAAGGTATAAGGGAACACGTATTATAGTACGATTAGTTAGGTAATAGAGATAGCTAGAGGTACTACGCTATATATATTATAATCTCTTTATTATAAGACTAAAGCTTATAAGAAGAAGGATTTTTCCTCTTTAGTTAGAGTAGCGAGAGGTCTATAATATATAAGCGGGGTAGGCACGATTCCCTGCTAATACCCTACCGATATATTAATACTATATACCTAAGTACTTTATTAGCCTATACCTCTTAGTAGCGTTCTTATAATTATCTCCCCTCTTATATAGACGTCTTAGCTATATCTTTAATATATATTACTTTCGCTATACTATATATATTCGGTTAAGAAGAGAGGTAGTTTCGGTTATATATCGCGCGTATACGCCTATATAAGTATACGTTAGTCTACGCTCTATAACGTTAATAGTTATTATACTAGCGGTAGCTACCGAGCAACCGTTGCGGTGTCGCCTATATATCGGCCGCGTAACTATAATATAAAGAGCGTGTATATATATCTCCTACTTCTTCTATTTTCATTTCTTCTTTAACTCTTCCGCCTACGATTACTATAGAGTTTTATACCTTTTTTTATTAATCCCTTATACCTTTTTATATTACTTTTTATCGACGATTTATTAACGATAATACCTTTTACGCCGAAGAAGATAAAGAACTATAACGCCGATTTCCTATGCTATATACGAGAGTAGGTAGTAGCGGGTTCGCCCTTAAAGCGTAAGCGATCGGCCTAGAAGTCTCGTAGCGACGCTAGTTCCCCCTTAGCGAAGAAAGCTAAGAAAGGTATAGGGGAATCCTAGTCCTAGGAGACTTCTAGTCTAGAACCTAACGTTAGCGAGGGTCGTGCCCTTATTACCCCGCTAAATACCCTAGCTCCGGCTATTAATAAGCCTACCTCTACGGGCTAGGAAACTTATAAGTCTATTACCCCTATTAGCGATACTAATACTAGCGAGGAGATCGTGCCTAGGCGCTCCTAGGTAAGTGCTAATAACCTAGCTACTCCGTCTTAATAGGGCGGCTCTAGCTAATAGGAGATTATTGCCTAGGCCGCTCCTTAGAATAAGTAGGCCGATATTAACGACGAGGCCTAGCCGAATAAGGGCTAAGACTATCCTAATACCTAGCTAAACGAGGGCTAAGATAACGATAACGGTAATAATAGAGACGGCCGCGATCCGACTCCTCCTACCGACGAACCTAAGAACGGCGGCGCTAAAGACGAGGGCACCTAAGCGGCGGCACGAGGCGGTCGCGCTCCTACGAAGAAGCGCACCCGATCTAAGGCTAAAGCCCGCCTAGTTAGGGCCTATAGGGTTATTATAAGAATATACCCTTATATTCCTATTTTACTATTATAAAGAAATAATAGGTATAGGGAGGCTTTATAGAATAAGCTAGTAAAAAGAGGCTCTATAATACAGTCTAAGGGAATAACCCTTAAAAGACAAAGACCTCTACTAGATAACTATACCTTCCTTTAGGAAAGGCGGGTTAGGATAAGCCTATCCTTATAAACAAAAATATGTATAAAATGCATAGGTTAATTACGAGTAGAACGGATACCCTATTGCCTATTTTAGCCTAGCGGTTCCAAAGATATCCGCGATACGAGAATAGGTAGGGCATAGAACATTCTAGTTAAATCCACTACTTATGCTAGAACCCATAGTCTTACGTTAACTATCACGCTATAATCAGACCCCCTACTAAGATAGGAAGATATACTATAGATAGAGCTTTTTAAGCACTATAGAATGTGCTAAAAAGCTGACTAATTGGTCTACTAGTAGGCGAGCAATGGTCTATAATAGACAAAGGATTTCCCTGGGAGTAGTAGATAGAATAAGCAAGTTAGCAAGCATCTTTTACAACGCTATTCTTTTAATATATTATTCAGCCCCTTATATGCTCGTTATAAATTCCGGACGAAATCCTACCCTATACTCCTTCGACCGATCTTTCCGCTTACGTTATCGATTACCCGATTCTGCGCTTATTGCTTATACTTTCTTATAGGTTATAAGCCCGGCTTCTCTATAAGTCGGGTAATAACTTCGAAAAATCTTCGAAATTCTAATACTAACTATACGACCTCGAATTATCTAAAATAGGCTCTAGGGATAAGTTCGAATTTACTAAACTTAAGGGTAGTTCTAACTATACCTTCTAGGCTATTCGAATATAGGCTCTTCTAGTTAGAGAGAAGCTTTCTACTACTATATAGTAAGAAAATTACTCGAAAATAGAAGAAGCACTTGCTTTGATTTTTCTTCGTATTAAAGATGGTCCTTTAACTTAAATAAAGCATATAACAAATGCTAAAGAGGCGTAGGATAGGTTAAAAAACCTATATAACCCTATTTCCTTTACCTCGAATTACCTACTTATAAAGGAGCTTTTTAATACTTCGGTAGGGGATTTCGAATCCTTAGAAGGCTACCTAAATAAGGTAAAAGAGGTATTCGAAGAGCTAAAAGCACGGAATATTATAATTCCGGAAGTGGTTATTATAGCTTGGATTTTAAATAGCCTTTCGGGCTCGTTTTCTAGCTATATAACTAATATAACGTAAGCTCTTCGAAATAACTCGGAAGCTTTTAATCTAAAGTCTCTCTCTAGTAGTCTTATAGACGAATTTAAGAGGACTAAGTCTCTAGAAAATCCTCCTAAGCAGGCTTTCTTTACTAAGAAGCCCTAGAAAAAGACAAAAATTGCATTATAATGCACTTACTATAAGAGGAAAGGGCATCTAGTTAAAGATTGCTACTATCTTTACCCGGAAAAGGCCCTTAAAGGCTTTTCTAAAATTTTTAAAAATTAAAAGAAAGGAATACCTTCTAAGAGGCCTAGAAAACCTTCTATAGAAGGAAATCCTATCGAATTAGACTCTTACGTCGATAAGAAGACGAAAAAACCCTCTTCTCTATATATATCAGAAGTAGAAAAAATAGAAATCGATAATTAAACGGACGAAGAACCGGAAATCGATTTTTCTATTCCTCCTCCTACCCCCGGAGGCTATAAAAGCTCCGAAGAAGAAGCAGAGGTATATATCTCTTCGAATATCCCTAAAAAAGCCGTATTTAATAATAGGCAAATAGGACCTTTAAATTCCTCTCGAATTAAAGACCTTATATATAAGGTAAAAGAGAAGGAAATCCCTTATAAAACCTTAGAGAATGGAAATTTCTATAATTTTATATACGATACCGGTGCTACTCTCGCGAAGAGAGATACGAGAAGTGCATATAAAATGCACGAAGGTAAAAGTAGAAGTAAGGGGTCGGACAGGCAGGGTAGAGATATTTAGATCTTACGGGGGCAGCAATTATAGTAGGGGAGTGATTATTATATTGCCTTTATTGTCCTTCTTTCCTTTATCTAACGCCCCTCTTTATACCTATCTAGCATCTTAATTAATAAAGAAGATCCTGCTTAAAGAAGCTACTAATGTCCCTTTAACTACCGAGCTTTTTGCCGGTTTTTCTCCTCCTTTCTAGCCGTTGCCGGTATATCCGTCTTATCTCTCGCTACCTCTATAGGAAGCTATCGCTACTTCTGCTTCCCCTTATGCCCCTACCCTCCTCTCTACACCTCCTTTTAGCTCCTTCCTTAAAACCTGTTTTTTAGCTTCCTAGGTCCCTCGTGCTAAGGGATATCTCTAAGAACTGCGAAATTAGGCCACGCTTCGCGACATACCCCCTTAGCTATGGCCTGCCCCTTAAGGGCATAGCTAATACGGCTTCGGGCTAGTAAGCGTATAGAGGAGGTTCTTAGCTCTGCACTTCTCCCTTTACTCGAGGAAAGCAGGGGCCTTTCGGTCCCTAGGCTCTTTTAGACCTACTTAAGGAATAGGGGCCTAAAGAGGAGAAAGTCCTATAAGATAAGGGGCCTTTATAGAAGGAAAACCTAATTAAAATAGGGGGCCCTCTAAAGGGAAAAACCTCTTCCTTTTCTTCGGCTATAGACGTTACCTTCTCGTACGTGCTATTAGCTCCTCTTGTAGACTCTTAAGGCGGGCCTCTAAGGATAGCTTTTCTCGAACGTCTTCTAGCCCTATTTACTATAAAAAGACAGCTAGCTTCTGCTTCGGTAGGGGCTTCGTAAGACTATTAGCTTTTATCGATGCCGTTAGAACCTAACGGACGGAAATAAGTCCCCTTTAGACCTCTTAGCGTAACTAATACTAGTAGATATCGATATGCTATAGCCGGGTCGATAGCTTGCTATTTTCCTCCGTAAGAATTCGTATAGTCTGCGTATTATCGCATTCTATAGCTAACGGGGATGGAATTTATAGTCGTAACGATATTAGTAGCCGGCTAAGGAAAATCGCTTCTTTTAACGCTTCTAAAAGAGCTAGTAGCTCTGCCTCCGTGCTTAATATAGTAACGGTAGCTTGCTTCGAAGCTCTCTAAGCAATAGTTCCTCTAAAAAGGGATATAATATACCCCTATAAGCTCTTTCTGTCTAATAAATTGTCCGTAAAGGACGAATCGCTCGAATAGAGGAAGATTTCGGTAGCTGATTTCCTTCCCTGCCCTCCTAGGCGTAGAATATATAATCTCGTTAAATAGAGATAAAGGATAGCTCTATCTGCTACTTCTTAATGCCTAGGGCTAGGATTCTAGTTATGCCTAGCTAGCCGGGAGACTGTAAAAGAGATATCCGGTCTAGTAGAAATAGCTAAAAAAAGCAGGGAGCCTACCTTCTATTAGTATTAGTGTTTCTCTTGCTCCCTAGCTTAAAAGGACGGATTAAGTAAAAGCTCTTCGTCTAATATAGGCGTAGAGGGAGGCTTCTTATCGAGGGAATTAGGGAGGAATTTATAAGCGACCTTATTAATATAGGCGTCCTAGGTAAGCTAGATAGTCCGTTAGGACCTATTCCTAAGGATTCGTATCCTTGGGAACTACTTTAGCTCCCCTAGCCTAGTTATCTTATACCTTTGTTATAGGCCTTTTATAGCCTCCTTAGCAGTTGCTTCTTCCTCTTTCGGGTAGGCCTAGATAATATCGTCGACGTAAAAGAAGACCGTGATTTTACCCTTTTATATTATACACGGTTCCTAAGGGACTTTCTTAAAGCCTAGGGCTTCGAGGGAACCTATTAAATGCTATTGCTAAAGAAGGGGTGATCTTCGTAGTCCGTATAGAGCTTTCCTAAGCTATAGAACCTTTCCTAGCTATTAGAAGCTTAGTAGAAGGCGTATATAGATAACTTCTTCTTCTTCCTCGAGTAGATAGTTAATAAAGGCGTTAACTACATCTATCTATTTAAGCTCGAGGTCGAATTCTGCTACTATAGCTATAAGGGTCCGAAAAAACATCCCTGCTAGGGTAGTTGCCCTAGTAGGAAGATCCCCTTTTTCCTACTAGTTCCCGTATATAACTAGCCGGGCTTTGCACTTTTAAAGGAAGCCGTGTTTATTAGTCTTATAGATAAAGACCTACTTATAGCTAAGGACCTGTTTTCCTCTTACCTTTTCCTTAAGGACTTCTTCGAAAGACCCTATCTCTTCGTATAAGGCTAGGTAGTCTTTCTAGGCCTAGAAAAACTAGTCTCTAAACGGGTGTCTTTCTAGCTGCTTCTAGTTTGCTAGTAGGTCCGGGAGGTCTCTTTTATATACCTTCCTTGCTAATAGAGGCTTAAAAAGCCGGCCTACTATAAATGCTCTATAGGAACCGTCTTCTATAGGCATTAGATAGAAGTCGGAAAAACGATCGAAATAGGGGAGAAACTAGTCTTCTTTCGTATCGGGCCCTATACCTTCCTTTGCTTCTTAAAGCAGGGACAAAAAGGCAGCTAGGTAATCCTTCGAGAGAGGTGCCTTTCCTACCCCCTTAGGGGTCGAGACGGGAAGACTAACTAAAAAAGCTGCTTCTAGATCTTCTTCTTATTCCGTAAGAGGAGGCGTAGGGAGGTAGGCGTATTCTAGCTCTACCGCTTTCCTATAGTCTCCTTCTTCGTCTAGATTATTTAATCTAGCAGCTTCTTCTTTAAAGTCGGCGTTATCCTCGACTACTTCGACGTCGGTTTCTTCTTCCGTTTCCTCGTCTAGGACCTCTTCTTAAGACTATTAGGAAGGGGGGATTTAAATCTTCTAAATTAGCTAACGTTAAGAGAGTAAGAGGGGCTGTTAATCCCTCTTTCTATCGAAGAAGCTAGATTCGTCGAAAATCATATCCCTAGTCGAAATAACCTTCTATAGAAGAGGAATCTAGATCCGGAAGATATTCGTAGAATTATAACTAACTAGGTAACTAATAAAGGCTCTAGGATTAAGCTTTCTTTTCTTCTTCCTTTTTAGCTATGCATCGGCAGTTATAGCGTATACCTTATAGCCGTAGGCACGAAGGTAGGCTAGCGAGGCCCTCTTCTTCGTAAAGAGCTTAAGGGGGGATATCTAGTCTATTCCTTAGGTCCTTAGGGTCCGGTTCCGAAGGTAATAGGCGGTCTTAACGACTTCCCTCTAAAGGTCGTAGGGAAGCCTCGCAGTAAGTCTTATCGTACGGGCCCTTTCTATTATAGCACCCCTTAATCTTTCTGCCCCTCCGTTCTAGGCCTAGGTATTCGGTGCTAACGGGAGGGGTAAAATGCCCCTTTTTCGAAGCTAATTTAAGATATCCTTCGTAAATAGCTCTCCGTTAGACCGTATCTTCTTTACCTCGTAGCTAAAGTAGGATTTTATCTAGTTAACGAAGTCCTAGAGGCAGACTAGTTATGCTTACTTAGGTAGGTCCGTAAGAAATAGGGGAAAACCATCCCTAAAAAAGCGTCTATAAAAAACATTACCCTAACGAAGCTTTCCTAATCCCTAGAGACGTCGGTCTAGTCGACCTAAATTTCCTTACACGGCTAGTCCGGCCGTAAAGGCGTTCGTCTAGAAATTCGTCTCCTAGTCTTTCCTTAGCCGCAGTGTTCGCATTCGACGGTCTTTAGGCCCCTTATTCGTACGCCCTATTATTGGCCTAGCTTATATAAAGCTAGGGGCCTGCAACTAAGTCGTGCGTGCTAAAGAATGCCGTCTCCTTAGGCTGCTAGAAGAGGGTCTTTTATAGTAGACCTATTCCTCCTAGCAGGGAAAGCTAACTTCTTAAGTGTTTCCTTCCTATAAATAGGTTAGAATTTAAGAACGAATTAACCGAATTTCTCCTCGATAAGCCTAATAGTCTAATTCTTCTAGACTAGCCTCGTAGGCTTAGACGTCGTATCCTAGAAGATTCCTTCCTCTCGAAGAAGGCGGAAGGAAATCAGGCTCGTTAAAAATCGAGGGCAAAAAGCTACCCTTTTTCTTCGAAGAATTCGCATAGATCCGTTAGGTAATTTTATCGTGAAATTCACCCTTCCGTATCCTTCTATCCGTACGGTTAATTCCCTAGTAATAAGATATTCCCTTTATACCTTCTTAAAGGACCGGAATCGTAAGAGTGTATTATAGATATCGAGGGAAGCACTAGAGTTAAGGATAGCTGATTTTCGTAGGGGATAATCGGAGGGTCCTAACGGTTAGTCTTGCTAATCCGTGGGGAAGATAAATGCCGGATTTGCTATACTAACGATTTTTCCTCGAATTTACGGCTCGAATAAGGGCAGCGGCGTTAGTTGCTATTTCTTAGTAACCCGAATCTCGTCTATTTTCTTCTATAACGAGGGGTCCTCCTTAAGAGACTATTATACTATTTCTCGTAGCCTCTTTAAAGGGTTAATTCCTTTAGGTTAGTTTTCCTCGAAGACCTACTAGTAGTCTTCTAGCCGATAGGGCTTTTTGCACGCTTAGTAGGTAGGTCGATTCCTCCTCGTACGTTATTTCTTCGAGGAATCCTCGTCCCGGTCTAGAAGGTCTGCTTAAAAACCCCCCCTTTTTACCCCTTATTGCTAATTTTAACGAAGAGGTTCGATTTCGACTAGTTTCCTGATTTTTCGACTAACGGACTAAAAGGTCTATTAGGGGACTAGTCGGGCCGGTCTAGCTAACAGGACCGGGGCCGGGCCCGGAGTAAGATGCGGAGCCGGGGCCGGGCCTAGGGCCGCAGCTGCAGTTAACGACGGCGTTGAGGCTCTCGAGGGAGGAGGAGCCGGAGGGGCAATAGCCGCAGCAGTAGCAGCGGGAACCGCAGCAATAGGGGCTGCAGCAGCTACAGGGGCAGCAGGTCGAGCCGTCTAGGTCGAGAGCTAGCCACGAAGGAATAAGACTGCTTACTATTATACTCTAGTAGCCTCTTTATCTAGTTCCCGGCTAGCTTCTCGAAAGATAGTCGAGTAACCGTTACTAATAGGCTTTATTAGTAGAGATATATCCCGTAGCTACTAGCCGGAAAGAGCTTCTATAAGGATGTATTAGTTAGCTTCCTCGAGGATTTCTTCCTACTTAGCTAGCTACAAAGAAGCTAGTAGGTTCCTAGTAGAAAAGGCTCCTAGGTAGGCCGTATAGGTCTTCCTAATCCGGTTAGTTATATAGCCCTTCGAGGGAGCTATCGAGGTCTCGAGCTTTAAAAGCTACTGCCTAGGAGTCTCTTCCTCTCGAAGAGTAATTAGCTTTACGGCACTAACAGATTCCGTTATCGCCGTATAAGCAGCCGTTAGTAGCTTCGTCTCGTAAAGGTATTCCTTTCGGTAACTCTCGTAGTCGCCTAAGGTAGCAGAAAAAGCTCTCTATTATATAGAGGTTAGCTCGGAGAAGAGAGAAGCTCCCTCTATAAAGTCCGTTGCTCTAGGACGAAGAGGGGGCTCGAGAGGGTCCTACTTATTAGAGAAGACTAAATTATAGATAGTTCTATCTATACGAGCCCGTAGCTCCTTTACCTACTTATCCTAATCTTAGGGCTCTATAAGAATCGTCTTATAGACCGTAGGGACGGCAGAGGAGTCGGTTTTCGTTATCGTTGCGGGGAAGGGTAGAAAAGTCGGTTAAAAATCGGCTTTTCTAGTAAGAGGGGTAAAAGGAAGCTACGAGGGATATAAGAAAGGTGCCTTTTATAGTAGCCGGAAGGTATAGGAATACTATTCCTCTCGGGCTTATAACTCTCGCGAAGAGAGATACGAGAAGTATATATAAAATGCACGAAGGTAAAAGTAGAAGTAAGGGGTCGGATAGGTAGGGCAGAGATATTTAAATCTTACGGGGGCAGCAATTATAGTAGGGGAGTGATTATTATATTGCCTTTATTATCCTTCTTTCCTCTATCTAACGCCCCTCTTTATACCCGTCTAGCATCTTAATTAATAAAGAAGATCCTGCTTAAAGAAGCTACTAATGTCCCTTTAACTACCGAGCTTTTTGCCGGTTTTTCTCCTCCTTTCTAGCTATTGCCGGCACATCCGTCTTATCTCTCGCTACCTCTATAGGAAGCCATCGCTACTTCTGCTTCCCCTTATGCCCCTACCCTCCTCTCTGCACCTCCTTTTAGCTCCTTCCTTAAAACCTGTTTTTTAGCTTCCTAGGTCCCTCGTGCTAAGGGATATCTCCGAGAACTACGAAATCAGGCCACGCTTCGCGACAGCTACTAGGCATATAGTATCGGAAAAGAAATTCCTTATTAATTTTCGAACTATCTCTACTAAGGTTAATTAGGGAAAGGCATCCTATATAATTGTTAAAGGCTACGGAGATCTTCTTTTTAGATTTCCGAAAAATAAAAGGCTATTTATCTTAAGAAACTGCCTTTTTATATCCGAATTAGGGGTAAATATTATAAGCTAATCGTATTTTAAAAATACTTATGCCTTTATTAATAGCAAGGAAATTTTCCTACTAGATAACTAGGCTAATATTATATCTAAAGGAAAACAGTAAGATAACCTTTATATCTTCTCTTTAGAAATTCCTTTCTTAAAGAAGAAGACATTCCTATATAATATTAATAATATAAGGAATAATATAAAGGACCTTAACTTTTATTTATAGCATTTAAGGCTAGGATATATAAGTCTTAAAGCCTTACTAGTGTCGGAAGACGCGGTTGTCAGTCATATATGTCAATTGCAGCGCACCTGTTGGAGCGCGCGTTCCACTTTTGCCTGCGTGGCGCAATGGTCTTCGCGATAACTAGAAACCTTTAAAAGATATAATAAAGAAATAACTATCCCTAAGAAGGATATTATAAAAATTAAAGAATATAAGGCTTATATTAAAGCAAAGGCAACTAATAAGAGGAATAAATCCCTATCTAATAAGGTATATAATTACCTTAATAGAGTTGCTATTAATATTTAGGGACCTATAAAGACCCCTACTTATAATAAATATACCTCCTTTATATCCTTTTTAGATATAGGGATAAGATATTTAGAAATATCTTTAATAAAATCTAAGGCAGAAGCCCTAGATAAATTCTTAGAATATAAAGCCTTGGTTGAAAATAACCGGGATAATATTACTATAAAGGAAGTCTTTTCGGATAACGTAAAAGAATTCCTATATAAAATAAAACCCTACTACTTAAGAAAGGGAATAAAATATTATACTAGCCCTCCTAGGACTCCCGAATTAAACGGAGTAATAGAGAGGATTAATAGGACTATTTTAAATAAAGTCCGAGCTATTTTATTTACGGCAAAACTGCCTAAATATCTATAGGGAGAAGCTGTTCTAATAGCAGCCTATTTATATAATAGGACCCCTTACTTACGAATAGGCTTCTAAACTCCTATAGAGAAAAAGGAAAATAAATCTCTAGCCTTAGAAGACTTAGAGAAAATTAAGACCTTCGGAAGTACTATTTATTATAAAAATAAAGACCCCTTAGATAAGCTAGAGATAAGAGCTTATAAGGGTATTATTATAGGCTATACTAAAAATGCTTATAAAATATATAACTTTTCGAAAAGAAAGGTAATAATTTCTAGAGATATTATTATCCTAGAAAATAAATTTATAGAAAATTAAAAGGAAGAAGACCTTAAGGACTTCGACTTTAATACCTTACCTTCTATAAATAAGGTCCCGGATAATTATTTATAAAGGGAACCTATATATAAAGAAGGCAATAACTCTTCTTTAGAAGAAGAGGAAAATAACCCTCCTATAAAGAAGGAAGATAACCCTCTTATAGAGAAGGAAGATAACCTTTTTATAAAAAAGGGAAATAATCCTCTTTTAGAAAAGGGATTAAATAAGGATCTAAAAATCCGTATTAATATAACTAAGAAGCTAAACGGATTTTATAAAGACTATATCGCATACCCCGAAATAAACACTATATTAAATAGTAAAAGTAAAGAGATTATTCTATCTTTACTAGAAAATAAGGATCCTATAGAGCCTAAAACATTTAAATAGGCTATAAATAGCTTAGAAGCTATAGAATAGAAAAGAGCTATATTTCTAGAAATAGAAGAGCTCTTAAACTAAAATACCTGGGAATTAAAGCCTCTTCCTAGCGATAGGGAGGCCCTAGGCGGCCGTTAGGTCTATAAAATAAAGCGGGATAATAATAATATTATTAAATATAAAGCCCGCTACGTAGTATAAGGATTTAATTAGGTCTACGGCTTAGATTATTTAGAAACCTTTTCTACGATAGTAAGACCCGAATCTATTAGAATGCTACTTATAATAGCTATTTCTAATAATTATACTCTACTATAATACGATATAAAAAATGCCTTTATATATGCCGAAATAGACACGGATATTTATATAAAAATCCCTATAGGCTACGAAGAGCTAATACTTAAAGACTGGTTTAATAAAAACTAGCATAAGTATAATATTAGCTATTTGCAGTTTCTAGAGCTATATAAAAAGAAAAGGCTAGTAGCAAAATTAAAGAAAGCATTATACGGCCTTAAACAAAGCCTAAAGCTCTAGTATAACTATCTTAGCTCTATATTAGCTAAGATAGGATTTTCGGCCCTTCCTATAGACGAAGGGGTATTTATAAATACGTAATATAAAATTGCGATAGCAATCTACGTAGATGACCTCCTAATAATAGGGCCTAATAGAGGTATAATAAATAGTCTGTTTAAAAAAGTAGTAGATTATATAAAGGTTTAGCCTCTAGGCGAACTAAAAGACTTCTTAGGAATACATATAATTATAAACTAAAGCAGAAAGGAGATATTTATATCCTAGGAAAGATATACTCGTAATAAAATATAAGAATATAATAAAGAAGACTTAGGGACTTCTAATACGCCTACTATAGTAGGAGTAAAGCTTAAAAAGGCTACTATAACGCCTTCGTAAAAAGAAATCCTTATTTACTAAAGGGAAATAAGGGCTCTATTATATCTAGCTATAATAAGTAGGCTAGATATTTTATATGCTGTTATTTCCTACGCTAGATTTGCTTCTAAACCAGATAATACGCATTTTAAAGCGTTAAATACTATCTAGAAATATTTAAATAAATATCCTAACCTAGGGATAATTTATTATTATAATATCCCTTATACTTATAATTTTATAAAAGGTTATTCCGACGCTAGCTAGGCGTCTAACCTTATAGACAGAAAATCTATTTCCGGATACTGTTTCTATATTTATAAAAATATTATAAGTTAGGCCTGCTAGAAGCAAAAATCTATAGCCCTATTAACCTACGAAGCTGAATTTATTGCCCTTAGGGAGGCTAATAAAGAAGCTTTATATCTAAATCGGCTATTTTATACGATAAATAATAGCTTGTCTATTAGAATTCCTAATACTATACCTCCTATCTTAACGGATAACGAGGTAGCTATTAAATTAGCTGAAAATCCGGAATTTCATAAAAAGACAAAGCATATAGACATTGCCTACTTCTATACCTAAGAAAATATTAGGGAAAAGAAGATTCGGATTTTCTATATTAAATCCGAAGATAATATTACCGATATATTTACTAAGGAACTAGGAAGAGAAAAATTCTTTAAGTTCCGAGAGCTTCTTTCCCTTAAGGAATTAAAAGAGCCTTAAAAAGAAAAGCTTATATCCCCTTAATAGAGGTTTTTTAGCTGTCTTTTACTTTCTTAGCTTTTCCTCTATATATAACTAATAGGTTTTTTCCTTTAAAAAGGTTTCCTATTAGTAAAAAACAACTTATAAAAATAGGGTTTTTCCTTATTAAAAGGTTTCCTATAATAATAACTCTATAAGGCTTTTTCCTTATAAAGGTTTGCCTAAAAAGAGGAGAAATAATTATAACTATAACTAGGATTTTTCCTACTAAGGTTTTTCCTAGACAGGGTTTTAAAATTTTCCCTTATATTCCTATTATACACCTTATTCTTAATAAGGATAATTCTACTATAAAAGAGATAACTAGTAAAGAGCACTATTTACCTAGTACTCTTTAAGGGAGGCTATAAGAATATACCCTTATATTCCTATTTTACTGTTATAAAGAAATAATAGGCATAGGGAGGCTTTATAGAATAAGCTAGTAAAAAGAGGCTCTATAATATAGTCTAAGGGAATAACCCTTAAAAGACAAAGACCTCTACTAGACAACTATACCTTCCTCTAGGAAAAGCGGGTCAGGATAAGCCTATCCTTACAAACAAAAATATGCATAAAATGCATAAGTTAATTACGAGCAGAACGGATACCCTATTGCCTATTTTGGCCTAGCGGTTCCGAAGATATCCGCGATACGAGAATAGGTAGGGCATAGAACATTCTAGTTAAATCCACTACTCATGCTAGAACCCATAGTCTTACGTTAACCATCACGCCACAATCAAACCACCTACTAAGTTAGGAAGATATACTATAGATAGAGCTTTTTAAGCACTATAGAATATACTAGAAAGCTAACTAATTGGTCTACTAGTAGGCGAGCAATAGTCTATAAAAGACGAAGGATTTCCCTAGGAGTAGTAGATAGAATAAGTAAGTTAGTAAGTATCTTTTACAACGCTATTCTTTTAATATATTATTCAGCCCCTTATATACTCGTTATAAATTCCGGACGAAATCCTACCCTATACTCCTTCGACCGATCTTTCCGCTTACGTTATCGATTACCTAATTCTACGCTTATTGCTTATACCTTCTTATAGTTATCCCTCGTAAGCTCTAGTATATATATTATTTTAGGACGGTTATTAAGGAGTATAGTACGACTAAGCCTAAGCTTATTAAGGTGCTCTCGATTAGCTATATTTTCTTAGGGGTTTCCTTAACGCGCTACGAGTAGTGCTATAGACGTGCCGCGACCTATAACTAAGTAAGTTCCCCCTTAACTTTAAATATTACGATTAATAAGCTAATCCTTCTCGAGGCCGCTACTCTTATATCTAGTAACTAGGCTAATATAGTCGCTATTATTAAGCACCTATACGAGCTTAATAAGCTAAAGACTAGTAATAAGGATACCGAGAACGATAGCTTAGACGCGGGCGTACTTATTTTTAAGGAGGCCAATCGGCGCTATCTCGCTATTATAGTATAGTATTTAGCCGAGGCTTTTAACGCCGCTAAGACGGCCTATCGTAAGTCCTTTAGGACTATAGGTATATAAAAGTCTACTATTATAAGTTTTATCCGACCTTTTTATTAGCGACCGCCTAACGATATACTAAGTTAAGCGTGCTAACTACTATACGCTAATTAATAAGCGCCGCGAGCTTATTATTCGCCTTAACCCCGCGCCTTTATTTAATATCGCCTATATAAGCCTAGAGTACTAAGCCTAGGAATCCTAGTTAAAACTTTACCTTATCGACGGCGATATAAGCTATACTTTATAGTAATACGCCTTACTATTTACTAAGGCCGAGGTAAGTACCGTGCTAATAGAGATAGGTCTTAACGCAGAGGATAAGGAAGGAGCGGAGGATAGGGTAGTTCCGGTATTTCTAGAGGTATTCGGTATAGCGGAGGGGGCGCCTTAGTTAGTTCCTACTATGCTAGCAAAAAAGAGGGGTAGTTAGAAGTAATAGATAGGCCTTATCTTTCTTTTATTTAGCTATAACTATCCTTCTCTTATTTATCGTTAAGGCCTTAGTAGAGTTATAGTTTAGTTTTATTTTCCTTAATAATATTTAATAGGTAGTATAAATAGTTTTCCCTATTCTCTTATTTTACTATTTTATATATAGTTATAAGACGTTTAGGCGTACCGATACGTTAATAAGTCGGTAGCAATTTAATAAGGATTCGTTACCGATTTAGTAGCGTCTCTCTACGCTAGTAGGTTTCCCTACCTTACTTAGTCTTATACCTCTTTTTCCCGGTTAAGCGAGTAGTATATTCTTTAATAAGGTCTTAGCTATTCGCTATATCTTCGGTATCGACCTATTAGTTATACTTAGCTAGCTATCCTTTCTATTTAATAAGGAAAAAGGTATCGCCCTTAGATCTCTTTCGGTCTTTAATCTCTTAGACTTCCTATTTACCTTTATTATCCTCTAAGTCTAGTATTAGTAGGGTTTCGCTATCTTTATAGGTGCCTTTACGCTCCTTCTAGGGCTCTAAGAGACTAATATAGAAAACGTTATAAAGGCGTAAGTACTTCTTAGGGAGTATAAGACGATATACTTACTTTCTAATAGCTTATAAGACCTAAAACGGTCTAATATACTTAAGTAAGAGTTTTCTTTTTTTATCCTTAAGGCGTAAGTTCTTTATCGATAATACTATAAGGTCTCTTACTTTTAGTATAAGCGGTTAGTGCCTTAAATCGTAGTATTTCGCTTGCGATTTAATAGCCTTTTCCTAGTATTCCTTAAGCCTCTTTTATAGCTCTTATAGCCTAGTAACTTTTACTCTTACTTCGGGTACCCCCCTTTAAATAATATCGTCCTTAGTATTAATATAAAAGTTTAGTTAATAACCTATTAACGCTTTATTAGGTAATAACCTAGTTATCGCGTTCTTTATATTATTATATATAAATTAAGTAATATATAGGAGTAACGCTTAGTTAGTTTATTCTAAGTTAATAAAGCATCTTAAGTAGTGCTATATAGCTTAGTTTATTTATTCTATTTACCCGTCGGTTTATAAGTAAAATACTATCGATAGCCTACGTTTTACTTATAAGATAAAATAGAGATCTAACTAGAACTTACTTATAAATAGGGACCCTCTATCTAAGATAATGCCTTTTAGAGGTCTATATACTAATTTAACTTAGTAATAGAATAATTCTACTAGCTCTAGGGCTATTATTATCTTAGAGATAGGAAAGAAAAGGCAATACTTAGTATATTAGTCTATAATTACTAAGATCGTATTAACGTCTCGTTTATTATACTATACTTTAAGCAGACCTATAGTAAAGTCTATTAATAATTCTTCCTATAGTTATATAAAATACAGTAACGATTATATAGTACTATAAGGGCGATGCCTCTTAGATACTATACCTTAATATACTAAGTATAACTAGACGTATTTATTTACGTCTTTTATTATTTTATCCTAGTAAAAGTTCCTCGCTAGTAGTTCGCTAGTATATTAGGAGCTAAAGTATCCTACTAACGGATCGTTATAGAAGAGCTATATTAGCTCTTACTATAAGGCTACTTTTAAAGGTACTACGATATAACCCTTCTATAGTAGTAGTCTATCTAAGCGTATTAACTAGAAACCCTTCCCTTTTAAGAAGTCTTCGGTCTCCTTTAGCCTACTAATTACTACGTTAACCGACTAAGTACGTTTTAGTAACTTTAGTAACGGTTTTAGAACTTTTACTATATAAACCTTTATATAGTAGGCCGCTTCTTTAGCGGTCTTCCTTAAGAGTAACTATTTATAACTAGCTCTCTCTTTAGCTTAATTAGCTAATCGTTTAGGTCTTATACCTAAATTATTATAGTTTCGCTATAGATAAGCTTATATATTTTCCTTATATAAAGGCACTTTACTACGCTTATATTAACTCGAGGTTAAGTATCTCCTTACCTATAAAAACGCCTTATTATTTCTTTATATAGATACGGTGTTAATAGTAGCTAGTTTCGCTTATAGCTCTAGTAATAGTTCTATAGATAAGGGCTTCTCGCCCTTATATCTGGGCATTCTTAATAGCGCGTCCGCTAGGTTAGATTTACCTATACGATACTTAATCGTAAAGTTAAATAGTACTAAATATATATACTATCTTACTTACCTCCTATTTAAGGAGGTCTAGTATATAAACGTCTAGAGGTTATAGTAGTCCGATAATACCTCTACTTTATATACTGCCCCTTTAACGTAATATCGCTAGTATTTAAATAACTTAATAATAGCAAAGAGTTCTTAGTCTAAAATATTATAATTAAGTTTAGCTCTAGTAAACTTCCTTAACTAAAATACGATCGGATAGTAACGCCCTTCGTTATTAGGTTAAGAGATAATCCTTACTATCGCGAATTACGATATATTTATTTCGATATAAATATATTTTTCTAGATTATAATATTAAAGGAGTAGGGCTCCTTAAAAAGGTTCCTTAAGAGCCTAAAACGCTACCCTTTTAGTAAGGTTTAGCTCTATACTCCCTAGCTTCTTCTTATTCTTACTCCCCTTTAGCAATATAGTTAGGGGCGCTATAACTCCTAAGTACCTATATATAAATTATCGGTAAAAATTATAGAACTTAAGGAAAACCTAAATATTATAGTAGGTTATAGGTTTAGGCTATTAAGCTATTGCCTTTACCTATTAAGGGTCTATCGATACCTTATTAATAGATAATATAAACCTAAGGAACTCGACTAACTATTAATAGAAGATATACTTCGATGGTTTTATATAGAGCTCTATAGCCCTTAGCCTTTCTATTACTTATCCTAAGTATTTAGTATATTCTTCTCTCGTTTTAAAGTATATAAGGATATCGTTAAGGTAAACTATATAGATTATATCTATAAGCCCCTTAAGCGCTTAATAGATATAGCTCTAAAACATAGCTAGTATATTAGTAAGTTTAAAGGGCATTACTAGGTATTCGAAATATCTATAACGCGTTTAGAAAGCGGTCTTCTATTTATCTCCTTCCTAAATTTAAATATATTAATACGCATTCTATATATTAATCTTAGAAAAATACTTAGCTCCTTAATAGCGGTTAATAATCTCCGAAATAAGGGGTAAAGGGTACCGATTCTTTTATATAACCCGGTTAAGTCCTCGGTAGTTTATATATAGCTATAAGGTACTATCCTTTTTTAGAATAAAAAGGATAGGCGCCCTAGCTAGGCTCTTTAACTCCTAGATTATTTTCCTTTTTATCGCGTCTTAGATCTAATCGCGTAATACTTAGAGTTCCCTTTATAATAAAAGGTAAATTAGTCTATAAGGAGGTTCTATATTAAGGATTAAATTAATTAAGTAATCCGTTCCCTTTCTAGCTAATAATAAATTAGATTTATTAGCCGAGAAGGTATCTTTAAACTAGTAGAGAGTTAGTAGGATTTCGGCCTATTCTTCCTATAAAATCCCTTTATCCTTATCTTTATCTAGTAGCGGGATTAGCTTAGGATTAAGCGCTATTATATATACCCTTACCTCGTTCCTATATTCTTAAAGGAATCTATAAGGATTCTATAAGGTTTCGCTACTTAGTTAATACTTAAACTACTACTATCGTTTCTATAGGATAATATAGATACGTTTATCCTCTAAGGTAGTAACTAATAAAAGGATTAATACCCGATCGTTTAGCGTTAACTTATCGGTACCGATATAGAAATAAGTAATTATCTTTTTAGTGCCCCTTATATCTATTATTTAGAGCGGCACTAACTATAATCTATACTCCTTTACCTTACTATTATTAAGCCCTAATAACTTAGGGTATAATAGCGCTACTTATAGTGATCCTTACTATTAGGTAAAGTATATATCTATAAGGTTAACGGTACTATAAGTATCTAGGTATATAGGGACTTTAGTAGGGTTTCGCCTTAATATCGTTATAGGAGTTTTAAGTAACTATCCTATAAGTATTAAGTTTACTAAAGGAGAGGCGTTTACCTTAATATCTTACCTTTTCCCTATTTTATAGTATTAAGTCTAAGAGTCTTTACTAAGGTTTTTACTTTTAGAGAATTAGTATATTCTATAGATAAGTATCCTAGCTTATTATATTAGAAATATATAATTCCTAATCGAGTAAAAGATCCTCTTCCTTAATAACGTCCCTTAGTTTGGCCCTTAGTAGGTATATCGCTAGCTTACTAGTTATTAGTCGAATTAGTAGTATTTCCTTAACGATTCGGCCTAGCTTATCGACCTCTTTAATTCCTTCCCCTATATATACCGCCTTAGGGTATAGCACTACTTCTATTCCCGGTTCCTCTAAGGGTAGAAGTAGTATTAGTACGTCGCCTCTTATTAATAGTAGTATCTTAATATCGTTAGGCGACTTATATAAGCTCTTCCCGTTAATAGGTATAAATAGGTATCGAATAAAGGTTAATTTAGTCTTAAAGTTATAGCTCTAGCTTAGCGAAAAACGTAAGAGCACGCGCCTTTTTTAATAGGCGTTCGAAATACCTCTCTAAGGAGTTAAGGTATAAGCTAAACTCTAAGAGAGACTAGCCTTCTCGTTAACGAGCCTCCTTTAATTATATCGCTAATAGTATCTCCTTATTTATAGTATCTTTAATTAAGACGAGTATCTATTCCTTAAAGTATACCTAATCTATACTATATTTAGTTTAGTTAATCGGCGTTTATTCTTTAAGGTATCGGCGCTATCTTACTTTATAGTCGCTATATATATAATCTACCGTATAGAGGATCTTTATTTCGTTATAATAAAAGCGTTTAGGCGCTACCTTAAAGGCGTCCTTTAGATCGTAAGTCTAGTTTAGACGTTTCCGTATATTAGTAGGTTAAGATAATTAAGCGATGTTTTTAATCTTAACCTCGCTACCGCGACTACCGTCCGATTTAGGGGAGTAGGACCGTCGACGCTTTCTCGAACGGATAGCGATAGCGCTAGCACGTTTAGCAATTTCCTCCTCTAATTATATAACGCGGTCTTATAGGCGTTTTATCTCCTCTAGCTCCTTAATACGCGCTTATAGGGCTATAAGCTTTTCTTTACGAGTTAACGGTCTTATGCCTATAGGTAGCGATATCTTTAATATAGTTAGAATATTGTCTATAATAGGGGTCTATTCTAAGGATATATCTTCTAGTTCTTCGTCTCCTAAGTAGATACCCGATATATATAACGAAGAGGCCTCGACTAGTTAACTACTATATCGCGCTATAAGAGCGTTACGTAGTCTTCTCTAAGTAGCTATCTCTACTAAGTAACTAAAAAGGAAGCTTTAGAAATTATAAGGGAATACGTATTACGGTATAATTAGTTAGGTAGTAGAGATAGCTAGAGGTACTACGCTATATATATTATATTCTCCTTATCGTAAGACTAAAGCTTACGGGAAGAGGGATTTTTCCTCTTTAGTCGGAGTAGCGAGAGGTCTATAATATACGAGCGGGGTAAGCACGATTCCCTACTAATACCCTGCCGATATATTAGTACTACGTACCTAAGTACTTTATTAGCCTATGCCTCTTAGTAGCGTTCTTATAAAAGGAATTAGTTTTAAAGGTAAGAGAAGGAGGATTTCCTAGTTATAAGAATAAAAGGATCTTTAATTTTATTTATAATACTAGAGCTACTAAGTATATAGTATTAAATAAGAATTTCCTTATTAACTATAAAGAAATTAAGTCTAAAGTTTACTAGGGAAAAGCTTCCTTTATATTAGTAAAAGGAAAGGGGGACTTAGTATTTAAGTTCCTATATAATTATAAAAGGTATATCCTTCGAGACTACTTTTATATACCTAAATTAGGGGTAAATATACTATCCTAATCTTATTTTAATAATACCTATGCCTTAATAAGAGGAAATAAAGTCCTTTTATTAGATAATAAGGCTAAGGTCCTTACTAAAGGATTTCTTAGAAATATATTATATTATATTCCTATAGAACCTTTATTAGAAAGCTAATTAATCCTTATTACGTCTTTAAAGGCAAAGGATATAGATTTTTATACTTAGCACTTACGTTTAGGGTATATAAATAGTAGGGCTATTTTAGAAATATTAAAAAGATATAATAAGGATATAAAAATGCCTTTAAAAGAGGAAAATAAAATAAGATAATACGAAATATATATTAGAGCTAAAGTAATAAATAAGGTTAATAAATAACCTTTATATAAGTCTTATACCTATTTAGAAAAAATAGTATTAGATATTTAGGGGCTAATTAAAGTGCCTACTTATAATAAATATTACTATTATATTTCTTTCTTAGACGTAGGAACCTAATATTTAGAAATATACCTTCTTCGAAAAAAGGGAGAAGCTCTAGATAGGTTCCTAGAATTTAAAAATAAGGTAGAAAATAACCCTAAAAATACTAGGATTAGAGAAGCATTTTCTAATAATAGTAAAGAATTTATATATAAAATAAAGCTTTATTATAAAAAAGAAGGAATTACCTTTAATTCTAGTCCTCCTAGGACGCTAGAATCTAACGGTAGAATAGAAAGAATAAATCATACTATATTAGAAAAAGTACGAGCTCTTTTATTTACTATTAAGCTTCCTAAATATCTATAAGGAGAAGCTATTTTAATAGCTACCTATTTATATAATAGATTACTGCATTCTACGATAGGATTTAAAAGCCCTATAGAAAAGATAGATAATATAATACTACCCTTTAAGACCTTAAATAAAATTAAGACCTTCGGAAGCCTTATATATTATAAGAATAAAGACCTTAAAGATAAGCTAGATAATAGAGCTTTTAAGGGAATAATAGTAGGCTATTTAGAAAATGCATATAAAATCTAGGATTTTACTAAGAGAAAGATTACTATCTCTAGAGATATTACTATACTAGAAAATAAATTTATAAAAAATCTAGAAATTTCTAGTAGTAATAATACCTTTGATTTTAATTTTATTCCGAATAAAGATAAGCTAGAAAGCTATATCCCTATAGAGGAAGCTACTAGAGAACCTAGAGATAAAAGTCCCTCGCCCTCTATAAAAGAAGAGTCTCTAAATAACGATCCTATTCCTACTACTAGTAAAATAGTAGTAGAATTACCTAAGAAGCTAGAAGGGTTTAATTCTAACTATATCTAATACCCTAACGTTAATTTATTTCTAAACTACGATTTTATAAAGTTAATTCTAGCTAGTATAGAAAATTAGGATCTAAAAATTCTAAAGACCTATAAATAGGCAATAAATAGCCCTAAAGTAGCATTTTAGAAAGAAGCTATAATTAAGGAAATTATCTAGCTAATTAAATATAAAACTTAGGAATTTTCCTACCTCCCTAAGAATAAGGAGGCTATAAGAGGCCGCTAGGTCTATACTATTAAGAAGGATAGTTAAAATAATATAATAAAATATAAAGCCCGTTTCGTAATATAGGGATTTAAGCAGATCTATAGCTTAGATTTCCTAGATACCTTCTCGACTATAGCTAGACCCGAATCTATTAGAATACTACTTATTTTAGCTATTATCTACGAATTCGAAGCTTTATAAATAGATATAATAAATGCCTTCGTATATACCGATATAGATAGTAAAGTATATATCGATCTTCCTATACGCTACGAAGAATACGCTCTTAAAGAATATTATTTAAAATATAGATTAGCTTATAGAGCTAAAGGAATTAAATTAACTAAATTCCTAGACCTATATAAAACCGGTTAAATTAAAGTAAAGCTAAAGAAAGTATTATATAGCCTAAAATAAAGTCCTAAGCTCTAGTATAATTATTTAAAAATTATACTAAATAAACTCGGATTTCTTCCTCTTTTAATAGATAAAGGAGTATTTATAAATAAGGACTATAGTATAGCCTTAGCAATTCACGTCGACGACTTTCTTATAGTAGGGCCCTCTAAATCTATAATAAAAGAAAGATTATTTAAAGGATTATCTAAATTCCTAGATTTTACTATCTTAGGAGATATAAAAGATTTCTTAGGTCTAAATATTATAATAAACCGAGAAAATAAAGAGCTATATATATCCTAAGAAAATTATACCTTAAATAAATTAAAGGAATTTAATAAAGAAGGTTTAGGAACTTGAATTTACCCTATAGTAGGCTTTAAGCTTATAAAAGCAAAGGAATTACCTTCTAAGGAAGATATATTATAATTTTAGAAAGAAATAGGATCTCTATTATACTTAGCCTTATTTACTAGGCTAGATATCTTATATTCTATAATTTTCTATGCTAGATTCGCGGCTAAGCCCGACTAGACGTATTTTAAGGCTTTAAATATAATTTAGAAATATTTAAATAAATTCCCTAGCCTAAAGATTAAATATAATTATAATATCCCTTTTACCTATCTAGATATAAAGGGTTTTACCGACTCTAGCTAGGCGTCGGATTTAATAGACGGAAAGTCTTTTTCCGGTTACTATTTTTATATATATAATAATATAATAAGCTAGGCTTGCTCTAAGCAGAAAGCTATTACCCTTTCTACCTATAAAGTAAAGTATATTAGCCTTAGGGAGGCAAAAAAAGAAGCTATTTATTTAAATATGCTTTTTAAAAATATTACTAAGGATCTATCTATTAAGATTCCTAATACTATACCTCTTATTTTAACGGATAATACTACTACTATTAAATTAGCAGAAAATCCGGAATTTTATAAAAGGTCTAAGTATATAAGATTAGCCTATTACTATACTAGAACTAGTATAAGAAAAGAGGAAATTAAAGTCTTTTATATTAAATTAGAAGATAATATAGCTAAAATTTTTACGAAGGAATTAAGACCTAGATTACTCTATAAATTTAGAGACGGTCTATCCTTAATATAAGTTTCTAAGCAATTAAAAGGGGTTTTTAGATATTTCTTATACTTTCTATATCTTTCCCCTACTAGGTTTTTCCTTTAAAGGTTTCCTAGAGAAATATTTACTAGGTTTTTATCTATTAAGATTTTTATAGTAATAATAGGTTTTACCTTATATAAGGTTATCCTATAAATAATTATTATAACTATAGATTTTTCCTACTATAGGTTTTTCTATTAGTATATACCTAAGGATTTTTTTCCTAAGAAAGAATAGGTTTTTATATATCCTATTAAGGTATAAGAATAGTTTTCCTAAATTAGGTTTTTACCCTATATATATACTACTATAAATAAATTAGTAAAGAGTATATAAATCTACTCTTTAAGGGAGGCTATAAGGAACGGTGTTCCTACTATAAGTAAAGCAGCTATAATATACTCTCCCGATTATATAAGCTAATAAGTAGTATATTAATTATAGACAAAATCCTATATTATAGAGCAAGAATCGCTCGTTATTTTATATGTTATTATACATTAAACGGGTTGCCGGTTATCGTATAATCGGGAATCGAAGAAATAGAGCTAGCTTAGAATACTAGCTAAGACCTCTTAAGAACACCGGCACGACCAACCTCCTTTAAACATAAATATTAGTAGAACCAAGACACTTCCTAATACACTCGAGGTATCACTAAATTCCTTAGTCTTAGGGCTATACGGCAGCCTAAATCTGGTCCCGAAAGGTTCTTCCGTTCAGCTACAATTGTCTATATAAGACAGTATGTCCGCTAGTAGATAGAGAAAAAATAATTAACTTTAACACCTCTTCTACACACTAATACATTACCAATAAATTCTATTGAAAATCCTACCTTATACTCCTTCTTCCCTTCTATCACGTAGTCTTACGTGATTCCTTGATTTCCTAAAATTCCGCTTTTGCTTATATACCTTAAGACTTATCTAGCCCTTTAAGGAAGTAAGAAAGTCCTAATCCTTTAGAAAATCGAGTTCGTTAAGAAACTATTACTATTAAAGGTCCTAGCCCTTAAAGATTATAAGGGGGGTTAAGGCCTAGCTTATTATAAAAATATATTTAATAATTATAGTTTAATAACGCGATCTAAGCCGCTTCTTAATAGCCTCCTTCTTCTCTAAGCTCCCTAGTACTAGCCTATTATAGCTAAGGCCCTTAAGGATGCCTATTTCGTTTATATTAAAGCGTGATTCTAGTAGGATTGCCTATATAGCTAGTAGCTTAAGCAATTAAAACTATTCCTTAATCCCGCTAATAGAGGCGCCGTTAATATAGGTAGAATTAAGAGATTTACCTTTAATCGTGCTAATCTCTAGGTTTCGGGCTAAAAAGCTCGAAACCTAGTGTTTTCTAAGCAGGCGGGGGTCTCTACTAGCTACGATAATACGGCCGGCGAATTCCCTAAGTTAATAATGCGTTAGAGGCAGCCTAAGGGCCGCTTAGGTAAGAACCTATTTATAGAGGTGTTTTTCCTACTCTCGACTAAGCCTTTAAGATGCCTCTTTTGCCTCCTTTATAGGTAGGGCTCCTTTAAGACGCGTTTAAAGGGTTATTCTTAGAATACCCTACTTATAACTAGCTTAGAGCTAAGGTATACTATTATTAATAGCTTCGAGCGCTTCTTAGAGCTGGTTTTCGGTATATTTAGAAAGACGAGGCATCGCTAATTCGAATGATATTTATTTTATAATTATTAAATTAGAGATGCACGAGAAAACGCGGTCACGATATAGTGGGTAGTCAACGCGATGGTGATGTAGGGAGGTGCCGGAAGTAGGGGGTGCCGGAAGCTAGGTGTGCTGACTTTATATCTTCCTCGTCTTAGACGGCCTCTTCTATCTTATCCCACTATACGTCTTCCTCCTACGAGGGCTCCTGCGAGGGCTGATGTAAGGGCATCGCGATAACGATTTCGTCTTATATTTCCTTAGCTGCCGCTTCGGTTGTGTTAGAAGTCTATGGGTCACAGCCAAGCTCATCGTCGGAGACTAGCGTGCGGCGAATAGCTCGTTGGTACCCTCGTGGCATACGTGTGCCCGGCTCGTATACATCGCCTCGCTCTTAAAAGGTATAGTAATCCCTCCCTCATGACTGTAGCCGCAGTCCTCCCGGCGGTTGATAGGGCCGGCGGCGCTGTTGACGGCGGCGGCGGCGGCGGCGCGGGGAATCTGCACACCAAATTATGCGGTACCGGCGCTGTGCGGCTACCAGCCACACTACCCCACAAGGCGGGTTGGCCGAATAGTCTGAGGGGGTGGCCGGGTAGATAGGGCCCGAATTTATACATATAGGAGGCTGCTTATTGGGGTTATATCACATCATCGGAGCAATCTATGCAAGCTCTATTTAGAGTCTGAGCCGAACCAGGCGGCAGATCACAGGCCTGGTGGCGGTAAGAAATGCCCGCCGATGAGTCTCCCCTGTCACGATTCATAGCTTAATCAACCAGCCCGCCCCTGTAAGCGGTTGAATCATAACCATGGAACGGAAGCCTCCTATAAATATGAGAAGCTTCGAGGGCCTTGGCTTGCCCGCATGTTGTTACTCTACGCCTGCTCGGATGAGGCTCTCTACTCCCGGCTGTTTCGACACGGCGGGGTCGACGCCCATATTCGGAGATTACCCAGAGCAGGAGTTAACCCGACCTGATGAAGACTGCGGAGACTGGACCAAGAACCAACATACATTGTCGCAGCCCCGCAACCCTTCTCGGGCGAACCCCGAAACGACTACACGAGCCGGCCTTGAACGCAGCTCACGTACGAGGCCCTTTTTGATTGTTGAAGCCTACGTAGAGGCTAACCCGTCATGAGTCTTATACCGGCCCATGGTTTAGCAACGGGCGACTCATCGCGGTCCAAGGCATGCTCAGGACGGCCCCGCTTTCCTGCCATAGGACACTGCGTTGTGTGCGGTCCCAACACTTCAATGGTAGTACTCGGAGATACTATTGCATGGGTGAATAGTTAAGACCAATAGATCGTAGATATCGCCATAAATCCATCCCACTTTGACCGCTATGAGCTGGGGAGACAATCCTTTATGCAGGCAAACGTTCCTCAGCCCTGGAATGGAGAAGGAAAATGGGAAAATGGCTCAATTTCCACGAGGATGCATGTTGGGGATTTAGCATGACGGCGTCATCCCGCCCGGCCTGTGACTCAACTATCTGGCTGCCTGGTCGACAGAGTGTTTTCCGGCGGCGGGTAGAGCTTCGAAAGAGAGGCCGACGCCCCTCGTCTCATTGGCATTTACTCAATATCGAGAAAAGTGAATGCTGTCCCTGTTTCTTTTTCACTCCTCGCTCCCTTTCTAAATTTGGGCAAAGTTCTGTACCTGTCCGATCATGGAACAAATTCAATAAACGAACTCGTTCACGGCTTTAAAGAGCCATTGGCGAATATGCTCAGTCCCTAAGAGCTTGAGCTTGAGAATGATCAAGGTAAGAACCGGCTCAAGTTTGCAACTCGAATATTAAATCCGGGCTCAAAGCTCTCACTCAGAACATAGCTGGCCGTCAAACCTGACTGCCTCCGGAGTCGTTTGCCGGGTCGCCCTTTGTCCTTACGATTATTACACTTCTTGCCATCTTTCTGTCAATATACTTGATATTGCTGGTTCGTTTTTTGTGGGTTCGACGGAGTCTAAAGGCCGGTAGACGCGTGCCCACAGTCCCTTACTTCCTCCCCGCCATTTCCTATGGTGTTGGCCTGGGATGGAGTATAGCAAGCTTTCTGGCAGGATGTACGTCATTGTCAGCCATCCCGGTGTAGAGACTCGGCGACTGACCCGCGAACTTCAGCCGTGCTTGGGAACACAGTTCCCCAAGCACGGTCTATGCCGGTACTTTCACTATGCTGCGATCTTCGAAGCTCCTGACCAATCGTCCCATGATGGTTTTCGTCATGGAGAAATGGTTGGAACCCATTCCGAAACTATGCATCATTACGCGGCCAGCAAGGAGCCGCATATTCCTGGCGTACAGGCAAACCTTGCAATCGGGTTCCTTTCCGGCGAGCACCTAAGAACTATAACTAAGCGCTACTACGCTATTCTCGAGCGAAAACCAGCGAAGATAGCGGACGATTAATATGCCGACGACTGGGTAGAAGTAGACGATCTCTATACTTGGCTGCGGCGCCTGGTTACCCTATCTATTATTGAAGCTATAATGGGCTCGCGTATCGTTGAGCTGTATTCTAAGATTGTGATAACTTTTGGGAGTTCGATTATCACGTCCCAAATTTCTCGTGTGGGCTACCTCGGTGGCTAATTCCCAGTGCATGGAGGACGCGCGATCGACTGCTGTCCAACATCAAGCGTGGAATCAGCTCGCCAACAGAAACTCGGATTGCATGAGGCATGGCCCTGAAGACGATGATTGGGATGAGCACTTTGGATCTCGTTTCGTCAAGGCCCGAGAACACTCCAAGCGTCTGGAATAAGTGACGATGCCGTTGCCGCAGAGACTCTAGGACTTCCGTTTGGGTAAACAACTTTCACCCCCCTTTCTCGGCCGTGCTCGGCCTGACCAGCAAATGTACCCTAGGGCAAATACGAATGCGGTTCGGGCAGTGTTCTGGTACATCTTCTACGCCTTGAAGGACCCGGACTTACTGGGACGCCTCTACGCTAAACTGGAAGAGTGCCAAGCCGAAGCAGGCTCTAATACTATCTTCGATATTTCCAAGTTCGGCTCTAAGCCGCTATTGTAGTCGGTATATGCAGAGCTCTTATGGTTACTCGTGCAAACTACCATGGCTCGCACCAACGAGGATAGCTTCTTTAAGCTCGAGTCCGACTATACTGTCGACAAATGTGAAGTGTTGACTATATTCTCTTCCATAACGGCTCACAACACGACCGCTTAGGCAAACGCCCGACCTACAACTGTCTCTTATCCCCTTGAAGAGTTCTGGCTAGAACGCTTCATAATTGACAAGACAAGCAGGGGTGGGCAGACGACACCTACATTTAACCTCGAGGGCCTGGCGGAGTGCTGGATGCCTTACGGAAGCGGCCAACGCATGTGTCTGGGACGGCATTTTGCCAAGAACGAAATCATTGGGACTCTGGGCCTACTGCTGCGCAACTTTGACTGCCACATCGTGGACATGCATCAGACGGACAAGATCAGGGCAGACGAGCGTTGGGTGCCCTACGGGACACTGTCACCCAAGGGGACAGTGGCTATTCGACTGTGGAAGCGTCAGCAGTAGCCAGCTTGTACTTGAGCCATGAGCAATGCTCGTGCACCAAAGAGAAGAGGGAAATTATAGAGATAGGGTGAAGCCGGCACTGACGAGTATCGGAATGATGTATGACCGTGCAGTAGCGCCTAGAGACGCTTGATTTGGCCTATGATACATTCCAGACGGCACAGCAGAGCGGCGATACGGTACATTTACGTATGGAGCTTCTCACCGATCACTCGAGTTTCTGCTCAGAAGGCAGCCATTCGTACCGACACGCAAGACACTTCTGCTATAACAGCAATCCAGTACGCTGTCGATGAGGGTTGAAAGGCAAGGCCGCAACCATCCCGCCCTTGAGATCTACCTCCTCGTTAGCTCTGCTTCGTCTCACCGGGCGCGCCTACACGGTCACCGCGACGTTCTCCCATGTGCCCGTTGATGCCGACGCCAACTTTTCGGCCAGGGGCCAGATGCAGAGTGAGCGCCAATTAGGGAACAACTTTTCGAAAGAATCCCCGTGGGACTGTGAGCAGTGGCTTCTGTGTAGATTTGAGACAAGAAATCCAATTGCGGCAGCTCTCACACGCTCTCTCCGTCTTGTTTCTTTTATGCTTACCTTGGGCACCTATTCGAGGGAATGACGTTATCGCCCCGGGTGAAACCTGGGACGAGAACTGCATTCTCGCCCATGTGCCGCTTACCAAAGGCTTTCTATATCTCGCATTGGGTTTTGGCCTTTAGCAAGAGCCTCGTCGGCGTCTGGGATAGCGTTTCGACCATCGATCATGCGAAGGTGATAGGGACAAAACATGATAGCATGTAGAATAGGCCTTATCGTGACTCAGGGATTATAAATGCTATGGTTAGCCGATCGTCTAGAGCCAAGCCATATAGCTGGAAGCTGAATAGCCGATCGGGCTTTCCGGGGGTAAACTAATTGACCAATGCTTGAATGTATGAATCGATCAAGCTTCGTTAACGGTTTAAGACATCTCGCCCCCCTTTACTCCAAGCACAAGGAGCCATATAAGATGTCGATCCATCGTTGCCTGATCTATGGAGAGTCCTATTCCTGGCTGTCAGCTATCCGCAATCATCCGCTCCCAGGTATGAATCGCCCATTCTATGAATAGCGAGAGGTAGGACCTGCTTCCGCAAATCTCACGTTGGGCATGAATCAAGGCGCTTTACTACATCTAGAGGAGATGCACAGATCAGCAGGGTTGGTTGGCGTCATTTTGCTTAGGTGCGGCGATTCCCTCTATTTCTATAATAGATAGCCGTTGCTTAATCTTCTCCACCCACTCGAAGAGTGGGCACGGGGCGCAACTAACACACAGATGCAGAATACCAAGACACCTTTGCAAATACGGTACGGCAGCGGCAGAGGCCTCATCATAGAGACGCCGGCTGAGGCCGTGATTATGGTGGGGCGAAGCGCGTCGCCTACGTCGACACCCGCGAAAAGATCGACACGCGTCGTGAGGCCAAGCACTAAAATTCGAGAAGCCGCGCGATAGCCCGACGATCTAGCGGAGAAGACAACACGCGCAACTAGGCTTATAACGCGTATTGCCTCGGACGATGTCGCTATTAGTAACGCGACTAAGCGGCGTAAAGTTGCTAGTAGTAGTAGTAGCGCGAATAAAGGCCGAGCTATGCTCTAGAAAGTTCTCGAACTCTTAAGCGAGTTATATTAAGAAACGTAAAAGCTTAGCCGAGCGATAGATATATAAAACGAGATTATATTTAAGTAATAGTAGATAATCTAGGAAATAGATTAATAAGGGAAAGAGATAAGAGATAAGCTTTATTATATCTAAGTATAGTTAGAGACCCTAGCTATACTTATATCTTCTCTATAAAGTAGTCTATAGATATCGTATACGAGCGCTATAAGGTTATCGCCGACGATCTAGATAATAAACCGGGGCACCGTACTAGTAGCTAAATCGGCACGAATAGCCGTTAGCGATAGTCTCTATTATATAGTAAATATATTACGAGTTAAAGAAGCGAATAGGTGCTAAACGTAGATCGGTAATATCTAAAAGGCTATAGAGAGCGATATAAGAAAGAGTTAGAGGTAGGAGACTTAGAAATATATAGCGGTTATAATAGACGCTCGAAACCTTAACTAGATTAAAATTTTATATAGAGACTAAACCGAGTTAAAGTAGGTTAAGGAAGTAGCGTAAAAGACGGTAACTTTAAGAGCTAGGGTACTAAGAGATTAGCTTTACCCTATTAAAGTTAATAATACTAAGTATACTATAGTGCTAGACGCTAAAGGCAACGTTCTACTAGGTGTAGCTAAGGCGCTCGGAGCTAAGAATTACGTTATAATTACTAAGATTACCTAGCTTAGTAATAAAGAGAAAGCTAAAGTATATAGGTTAATAGTAATCTATATTACTAAAGAGAGTAACGCGTAAAGACTTCTAAATAGCGTATAATTCGATATTATAGGAGAGTCCGCCTATATTAATATTTTTAAACGCCGCGTAGGACCGATTTAGTACTTTAACTATTATAAGATAGGATATAAGGCGTTTTTATATAAAAAGCTATAAAGATATAGTAAATACGCGAAAGTAGAATAGTACTATAGAGAATATAAGGAGATAGTACTAAAGTACGTGCCCTACGATAGACTATACGAATTATATAGCCGGAACTATCGGGCGCGGAACCCTAGGGATAAAACGTAGGCAGCGTCTAGCCCTTCGGGCTAAGTAGCGGAAGTAAGAATCTACTTAGGATCGATTATAGCACTAACCTTTAATAATATTAATATATAGGTATTCGACTTCGGATTTCGATAGACCGCGCTTTAGCTACTAAAGGTAGGACGCTAAACACTGTAAAATTGGCCTTTAAGCAGGCCTATCACGGAGCGAGTAGCGGCGAGGTTAGTATAGCGTATGCTAACCCGTGGGGCTTAAGGTGTTACGCATTAATATATTGAAATGTTAGTAGCTTTTACGTCTAGGCCCTATAGGAGAAATCCTCCGGGTGAAATACACATACATACATACATACATATATACATACTTGGATGCTCGCGTAAATACCCTGTCCTGGGCCCAGGGCCTCTCGTGAGCGCGCCACTTCTTGCATGGATGAAATACAATCGCCACGACCATGGTGGTTGAGGTCGGCCTGCCATAGTAGTTGTTCGGCTCATTCTAACCGCTTGGTAAAAGTCCTCAAAACCCTTTGGGTCTTCGTATTCAAGTCATTAAGCAGGGAACCTCTTCCTTGGTCTGTTCTTCCTTATCTTCAATCATCACTCCCTCGATTGCCGTCTCCGGACACACAAGTCGTCGTCGGTGGTCAGCGTATTGATAGGTAGGCTGCTCAGCGCTGCTCCTCTTCCTCGGCTATACAGTCCTCGTTGCCCCGATGAGCAAGCAGCTCGCTGATATTGTCCCTCTCCGTGGCCCTGACGGCGAGGTTGAGAAAATAAAGGGTGCAGCGAATGCTGCGCTCTTCCCGTCGAAGTGCAAACTCGGCGCAAGTGCTTCCATAGACATATCATTACCCGTAGCGTTTCCAAGCGTATAGTACCCGGTTTTGACGCCGGCTAACGATTACATCTTTAGGGTTGTAGAGTGTTGTGGAGCTACTCGTACATGTATATCCAGCCTGCTGGATCAGTTGAGGATCAGACAAATGAGCAAATCGGACCTTTTCGGCTTGAGTGACGACCCGTCGCTGCCCACAAACGAGCTCATCCATATCTGTGGCTGCAACACCCTCGCAATCTCCGTGGGGTATATAGTTTGTCAGATGCGCTTGCGGATACATTCCACGCCTGGCTTCGCCTCAATATGCCGCCGTGGCATATGAAGCAGGGGTCTATCGACGAGAAATACTGCAGTCACGAGGCTCGGCTTCGCGGCCGATCGGTCTCGGGACGAACCGTCATCGGCCGCGTTTTTACTGCTTGCCTTGAATTGTCACTTCTGATCTCTGCGGAAGAGTCTTTATTCGATGCAGCGCATGGAAAACGCTGTTTGAGTTTACCTCTTGGTCGCAGACGAGCGCCGAGAGAGGTATCCCGTGAGGCCAAACTCAGCCGCTGCATGGACAACTCAATACTGAACGTGTATAGATGTGATATTGATGTCGTGAGGATGCTTCAGGTCATGTGGCCGTACGTGTATGTTGTTGTGCGCATCGAGCCGGTCAACTGCAGCCTCTTCTGTTGTTGAATGGTTGCCGTCGCTTTCCCCTCTCAGAGACTCAGACTATCGGATATTATGTAGCGAGCTATTAACCTATATGCAGCCCACCGAGGCTCTGTAGTCATAGCACGGACGCAGATAATGCGGCCGTTTAGCAAAGTGGAACGTAACAGGCACGCCGCGGCCCTCCTCGCAAGACGTCTCCTCGATGCCGGGGCCGGCCGCCGGGTAAACCAATTCGCTCCAACGTGCCTCGGAAGCTTCCGCAGGGCAAAGGTTACATACGATGCAGGTCCAATCGCATGGCGTTGTGCGAGTATAAGGTTTCGGACCGAGACCACTAGAGGGTGGACACGGGACTGGGGTCGACTCAGAGAGACGATGCTACGTGAAGCTGCCGAGTTTCTTTTGCGTAAGCTGTCGTGTCCTTCATGCTACCCAGAGCAGCACTGCCAGCGAGTGCAGACAGGCATGTAATACGCCGGAGCCTTCATAATGGTCACCAAAGCGGAAGGCCACGAACAATTCGAGAGTTCGATGGTGTCCCACCTGGGAGTCCCTCGTCGAATCAGGGGCTTCATGGGTCCGGTCGGCGGCTTCATGACCCGTCTGCAACAGACCCCGTCCGCTCCTGGCGGCCGGCCTCGTTGAGGGGGTGATCCGGAGGCGCCCGGCCCAGTGGGAGGATCGCGGCTCACGGGTGCGTCACAATATTAATTGGACTAGAGATGGGGGGCTGCAGGCTGGGGTCCAGGGTCGCGGGCTGGGGGAGATGGGGATATCATGCTACGTGGGCAGAGGACAAAGGGACTGCAGTGCGGTCTTGGACCTCGAGTCGAGTGGGCTGTGTCAAGGACGTCGAGCGTCTGCGCCCTGATCCTCGTGCCACCAGCCATGCAATGCAGTCAGAGGGGCTGAAGTATGGTTGAAGGAAGAATTCATCACACCTGAACGTACACATGGACGCAATGATAAACTCTGGCTACTGTCAAAGCCCAGCCCTTGGTTCTCCAACCGGAACCGTTCCGGCCTTCGTCTGATGAGGACATCGCGGCGCACTCGCTACGGAGCAGCAGCACTTGGCAAGCCGCAATAGTCTGTTTCAGTCAGGGCCTTATCGGCTTGCAAACGCCCAGCTCCTTTAGTCTCGACGTTGGAAACCCACCTTGCCTCCGATTATAGTCGTCGAATCCCGCGAATTCGTCCGCTTTGAGTGACGTGGTCGCCCAAAGTCCGTGTGATTTAACGAATCGCCAAGACTTACCCATCGTGATATTTGTTCCTCCGCTACCACTCGACATAAACTCTCAAGCCCACTTCTCTCCAGGCCCTCGTGTGGGGCCCTGTTCTCGTCGGCCAACATCCCCGGGGGAGTGATACAAGAGGCTGAATGCCATGCCACGGCGTTCTGCCTGTCTATAAATCGCACGACGCCCGCATCGTCCAACGATGGGCTCTGCCAGACATCAGACAGCTGCCTTGTGTAGAAAGAGAGAAAGAAAAAGACACAGACAGACCCAACCTTGTTATCCATTCATCATCTTCTGCTGCGACTAGACAGCGCCAGCATCGCCCACCATGATGCACTCAGGCTGGAACCTTTTCCTCACAACCGTGGCCCTTTGCCTGCTCGCGTGGCCCGTCCACAGCCGCGTCCAAGAAGCGCGGCTGCCGTCTTCCGTCTTTGCCAGCAGTTCGCCTCTGCACTCCAGAGGCGAACTTCCAGGACGGCCGCCGGCACGCAACCAGGCTTACAACCTTTTCGAGGACCGCCCAGTTCTCGCTCCTCGGGGAGACGCGCCGCGGTGGTCGGCAGACGACGCTGCTCTTGAGCCCAATCTTCAGGAAGCACAACCGACCCTGCATCTCCGGGAAGCCGTCAAACAGCCCGTCATATCCCATTGGTCCGATGACGATAATGAAGACAACCAGTTTCACAATCGGGCAAGCGACCAAGCCTTGGACCGACCAATCGCGCTTAGCGGGCTCGATACTGAGCCTGCCGAGAAAAAGGAAGCTCTGGGAACCCGGGCAGACAAACCGTCACAAGGCCCGCACCGGCCGACCTCCCTCGACTCGTCCGACGACGAGCCTGAAGACCAAGTAGACTCCCTGCACGTGCGGAGTGAAAGCCCAGATCAGGCCACCGCCGTCAACGGACCCGCGTCCAAGCACCTGGTGGGACGGCCGCCTTTGGATGCTCGGCAAGAGCGGCCGACCACCATGTACGACGCCGACGCTGCGTTTGCGGACGCCGGCCACCCGCCGGCCTTCTCTCGGCGCAACAGAGTGGAGCGGATCCGCGTCTTCCGCGACTAACAGGAAGAGGCGGTGGCGAAGGGGGGGCCACGAGCGAGCTTGTGCCCGACCCGAACGTGGAGTCAATTCCTATCAGGGGCATGAAGGGAGAGGATCCCCTTTGAAGCTCGTCTCTCGTTTTACCTTATTGATGTTCAAGGGGGCGATGAAAGTCAACTTCAACTTCTCACACTGGTGGAAACAGCCGGGTGTTTTCTCGGCTAATGGCACAGAGAGGAGAATGCTGGGAGGGAATTACTTTGTCTACCTTTGGTGTTTATCCAGTAACATGATGGCCGGTTCGAACATTGACCCAGGACGCATTGAAATTGAAGAGAGTTACGCCGCGAGATGAAGGCTTCTCATTCCGATATTTTGTTCCAAGTTGTGCTGAATGGTGTACACGTAGTTCCCGGTTTACCCGCCATTCAGGCTGGAAGACAACTGGAATTGAAGACATAAAGTTCATCAAACACCCAACGGGTCACCGCCCCCCTTGTCTGGTATCCCCCAGAGCGCCAGACTTGACTCGCTCACCTCATATCCTGTCGGGAGCCATGTTCGGCATATACGGGTCCCGGAAGAAGACGACCTGCACCGTCATGTCGTCTCTCGCGTAGCGGCTCAAGGGCGCGTAGGCCGTCATGGCGCCGCAGAAGAGCGCCCTACGCCGCCCGCCCAGCGCGTTTTTGACCAGGCACACGGCGGCGCTGTCGAGGTCCTCAATGGCAAAGTGCTCGGGCGTGGCCTTCCATCCAGCATATCCGTCGGCGCCGACAGTAAAGGTCGAGGGCGCTGCCGCCAGCGCGGCCACTGCCTCGGGCCGTCTTGCTCGCTTGGCTGCCAGCCACCGCTCGACGCAGGCGACGGCGTCTTGGTTGGACATGACGTCCCACAGCCCGTCGGAGGCGAGAATGACAAAGTCTTCCGAGTCCACCTGGCGCGTCGTCACCTCGGGCCGGGCCGTCATGTAAGGCGGCGTCTTGTAGGCCGAGCCGCGGGACGGGTAGCCAAAGAAGCGCGCCTGGGCAGACGCGATGGCCTCGCCGGGCCACTTCCACCGGTGGTCGCCAAAGGCCCGCGTCACCGCCATGCCGAGCAGCCTGCCCGTCTTGGAGTCGATGATGTCGCGCGTCTCGCCTGGGTGCTCGGCCTCGAGCCGCAGGACCTCGTCCTCGTTGAAGCCCGTCTGGTCCTTGCTGAGGGCCTCGGCAGAATAGGCCCCCGCCTTGGGCGACCAGGAGCCCAGCACGGCACGCGAGTCGCCCGTGAGAGCGGTGCGCAGCGTCGACGAAGACCGGTCGTAGATGGCCAGCAGCGCGCAGGAGCCGGCTATGGCGGGGGCCAGGGCGCGCAGGCCTTGGGCGGCGCCGTCGTCCCTCGCCATGTTGGCAGCGTCCCAGGCGTCGTCCATGATGCGGGCGTCGAGACGGACAAAGGCGTCCTTGATGGCCTGGTCGACGGTAGCGCCGTCACTGGCCGGGGAGAGGCGAGCCAAGGCGTGGGAAACGTAGCGGATCAGGGAGTCCTTGAGGACTCTTGACGTGGCCCATCCGCTGCGGCGACATCGAGGTCAGCCTCGCTCGCCATTTGGACAGATCAGACACTAAGCGATGTGCCTAGAACTCACGCATGTCCATCGTAGACGCCCGCAAACAGCGTCGTCCCTCCTCCCAGGCCCTTTCCACACGCAAGCGCCCACTCATCCTCAACGGGTAGGTTGCTGGCCACGCGCACAACATCGACCCTCCCCCTTCGGCCGCGCCCGCTGCGGAAGGTAAAGCTCTGCGCCTGCTCTCGGAGCTTGCGGTCGGCAGCCTCCAGGCCCAGGACCTTGACGGGGGATTCGACGATAATGTCGCGCTCGGACGCGGCGTCGGGGATGCGCGGCGCCTCGGCGACTTTGATGCGCCGCGGCGTCTGGCTCCACCACAGGGCTGCTGTCCCGGCGATGGCGAATAGGCCGGCGATGGTTGCAGAGCGCAGGCCGGCGGAGGATGAGGATGAGGATGAGGAGGAGGAGGATGATGAGGATGGGGGCGGCGGTTCGGGGAATCGCGGGACCGCCCGCGTCCGCACAAGGGTCCGTGGCACTTGCCGGAACATGCCGGTCTGTCTGTCGTCCTCTGACGGGTGGTTCTGACGAGTCGAGACAGCCAGGGAGCTGGAAGTCGGATGAGCTTGGAGGCCGGTGGTGAAGGTGCAAGCTGCGAGAACGAGAGAAGTGGGGATGCATATAGACAAAAGCTAGTGGGAAAATAATAGATAGTTGAAACTTGTTAAAAACACCGGCTGACTATCAAGGTGGAGGATTGTTTCCATCATTCTGTATAATTTGGTGATATCAATGTCGCTGGACAATTGCATATTGGCCTTTGAACACGAACGAACTTCCGCTTCAACTCAAAGTTGGACCATCCTTGGCTGAAGCAAGCAGAGAGGCCGCGCTCAAAAGAGCGAGGGCTGAGACAATTATCGAAGCCGAGACATACGGAGCCAAAGTTTCATCGCTTGAACACCCTTGGCCATGAATTTTCTCATCAGAGACCAATAAAGTCTGGAACAATGCCTCACCGCCCAACATCAATGTGAAATCAGCAGCATCTTTCCGACGCCTGTCCCTCGAGACCGAACCGTCAACGCCATGCCAACCCAGCCAAAGTCCCTCGCCGTCTAGTCTTCGCTCTCGTCTTCCTTCTCTAGCATCTCATTCACCTGCAGTTCCGCGTCCCCCTCCAAGCCCTCGCTGTCAAACTCGTCCACGTCCATGTCGCTGTAGTACTCATCACCCTCGTCCCGGCCCTCCTCGTCGTGTCCATCGCCACTCTTCTTGTTTGCCTCCTTGGGCGCCCGTTTCCTGTCCACATTGGCCTTTTGCTCCTTGCGACGTGCCTCCTTTTCCTGCCTCCTCTTCTCCCACCTCTTTTCGAGCTCCTTGACTTCCTCCCTGCTCTTGTGCACGTACTCATGCCAGAGGATCTTGCCAGAGCAGAGTCCCTCCTCGACCTTGGTCAGGCGCAGTCGCATGCGCGGGCCCAGCTCGACCAGCTTGACCCCAACTCGCTCCACGTTGTCCTCGCGTTCCGCCTCAGCCTCGCCGCTCTGCTCCGCTGCCTGTCGCGCCTTGGCCGAAAGGACTCTTCTCGGTGCCGAGTCGAGCACCTCGACCTCGGCATCTGTGTCAATCTCGCTGCCGCTCGTGGCGTCGGTCATGTACCCGTCGCCGTTGGCGCCGCCCATCATGTAGTCGGCAATGTCTTCGAGTTTGCCGAGGTTGGGCATCTTGCTTTGCCGGCTCGTCTTGGTGGTCATGAACTTTTCGGCGGCATTGATCCTGCGCAACGGCTTCGACACGCCTGCGGTTCTCGTCGTAATGGCGTAGTGCCTAAAATTGACGATGAAGGTTCCGTCGTCTGCCGGGGACTTTTCGCGATTGAGAAGGACGACCCTGCGCACCGACTTGAGCGGCGTGGCCTGCGGGTTGATAGGCGGGAAGAGGGATCGAAAGACGGTGGTGGCCAGGGATTCAAGATGCTTGGGCACTTTCGACTTGGCATCGGAATCGGGCCGCGAGAAGCTATCCATGACGAGCTACCGGTTGTCAGTCACGTCCGCGACAAAGAGCCGAGTAAGGAGGGCATACCAAAGGAGGTGTGAGAAACTCGCTGCCTCCGCCTCTCGGGTGCTTCTGAACCCTCTGCACGTCCTTGCACAGCGAGTACTTTTCGACGCGGAAATTCATCGTCGGCCCTCGCGGCGTCGCAGCCAGGCGCAGGTTTGTGTTTCCGCTCTCGGAGCGGGAGAAGAGCAGCATATGCGTGACGCCAAGGGGCCCGCACATGACGAGGTAGTCCTTGAGACGGTTCCCGCGCCGCTCCTTGAGGCGACTCGCCGTGCCGGGCTCCATGACTCTCCGCACGTCGGCGGCGAGCTGGCTGATGCTGGAGCCGACCTCGCCGGCGCCGATGCGAATCACCATGCTCTTGGGGTCGCTGGCCAAGGCGCGGCCCACGGGGTCCGTTTCCGGGTTGGTGGCCCCGACATGGGTTCTCTTCTTTGATCGTCTGCGCGCCATTGGCCCTGTTTCAGCTCTCGTCTTTGCTCTTTGGCGATTTCAAGAGGCAAGGCGTCGATCGGGACTGAAGATTTCCAAGCTGCAGGCAAACCCGAAGGATAAGAATTTTTTTGGGCGGGGCCGGACGACAAGAGCGCCGAGTCACATGCGATAAGCAGCCCCGCTAAAACTTTTCGTTAGGCCAAAGATGGCGACGGATCCATGAGATGGCGCAAATCCATGACACTTATATCTTGTGCCATGGCCTTCAACAAACACTCAAACCGCAATCGACTACTTCATCGAGGACTCAAGTCATCTTCATCCGTCAAAAGTCCTCGGCTGGCAGCCCGTCCGTTCGATATCGTAAGCAACTACGCTCTTTCAAGATGAGCAACGTCAAGAGGAGAAAGGTCTCGCATGGCGTGTCCAAAAAGGCGTGCGCCCCCGAGCCCAGTGCACCCGCCGCCTCTGTCGAAGGGTCGACCGAGGAATCGGCCACGCTCGACGGCGTACCGGCCGAGGAGCCGGTCGAGGCCCAGAAGACCTTCAAAGACCTGGTAGGGCCCCGTGAACACCCAACGTTGCGCATACATCGCTGACCCCTGGTTTCCAGGGCATCGTCGACTCCCTCTGCGACGCCTGCGACGCCCTCAACTACAAGCATCCGACGCCCATCCAGGAAAAGTCCATCCCCGTCGCCCTCGAGGGCCGCGACATCATCGGCCTCGCCGAGACGGGCAGCGGCAAGACGGCCGCCTTTGCCCTACCCATGCTCCAGGTCCTGCTCGACAAGCCCCAGCCGCTCTTTGGCCTTGTCCTCGCCCCGACGCGCGAGCTCGCCGCCCAGATCGGCCAGGCTTTTGAGGCCCTCGGCTCCCTCATCTCCCTTCGCTGCGCCGTCATTGTCGGCGGCCTCGACATGGTTCCGCAGGCCATTGCCCTCGGCAAGAAGCCCCACATCATCGTCGCCACTCCCGGCAGGCTCGTCGACCACCTGGAAAAGACAAAGGGCTTCTCCCTGCGCACGCTCAAGTTCCTCGTCATGGACGAGGCCGACAGGCTGCTCGACATGGACTTTGGGCCCAGCATCGACAAGCTGCTCAAGTTCATCCCGCGCGAGCGCCGCACCTACCTCTTCTCGGCCACCATGAGCTCCAGGGTGGAGAGCCTGCAGCGCGCCAGTCTGCGGGACCCTGTCAAAATCAGCATCAGCTTCAACAAGTACCAGACGGTGGCGACGCTCATCCAACACCTCCTCTTCATCCCCCAGGTCAGGAAGGACACGTATCTCATCTACCTCGTCAACGAGTTTGCCGGCAAGTCCACCATTGTCTTTACCCGCACCGTGTGGGAGACCCAGAGGGTAGCCATCCTGCTGCGCACGCTCGGCTTCGGCGCCATTCCCCTGCACGGCCAGCTGTCACAGTCGGCCAGACTGGGCTCCCTCAACAAGTTCAAGTCCGGCACCCGCGACATCCTCGTCGCCACCGACGTTGCCTCGCGCGGGCTCGACATTCCAAAGGTTGACGTGGTCGTCAACTACGACACCCCCCAGGACTCCAAAACGTACATTCACCGCGTCGGCCGCACAGCGCGGGCGGGCAAGGCGGGCGTCGCCCTGAGCCTGGTGACCCAGTACGACATTGAGCCGTTCCAGAGGATAGAAGCCGCCATGGGCAAGAAGCTGGACGCGTACCCGGCCGAGAAGGAAGAGGTCATGGCCTTCCAAAACAGAGTCGAGGAGGCGCAACGACACGCCAGGGTGGAGATGAGGAACATGGCTGACGCCCAGAGCAAAAAGGGCCAGCGCGGCAAGGGTGTTGAGAAGAGGCGACGAGATAACATGGATAGAGATGAGGGTGCATAGTCGCGTCTCTGCTTTTCTCTATCCCCGTTCATTTGCTGCGTCTGATACCTAGTCTTACAATAGTTCCATGCGAAATGTCGTTTGGGTCAACTTGACACGCCTCAGCACTGGCACCCTGCCATGGGTTCGCTTACTTCAAAGCCCACAGATTCATGATGAAAACCGTTTATTCATGTACAGGAAGGGACATGTCCACTCTGCGAGAAAGCCCGTCACCAACAACTCGGTCTATTCCCCCGGACACGGCATCGACCGGTTGCTGTACGCGTCGATGGAGTGGTCCGACAGCCCCCCCGTAAAGACGGGGAGCCAGCCGCCCACCTTTGCAGAGCACTCGTCGCTCTTCTTGTTCACGCCGTCGCACACACGCAGGTTGTCCGGGAAGGCGGGCTTTTCGATGCCTGCCTCGAACCAGTACTCTGGCACCACGCTCGCGTAGCCTATGGACCGGGGCGGCTGCGACGCAATCGGATCCTCCCCATTGACGACGTGCGCCGTCACGCCGCCGGGGCCGCCGATCAAGTCGGCGAGCGCCTGGTTGCCCACGTGCGGGGCGCCGTAGGTGAAGAGATCGCAGCTCCGCCCCCGGCTGCGCAGGTACGCCGCCGAAATCGCGGCCAGCGCGCCGCCCATGGAATGTCCCGTCAGCACAACCCGATACCCCGGCCCTGCCAGCCTCCCCTCGCCGAGCAGCGCCCCGGCCAGCCTGTCCCGGATGTTGAGGAAGACATTCCAGTAGCCCCTGTGGACAGAGCAGTCTGCGCACAGCGCGGGGGCGTCGACGCGCAGCACCTGGATGTTGCGCCAGACGTCGGACCAGCGGTGGGAGCCGCGGAAGCTGACGACGACGAGGCGGCGCGCGTGGCTGACGACAACGTTGCCGGCCACCTCGGCCGAGTCGGTCAACTCGACGATCGTGGTCGCGCCGGCGAAGACGTCGCACGCGCCCGCGTTTGCGTTGTTGCTGCACACGAGGTTGCCGATGGTGCCGTCGTGGTTGGCGGCGCAGTAGGCAGCGCGCGTGAAGGCCGCGAAGGTGTAGATGTCCTGCAGGAGGTCTGGCTGTCGTGTTAGCTGGGTTTGTGCTTGGATGGTGGTAGCCTTGTGTAAGTGAGATGAACAGAGCAACGGCTGATGGGCAAGCGCTTTCTTTCTCTTGTTTCTCCACCGTTTCCCTTCTCATCACTTGGATGTAGGAGCGTATGTGTTTGCTCTCCTTCTCCCCGCCACTCTCATGTTGTCCCTGGCAGCCCTCAGATATCTCGACAACCACTCATCCCCTGATACAGAACTACAGAAACTCAGGAAACAGCTGCGCACCTGATGATACCGGCTCGACAATCTCGACCGGCCCCATCGACAGGGGATATGCCGCCACAAGCGCGCCGCCCAGCGCGAGCAACCCAATGCCGAGTCTCATGCTGACTCGTCCCGACGCAAAGCTCGACCAGACGAAGCTCTGTCTATCAAACGAGCAATGACGAGACCCCAAGGCAGGAAAGGATTCGACCGCAGAAACCCAGCCAGCCACAAAGACCAGGGTCTACGTAAAAGACGGCTCTATATAAACCAACCACTTCATCCCACGCAAGTCCATGACAGCAACGCACCCACGCCCAACGGGCCCGACTACCTTGTTGCTCCAGACAAGCTACTCCGCGCCTCACGTAAGAGAAACCTCATCACCGCTCGTAATATGCTGTTGCACCGGGTCCGGACTGCACCACCCCCCCCCCCCTCCTTCCGGACCAGAGGGGCGCTTTCGACGTCCATTTCCCCGACCCGCCAATATTCCTAGGACGCGCTGTGAAATAGTCTGCGCTCTTGTTCGATGAGTCGGCGGGTTCTGGACGTTCTGATTCGGCGGCTTACTCGATTCTTACTTGATTATCCATGCTTATAACCCTTGGCGCGTCCTTTGATTCAATCCCCATCAACTGCGTGTCGGTAATACAAGTTGACTGCTCCTCATCGTGTGACCTCTTGGTACGCGGTCTATATATACTCCATATAGCCATATGTAGTCCGGTCCCATGGCAATAATAGACACGACATAACTCATGGATCCACATGCGAGGACACTTCCAGAAGAGCCATTTCCCGAAAAGCCAACGACGCAGTTACACAAGCAAGACGATGCCAGCCCGTGAATACCGCACACTCTTCCACGAGGTCTTCAGCTTCAAAGCTACCGTCCATGAACAGATGCATATTTGAATCCGTTCGCCTGCCCATATCCATCCGTGTCCAGCTCCACCTAGACTTTCGACAACCCCAGCCACCTTACCATACCATCTAACTCCACCCCGTACGCACAGAGCCCATCCCGCGTCCGAGCCGTAGCTCCCCCGGAATCCACCCATTGTCCCGCGTGCCCATGACTCTCTCCAGTCCCTTTTGCCGACCCTCCGCGCGTTCCGGCGTTGCATCCTCACTTGGAATTTGCCGGCGGGATTGCAAAGAGCCCTGCAACTCCCCAACGCGCCTCATCATATGCCGCCCTCGTCGAATCGCCCAGAGGCTGGGGCCAAAGTCGCTGGATCAAAGCCATCCTCGGGGAAAGATGACGACATGGCTGAACTTGTGGGTATCAATGCTTCTTTCTTGGTCAGGAACGCAGGCTTTTAGTAATTAGAGCTGCAGTCGAGTGGAAGCTTCGCCAAGGCTGCCGGTGTCTAACAAATTCACTTTGGCTTTACTGTTCGCACAGCGTCCTGAGTAAAGAAAATATATGCACACAAGTCAGTGCCTGGTAACTCCTCGCAGCCAGAGGCCTTCCCAGGCCAACTCCAGATGCCCCTGTCCTCACGGTGTTGGAAAAATAAATAAACAAAGACCGAGCTCGGTCAAGTTCTTCTGGCACGGCTCTGTATGCTCTACCCGTCAGGCTCCGCGTAGACCGCCGCTTCAACCGCGTCGGCTTCGGCCATCTCTGTGTCTTCGTCTTCCGTCTCGGCCTCGCCGTCGTCGCCGTTCTCGTCTTCGACTTCCACCTCCACCCCCACCTCTACTTCCTCTGCCTCCTCCGTCTCCTGACCGTCGTCTTCGTCATCCTCACCTTCATCCTCGTGCTCCTCACCGTCGTGACCGTGACCATCCTCGTCTTCTTCTTCCTGCTCCTCAGTCTCATCCGCATCGCTCCCTTCGCTCTCGCTGTCGGCCTCTTCCCCGCTTGCCTCGGCGCTGTGATCGGGGCGCCCCAAATTGGGAAACATGAGACCAGGTGGTACTTCTTCGTCATATCCCTCGGGCACGTCGCTGAGATCGCTCTCGTCGTCTGCAGAGTCGTGTATGCTCCCTGCTTCCGTGTCGTCCTTGCCCTCTGCCCGGTTGTCGCCGTGGTCTTCGTCGTCGCCGGCTTCCTCGGTGGCATCTGCGTCCTTCATCTCCTCGTCGCCATCTTCTCCAGCCTCTCTCCTCACCTGCGCGTCTGGCCCCTCGTCATCATCCAGGTCGCTGCTGCCGGCCTCGCTCATAGCCACGGCCGGCGTCTGACTGCCGCGCTTGCTCGACACGCTGCCGACCCGACTTTTCGAGACGAGCGACTTGCTGGGTGCTTCCAGGGAGCGAACAACGGCTTGCTCGGCTTTACGCAGGACGTCAGGTCTCCTAACTGTTCTTCGGCCCCGCGGCGCCGCTTCAGACTTTTCGACATCATTCGGCGTCGAGGTTCCCGCCTGACCCTCTCGGCCGTTGGGCGGATTCAAGATGCTGCTCAGCGAGCTGGGCGGCTTTGACTCCGCTTGAGCAATCGCCTCCAGCTCGGCAGCGACCTCCTTTGCATGGTTGCGTTCTGCAATGACTTTGCTGGGCTCCATGCCGGGCAACTTGCTTGCAACCTCGAGATAGATCTTGGTGTAGCAGTCGTTGATCAGATCGTCAATGGGCGCCACCTTCATCAGGTTGGCATTCAGCTTCTTCAGCTCGACTGCTTCCTTCATGCAGCTGAGTTCTGCAATGTGCGGCCCCTCGCCGGCTGCCCACTGCGTGATCCTTTCGCTGAAAATCTCAAACTCCTCGCTCGGGAGCGACTTGAACGCGTCCTCGGAGGCAGCGCGAACTCTGTGCGCCGTCCGGAGGAGCTTCAGATACGCCAGGCAGCACGACTGCCAAAGGTCGGTAAAATGATAAAAGTCGGCACCCTTCTTCCGAAGACGTCGCAGGAGCAGTTCCAGGTTTACTCGGTCAGACATGATGAGGAGAAGTCCCGTCATGAACCGCACGTACTGCTCCGTAAAGACGTGATGGCGGCCAGGCCGCTCGGCGTCGCACTTCCAGACACTCATGACCATCGTTTTAGTGAACATGTTCTCCTTGAGTATGGCGAAAGCCGCCTTGGCTTCAACGAAGCAATCGCCGTCCCCGGCTGCATTGCCCTCCTCGAAGAGGATCCTGGCATGTCGCATGACGATCCGGTGATGCCAGTTGGACTTGTCCTTGTCCCGCAGTCGAGTCAAGTTGCGAATAACATATTCTTCCCAGTCCTCCGGTTCAGAAAAGGCAGCGTAATGGTCATCTGGGTTGACCGGGATCCCAAACGGCTGCTCCGAGAGGTTCGAGGCCGCGTCTGCCGCAGGCATGTCGCCGCGGGTGACCAGCTTGTGCAAGATGGAAACAATCTTGTAATGCGGCTCCAAAATGGGGTCGCTGTTGCGGGATTTGCGCGCGTTTGTCGCCACCTCGACGGACATCTTGAGCGTCTCGAGGAGCTGCTCGGTGGTGATCGGCGTCTTTTGATCTGTCTTGTCCAATCGCTCTGCCGGGGTCTGGTACATCTTCCAGTAGCACTTGGCAAGCATATACGGGTTCCTGTTCGACAGTGAGCGGCATTCGACAGACAGAGGAAGCGAGCACTTACATCCAGTTATCAGGCTTCCTGGCCATGGCCATTTTGAAAAGTTTGGCCGCCAACTTCCAGACCTTGTATTCGGACATTTGATCGTGCAGGATCCTCTTGAACGTGCCGGCTCCCATAGTCTCGATGAAGAATCTCTCCTGGTCCGAGTGTTCAAAGGGCTCCATGGCAAATGGCTCCCGGCTAGACGAGTATAGGCGCATGGCAAACTTGTGGTATAAATCGTGCAAAGCGTCTCCGTCACTCACATCCACGTCGGCGTGCCGCGAATTCGACAGAGCAAGCGTATAGCAATGGATCGCGTTTCGCTGAAACTTGACCAGCTCCGCGCGATCCTTGTTCATCTTGTCCGCCGTCCACAACACCGATTCGTCGAGCTCGTAGTCGAAACACTCGGCCAGCCGAAACCAAGCCTGCCAGTCGTCGGCGGTGAACTGCAGCTGGAGCCTCAGAAAAGTCGCGCCGATTCGCAGGTCGTCTGTAGCCCCTGGAGTCTGCCGACGGTTCAGGTCCACGCCCTTAAATTTGGTCAAGGCAATCATGCCAAGCAGAAAGAACCACCCATGCTTAGCCAGACCCGCCTCTGGTATGTGGACGCCGACCGCGTCCACCGACACACCTCCAGTAAGGGCCTGGTACAGACGCAGGGGATGGATCGGTTTCTTCAATATCTCGGTAAAGTTGCGCAGGTTGTGAATCATCTGCGGCGTCGACTTGGTCTGGCCGATGGCCTGCTGCAAGTGCTCGATTGTCGTCTTGAGGTCGGACTTGAGAAGGTCCTTCATTGGCATGCGATGGGCCAAAATCATCACCTTCTCGACAAGCTGCATGGCCTGCCGCCTCTCGAGCTTGTCGTACGCGCAACCATGGTCCTGCACCTCCCACACGCCGACTCCGAGCTTCAGTCCGTGCAAGTCGTAGAGCACCTGCCCCAAGTGGTCTTCCCAGTTTTCAATGTCGTTCCACTGAAGAAGTTCTATGCGCATCATCTTGAGGAAGATCTTGTTGGACGATTTGCAGAACTTGCGGAGTCCGATGGCCTTGTGGACCGTGGCGAGGAAGTCAGCGAGGTCATTTTCAAGAGACAACACGCCATCTTGTTGAGGAAGCCCGGCCTTGAACAAGGTATACTGCATGCACCAGATGCGGACCTGCATCTGTCGCAACTTGTTGACCAAGGACGTAAAAGTGGCATTGTTCGACGGTGCGGCAGTGATGCCGATGCGAGCCTCATCTTCGCAGAGCGACGCAATGTGAAGGATGCCGCCCAGCTTGGCCAGAGCGCTGGCGCTGGACCTGATGTGGTCCTGGTCAATAATCTCAAAGGCGTCGCCTTCGTTCAGCCCCATTGACAGTGCCTCAATGAGCAGTTCGTCCAAAGACTTCAAGGTCCTCATGAAGAGGAGCCTCCTCGACTCGTCTGGGGTTTCGACGTAGGTTTCGCCTGCAAGGTCGGCCATGATCATCTCGATACTCTTGAGGACGCAAGAAAGCTGCTTCGTGTGATATTGTATGGCCGCATACGCATCTCCCAGCCGTGACCACAAGAAGAGTCGCAGCTCCGTGCTGCTGCTCGACAAAAACTTCCATAGATCACGGAGGCCCTGCGTTGCGCATTTCGACACTGGTACATGTCGTCCTTCCCTCGACAAAGGAGACGATGCGGCATCCTCCGGGCTCCCTGCACCGTCTGCAGACGTATATGCAGACGACGGGTTCAGGACAGGCTCCAGCGTCTCAATGACCTGCACAGGATCTTCCATTTCCTCCTGGAACAGGCCGAGGAAAAAGTCCATGGTCGTCAGTTTGGAAATTTCGCGGTCGGCGGCTGCAGCTGATATCGATGGCATAACGACATTGTTTGGAAGGTTGATTTGGTCAACGCCCTCGGCAGTTAAGAAGTCACGGATGGAGGTCCACAGGAGAAGAATGTGCTCACGGACCGGGCTGTCTGCCAGCGACGATGTCATGATGGACGCCCACAGGAAGCGGATGCAGAGGGGGTCGCTGTCAGACCGGTCGACAAGGTGCATATATGTCGACGCGACGTCCATCCACCGGCCCAATCGGTACTTGGTCTCCATGCGCGTGGCGTAGTCGACAGCACTGCTTGGGTTTGTTATTCTCTCGTAGATGTCGACATGGAGCTCAAATAGCATGGCTATCATCGTTTCCAGGCTCGCAAGCTTCTCGGGGGAAGCAGGCGACAGTTCCAAGCAGCCGGAGATGCGCTCGTACAGGACTGCGTCGACGCGGTTAAGCATCTGCACCACTGTCACCTTCATGGTGTCTGACCAAGTAGAGGTCGCATAGCTTTGGCTGACGGCTCGTACCCATTCGAAAGTAATGTCGTCGCTGGTCATCCACGAGGCGCACTGGGAGATTCTGTCAGTGAAGGCCACCAGCCCGTGGTCTTCGACAAAAGCCGGGAGCTTGGGCTTTTCCTGAGATCCAGTCTTGGCATGCTCGAGGAATGACGAGAGACCCAAGGTCGCCTGCTCCTTCTTGTTGAGGAGAACCATGGCCGTGTCCTCGCTGAAGGCGGCTATGACGCTGCGCAAGTCCTTTGCGCCCAAATTAGTGATATTCGAGGTGCGATCTTCAACAGCGCACGAGTCGAGAAGTTCCTGCAGGAAATCCAGCGTATCGCGGTCATCAACGCCCAGGGTTTCCAGGATATTCTTGGTCAACCGGAACAGATTCAAGTCAGCGTCCTGGTAGGGCTGGAGCTGGCTCGCGATGAGCAAGCTCGGATCGGCCGTTTCCTCGGCTTCCTTGACGTCAGTTCTCCTGCGCACCCTTTTGCTTCTCTTCTCGATCCCGTTGTCTTCGTCCGCTCCATCGGGCAAGCCAGCAACAGATTGCGAGCGTTTTCGGGTCGAAGCCGATGTCTCGCGCTCCTTCTGGAACTGCTCGGCAGCCTTGGCAGCGCCATTTGCGACTTTGGACGCTTGCCCATCTTTTGCCGGGCCTTTGGTCTTGGGCCTGTCCTTAGAATCGCGCTCTTCGGAGTCGAGCGGTTTGTCTTGGTCATCGGGCTTCTTTTGCTCGCCGCTTTCTTCCGAGCACACTTCTGGGGCTTGAGCTGCTTTTCGCACCAACTGACAGGCTCGCAAGGCACCGCTGGTGTCTTGTAAGCATTTCATCAGCTTCAACCCGAGCTCAGGCCATGACGAGACGGTTTTTGCAGGGGACTCATCGTCGCGGTCCTGAGAGTCGGCGCTGAGGGTGGGCGCATCGGATAGAGTCTCATCGTTGCCCGATCGGTCCACAGGGGGAGTCAGATCTGCGGTTGGATCCGGCAGGAAGGGGATTGGATCCAAGTGGCGTCTGATAAAGGTCGGCACCTGCTTGTTGAGCCATGGCTTCATAATGGGGTGTGAAAGAGCCATAGCATCGTCGAGGGTGCGAAGGTAGTCTTTCAGCTGTTCACCGGCCAGCCCCTCGGCGAGAGAGGGAGGCTCAACATCCATGGCGGCGGGATCGTCGTCCAGCTCGACGGCAGCCTCAAGACAGTACCGCTTTACCCTGCCGCTGTTCATGGAGCCGGCGAAGCGGGCCGTGCGCCTCCACAACTCGGGATCTGAAGGGTCCTGGTCGAGGGCGGCCATCCAGTTGTCTATGATGGGCTTGCCCTCGTCGTCGCGATAGCGTACGCGCGCTTTGCTCCATTGCGGATCGAACGTTATCTGGTCCTTGAGCTTGTCCAAGTGGAACTGGCCGTAGTTCTTGTACGAGAGATAGAGCGCCTGGGAGAGGCTGTCGACAACGCCATCGCCACCGACGGCCTCGATGTCGAGTCCGGCTGCAAAGGGCTCGAGGGGTGAGTCTGCAGGTTGAGCGTCGGCATGGCGGTCGGCTCGCTCGTAGTCGGTCTTGGCCTCTCGGTAAGTGAAGATTTCAGAGCGGAACAAATCCTGGTAGGCTTCACCGGCAGCCGCGCGAGCTCGAGGGCCCTGGGCGTGGAGCTTCAGGGCCGTCTGGAAACGCTTGAGCGCCTCGTCGACCTGGGAGGCTTGTCAGAACAGAAGCGCCAGTGATTTCGCGGAAGATGACGCAGACTCACGTGAAGCTCCTTGGTGGTGTCGATTTGCTCGTCGACGTTTTCCTCCGGCTCGAGGTTGATGGCCTGGAAGGCCGGCTGTTGAGTCTGGTTAGTCTGGGGTGGCAGCTGCCGGACCGCCGAGGGCCGTACCATTGTCGCGGCAGAAGAGCTGGCTCGGAAGCCGTCATGCGTGTCGGGGGTTGGCGGGACGAGGCTCGAGCATGTCTGTGGCCGACGATGTCTCCCGGAATCGTGGGCTTTGGCGGAATCGTGAGGCGAGCCTGGCGTTATTGTGCTGAAGGAAATGGCAGCCTCGCGACCGAGAGTACCTGTACTTCGTAGCTGCCGGCCACAGACGCCAGTGCCACGTGTGCTGGGGCGCAGGCACCATGGGGGCTGCCTCACAAGCGCGGTGGGTACAGTGCTAGCAGCAGCAGCCCAGGTGCCCGCAGGGCGCAAACACCCCACTGTAAAGTTGGAGCTGGTATCGGGCGCGGTACCTTGGCCGATGCGATGTATCTTCATCTCCAACTCTGGTCGGGTCAGCAATCTTGGGAGTGCCCCAAGCGAGCTCTCGCAACCCACTCCATCTCGTGCGTCGCTTGACGCAGCTCCAGCTTCGACTAGCAGCCTCCCTCTTTGCCCTCTTCGTGCGAGTCGATACGGCCGGTCAGCGGTCAAGCTCGCAGCCTTGACATCCCCCGCCAATTTCATTACCGGCGGCGGCCTTTCGCACTGCGCCCGGCCTCGACAAACGCCTCGCCGCAATGGTTGCGCCAGCAGTGCCCGAGTAAGTCCGGCCAAGGATAGACAGCTCTCGCGTGTCAATGCTGATTGTGGCACAGCTTGACCGAAGAGGTCCTACACGAATCCATTGACGCTAGGACTGAGTCGCTCGTTGCTCTGCGAGAGCTTGGCCCTCCCGACCTCGTCCACCTCCTCAAGCAGAGCGTACGAAACACGGCGAGACAGGTAAAATTCGCCCGGGACTGGCAAGTAACACGTTCTAATAAGTCTTTAGACTGGCATCTACCATCACGTTACCGGCGTCGACGCTTCGTCTTCGGCGAGCCTCGCCGCCTACATCAACACCCTCACCTACCAGGACAATGGCCCCAGCGCGACGTCCAAGATTGTCGAGGGCGTGTACTGGTGCGTTTTCCCCACACCTGCGAGGTTGACTGCGCTGACCGCGTTTCATCAGCTGCTACAATGCGCTCTCGCGACTAGACATGCGCGTCCACGTCTCCATCCCCGGCACCGTCGAGAGCTACTGCGTGGATGAGCGGGGTGAGAAGCGTAAAGCGTCGGACGATCTCTGGCTCGAGACATATTTGTGCAGCGTCCTGAGAGCATACTCGTACGCCGACAACGGCAGCGGCGACACGATTCGCAAGATTGTCGGAGTTCGAAGGTTCAACCCCGTCACCAACACGGAAACCGAGCACCGTTTCCTCAATGCTGCCGAACAGCTCTTTTTCCGAGGTACTTCAGGGTGCCCATGCCTGATGCTTCCAAGCTAAACGCACTAGGATGGCAACTCGGATCCGACTCGGTGGTCCAGGTGCCGACCAACGTCTCCAACCACCTGACCACGGGGCTCCTCGAGTATTTTGAGACGACGGGCCGCTATGCATCGGGCATCAACCTCTTCGAAAAGCTCCGCTCTCAGAGCATCGAGGTCGCGTCTCTCCTGGCAAAGGTGCTGTTCATGGGCAACGAGGAGGTGGCCGGGATCAAGACGTTGCATGAGTCGCTGCAGGAGTCGCCCATGGACTATGTCATGCTGGACACGCAGGCCGAGTTTCTGCTCAAAAAGGCCCAAAAGGCAGCGACGCCGGAGCTCAAGCAGGAGAGGCTGAGGATGGCGCTTGGCTGCGCCGACCGCAGCACGGTCGCGGCTCCGAGCGAGTTTGGGACATGGGCGAGGCTGGCCGAGGTCTACGTTGCCATGGAGGATTGGGACAATGCGCTCACGACGCTCAACTCATGCCCCATGTTCACATACCAGGACAAGGACACGCCCCTGATGCCCGAGCCCAGGGAGGTCCACCTTCCGATCCTTTCCGACACGCGCCTGGACGACATTGACAGCGAGCCGGAGTCGAGGTTTTCGGAGCAGGTTGACCCCAGCCTCCTGGGTCTCAGGGCAGCGGCCTACCGGGGCACATTTAAGCAGGCCTACCGCATCCTGACGGAAATGACTGCCAAGATTGGCTGGGACCAGCTGCTCAAGATTCGCAGTGCCGTCTTCGTCATGGAGGACGAGTATAGGACGGAGAAGCAAGAGGCCACCCATCCTGCCCCGTCGAAGCGAACGCCCAGCTTGGATGGCCTGAGAGGCACGCCAGACCCCAGGGCGAACGGGGGCGGCGACGACGACGAGAAGGAGGGAAACAAGGACGAGGAGGAGGACAGGAAGGAAAAGCACGAGGAGCCTCCCCCGGACAAGCCTGCCGAGACGTTGACAACAAACGGCAAAAGCAATGGTTTGGAGAGGCCGTCGAATACGGCTAGCCCGCTGGAGGTCAAGGCGGACAGCGAAAATGTAAGGAAACGCCAAGGAGGACACGGTTGATGCAGGGGCTGACGCTGCGGCAGGCGCTTTCAGACGACGAGCATCCATCGAGGCTCAACACCAAGCGGCTATGCGAGCGATGGCTGGATAGCCTGTTCATGGTGCTGTACGAGGACCTGCGGGTGTACACCATCTGGCGGACGCAGATGGCGCAGTATCGGGCGCAGCAGATTCACTACAAGAAATCGGCCGAGGAGTGGGAGATCCTGGGGGCGCTGGCTGAGCGGCTGCAGCACAGCGACGAGGCGGTGGAGGCCTACCGGGCGTGTCTGACGCTCCGCTTCAGCCCCAAGGCACTGGCGGGGGTGCTACGGGTGTTTGAGAGGAACAAGAGCACGCGGGAGACGATTGCGTCGGTCATCCGGCTAGTGACGTGGCAGTATCGGTGGTACAGCGAGTTTAGTCCGCAGCTGCTGCACACGATCCGGACGCTGATCGAGGATGAGGGCGCGGTCAAGGTGCGGAGCATCATCCAGGCAACGAGCCTGCCGCAGAACGTGCTGGACCTGACGCACCACTACGCCGCGCTGTGCGCCACGTTTCGCAGCAGCGGCACGGATGGATAGGGCTGGATGCGAGGGAAGGGGCCGACGGTTGACGGCGGCGACGCTTGTATTGATATAGGTTGATGAGAGTGCGAGAGAGGGAGACGAAGAACGCATGCAGGTTGATGATGCTATCGCGACGGTGGGCTTGGCGGCCTCGGCCTCTGGAGACAAGAGGGACAGGGGGCCTTGCTTGGCGGGGTCTATTTGCAGGGTGTACGAAGTACCTCGTCCCTCTTAATCGCGTATCAAAATTTCGGACCAAGACATCTTCATCCACAACACACTCGCCCGCCACCACGCCCTGTCTCCTCCGCGCGTGATCATTCTTCGGCTCACCTGCTTCTCGCCGTAGGGCCAGTTTAAGCGCTGCCCTCGATGGCGTCTCCGTCGAGTGCCGATGTCCAGGCCTCGCCGCCCGTGGCCATTGTCTGCGTCGGCATGGCGGGTGAGCCCTCTCTTTTGATGCCTCTCCGGCTGTCTTTGCTCTGTCATACAAGGGCATCGTTGACCTCGTCCGTCTAGGCTCCGGCAAGACGACCTTCATGCAGCGCATCAACGCCCATCTCCACTCGCAGCAAAAACCGCCCTACGTCATGAACCTCGACCCGGCTGTCCTCTCGGTCCCCTTTGACTCCAACATCGACATCCGCGACTCGGTCAACTACGAAGAGGTCATGAAGCAGTACAACCTGGGGCCCAACGGCGGCATCCTGACGTCGCTCAACCTCTTTGCCACAAAGGTCGACCAGATTGTCAACCTGCTCGAGAAGCGCGCCAAGCCCGACGCCGACAACCCGGAGCGCAAGCCCATCGACACGGTCCTCGTCGACACCCCGGGCCAGATCGAGGTCTTTGTGTGGTCCGCCTCAGGCACCATCCTGCTCGAGTCGCTCGCCTCGTCCTTTCCCACCGTCATTGCCTACATTATCGACACGCCGCGCACCACGTCGACGTCGACATTCATGTCCAACATGCTCTACGCCTGCTCCATCCTCTACAAGACCAAGCTGCCCATGATCCTCGTCTTCAACAAGACAGACGTCAAGGACGCCTCCTTTGCCAAAGATTGGATGACCGACTTTGAGGCCTTTCAGGACGCCCTGCAGCGAGACGAGAGCTCGGATGCCCTGGGCGGCGTCGAGGGCTGCGGGCATGGCGGCAGCGGATACATGGGCAGCCTGCTCAACTCGATGAGCCTCATGCTCGAGGAGTTTTACTCGCACCTCAGCATGGTCGGCGTCAGCTCGCGCCTCGGCACGGGTGTCGATGACTTTTTCGCCGCCGTCGAGGACAAGAGGCAGGAATTCATGCGCGACTACTACCCGGAGCTGCAGCGCCGGCGAGATATGAGGGAGGAGGAGCGGAACAAGTTGCGCGACCGCGAGCTGGACAAGATGATGCAGGGCATGGCGGTGGGCCAGCCCGGTGCAAGCAAGACGGCGGACAGCGAGGACGAGGTGGATGTAGCGAGCGACGACGACTACGATTCCCACGACAACCAGAAAGGGGGCCTGCAGGAGCGCTACCAGGCTGCGCTGGGGGACAATGATGACTCTGTCATGGCGGATGCCAGCTTTGCAAAATACCTGCACAAACAACGGTAGCCAGGGGGCTGAGGTGTTCAGCGAGGATTACAGGAATTGGCAGTTTTGGAGTTCGGCGCTGAGATTTGGGAGTGATACTCTAGGCATAGGCCGCATGACTTTTTTTGCTTCATCTTCCTCGTTGAGCTTTATGTCGAAACAAAGTGGAAATGCAAAGCAGGATATCAAGAGGCATGAGGACGAGCAAGCAGGAACAAGCCACGCCAGTGATGACACCGTATCTCTTGACACCGGCAGCGTTGCATGGGATATCACCTCTCGCCCCGCGTGTCAGATCCAAAGCTCCGAATAACTCCAAACACCATCCCCGGCTCGGCGCCGCCCAGAAACCGCCATGGCCGACCGTGGAAGCCGCTCTTCTCCATCGCCCGCTCTGACCGTTGGGCATCATCACCGCGCCTCAAACTGGACCATTCTAAGCATTTCGCGGCGTCAGCAGCCAGTCCATAACACGTCCGCAACACACGTATATACACAGCTGCGCGCACAACGGGGTTGAAGAGGGAAAAGGGGGAAACCTCACCGCTTGGTGCGCTCCTTGTACAGCACGCGCCCCGCGCAGTGCGGGCACGCCACGAGCGCGTCCTTGGTCAGCGTCACGGTGCCGCCGCAGTCGCCACACAGGTACGACATGACAGCGCGCGAGTCGTGGCCCTCGCGCGTGGACCCGCGGGCGGCGGACGCGGGAGCGCCGACTGCTGCGGATGCGGTTGGGACTTGGTACTCTTCGCGCGGCATCTTCTTTCCCTCCTTTCGCGGTTCTTCGTGGGTAGGCTTATGGTGAGGTGAGGGGAAGGGCGAGACGCGGCTGAGGATTTGCAGCTTTGGTGGGTGTGCTGCTACTGCTGCTGCTGATGCTGGGGTCGCGCAGAAAGGAAGGGAAGAAAAGTCGGGGCGGTGAGGACAGGGTTTGTCCGGCAGAAAACGGGGCGGTGGAGCGCCGCGGCGGGAATTTCCCGGTGGCATATTAAGTTAGTATACCTAAACTTAGCACACCCTCTAGCTCTATAGAGGAAGCTTTTAATAGTTATTACTAATACTAAAATAGCCCTTATTAATAAATAAAAATAAAAAAAACCTTATATATAAATTTATATTAGATTATCCTTATATATTCTTTTCTTTTTATATTTAAAATTTCTATTTAATATCTTTATTGTGGGTAGGCACCTGCGGCAGCTGCTGCAATGAGACGGTACTAGGGTTAACCTGTGATGTTGTATTCGTCTTGATTCTCTATCTAAGGAGGCAGAGGCCAGCGTGGAGAAAGGGGGCACGCTGCCCTCAGCCGCACACGTGACCGTACGGGTCACGTGCCAACCATGGTTGGTCACACCACTAGATAGATACATTCCTACACAGGCAACTCTTCTTTTGCTGTGAGAAGCACAGCAACACCTTGAACAGGTCTAAAGGATAGTAGCGTTAAGGCCGTGAAGGAATGTGCCGTGAGGGCGTGTGTCATTATTGCGAAAAAGTGGGTCCGACGTCTTGTTCTTAGCTGTAGATATCGGGGAAGAAGTGAAGGGTCTTCCTGATAGGAGCAATCATTTGATCATAGGGATAAGGAGCGGTTAGGAACGTTGTACGTATCCTTCGACTCGAATTGTCAGACTATTGGTATCGATGAAGCGTTCCAGGGCTCGGTTTGGTGATGCTTTCGTCATTGCATCTGCTGGGTTGTCTGCGCCGTTGATCCAACGAATATCTGTTATCTCTCTCTTCTCGTATGACTGGCGAAGGGCCATGATATCAATCATCAATCGTTTTCCTTCGTCGTACCGAGCTTGACTAGGCATTCGTAGAGAGTACGAATCCGTACAGACGATGAGAGGATAGGAGGAAGGTTGAGTCGTTCCGTAATTATCTTCATAGTCATCGCAAGGAGATGCCTATGTCGAATCCGTTGGCCATACCGTAGATCTCTGATGCTAGGACGCTACGGGTAACACGTTTGCACTTTGTTGAACTCCAGTGTACGATGTTACCACTAATCTCGAACTGTTTTTCTTTGTGGTTTGTCTCGTTAACGAGGGTAATGACGAATCCTAGTTGGGAGGATAAGTCCTTGTTGTTTGCGAAAGAACCATCGGTGAAAACCATCAGCTTTGCAGTAGCTAGATCAATTGGTTTGTACGTGAGGCCACGTAGTTGGTGATCCATTTGCCATTGCAGTCGCTTGTTCAAAATTGCGTAATCTTTATCCTCAGGGGTCTGTACTTGGGCGGCGACTGAAACATCGAAAGAAGCTTCCGGTTGAGCAATTGAAGCAATGTATGAGGCTCGCGCTCGTTCCTCAACGTAGCGCTGGTGACGATCAATTGCTTTAGGGTCAATGGTGGTCATTTTTGCTGCTTGTCCCTTCTGTTGAAGTAAAAGGGATCCTTTCTTAAGGGGGTTATTATTCAGCAACGTCAGTCTTGCACCATTAAAGTCAACCGTTGTTCCGTATGTGATGTCAGTCTTGGGCTTGGAACGAAATTCTGCCTTTGTAGCTCTTCTTCTTCACGGGTAGAAAAGTTGTTCGTTCCAAGGATGAGGTGTCATCAGTTTGCATTCAACAATACCGAGCGTGTCAGGGCCAGTATTCGAAATCAGTAGGCAGGAGTCATAGGTGGAGGTAGACATATCCAGCTTTTCGAGGTGATGCTGCTGATATGTGCGGAACCAATGGACTCCGGCTTCTGCGATACCGTACAGGGGCTTAATAACACGAATAATTGTTCCGTTAGGGTATTTGCCTTGTAGTTCCGTGGGCAAATACGTAAGAATGGTCCGGGAAAGCTTGGTCTGGGATTGCGGGTATGCCTGAGTGATATCACGGAGGAGAGGGTTATGCCGTAGTTTTGAAGAAGTCCGGGGCAATAGCGAGGATGAGTCTCTGGCTAACGCGTTGAATTGTCGGAGATTGCGTCAGGAGGGTGGTCTTCTCAAAGTCGTTATGTCCTTGAATAACAAGTCGAGACTTTTCGTAGGGCTTAGTGTTGATTCCTTTGACTTCACGAACCATTCGAGAGCGAAAGATTCTATAGTTTCCATGACTCATTTGATCGTATCGTTCAAATTGGAATACACCGCGGCCAACGAGGTCAGTAATCTCTTTGTTATCGGATTCTTCGAAGGGGTCACCAGGAGAGGTGATTATGCCATCAGACCGTAGCTTGAGGAAAGAGCTTGTGCATCTTCCTCCTTTTGGGTCAAGCTCTGGTCTACGGCTTGGGCCATCATGATCAAATCCTTTGGCTTGTTCTTTGATCCTGGTGGGCGTCCTCTCTTGCGGGGCGGGGTTCGGGTCGGGCAGGCAGGTCCGTTAGGGTCTTAACGGGGTCTTGAGCCGGTTGTTCATTAAGATCTGAACGAATGCCTGAGGGTCTGTGTCGTGTGTAGGGTCGGAAAGAGTGGTATCATCACGCAGATACGGTTGTACAAGGGTCGATCGAAAGACTTGGGGCCGTTGACTGTGTCAATGGTGATGTTATGGGTATCAATCGATGCAATCTTGAAGGGTCCTTGCCAACCGTCTTTCTCTCTCAAACGCGAACTTCACTTTGCAGCGGGAGGGATAGCACTTCTGTCGTGCTCGGGCCGTTGCGTGCATGGAGGGCATCCTTAACTCGTCTTTCTGCCGAGAGTTGGCGGAGCATTTTCATCGCTTTCTGCATAGCTTCCGATCTTTTGAGGGTAGAAGCGGAAGGGGCGAGTCTGTAGATACGCGGGTATGCGCCGAAAACAAGCAACGTAGGCACAAGACCGTCAGGTCCTGCCGTATCATTGATTGCTTTAACAGCCATTTGAAGGACTGTTTCGGCGGAAGTGGTGTGGCCAATCTCAGCATGGAGGATGTTAAAGGCGCGTCGGAGGGTGCGTGATAGCGTTCAATCTTTCCAATGGACCAATGCGTCTCAACAGGTACTTGAGAGCATTTGATTCCCATAATCTTTGCTTCGTTCCGGAATTCGAGAGAAGCAAAGTTAGTTCCTGCATCATGACGGAGGGTATCAGGAGGTCCAAGATACGTGTCGATCCAGAGGGTCCGGAGGGTCTCCCATGTATCTTTAGCTGACATTGACGGTAAAAATCTGGCTCCTTGGAAAGCAGTAGCTGAGTCCACAACGTGTAGAACAGGGCGTTGTGGTGTTCCTAGGTGCATCACATCAACGATGATTTCGTAGTTGAACTCTTGATCATCGTTAAGGGTGAACTTGAAGCGGCGTGGGGCTTGTGAGTGCATTTGACAGTGGTGACAGAACTTAGAGATAGTCTCTAATGTGTCTATCGAGACGTCACTGTGCCCGGCTTGCTTCAAGAGGTGATGGAGCCTAGGGACTGCTGGGTGTCCAAAGCGTCGGTGAAGTGTACGAATCTCTGTTTCCGTAAGAAACGAGATGGACTCTTCATCTTTCGTAAGGAAGAACCAGGGATGTCCCCATTTGCGTACGACTGGAATGCTTGTAGGGCGATTAGTACAATGATTAGTACAATTGATGGTATCTGTGATGTTGTTGAAATAGATACCAAGCCGGTCCATATCAGCAAGGCAGAGCAAAAGGGAGTTGGGGTTTGAAGGACGTGGAACGTGATCCTTCCGAGGGTGTGTTAAGGGCGACTGTGCCGAGGGTGGATGGCGTCGCTGTTGCCGAATTTGATGGAGGCCTGGCCGGATGTGGAGCTGTCGAGAGCTACAGAAGGGTCTTCTCGTTGTAGGGCGATGTACTGAGAGTATCCTGCTGTGGAAAATGTTGCTGCACCTGTGTCGATCATGATACCTTGGAATCTATCCCTTGAATAGCGATCTTCAATAATAAATTGCGAGGCTGGAACAACGGTTTGATCCGTCTGATAGACGTCTTCTCCTGTGATCAAATGATTGAATGCCTGTTGACAGAGCATTTGGCTTGCTTGCCATTGTTCCGGGTGATCGTTGGTGCTATTGTCATGTTCTTCCCATGTATCTTCAGTGTCATCAAAGCTGCTCATCTCATGACCTTCGTAGTCTAGAATATAGCCTCCGATGTCCGTGAGTTGTACACCTATGAAGTGACATTGAGTGATATGTTGGTCCTTGGCCTTTTGCCGTTCATCCGTAGAGTGTTTAGTTGACCAACAGCCTTCTTGTCCACAAACAAAACACTTCTTCGTCCAGTTTCGGTTACTGTAGCTATGATTGTAGTTACTACGGCTTTGAGGCCGGTAGTTTCCACGGTTGTAGCTTTGTCTGTATCCGCGGCTGGGTCGTTGACCTGAATATCCGTATCTACCTCGAGAGCGGTTGTTATTGTATCGACGGTCGAGGTAGTACTGATGGTGTGGATCGTTATGATCAAATGATCCAGCAAAGTCAAGGGAAATTGAGAAGTTGTTATGAGGGCAAGATGGGTTTCAACGGATGCACGAAGATCTGCAAGAAGGTGCTCGACGTTATCGGCGGGTTTGAAAAGAGCGTATTGGAGTTCGGGTACTCCACGGCATGCTTTCATAAGCGTTGTACGCAGTTGGAGGTCTCCTGCGTACTCCCTGCCAAGGGCTCGTTGGCAGAGCTGAAGCTTATCAAAGAGGATTTGAAGCACTTCGTGGGGGGTCTTCGAAGCATCTTGGGCACGGATGGAGTTAAAGGTTATTGTTGTCCAGTCAGTATGGTAGTGGACATGGTTGACTTCCGTGTCAAAGTGTTGTTTGAAGATATCATACGCTTGTCGGAACGTCGTAGCCCATGTGATCTTATCAAGATAGAATCTTTGGGCTCTTCCATCAGGATCCGGGGAAAGAGTGCGTGAAATTGTGACGGTTTCACTTGGATATGAGAGCAGTTGCTTAAGAAGAGGCGGAGCTTATCATCAAGGAGATCGTACGGCTCTCCTGTGTAGTTCCGATCTTTGTTCCAGGTCTTCATAAACTTCTGCTGGATGTCGCTATCGACGATAGCGTTCGGGATGTTATCCGGGGGGAGTTTCATGTATTCTCCAAAGGTTGCAGGGCCGGATAAGTGTTCGGGGATGGGGTTGGTGACGGGTTGGACGAGATCGGGGTTCTGGAAGCGGTAGGAAGTCGGATGAATAGTAAGAGAGGTCGGAGCAGGTTTATCTTGGATAGTCGGAGCAGGAGTAGGTGCGTTAGGAGGGCTCGTTAGGGTCTTAATAGGTTGTGGTTCGTTAAGACCTTGATGAGGTGCTGCTAAGGGCGTAACTGATGGTGAAGGAGGTTGAGACGGATGGGGATTAGTGGAAGCATTTGATCCTAGTAATGCTGTCTGCCTCCTGAAGGCAGCAGTCCTCTCATCAAACACCATCTCCGTAAACTCCTGCTCTGGCCAGGTTTGTGGGTTCTCGATAGTTTGTAATATGAGAAATTGTGTTGCGAATTTCCCCTTTGTGAACCTGTGTAGATACCTCTTTTCCTTAGTAGTTTCCTGAGGGCTCTCTTGTATTCATTCGGGCGCGGTCCCATGTGTCTTCGGTCCATTCTTCAAAATGCTGTTGGAAGTAACCAAGGAGGTCGTATCCTTGATCACTGCCAGATTGAACGATGAATATGAACTTTGCCACATATGTCGTTACTGCGATCTTGTCCTTTTCGTCGTGTGTGATATCGTTGTCCCAAAGGTCGATATTAATTTGTCGGAATGCGGATGCTTGGATGTCTAGTGCCTGCATCTGGTCGCATATTTCTTCGAGCTGGGCTTCTGGGGACATAGCTCGGGCGGTCAGGGCTATCGTGATCAAATGAATGAGACGATGTGGGGTTCGTATTGGTCTCTTCGTATACGAGTTGTCGCTAATAGGAGGTCGAGCGTCGCGTACTAAGTAGGTCGTTCGCGGCCAGACTGAACTGACGGGGATCTTGCTACTTAACGTCAAGGGTCGAACGTTCTTACTAGTTGTTTGCGATGTGGTCGCCTGTCGATTCCGGTGCTCACGGCTAGGCAAACTAGCGGGCGATCGTAATCAACAGTTGGAAGGACTCTCGCGCGGCTGGGCAAACCAGCGGGAGATTCCTTGTTCTTAGCACAAATAACCTTCTTCTGAGCGCTACTCAGGGCCACAGTAAAGTGACGCGGACTATAGCACCTTCGAAGGTTGAGGAACTTGTCTCTTCTACTTAGCTGTCTGTGACGGGCGTGGGCCGGTCACTGATCAGTGTGGTAGGCACCTGCGGCAGCTGCTGCAATGAGACGGTACTAGGTTAACCTGTGATGTTGTATTCGTCTTGATTCTCTATCTAAGGAGGCAGAGGCCAGCGTGGAGAAAGGGGGCACGCTGCCCTCAGCCGCACACGTGACCGTACGGGTCACGTGCCAACCATGGTTGGTCACACCACTAGATAGATACATTCCTACATTTATTAATATTTAAAAATAAAAACTAATATTTTAACTTATACCCTTACCTTTATAGCTAGTAAAGTTAGCGAATATACTAAGGGTAAGACTAACCTAGGATATAACTAAGACTAATACTTATAAGACTAGTTTTAATAGCTAGTAAAGGACTTATAAGTAAACTTATTAAGTTAGCTTACTATTACGACTATAGTTAGCGGGCTATAGGAGAGCCGGCCGCGTTTATATAATAAGGCGGCTCGGAATAATAGTTAGGACGAGAAGTTACTTAAGCTTAGCTTACCTAGAGTATACGTAAGCTAAGTAAGCCTTATATAAATAGATTACTACTTAAGAATATAGCTTATAAGTAAGCTATAGTAAGCTATAAAGGGGATTATAGCTAGGACCGTAATCTAAGGATAGTCTCTATAAGTATATATAGCTACTTACTTTTACTCCTTTAAATAGATAGCTTAATAGCTTTTAATATAGATCTTTATTATAATTCTATCTTTAATTTTAATTACCTAGTTATAGTCTATAGTCTATAACCTCTAACTTATTACTAATATAATATACCTATTATTACTTAAACTACGCCTTATTATATCTACTAATATAAACCCCTTAATAGGTTTATCCCTTAAGAATAATTGTCGCGAAGCGTGGCCTGATTTCGCAGTTCTCGGAGATATCCCTTGGCACGAGGGACCTAGGAAGCTGAAAAACAGGTTTTGAGGAAGGAGCTAAAAGGAGGTGCAGAGAGGAGGGTGGGGGCAAGAGGGGAAGCAGAAGTGGCGATGGCTTCCTATAGAGGTGGCGAGAGATAAGACGGATGTGCCGCAACGGCTAGAAAAGAGGAAAAACCGGCAAAAGCTCGGTAGTCGAAAGGACATTAGTGGCTTCTTTAAGCAGGATCTTCTATGTTAATTAAGATGCTAGACGGGTATAAAGAAGGGCGTTGGATAGAGGAAAGAAGGAGAATTAAGGCAATACAACAATCACTCCCCTACCTTTATTGCTGCCCCCGCAAGATTCAAACATCTCTGCCCTGCCTATCCTACCCCTTACTCCTAATTTTACCTTCGTGCATTTTTATGCACTTCTCGCATCTCTCTTCGCGAGAATAATACTAGTTATTATACGTTAAAAGCTCTTATTTAGTATAATATTATATTACTTTAACTAATATCGTAACTATTAATATACCTATATAGTAAGCTAGATTAACTAACTCTAGAGATACTATATTACCTTAAGATATAATACGCGAGATTATTGCCCTTTAATATAAAGTATAGTTACTTAAGAATAAAGGAGGTAATAAATAAGTTAAGGACCTTAGAGAAGTAGTTAAACTAAAATAGTAAGGACTATTTAACGGTACTTATAGCACGCTTTAAGACTTTCTTACTTAACTTAAGGCCTACTATTAGTTTTACCTTACTAAACTCTTAGACCTAGTTAAAAAGGTACTTTATATAGGAAATTATTTATTTAAAATAATACTTACTTAGTTTAGACCTATTATATGGGACTTTTTTAATAACTAACTAGTATAATAAGATAATAAAATAGATAAAGTCTTTATAAGTTTTTAAGGATTTAAAGAAGCTATTATAAAGGTATTTAGAATAATTAATAAGAAATAAGAAGCTAAATAGAAACTTTAAGAACTCCGATAAAGGATCTTAGTATTAAATTATATTATAAAGTTCTATTAAGTTACCTTAAAGCTTAATTAAGATAATAAACCTCTTATATTACGATTTTATAATAAGCTTAAAAAAGAAGTTAAGGATAAGCTTTATAAGGAAAATCGACTTAATAACCTCTTAGACTATATTACTATAGTAGTATAAATTAAGGATAGATAGTATATATAACGCTAAGAAAAGAAATAAGGAAGAGGAAACTAAAATACTTTTTATAAGAATAACTTTAATTAATATACTAACTATAAAAAGAAGTATAAAACTCTTATTACTTATACTTATATAACTAACCTAAGTAGGATAAATCTATATATAATATAGAAAGGTAAAAGAAAGTATTTTAACTATAGGAAACTTAGATATTACTTTAAAGAATATAGATAACCTTATAAAGAGAAGAAAACCTACTAAGTACTAGCCTTAAAAGGTAAGAAATACTTAAACGCTATTAATAAATAGGAACTAAAGTATAAACTCTTTAGTTAAACTATATACTATAATAATAAATATATAGTATACTTAAGTAATAAGAATAGAATAAGATAGTTCTTAAAGCTATTAAGGAAAACCCTTATAATAATATAATAAAGGGATCTTAAAATATAGAAATAAGTTAAATTTATAGAACTAAAATACCCTTATCTTAAAAGAGTTTCTTAAAACTAAATTAAGAAGAATAGTAAATAATTCTAAGAAGATATATAAAATAAAAATTAATAATAATAATAGGTAGTCTATAAATAATATAATAAAGAAGATATAGATATAGCTTTTATACTTATAAAACTTAGATAATAACTTAAGGAGGAATAATAAAGTATTAACGATATAAGCTTTAAAAAATAAGAAATACCTAAAAAAATAAAAGATAAGAACGAACTTATATTACTACCCTTACTATTAAGGGAAAATACTATAATTAAAGAATATACTTTATACTTTAAAGAATTTAAAGAAATACTTAAAATTAAAACTTAATAAATACCTTAAATTCTTATAGAAAACTAATAAGCTATATTAATTCGATATTAACTAGTACTATATAAAAGAGACTATACTATAGCTATTACTATAGTTAATACTTTTATAGCTTTATAATAAGAATAGTAACTATAAAGAGAATTTAAAGATAATCTATAAATACTACTTACTTATAAGTACTATAAGTATATTTTATAGAAATTATATATTTACTTAGATTATATAATATACCTTTAGATAAAAGTATAATATAATACTTTTTTAGTTAAGTTTAATAAATAAGTACTTTTAGAACCCTACCTAAGTATAAAACTAAACTATTAGAAAATCGATTAATACTACTTAAACGACTAAGTTAGATTATTAAAACCCGATTATAGTATACTATTTAAATACCGCGATAATTATAGTTTATTAATAAGATATCTTTTAAAGATATATAAAATTTATAAATACGCTAAAATAAAGGGTTATTATAACGCTACTTATTTTAAGGTATCTAAACCCTTAATCTTTTAAAGACTTATATAATAAGTTAAATATAATAAAGAAGATTATAATAAATATATATACTTAAACTATAGAGTTTATAAATATAAAAAGGTATAAGTATAGTATAAATAATATAATAGTATGCTAAAATATTATTAGTAATATATATAAAGGCTATAAGCTATATTTAATAAAGGGAAAATTAATATAGAAATATTATATAAAAAAATAAAAAGATATTAAATAAAAACTTAACCTTTAATATAAAAATAAATAGAATTATAAAGTATAGTATATAATTAACTATAAAGTAGTATAATATAAATAATATAGCGTTAAGAAATAAGAAATCTTTAATTAGCTATAAGAAATTAGTCTCTTAAGCTTTAATATAATACTATATAAAAATAATATTATATTTTTTTAGCTAACTTTTCGAAACTAAGCCTAAAACATAGAAAAAGTATACGCTTAGAACCGTTACGAATAGCGTATTACGCCCCCTTAAGTATAGCCTCGTATAGCTATTAGCGGGTGCGTAGTATACTACTAAAGATTATAAATTAAGCGAGGTTCTCCCTTATATAGGTAGAAAACTCTTCCCCGCCCTTACTAACTAAGGGTATACGCCCCCCCCGCTAATAGGACTAAGCCTAGACCCGACTTAGGACCCCGGCCTAGATATAAGGAGGGCCCTTTTAACCTTAACCCCCTTAACTTAAGGGTCGAAATAAGTACCTTAGAGGCTAGGGCCCGCTTAAAAGAAGCTCTAGAAAGCTAACGCCTTTTAAGGACCCTAGAAGAAAGGCCTAGGACCTAAGACTAGGACCTAGAGGATATTAAGATAGAAGATAATACCTAGCCTATACTAAAGACTAGCCTCTTTAGGCCTAGCCTAGCCCTACCTTAAGCTAGCTACTTCTAGCTTAACTAGCCCTTAAAGTAAGTAAAGGGGTAAAAAAGAGCTACGCTTAGTAGCCCTATTAGCCCTATACCTATTCGACCTACGATCTAACGCTTATAGTAGACCTAGCCCCGGCCTTAGTACCCCTTCCCTAAGGACTAGGCCTAGGGCTTCCTTTAGCAAGCCCTCTAGGCCCTTAAGGAAGCCTAAAAAATCAAACCCTTTTATAAGACCCTTATAGAAGGACTTAAGAAGGCAGCTATAAGGACCCTAGACCGCTAACAGCCCCCGTAACAGCCCCTATACTAGCCTAAGGCCGCCTAGTAGCCTAGGGCTACCTAAGGAAACCTTAAAGCAAGCTCGTAGGCTAAGGTTACCGTAAAGAAGGCGCCTAAGGCCCTAGCTAAGGCCCTAGCTAAGGCTCCGGCGAAAGCCCTAGCTAAAACCCTAGCTAAGGCCCTAGCTAAGAAGAACGTAAAAGAAGACTTTTAACTTATCCTAAAGCTAAAGAAGGAATCGCTAACGCTAACTATTAACCCTATTACGCTTCGTAACGAGCTTAATAAAGCTATAGGGGAACTAGCTATATATAACGACTAGTATTATTCCTAAGGGATAAACCTATCGAGGGGTTTATATTAGTAGATATAATAAGGCGTGGTCTAAGCAATAATAAGTATATTACGTTAGTAATAAGTCGGAGGTCGTAGACCGTAGACTATAACTAGGTAATTAAAATTAGAGATAGAATCGTAATAAAGATCTATATTAAAAGCTAGAGAGCTATCTATTTAAAGGAGTAAAAGTAGGTAGCTATATATACCTATAGAGACTATCCTTAGATTACGGTCCTAGCCGTAATCCCCTTCGTAGCTTACTATAGCTTACTCGTAAGCTATACTCTTAAATAGTAATCTATCTATATAAGGCTTACTTAGCTTATATACGCTCTAGGTAAGCTAAGCCTAAGTAACTTCTCGTCCTAACTATTATTCCGAGCCGCCTTATTATATAAACGTAGCCGGCTCTCCTACGGCCCGCTAACCGTAGTCATAATACGATATCTCTCTTCCTTTTAGTCTTATCTATAAGACCTATTGCTACCTTAGCCGCCGTATATAAATATACCCTTATCGCGCGTATATATATTCCCCGTTTTCGTCCTTTCTATCCCTTAGGATATACTGCTAATAGTATATCTAGTTACGTATTAAAGGATCGTTCTCGTAAGACCCTTAAGCGTATTCGTTTAGCTAAGTCTATTAATTATCTTAGTTTCGACGTTATACTATATTCTTTCTATTCGTCGCGCGGCTTCCACTATAAAATGCTAGAGAAATCTTCTAAGTATACCGAATATATACGGCGGGGTCGTTCCTACGATACGTCGGGCGTAGCGATTAGCTCTCGTAGGTAACTTCGTTATCCTACTTATTATTTATAGCTAACGTGTTTCCTAGTATCCCGAATAAATCTAGAGTCCGATCGATTAGATAAAGAAGAAGAAATTGCTAAGGAGCGAATATTAAAAGCTTAAGCTAACCTAAACGAAGCCTTAGCTCGTTTAGCGCGGCTTCGCCGTTAAAAGCGCTAGCTAAAGATAAAGGGTACCGAGATAGTCCGTCGGGGCCTTTATTCCTTAGATAACCTTAATAAGGCTAAGCGCTAAGAATCTAAAGCGGTGGTCGATATTTAGTCTATAGGTAGATTTAATATAATTAATTAGAATGCTATTAGTTCGTTAGGCGATTTTACGATGCCTAGGGTAGATTTTACTAGTAGAACTATCGAAGTAGAGAACTATAGTAGGTTAAGTGCTTAAGTAGTTCCTAGGTATTTTCCTTTAGTCCGTATCCCTTTTACTTAATAAAGTATTCTTATTACTAACCTTATTTTCTTATATTTAGTATTTATTCTACTTTATATTCTTAATCGTCGTTAACTTTAATTTTTTCTTATAGTTTAGCGTTTTATAGCGCTAGTTCTAATAATAAGATATAAAATATCGGGTATATCTATATTATTATTAATAGCGAAAGTTTATAGTTAACTTTTAAAATAGTTTTTTTAACCTTAAACGGTCTAAGTTTTTTAAAATCTAATTTATTGCTTAGTTGTTTTATTTTAATATTTCGTCGTATAAGGTAGACTATATCTCCCTCTTAAAAGATTAGCCCCTATAATCTTTTCCGATTATAGTAAGTAGATATTCGTTCCTTAACGAATTAAAGTTCTTATTATATTTCTTTATATAATTTTTATAGCTAATCTACTTATAGTATCGCTCGTTCCGCTTATAGTCCTTATTAAGTAACCTTAAATACTTCTAGGTTATATCCGTAATTAGCGTATACTAGTAAGAGCTTAGTTATTTCCGTAACTAAGCTATTATAAGCTAGTTACGCTATTAGTAGCTATTTAACTTAATCGTTTTATTCGTAGCTAATATAGTATCGTAAATATTATTTAAGCGTTTAGTTAAGTCGTTCTATTTATCTATCTATTTATAGGTAATAAGCTATACTAAGCTTATATTTCGTCCTTAATTATACTATAAGAGCTTACTAAAACTTAGCTATAAATATACTTCCTTTATTAGAGATAATCTTATTTAGTAGTCCGTAATTACTAATAATTATTTATAGGAATATATATACTAGCTCTTCTATATTACTTACTTCTTTATATAGTAAAAAAATACCTATACTTTATTAGTCTATTAGTAATAACGAATATACTATTATACTTAACGTTAGTTATAGGTTCTTTTAATAGTAGTAGCTTTATAATATAGTCGAAAGCTATCGAATCCTATAGTTTCTCTAGTACTAGTAGCGGTTATAATTCTCTATATAGTTTATATCGTTTAGCTTTACTTCGTGCGTAAAGTTTATATTCTTTAATAACTTATTATACTACTTCCTTAAGCTATAAGAAGTTATATTATCGTTTAATCCGTTTTATTATTCTTTAGATTCCTTAATATCTATATATTAGATATTTATATATATCTTATATAACTTTATCTCGTAATTCTAATAGTATCTAGATTTTATTTTTATATATTAGAACTTCTAAATATCCTAAGTTATATCCGTTTAGTGCTTTATATTCTTTTATCTATTTTAAGATCTTTTAGTAAGTCGAGTTATTAGGTTATACTTTAAATATTATATTTAGCTATCGTTGCTAGTAGTTCTTATTTTCGTTGATTTCTAGGAGCTATCCTTTCGCTATAGGTGCTCCTATATTATAGTTACTTTATCGACTAAGGGTATTAGCTTAACTATTTTCTATTCCTTTCCTATAGATTATTTCGTAGTCGAATTCTAATAGATATTCGGCCTATTAGATTTATCGTCCGTTTAATTATTACGTTATTATAAAATATAAGATATTCTTATAATCTATATAGACCTTAACTTTATACTTACTTCTAAAAAGGTAGTATCGAAATTCCTTAAAAGCTTAGATAATTATAAGGAATTCTTTATTATAGATAGGGTAATTAAGTTCTACGCTATATAGCTTCTTTAAGTAAAATATAATTAGTTATAGTCTTCCTTTATTATCTTTTTATCCGATTTATACTCCTAGAGTAAAGTCTAATATATCGGTTTTAAGTTCGATTTATTATTCTAGATTAAAGGTAGTTAAGACTAGTTCTTACGTAATCGTAGTCTTAATATATTTAAAAGCTTCGTTAGCTTTATCGTCCTATATAAATCCTTTTTCCTTCTTTATTAAGTTATATAGTAGTGCTATAATCTTTCTAAAATCTTTAATAAATTATTAGTAGTAATTTATAAATCCTAGGAAACTTTATACGTCCTTAACGTTCTTTAGCGTTAGCTATTCTTTAACTAAGTTAATCTTATCTTATTATATTTATATCTCTCTTAGTAAGATCGTATATCTAAGGAAGTCTACTTCCTATATATAGAACTTACTTTTCTTTAGTTTAACTAGTAACTTTATATTCTAAAGTACACGGAGTACCTTATAGACGTATTCCTTATATTCTTCTAGGGTATCTAAGAAGATTAGGATATTATCTAGGTATACTACTATAAAGATATCTAAGTATTTGCGTAGGATATTATTAATTATTCGTTAGAAGGTAGCTAGTATATTTATAAGTCTAAATAGTATTACTAAATATTTAAATAGTTTAAATTTCGTTTTAAAGGCTATTATTTATTTACGTCCCTTTTTTATATATATTAAGTTATAGGCGCCTTTAAGGTTAAGGGCTATAAACTATTTTTTACTATATAGTTAATCTTATAGTTTTAATATAAGCGGTAATAGTATTCGGTCCTTTATTATAATATCGTTTAGGCGTCTATAGTTAATAACTAGTTATAGCTTACTATTTTTCTTTAGAATAAATATAACTAAATAGCTTACTTTAGATATTAATATTTATATATATCCTTTTCGTAGATTCTCGTTAAGGTAGTCGTATAGCGTTTATAGTTGCTTTTTATTTAGGTTATAGATTTTATAGAACGTCGGCGTTATTCTATCCTTAAGATAAATTTTATAGTCCTATTAGCTATATTTAAGTAACCCTATCTTAAGTTCTTCTTTAAAGAGTTTATTATATTTTTAGTATTCCTAAGGGATATTCTTTATTCTATCTTATAGGCTTTATTCTTTCTCTTAAGAGCTAGTTTCTCTTAACTTAAGCTCTTTATTAATTTATTTAAGGTCTTTTCTTAAAGTAGTAATAACTCTTTAGATCTTTATATTATATCCTTTATTTTATTTATATTAGATACTAAGTTATATAGCCGTATTAGTTAGTATATAGGTCTTATTAGTCGATTTTATTATATTTACTAGTTCGGTTACTATTTTCGTTTATATCGCTAAAGCCTATAATAATTTACTTAAACGGTTATCCCTTTTATCTTATTTAGTAGCTAAATTATTATAAAATTTTACTTTCTCCTAAATCTACTAGTCCTAGAAACTTACGTCCTTATTCTAATATAGCTAGCTAGTTTTCTAGTTAATTAATAGGTTGCTCTCTTATAGCTATAGAAGTCCTAATATAAGGTTATATTCTTTAATATCTATAATATCGAAGTTAACTTATTTATTATAGCCCTAGATATTAATATTAAGGTAATTAATCTCTATATTAATAATTCCGTTATTATAGTTAAAGGCCTCTCCTTTAATATTCGTAAGTTTATATAGATCTATCTTATATCTCTATATAAGTCGGTAACGATTAACGACTCTAAGTAAAACGTAATTGCCTATCGCGCTATAGTCTAAAAGTATATATACGTAATATCCCGCGATTTAGATATCTAATACTATTTAGTCGCTATAGCTTACCGTTACTATATATAGGGTCCTTAGATCTTATTATATCGTGCTAGTCTATAGCCCTTTTATAGATAGCGTACCTTGTTTTTTACTTAGTCCTTGTTTGTTTTATTTAGGTATTCTTCTTTGATTTATTATTAATATCGTTTCTTTATATTTTCGTTGCGTAGTATCGTATCGGGGCTTAAGAGACTAAGTTCTTATAACTAATTAAAGATTTCTTATTTCTTAACGCTATATCGTTTATATTACGCTACTTTATAGTTAATTATATACTATACTTTATAATTTTATTTGTTTTCGTACTAAAGGTTAAGTTTTCGTTTAGTATCTTTTTATTTTTCGCGTAGTATTTCTATATCGATTTTTCCTTAGTTAAATACGGCTTATAGCCTTTATATATATTACTAATAATCTTTTAGTATATCGTTATATCGTTTATACTATACTTATGCTTTTTCGTGTTTATAAACTTTATAGTTTAAGTATATATATTCGTTATAATCTTCTTTATTATATTTAATTCGTTACGTAAGTCTTTAGAAGATTAATAGTTCGGAGGCCTTAGAGCGAGTAGCGCTATACTATTCCTCTATTTTAGCGTGTTTATAGATTTTATATATCTCTAAAAAATATCTCGTTAATAAACCGTAATTATCGCGGTATTTAAGTAGTATACTATAATTAGGTTCTAATAATATAACTTAGTTATTTAGGTAGCGTTAATTAATTTTCTAATAGTTTAGTTCTATACTTAAGTAGGGTTTCGAAAGTACTTATCCCTCGAACCTAACTAGGAAGGCGTTATATTATACCTTTATCTAGAAGTATATTATATAATCTAGGTAGACGTATAATATCTATAAAATATACTTATAGTACTTATAAGTAAGTAGTATTTATAGATTATCTTTAAATTCTCCTTATAGTTACTATTCTTATTATAGAGCTATAAAGGTATCGATTACGGCGATAGCTATAGCGTAGTCTCCTCCGCGTAGTACCGGTTAATATCGAATTAGTATAGCTTATTAGTTTTCCATAAGAATTTAAGGTATTTATTAGGTTTTAATTTTAAGTATTTCTTTAAATTCTTCGAAGTATAGAGCGTGTTCTTTAATCGTAGTATTTTCCCTTAGTAATAAGGGTAGTAGTATAAGTTCGTTCTCGTCTTCTATTTCTCTAGGTATTTCTTATTCTTTAGAGCTTATATCGTCGATACTTCGTTATTCCTCTTTAGGTTATTATCTAAGTTTCGTAAGTATAAGGGCTATATTTATATCTTCTTTATTATATTACTTATAGACTACCTATCGTTATTATTGATTTTTATTTCGTATATCTTCCTAGAATTATTTACCGTTTTTCCTAATCTAGTCTTAAGAGACTCCTTTAGGATAAAGGTATTTTAGTTCTATAAATTTAACTTATTTCTATATTTTAGGATTCCTTTATTATATTATTATAAGGGTTTTCTTTAGTAGCTTTAAGAACTATCTAGTACTATTCTTATTGCTTAGGTATACTATATATTCGTTATCGTAGTATATAGTTTAACTAAGGAGTTTATACTTTAGTTCCTATCTATTAGTAGCGTTTAGGTGTTTCTTACCTTCTAGGGCTAGTGCCTAGTAGGTTTTCTTTTCCTTATAAGGTTATCTATATTCTTTAAAGTAATATCTAAGTTTCCTATAGTTAAAATACTTTCCTTTACTTTTCTATATTATATCTAAATCTATCCTACCTAGGTTAGTTATATAGGCGTAGGCGATAGGAGTTTCGCGCTTCTTTTTATAGTTAGCGCGTTAGTTAAAGTTATTCTTATAAGAAGGGTTTTAGTTTCCTCTTCCTTATTTCTTTTCTTAGCGTCGCGCGTACTATCTATCGTCGATTCGTACTACTATAGTAATATAGTCTAAGAGGTTATTAGGTCGATTTTCCTTATAGAGTTCGTCCTTAACTTCTTCCTTAAGCTTATTATAGAATCGTAATATAAGAGGTTCGTCGTCCTAATTAAGCTTTAAGGTAACTTAACGGAACTTTATAGTATAATCCGATACTAAGGTCCTTTATTAAAGTTCTCGAAGTTTCTATTTAGCTTCTTATTCCTTATTAGTTATTCTAAATACCTTTATAATAGCTTCTTTAAATCCTTAGAAACTAGTAAAGACTTCGTCTATCTTATTATCTCGTTACGCTAGTTAATTATCGAGAAAGTCCCTTATAATAGGTCTAAACTAAGCGAGTACTATTCTAGATAAATAATTTCCTATATAGAGTACTTTTTCGACTAGGTCTAAAAGTTTCGTAGGGTAAAACCGGTAGTAGGCCTTAAGTTAGGTAAGAAAGTCTTAAAGCGTACTATAAGTACCGTCGAATAGTCCTAGCTATTTTAGTTTAACTACTTCTCTAAGGTCCTTAACTTATCCGTTGCCTCCTTTATTCCTAAGTAACTATACCTTATATTAAAGGGCGATAATTTCGCGTATTATATCCTAAGGCGATATAGTAGCTCTAGAGTTAGTTAATCTAGCTTACTATATAGGTATATTAATAGTTACGATATTACTTAGAGTAACGCGGTATTATATTAAATAAGAGCTTTTAACGTATAACGACTAGTATTATTCCTAAGGGATAAACCTATCGAGGGGTTTATATTAATAGATATAATAGGGCGTGGTCTAAGTAATAATAAGTATATTACGTTAGTAATAAGTCGGAGGTTATAGACTATAGACTATAACTAAGTAATTAGAATTAGAGATAGAATCGTAATAAAGATCTATATTAAAAGCTAGAGAGCTATCTATCTAAAGGAGTAAAAGTAGGTAGCTATATATACCTATAGAGACTGTCCTTAGATTACGGTCCTAGCCGTAATCCCCTTCGTAGCTTACTATAGCTTACTCGTAAGCTATACTCCTAAATAGTAATCTATTTATATAAAGCTTACTTAGCTTATATACGCTCTAGGTAAGCTAAGCCTAAGTAACTTCTCGTCCTAACTATTATTCCGAGCCGCCTTATTATATAAACGTGGCCGGCTCTCCTACGGCCCGCTAACCGTAGTTATAATACTATATTAGTTCTATCGACCTTAAATAAAAGTAATATAGTTATAATAATAAAGGCCCTATATATAGTAAAAAAGCTTCTAGAGTAACGGGAGAAGTAGTCCCTATACCTTAAGGAGCTACCTATTAAATCGGCCGACCTTCCTATTAGCTAGACTAAGCTAGTAGCCCGGAGCGTCCCTAACCTCCTAGAAACCCCTATCCTCGATATCTTCGCTATAAAAGCTAAAACCTTTAGCGGGATCGATATCCTAGGGCAGCTTAGGTAGCTAGGCCCCCTAGGCTTAACGTAGAAGGTAGGATCGGTCGTCTTTATAGTCCCTTTAAAAGCTATAAGGGCCGAATACCGAAAAAAAGGCCTTTATATAGCAGGGCTATAGATTTAAGTTAAGGTATATAAGGAATATACTATACGCACGTAGTGCTATAGGTGCCTTTCCTTTAGCTATAACCCCCGGACCTGCCGGCAGCCTATTAGGTATGCCTTTTACCTAGAAAAGCACTTAACTAAGGACTATAACTACCCTAGCTATAAGGCTAGCTAAGGCTACTCTTACTTTAAGGTCTAATACTATAACTATAAGAGAGAGCACCTTATAACTAATAAAGTATAATATAAAGTCTATAAGGGAATAACTAATACTTAATAGCCTTAGCCCCCTTATACCTTTAGGGCCCTTAAAGCCCCCTAGGCCCCTTAGGCCTAACTATAACCCTATTAGTATTATATAGTATAATACTAATAGGTAGTTTAACGGGTAAGATCGTACCCCTATAGATATTAGCCCGTTAAAGGGATAAGACCCCTAGCGCCCCCCCCCCCCTTTCTTACCTCCTTCGAAGTATACTTAAAGGCTTTATAAAGACCTTAATTATCTAATTAGGCATCTTCCTTAATTATAGTTAATTTAAATTTTTATTTTTCCCCTTTAAAGTAAAGGCCGCTAGTTACGCGACTCTAGTAGAGATAAAGAGGTATAGAGTAAAGAAATCTCTAAGACTTATATCTATAACCTAAGGCCCTTAGAGCTATATATAAGACCGATAATTAGATAATTACGTAGTTAATTACTCTACTAATCCTTAGCTACGTACTACGCGTGCTTTAGGTATATACCCTTATCCCTATTAAAACTAGTCTCTAGGGCGTAAACTTATTATTCCGTTCTATTTATATAGCAACGAGTAGCTTTACGAAGCTAAGAATACCTAGAGGACGACGGTATTATTTAGAAAAAATAAAATCTAGGGATTTAATAATTAAAGTAGTAACTACCTTAATAACTAAAGTTAAGGACTTAATAAGGCGATAGACTTACTAGGAAATAAATAATTAGATAATACCTTCGCTAGTAGTAAAGGAAAAGTAATAAGCTAATACTAAAAAACCCTAAGCTCTTATTATCGGCCCTATAACCCCTAATACTAGCGACTTAGTTAAGAAACTATAATCTTAATATAATGCTTTAAAAGATATAAATAACGACGATAGCGTAATCTAGACTATTCTAGAACCCTACCGAGACCTCTTACTTATATACGTACTAATAATACTAATATAGGTACTAACGAGGGATACCTTAATAACCTTAACCTTAGCTCTCCTCTACGCGGTAGCTTATAGAGAACGCTTACTTCCCGCTAATAGATAAGAAGGTAAGTAATAAGATAGTTATAATAAGATATCCTTTAACTCCGAAAACTCTAACTTTAAATTTCGTAACCTCGTAATCTATAGGTATACTATATCTAGAAACGCTAGCTATTAAGAGGGATTATTTAATCCTACTACTAGCGATATAAAGAAAATTAAGGTAGATATTAATAAGATTGCTAATAGACTTAGAGATATACTTACTAGAAGCTAAGATAACCTTATAGGAAGACTCTACTAACTACGACTCCTACCTATTAGTAAATTTAACGGTAAAAATATAACTAAATTCCTTAAGAAGTTTAAACGGGAGATATATATTAACTATATCTATAATAAGGATAAAATAAACTAGCTTAAAGTCTATATCTCTTTTATATAAGCCCCTACTATTAAAATTCTTATAAACGGACTTACCTAAAAAGAAGTAAAAAAGAGACTCCTTTAATACTACTATATATATAATATTAAATAACTAGAAACTACTAACGACCGCTTAAACTATTATAATACTAAAAAGCCTAAGACTATTATAAAAGTTATAGAATAGCTTAGTCTCTACTTATACCTATAGCGTAAGGTATAACCTAATAGCTAGGAAGAATCTATAGTTTAGTTATACTTTATCTACTATATAATACTAAAGGAGCTTATTATTAATATTATAAAGAGAAATAGGAAGATATCTAAAGTTATCTCGAAACTCCTATATAAAAGCCTTATCTATATAATTAATAACTACTTAGCACCTCGCTAGGATATTAAGCGAAGAGATATAGTATCTAAAGTCTATAATTAGAAGCTTAAGAACCTAAAGAAAGACTAGCTCTTTAGGGAAATTAATAAAGTAATAAAGGAAGCCGAATCTAATAAGGGCGAAGAAAAACTTCCTAAAGAGTTAAAGAAAATAAATAAGAAACCTAGATAGCCCGTAAAGGAGATCTTAGACTTAATAAAAGCCTTTAAAGATATAAAGATTAACCTTACTCGCTAGTAAGAGTAGATATTTAACTAGCTTAATAGGGAATAAAAACGTATTAATAGTAAAAGCTATTCTTTAAGTTATAGATAAGGAGGTAGCGTAAATACTATCGGATTTTACTACCTATCTAATTAATATACGTAGTTTTAGGTTAATACTTTTAACTAGCCTAAGAGATACTTCTATTATAGTAAAGAAGGATACTACCCTAATAAGTATAAGGTATACTCTTAGGACTACGAGATCGGATTTATAATATATAAAGTAGTAAATAGGACTCTTTACTTTAAAAGAAAAGATAATAAAAGCGTAATTCCCCTAGTACTTATTAATAGGTTTTCTTAAATAAGTATATATATTTAAAGGCTTATCGTATACTAGGTAGATATATAGCTAGACTCCTTTATATTACTACTTATAAAATAGGTTAAAGCTATAGTTATACTATCTTACTTAAATTAAGCTATTAATAAAAGAGAATCCGGTTTCTTAGACTAGTTCTAGAGATATAGAAGCCTATATAAGTAGAAGCTAAGGAATCTAGAAGTAAGTAATATAAGAAAAGAAGTAGGAAGGATATCGGTTATTATAATTATAGATAATATATAATAAAGCGATATATATAATTAGATAATCTATATAACTACGATAGGGATTAATACCTATAAGGGGAAAAGATAAAGAGTTAAAGAGGACGTAGAGGAAATCGAGATAACGAGAATAGTAAAAACTAGCCTAAAGATTATCCCTATATACTATAGATATAAAGTAGATCTAGATAAGAAGTTCGATAGACTTATAGATAAAATCGTTAGAGAAATTATATATAAAAGAATCCCGATCCCTTTAAATTACTTAATTAACTTTATTCCTTAACTAAGCGAGAGACTTAGTATAAGATATATAGATATAGCCTAAGGTATAGAAAACACTAAATTCTAAACCCTAGAGAAAGTAAAGAGCAATATAAGACCCTATAGAGCTATAATAACGGTTATAAAAGTAGCTAAAGATAATATAAAGAGTAGTTTACTCCTCCTTAAATATCTATAAAGAAAACTCACGGTAGCTTTAGTATAAGTCGAAGAATAGAATAAAGAATGCTAGGTCGAACTAATTAAGCTTACTTACCCTACTTATAAAGAATCGGATTATAAGTACCTTAAAGTCTAATAAGTACTAAAGGAAGTTAGGTTTATAACTAATATAATTAGCGTAACGTAACTAGCCTAAGGACTATCTAATTAATAAACTCTAGAGGTAATAAGACTAAAGAAAGATAAATTTATTATATAGGAAGTAGTACTCTTAATAAGATACTAGGAGATAACTCTAGAAGACCTTATAGCGATTCCTATAATACGTATAAATATAGTCCTTATACCTTTCCGCTCGCTTAAGTATATATAAGACCTACCCTATATTTAAGTATAGCTTAGTAGCTAGAAAGCTAAAGTTATAAGCGCCTTAATCGATACTAGGTCTAAAGGAAACCTTATTACTAAAAGATATATAAACGTATACGGGCTTAAAATCCTACCGATAAGAGCATTAATAATAGCGTATACTAGGTCCCCTATAGATATAGTTAGGGAGGTAAAGACTAATCTCTATCTAGGTATAGCCTAGATACTAATCCGTCTTTATATTACGCTAGATAGAGTCTTAGTCCCCTTTATCTTAGGCATACTATTTATTAGAGCCGCGTATATATTATTTAATTATTCCTTAAGGAACGGCGATATATAGGTTAAATATTAGATCGGCACTATCTAGGTAGTTACGCTAGCGGTAGGAGCTATTAGATAGGAGCTTCTAGACGAGGTCGATATAGTAAAATCCTTTTAGACTACGACCTTAATAGTTAATAAAGACGTATATAAAAGACTAAAGCTCGAGGAGACTATATAGGAAATAGCTACCTAGCTCCTAAGAAATTTTTTTTAGGCTTTAGTAATAGAAGTTAAAGAAGATAACCTAGGAGCTACTTAATAATTATAGAAAGAACCCCTTATAGATACCCCGATAGCCGAGATTCTCTTACTAGGAGGCAAGATCCTTAGTTATAGAGGGGGCGCTAACTAAGTCCTTAACCTAGCCTACGCTAGCGTAAACGAGCCCTTAATAGTACTAGTACGATAGTAATTAATTATAGATAAAGGAGATAAGGCGATTCTAGCTATCGGATCTAAGATAGTAAAAGAGATTATTAAAGTTATAGTTATAAAGGCTATAGGAGAATTTAAGAAAAATATTATTAGAGCTAGAAAGAAGTTTAGAAAGATCTAGAAGGTTAAAGTTAAGATAAGGAGGAAACGACTTATTAGATTATATAATCTAAGAGTTAATACTCTTTTTAAAAGAAAAGTAGATAAGATTAACCCTATTAACGATACTCTATTAAACGGCTCGACGCTAAAAGGGGACCTTAACTAAAAGAAGACTAAATAGAATACCGTTAAAGATAAGATATAGCTTAGACCCTACCTAGAATACTTAATAGGAAAATTCTTAAGTATATAAAAAGGAAAGCGGCTAATATAAGAAAGACTTAAAGTAATTTACGAATAATTTAAGGGCTTTTTTATAAAGGCAGAAATCCGGATCTTCGATAGTATTCTATTTAATAGGGAAGTAGCGTTATCCTAGGACTTTATAGAAAGAGGTAAAGTCGACCTAGCTATAGCCCCCCTATAGGTTATTAGGATAATAGAATATAAGGCGTAGTAAGTAGCCTTAATCTTAATCCTAAAAGCGATAGAGTAGAAAGTTATCGATATCCTTAAAATTAGACTAGAAATAGGAGTCCTTAAAAAAGGGCATAGGCCTTATAAGAACCCTTTTTTTCTAGTAGTAAAGAAAGATAGAGGACTACGCCTAATTAATTCCGCTACGCGTATAAATACCGTTATAATAAGAGATACGAACCTATTACCGAATATAGACGAATTTAGCGACTATTTCTCGATATATAAGATCCTTTCCCTCTTAGACCTTTTTTTAGGCTATAATTAGATCCCTCTTAATATTAAAAGCTATAACTTTACGATATTCGCGATACCTATTAGCCTCTTATATATATATATACTCCCTTAAGGGGCTATAAACTTAGTTAGCTAATTTATAAGGATAATATAAAGAATCCTATAAGACCTTATATTAAATATCTATAGGAATTTCCTTAATAATATAGGTATTAAGGGGCCCGATATAACGTATAATAATAAAGAGGTAGCGCTAAGAGTAAGGAGATTTATCTTTAAATACCTTATTAACCTCGATAAAGTCCTAGTTAACGTTAAACTCTTTAGTTATACGATTATAGGGGCTAAATCGAAATTCTACTAGTAAGTAACCGAAGTTATCGGTTATATCTATAGAATAAATAAAAGGTGCCCTATAGAAGCTAAAGTTATTAAAATTAAGGAATAGATAAGATGCCTTAATATAACGTATATTAAAGCTTTCCTTAGTATCGTAGGATACTATCGAATCTAGATTAAATGGTTCGCTATCTTAGTAAAACCCCTTATAGACCTACTAAAGAAAGAAGTCTATTAGGAATAGGGAGATAAATAAGTAAAAGTAATAGCTACCTTTAAGGAAGCTATTACTAATCTAGTCTTTTTAGTATCCCTCGACGTTAGCCTAAGAAGAGGAGATATTATTCTAATATATAATGCTAGTTTACTTAGCTAGGGGGCAGTCTTAATATAAATCGTCGATAGAAAGAGGCGCCCTATAAGGTTTAAAAGTAGAACGTAGTTACTAGTAGAAGCTAAATACGATGCGACAAAGAGGGAGTATAGGGCTATATTAAGTGCGCTTAGGAGACTAAGAATATACCTATATAGCGTATATTTTATCCTAGAAACTAACGTATAGGTCTTAGTCGATTAACTAAAAGGTGCCCTTAAAGATATCCCTAGAGCTATAGTAACTCGCTAGATAAGCTATATTTTCCTCTTTAACTTTACTATATAATACGTTAAAGGTAAGAAGAATAGTACAGCCGATAGACTCTTAAGAAAGCCTAAAGGACCTTTTAATATATTAGATAGGGAAATAGAAGGCGATATTAAAGAAGTTATAGACTTTTACTTAAACGTAGTATAAGGGACTAAGTTATAAGGGGACTACTTAAAGGAATTAAGGATAATTACGGACTTCCTTTTAACGTTAAAACGGCCGGAGGGCCTTTCTAAATAAGACTATAGGAAGCTACGTCTAAAGAGTCTAAATTTCTATATTAAAGATTAAAAGCTTTAGCGACTCCCTAGGAAGGAAGAAAGGGGACCTATACTAGTTATAGACAACCTAAAAGAACGGAAAAGGATTATCGTAAAGTACTACGCGTAAATAGGATATAAAGGATAATAAGTTATATATACGTTTATAAAGAATAGGTATTAGTAGGCTAGCCTTTAAAACGATATTTATAGCGTAATCTCTTCCTATAAAAAATACTAATACTTTACGACTAAGAGACCTTAGGAAGTTATAACCACGACCGCGCCTAGCTACCCTATAAGTAAGATTTACTTCGATAGCTAGTATATACTATCTAATTATAGGTATTTATACCTTATAAAAGTATAAGACGACCTTACTAGATAGGTAAAAGTAACCCTAGTTAAGGAAATTACCGTAAGAGCTATAACTAAATTTATACTCTTTATTATTTATAGGTATAGCGTAATACTATACGCTATAATTAATAGAGGGCCCGAAATAAAGAAAGACTTTAAGTATATCTTAGAGGATATAGGCGTTAAAGTTATTTAACCTTTAGTATATAATTTAAAGGTAAACGCGGTAGTAGAATAAGGGCACTAAAGGTTAATAATAGTACTTATAAAAATAGTAGAGAAAAAGGATAAGTAGATTAGATACCTTAACTAAGTAATCCTTATAAACTAAATAGTAGTTAGAGAGTCTTATAGAATATTAGCTTTCTACTTACTATATAGATAGGAACTAGTACTACCTCTTAAGGTAGAATACCTAACTTAGTGACTAATTAACTAAGATAAAGTAAAGATAAGAGAATAATTATTTAAAGTATAAGTATAAGTTTTAAAAAAGAAAGAAAAAGATATAGAAGAAGCTAAGAAAAGAGTAATAAGATATCGGAATCGATTAGTAGAGAAGATAGATAAAGCTAATAAGTATATAATAAGGAAAGAAAGCCTATAACCTAGAGACCTTATTTTACTATTCGACGTAAGACGATTAAATAATCTAGGGAGGTAAGCTAAGTATTAAATAAGGTAGAACGGCCCCTTTTAAGTAGTATCGCGCTCGGAGTAGTCTAAGGCGTATAGGATTAAGACTTTAAATAGAATCGTGCTTAATAAGATAATCCTAGGAGAGTATCTAAAGAAGTTTAAAAAAGATAAAGAAGGTTAGTAGTGCTCTATTAAGGACGACTAGTTACTCTAAGATAAGATTACTCTTAATAAGAGGAGAAAGGAAGAAATAATAGATAAAGTAGATAATTTACTACTCCTACTAAGTAAAGAAGCTTTAGATTAGATAGTACTATAGTCATAACGACTCCTTAATAAACCTTAGAAGGATTAAAGCTAGGAAGAGGAAGAAAAGCGACTATAGATACCTAAGAAAGGCCTAAGGTATACGATCGAGGTTTAGCTACTATAACTTAGTAAAGTAAAAAAGGATCTCTATATAGGAGCCCTAAGGACGCTAATCTAATAAGAAAAGGAGGAGGTAAAAAGGAGCTAAGGAGAAAAAGGTAGTAAAGATAAAAATCTATAACTATCGTAAGAAGTATACTAGAACCTAACTAGTAACCTAGGCACCGTCTAACTATCTAATTAAAGGACGACTATAGTAGCCGAGATATTTATAAGCGCCCTACTTACTACCTTACCGTTTTAAATTTTCTACTTAAAGCTCCCTAAGTAGATAAAGATAATATTTCCTACCCTTCCTTAATAATAACCTACCCTTTACTACCTTAAAGAAGATAAATAGAGATATAATTAAATAATAAAGTAAGAAAATAAATATTCTTACTACCTACCTCCCTTAAGAATAGGATTTTTTACTTTATAGATAGGGACGTTTATTCTTTATTATAGAGGGGGAGACCCGCTATAGCGAAAATAAACGCGCCTATAAGATAAATTTTAATATATTTTCGACTTACTAAATTAAACGCGTATAACCTTAAGAGAAAAACTTTTACCGCTAAAGATAGCGACTAAATAAGGCTACTTACTCCTAGTAAACCTACTATAAACTACTATAAAGCGAACTTAAAGACTATTTAATTATTACTTAAGAGAGAGCTTATTAAACTTATATAATCTCTTTCTAGGTAAAACGGGTATAAGGTTAATTTCCTCCCTTTTCTTTAAATCCTTAGTAAGACTAAAGGGATTAAGGATATTACGAAGAAGATAAGGGGCGGTCTTATTACTAATATACTTATTGTAAAACTTATTAGTCTCGAGGTCGGTATAGAAATTATAACTATATATATAGTTAGCGAATCTATTAAGGTTATAAGTAGCCCTATAGTATCTAAGGAAGTACCGCTATTTATAAATAGGCGCTTTAGTTAAATCCTAGATATAGTTAGCGTAAGAACCGCTAGTAGTGCCTAGAAAAGAGATATACTTATAAAAAGGAAATATAACGTGCTTATAAGCGGAAGTTATAGTTATTTAATAAGTTTAAATATACCCTTAATAAAGGCGAGGATTATAAGTTCCGTATAAAGTAATTAGGACTACTTAAGAGTATTCTTACCGCCCTAAACTAAGCTAAGAAAAGAAGTATCGGCGTAGATAAGCGATTTCTATAGGAATATAAGTTACTAGCCGACGTTTATAATAAAGGGTATAGAAGACAATTTAATTATACCGACCTAGCGTACTCTTAAGAAAGTAAGAAAAAAGAGAGCGACCGCGCGCTTTAATCTTAATAATATTAGGAGCTTTTAACGGAACCTATAACTAAAAGGCAATTTCTATATAAATTAGAAACCCTTAGTAACCGATATTATTTCTATTATAGACCTAGGTCTCGAAGTAACTATAGATCTATAAAAGAAGACGGTTAAAATAAGCTAAGCGAGATTAGATAAGTTAGATAGTTATTACTTAAAAGTACTTTATATAAAAAGGAAAGACCTTAGTACGATAATTCTAAGTAAGAAGAGTAGTAGTAACGAGGGAAGGTCGTAGAAAAGTAGTTAAAGAGAGGTTAACGATATCTAGTAGCTCTTTAGTTTCGAGCTTAGCGGTTTTATAAGATATAATAAAGAAAAAGAGGTAGTCGTAAAAGGAGAAGATAAGAGGTAGCGGTCTAGAGAAATAAAGAAGATAGAGGAGAGAAGAGGAAGAAGAGGAATAAAAAGAGTAAAGAGGAGAAGAAAAGAGTAGAGATTAGATAGCTTACTAATCGATAACTAGCAAAAGAAGCTATTTAAGCGTAACCCCTAAACACGCCCGAGACCTTACCGCTATAGAGGCTAGCTAAAGTAACTAATAACCGCGCGCTCTAATAACTATTTATTCCTCTCGCTATACCCTCCTTCTTCCTTCCTTCTTTATCCTTCTATATATATATATATATATATACTCTATACGCTTCCCTACTTATAACGATCCCCTCTATTAATATAACTCTTATATATATATATAATACCCTCTTAGCCTCTTAGCGTTATAACTTAGAACTACTTACCTTAACTATCTAATCTTATCTTTTCCCTTTCTTTCGCTTACTCTACCCTTTCCTAAGATATAGCAGCGAACCTAAATAGTATCCTAGGCCTAGCTATAGACCTCCCTAAGAATACCGCTATCTTCTTTAGCGTACTACTATTTAGGAGTAGGAGCTCTATTTTACCTACTTACTACGGCGAAGTTAAAGTAGAAGGCGGTAAAGGGCGCTTCTACGCTAAAGACAAGGAAAAGTTTATAGACTAAGACCGACGAGACGTTTATAGGCAGAAGCAACCTCCTTAGTACGTCTATAGAGACTATTAGCACCTAATACTAATAGGCCCTATTAGATAGCGGGATATTACCCTTAAAGACGCTCGGATAATATATAAGGGCGTTAAAAAGATAAACGGATTTGCTAGGAATAAGGCCCGCTAGGAAGAGTATATCGTCGACGTATATAACTTTCTCTATAGAGCTATCGATAAACGATAGGCTATAAGCTTTAGCCTTAGCGCGATAATTAAGATCTTAATAAGAGGTATCGAGAACGCGGTATGCCCTTTACCTTACCTACTATCGGTTTATACCGACTACTAAGGGGAACCTATCGAAGATATAGAAGATAGATATATAAAGTACTATAAATACTTAAACGATAGGGAGTATCTAATTAAGTTTACCGCTCCTACCTTTAACCTTAGTCGCTTTACGTATAAATAAAGGTATATAACTAGAGTTATTAACTTTTTAGTAGGACTAAACGAAGGGGGACTTTACTAAGGAGCGTTCCTCTAGGACCGTAGGGAAGGAAACTTAGTTATTTTCGATGCTTAGAAAGAGGGACGGTACGCTAGACTCTATATATTCCTATAAGTATAGCGGTAGTTTCTTTATATCCTCTAAGTCCCTTATAACTTTACCTATACGCTAGTCCCTTATACCGCTTAGTAGGAAGGGTAGGAATACGGCTACTTAGCCTTAATAATAATCTAATACTAGGTTAAAGGTATAGTCGGGCTACGCCTTAAGATAATTAAGCAGCGATACTTAAAAGTTAAAGTAATTCTAGAGTAAAGGTATAGGGTAATATAAAAAGCCCCGTAAATAGATAAAATCTTATACTAAGACTAGTATTTCTTTAAGCTAGATAAGAGGATAAGTATAAAAGGCTACGTCGATAGGCTAATATATAGAATCTAAGCTATCGCGGCGAACGAACTTAATTATATATAAGCGATATTATAAGGTAGCGGAGTTTCCTAGTAGTTTAATAGCGGGGTTAAATAACTATAAAGGATACTATTTAATTAGGGTTTAATAACTTTTAGCGGAGTCTTTCCTATAAGGATTCCTAGGTATAAACGGATTTACTAATATAACTATATTATTTTAAGAGATTAAGAAGAATAAGACCTTTAAGAGGTCCTAGAGGTAGTTAACCTCTAAGATAAGCCTAGCGGATAGAAACTACTACTTTAAAGAGATATAGAACTAGCTTATATAGTAAGGAGAGCGAGAAAAGAGCTAACTACGCTAGCTACCCTTATAGAGTAACTTAACCTAATCGCTTAAGCTACGCGCGGTTTCTTTATAAGACTCCTCCTTAAAAAGACCCCTAACTATTTAATCGCGCTAATAGGGATCGAGAATAGGCCTAGACCTTCGTTACCTTAAGCGTTAACTAAATTAAGCTCCTTATCTAAACTAAGTAGCCTTTCCCTAAGTAACCTTAAGATAGGATCCCTACCCTAGAATCTATAAAGGAGAGAGCTAAGCGCCCCTACTAGTTCCCTTATCTATATAGAAACGACGCTTTTATTTTCCCCCTTAGATATATAGCTAATTAAGCCTACTCCTCGCCCGCTATTAACGATCCCTCTAAACGTATAAAGGAGTAAAAGACTTATAACCGTACCCCCGCCGATAGCCTAATAAGAAGCTAGTAAGGAAGAAAGGTAGATAGCGCGGCTACTAACTCGCCTTAGGACTCCGAAATTACTAGGCGCTCGGTTAATTACCTTAAGGCCGAAGACTCTAGTAACGCCTACGGCGCGCCCTATTACTCCCTAGAAACGAAGTATAGTAATAGCCTCTCCGGCTATAGTCCCTATAAGGTTTATACTAGGCTTTAAACCCTCCTAGGTTAAAGGAGTTAAAAACCTAGGAATATATTAGAACTACCGCTAGGATATTAACAACTATAATTCTATATATTTACGTAGGACTATTAGTAACGCAATAACGACTAGTCTATAAGACTCTATAGCTTATTTAATCTAGCTATACCTAAAGCTATAGACTAGTAAAGATACTAACTACTTTATTTCCCTAACGCCCCTAGGAATAATAAGCGCGAATACTTAAGAGCGTATATAAGGGGTAGTAGATAATTATCTAAAGAAGGAAGTATATAAGTAAAGATAGGAAAGAGCTAAATAAGTAGCTCGTAGGTAAAGGGAGGAATAAATAACGCGAAGGGAAGGGATTATAGTAAAGGAAAAAAGTTCCGTCGATAGTTTATTTACTTACTTACGTGCTTAGGAAGAGAGCCTTACCTATTATTATCGCGCCCTTTCTATTAGTATCTTAGGTCGGAAAGTCGCTAGGGAGGAGTTTAATAGGTAAGATCGCACCCTTATAGATATTAGCCCGTTAAAGGGATAAGACCCTTAGCGCCCCCCCCCCCTTTCTTACCTCCTTCGAAGTATACTTAAAGGCTTTATAAAGACCTTAATTATCTAATCGGGTATCTTCCTTAATTATAGTTAATTTAAATTTTTATTTTTCCCCTTTAAAGTAGAGGCCGCTAGTTACGCGACTTTAATAAAGATAAAGAGGCATAAAGTAAAGAAATCTCTAAGACTTATATCTATAACCTAAGGCCCTTAGAGCTATATATAGGACTAATAATTAGATAATTACGTAGTTAATTACTTTACTAATCCTTAGCTATATACTACGCGTGCTTTAGGTATATACCCTCGTCCCCGTTAAAGTAGGAAATAGCTAACCTATCGATCCTAGAGTAAGCCTTAGAAATAAGAGCGGACCTTATCTTATTATAAGAGCCTTACCTCTATAAGATCGATAATAGCTATATCCTTATATAGTATCTAGCCTATAATATTATAACTCCTATCCCTTTTACTAACTTTTCTAAGCTCGCTAAAAGGCCTAGGGTTATAGCTTATAAGAGGAAGGAAGCTTAGATAGAAGCTAGCCCTAGCTTCGACCTCTTTTACGATCCTAATATATAGGCTATAAGGGTAAAAGGCGCCGAGCTATTTACCCTTATTAACCTATATAATAAAAAAGAAGTTAAAGGGGCCCTAGCTAGCTAAGGCCGGTAAGGGCCCCTTATAATAGAAAGGCTACTACTAATAGCCTAGCTCCTATAGTAGCCCTTCCTATTAGTAAGGGACTTTAACCTATACTACCTTTATTAGAACCCTTTTATAGAACCCTTTAAGGCTAATAAGGTAGAAGCCCTTATTAGCTAGCTCGACCGCTATAAGGCTTCCTTATTAATAGATCTTAAGGTAGTTATAGAAGGTACTTATTAAAGGAAAGGCTTAAAAGGGGCCTCGGTTATAGACCTTACTTTCTATAGCCCCTTTAAATAGCTAACCTAGGCTAACTTTTACTTCTTAGAGGCTATAAGCTTAGATTATAGGCCTATAGCCTTTAAAGCTAGCTTAAGGGGCCCTAATAGGCTACTACTAGCTAGGCCTACTACCTATAATTATAGGAAAGTAGACTAAAAGGTATTCTCGGAATACTTAGCTAAGAAGGAATAGGACCTCCTTATAGCTATAGTATAAGAATATACCCTTATATTCTTATTTTACTATTATAAAGAAATAATAGGCATAGGGAGGCTTTATAGAATAAGCTAGTAAAAAGAGGCTCTATAATATAGTCTAAGGGAATAACCCTTAAAAGACAAAGACCTCTACTAAACATCTATACCTTCCTCTAGGAAAAGCGGGTCAGGATAAGCCTATCCTTATAAACAAAAATATATATAAAATGCATAAGTTAATTACGAGTAGAACGGATACCCTATTGCCTATTTTAGCCTAGCGGTTCCGAAGATATCCGCGATACGAGAATAGGTAGGGCATAGAACATTCTAGTTAAATCCACTACTTATACTAGAACCTATAGTCTTACGTTAACCATCACGCTATAATTAGACCACCTACTAAGTTAGGAAGATATACTATAGATAGAGCTTTTTAAGCACTATAGAATATACTAGAAAGCTTACTAATTAGTCTACTAGTAGGCGAGCAATAGTCTATAAAAGACGAAGGATTTCCCTAGGAGTAGTAGATAGAATAAGTAAGTTCGTAAGTATCTTTTACAACGCTATTCTTTTAATATATTATTTAGCCCCTTATATGCTCGTTATAAATTCCGGACGAAATCCTACCCTATACTCCTTTAGCCGGTCTTTCCGCTTACGTTATCGATTACCCGATTCTACGCTTATTACTTATACCTTCTTATATATAGAGAGGGCTATAAAAAGAGATAACTTAGAAGGGATAGCTTCCCTTTTAATAAGAACCCTTATAGAGGCCTCGAACGTAGCGATACCGAAAAAGAAGCCCTATAAGGGATCTAAGCCTTAGTAGACCAACGAGCTAATATGCCTTTAGAAAGCCCTAAGCCGAGCCTAACGAGCTTATAGGCTAGCCTAGGATAAGGAGAGCTAGAAGAGCTTTATAGAGGCCCGAAATAGCTTTAAGTATACTATTAGGGCTACTAAAAAGCAATACTAAGAGAGCTTCTTAATAGAAGTAGTAGGAAAGGATATCTTTACGGCCTTTTCCTATACTAAGGCTAGAGCTAACCCTACCCTTCTTAGTATCTCGTATATAAAAGAAGGGATAGAGGTAAAAGCTAATACCTTTACGGAAAAATATAAGGCCTTCTTAATAACCTTTTTTCCGACCCTAGACCCTAGCCCTAGCCCTCCCCTTAGCCCCCCTTAGAGCCTAGAAAAAGAAGAGCCCCTAGGCTATATAGGTAGTAAGGGCACGGTTAAGTAGGACTAGCTAAAGCTAAAGGACCCTAAGATTAAGAGGGCTATTTTTAGCTCTTTTAATAAGAAAGCCCCTAGCCCGGACTCCCTTAGCTTCCTCCTTATCTAATACGTATATAAGGCTATCCCTATAGTCTTTAATAGGGCCTATAAAGCCTTATTTAACTAAGGATACTACCTTAAGGCATAGAAGGAAGCTATAGGAATTATACTCCCTAAGTAAAATAAGTAAGACTATACTATCCCTAAGGCCTATAGGGTTATAAGTCTACTTAACTGCTTAGGAAAAGTCCTCGAAAAGCTATACGCTACCCGGCTAAGCTATCTAGCTAATACGGCTAGGCTTCTAAACCCTATATAGCTAGGGGGACGAAAGTAGCGGTTAGCTATAAACACGGCCCTCCTCCTCCTATACTATATCTAAAAGAAGCGGGAGTCTAATAAGAAGGCTATTACTAGTACCCTCTTATTAGATATAAAGGGCGCCTTCGATTTCTTATTAAAGGAATAGCTTATAAGGGTCCTAAAGGAATTAAACCTCCCTAAGGCCCTTATAAGCTAGGTAGACTACTTCCTTACTAAAAGGAAGATCTAGCTAGCCTTTAAGGGGTAAGTCTAGCCCCTTATAGACCTAGTAATAGGAGTGCCTTAAGGGTCCCTTATTAGCCCTATTTTATTCCTCTTATACGTAAGGGGGATACTAGCGGCTAATGGATACTAGCTGTCTTATATAGATAACTTTAGTATCTCTATAACGTCGACCTCGGCTAAGAAAAACGTTCGGTAGCTAGAAGTAATAGCTGCTAACCTATTCGAATAAGCTAAAGACTAAGGGGTCTACTTCGACCCCTTAAAGATAGAACTTATTTACTTTAGTAGGTAACGATAGCCTATTTTAAAGGGTATAATAGTAAGAGGCTTATTTTTTAAGGCAAAGCCCTTAGTACGCTAGCTAGGGGTCTTCTTTAATTCTAGGCTCCTATTTAAATAATATATTAAGAAGAAGGTAGTATCTATATAAGCTACCTTTAAAAGACTATCCCGCCTAACCTCTACGTAAAAAGGCCTATTATTTAGAGCCTTTAAATAGCTCTACTAGGCCTACGTAACCTCTATAGTAGACTATAGGGCCTAACTTTAGTATAGGGGGCCTAAGACCCCTAAGAACCTTATAAAGCCTTTCTAAAGGCTATAAAACTAGGCTCTTTTAAAGGTCTTAAGGGCCTTTAAAGGATCCCCTATTAGGGCCTTAAAAGCTAAAGCGGCCCTACCGCTACTAGAGGTACGATTTAAAAGGGCATACCTCTCTTACGCCCTCTAGACCCTATACTTCTTACCTAGGTACCTTATAAAGTAAGCTTACGACCTAGCTATATAGGATAACCTCGCCGACTTAGGCTTTAACCTAAGGGCCTTAAGCTATATTAGGCTATATATATAGCTCTTCCGCCTCCTTAAAGGCCTAGTAGCCCTTATAGGACCTAACTATAACTTAGAAAGAAGGAAAGCTAGCTAGGAGCCCTTATAGGCCCTAGAGCCTAAGGCCTTTATTATAATAATAAAGGCCCCTAAGCCCTTAGCTAAGAAGTAATACTAACGCCTCTTAGCTAGCCTAGCTAGCTTAAAAGACTTTAGGTTATAGCCCTTAGCCTTCTATACTAATAGCTTTAAGGGGTGCCTTAAGGGGTCCCCTATAAAGACTAACGCTTACTCCTTTTATAAAATAGGCCTAGAAAATAGGCCTATTAAGGTGTACTATAAGAACCTAGGACCCTCGATCGAAGTAGCTAACGTAGAGCTATTCGCGATATTAAGGGTCTTAGAGGACCTAGCTAAGAGGCCTCGGCCCTTAAAGCTTAGCCCTCTTAACCCCCTTATAGATACCTATATCTTTATAGATAGCTAAGCTACTATAAAGAAGGTTATAGGTTTCTTAGACCTAAATATATATATTAAAAGGCTCCTATCTAGCTTAGAAGCCTTTTATAATATATAGCTATACTAGTACCCTAGCTACCTAAGGATCTTTAGTAACGAGCTAGCCGACTAACTAGCTAAAAGAGGCTTAGGGGCCCCTACCTAGGGGACCCCCTTAGTCTTTATTAGCTACTTATAAAGAAAGGTCTAGTAAGCTACTAAGGACTATTAAAAGGGACTCTAGGCTACTAAGGCGGCTAAAGGCCTTAGGGCTAAGGGCCTAGGCAAGCACTATATATCTATTTAAAAGACCCCCCGCCTAGCCCTTAGCCTAGAAAAGGACCTTATAAGGAGGCCTAGGCTAACCCTCTCGGCCTTTTACTAGCTCCTCTTTAAGGCTAGCTTCTTATTTTCCTTTTTTAAAAGGACTAATAAGGTAGACCGAGACGACTACCGCTATAGCTAAGGAAGGTATATAGCTAAGCACCTTATCTTAAGGTGCCTAAACTATAAGAGGGAAAGAGAGGTCCTTTACTAGACCTCTAAGAGATAGAAGGGGGCCCTTAGCCTACCTATTCTCTATAGCTCTAAGGAAGGAAGGGAAGCCCTTTTAACCTTCTTAGCTAAAATAGAGATAGGGATAGCTAAGTAGCTCGAAAAGGAGTAACCTAGGGGCCTAGGGCCTATAGGGAAAATCACATGGGAAGAACTAAACTAACCTTTCTTTTATTATTGCCTTTATAGCTACCCTTTCCCTAATTAGTTATAAGCCCTTAGGCTCTATAGCTAGCTAGGACTACTAATAAGGGCCTAGGCCCCTACTAGCCTCGCTATAGCCCTAGAGGCTATATATAAGTAATAATAAAAAATAAAAATAAAAAAACGGGTGGTCTTACTAATCTATAAGAAAGACGAATACTAGATTTACTATACTAACGATTTTTCCTTAAATTTACGGCTCGAATAAGGGCAGCGGCATTATTAGTTACTATTTCTTAGTAACCTAAATCTCGTCTATCTTCTTTTATAATAAGGGGTCCTCCTTAAGAGACTATTATATCGTTTCTTATAGCCTCTTTAAAGGGTTAAATCCTTTAGGTCGTTTTCCTTAAAGACCTATTAGTATTATAATAACCGATAGCCTAGGGATTTATAAGCTAGGCAGCCGTTTTATTATTTAGTCTTTTACTTCTTCGAGGAATCCTTATCTTAATCCGGAAGGTCTACTTAAAAACCTCCCTTCTTTGCTCCTTATTACTAATATTAATAAGGTTTAATTTCGACTAGTTCCTTAATTTTTCGACTAACGGACTAAAAGGTCTATTAACGGACTAGTTAGCCGGTCTAACTAATAGGACTTAGGCCGGGCCTAGAGTAAGAGGCGGAGCTAGGGCCGGGCCTAAGGCAGCCGTTAAAGATAGTATTAATGCTCTCGAGGGAGGAGGAGCCGGAGGGGTAATAGCTATAGTAGTAGTAGCGGGAAGTATAGCAATAAGGGCTATAGCAGCTATAAGGGTAGTAGGTCGAGCTATCTAGGTCGAGTGCTAGCTATAAAGGAATAAGACTACTTACTATTATACTTTAGTAGCCTCTTTATTTAGTTCTTAGCTAGCTTCTCGAAAGATAGTTAAGTAACCGTTACTAATAAGCTTTATTAGTAGAGATATATCCTATAGCTACTAGCCGGAAAGAGTTTTTATTAGGAAGTATTAGTTAGCTTCTTCGAGGATTTCTTCCTACTTAGCTAACTATAAAGAAGCTAGTAAGTTCTTAGTAGAAAAAGCTCCTAGGTATACTATATAGGTCTTCTTAATATAGTTAGTTATATATCCCCTTAAGGGAGCTATTAAGGTCTCGAGCTTTAAAAGCTACTACTTAGGAGTCTCTTCCTCTTAAAGAGATATTAGCTTTACGGTATTAATAGATTCCGTTATCGCTATACGTATAGTAGTTAGTAGCTTCGTCTCGTAAAGGTATTTCTTATAGTAACTCTTATAGTTACCTAAGGTAGTAGAAAAAGCTCTCTACTATACGGAGGTTAGCTTAGAGAAGAGGGAAGCTCCCTTTATAAATTCTATTGCCCTAGGATAAAGAGGGGGCTTAAGAAGGTCCTACTTATTAAAGAAGACTAAATTATAAATAGTTCTATCTATACGAGCCTATAGCTCCTTTACCTACTTATCCTAATCTTAGGGCTCTATAAGAATCGTCCTATAGACTGTAGGGATAGTAGAGTCGTTTTTTAATATCGTTATAAGAGAGGGGGTAGAAAAGTTAGTTAAAAATCGGCTTTTCTAGTAAGAGGGGTAAAAGGAAGCTATAAAAGATATAAGAAAGGTGCCTTTTATAGTAGCCGGAAGGTATAGGAATTCTATTCCTCCCGGGCTTATAACTCTTATATAGAGAGATATAATAAGTATATAAAAATATATAAAGGTAAAATTAAAAGTAAGGGGTCGGATAGGTAGGGTAGAGATATATAATTCTTATAAGGGCAGTAATTTTAGTAGGGGAGTAATTATTATATTTCCTTAATTCTCTTTCTTTCCTTTATCTAACGCCCCTTTTTATACCTATTTAGTATCTTAATTAATAAAGAAGATCTTACTTAAAGAAGCTACTAATATTATAGAGTAGGTAGAGGCGTATATATAGGTGCCGTCTATAAGATAATATTAATAAGCTATATAGAGCTCTTTTATACGCGGCTAGCCCGCCCCTATACTTATAAGATCCGGCCCTCTATACGTAACTATACGGCTTAGGCCGCGGCCTAAGCCTATTACCTATAATAGTTAAAGACTCTTATATAATGCCCTCCCTTAAGCGCGGTATAGCGCTGCCCTATTAATAGCTCCTATATAATTAAGCCCGTGCCGCGGGCTCTTCCCTACCCTTTCCCGTTAATAGGGCCGGCCCTACTAGCCTTATTATCCCTACGCCCGTTAGCCTAGGTAGCTAGGACCTAGCTCTATACTCGTCGGCTAGCTAGCTATTTAAATAAGGGCATAACCTATTATATACGCCCCTAGGTAGCCGGCGGCTAGTCTAAACCTACGTAAGCCTTAGGTTACCCGTCCCTTCTACCTAAGGTAATATCCTCTACTAAGGGGTATATAAGGCGGTATCCCCTCTTTCCCCCTTCCTTTCCTTCTCTCCTTTCTTTAACCGTAGTAGTAGTATTAATAGGTAAGTTCCGCTCTACCTAAGGCGTTAGTCTATTCCTAGCTATATAGGCCGCTCTATTAACGTATACTTATAGTAGTAGCGGTAGTAGTAATAATAGCCTTAATAATAATAATAACTTTAACTAGTAAGTTCCGCGCCTTATAGAGCGGGAGGCTATATTCTATCGTACTAACTTCCGCGATAGATATATCCGCCTCTCCCTCTCCTACCTCCTCTTTCTCGGAGTATACGGAGTTATTCGTCGACGCCGTGCTAGCCGCGGCTAACGACGACTCCGCCGCTACCGCCGCTCTTACCCGCGCCGCTACCACTGCTCCTACCGCCGCCGCCGCCGCCTCTACTACGCTATTCGCTCTTACGTCGCCCCTTAAAGTAACGACGCTATCCCCGCTACTACCTATAATGCCTAGCCCCTCGGCCCCCGCCTCTATCTCCGCTACCCCTATAAGTCTATAGTTAAGTAAGCGTAATAGACGTTATCCGCTAACCTCCTATAGTATAAGCGCTAAGTATAGGCCGGCGCCGCCTACTCGGCCCCCTATATACGTTATACGTTATAGGAGCTCGACTACTCCGACTAGGCCGGGCGCCGCCGCGGCGGTAGCTGCTATTAGTACGCGCGAGCCGGCCGCGCTTATAAGGCGGCGCCTCCCGTCCTACTCGCTATAGCATCGGCTTAAAAGGCCGGCTCGTATAGGTAGGCGTAGGGGGCTACTAAGAAGCGCCTTACCGCCGCCGCCGCCGCCTACCGTAACCTCTACGCCCTCGAGCAATAGGGCCTTATACCTAAGTAAGTCCTACTCCTCCGCTCTCCTATTTCCGCCTTTAATATACCTAGCGCTAGGGATATTACCTCCGTCGCCCTATTAGCGGTCCCCTTAGCCGTACCCGCCTCTGCTACTACCGCTGCCCCTACCGCCGCCGCTAGCCGCCGCCCCTCTACCCCTAGAGCCGCTGCCGCCGCCGACTAGCTTACGGGCTTAGAGGGCCGCCTTAGCGCCCTAGAGACCGCCGCCGCTATTAATAAAAAGGAGGAGGCTAATAAGGACGATAATAATAAAGATAATAATAATAATAACGATAAGGAATAAGCCTAGGTAGTTTAAGGGCTCCGCCCTATAATAAACGCTATTTTTATCTCTGCCTATACTATTACGCTTATATTGCCTATATTACTATAACTACCCCCTTTACTATACTTACTTTATAGTCCTAGCTTAGGCTACTATCGGTAGTCCGCTAGTCCGTTATTCTTATCTACTATTCTAAATAAGGCTTTAAACTTATTAAGGGCTATAGTTCTTATAAACTTATATATAGGTTCCTACGTAGGGTTAAGATACCCGCGCTACTTAATAAGGACCTCTTAGCGTTTCCCCTTACTAACCTTTTTCTAGCGCGCGGCCTATATCTCTTCGACCTTAAACTCGTCCTCTCCCTTTACCTTAATTATAGGCGTTTAGGCGTTTACTACTTCTTATCTAAGTAGCGGGTTAAAGGAAGCTCTATAAAGGAGGTCTACGTTAATCTTATTATAGACCCCTATTAGGAGACTATTAAGCTCTATAACCTATAGGCTAATAACCCTTTATACTATAAACTTTACGTATAGCTAGTTAAGCTTCTTCTTTAGCTATACTAACCTATAGTTACGGAGGTCTAGCTATACCTTATCTCCTACTATAAACCTATCTATTAGGGCCTTAGTCTTATTAGCGTGCCGCTCTTAATCTTACGCTATAGCGGCTATTGCGAATTAGCAATAATCTATAGTCTCCTATAGCTTTCGTATAAATATAGAAGCGCGGCCCTCTAGTAACGAATTACTATACTACTCTACTACTATATTTACGGTAAAGGGAACTAGTAAGGGTAGTTCGAAGCTATATATTATAAAGAAAGGGGCTATTTTAATAGAGGTATATAGTCTACTATTTAATATAAGTTAGGCCGCGGGGAGCTAACGGTCTTAGTCTACTTAGTTATAGGCTACGACGGCCTATAGGTAAGCCTACGCCTCCTAGTTAACCCTCTTAGGCCCTTTATCGGTCTATAGGTAATATACTATACTAAGTAGCTATATAATCTAAAGTAGCTAGTATAGGTACTATTAAAAGCGGCTAGTTTAATTTAATCCCTTATTACTTATAATAGAAGCTAGCTAGCTATACGAGCGGGCTTAGTACTATAAGAAGCGCTCTACGTAAGACTCTATATCTATAGATAGTATTAGCTTTAATACTATAGACTTACTAAGTCGGTCCTTAATTACCTATATATAGCGGTTACCGCCCTTTATAAGTAGGAGGTCTATTATAAAGTCTATCTATATATACGTATAGAACCGGTCGGGTACTAGAAGCTACTTAAGTAGCCCTTTAAGCTACGCCCTTTAAATCTTAGTACGGCCGTAAATATCGTAGTTATAAAGGAAGCGGCGAATATAGTACTATAAGAGGGGCTAGTAAAAATCCCTCGCAAGGCCTACTACTATACCTTACCTACCTAGGTAGCCTACGATACTAAAGTTATAGACGAGCTAGACTAGCTTCCCTTAGAGCTCGTTCTATTTATCTAGCTCTAGCGGTCTATCCTTCTCCCTAGCTTCTATAGTATATAGCGCGCCTAGCACCTATAGTCTCCCCCGCTAACGTAGGTGCCCCTATAGGTTAATATAATAGTCGGCTACTTATACCTTTAGCTTTAGCTTTAAATTAAAGCGTTAAGCGCCGGACTTAATAGCGCGGCGTACGCTCTCGTAGGTACGGTCTAGAGACGATATCCTATCTTATAAGCGCTAGAGGACCTTATCTTAGAATACCCGCGCCGTATACGCCCCTAGGCCGGTCTATCCCTCCTCGCTAGGCCGAGGCAAAGGTATAGGGGAAGGCTTATCCGTTAGCGCCGCGCCTTCCTCTACTAGGGAAGCTCCTATATAAGTCTATAGCGCTTCTTATAGGATAAGCTATAGATCCCGGGCCTTAATATCCGCTCCTATTAGCTAGTCCTAATCCCTCTAAGAAAGTATATCTAAGACTATAGAGTCCCGCCTTAGCTAGTACTTAATCGAGAAGTTAAAGCATAAGAGATACTCCGCTTAATAGGCTTATTACTCTAAGAGGTACTAGCGAGTTATAAAGTACTTAAGGTTCTTATAGTCTATAAGAACCTTAAAGCTCTTATTGCTTTAGAGCTCCGCTTACTATTACTTAAGGTAGCTAATAATCGCTAGTATCTCCTTATCGTAAATAGTATAATTCCGCTCTACTAAGGTTAGCTTATAGGAGTAGAACGCTACTAGTTACTTCTGCCTATCTACCTCCTAAGAGAGCGTTCCTTTAAGTGCCTAGCCGCTATAGTCCGCTTTAACTAATATAGACCGGTCGAAGTCCTACTAAAGTAGTACTAGGGCTTAAGAGAATAGGTTCTTAAGCGTATAGAACGCTCCTTCTTATATAGGCCCTTAGCGAAAGGCGGTCTGCTTCCCGGTAATCTCGTTTAAGGGCATTATAATATAGGAGAAGCCCTTAATAAATATCCTATAATAGTTCGCGAACCTAAGGAAGCTCTATATACCTATTTACGTAGTTAGGGCAGCCTAGTCCTAAATCGCTTAGATCTTTACGGGATCCGCCTATATACCTACGCCGGTATAGATAATAAAGCCTAGGTACTTAACCCTCTTAACCTTAAATTCGCACTTATCTAGGTCGAGGTAGAGCCTATAAAGTTAGAGGCGCTCTAAGACCCTCTATACTTTCTATATATAGTTCTTATAAGAGCCGCTTATATAGATAAGGATATTATCTATATATATAGAGGCGAACTTATCGAGGAAGTCTTAAAGTATATTATTAATATAACGTTAGAAGGTAGCGGGCGCTCTTAAGAGGCTAAAGGGCGTTATAAGCTACTCGAATAAGCTATAGTATATATAGAACGCTGTCATTTACTTATTACCCTCCGAGATCTATACCTTATAAAACGCCTATTTTATATCTAGCTTTATAAACTACTTTACCTTTAAAAGGTTATAGAGCGTATTTAAGATTAAGGGTAAGGGGTAGCGGTCTAGCCTTATAATTACGTTTAGAGCCCTATAGTTATAATAGAACTATATCCCGCCCCTTAGTTTACGTATAAATAGGACCGGCGCTCTTACTTTAAAGCTACTTACTTAAATAAAACCCTTATCTAAGAGGTCCCTTAGCGTCTTCTTTAGTATTAGTAGTTCTACGTATAATATACTATATAGCGGTTTAAATAGTATAGGTAGTTCCTACCCCTTCTTATTAGTATAGAGTACGATCTTATAGTCTACCCTTAGCTTATATAGGTTAAGCTTATCCGCTTCTTAGGACTTAAATAGCGGTAGGAGGTTATAAAAGCGCTCTAGTATCTACTACTATAGCTTAAAGGGCGACTTTAGCTTCTTTACTTAGAGGGCCTTATCGATATTTACTAAGCTAACTACGTAGACCGCTACGTTAGCCGCTGCCCGGCCTTCCTCCTACTTTAACCGTTATATAGTTCTTATAAAGATAGAGGCAAGGACTTCTTATACTAAGTATAAAGCTTATACGCTTAGTCCTACGCTTATAGAACTATTATTATAGCGGACCTACTATTATATAGGCCTAAACTATAGCTTCTTTTAGTATAGAACTAAGTATAACTCTATATATAATAACTAAGGTTTCCCGAGGATTAAGGGAAACTTTAGTTAAGGGATTATATAGGCTACGATAAGCTTATAGTAACCGTCGACCTCTATAGCTAGCTACGTAATACCCTTAATTACTATACCCTCTATCGCGCCTAAGGCGCCCTTTACTTACCTTAGGGCGATCTTTTCTACTAGTACTTATATCTCTTATATAAGCGCCTTATTAACTACGGCGTAGTACTAGTAGCCCTCGTTTATAAGGGCGGCGATAAGTAAGGAGTTATTAACTATAACCTATATTAAAGTAAGCTCCTCTTCTATATAGGCGGATAATTCCTCCTTTTCTTTTACTAGTACTAGTAATTAGGGCTCTAGAGCTTATCTTTGCTCTAGAGCTACTCTTTTTCCTCTAGGCCTAAGGGAGCGGAGTCCTCTTCGTCGTCTAAAGTAAGGAGCGGTTTTATCTTCGCTACTTAAACTACTATAAGCCGCTTAGCTAAAAGGAAGGGGCATTTTAATATAAAGTATATAAACGCGCCGTAATATAAGTAGCGGCCGTTAGCTTTCCTTTTCTTAATTTCCTTGCTCGTTACCTACTTTACCCGCTACTTAGAGAGCGGGATAGTATAGGGGATATTTAAAGATAACTTCCTACCGCGTTTAGCTCGGTCTATATAGGTAGCCGATATTAGGGTATCTCTATTAGTATCGATAGTTAGCTATTCCTCTTATAGAGGGGCGGTAATCCTATTACCGCTATATAGCGTGCGCTTATAAAGCTTTTAGAAACGCGGCGTCTACTTATAGCCCTATACTACCTTTATTAACCGGCTTATATACTCGCCGTAGTTAGTAAGTATAATTATAGGGATAAGTAGCTCTTATAGGGCTAGTATAATTAAGTTCTATAACTATATAAGCTTCGCGCTATCTTCCTATACCGTAGTTCCCGCTACTTATAAGAGCGTCTCTTCGAAGTTAGGGAGGAATTCGCTAAAGGTCTACCTATCCCTTTACTTAAGGGTCTATAGCCTATCCTACGCCTTCTCCCGCTCCTATATATTGCCGAACGTATATATAAGGTATTAAAAGAAGTCCTATAAGTCGCGTCTACTTTTAGGGCCGCCCTTATCTTAGAATCTAGAGATCCGCTATATTTAGGGCTCCGGTAGCGTATAGAGGAGTAAATACTACGCTATATTACGATAGCCGTTTAGGCCCTATTTCTCGTCTATTATAAACTTTATTTATAGCTAGCTAAGGAAGAAGTAAAAGGACTTAGGCTTACCGTCCTAAGTTAGCTAAGGAAGCGGCTTCTATATCGGTAGTACCGCCGCTATAACCGGTGTTGCTAAGGTCGTAGGGGTTAACGCTAGTCTCGTAGACGGCTCCCTTAGTATAGCGAGAACCTCGTTCTTCTTACTAGCCGTCGCGCTTCTAATCGCTTCTAGGATAGCTATAATACTTCCTATCCGCCTATAGGGTAGCGGGGTGCTCCCTTAAAGAAGCAGCACCCTTTCTAGGGAGATATCTATTGGATCTATTAGTTAATAGCTTATACTATTACGGAGTAAGTAGAGGCGTATACGTAGGTGCCGTCTATAGGATAATATTAATAAGCTATATAGAGCTCTTCTATACGCGGCTAGCCCGCCCCTATACTTATAGGATCCGGCCCTCTATACGTAACTATACGGCTTAGGCCGCGGCCTAAGCCTATTACCTATAATAGTTAAAGACTCTTATAACTAATATCCTTTTAACTACTAAGCTTTTTACCGGTTTTTCCCCTCTTTTCTAGCCGTTACCGGTATACCTATCTTATCTTTTAGTACCTCTATAAGAAGCTATTACTACTTTTACTTCCCCTCTTATCCCTACCCTCCTCTCTATACCTCCTTTTAGCTCCTTCCTTAAAACCTATTTTTTAGCTTCTTAGGTCCCTTATACTAAGGGATATCTTAAAGAACTATAAAATCTAGCTATACTTCGCGATAAAAATAATAACTATAAGGAGAATTTAAAGACGATCTATAAATACTACTTACTTATAAGTACTATAAGTATATTTTATAGATATTATATATCTACTTAGATTATATAATATACTTTTAGATAAAGGTATAATATAACGCTTTCTTAGCTAGGTTTAAAGGATAAGTACTTTTAAAACCCTACTTAAGTATAGAACTAAACTACTAAAAAGTTAATTAACGCTACCTAAATAACTAAGTTATATTATAAGAACCTAATTATAGTATACTACTTAAATACTATAATAATTACGGTTTATCAATAAGATATCTTTTAAAGATATATAAAATATATAAATACGCTAAAATAAAAGAATAGTATAACGCTACTCGCTCTAAGGTATTTAAACCCTTAATCTTTTAAAAACTTATATAGTAAGTTAAATATAATAAAGAAGATTATAATAAATATATATACTTAAACTATAGAGTTTATAAATATAAAAAAGTATAAGTATAGTATAAATAATATAATAGTATACTAAAATATTATTAGTAATATATACGAAGGCTATAAGCTATATTTAACTAAGGAAAAATTAATATAGAAATACTACGCGAAAAATAAAAAGACGCTAAATAAAAACTTAACTTTTAGTATAAAAACGAATAAAATTATAAAGTATAGTATATAATTAACTACGAAGTAGTATAATATAAACGGTATAGCGTTAAGAAATAAGAAATCTTTAATTAGCTATAAGAAATTAGTCTCTTAAGACTTAATATAATACTATATAATAAAAATATAAAGAAATAATATTAATAATAAATTAAAGAAAAATACCTAAATAAAATAAATAAGGACTAAGTAAAAAACGAGGTACGCTATCTATAAAAGGGCTATAGACTAGTATAATATAATAAGATCTAAGGACCCTATATATAGTAACGGTAAGCTATAGTAACTAAATAGTATTAGATATCTAAATCGCGGGATATTATATATATATACTTTTAGACTATAGCGTAATAGGTAATTATATTTTACCTAAAGTTATTAATTATTACTAACTTATATAAAGATATAAAAAAGATCTATATAAACTTATAAATATTAAAGGAGAGGCCTTTAACTATAATAATAGAATTATTAATATAGAGATTAATTACCTTAATATTAATATCTAAGGCTATAATAAATAAGTTAACTTCGATATTATAGATATTAAAGAATATAACCTTATATTAAGACTTTTATAACTATAAGAAAGTAACCTATTAATTAACTAGAAAACTAGCTAGCTATATTAAAATAAAGATATAAGTTTCTAAGACTAGATTTAAAAGAAAGTAAAATTTTATAATAATTTAGCTACTAAATAAAATAAAAGGGATAACTATTTAAGTAAATTATTATAGGCTTTAGTAATATAAACGAAAATAATAACTAAACTAGTAGATATAATAAAATCGATTAATAAGACTTATATACTAACTAATATAGCTATATAACCTAGTATCTAATATAAATAGAATAAAGGATATAATATAAATATCTAAAGAGTTATTACTACTTTAAGGAAAGACCTTAAATAAATTAATAAAGAGCTTAAGTTAAGAGAAACTAGCTCTTAAGAGAAAGAATAAAGCTTATAAGATAGAATAAAGAATATCCCTTAGGAATGCTAGAAATATAATAAACTCTTTAAGGAAGAACTTAAGATAGGGTTACCTAAATATAGCTAATAGGACCACGAAATTTATCTTAAGGATAGAATAACGCCGACGTTTTATAAGATCTATAACTTAAATAAAAAGCAACTATAAACGCTACGCGACTACCTTAACGAGAATCTATAAAAGGGATATATATATAAGAGTCTTTAACTATTATAGGTTATAGGCTTAGGCTACGGCCTAAGCCGTATAGTTACGTGCGGAGGGCCGGATCCTATACGTATATATATAGGCTAGCCGCGTATAGGAGAGCTCTATATAGCTTATTAATATTATCCTATAGACGGTACCTACGTATATACCTCTATTAACTCCGTGATAGTTTAAGCTATTAATTAATAGATCTAATAAATATCTCTTTAAAGAGGGCGCCTCCCTTTTAAGGAAGCACTCCGCCCCTCCTTAGATAGATAGGAAGTATCGTAGCTATCCTAAAAGCAATTAAAAGCGCGACGGCTAGTAAGAAGGACGAGGTTCTCGCTATACTAAGGGAGCCGTCTATAAGACCGGCTTTAACCCCTACGACCTCTATAACGCCGGTTACGGCGGCGATACTACTAATAAGGAAGCCGCTCCCTTAGCCGACTTAGGATAGTAAGCTAGAGTCCTTTTACTTCTTCCTTAGCTAGCTATAGATAAAGTTTATAACCGATAAGAAATAGGGCCTAAATAGCTATCGCGATATAGCGTAGTATTCGCTCCTTTATACGCTACCGGAGCCCTAGATATAGCGGATCTCTAGATTCTAAGATAAGGGCGGCCCTAAGGGTAGACGCGACCTATAAGACTTCTTTTAATACCTTATATATACGTTCGGCAATATATAGGAGCGGGAGAAGGCGTAAGATAGGCTATAGACCCTTAAGTAAAGAGATAGATAAACCTTTAGAGAATTCCTTCCCGATTTCGAAGAAACGCTCTTATAGGTAGCGGGGACTATAGTATAGGAAGATAGCGCGAAGCTTATATAGCTATAGAATTTAATTACGCTAGCCCTATAAGAGCTACTTATCCCTATAATTATACTTACTAACTACGGCGAGTATATAAGCCGGTTAATAAAGGTAGCTTAGGGCTATAAGTAGACGCCGCGTTTCTAGAAGCTCCGTAAGCGTACGCCGTATAGCGGCGACGGGATTACCGCCCCTCTATAAGATAAATAACCGGCTATCGATATAAACGGGGATACCTTAATATCGGCTACCTATATAGACCGGGCTAGACGCGGTAAGAAGACGCCGTCGACTACCCCCTATACCGCCCCGCACTTTAAGTAGTAAGCGAAGTAGGTAATAAGCGAGGAAATCAGGAAGAGAAAGGCTAACGGCCGCTACTTACGTTATAAAGTATCTATATACTTTATATTAAAATGCCCCTTCTTTTTAGCTAAGTAGCCTATAGCGGTTTAAGTAGCGAAGATAGAACCGCTCCTCGCCTTAGACGATAAGGAAGACTCCGCCCCCTTAAGCCTAGAGGAAAAAGAGTAGCTCTAAAGTAAAGACGGGCTCTAGAGCCCTAATTACTAATACTAGTAAAAGAGAAGGAAGAATTATCCGCCTATATAAAAGAAGAGCTTACTTTAATATAGGTTATAATTAATAACTCCTTACCTATTACCGCCCTTATAGATAAGGGCTGCTAGTACTACGCTATAGTTAATAAGGCGCTTACGCGAGAGATATAAGTACCGGTAGAAAAGATCGCCTTAAGGCGAGTAAAGGGCGCTTTAGGCGCGATAGAGGGTATAGTAATTAGGGGTATTACGTAGCTAGCTATAGAGGTCGACGGTTACTATAAGCTTATCGTAGCTTATATAATCCCTTAACTAGAGTTTCCCTTAATCCTCGGGAAACCTTAGTTATTATATATAGAGTTATACTTAGTTCTATACTAAAGGAAGCTATAGTTTAAGCCTATATAACGGTAGGTCCGCTATAACGATAGTTCTATAAGCGTAGGACTAGGCGTACGAGCTTTATACTCGGTATAAGAAGTCCTTGCCTCTATCTTTATAGGAACCGTGTAATAGGTAGAGCGGGGGCAAGGCCGGGCAGCGGCTAACGTAGCGGTCTATATAGTTAGCTTAGTAGATATCGATAAGGCCCTTTAGATAAAGAAGCCGAAGTCGCCCTCTAAGCTATAGTAATAGATACCGGAGCGCTTTTACGACCTCCTACCGCTATTTAAGTCCTAGGAAGCAGATAAGCTTAACCTATATAAGCTAGGGGTAGACTATAAGATCGTACTCTATACTAATAAGAAAGGGTAAGAACTACCTATACTATTTAGACCGCTATATAGTATATTATATATAGAGCTACTAGTGCTAAAAAAGACGCTAAGGGACCTCCTAGATAAGGGTTTTATTTAAGTAAGTAGCTTTAAAGTAAGAGCGCTAGTCCTATTTATACGTAAACTAAGGGGCGGGATATAGTTCTATTATAACTATAAGGCCCTAAATATAATTATAAGGCTAGACCGCTACCCTTTACCCTTAATCTTAGATACGCTCTATAACCTTTTAAAGGCAAAGTAGTTTATAAAGCTAGATATAAAATAAGCGTTTTATAAGGTATAGATCTTAGAGGGTAACGAGTAAAAGATAGCGTTCTATATATACTATAGCTTATTTAAGTAGCTTATAACGCCCTTCGGCCTTTTAAGAGCGCCCGCTACCTTTTAGTATTATATTAATAACGTACTTTAGGACTTCCTTAATAAGTTTGCCTCTATATATATAGATAATATCCTTATCTATACGAGCGGCTCCTATAAGGACTATATATAGAAAGTATAAAGGGTCCTAGAGCGCCTCTAACTTTATAGGCTCTACCTTAACCTAGATAAGTACGAATTTAGGGTTAAGAGGGTTAAGTACCTAGGCTTTATTATCTATATAAGCATAGGTATATAGGCGGACCCTATAAAGATTTAGGCGATTTAGGACTAGGCTACCCTAACTACGTAGATAGACGTATAGAGCTTCCTTAGGTTCGCGAACTATTATAGGATATTTATTAAGGGCTTCTCTTATATTATAATGCCTTTAAACGAGATTACTAGGAAGCAGACCGCTTTTTACTAGGGGCCTATATAGGAAGGAGCGTTCTATACGCTTAAGGACCTATTCTCTTAAGCCCTAGTACTACTTTAGTAGGACTTCGACCGGTTTACGTTAGTTAAAGCGGACTATAGCGGCTAGGTACTTAGAGGAACGCTCTCTTAAGAGGTAGATAAGCGGAAGTAACTAATAGCGTTCTACTCCTATAAGCTAACCTTAGCGGAGCGGAATTACGCTATTTACGATAAGGAGATACTAGCGATTATTAGCTACCTTAAGTAATAGTAAGTAGAGCTCTAGAGCTATAAGAGCTTCGAGGTTCTTATAGACTATAGGAACCTTAAGTACTTTATAACTTACTAGTACCTCTTAGAGCGGTAAGCCCGCTAGGCGGAGTATCTCTTACGCTTTAACTTCTCGATTAAGTACCGCCTTAGGTAGGACTCCGCGGTCCTAGACGCGCTTTCCTAGAGGGATTAAGACTAGCTAACGGGAGCGGATATCGAGGCCCGGGATCTATAGCTTATCCTATAAGAAGCACTATAGACTTATATAGGAGCTTCCTTAGTAAAGGAAGACGCGGTTCCCCCCGCGCCCTTACCTCGGTCTAGTAAGGAGGGATAGACCGGCCTAGGGGCGTGCGCGGCGAGAGTATTCTAAGATAAGGCCCTTTAACGCTTATAGGATAGGATAGCGGCTCTAGACCGTACCTACGAAGGCATACGCCGCGCTATTAAGTCCGGCGCTCGACGCTTAGATCTAAAGCTAAAGCTAAAGGTATAGGTAGCCGACTACTATATCGACCTATAGGGGCATCTACGCTAGCGGGGGAGACTATAAGTACCGGGCGCACTATATACTATAGAAGCTAAGGAAAAGGAGGGACCGCTAGAGCTAAACGAATAAAATAAGCTCTAAGGGAGGCTAGTCTAACTTATCTATAACTCTAGTATCGTAGGTTACCTAGGTAGATAGGGTATAGTAGTAGGCCTTACGAGGGACTTTTACTAGCCCCTCTTATAGTACTACGTTTATCGCTTCCTCTATAACTACGATATCTATAGCCGTATAAAGATCTAAAGGGCGTAGCTTAAAGGGCTGCTTAAGTAGCTTCTAGTACCCGACCGGTTCTATATATATATATAAATAGACTTTATAACGGACCTCTTACTTATAAAGGGCGGTAACCGCTATATATAGGTAATTAAGGACCGACTTAGTAAGTCTATAGTATTAAAGCTAATACTATCTATAGATATAGAGTCCTATATAGAGCGCTTCCTATAGTACTAGGCCCGCTCGTATAGCTAGCTAGCCTCTATTATAAGCGATAAGGGATCGAATTAAACTAGCCGCTTTTAATAATACCTATACTAGCTACTTTAGATTATATAGCTACTTAGTATAGTATATTAAGTTAGCACCCCTAGCTTCCGGCACCCCCTACTTCCGGTACCCTTCGCAGCACTAAGGCAGGCACATTCTAAACGCAATTAAAGCCGCATTTTAACATCACGATAATTAAATTTGGTGTTTCTGGCTACTCTAGCTGCCAGCTATTGCAAAGAGCTTTAAATCCTACGTTCTGATTGGCTGTGGCGGCGGCAGCCGGCTTAAGCGTGCGCTCGAGCTGTTTCTTCGTCTTTATAACTTATTTAATCTATACGAACCGCCTATTAGGGTCCTAAGGGACCTTTTTCTATTTTTGAGGCCGTAGACGATGTAATTAATGCTCTAGCTGCTGTATTCGAAGTTAGGAGGCTGTAAGCTGCCAATTTTGCTTATTAAGGCTGCGGCCAACCTTGCTAAAGAGTAGTCGGATCGTACGGTCAACTTGACCGCGGTTTTCTAGCCCTATAATAAGGCGACGGACTTCTTATGATCGTTTAGGCGTTTTAAGGGCATTGTAAATAGCTAGGGTACTAGAATTCTTTCTTTTTAACGGCGTTAACGGCGTTAACGGCTGCGGTAAGACGAACCGGCTTAGCAAGGGCTTTGCTATATTAACTAGCCATAGTCCTAACCCACGCCACCCGCCCTTGATATTCTTTTCGGTTAGACCGGCCTGCCGGGCCTAATAATATGCTTGGAGGAAGGTAGCCTTGCCAATTAGCGCTGTATCGTCGAAAGATACGATTTTTTCGAGTTAACGTCGGTAGGCAGCCTTGATCGGCGAGAAAACCGAGATATTAAGAGGTTAGAGGACGTGGGAGGAGTGTGCTAGTAGAAAAAGAAGATAAATGCGATTCTTAAAGCATTTATATATAAAATCGTCGGTCTGATAGCTCCCGTGGCCATTAACGATAAGGAGAACGTTCCCCTATAGGTGGCGCCTTGTTTAGGGGATAAACACCTGCTTGAGCTATTAAATGGCGATAGAATCGCTTATCTAGCCCTTTAGGGAAGTAACGAAGTCCTAATCCTTTAGAAAATCGAGTTCGTCAGGGAACCATTGCTGTTAGAGGTCCTGGCCCTTAAAGATCATAAGGGGGGTTAAGGCCTGGCCCGTTGTAGAGACGCATTCGACGATTGTAGTCTAACAACGCGATCTAAGCCGCTTCTTAATAGCCTCCTTCTTCTCTGAGCTCCCTAGCACTAGCCCGTTGCAGCCAAGGCCCTCGAGGATGCCTGTTTCGTCTATATTAAAGCGTGATTCCGGTAGGATTGCCTATATAGCCGGCAGCTTAAGCAATTAGAACTATTCCTTGATCCCGCTAATAGAGGCGCCGTTAATACGGGCAGAATTAAGAGATTTACCTTTGATCGTGCTAATCTCTAGGTTTCGGGCTAAAAAGCTCGAAACCTAGTGTTTTCTAAGCGGGCGGGGGTCTCCACTAGCCACGATAATGCGGCCGGCGAATTCCCTAAGTTGATAATGCGTTGGAGGCAGCCCAAGGGCCGCTTAGGCAAGAACCTATTTATAGAGGTATTTTTCCTACTCTCGACTAAGCCTTTAAGATGCCTCTTTTGCCTCCTTTATAGGTAGGGCTCCTTTAAGACGCGTCTAAAGGGTTGTTCTTAGAATACCCTACTTGCGACTAGCTTAGAGCTAAGGTATGCTATTATTAATAGCTTCGAGCGCTTCTTAGAGCTGGTTTTCGGTATATTTAGAAAGACGAGGCATCGCTAATTCGAATAATATTTATTTTATAATTATTAAATAAGAGATGCACGAGAAAACGCGGTCACGATATAGTAGGTAGTCAACGCGATAGTAATATAGGGAGGTGCCGGAAGTAGGGGGTGCCGGAAGCTAGGGGTGCTAACTTACCTATAGACCGATAGAGGGCCTAAGAGGGTTAACTAGGAGGCGTAGGCCTACCTATAGGCTATCGTAGCCTATAACTAAGTAAACTAAGACCGGTAGCTCCCCGCGGCCTAACTTATATTAAATAGTAAACTATATACCTCTATTAAGATAGCCCCTTTCTTTATAACGTATAGCTTCGAACTACCCTTACTAGTTCCCTTTACCGTAGACGTAGTAGTAGAGTAGTATAGTAATTCGTTACTAAAGGGCTATGCCTCCGCGTTTATATAAAAGCTATAAGAGACTATAGATTATTACTAATCCGCAATAGCTACTACGGCGTAAGATTAAGAGCGGCACGCTAATAAGACTAAGGCCTTAGTAGATAGGTTCGCGGTAGGAGATAAGGTATAGCTAGACCTCTATAACTATAGGTCGGTACGACTAAAGAAGAAGCTTAACTAGCTATACGCGAAGTTTATAGTATAGAGGGTTATTAGCCTATAGGTTATAGAGCTCGATAGTCTCCTAACGGGGGTTTATAATAAGATTAATATAGACCTCCTTTATAGAGCCTCCTTTAACCTATTACTTAGATAAGAAGTAGCGGACGCTTAACTACCTATAATTAAGGTAGAGGGAGAGGATAAGTTTAAGGTTAAAGAGATATAGGCCGCGCGCTAGAAAAAGGTTAGTAGGGGGAAACGCTAGGAGGTCCTCGTTAAGTAGCGCGGGTATCTCGACCTTATATAGGAACCTATATATAAGTTTATAGGAATTATAGCCCTCGATAAGTTTAAAGCCTTATTTAAAATAGTAAATAAGAATAACGGACTAGCGGACTACCGATAGTAGCCTAGGCTAGGACTATAAAGTAGGTAAAGCGGAGTAGGTAGTTATAATAACGCGAGCGTAATTATATAAGTAGAGATAAAAATAGCGTTTATTTTAAGGCGGAGCCCTTAGACTACCTAAACCTACTTTTTATTTTTATCGTCGTCCTTATCCTTATCCTCGTCGTCCTCCTCTACCTTATTAGCGGCGGCGGCGCTCTCTAGGGCGCTTAGGCGGCCCTCTAAGCCCGCGAGCTAGTCGGCGGTAGTAGCGGCTCCGGGGGCTCTAGGGGCGGGGGGGGGCCCGGCTAGCAGCAGCGGCGGGGGCGGCGGCGGGCACGGCTAAGGGGACCGCCGATAGGGCGACGGAGGCAGTGTCCCTAGTACTAGGAGAGTTAGTAGCGGAAGTAAAAGAGCTAGATAAGAGGAACTTACTTAGGGACGAGGCCCTAGCGCTCGAGGGCGCGGAGATTACGGTAGGCGGCGGCGGCGGCGGTAAGGCGCTTCTTAGTAGCCCCCCGTGCCTGCCCGTATACGCCGGCCTTCTAAGCCGACGCCGTAGCGAGTAGGACGGGAGGCGCCGCCTTATAGGCGCGGCCGGCACGCGCGTACTAGTAATAACTGCCGCTACGGCGGCGCCCGACTTAGTCGGCGTAGGGGAGCTCCTACGACGCGCACCGTATATAGGGGGCCGCGCGGGCGGCTCCGGCTTATACTTAGCGTTTATACTTTAAGAAGTTAACGGAAAATAGCTACTACGCTCGCTAGGTAGCGGACTTACGGGGGTAGTAGTAGCGGAGGCGGGGGCAGAGGGGCCGGGCGTTACGGCCGGCGGCGGGGCACTTAACGGGAAATATCCCGGAAATAGGTATCTTTCTAACCGCTAATAGAAGCTCTATAATGCTTAAGCTTTAATGCGTCGAAGTTCTGCCTCTGTCCGGAGTTCCCCGAGTATTTCCTCCGTAAAAAGAGATTGGGAAGCCGGTATTCGTTAGTACGCGAGCAGGAGCTTTCTTCCTAAGAAGATATCGGGGTTCATAGGTCGAGGTCAACTCGTTCTATTTATTATTTTTTATCTTCCGTTCTACTAGAGGTAGACTTTTAGGAGAATAGATTTTTAGGGGAATTAGAATTACTACTATTTATTAAGCACTAGTCCCTTAGTACGGGGCTAGTACGTTAACCTTACCGTCTGCCCGGATCCGGTGCGGGTCTAACGGGTAATAAAACGGACTGGCTACCGTACGTAGGTTTTAAACGTATTATACGGACTAGCTACCGTACGTTGTTACGCGCGTTAAATACGGACTGGCTACCGGTCTTGCGAGTTAAAGTAAGAGTAGTAACGACTGTCTGTATTCTTCTCTGCCCGCCTAAAATCTAGCGGGTTCTCTATCCTCTATATATACCATAGCGAGCGTAAGACCTTACTCGGGGCTTTAACCGAGTAATGTCTTAACCTTATAATCGTGCGACAGTGGTGCGGTGTCTTAGCGGCATTTCCCGGTGTTTTCCCCGGGTAGGCACGGGTATTTCTCTATAATTTCCCCGCTATATTCTCGTGGTAACTTCTTAGGGAAATATCGGTGCAGTCCCTAAGGAACTTATTATTACTCGGGAAATTATGGTGCATTCCCCGTGCAATATGTCCCTAGGGGAAATCTCCGTGAAATATCCGTGCAATCCGCTTGGTTGTCGTTTCCGGGAATTCCGGGTGATTTCCCGGAGTTTGCCCGGTGGCTTCCGGGTTCCTTCTTCCGCGGGGAGCCTTGGGGAGTTAGGGGTGTCTTCCTTAGGGGAAGCAGATGTCGTTCCGGGTACCTGGATTGTCGACTGTAAGGTGTCCCGTAACAGTAACGTAAATCTATACTTATAGCCCGACTTATATTAAGTACTTACTAGGAAAAAGGGGGCGTAAGGGTAATTTATACTGCTTTAAGGCGCTATAGGAACTAGTTAATAAGACGGCCTTTATAAAAGACAGCATACTATAGATTTAGAGGTTATATAGTATAGTAAATTAGTAAAATAAGGCGATTACTATAAGGCTTCGCTATAACTATAATATATCTTTTATCGCTATATAGCGTAAGACTATAGCCCTTATCTTTTACGTTATTAACTATATAACTAAGGTAAAGGACCTTATATAAAAGCGCGTTATCGCGGCCGCGGACCTCTTACCTCTTAAAGTAAGCGATAAAATAGCTAACGGCGTAGAGGTTTATAGAGTTAAAGGTACTAAGGATAATAGTAAGTAAAATAAAACGCGAAAATTCTTAATAAAGGTAGCGAATTATATATTTATAGAGAGGCTATTAGTTATTATAGGTTAAGGTTATTATAGATCTTCTAATATACCTAACTAAACTAATAAATAATAGTACCTAGGCGTTCTTAAACGTTTTAGTGCTTTACTAGTATATCTTTTAATAATAGCTATACCTTTAACGAGAAAGCGGTATAGCTACTATAAATAGTTTCGTAGATAAGTTAATACTTATTAAGGAAGTAAGCTAAAGGATTTACCGCGTTAAGGTATATCGTTACTAAGGAGATATCCTTTAAGGGCTATATTTCTATAATTATATTTTACTAGTTAAGCTAAAGCGTAATAATAAGGATAAGAGGCTCCCTACTTAAAGTAAGGTCCTACTTAAGAGCGGCTAGGCTCTAGGAAGCTATTAGGTATAGGTACTTAAGTAACTAGGTAAGTAAGCTATAGTCTACCTTAATAGGTATTTATATAAGGATTTTAAGAAAGATAATAAAGGATTATACTACTAAAGGTATATTTATTATTAATAGACTAAGGGCGCTAGGTTAAGGAGGCTAATTTCTATATTAAAGAGCGGCTATATAGTATCTTATGCTATTTATACTTTAAGAGCTCTTTTTAAGGGAAGAAAGCAGCGATATTAACTATATATAAGGGAGGGAATAAGTAGCTTTAGTCCTAAAGATATTATATTACGTTAATAATATATAGTTACTACGATAGTTAGCTAAAGATATAAAGTAGGACGCTAAGTAGTAGGTAGCTTTATCTAGTAATAGTAACTTTATAATAGTCTATCTAAATAAGGATAGTACTATAAAGGCGGGTATTAAGTTTAGATTAATATACTAAGCTAATAGTATAGGAAATATAACGCGTTTAATCGATATTATTAAAAGCTCGATTAGGGTAAACTAAGTTACGGCTAGCTTGCTAGAGCTTATAGCGATAATATAGGAGCTTAGCCGCTTTTAATAACTAGCGTTTTCGTTATCTTTTAAGTTCTAGGCCGTAATACTATCTAAATAAGGCCTAAGATAAATTAATATCCTTAAGCAAGTATCCTTTAAAGCTACTATACCGCTATAGAGTAAAGTTAGGGCTATAAAGTTATAGTAAACTTATATATCTAAGGAGAGGGAGAAGATAATCTAGGGAATATAAAGCGTGCTCTTAGTAAAGGTAACTAATTATTAGGTAGCGGTATATAGTATACTTATAGGTTTTAGGGATAATAATATCTTAATAATAGCGGCGGACCTTAAGGAAATAGTAAAGGCTAGCGTAAGAATAAAGATCTAGCTCGGCGCCTTAACCTCCTTTATTAAAGCGGGTAAGGCCTTAATAATAAGGTTTACGCTAAATAAAAAGTAAGCGATTACCTTCTTAATTATATACTATTAGCTTAACCTTATATAGCGTAGGGAGAAAAGTAATAGGTATTAGCTATACTAATTCGTTAGCGAAAAGGGCGGAATAAGTAAGTCGTAAGTTATTAAAGCGATTATTAAACTCTTTATATTTAAGGATTAATCGAATCGCTTAATAATAACGGCGACGTTAGGGATAGTAGTAATATAGATTAATAGTATTACGATCTACTCTACTTATAAGTTCTTTAAAGATCTCGCGGTAGTTATAAATATAGCTAGGGATCTTAATAAGTTATAAATATTAAACTAAGTAAAGCGGTTTATTTATAAGTAATCTTAGATAGACTAGTAAGAGAAGGACGTACTTATCGTTAACGAGGTTAATATACTTAGTACGCGGACGCTCTACGCGGTTAACGAGTAGCTTTACTAGCTACGCGGGTTATACTAGGATTTTAAAGGGATCCTTATTATCCTCTTCTACGAAGACTTTTACTAGTTCCGCTTAGTCTAAGAGCAGTCGATCCTCCTTATTAGCACGGCCGTCTTATAGGATATAAATAACTCTTTTAAGGCTAAGTAATAGCACTAGTATAATAAGGCGCACGTGCTATAAAAGAGGTTTATAACTATCGTTATACTTAATAAGTAAGTACGCGCTACTAGCGACCTAGAGCTATAAAAGCTATTAAAGCGAATCCGACTAAGCGCGTAGGACTATATAGATCTAGGCCTCCTTAACTTAAGATACTATTAAGAAGGTAGGTAGATCCTATAAGTATTAAGTATTACTATAGTAATACTATTAAATAGGAACTAGTAGAACCTTAATATAAAGGCTAGCTTAGCGTTTTAAATCTAATACTAGTTAATACTATATATCTTTATATCTAGCTATAAATAGAAAAAGAGCTTACTAATAAAGAAGGAGGCTATTATAATACTAAACTAAGGCGACGATAGCGTAATACTAGTACTAGCTATCTTTATATTCGTACTAGGGATACTAATTATCGTAAACTATAATACTTATTAAGGGCTAAAGCTAGTAAATAGTACTAGCTATATAGTACTAAAGGTTAACCTTAATAAGTTATACCTAGGGTATTATATCTTAGTAGATATAATAGTTTATTTTAGGCCGCTAGTAGGGATAATACTAAAGTCTAAGATAATAAAAGATATTTACTTTATTAAGATACCGCTAAGAATAATTTTATTAATGCCTATAACTATTAAAATATAATATTAGCGAAAGAGGCTATAGTAGTAAAATAACGTTAGCTAAAAGGGTCTACCCTATATAGCGGCCTTTATATATATAGACTATAAAGTATAAAGTAAGACGCTTAAGCGTATAGCTTTAAAACTATAAGGGATATAGATATTAAATATTAATAGACGCGCTATATTCTTATAGTATAACTTATATAGCTTATATATATAGCTATCTTATTACTTAATATTAAATAGTATTATACTTATCTTTAAAGTATAAGATAGAGATTTAGTAAGTAATAGAGTTTTAAAGGAGATAACCGCTATATAAGTAAGACTAAGGAAAAGTTTATTATTATTATATCTTCTTAGCTAACTTTTTAAAACTAAGCCTAAAACATAGAAAAAGTATATACCTAGAACTATTATAAATAGCGTATTACGCCCCCTTAAGTATAGCCTTATATAGCTACTAATAGGTACGTAATATACTACTAAAGATTATAAATTAAGTAAGGTTCTCCCTTATATAAGTAGAAAACTCTTTCTTGCCCTCGCTAACTAAGGGTATATACCCCCCCCTACTAATAGGACTAAGCTTAGACCCGACTTAGGACCCTAGCTTAGATATAAGGAGGGCCCCCTTAACTTTAACCCCTACCCCCCCCTTAACCTAAGGGTCGAAATAAGTACCTTAGAAGCTAGGGCCCGCTTAAAAGAAGCTTTAAAAAGCTAACGCTTTCTAAGGACCTTAGAAGAAAGGCCTAGGACCTAAGACTAGGACCTAGAGGATATTAAGATAAAAGATAATACCTAGCCTATACTAAAGACTAGCCTTTTTAAGCCTAGCCTAGCCCTACCTTAAGCTAGCTACTTCTAGCTTAACTAGCCCCTAAAGTAAGTAAAGGGGTAAAAGAAAGCTATACTTAGTAGCCTTATTAGCCCTACGCCTATCTAACCTATATTCTAACGCTTATAGTAGACCTAGCCCTAGCCCTAGCACCCCTTCCCTAGGGACTAAGCTTAGGGCTTCCTTTAGTAGGCCTTCTAGGCCTTTAAGGAAGCTTAAAAAATCGAACCCTTTTATAAGACCCTTATAAAAGGGCTTAAGAAGGTAGCTATAAGGACCCTAGACCGCTAATAGCCCTTATAATAGCCCCTATACTAGCTTAAGGCCGCTTAGTAGCCTAGGGCTACCTAAGGAAACCTCGAAGTAAGCTTATAGGCTAAGGTTACTATAAAGAAGGCGCTTAAGGCCCTAGCTAAGGCCCCGGTAAAAGCTCTAGCGAAAGCCCTAGCTAAGACCCTAGCTAAGGCCTTAGCTAAAAGGAACGTAAAAAAGGACTTCTAACTTATCTTAAAGCTAAAGAAGGAATCGCTAACGCTAACTATTAACCTTATTACGCTTTATAACGAGCTTAATAAGGCTATAGGGGAACTAGCTATATTAGCTCTATTAACCTTAAATAAAATTAATATAGTTATAACGATAAAGGCCCTATATATAGTAAAGAAGCTTCTAAAGTAGCGGGAGAAGTAGTCCTTATACCTTAAAGAGCTACCTATTAAATCGGCCGACCTTCTTACTAGCTAGACTAAGCTAGTAGCCTAGAGCGTCCCTAACCTCTTAAAGACCCCTATCCTTAATATCTTTACCGTAAAAGCTTAAACCTTTAGTAGGATCGATATCCTAGGGCAGCTTAGGTAGCTAGGCACCCTAGGCCTAACGTAGAAGGTAGGATCGGTCGTCTTCGTAGTCCTTTTAAAGGCTATAAGGGCTAAATACTAGAAAAAAGGCCTCTATATAATAGGTCTATAGATTTAAGTTAAGGCCTATAAGGAATATACTATACGTATATAGTACTATAGGTGCCTTTCCTTTAGCTATAACCCTTAGACCTACCGGCAGCTTATTAGGTATACCTTTTACCTAGAAAAACACTTAACTAAGGACTATAACTACCCTAGCTATAAGGCTAGCTAAGGCTGCTCTTACTTTAAGGTCTAATACTATAACTATAAGGGAGAGCACCTTACGACTAATAAAGTATAATATAGAGTCTATAAAGGAATAACTAATACTTAATAGCCTTAGCCCTCTTATACTTATAGGGCCCTTAAAGCCCCTTAGGCCCCCTAGGCCTAACTATAACCCTATTAGTATTATATAGTATAATACTAATAAGTAGGAAATAGCTAACTTATTAATCTTAGAGTAAGCCCTAGAAATAAAAGCGGACCTTATCTTATTATAAGAGCCTTACCTTTATAAGATCGATAATAGCTATATCCTTATATAGTATCTAGCTTATAATATTATAACCTTTATCCCCTCTACTAACTTTCCTAAGCTCGCTAGGAGGCTTAGGGTTATAGCTTATAAGAGGAAGGAAGCTTAAATAAAAGCTAGCCTTAGCTTTAACCTCTTTTATAATCTTAATATATAGGCTATAAGGGTAAAAGGCGCCGAGCTATTTACCCTTATTAACCTATATAACGAAAAAGAGGTTAAAGGGGCCCTAGCTAGCTAAGGCTAGTAAGGGCCCTTTATAATAAAAAGGCTATTATTAATAGCCTAGCTCTTATAATAGCCTTTCCTATTAATAAGGGACTTTAACTTATACTACTTTTATTAAAACCCTTTTATAAAACCCTTTAAGGCCTATAAGGTAGAAGCCCTTATTAGCTAGCTCGACTACTATAAAGCTTCCTTACTAATAGACCTTAAGGTAGCTATAGAAAGCACTTATTAAAGGAAAGGCTTAAAAGGGGCCTTAGTTATAGACCTTACTTTCTATAGCCCCTTTAAATAGCTAACCTAGGCTAACTTCCGCTTCTTAGAAGCTATAAGCTTAGATTATAAGCCTATAGCCTTTAAAGCTAGCTTAAGGGGCCTTAATAAGCTACTATTAGTTAGGCCTACTACCTATAATTATAAGAAAGTAAACTAAAAGGTATTCTTAAAATACCTAGCTAAGAAGGAATAGGACCTCCTTATAGCTATAGAGAGGGCTATAAAAAGAGATAACTTAAAAGGGATAGCTTCCCTTTTAATAAGAACCCTTATAAAGGCCTTAAATATAGCGATACCGAAAAAGAGGCCTTATAAAGGATCTAAGCCTTAGTAAACTAACGAGCTAACCTACCTTTAGAAAGCCCTAAGCCTAGCCTAATATACTTATAGGCTAGCCTAGGATAAAGAGAGCTAGAAGAGCTTTATAGAGGCCCGAAATAGCTTTAAGTATACTATTAAGGCTACTAAAAAGTAATACTAAGAGAGCTTCTTAATAAAAGTAATAAGAAAGGATATCTTTATAGCCTTTTCCTATACTAAGGCTAAAGCTAACCCTACCTTCCTTAGTATCTTATATATAAAAGAAGGGATAGAGGTAAAAGCTAATACTATTACGGAAAAATACGAGGCCTTCTTAATAACCCTTTTTCTAACCCTAGACCCTAGCCCTAGCCCTCCCTTTAGCCCCCCCTAGAGCCTAAAAAAAGAAGAGCCCCTAGGCTATATAAGTAGTAAGGGCACGGCTAAGTAGGACTAGCTAGAGCTAAAGGACCCTAAGATTAAGAGGGCTATTTTTAGCTCTTTTATAACGACCGGTGTTATTCCTAAGGGATAAACCTATCGGGGGGTTTATATTAGCAGATATAACAGGGCGTGGTCTAAGCAATAATATATATATTACGTTAGTAATAAGTCGGAGGTCGTAGACCGTAGACTATAACTAGGTAATTAGAATTAGAGATAGAATCGTAATAAAGATCTATATTAAAAGCTAGAGAGCTATCTATCTAAAAGAGTAAAAGTAGGTAGCTATATATACCCGTAGAGACTATCCTTAGATTATAGGCCTAGCTATAATCCCTAACGTTGGATCGTATAGAGCGCAGTGATCCTATTAATCCTAGATTACTTAGATCTCTGCGATCCCCTCGATCCTATATCTATTAGATAGTCGTGCCGACCATTTATCCGTTAGACCGTGTTACGTGCTTAACGCGGTCGACCGTTAGCGGCCTAGTGGCCGTAGTCGTAATACGATATCTCCCCTCCTTTTAGTCTTATCCGTAAGACCTACTATAGCTACCTTAGCCGCCGTGTATAAATATACCCTTATCGCGTCGTGCGTAAGTATGTCGTTCCTTGTTTCTTTATCCTTTTAGGATGTGCTGCTGATAGTATGTCTAGTCGTATACTAAAAAATCGTTCCCGAAAAGCCTCCGAGCGCGCTGCTCTTACCGAATATATCGACTTAAGTAGAGATCCTGCCGATATACCGTGTACTCGATGCTTTAAGGCGAAGAAGACGAATTATCGGATAGCCGAAAATTCTTCGCGCTATAATAATTATATTGCTAGTAGTCGTCCCTATTATAATAGTGTTTTAGTGGCCTCTTTTTATAGGTGTCTTCTAATTCTTTCTGCGTATAGTAGCTAACGTATTTCTTCTAGTAACTAAATTATTAGCGGAGTAGCGTGGGCTATATTCTAAAGAGGAGGAAGCTAGGGAAGCCTTATTAGAGCTTTAGGTATAGCTTGTGAACCTTTAGTCGCAAATGTCTATCGCCGTTAATCGTTTAGCTCGCATCTAGAAGATTCGGAATCGTGCGAAGGAAAAGAGTTCTAAGTTATTTCGTCATAGTATCTAAGAAGTAGATGCCGAGGATAGCGTTTTACCTACGCTTAATGCGTATAAGCATTAGGTGGCAAATAATTTACAATCGTTAGGCGTTCCTAATAAGGCGAATTAGTCCTCGTTCGGTATTAGCGAGGAGTTTACGGATCTTAGTCCTTTAATCCCTCCTAAACCTTCTAGTAAAATTATCGAAGTAGAGAGCCGTAGTAGGTTAAGTGCTTAAGTAGTTCCTAGGTATTTTCCTCTAGTCCGTATCCCTTCTACTTAATAAGGTATTCTTATTACTAACCTTATTTTCTTATATTTAGTACTTGTTTTACTTTATATTCTTAATCGTCGTTAACTTCGATTTTTTCCTATAGTTTAGCGTTTCGTAGCGCTAGTTCTAATAATAAGATATAAAATATCGGGTATATCCGCATTATTATTAGTAGCGAAAGTTCGTAGTTAACTTTTAAAATGGTTTTCTTAACCTTAAACGGTCTAAGTTTCTTAAAATCTAATTTATTACTTAGTCGTTTTATTTTAATGTTTCGTCGTACGAGGTAGATTATATCTCCCTCTCGAAAGATTGGTCCCTATAATCTTTTCCGATTATAGTAAGTAGATATTCGTTCTCTAACGAATTAAAGTTTTTATTATATTTCTTTATGCAATTTTCGTAGCTAATCTACTTATAGTATCGCTCGTTCCGCTTATAGTCCTTATCGAGTAACCTTAAATACTTCTAGGTTATATCCGTAATTAGCGTATACTAGTAAGAGCTTAGTTGTTTCTATAACTAAGCTATTATAAGCTAGTTGCGCTATTAGTAGCTATTTAACCTAATCGTTTTATTCGTAGCTAATATAGTATCGTAAATATTATTTAAGCGTTTAGTTAAGTCGTTCCGTTTATCTATCTATTTATAGGTGATAAGCTATGCTAAGCTTATGTTTCGTCCCTAATTATACTATAAGAGCTTGCTAAAACTTAGCTATAAACGTGCTTCCTCTATTAGAGATAATCTCGTTCGGTAGTCCGTAATTGCTAATAATAGTTCGTAGGAATATATATACTAGCTCTTCTATATTGCTTACTTCTTTATATAGTAAGAAGTACCCGTACTTCGTTAGTCTATCGGTAATAACGAATATGCTATTATACTTAACGTTAGTTATAGGTTCTTTTAATAGTAGTAGCTTTATAATATAGTCGAAAGCTATCGAATCCTATGGTTTTTCTAGTACTAGTAGCGGTTGCAATTCTCCGTATAGTTTATATCGTTTAGCCTTACTTCGTGCGTAAAGTTTATATTCTTTAATAACTTATCGTATTGCTTCTTTAAGCTATAGGAAGTTATATTATCGTCTAATCTATTCCGTTGTTCTTCGGATTCCTTAGTATCTATGTGTTAGATGTTCGTATATATCTTATATAACTTTATCTCGTAATTCTAGTAGTATCTAGATTTTATTCTTATATATTAGAACTTCCGAATATTCTATATCGCATCCCTTTAGTGCTTCGTGTTCTTTTATCTATTTTAGGATCTTCTAGTATATTAAGTCGTCGGGTTATACTTTAAATATTATATTTAGCTATCGTTGCTAGTAGTTCCCTTTTTCGTTGATTTCTAGGAGCTATCCTTTCGCTATAGGTGCTCCTATATTATAGTCACTTCGTCGACTAAGGGCATTAGCTCGACCGTTTTCTATTCCTTTTCTATAGATTATTTCGTAGTCGAATTCTAATAAGTATTCGGCTTATCGGATCTATCGTCCGTTTAACTATTATATTGTTATAAAGTATAAGATATTCTTATAATCTATATAGACCTTAACTTTATATTTGCTTCCGAGAAGGTAGTGTCGAAATTCCTTAAAAGCTTAAATAATTACGAGGAATTCTTTGTCGTAGATAGGGTAATTAAGTTCTACGCTATATAGCTTTTTCGAGTAGAATGCAATTAGTCGTAGTCTTCCTTTATTATCTTTTTATCCGATTTATGCTCCTAGAGCAAAGTCTAATATATCGGTTTCGAGTTCGATTTATTGTTCTAGATCGAAGGTAGTTAAGACTAGTTCTTATATAATCGTAGTTTTAATATATTTAAAAGCTTCGTTAGCTTTATCGTCCTATATAAATTCTTTTTCCTTCTTCGTTAAGTCGTATAGTAGTGCTATAATCTTTCCGAAATCTTTAATAAATCGTCGGTAGTAATTTGCAAATCCTAGGAAACTTTATACGTCTTTAACGTTCTTTAGCGTTAGCTATTCTTTAACTAAGTTGATTTTATCTTATTATATTTATATCTCTCCTAGTAAGATCGTGTATCTAAGGAAATCTACTTCCTATATATAGAACTTGCTTTTCTCTAGTTTAACTAGTAACTTCGCATTCTAAAGTACGCGGAGTACCTTATAGACGTATTCCTTATATTCTTCTAGGGTGTCCGAGAAGATTAGGATATTATCTAGGTATACTACTATAAAGATATCTAAGTGTTCGCGTAGGATATTATTGATTATCCGTTAGAAGGTAGCTAGTGCATTTACAAGTCTAAATAGCATTACTAGATATTCGAATAGTCCGAATTTCGTTCTAAAGGCTGTTATCTATTCGTGTCCCTTTTTTATGCGTATTAAGTTATAGGCGCCTTTAAGATCGAGGGCTATAAACCATTTTTTGCCGTATAGTCGATCTCGTAGTTCCGATATAGCGGTAATAGTATTCGGTCCTTTATTATAATATCGTTTAAGCGTCTATAGTCGATAACTAGTCGTAGCTTGCCGTTTTTCTTTAAAATAAATATAACTAGATAGCCTACTTCGGATATTAATATTCGTATATATCCCTTTCGTAGATTCTCGTCGAGGTAGTCGCGTAGCGTTTATAGTTACTTTTTATTTAGGTTATAGATTTTATAGAACGTCGGCGTTATTCTATCCTTAAGATAAATTTCGTGGTCCTATTAGCTATATTCGGGTAACCCTATCTTAAGTTCTTCTTTAAAGAGTTTATTATATTTCCGGTATTCTTAGGGGATATTCTTTATTCTGTCTTATAGGCTTTGTTCTTTCTCTTAAGAGCTGGTTTCTCTTAACTTAAGCTCTTTGTTAATTTATTTAAGGTCTTTCCTTAGAGTAGCAATAACTCTTTAGATCTTCGTGTTATATCCTTTGTTCTATTTATATCGGATGCTAGGTTATATAGCCGTGTTAGTTAGTACGTAGGTCTTATTAGTCGATTTTATTGTGTCCGCTAGTTCGGTTGCTGTTTTCGTTCGTATCGCTAAAGCCCGTAATAATTTACTTAAACGGTTATCCCTTTTATCCTATTTAGTAGCTAAATTATCGTAAAATTTTGCTTTCTCCTAAATCTACTAGTCCTAGAAACTTACGTCTTCGTTCTAACGTAACTAGCTAGTTTTCTAGTTAATTAGTAGGTTGCTCTCCTATAGCTATAGGAGCCCTAATATAAGGTCGTGTTCTTTAATATCTATAATATTAAAGTTAACTTATTCGTCGTGGCCCTAGATATTAATATCGAGGTAATTAATCTCTATATTAATAATTCCGTTATTATAGTTAAAGGCCTCTCCTTCGATATTTATAAGTTTATATAGATCTATCTTATATCTCTATATAAGTCGGTAACGATTAACGACTCTAGGTAAAACGTAATTACCTATCGCGCCGTAGTCTAAAAGTATACGTGCGTAATGTCCCGCGATTTTAATATCTAATACTATTTAGTCGCTATAGCTTGCCGTTGCTATATATAGGGTCCTTAGATCTTATCGTGTCGTGCTAGTCTATAGCCCTTTTATAGATAGCGTACCTTGTTTTTTGCCTAGTCCTTATTCGTTTTATTTAGGTATTCTTTTTTAATTTATTATTAATATCGTTTCTTTATATTTTCGTCGCGTAGTATCGTATCGGGGCTTAAGAGACTGATTTCTTATAGCTAATCGAAGATTTCTTATTTCTTAACGCTATATCGTTTATATTAAGCTACTTCGTAGTTAATTGCGTACTATACTTCGCAATTCTATTCGTTTTTATACTAAAGGTTAAGTTTTCGTTCTACGTCTTTCTATTTCGTATATAGTATTTTTATATCGATTCTCCCTTAGTCGAATACGGCCTATAGCCTTTATACGTATTGCTAATAATCTTTTAGTGCACCGTTATATCGTTTATACTATACTCGTGCTTTTTCGTGTTTATAAACTCTATAGTTCGGGTATATATATTCGTTATAATCTTCTTCGTCGTATTTAACTCGTTGCGTAAGTCTTTAGAAGATTAAGGGTTCGGATATCTTAGAGCAAGTAGCGTTATACTATTCTTCTATTTTAGCGTGTTTATGGATTTTATATATCTCTGAAAGATATCTCGTTAATAAACCGTAATTATCGCGGCATTCGAGTAGCGTGCCGTAATCGGGTTCTAATAATATAACTTAGTCGTTCGGGTAGCGTTAATCGATTTTCTAGTAGTTTAGTTCTATGCTTAGGTAGGGTTTCGAAAGTACTTATCCCTCGAACCTAACCGGGAAGGCGTCGTATCGTGCCTTTATCTAGAAGTGTGTTATATAATCTAGGTAGACGTATAATATCTATAAAATATACTTATTGTATTTATAAGTAAGTAGTGTTTATAGATCGTCTCTAAATTCTCCTCGTAGTTGCTATTCTCGTTATAGAGCTATAAAGGTATCGACTACGGCGATAGCTATAGCGTAGTCTCCTCCGCGTAGTGCCGGTTAATATCGAATTAATATAGCTTATTAGTTTTCCGTAAGAATTTAAGGCGTTTATTAGGTTCTAATTTTAAGTATTTCTTCGAATTCTTCGAAGTATAGAGCGTGTTCTTTAATCGTAGTATTCTCCCTTAGTAGCGAGGGTAGTAGTATAAGTTCGTTCTTATCTTCCGTTTCTCTAGGTATTTCTTATTCTTTAGAGCTTATATCGTTAATACTTCGTTATTCCTCCTTAGGTTATTGTCCGAGTTTCGTAAGTATAAGGGCTACGTCTATATCTTCTTTATTATATTGTTTATAGACTGCCCGTCGTTGTTATCGATTTTTGTTTCGTATATCTTCCTAGAATCGTTTGCCGTTCTTCTTAATCTAGTCTTAGGAGACTCCTTTAGGATAGGGGTGTTCTAGTTCTGCGAATTTAACTTATTTCTATATTTTAGGATCCCTTCGTTATATTATTATAAGGGTCTTCTTTAGTAGCTTTAGGAACTATCTAGTACCGTTCTTATCGCTTAAGTATACTATATATTCGTCGTCGTAGTATATAGTCTAACTAAGGAGTTTATGCTTTAGTTCCTATCTATTAGTAGCGTTTAGGTGTTTCTTACCTTCTAGGGCTAGTGCCTAGTAGGTTTTCTTCTCCTTGCGAGGTTGTCTATATTCTTTAGAGTAATGTCTAGGTTTCCCGTAGTTAAAATACTTTCCTTTGCTTTTCTATATTATATCTAGATCTATCCTACCTAGGTTAGTTATATAGGCGTAGGCAATAGGAGTTTCGCGCTTCTTTTTATAGTTAGCGCGTCGGTTAAAGTTATTCCTATAGGAAGGGTTCTAGTTTCCTCTTCCTTATTTCTTTTCTTAGCGTCGCGTATACTATCTATCGTCGATTCGTACTACTATAGCAATATAGTCTAAGAGGTTATTAGGTCGATTTTCCTTATAGAGCTCGTCCTTAACTTCTTCTTTAAGCCTATCGTAGAATCGTAATATAAGAGGTTCGTCGTCCTAATTAAGCTTTAAAGTAACTTAACGGAACTTCGTAGTATAATCCGATACTAAGATCCTTTGTCGGAGTTCTCGAAGTTTTTATTCGTCTTCTCGTTCCTCGTCGGTTATTCCGAATACCTTCGTAATAGCTTCTTCGAATCCTTAGAAACTAGCGAAGACTTCGTCTATCTCGTTGTCTCGTTGTGCTAGTTAGTTATCGAGAAAGTCCCTTATAATAGGTCTAAACTAAGCGAGTGCCGTTCTAGATAAATAATTTCCTACGTAGAGTACCTTTTCGACTAGGTCCGAGAGTTTAGTAGGGTAAAACCGGTGGTAGGCCTTAAGTTAGGTAAGAAAGTCTTAAAGCGTGCTATAAGTACCGTCGAATAGTCCTAGCTATTTTAGTTTAACTGCTTCTCCGAGGTCCCTAACTTATCCGTTGCCTCCTCTATTCCTAAGTAACTATACCTTATATCGAAGGGTAATAATCTCGCGTATTATATCCTAAGGCGATATAGTAGCTCTAGAGTTAGTTAATCTAGCTTGCTATGCAGGCATGTTAATAGTTGCGATATTGCTTAGAGTAACGCGGTATTGCACTAAATAAGAGCTTTTAACGTATAACGGCCGGTGTTATTCCTAAGGGATAAACCTATCGGGGGGTTTATATTAGCATATATAATAGGGCGTAGTCTAAGCAATAATATATATATTACGTTAGTAATAAGTCGGAGGTCGTAGACCGTAGACTATAACTAGGTAATTAGAATTAGAGATAGAATCGTAATAAAGATCTATGTTAAAAGCTAGAGAGCTATCTATCTAAAGGAGTGAAAGTAGGTGGCTATATATACCCGTAGAGACTGTCCTTAGATTATAGGCCTAGCTATGATCCTTAACGTTAGATCGCATAGAGCGTAGTGATCCTATTAATCCTAGATCACTTAGATCTCTGCGATCCCATCGATCCTATATCTATTAGATGGTCGTGCCGACTATTTATCCGTTAGACCGTGTTACGTGCTTAACGCGGTCGACCGTTAGCGGCCTAGTAGCCGTGGTCGTAATATCTTTTAATAAGAAAGCCCTTAGCCTAGACTCCCTTAGCTTCCTCCCTATTTAATACGTATATAAGGCTATCCTTATAGTCTTTAATAGGGCCTATAAAGCTCTATTTAACTAAGGATATTACCTTAAGGTATAAAAGGAAGCTATAGGAATTATACTTCCTAAGTAAAATAAGCTAGACTATACTATCCCTAAGGCCTATAGGGTTATAGGTTTACTTAACTACTTAGGAAAGGTCCTTAAAAAGCTATACGCTACCTAGCTAAGCTATTTAGCTAATATAGCTAGGCTTCTAAACCCTACGTAGCTAGAGGGACGAAAATAGCGGTTAGCTATAGATATAGCCTTCCTCCTTCTATACTATATCTAAAAGAAGTAGGAGTTTAATAAGAAGGCTATTACTAGTACCCTCTTATTAGATATAAAGGGCGCCTTCGATTTTATATTAAAGGAATAGCTTATAAGGGTCCTAAGGAAATTAAACCTCCTTAAGGCCGTTATAAGCTAAGTAAACTACTTCCTTACTAAAAGGAAGATCTAGCTAGCCTTTAAAGGGTAAGTCTAGCCCTTTATAGACCTAGTAATAAGGGTGCTTTAAGGGTCCCCTATTAGCCCTATTTTATTCCTCTTATATATAAGGGGGATACTAGCGGCTAAGGGATACTAGCTATCTTATATAGATAACTTTAGTATCTCTATAATATCGACCTTAGCTAAGAAGAACGTTTAGTAGCTAGAAGTAATAGCTACTAACCTATTTAAATAAGCTAAAGACTAAGGGGTCTACTTTAACCCCTTAAAGATAGAACTTATTTACTTTAGTAAGCAATAGTAGCTTATTTTAAAGGGTATAATAGTAAGAGGCTTATTTTTTAAGGTAAAGCTCTTAGTATAGTAGCTAAGGGTCTTCTTTAATTCTAGGCTCCTATTTAAATAATATATTAAGAAGAAGGTAGTATCTATATAAGCTACTTTTAAAGGACTATCCCGCTTAACCTTTATATAAAAAGGCCTACTATTTAAAGCCTTTAAATAGCTCTACTAAGCCTACGTAACCTTTATAGTAGACTATAGGGCCTAACTTTAGTATAAGGGGCCTAAGACCCCTAAGAGCCTTATAAAGCCTTTTTAAAGGCTATAAAACTAGGCTCTTTTAAAGGTCTTAAGGGCCTTTAAAGGATCCCTTATTAGGGCTTTAAAAGCTAAAGCGGCCCTACCGCTACTAAAGGTACGATTTAAAAGGGCATACCTCTCTTACGCCTTTTAAACCCTATACTTCTTACTTAGTTACCCTATAAGGCAGGCTTACGACCTAGCTATATAAGATAACCTTACTAACTTAAGCTTCGACCTAAGGGCCTTAAGCTATATTAGGCTATATATATAGCTATTCTACCTCCTTAAAGGCCTAGTAGCCCTTATAAGACCTAATTATAACTTAAATAAAAGGAAAGCTAGCTAAGAGCCCTTATAGGCCCTAGAGCTTAAGGCCTTTATTATAATAATAGAGGCCCCTAAGCCCTTAGCTAAGAAGTAATACTAACGCCTCTTAGCTAGCCTACTAGCCTAGAAGACTTTAGGTTATAGCCCCTAGCCTTTTATACCGATAGCTTTAAAGGGTGCCTTAAGGGGTCCCTTATAAAGACTAACGCTTACTCCTTCTATAAAATAGGCTTAGAAAATAGGCCTATTAAGGCGTACTATAAGAACTTAGGGCCCTTAATTAAAGTAGCTAATATAAAGCTATTCGCGATACTAAGGGTCTTAGAGGACCTAGCTAAGAGGCCTCGGCCCTTAAAGCTTAGCCCTCTTAACCCCTTTATAGATACCTATATCTTTATAAATAGCTAAGCCGCTATAAAGAAGGTTATAGGTTTCTCGGACCTAGCTATATATATTAAAAGGCTCCTATCTAGCTTAAAAGCCTTTTATAATATATAGCTATACTAGTGCCCTAGCTACCTAGGGATCTTTAGTAACTAGCTAACTAACTAGCTAGCTAAAAGAGGCTTAGGGGCCCCTACCTAAGGGACCCCCTTAGTTTCTATTAGCTACTTATAAAGAAAGGTCTAGTAAGCTACTAAGGACTATTAGAAGGGACTCTAGGCTACTAAGGCGGCTAAAGGCCCTAGGGCTAAGGGCCTAGGTAAGTACTATACGTTTATTTAAAAGACCCCCCGCCTAGCCCTTAGCCTAGAAAAGGACCTTATAGGGAGGCCTAGGCCGACCTTCTCGGCCTTTTACTAGCTCCTTTTTAAGGCTAGCTTCTTATTTTCCTTCTTAAAAAGGACTAATAAGGTAGACTAAGACGACTACCGCTATAGCTAAGGAAGGTATATAGCTAGGCACCTTATCCTAAGGTGCTTAAACTATTAAAGGGAAAGAGAGGTCCTTTACTAAACCTCTAAGAAACGGAAGGGGGCCCTTAGCCTACCTATTCTCTATAGCTCTAAGGAAGGAAGGGAAGCCCTTTTAACCTTCTTAGCTAAAATAGAGATAGGGATAGCTAAGTAGCTCGAAAAAGAGTAACCTAGGGGCCCTAGGGCCCTTAGGGGGGAAAATTACCGCGCGAGAGGAACTAAACTAACCTTTCCTTTATTATTGCCTTTATAGCTACCCTTTCCCTAATTAGTTATAAGCCCCCGGGCTCTATAGCTAGCTAGGACTACTAATAGGGGCCTAGGCCCTTACTAGCCTTACTATAGCCCTAGAGGCTATATATAAGTAATAATAATAATAATAATAAAAGCGAGACTAGGTAAGCTAAGTAATAAGACTATTTATAAGGCCTTAAGATAGCTAGATATCGACTCTTTAAGCTCTATAGGTATATATATATAGCTATAGTAATACCGGACGCTCGATAGTATTATACTTATATTAAGTAAGGATATAAGAGAGGTCGCGGTTTAGACCTTAGCTAATATACTAAAGTAATATAACTAAATAACTAATAAAAGAAGGAAGCTTATAAGGAGGGGCTAAGATAAAAGAAGGAAATCTTAGGCTAATTAAAAGCTAAGGTTTTTAAGGGTAAATAAGTTTTAAAGTTTTTAGGTTTTTTTCGCGTTTAAAAGAGCCTTTTATTCCTTAAAGTACTAAGTAAGCTAAGTAATAAGACTATTTATAAGGCCTTAAGATAGCTAGACGTCGACTCTTTAAGCTCTATAAGTATATATATATAGCTATAGTAATACTAGACGCTCGATAGTATTGTGCTTATATTAAGTAGGGATATAAGAGAGGTCGTAGTTTAAACCTTAGCTAATATATTAAATTAATATAACTAAATAACTAATAAAAAAAGGAAGCTTATAAAGAGGGGCTAAGATAAAAGAAGGAAATCTTATGCTAATTAAAAGATAAGGTTTTTAAGGGTAAATAAGTTTTAAAGTTTTTAGGTTTTCTTTTACGTTTAAAAGAGCCTTTCGTTCCTTAAGGTATTTAGTAAGGGAAAATTAATAGCAGCGTTTTTTTTCCTTTCCCCTTAAGAAGGAACTAAAAGAACCTTATCGTTACTAACGTTCCTTAAGGTAAGGCAACGATTATTTATAACTACTACTATAAGATTAAGTTAGACGAACTTAATAAGAAGCTTAAAGTAAACGCTAGCTAAGTATTAAAGGGCCTTATTATAGAGACGCCGGCTAAGGCTATAATTATAATAGGGCGAAGCGCGTCGCTTATATTAATACCTATAAAAAGATCGATATATATCGTAAGGCTAAGCACTAAAATTTAAGAAGCTATATAATAGCCCGACGATTTAGCTAAGAAGATAATACGTATAACTAAGCTTATAACGCGTATTACCTTAAACGATATTACTATTAGTAATATAACTAAGCGGCGTAAAGTTACTAGTAGTAGTAGTAGCCTAAATAAAGGCTAAGCTATACTTTAGAAAGTTCTTAAACTTTTAAGTAAGTTATATTAAGAAATATAAAAGCTTAGCTAAGCGATAGATATAAAAAATAAGATTATATCTAAGTAATAGTAGATAATCTAAGAAATAGGTTAATAAGGGAATAAGATAAAAGATAAGCTTCGTTATATCTAAGTATAGTTAAAGACCCTAGCTACGCCTATAACTTCTTTATAAAGTAGTCTATAGATACTATATATAAGCGCTATAGGGTTATCGCCGATAATCTAAATAATAAACTAAGGCACTATACTAATAGCTAAATTAGTATAAATAGCCGTTAGCGATAGTCTTTATTATATAGTAGATATATTATAAGTTAAAAAAGCAAATAAGTACTAAACATAGATTAGTAATATCTAAAAGGCTATAGAGAGCGATATAGGAAAGAGTTAGAGGTAGGAGACTTAGAAATATATAGCGGTCGTAATAAACGCTTAAAACCCTAACTAGATTAAATTTTATATAGAAACTAAACTAAGTTAAAGTAAGTTAAGAAAGTAGCGTAAAAGATAGTAACTTTAAGAGCTAGGGTACTAAGAGATTAGCTTTACCTTATTAAAGTCGATAATACTAAGCGTACTATAGTATTAAATACTAAAGGCAACGTTTTACTAAGCGTAGCTAAGGCGCTTAGAGCTAAGAATTACGTTATAATTACTAAGATTACTTAGCTTAGTAATAGAGAGAAAGCTAAAGTATATAGGTAAATAGTAATTTATATTACTAAAGAGAGTAATATATAAAGACTTTTAAACGGCGTATAGTTTAATACTATAAGAGAGTCCGCTTATACTAATATTTTTAAACGCTATATAAGACCGATTTAGTACTTTAACTATTAAGAGATAGGATATAAAGCGTTTTTATATAAGAAGCTATAAAGATATAGTAGATATATAAAAGTAGAATATTACTATAGAGAATATAAGGAGATAGTACTAAAGTATATACCCTATAATAGATTATATAAATTATATAGCTAGAACTATTAAGCGCGGAACTATAGGGATAAAACATAGGTAGTATCTACCCTTTTAAGCTAAGTAGTAGAAGTAAGAATCTACTTAGGATCGATTATAGTACTAACCTTTAATAATACTAATATATAGGTATTTAACTTTAGATTTTAATAGACCGCGCTTTAGCTACTAAAGGTAAGACGCTAAATACTTAGAGAAATTAGCTTTTAAGTAGGCCTATTATAGAGCGAGTAGCGGCGAGGTTAGTATAGTATATACTAACCTATAGGGGTTAAGGTATTACGTATTAATATATTAAAATATTAGTAGCTTTTATATCTAGGCCTTATAAGAGAAATCCTCTAGGTAAAATATATATATATATATATATATTAATAATATTCGTATTACTTTTACTTATTATAATAGATATATCGGTTAAAACTAAATCTTAGTTAAGGGCATTAAACGATATTCCGCTATAATTAAGGAGGTATCTTAGCCTATATAGGCACCGTTCTTATATATATAACTAGGACCTTTATCCCCTTAACTTAGGTAGTAGTTAAGGCTAATAAACTCTCTATAACCGTTATATATATAGTATCTCTTATTTCCTTTTAATAAAAGGGACTAACCCCCCTAGCTATAACCTTATTATAACGACTAAGACGTATAATGAATCCCTTACTATAGCTAATACGCCTTAAATAAGAAGCTTAGAAAATTAAAAACGGGGTATATATAAAGTAGACCTAGTATATAGCACTAATATATAGCGCTTAAGGTAGAATAAAGATAAAACGCGAGATAAGATTATATATTATTAAAGGTATAACGGTTAATAAGCTCCCTTATTAATTTAAGGGTAACTTAAACTATCTTTCTTAAAAGTCCTTTTAAATCGAGGTAAGAATTAGGCTATAACTATTCTATCTACTACTTTCTCTTATATATTATTTAATAGCGCTTAGTTTCTTATTATTATTTATACTTAACCTACTCCGATAATCTAAGTAGGACCTTATAGACTAACTAGATATAGTTCTAAAAATAATCTAAATACTTAAAAGTCTCTTTTTTATATTTAGGATAGTTATATCTAATTATCTTACTACGCTACTTAGTACGTTCCCGTTCTACTAAGTACTAGTTATTAAAGTAGTTATTCCTTATAGTTAAATAATACTATTAAAACGTCCGCTCTTTAAGAGGTAATTACTTATCGCTAATATAGTTTAGATACTAAGTCGCTTTTATAGGAAGCGGGAAGGGATCGGGTCTAGGCTCTAGCTTAGAACTAGCGTATAGCTCGGGTAACTCTTACTTAATAGACTGCCCGACTTAGGCTCTTAGCTAGGTCCGGCTATTCTTTCCTATCTCTTTCTTATTATATAGAGCTACTATAAGGTCGATAGCCTTAATTCTATACTAAGAGATCTCCTTTTTAGTCTAGCTCTTAAGCTAATACTAGAAAATCTTAGCTAGTTTAGCGCGCTTAAGTATAACGAGATCGATAGCTAGCTCCTTATATTCCTCTTTTACCTCTCCTTAAGCTTATACCTCGACGTCCTAGGTCGGATAATAGTAAAAGTAATACTCGTAATATCCTTTTACGATCCTCTTCTTACGCTCTACCCGCTTAGTCTTAATCTTATTTATAAGTTTTCGGATATCCTTCTTATCTTTATAGCTATTAATTTAATACTATCCTTACTTAAGAGTCGCTTACTTCTCTTTTAATACTACTATCTTTAAGTCCGGTAGCGTATTAGCCTATACCTCGTCCGGTACTATATCCTTAACAGCCTAAGGGTCGCGGGTAAGGCTAACGTATATAAATATCTAGAATAGTTTATTTTACTTCTCTTCCTCTAAGAAAGCATTCTAGATATCGAACTAGGTAATCTTATTTAGATATACGCTATAGAAAGTAGTAAACCTAAGGTTATAGCGTATTATTTAGTTATAGACTATATTTAGTATATCGCTTAGAGAGCTAAACTAGTTAGTATTACCGCCCGTTTTAAAAGACCTTCTTTGCTAGCTAGTCTATAAGGCGGGGCTTAATATACTATTAATAGCGTTTATAGCGCCTCTCTAAGCGAATCTTAGCGTCTAAGGCTTCTTATATATTAAATCAAAGCTCTACCGACCTATATTATAATTTAGCTTTAAGTATAATATTACTTTATTAGCGTAATAGGTAGTACTATAAACCCGCCGGAAAACTAGTACCTTAAGTATTAACTCTTTCTACTAGATCGATATAGATTATATCGGGCCTTAGACCTTCGTCTTAAATATATAGGATATATTTATTAACCTTTACTTATTAAACGTATAGGTATATAGCGCTAAGGCAATAAGAACTATAATAAGGTAGAATATTAGCTTCCTAGTAAGGGTAAAGAAAAAGATAGTTTTAACTTATAATAATTAGTATATACTATAAGGCTAATCGACTAGAGCGGCCTAAGGCGTATAGTTTAGGCCTATTATCTACTCCCTTATAGTTAATAAACTTAATAGCTATAACTAAGACGGAATTCCTAGTAGTAGGGTAACGGACGATTATTATAAAGATATCCTTATAGTAGAGAGCTTTAAGACGACCACGCTTAGTCGTTTCCTATATAAGTAGCTTAGCTAGCTAATAAGATACTTTATTTATCGCCCCGTTTAACTCTTTCTCGCCGTTAGTTAACTAAACGACTTTCGAGCTAAAGAGCTCCTTAATAAAACTATCCTTTAGATTCTTCCTTTAACTATCTACTAACTTAGTAAGCCGTGCCTTAGTATAGTATAGAATCTAATAGTAGCCCGCTAGCTAAATATAATAGCGCTCGAGGGCAAAGGTACTAGCGTTATACGCTATATTAAAGGTTAAGATAACCTAGAGACTATTTATATTTAGGACTAGCTTACTATTAACGTTAGGCGCTTAAAGGCTAAACTAAGGAACTAGGACGTTATAATAATACTAATAGCACGTTAGTAGACTTAGGAATTAAATATAATATAGGGTAGTACGTTAGGTATACCTTATAGACCTCTTTACTATTATTCCGGTCTATATATCGTCTAGTAATAGTTATATAGAGCTGCTAGAACTAATATATATACTCTTTTAATATACCTTATAACTTAACCTTATAATTTCTATAGATAAAAAGGAAGAAGTCTATTATAGTTTTATAAGCTAGGTTTTAGATTATCGCTTTTTAGTTACTAATCCGATTATTAGTATAGTACCTATATCGTTAAGTTTAGCCCTTAGTCTAAATACCTAATAGGGATAGTACGATATACTATAACTATTTTCTAAAGATACTAGTAATATTAATCTTTATTTTAACTAAGTACTTTAGCTTAATAAAATAAATAACGCGTAGCTGCTTTCGGTTTTTAGTATGCTCCTTTACTAATAATAGCGCTAGCTTTATAACTCTCTCGCGCTCTTTAGCGGTAAAACGCTAAAAGAAGTTAAGGTAATACTCTAAGGGAGTATATATAAGGGGGTATCGGGCGATCGCGGTCGATATAATTATAAGTAGGTTTAGCGGGAAGGTATAACTACTAGTATTAAGTATTTAAATAAGGGCGTATCCGCTATTTATAGTAGATAATAGCTATACTAGCTAGCTAGCAACGCGGTATTCTACTTAAGCGGCTATAGTTAGACTCCTTAGACGAGGTAGGCTAAGGGAGTAAGCTAGGATTAGTAGCTCCTTAGCGAGGGGATTATAGGCCGGCGTAGTATATAGCGCTTAGAGGTAGATAGTACCTAGTAAGGCCCCGCTTCTAGCTAGTATACCTCGTTACTAAAGCTACTTAAAATAGCGGTATAAACCTCTAGATTAAGCCGCTTTAGTAGCGCTTCTTATATTTAAAGAGTATTTTCTTAAGATATTTTTAAGTATATATAACTATTTATACCCTAAGCTAAAACTATTTATATTAAGCCTAAGAATATAACTAACTACTTAATAAAGAGATATATATATAAAACATTAAATTTTTTAATATTATATTTATAGTATATATAAATAAATACTATTAATAATTAGAAAATTAAAGAAATATAATCTTTAGTTAAACTATAATATATTAGTTATAAATATTAATATCCTAATAAGCTTAATAATCTTTATTTTATTAAAGAGAGACTTATTATCTTATATATACCTTTTAGCTATATTACTAAGTTTATAGTTAATAATAAGATCTATTTAAAAATTAGCTATTATAAGTATATAAAAGGATATATCGTTATTTTTCTAAATAAGGTAGACGATCCTACTACTATAGTTTTGCCCTACCCCTTACTATAGGCTATTAAGAATATCTATATCTCTTAGAGCGGTTTAGGTAAGCCTAGCTCTATAAACGTTAGATTCCTACTTTAGGTATAAAAATCTTAAGTAGTAGCTGCCTTAGTATTCTCGTAAAGAGAGATATAAGAAGTATATAAAATATATAAAGGTAAAGTTAAAAGTAAGGGGTCGGATAGGTAGGGCAGAGAGATTTAATTCTTATAGGAGCAGTAAATATAGTAGGGTAGTAATTATTCTATTACCTTAATTATCCTTCTTTCCTCTATCTAACGCCCCCTTTTATACCTATCTAGCACCTTGATTAATAAAGAAGATCCTACTTAAAGGAGCTACTAATATCCTTTCGACTACCGAGCTTTTTACTAGTTTTTCCCCTCTTTTCTAGCCGTTGCTCGCTACCTCTATAAGAAGCTATCGCTACTTCTACTTCCCCTTATACCCTTACCCTCCTTTCTATACCTCTTTTTAGCTCCTTCTTCCTTCTTCTATACCGGGTATTTTTAGCTTCCTTAGTCCCTCTTACTAAGGGATATCTCTAAGAACTATGAAATTAAGCTACGCTTCGCGATATACCCCCTTAGTTATAGCCTGCCCCTTAAGGGCATAGCTAATACGGCTTCGGGCTAGTAAGCGTATAGAGGAGGTTCTTAGCTCTATACTTCTCCTTTTACTCGAGGAAAGCAGGGGCCCTTTCGGGTCCCTAGGCTCTTTTAGACCTACTTAAGGAATAGGGGCTTAAAGAGGGGAAAGTCCTATAAGAAAGGGGGCCTTGTTAAAAGGGAAAAACCTAATTAAATAGGGGGCCCTCTAAAGGAAAAACCTCTTCCTTTTCTTTAACTATAGACGTTACCTTCTCGTACGGGCTATTAGCTCCTCTCGTAGACTCTTAAGGCGGGCCTCTAAGGATAGCTTCTCTCGAACGTCTTCTAGCCTAATTTACTATAAAAAGACAGCTAGCTTCTACTTCGGTAGGGGCTTTATAAGAATATACCCTTATATTCCTATTTTACTATTATAAAGAAATAATAGGCATAGGGAGGCTTTATAGAATAAGCTAGTAAAAAGAGGCTCTATAATACAGTCTAAGGGAATAACCCTTAAAAGACAAAGACCTCTACTAGACATCTATACCTTCCTCTAGGAAAAGCGGGTTAGGATAAGCCTCTCCTTATAAGCAGAAATATATATAAAACGCATAAGTTAATTGCGAGCAGAACGGATACCCTATTGCCTATTTTAGCCTAGCGGTTCCGAAGATATCCGCGATATAAGAATAGGTAGGGCATAGAACATTCTAGTTAAATCCACTACTTATACTAGAACCCATAGTCTTACGTTAACCATTACGCTATAATTAGACCACCTACTAAGTTAGGAAGATATACTATAGATAGAGCTTTTTAAGCACTATAGAATATACTAGAAAGCTAACTAATTAGTCTACTAGTAGGCGAGCAATAGTCTATAAAAGACGAAGGATTTCCCTAGGAGTAGTAGATAGAACAAGCAAGTTCGCAAGCATCTTTTGCAACGCTATTCTTTTAATATATTATTTAGCCCCTTATATGCTCGTTATAAATTCCGGACGAAATCCCACCCTATACTCCTTCGACCGATCTTTCCGCTTACGTTATCGATTACCCGATTCTACCCTTATTACTTATACCTTCTTATAGGCTTCGTAAGACCGTCGGCTTTTATTAATACCGTTAGAACCTAATAGACGGAAATTAGTCCCCTTTAGACCTCTTAGCGTAACTAATACTAGTAAATATTAATATACTATAGCTAGGTCGATAACTTACTATTTTCTATAAGAATTCGTATAGTCTACGTATTATTATATTCTATAGCTAATAGGGTCGGAATTTATAGTTATAGAGATATTAATAGCCGGCTAAGGAAAATCGCTTCTTTTAACGCTTTTAAAAGAGCTAGTAGCTCTACCTCTATACTAGAAGTCGTAATAGTAGCCTACTTCGAAGCTCTCTAAGTAATAGTTCCTCTAAAAAGGGATATAATATACCCTTATAAGCTCTTTCTATCTAAGGAATTATCCGTAAAGGACGAATCGCTTAAATAAAAGAAGATTTCGGCGGCTAATTTCTTTCTTTTCAACCCTCCTAGGCATAGACTATATAATCTCGTTAAGTAGAGATAAAGGATAGCTTTATCTACTACTTCTTAATGCCTAGGGCTAGGATTCTAGTTATACCTAGCTAGCTAGGAGACCGTAAAAAAGATATCCGGTCTAGTAGAAATAGCTAAAAAAGTAAGGAGCTTACCTTCTATTAATAATAGTGTTTCTCTTACTCCCTAGCTTAAATAGATAGATTAGGTAAAAGCTCTTTATCTAATATAAGCGTAGAGGGAAGCTTCTTATCGAGGGAATTAAGGAGGAATTTATAAGCGACCTTATCGATATAGGCGTCTTAGGTAAGCTAGATAGTCCGTTAGGACCTATTTTTAAGGATTTATATCCCTAGGAACTACTTTAGCTCCCCTAGCTTAGTTATCTTATACCTTTATTATAGGCCTCGTATAGCCTCCCTAGTAATAGCTTCTTCCTCTTTTAGGTAGGCCTAGATAATATCGTCGACGTAGAAGAAGACCGTAATTTTACCCTTCTATATTATATACGGTTCCTAAGGGATTTTCGTAAAGCCTAGGGCTTCGAAGGAACCTATTAAATGCTATTGCTAAAGAAGGGGTGATCTTCGTAGCCTATATAGAGCTTTCCTAAGCCATAGAACCTTTCCTAGTTATTAGAAACTAAGAGGAAGTCATATATAAATAACTTCTTCTTCCTTAAGTAGGTAGTTAATAAAAGCGTTAACTATATCTATCTATTCGAGCTTAAGGTCGAATTCTACTACTATAGCTATAAGGGTCCGAAAAGACATCCTTACTAAGGTGGTTGCCCTAGTAGGTAGATCCCCTTTTTTCTATTAATTCTTATAGATAACTAGCCGGGCTTTATACTTTTAAAGGAATCTATATTTATTAGTCTTATAAATAAAGACCTATTTATAGCTAAGGACCTATTTTCCTCTTGCTTTTTCCTTAAGGACCTCTTCGAAAGACCCTATCTCTTTATATAAGGCTAGGTAGTCTTTCTAGGCCTAGAAAAACTAGTCTCTAAAGGGGTGTCTTTCTAGCTGCTTTTAGTTTACTAGTAGGTCCGGGAGGTCTCTTTTATATACCTTCCTTACTAATAGCTATATCTTAAAAAGCCGGCCTACTATAAACGCTCCGTAGGAACCGTCTTCTATTAGTATTAGGTAGAAGTCGGAAAAACGATTAAAATAGGGGAGAGGTTAGTCTTCTTTAGTATCTATATCGGGCCCTATACCTTCCTTTGCTTCTCGAAGCAAGGATAAAAAGGCAGCTAGGTAATCCTTCGAGAGAGGTGCCTTTCCTACCCCCTTAGGGTTCGAGACGGGAAGACTAATAGAGAAAGCTGCTTCTAGATCTTCTTCTTATTCTATAAGAGGAGGCGTAGGGAGGCAGGCGTATTCTAGCTCTACTACTTTCTTATAGTCTCCTTCTTCGTTTAGATTATTTAATCTAGCAGCTTCCTTTTTTTCTTCGAAGTCGGCGTTATCCTTAACTACTTCGACGTTAGTTTCTTCCTTTATTTCCTCGTTTAGGACCTCTTCTTAAGACTATTAGGAAGGGGGGATTTAAATCTTCTATATTAGCTAACGTTATAAGAGTAAGAGGGGCTATTAATCCCTCTTTCCGTCGAAGAAGCTAGATTCGTCGAAAATTATATCCCTAGTCGAAATAACCTTTTATAGAAGAGGAATCTAGATCCGGAAGATATTCGTAGAATTATAGCTAACGAGGTAACTAATAAAGGCTCTAGGATTAAGCTTTCTTTTCTTCTTCCTTTTTAGCTATATATCGGTAGCTATTACGTATACCTTATAGCCGTAGGTATAAAGGTAGGCTAGCGAGGCCCTCTTCTTTATAAAGAGCTTAAGGGGGGATTTCTAGTCTATTCCTTAGGTAGTCCCTCTAGGGGTCCGGTTCTATAGGTAATAGGCGGTCTTAACGACTTCCCTCTAAAGGTCGTAGGGAAGCCTCGTAGTAAGTCTTATTATATAGGCCCTTTCTATTATAGCACCCCCTAATCTTTCTGCCCCTCCGTTCTAGGCCTAGGTATTCGGTGCTAACGGGAGGGGTAAAATGCCCCTTTTTTAAAGCTAATTTAAGATATCCTTCGTAAATAGCTCTCCGTTAGACCGTATCTTCTTTACCTCGTAGCTAAAGTAGGATTTTATTTAGTTAACGAAGTCCCGGAGGGTAGACTAGTTATACTTACTTAGGTAGGTCTATAAGAAATAGGGGAAAACTATCCCTAAAAAAGCGTCTATAAAAAACATTACCTTAACGAAGCTTTCTTAATCCCTAGAGACGTTAGTTTAATTAACCTAAATTTCCTTATATAGCTAGTCCGGCCGTATTAGGGTCCGTTTAGAAATTCGTCTCCTAGTCTTTCCTTAGCCGTAGTATTCGTATTCGACGGTCTTTAGTCCCCTTATTCGTACGCCCTATTATTAGCCTAGCTAATATAAAGCTAGGGGGCCCGGGTAACTAAGTCGTGCGTACTAAAGAAGACCGTCTCCTAGGGCTGCTAGAAGAGGGTCCTTAGATCCTACCCCCCTAGTAGGGAAAGCTGACTTCTCGAGTAGTTCCTTCCTAAGGATAGGTCGGAATTCGAGAATAAATTAACCGAATTTTTCCTCGATAAGCCCGATAGTTTAATTCTTCTAGACTAGCCTCGTAGGCTTAGACGTTATATCCTAGAAGATTCCTTCCTTTTAAAGAAGGCGGAAGGAAATTAAACTCGTTAAAAATCAAGGGCAAAAAGCTACCCTTTTTCTTCGAAGAATTTATATAGATCTATTAGGTAATTTTATCGTAAAATTCACCCTTCTATATTCCTCTATCTATACGGTTAATTCCCCGGTAATAAGGTATTCCCTTCGTGCCTTCTTAAAGGACCGGAATCATAAGAGTATATTATAGATATCGAGGGAAGTACTAGAGTTAAGGATAGCTAATTTTCGTAGGGGATAGTCGGAGGGTCCTAACGGTTAGTCTTACTAATCCGTAGGGAAGACGAATGCTAGATTTACTATACTAACGATTTTCCCTTGAATTTGCGGCTCGAATAAGGGCAGCGGCGTTATTAGTTACTATTTCTTAGCAACCTAAATCTCGTCTATCTTCTTCTATAATAAGGGGTCCTCCTTAAGAGACTATTATACTATTTCTCGTAGTCTCTTTAAAGGGTTAACTCCTTTAGGTCGGTTTTCCTCGAAGACCTACTAGTAGTCCTCTAGCCGATAGGGCTTTTTGCATACTTAGTAGGTAGGTTAATTCCTCCTCGTTCGTTTCTTCGAGGAATCCTCGTCCCGGTCTAGAAGGTCTGCTTAAAAACCCCCCCTTTTTACCCCTTATTGCTGATTTTAACGAAGAGGTTCGATTTCGACTAGTTCCCTGATTTTTCGACTAACGGACTAAAAGGTCTATTAGGGGACTAGTCGGGCCGGTCTAATAAACGGGACCGGACCTAGAGCAAAAGGCGGAGCCGGGGCCGGGACTTAGGCAGCCGTTAAAGACGGGGTTAAGGCTCTCGAGGGAGGAGGAGCCGAAGGAGCAATAGCCGCAGTAGCAGCAGCGGGGGCCGCAGCAATAGGGGCTGTAGCAGCTATAGGTCGAGCTGTCTAGGTCGAGTGCTAGCTACGAAGGAATAAGACTGCTTACTATTATACTCTAGTAGCCTCTTCGTTTAGTTCCTAGCTAGCCTCTTAAAAGATAGTCGAGTAACCGTTACTAATAGGCTTTATTAGCAAAGATATATCCTATAGCTACTAGCCGGAAAGAGCTTTAGTAAGGAAGTATTAGTTAGCTTCCTCGAGGATTTCTTCCTACTTAGCTAGCTACGAAGAAGCTAGTAGGTTCCTAGTAGAAAAGGCTCCTAGGTATACCGTATAGGTCTTCCTAATACGGTTAGTTATATAGCCCCTTAAGGGAGCTATTAAGGTCTCGAGCTTTAAAAGCTACTACCTAGGAGTTTCTTCCTCTCGAAGAGAGATTAGCTTTACGGCACTAACGGATTCCGTTATCGCCGTACGAGCAGTAGTTAGTAGCTTCGTTTCGTAGAGGTATTCCTTTCGGTAACTCTCGTAGTCGCCTAAGGTAGAAGAAAAAGCTCTCTATTATATAGAGGTTAGCTCGGAGAAGAGGGTAGCTCCCTCTATAAAGTCCGTTGCCCTAGGACGAAGAAGGGGCTCGAGAGGGTCCTACTTCTTAAAGAAGACTAGATTATAGATAGTTCTATCTATACGAGCCCGTAGCTCCTTTACCTACTTATCCTAATCTTAGGGCTCTATAAGAATCGTCCTACGGACTATAGGGACGGTAGAGGAGTCGGTTTTCGTTATTATTACGGGGAAGGGTAGAAAAGTTAGGTAAAAATCGGCTTTTCTAGTAAGAGGGGTAAAAGGAAGCTACGAGGGATATAAGAAAGGTGCCTTTTTTAGTAGCCGGAAGGTATAAGAATTCTATTCCTCCCGGGCTTATAACTCTTATAAAGAGAGATGCGAGAAGTATATAAAATGCACGAAGGTAAAATTAAAAGTAAGGGGTCGGACAAGCAGGGCAGAGAGATTTGATTCTTACGGGAGTAGTAAATGCGGCAGGGGAGTGATTGTTCTATTGCCTTAATTGTCCTTCTTTCCTCTATCTAACGCCCCCTTTTATACCTATCTAGCACCTTAATTAATAAAGAAGATCCTGCTTAAAGGAGCTACTAATGTCCTTTCGACTACCGAGCTTTTTGCCGGTTTTTCCCCTCTTTTCTAACCGTTGCCGGCATATCTATCTTATCTTTCGCTACCTCTATAGGAAGCTATCGCTACTTCTGCTTCCCCTTATGCCCCTACCCTCCTTTCTATACCTCTTTTTAGCTCCTTTTTCCTTCTTCTATACCGGGTGTTTTTAGCTTCCTTAGTCCCTCTTACTAAGGGATATCTCCGAGAACTACGAAATCAGGCCACGCTTCGCGATAAGTATAGCTATAAAGGAATAACCCGCTTTATAATAGTATCGTAGTTAACTAAGTAGAGTTAGATAGCTATAAGAGTCTAAGCGTTACTTAGATAGTTAATAAGTATAGTTAATTAATAAGCTAGGTAGCTTAGTTAATTTATTACTCTTAAGTAGGCTCCCTTATATATAATTATTAGGTCTAATAAGTATAACTATAGCCTCTTATACCCCCTCTCCTTAATATACCCCCTTACTACCTTAGCTTTCTAGATAGTAAGGTATTAAGTAAAGGGGCGCTTAGTTTAATAAATATAAGGCTATTTTAATATTAAATATAGCTACCTTACTATTTATTTAAGGCGGTTATCTTAAAATAAAAGAGGCTCCTAAAAGTATCTTATAAAAGAATAGTAAAAGATAATTTAATTTAGTAACTAATACTATACCCCTTTAAGTATATAATACTAGTTACCCTTCTTATTAAAAGAGGGTTTAAATATTAATTAATTAAGGTTATATAACCTACTCTTACTACTTAAATAATAGTTAAAGGCTATTACTATTAACCCTTTTTATAAGGAACGTAGCTACTATAATACTAAGTAAAAAAGAATAGTATATAAATTATAAAAGCTAGGACCTAAGAGGATAGGATATAAGGAAAACCCCCTTATTTATATCCTATCTCCTTAGGTCCCTAAGTTTATTAACCGCGCTCCTATTAAAGTAAAAGAGTAGGTTATATAACTATATATTAAAGGGAGTCGAACTTATAATTAATAGGGTTATATAACTTACTCTTACTATTTAACTAGTAGTTATAGGTTATATTTATAACCTTTCTTATAATAAAGGGTATAGTAAGGCATTCCTTTAAATAGCCTAGGTACTATAATATATTTACTAGCGATATTATCCTTTAAGATAAAAGTAATCTTAAGAGTAAGCTTTTTAATAATATATTCCGTATATTAATTAGTTTTAATTTAGTAAAGCTATCGCGACTATTATAAGTTTAAATACTATAGTATTATATTAATTAAAGGGTAGTCTAGTAATAGCTTTACTTCTTAGTAGGAAATAAAGCTAACCTCTACCTCCTTAGATCTTTATAGTTTCTTAATTAAATTAAGATCTAACTATACTATTAAAATCCTATAATCTTAGTAAATATAATATTCTTAGTACCTACTTTTCTTTCTATTAAGTAATAGAACCTAATAGATATATCTATATAAGTAAATAGGGCAAAGTTCTTTTCTATATTATATACTATTATAAGGCTAAGGTAAAGGTTAAAGCTAACTTATACCCTTAAGCTTTTAAGCTTTAAAGATAGTATTTTTCTTAAGACTTCCCTCCTAGCATTTCCTATTATATATATTTAATAGCTATATATTATAGGTATAAGAGTCTTTAACTATTATAAGTTATAGACTTAAGTTATAGCCTAAGCTATATAGTTATATATAGAGGGCTAGATCCTATATATATATATATAAGCTAGCTATATATAAAAAAACTTTATATAGCTTATTAATATTATCTTATAAATAGCACCTATATATATACCTTTACTTACTATATAATAGTATAAGCTATTAACTAATAGATCTAATAGATATCTCTTTAAAGAGGGTACTACTTCCTTAAGGGAGTACTCTGCCTTTCCTTAAATAGATAGGAAGTATCGTAGCTATCCTAAAAGCGATTAAAAGCATAATAGCTAGTAAGAAGGATACGGTTCTCGCTATACTAAGGGAGCCGTCTATAAGACAAGCTTTAACCCCTATAACCTCTATAATATTAGTTATATCGGCGATACTATTAATATAAAAGCTGCTCCCTTAGCTAACTTAGAATAGTAAGCTAAGGCCTTTTTACTTCTTTCTTAACTAGCTATAGATAAAGTTTATAACTAATAAGAAATATATCTTAAATAGCTATTATAATATAGTATAGTATTTACTTCTTTATATATTACTAAAGCCTTAGATATAGTAGATCTTTAGAATTTAAGATAAGGGCGGCCTTAAGGGTAAAGGCGACCTATAAGACTTCTTTTAATACTTTATATATACGTTTAGTAATATATAAGAGCGGAAGAAGGTATAAGATAGGCTATAAACCTTTAAGTAAAAAGATAAATAAACCTTTAGCGAATTCCTCCTTAATTTTAAATAGACGCTCTTATAAGTAGTAAGGACTATAGTATAAGAAGATAATATAAAGCTTATATACCTATATAATTTAATTACGCTAGCCTTATAAGAGCTATTTATCCTTATAATTATACTTACTAACTATAGTAAGTATATAAGCTAGTTAATAAAGGTAGTATAGGGCTATAAGTAAATACTATATTTTTAAAAGCCTTATAAGTATATATTATATAGTAGTAATAGGATTATTACTCTTTTATAAGATAAATAGCTAGCTATTAATATAAATAAGTATACCTTAATATTACTTACTTATATAGACTAAGCTAAACGCGGTAAAAAGACACTATCGACTACCCCTTATACTACCTTATACCTTAGGTAGTAGGCGAAGTAAGTAATAAGTAAGGAAATTAAAAAGAAAAAAACTAACGGCCGCTACTTATATTATAGCGCGTTTATATACTTTATATTAAAATACCTTTTCTTTTTAGCTAAGCGACTTATAGTAGTTTAAGTAGTAAAGATAAAACTACTCTTTACCTTAAGTAATAAAAAGGACTTTACTCCCTTAAGCTTAAAGAAAAAGAGTAGCTTTAAAGTAAAAATAAGCTTTAAAGCCTTAATTACTAATACTAATAAAAGAAAAGAAAGAGTTATCTACCTATATAAAAATTAAGATTACTTTAATATAGGTTATAATTAATAACTCCTTATTAGTTACTACCCTTATAAATAAGGGCTATTAGTACTATACTATAGTTAATAAAGCGCTTATATAAAAGATATAACTACTAATAAAAAGGATCGTCCTAAGGTAAGTAAAAAGCGCTTTAAGCGCAATAAAAAGTATAAAGATTAAGGGTATTATATAGCTAGCTATAAAGGTTAATAGCTATTATAAGCTTATTATAGCTTATATAATCCCTTAACTAACGTTTCGCTAAGTTCTTAAGAAACCTTAGTTATCATATATAGAGTTATACTTAATTCTATATTAAAAGAAGCTATAGTTTAAGCTTATATAATAGTAGGTCTATTATAATAATAGCTTTATAAGTATAGAACTAAGTATATAAGCTTTATACTTAATATAAAAGGTTCTTACTTTTATTTTTATAGGAACTATATAATAATTAAAGCGGGAGGAAGGTTATATAGCAGCTAATATAGTAATCTATATAGTTAGCTTAATAGATATCTATTAAGCCTTTTAAATAAAGTAGCTAAAGTCGCCCGCTAAGCTATAGTAATTAATATTACTACGCTTTTATAATATTTTAATACTATTTAAGTCTTAGAAAGTAGATAAGCTTAACTTATATAAGCTAAGGGTAAATTATAAGGTTATACTTTATATTAATAAAGAGGAGTAGGAACTACCTATACCGTTTAGGCTACTATATAATATATTATATATAGAGCTACTAGTACTAAAAAAGACTTTAAGGACCTTCTTAAATAAAGGTTTAAGTTAAGTAAGTAGCTTTAAAGTAAGTACGCTAGTCTTATTTATATATAAGCTAAAACGTAAGATATAGTTTTATTATAACTATAGGGCTTTAAATATAATTATAAAGCTAAACTACTTATTATAGGACACCCTATAGTTAATAATCTAGGTACTTATAACGATATTTACTTTCTTTAAGGAAGTTACCCTTAACTCCTTAAAGCTCTTTATAAAAGAAGGAACCTAAAAGCTATTAAGTAAACTCTAAGAAATTACTTAGAAATCCTAGAAATAATAACTAAACGGATTATATAGATATTCTAAAAGATTTCCCTTATAGATATATTATATAGGGAGTATACTATAATTTTCTAAGTAATAATAGCTCCTTAAGTATTATATTAATATTTCTTTAAAAAGTTATTAAAAGATTATAGTAGGGAAATTATAAAGAAATACCTATACCTACCTAGGGAAAATGCTAGGAAATACCGCTAATATACTATACTACTATTATATAATTATAAGGTTAAGATATTACTTAGTTAAAGCCTTAAGTAAGGTCTTATACTTACTATAGTATATATAAAAGATAGAGAACTTATTAAATCTTAAGTAGGTAGAGAAGAATATAGATAGTTATTACTACTTTTACTTTACCTTATAAGACTAGTAGCTAGTCTATATTTAATATACGTAATAACTTATAATAGCTAGTTTATATAATATATTTAAGTATATATTATAGCTAGTTTATTTAGTTACTTATTAAACTTATACTAGATCTAAGTAAATAGTAAGATTAAAGTACTAGCCCTATACTAAGGGACTAGTATATAATACTATTACTTTTTACCTTTAATCTTAAATATACTCTATAACCTCTTAAAGGTAAAGTAGTTTATAAAGCTAAATATAAAATAAGCGTTTTATAAAGTATAGATCTTAAAGGGTAATAAGTAAAAGATAGTATTTTATATATACTATATCTTATTTAAGTAGCTTATAACGCCCTTTAGTATTTTAAGAGCGCCTACTACCTTTTAGCATTATATTAATAATATACTTTAAGACTTCCTTAATAAGTTCCCTTTTATATTATAAATAATATCCTTATTTATATAAGTAGATCTTATAAGAACTATATAAAGAAAGTATAAAAGGTCTAAAAGCGCCTTTAACTTTATAGGCTTTACTTTAACCTAAATAAATATAAATTTAAGGTTAAGAAGGTTAAGTACCTAAGGTTTATTATCTATATAAGTATAAGTATATAAGTAGACCTTATAAAGATCTAAGTAATATAAGACTAAGCGGCCCTAACTATATAAATAGGTATATAGAGCTTTCTTAGGTTTATAAACTATTATAGGATATTTATTAAGGGCTTTTCTTATATTATAATACCCTTAAATAAGAATACTAGGAAAAAGACCGCTTTTTATTAAGGGCCTATATAAGAGGGAGCGTTTTATACGCTTAAGGACCTATTCTTATAAGCCTTAGTATTACTTTAGTAGGACTTTAACTAGTCTATAATAGTTAAAGTAAACTATAGCAGCTAAGCGCTTAAAAGGATACTTTCTTAGGAGGTAAATAAGTAAAAGTAACTAGTAGCGTTTTACTTTTATAAGCTAACCTTAGTAAAGTAGAATTATAGTATTTATAATAAAGAAATACTAGTAATTATTAGTTACCTTAAGTAATAATAAGTAGAGTTTTAGAGTTATAAGAGCTTTAAGGTTCTTATAAACTATAAAAACCTTAAGTACTTTATAGCCTATTAGTACCTCTTAGAGTAGTAAACTTATTAAGTAAAGTACCTTTTATACTTTAAATTCTTAATATAAAGGAATATATATTATAGTACGATTAGTTAAGTAATAGAGATAGCTAGAGGTACTATATTATATATATTATATTCTCTTTATTATAAGACTAAAGCTTATAAGAAGAGGGAGAATTTTTTTTCTATTAAAGTAGTAAGTAGTTTATAATATATAAGTAAGGTAGGTATTATTCCCTACTAATACCCTACTAATATATTAGTACTATATACCTAAGTACTTTATTAGCTTATACCTCTTAATAGCGCTCTTATAATTATCTCCTTTCTTATATAAATATCTTAGCTATATCTTTAATATATATTACTTTCGCTATACTATATATATTTAGTTAGGAAGAAAGGTAGTTTTAGTTATATATTGCGTATATATACTTATATAAGTATATATTAGTCTATACTCTATAACGTTAATAGTTATTATACTAGCGGTTACCGCTAAGTAACTATTATAGTATTACCTATATATCGGCCGTATAACTATAATATAAAAAGTATATATATATATTTCTTACTTCTTTTATTTTATTTTCTTCTTTAACTCTTCCTCTTATAAATTACTATAGAGTTTTATACCTTTTTTTTAGAGTATTGCTATTTATATAATAGCATATTGCTGTTTGTATACTCGACCTATTTTTAAGATACGTACTAAAGCCAGCCCGCCCCGCCTATTTATACCGCGCGCGCCTGGCAAGTACCCGTACCGCCTAAATGCCCGCACCCGCGCCTGCACCCGCCCGCACACACAACCCGCACACACATAAGAGGCAATAAAGGCCATATAACGCATGCCTCTCAATTCGCTCAAATAACGCATTTCCGGGCCTTGAGCTCGAAGTTGCAACAATCGGCCCGTCAATTGACCCGGCTCCTCCTTGGCCCTTACGGCTGTGTAGGCGGCGGCGGCGTCGCCGCCTCAATTGCATCCCACTCAACGATCCCTCCAACGCCTGACGAAGCCGGCTGCCCTGACGAAGCCGGCTGCCCTGACGAAGCCGGCTGCCCTGACCGGCGGCGGCGCCCTCCTGCCGCGTCCTCCTCTTGATCCCCTTCCCCTTGTATTTCCTCGAGCTAATGATCCTTGTTGTGATGCTACGAGAGACCGCGGGCTATAGCTAAGTTCATTAATCTCGTCGCGCCCCCGGCGCCTTCGAACGCTTGCGTTGGGCCGCCTTAAGCTAGCCTAACTCGAATTAGGTAGCTAGGATGCCCTTATAGCCGGCTATGACTGTGATGCCGTCTATGATGCTGTCTGTGATACCCTCGCTATAAGGGAGCTTGGTATAGGTAGCTTATTATTACGGGGCCGGCCGCGTGTAATAGTAATAACATCGGGGTCGCGGATTCGTAGCAATAGCTCCTCGAGGTCCTAATAGTAGTAATTAGTATTAAATTTACCTAAAAAAGGGGGGGGTCTTTACTGACGGCTTCTTTAGCTACTATCGCGAGAGAACATCACGCTTTTTAAGCGTTAACCTAGCTTAAAGGCGTTGAAGGATCGTGTGTGCATAAGGCAGCCTAAGTTGGTGTATAAATCGCCCGCTATAAGGCCGCAATAGCTATAGCTCCCGCGTTAGTAAAGGCATCGCGGCGAGGGCAAGCCTATATTATATAGTAAGTAGGTTAACTGCTTCGTAGGTGATTTTCACACTAAGATCCCCGAGCTAAGTCTGCCTAAGGAACTAACGCCTTTGTCGCATCTCTTGCCGGGCAGCCGTTTATATATATATTATCTCTTTATTCTTAACTATCTATATAAGGGCATCGTAAAGATATAAGAGGTTAGAGGTGCCTATAACTAAATAAAACTTTATATCCTTATAGGCGGTCTTAACTAGGCTATTTACCCGCTGCCCGAAGTTACGATATTAGCTAATAAAGTAGCCTGCCTACTGCTCACGCCATGGTATATATTCGTTCGAGATATATATCACGATATGCCCTTAGTGTTAACTAAAGGTCTTATTAAGCTGCCGCTACGACTTATAGAAATCCGCTTCGGTTTTCGAGTAAATAACGCGCTTCTAAGCTAGGAATATTCCATTACGGCTAAATTCGACTTCCCTATCGTCTAGACTAAACGTAGTAGCGGTAGCGGCGTTAGCGGCTCCTTATTCGGTAGCCTCTCGAGCGAGGATAGCTTCTGCTTCTTAAGGGACCTCTATATTAATAGAGTTTTTAGGGCTATTAGGATCTACTAAGTCTTTCTAGCAGGACTAGATTCGAGCCTTAATATTGCTATTAATATAGAATATATAGAGTTATTATTGCGTTAAGGGGAAAATATAAAGGTCTCGCGAAGAGAGATACGAGAAGTATATATAAAATGCACGAAGGTGAAATTAGAAGTAAGGGGTCGGACAGGCAGGGCAGAGAGTTTTGATTCTTATAGAAGCAGTAATAAAGGTAGGGAGTGATTATTATATTGCCTTAATTGTCCTTCTTTCCTCTATCTAACGTCCCTCTTTATACCCGTCTAGCATCTCGATTAATAAAGAAGATCCTGCTTAAAGAAGCTACTAATGTCCTTTCGACTACCGAGCTTTTTGCCGGTTTTTCCCCTCCTTTCTAGCCGTTGCCGGCACATCCGTCTTATCTCTCGCCACCTCTATAGGAAGCTATCGCTACTTCTGCTTCCCTCTTGCCCCTCCCTCTCTGCACCTCCTTTTAGCTCCTTCCTTAAAACCTGTTTTTAGCTTCCTAGGTCCCTTATACTAAGGGATATCTCCGAGAACTCTGAAATTAGGCCACGCTTCATGACACACCCCTTAGCTATAGCCTGCCCTTATAGAAAGGGTAAAGCTAAATACCTAGGCCGTGAGCGTATAGGAGGTCTTAGTCTATACTTATCCCCTACTCGAGAAATCCGGGTTTTAGCCCCGGGCTCTTTTAGACCTACTTTAGGAAAAGGGGCCTTAAGGAGGAAATTAAGTCCTATAAGAAAGGGGGGCTTCTCTAAGGCTAAGTCCCTAAATCCTCTCTTCGGCTATAGACGTCTCCTTCCTCCTACGTGCTATTAGCTCCTCTCGTAGACTCTTAAGGCGGGTTTCTAAGGACAGCTTCTCTCGAACGTCTTCTAGCTTAATTTGCTATAAAAAGATAGCTAGCTTCTACTTTAGTAGGGGCTTCGTAAGACCGTCGACTTTTATCGATGCCGTTAGAACCTAATAGACGGAAATAAGTCCCCTTTAGACCTCTTAGCGTAACTAATGCTAGTAAATATCGATATACCGTAGCTAGGTCGACAACTTACTATTTTCCGTAAGAATTCGTATAGTTTACGTGTTATCGCATTCTATAGCTAATAGGGTTGGAATTTATAGTCGTAGAGATATTAGCAGCCGGCTAAGGAAAATCGCTTCTTTTAACGCTTCTAAAAGAGCTAGTAGCTCTGCCTCTATACTAGAAGTCGTAACGGTAGCTTACTTCGAAGCTCTCTAAGCAATAGTTCCTCTAAAAAGGGATATAATATACCCTTATAAGCTCTTTCTATCTAAGGAATTGTCAGTAAAGGACGAATCGCTCGAATAAAGGAAGATTTCGGCAGCTGATTTCCTTCCCTGCCCTCCTAGGCGTAGACTATATAATCTCGTTAAATAGAGATAAAGGATAGCTCTATCTACTACTTCTTAATGCCTAGGGCTAGGATTCTAGTTATGCCTAGCTAGCCGGAGACCGTAAAAGAGATATCCGGTCTAGTAGAAATAGCTGAAAAAAGCAGGGAGCCTACCTTCTATTAATATTAGTGTTTCTCTTGCTCCCTAGCTTAAAAGGACGGATTAAGTAAAAGCTCTTCGTCTAATATAGGCGTAGAAGGAAGCTTCTTATCGAGGGAATTAGGGAGGAATTTATAAGCGACCTTATCGATATAGGCGTCCTAGGTAAGCTAGATAGTCCGTTAGGACCTATTCCGAAGGATTCGTATCCCTAGGAACTACTTTAGCTCCCCTAGCCTAGTTATCTTATACCTTTCTTATAGGCCTTTTATAGCCTCCCTAGTAGTTACTTCTTCCTCTTTTAGGTAGGCCTAGATAATATCGTCGACGTAGAAGAAGACTATAATTTTACCCTTCTATACTATATACGGTTCCTAAGGGACTTTCTTAAAGCCTAAGGCTTCGAGGGAACCTATTAAATGCTATTGCTAAAGAAGGGGTGATCTTCGTAGTCCGTATAGAGCTTTCCTAAGCCGTAGAACCTTTCCTAGCTATTAGAAACTAGGAGGAAGTTATATATAGATAACTTCTTCTTCCTCGAGAGGGCAGTTAACGAAGGCGTTAACTATATCTATCTAATCGAGCTCGAGGTCGAATTCTGCTGCTATAGCTATAAGGGTCCGAAAAGACATCCCTACTAGGGTGGTTGCCCTAGTAAGTAGATCCCCTTTTTCCTATTAATTCCCGTAAATAACTAGCCGGGCTTTATACTTCTAAAGGAAGCTATATTTATTAGTCTTATAGATAAAGACCTACTTATAGCTAAGGACCTATTTTCCTCTTACTTTTTCCTTAAGGACCTCTTTAAAAGACCCTATTTCCTCGTATAAGGTTAGGTAGTCTTTCTAGGCCTAGAAAAACTAGTCTCTAAAGGGGTGTTTTTCTAGCTGCTTCTAGTTTACTAGTAGGTCCGGGAGGTCTCTTTTATATACCTTCCTTGCTAATAGCTATAGCTTAAAGAGCCGGCCTACTATAAATGCTCCGTAGGAACCGTCTTCTATAAGCGTTAGATAGAAGTCGGAAAAACAATCGAAATAGGGGAGTAGTTAGTCTTCTTTAGTATCTATATCGAGCCCTATACCTTCCTTTGCTTCTCGAAGTAGGGATAAAAAGGCAGCCGGGTAATCCTTTAAGAGAGGTGCCTTTCCTACCCCCTTAGGGGTCGAGACGGGAAGACTAACTAAAAAAGCTGCTTCTAGATCTTCTTCTTATTCTATAAGAGGAGGCGTAGGAAGGTAGGCGTATTCTAGCTTTACTACTTTCCTATAGTCTCCTTCTTCGTTTAGATTATCTAATCTAGCAGCTTCCTCTTCTTCTTCGAAGTCAGCGTTATCCTCGACTACTTCGACGTTAGTTTCTTCTTCCGTTTCTTTATCTAGGACCTCTTCTTAAGACTATTAAGAAGGAGGGATTTAAATCTTCTAAATTAGCTAACGTTAAGAGAGTAAGAGGGGCTATTAATCCCTCTTTCTATTGAAGAAGCTAGATTCGTCGAAAATTATATCCCTAGTCGAAATAACCTTCTATAAAAGAGGAATCTAGATCCGGAAGATATTTATAGAATTATAACTAACGAGGTAACTAATAAAGGCTCTCGGATTAAGCTTTCTTTTCTTCTTCCTTTTTAGCTATATATCGGTAGTTATTACGTATGCCTTATAGCTATAGGCACGAAGGTAGGCTAGCGAGGCCCTCTTCTTCGTAAAGAGCTCGAGGGGGGATTTCTAGTCTATTCCTTAGTTTAGTTCCCTAGGGTCCTTAGGGTCCCTAGGGGTCCGGTTCTAAAGGTAATAGGCGGTCTTAACGACTTCCCTCTAAAGGTCGTATAGAAGCCTTATAGTAAGTCTTATTATATAGGCCCTTTCTATTATAGCACCCCCTAATCTTTCTGCCCCTCCGTTCTAGGCCTAGGTATTCGGTGCTAATAGGAGGGGTAAAATGCTACTTTTTCGAAGCTAATTTAAGATATCCTTTATAAATAGCTCTCTATTAAACCGTATCTTCTTTACCTTATAGCTAAAGTAGGATTTTATCTAGTTAACGAAGTCCCGGAGGGTAGACTAGTTATACTTACTTAAGTAGGTCCGTAAGAAATAGGGGAAAACCATCCCTAAAAAAGCGTCTATAAAAAACATTACCCTAATAAAGCTTTCCTAATCCCTAGAGACGTCGGTCTAGTCGACCTAAATTTCCTTATACGGCTAGTCCGGCCGTATTAGGGTCCGTCTAGAAATTCGTCTCCTAGTCTTCCCTTAGCTATAGTATTCGCATTCGACGGTCTTTAGGCCCCTTATTCGTACGCCCTATTATTATCCTAGCTTATATAAAGCTAGGGGGCCCGGGTAACTAAGTCGTGCGTGCTAAAGAAGACCGTCTCCTTAGGCTACCGGAAGAGGGTCTTTTAAACCTACCCTCCTTCGAGCAAGGAAAGCTAACTTCTTAAGAGATTCCTTCCTAAGGATAGGTCGGAATTCGAGAATAAATTAACCGAATTTCTCCTCGATAAGCCTAATAGTCTGATTCTTCTAGACTAGCCTCGTAGGCTTAGACGTCGTATCCTAAAAGATCCCTTCCTTTCGAAGAAGGTAGAAGGAAATTAGGCTCGTTAAAAATCGAGGGCAAAAAGCTACCCTTTTTTATTAAAGAATTCGTATAGTCCTATTAAGTAATTTTATCGTAAAATTTACCCTTCCGTACCCCTCTATCCGTATAGTTAATTCCCTAGTAATAAGGTATTCCCTCTATGCCTTCTTAAAGGACCGGAATCGTAAGAGTATATTATAGATATCGAGGGAAGCACTAAAGTTAAGGATAGCTAATTTTCGTAGGGGATAGTCGGAGGGTCCTAACGGTTAGTCTTAGCCTTATTAATCCGTAGGGAAGACAAAGGCCGGATTTACTATACTAATATTTTTCCTTGAATTTACGGTAGCGGCGTTAGTTACTATTTCTTAGTAACCCGAATCTCGTCTATCTTCTTTTATAGCGAGGGGTCCTCCTTAAGAGACTATTATATCGTTTCTTATAGCCTCTTTAAAGGGTTAAATCCTTTAGGTCGGTTTTCCTCGAAGACCTACTAGTATTATAATAATCGATAGCCTAGGGATTTATAGGCTAAGCAGCCGTTTCGCTTAGTCTTTCGTTTCTTCGAGGAATCCTTATCTCGATCCGGAAGGTCTGCTTAAAAACCTCCCCTTTTTACCCCTTATTGCTGATTTTAACTAAGAGGTTCGATTTCGACTAGTTCCTTGATTTTTCGACTAACGGACTAAAAGGTCTATTAGGGGACTAGTCGGGCCGGTCTAACTAACGGGACCGGGGACGGGCCCGGAGTAAGATACGGAGCCGGGGCCGGGGCCGTAGCTATAGTTAACGACGGCGTTAAGGCTCTTAAGGGAGGAGGAGCTAAAGGAGCAACAGCCGTAATAGCACTAGCGGGGGCCGCAGTAATAGGGGCTATAGCAGCTATAGGTCGAGCCGTCTAGGTCGAGTGCTAGCCGCGAAGGAATAAGACTGCTTACTATTATACTCTAGTAGCCTCTTTATCTAGTTCCCGGCTAGCTTCTCGAAAGATAGTCGAGTAACCGTTACTAATAGGCTTTATTAGCAGAGATATATCCCGTAGCTACTAGCCGGAAAGAGCTTTTATAAGGAAGTATTAGTTAGCTTCCTCGAGGATTTCTTCCTACTTAGCTAGCTATAAAGAAGCTAGTAGGTTCCTAGTAGAAAAAGCTCCTAGGTAGGCCGTATAGGTCTTCCTAATACGGTTAGTTATATAACCTCTTAAGGGAGCTATTAAGGTCTCGAGCTTTAAAAGCTACTGCCTAGGAGTCTCTTCCTCTTAAAGAGTAATTAGCTTTACTATATTAACGGATTCCGTTATTACCGTGCGTACGGTAGTTAGCAGCTTCGTCTCGTAAAGGTATTCCTTACGGTGACTCTTATAGTTACCTAAGGCAGTGGAAAAAGCTCTCTACTATACGGAGGTTAGCTCGGAGAAGAGGGATGCTCCCTCTATAAATTCCGTTGCCCTAGGATAAAGAGGGGGCTTAAGAGGGTCCTACTTCTTAGAGAAGACTAAATTATAGATAGTTCTATCTATACGAGCCTATAGCTCCTTTACCTACTTATCCTAATCTTAGGGCTCTATAAGAATCGTTCTATAGACCGTAGGGATAGTAGAGGAGTCGGTTTTCGTTATTATTATAGGGAAAGGTAGAAAAGTTAGTTAAAAATCGGCTTTTCTAGTAAGAGGGGTAAAAGGAAGCTACGAGGGATATAAGAAAGGTGCCTTTTATAGTAGCCAGAAGGTATAGGAATTCTATTCCTCCCGGGCTTATAACTCTCGCGAAGAAAGATATAAGAAGTATATATAAAATATATAAAGGTAAAATTAAAAGTAAGGGGTCGGATAGGTAGGGTAGAGAGTTTTAAATCTTACGGAAGCAGTAATAAAGGTAGGGAGTAATTATTATATTGCCTTAATTATCTTTCTTTCCTTTATCTAACGTCCTTCTTTATACCCGTTTAGTATCTCGATTAATAAAGAAGATCCTACTTAAAGAAGCTATTAATATCCTTTTAACTACCGAGCTTTTTACTAGTTTTTCCCCTCCTTTCTAGCTATTACCGGTATATCTATCTTATCTCTCGCTACCTCTATAGGAAGCTATCGCTACTTCTACTTCCCTTCTTACCCCTACCCTCCTCTCTATACCTCCTTTTAGCTCCTTCCTTAAAACCTGTTTTTTAGCTTCCTAGGTCCCTTATACTAAGGGATATCTCTAAGAACTACGAAATTAAGCTACGCTTCGCGATAAAAGGAGGGCGTTTTTAAGGGCAGCTTCTTTATCCGTAATAACTATAGAGGGCTCTTATACCCTAACCTATATACGAAGAGCCTTAAGGGACTTATATAGCTACTAGTATCCCTCTTCTTTCTTTAAGTTAATAAGGCTAAAGGCTAAGTTAGCTAGGGACTTTTAGTTAGTAACTCTAGTAACCTAAAAAAGGAAAAGACTAAAGCGGTTAGTTTTATATATATTATCGAGGCTAAGAACCTTAGGGAAACGTTTCTATATCTTTTAATACTATAGATAGGTCTATAATACGCCTTAAATCTTATTTTTATTATATAGGTCGAATTTAACGTAATAGGGAAGATCGCTTACTTAAAGATACCGTAAAAACGCTTATATTACCGTTATACTACTAAGAGCTTTAAAACGGATCTTTTAGCGGTCGTTATAGATATCCTTAATATAAAAGAACGCTATTAAAGGTTTAGCTTTATATAATATAGTTAATATCTCTTAAGCTAGTAGTGCTTTATATTAAGAGAGGTTCCGCTTAAGAGCTTACTATATATTAGTCCGCTAGTAATAAATATTATATATAAAGGGGTTAAGGGAAGGCCTATAGTTATAGCGATCCTTAGTAATATAAAAATCCTACTTTTAAGCTTCTTTATTACGTAATACTATTATAATAAGGCGGAAGGGGTAGTTAAGCGTTTAGGTAGAAGATTTATATAGCTTAGTGCTTAAAGAAGCTCGCCGCTAGCTACGATTATATATAAAGAGGAGTCGTATTATAATAGAGACCCTATTAATATCTCGCTTATATATACTTAACCGCTTAATAACCGCGGCGCCGTTCTCGTAAAGGAAGCCTTAGATAAAGTTATATACCTCGTTATAGGTTTTAAAGCCTAAGGAAGGCGGTAAGGGCGGGATCGTATCTTCGCGTTCTTAGTAAGTATCGCGGGCATCGTAGGTATTATCTAACGTATTAAGGAGGGAGAGAAGGGGGTCTATCGCAGCGCTAGTAATAGCTTTAAATTTAGTATATATATATAGGTTATATATACGGGTTATATATATATATAGGCGGGCGTAGGCGCGGGTATAGGTATTTAGGCGGTATAAGTACTTACTAAGCGCGTACGGTATAAATAAGTAGGGCGGGCTAGCTCTAGTATATATCTTAAAAATAAGTCGAGTATATAAATAGTAATATACTATTATATAAATAGTAATACTCTTTTTTTATTAATCTCTTATACCTTTTTATTTTAATTTTTATTAACGATTTATTAATAATAATACGTTTTACGCTAAAGAAGATAAAGGACTATAATACCGATTTCCTACGCTATATATAAGAATAAGTAGCGGTAGGTTCGCCTTTAAAGTATAAGCGATTAGCCTAAAAGTCTTATAATAACGCTAGTTTGCCTTTAATAAAGAAAGCTAAGAAAGGTATAGGGGAATCTTAGTCCTAAAAGACTTTTAGTCTAGGACCTAATATTAATAAGAGTTATACCCTTATTACCCTACTAAATACCCTAACTTTAACTATTAATAAGCCTACCTCTATAAGCTAGAAAACTTATAAGTTTATTTCTCGTAAAGAGAGATACGAAAAGTTTATAAAAATATATAAAGGTAAAATTAAAAGTAAGGGGTCGGATAGGCAGGGTAAAGAGATTTAATTCTTACGAGGATAGTAATTATAGTCGGGGAATAATTATTATATTACCTTAATTATCCTTCTTTCCTTTATCTAACGCCCCTCTTTATACCTATCTAGCATCTTAATTAATAAAGAAGATCCTACTTAAAGAAGCTACTAATATCCTTTTAACTACTAAGATTTTTACCGGTTTTTCCCTTCTTTTCTAGCCGTTACCGGCTTATCCGTCTTATCTCTCGCTACCTTTATAGGAAGCTATCGCTACTTTTACTTCCCCTTATACCCCTACCCTCCTTTCTATACCTCTTTTTAGCTCCTCTTCCTTTTTTTATACTAGGTGATTTTAGCTTCCTTAGTCCCTTATACTAAGGGATATCTCTAAGAACTACGAAATTAGGCTATGCTTCGCGATATACCCCCTTAGCTATAGCTTGCCCCTTAAGAGTATAGCTAATACGGCTTCGGGCTAGTAAGCGTATAAAGGAGGTTCTTAGCTCTATACTTCTCCCTTTACTTAAGGAAAGCAAGGGCCCTTTTAGGTCCCTAGGCTCTTTTAGACCTACTTAAGGAATAGGGGCCTAAAGAAAGGAAAGTCCTATAAGAAAGGGGGGCCTAAAGAAAGGAAAGTCCTATAAGAAAGGGGGGCCTAAAGAAAGGAAAGTCCTATAAGAAAGGGGGGCCTTCTTAAAAGGGAAAAAACCTAATTAAAATAGGGGGCCCTTTAAAAGGAAAAACCTCTTCCTTTTCTTCGGCTATAGACGTTACCTTCTCGTACGTGCTATTAGCTCCTCTTATAGACTCTTAAGGCGGGCCTCTAAGGATAGCTTTTCTCGAACCTCTTCTAGCCTAATTTACTATAAAAGACAGCTAGCTTTTACTTTAGTAGGGGCTTCGTAAGGCTGTCGGCTTTTATCGATACCGTTAGAATCTAATAGATAGAAATAAGTCCCCTTTAAACTTCTTAGCGTAACTAATACTAGTAGATATCGATATACTATAGCTAGGTCGATAGCTTACTATTTTCCTCTATAAGAATTCGTATAGTCTATATATTATTATATTCTATAGCTAATAGGGACGGAATTTATAGTTATAAAGATATAAGTAGCTAGCTAAGGAAAATCGCTTCCTTTAATGCTTTTAAAAGAGCTAGTAGCTCTATCTCTATACTTAAAGTCGTAACGGTAGCTTATTTTAAAGCTCTCTAAGTAATAGTTCCTCTAAAAAGGGATATAATATACCCTTATAAGCTCTTTCTATCTAAGGAATTATTTATAAAGGATAAATCGCTCGAATAAAGGAAGATTTTAGTAGCTAGTTTCCTTCCCTACCCTCTTAGGCGTAGACTATATAATCTTATTAAATAGAGATAAAGGATAGCTCGGTCTACTACTTTTTAGTGCCTAGGGCTAGGATTCTAGTTATACCTAGCTAGCTAGGAGACCGTAAAAGAGATATCCGGTATAGTAGAAATAGCTACAAAAAGCAAGGAGCCTACCTTCTATTAATATTAGTACTTCTCTTACTCCCTAGCTAAAAAGAACGGATTAGGTAACAGATCTTTATTTAATATAAGTATAGAGGGAAGCTTCTTATTAAGGGAATTAAGGAGGAATTTATAAGCGACCTTATCGATATAGGCGTCCTAGGTAAGCTAGATAGTCTATTAGGACCTATTCTAAAGTATTTATATCCCTAGGAACTACTTTAGCTCCCTTAGCTTAGTTATCTTATACCTTTATTATAGGCCTTATATAGCCTCCTTAGTAGTAGCCTCTTCCTCTTTTAGGTAGGCCTAGATAATATTATCGACGTAAATAAAGACTATAATTTTACCCTTCTATATTATATACGGTTCCTAAGGGATTTTCTTAAAGCCTAGGGCTTTAAGGGAACCGGTTAAATACTATTACTAAAGAAAGGGTAATCTTCGAAGTCTATATAGAGCTTTCCTAAGCCGTAGAACCTTTCCTAGCTATTAAAAGCCTAGTAGAAGGCGTATATAGATAACTTCTTCTTCTTCCTTAAGTAGATAGTTAATAAAGGCGTTAACTATATCTATCTATTCGAGCTCGAGGTCGAATTCTACTACTATAGCTATAAGGGTCCGAAAAGATATCCCTACTAAGGTAGTTGCCCTAGTAGGTAGATCCTTTTTCCTATTAATTCCTATAGATAACTAGCTAGGCTTTATACTTTTAAAGGAAGCTATATTTATTAGTCTTATAGATAAAGACCTACTTATAGCTAAGGACCTATTTTCCTCTTGCTTTTTCCTTAAGGACCTCTTCGAAAGACCCTATCTCTTTATATAAGGCTAGGTGGTCTTTCTAAGCCTAGAAAACTAGTCTCTAAAGGGGTATCTTTCTAGCTGCTTCTAGTTTACTAGTAGGTCTAGGAGGTCTCTTTTATATACCTTCCTTGCTAATATTAGCTTAAATAGCCGGCCTACTATAAACGCTCTATAGGAACCGTCTTCTATTAGCGTTAGGTAGAAGTCGGAAAAACGATCGAAATAAGGGAGAGGTTAGTCTTCTTTAGTATCTATATCGGGCCCTATACCTTCCTTTACTTCTCGAAGTAGGGATAAAAAGGCAGCCGGGTAATTCTTTAAGAGAGGTGCCTTTCCTACCCCTTTAAGGGCCGAGACGGGAAGACTAACTAAAAAAGCTGCTTCTAGATCTTCTTCTTATTCCGTAAGAGGAGGCATAGGGAGGTAGGCGTATTCTAGCTCTACTGCTTTCCTATAGTCTCCTTCTTCGTTTAGATTATCTAATCTAGTAGCTTCCTCTTCTTCTTCTTCGAAGTCGGCGTTATCCTCGACTACTTCGACGTCGGTTTCTTCTTCCGTTTCCTCGTCTACGGCCTCTTCTTAAGACTGTTAGGAAGGGGGGATTTAGATCTTCTAAATTAGCTAACGTTATAAGAGTAAGAGGGGCTATTAATCCCTCTTTCCGTCGAAGAAGCTAGATTCGTTAAATATTATATCCCTAGTCGAAATAACCTTCCGTAGCAGAGGAATCTAGATCTAGAAGATATTCGTAGAATTATAACTAACGAGGTAACTAATAAAGGCTCTCGGATTAAGCTTTCTTTTCTTCTTCCTTTTTAGCTATATGTCGGTAGTTATTGCGTATGCCTTATAGCTATAGGCATAAAGGTAGGCTAGCGAGGCCCTCTTCTTTATAAAGAGCTTAAGGGGGGATTTCTAGTCTATTCCTTAGGTCTTAAAAAGGGTCTCTAGGTCCCTATAGTCCCTTAGTCCCCTAGGGTCCCTTAAGGTCCGGTTCTAAAAGTAATAAGCAGTCTTAACGACTTCCCTTTAAAGGTTATATAGAAGCCTTATAGTAAGTATTATTATATAGGCCCTTTCTATTATAGCACCCCTTAATCTTTCTACCCCTCCGTTCTAGGCCTAGGTATTTAATACTAATAGGAGGGGTAAAATGCCCTTTTCTTAAAGCTAATTTAAGATATCCTTTATAAATAGCTCTCCGTTAGACCGTATCTTCTTTACCTTATAGCTAAAGTAGGATTTTATTTAGTTAACGAAGTCCTAGAAGGTAGACTAGTTATACTTACTTAGGTAGGTCTATAAGAAATAAGGGAAAACTATCCTTAAAAAAGCGTCTATAAAAAACATTACCCTAATAAAGCTTTCTTAATCCTTAGAGACGTCCGTTTAGTCGACTTAAATTTCCTTTACGGCTAGTCCGGCTATAAGGGCGTTCGTTTAGAAATTCGTCTTATAGTCTTTCCTTAGCTATAGTATTTATATTTAACGGTCTTTAGGCCCTTTATTTATACGCCCTATTATTAGCCTAGCTTATATAAAGCTAAGGGGCCTAGGTAACTAAGTCGTACGTACTAAAGAAGACCGTCTCCTTAGGCTACTAGAAGAGGGTCCTTAAGACCTACCCTCTTAGTAGGGAAAGCTAACTTCTTAAGTAGTTCTTTCTTAAGGATAGGTTAGAATTCAAGAATAAATTAACTGAATTTTTCCTTAATAAGCCCGATAGTTTAATTCTTCTAGACTAGCCTTATAGGCTTAAATATTATATCTTAGAAGATTCCCTCCTTTTAAAGAAGGCGGGAGGAAATTAGGCTCGTTAAAAATTAAGGGTAAAAAGCTACCCTTTTTCATCGAAGAATTTATATAGATCCGTTAAGTAATTTTATCGTAAAATTTACCTTTCTATATCCCTCTATTCGAGGGAAGTACTAAAGTTAAAGATAGCTAATTTTCGTAGGGGATAATCGGAGGGCTCTAACAGTTAGTTTTAGCCTTATTAATCTATAAAGAAGATAAAGGCCGGATTTACTATACTAATAAATTTTCCTCGAATTTACGGTAGCGGCGTTAGTTACTATTTCCTAGTAACCTAAATCTTATCTATCTTCTTTTATAATAAGGGGTCCTCCTTAAGAGACTATTATATCGTTTCTTATAGCCTCTTTAAAGGGTTAAATCCTTTAAGTCGGTTTTCCTCGAAGACCTACTAGTATTATAATAATCGATAACCTAGGGATTTATATACTAGGTAGCCGTTTCGTTGTTTAGTCTTTTATTTCTTTAAGGAATCCTCGTCTTAATCTAGAAGGTCTGCTTAAAAAGCTCCCCTTTTTACCTCTTATTACTAATTTTAATAAAGAGGATCGATTTAGACTAGTTCCTTAATTTTTCGACTAATAGACTAAAAGGTCTATTAATAGACTAGTCGGGCCGGTCTAACTAACGGGACCGGGGCGGGGGTAGAAGGCGGAGCCGAGGCCGGGCCTAGGGCAGCCGTTAAAGACGGTATTAATGCTCTTAAGGGAGGAGGAGCTAGAGGGGCAACAGCTATAGCAGCAGCAGCGGGAACCGTAGTAATAGGGGCTATAGTAGCTATAGGGGTAGTAGGTCGAGCCGTCTAGGTCGAGTGCTAGCTATAAAGGAATAAGACTACTTACTATTATACTTAAGTAGCTTCTTTATTTAGTTCCCGGCTAGCTTCTCGAAAGATAGTTAAGTAACCGTTACTAATAGGCTTTATTAGTAGAGATATATCTTATAGCCGCTAGCTAGAAAGAGCTTTTATAAGGAAGTATTAGTTAGCTTCCTTAAGGATTTCTTCTTACTTAGCTAGCTATAAAGAAGCTAGTACGTTCTTAGTAGAAAAGGCTCCTAGGTATACTATATAAGTCTTCCTAATATAGTTAGTTATATAGCCCCTTAAAGGAGCTATTAAGGTCTCGAGCTTTAAAAGCTACTACTTAAGAGTCTCTTCCTCTTAAAGAGAGATTAGCTTTATAGTACTAACGGATTCCGTTATTACTATATAAGTAGTAGTTAGTAGCTTCGTCTCGTAAAGGTATTCCTTTCGGTAACTCTTATAGTCGCCTAAGGTAGTAGAAAAAGCTCTCTACTATACGGAGGTTAGCTTAAAGAAGAGGGACGCTCCTTTTATAAATTCCGTTACTCTAAGATAAAGAGGGGGCTTAAGAGGGTCCTACTTATTAAAGAAGACTAAATTATAGATAGTTCTATTTATACGAGCCTATAGCTCCTTTACCTACTTATCTTAATCTTAGGGCTTTATAAGAATCGTCCTATAGACCGTAGGGATAGTAAAGGAGTCGGTTTTCGTTATCGTTATAAAGGAGGGGGTAGAAAAGTTAGTTAAAAATTAGCTTTTCTAGTAAGAGGGGTAAAAGGATATAAGAACGGTGCCTTTTATAGCAGCTAGAAGGTATAGGAATACTATTCCTCCTAGGCTTATAACTCTTATAAAGAGAGATATAAGAAGTATATAAAAATATATAAAGGTAAAATTAAAAGTAAAGGGTTAGATAGGTAGGGTAGAGAGATTTAATTCTTATAGGGGTAGTAATTATAGTAAGGGAATAATTATTATATTACCTTAATTATTCTTCTTTCCTTTATTTAACGCCCCTCTTTTATACCTATTTAGTATCTTAATTAATAAAGAAGATCTTACTTAAAGAAGCTACTAATATCCCTTTAACTACCGAGCTTTTTATTAGTTTTTCCCTTCCTTTCTAGCCGTTACCGGTATATCTATCTTATCTCTCGCTACCTCTATAAGGAGCTATCGCTACTTTTACTTCCCCTCTTACCCTTACCCTCCTTTCTATACCTCTTTTTAGCTCCTTCTTCCTTCTTCTATACTAAGTGTTTTTAGCTTCCTTAGTCCCTTATACTAAGGGATATCTCTAAGAACTATAAAATTAAGCTACGCTTCGTAATAAGTATAGCTTATTACTTATAAGCTAATAAGGGACCTAAGAAGGTTAACTAATAAGTATAAGTATACTTATAAGTAATAGTAGCCTATAACTAAGTAGATTAAGACTAATAGCTCTTTATAGCCTAGCTTATATTAAATAGTAAACTATAGACCTTTATTAAAATAGCCCTTTTCTTTACTATATATAGCTTTAAGCTACCCTTCTTTATCTTATTTACTATAAATATAATAGTAAAGTAATATAGTAGTTTATTATTAAAGAGTTAGGCTTTTATATTTATATAAAAGCTATAAGAAACTATAGAATACTATTAATCTATAATAGCCGCCTTAGTATAAAATTAAAAGTAGTACGCTAATATAACTAAAGCCTTAATAAATAGGTTTATAGTAAGTAATAAGGTATAGCTTAACCTTTATAACTATAAGTTAGTATAGCTAAAAAAAGAAGCTAAACTACCTATATATAAAGTTTATAATATAAAATATTATTAGCTTATAAGTAGTTAAGCTTAATAGTATTTTAATAAGGGTCTATAATAAGATTAATATTAACCTTTTTTACTAAGCTTCCTTTAACCTACTACTTAAATAAAAAGTAGTAAACGCTTAACCGCTTACTATTAAGATAAAAAGAAATAATATTATAGAGTAAGTAAAGGTATATATATAGGTACCGTTTATAGGATAATATTAATAAGCTATATAAAGCTCTTTTATATATAGATAGCTTACTTATATATATATAAGATCCGGCCCTTTATATATAACTTTATAGCTTAAGCTATAACTTAAGCTTATAACTTATAATAGTTAAAGACTCTTATATAATACCCTCTCTTAAGCGCGGCGTAGCGCTGCCCTATTAATAGCTTCTATATAATTAGGCTTATACTACTAGCTCCTTATAAAATAGTATAAGTAATAAGTATAGGATTAAGTAATTAATAATATAAGTAAAGAGATAAGTTAAAGGGGTATAAGGTAGGATTTCGTCCGGAATTTATAATAAGTATATAAGGGGCTAAATAATATATTAAAAGAATAGCGTTATAAAAGATACTTATAAACTTACTTATTCTATTTACTACTCCTAGGGAAATCCTATGTTTTTTATAGACTATTACTCGCCTATTAATAGACTAATTAGTTAGCTTTCTAGTATATCTTATAGTACTTAAAAAGCTCTATCTATAGTAAGTCTTCCTAACTTAGTAGGTAGTTTAATTATAGCGTAATAGTTTACGTAAAACTATAGGTTTTAGTATAAGTATTATAACTACGGTCTAGCGAACCGCGGGGACTAGTATATATCACGTAGACACGTAACGTAGGGAGCAAGGAATATTAGACAGACCGACGGGCTAATTAAGTTTAGAGCGACGGGCCACTCTAGCGCTCTAACGCTCTACGGCTAGGATCGTAGGATCGCTCTAACGCCCTAGCGCTCCTAAGCGACGGGATCACCTAGTGCTCTCGGCGATCTAGGGAAGCTCTCGAGATATATAAGGAAGGAACGGAATACTCCTTTAGATAGATAGCTCGATAGCTTTTAATATAGATCTTTATTACGATTTATCTCTAATTCTAATTACCTAGTTATAGTCTACGGTCTATAACCTCCGACTTATTACTAACGTAATATACTTATTATTACTTAGACTACGCCCTATTATATCTACTAATATAAACCCCTCGATAGGTTTATCCCTTAGGAATAACACCGGTCGTTATACGTTAAAAGCTCTTATTTAGTGCAATACCGCGTTACTCTAAGCAATATCGTAACTATTAATATGCCTATATAGCAAACTAGATTAACTAACTCTAGAGCTACTATATCGCCTTAGGATATAATGCGCGAAATTATCGCCCTTTAGTATAAGGTATAGTTACTTAGGAACGGAGGAGGCAACGGATAAGTTAGGGACCTCGGAGAAGTAGTTAAACTAAAATAGCTAGGACTATTTAATAGTACTTACGGCACGCTTCGAGACTTTCTTACCTAACTTAAGGCCTACTACCGGTTTTACCCTACTAAACTTTCGGACTTAGTCGAAAAGGTACTCTACGTAGGAAATTATTTATCTAGAACGGTACTCGCTTAGTTTAGACCTATTATAAGGGACTTTCTCGATAACTAACTAGCGCGACGAGATAACGAAATAGATAAAGTCTTTGCTAGTTTCTAAGGATTCGAAGAAGCTATTATAAAGGTATTCAGAATAACCGACGAGGAATAAGAAGCTAAATAAAAACTTCGAGAACTCTAATAAAGGATCTTAGTATCGGATTATACTACGAAGTTCCGTTAAGTTACCTTAAAGCTTAATTAGGACGACGAACCTCTTATATTACGATTCTACGACGGGCTTAAAGAAGAAGTTAAGGACGAGCTCTATAAGGAAAATCGACCTAATAACCTCTCGGACTATATTACTATAGTAGTACGAATCGACGATAGATAGTATACGCGACGCTAAGAAAAGAAATAAGGAAGAGGAAACTAGAACCCTTCTTATAGGAATAACTTTAACCGACGCGCTAACTATAAAAAGAAGCGCAAAACTCCTATTACCTATGCCTATATAACTAACCTAGGTAGGATAGATCTAGATATAATATAGAAAAGCAAAGGAAAGTATTTTAACTACGAGAAACTTAGACATTACTCTAAAGAATATAGATAACCTCGTAAGGAGAAGAAAACCTACTAGGCACTAGCCCTAGAAGGTAAGAAATACCTAAACGCTACTAATAGATAGGAACTAAAGTATAAACTCCTTAGTTAGACTATATACTATAACGACGAATGCACGGTATACTTAAGCGATAAGGACGGTACCGGATAGTTCCTAAAGTTACTAAAGAAGACCCTTATAATAATATAACGAAGGGATCCTAAAATATAGAAATAAGTTAAATTCGTAGAACCGGAATACCCCTATTCTAAAGGAGTCTCCTAAGACTAGATTAGGAAGAGTAGTAAACGATTCTAGGAAGATATACGAAACAAAAATCGATAATAACGATAGGCAGTCTATAAACAATATAATAAAGAAGATATAGAGGTAGCCCTTATACTTACGAAACTCGGATAATAACCTAAAGAGGACTAACGAAGTATTAACGATATAAGCTCTAAAGAATAAGAAACACCTAGAGAAACGGAAGACGAGAACGAACTCGTACTACTACCCTCGCTACTAAGGGAAAACGCTACGATTAGAGAACACGCTCTATACTTCGAAGAATTTAAAGAAATACTTAAAATTAGAACCTAATAAACGCCTTAAATTCTTACAGAAAACTAATAAGCTATATTAATTCGATATTAACCGGCACTACGCGGAGGAGACTACGCTATAGCTATCGCCGTAGTCGATACCTTTATAGCTCTATAACGAGAATAGTAACTATAAGGAGAATTTAGAGACGATCTATAAATACTACTTACTTATAAGCACTATAAGTATATTTTATAGATATTATACGTCTACCTAGATTATATAATATACTTCTAGATAAAGGCACGATACGACGCCTTCCTAGTTAGGTTTAAAGGATAAGTACTTTCGAAACCCTACCTAAGCATAGAACTAGACTACTAGAAAATCGATTAACGCTACCTAAATAACTAAGTTATATTATTAGAACCTAATTATAGCACGCTACTTAAATACCGCGATAATTACGGTTTATTAACGAGATATCTTTCGGAGATATATAAAATCTATAAACACGCTAAAATAGAGGAATAGTATAGCGCTACTCGCTCTAAGGTATCCGAACTATTAATCTTCTAAAGACTTACGCAACGAGTTAAATGCGACGAAGAAGATTATAACGAATATATATACCCGAACTATAGAGTTTATAAACACGAAAAAGCATAAGTATAGTATAAACGATATAACGGTGCACTAAAAGATTATTAGCAATATATACGAAGGCTATAAGCCGTATTCGACTAAGGAAAAATCGACATAGAAACACTATATAAAAAACAGAAAGACGCTAAACGAAAACTTAACCTTTAGTACGAAAACGAATAGAATTACGAAGCATAGTACGCAATTAACTACGAAGTAGTATAATGCAAACGATATAGCGTCGATAAATAAGAAATCTTCGATTAGCTATAAGAAATTAGTCTCTTAAGCCCCGATACGATACCACGCGACGAAAATATAAAGAAACGATATTAACAATAAATCGAAGAAGAATACCTAAATAAAACAAATAAGGACTAGGTAAAAAACAAGGTACGCTATCTATAAAAGGGCTATAGACTAGCACGATACGATAAGATCTAAGGACCCTATATATAGCAACGGCAAGCTATAGCGACTAAATAGTATTAGATATCTAAATCGCGGGACATTACGTATATATACTTTTAGACTACGGCGTAATAGGCAATTACGTTTTACCTAGAGTCGTTAATCGTTACCGACTTATATAGAGATATAAGATAGATCTATATAAACTCACGAATATCGAAAGAGAGGCCTTTAACTATAATAACGGAATTATTAATATAGAGATTAATTACCTCGATATTAATATCTAGGGCCACGACGAATAAGTTAACTTCGATATTATAGATATTAGAGAACACGACCTTATATTAGGGCTTCTATAGCTATAGGAGAGCAACCTACTAATTAACTAGAAAACTAGCTAGCTATATTAGGACGAAGACGTAAGTTTCTAGGACTAGTAGATTTAGAAGAAAGCAAAATTTTGCGATAATTTAGCTACTAAATAGGATAAAAGGGATAACCGTTTAAGCAAATTATTACGGGCTTTAGCGATATAAACGAAAATAGTAACCGAACCGGCGGATATAATAAAATCGACTAATAAGACCTACGTACTAACTAACACGGCTATATAACCTAGCATCCGATATAAATAGAATAAAGGATATAATATAAAGATCTAAAGAGTTATTGCTACTCTAAGGAAAGACCTTAAATAAATTAATAAAGAGCTTAAGTTAAGAGAAACCAGCTCTTAAAAGAAAGAACAAAGCCTATAAGATAGAATAAAGAATATCCCCTAGGAATACCGGAAATATAATAAACTCTTTAAGGAAGAACTTAAGATAGGGTTACCCGAATATAGCTAATAAGACCACGAAATTTATCTTAAGGATAGAATAACGCTAACGTTCTATAAAATCTATAACCTAAACGAAAAGTAACTATAAACGCTACGCGACTACCTCGACGAGAATCTATAAAAGGGATATATACGAATATTAATATCCGAAGTAGGCTATCTAGTTATATTTATTCTAAAGAAAAACGGCAAGCTACGACTAGTTATCGACTATAGACGCTTAAACGATATTATAATAAAGGACCGAATACTATTACCGCTTATATCGGAACTACGAGATCGATTATATAGTAAAAAATAGTTTATAGCCCTCGACCTTAAAGGCGCCTATAACTTAATACGTATAAAAAAGGGATATAAATAGATAATAGCCTTTAGAACGAAATTCAGACTATTTAAATATCTAGTAATACTATTTAGACTTATAAATATACTAGCTACCTTTTAATAGATAATTAATAATATCCTACGTAAATACTTAGATATCTTTATAGTAGTATACTTAGATAATATCCTAATCTTCTCGGATACCCTAGAAGAATATAAGGAACACGTCTATAAGGTACTCCGCGTACTTTAAAATGCAAAGTTACTAGTTAAACTAAAGAAAAGTAAGTTCTATATATAGGAAGTAGACTTCCTTAGACACACGATCTTACTAAGAGAGATATAAATATAATAAGATAAGATTAACTTAGTTAAAGAATAGCTAACGCTAAAGAACGTTAAGGACGTATAAAGTTTCCTAAGATTTATAAATTACTACCGACGATTTATTAAAGATTTCGGAAAGATTATAGTACTACTATATAACTTAACGAAGAAGGAAAAAGAATTTATATAGGACGATAAAGCTAACGAAGCTTTCGAATATATTAAGACTACGATTACGTAAGAACTAGTCTTAACTACCTTCGATCTAGAACGATAAATCGAACTCGAAACCGATATATTAGACTTTGCTCTAGGAGTATAAATCGGATAAAAAGACAATAAAGGAAGACTACGACTAATTATATTCTACTCGAAAAAGCTATATAGCGTAGAACTTAATTACCCTATCTACGATAAAGAATTCCTCGCAATTATTTAAGCTTTTAAGGAATTTCGATACTACCTTCTTAGAAGTAAGTATAAAGTTAAGGTCTATATAGATTATAAGAACATCTTATACTTTATAATAACATAATAGTTAAACGGACGATAGATCTAATAGGCCGAATACTTATTAGAATTCGACTATAAAATAATCCATAGAAAAGGAATAGAAAACGGTCGAGCTAATACCCTTAGTCGACGAAGTAACTACGATATAGGAGCACCTATAGCGAAAGGATAGCTCCTAGAAATCAACGAAAACGGGAACTACTAGCAACGATAGCTAAATATAATATTTAAAGTATAACCTAATAACTCGACTTACTAAAAGATCCTAAAATAGATAAAAGAATACGAAGCACTAAACGGATATAATATAGAATATTTAGAAGTTCTAATATATAAAAACAAAATCTAGATACTACTAGAATTACGAGATAAAGTTATATAAGATATATACGAATATCTAATATATAGATACTAAGGAATCCGAAGAATAATAGAATAGATTAAACGATAATATAACTTCCTATAGCTTAAAGAAGTAGTACGATAAATTATTAAAGAATATAAACTTTGCGCTTGAAGTAAAGCTAAACGATATAAACTATACGGAGAATTATAACCGCTACTAGTACTAGAAAAACCATAGGATTTAATAGCTTTCGACTATATTATAAAGCTACTACTATTAAAAGAACCTATAACTAACGTTAAGTACGATAGTATATTCGTTATTACCGATAGATTAATAAAGTACGGATACTTTTTACCGTATAAAGAAGTAAGTAATATAGAAGAGCTAGTATATATATTCCTATAAATAATTATTAGCAATTACGGACTACTAAATAAGATTATCTCTAATAGAGGAAGTATATTTATAGCTATATTTTAGCAAGCTCTTATAGCATAACTAGGGACGAAATATAAGCTTAGTATAGCTTATTACCTATAAATAGATAGATAAATAGAACGACTTAACTAAACGCTTAAATAATATTTACGATGCTATATTAGCTACGAATAAAACGATTAAGTTAAATAGCTATTAATAGCGCAACTAGCTTATAATAGCTTAGTTACGGAAACAACTAAGCTCTTACTAGTATACGCTAATTATAGATATAACCTAGAAGTATTTAAGGTTACTCGATAAGGACTATAAGTAGAACGAGCGATACTATAAGTAGATTAGCTACGAAAATTATATAAAGAAATATAATAAGAACTTTAATTCGTTAGAGAACGAATGTCTACTTACTATAATCGGAAAGGATTATAGGGACTAATCTTTTAAGAGAGAGATATAGTCTACCTCGTATAATAAAATATTAAAATAAAACGACTAAGCAATAAATTAGATTTTAAGAAACTTAGACCGTTTAAGGTTAAGAAAACTATTTTAAAAGTTAACTACGAACTTTCGCTACTAATAATAATATAGATATACCCGATATTTTATATCTTATTATTAGAACTAGCGCCACGAAACGCTAAACTATAGGAGAAAATCGAAGTCGACGACGATTAAGAATATAAAGCAGAATAAATACTAAATATAAGAAAACAAGGTTAGCAATAAGAATACCTTATTAAGTAGAAGGGATACGGACTAGAGGAAAATACCTAGGAACTACTTAAGCACTTAACCTACTACGGTTCTCTACTTTAATAGTTCTACTAAGCGAACCCTTACTCGGAAATATAGGGTCACTAAGAATAGTATCCTAGTCTAACACGTCTAAGGCACTAAACGATTAAACCTCGCTAATAGTAATAGTTTCCTTATTTAATAAACGAACCGATTCGTCTCGAGAAGAACGCGTTATACTATCTTCTTTATTAATAGCTTATATACCCCGCTAAAATAACTTACTACCTCGGTCCTTTAGGAAACGCTTCTATTTCCTAATCCGAGCTAGGCGAGCTATCGCTTCCTCTAACGCTTCTTTTACTTTCCGTTCGTCCGAATTAATCTTTTACTATTAATTTATAATACGACGAACTAGAAAAAGAAGGAATATTAGCGAAAAAGAATAATAGGGAAGGAAAGGGATAAAACGAACGGGCGGACGCTATATTGCACCTATTATAAGAACGGCCTATAGAGGCATATTCGGAATACTAATTAGAACGCTCGCCGACCTTATAAGTTAGCCTTAACCGAAAACAACGGGAGCAAGGCATAATTTTAATACCGTAGATCTCGGTCTAGGATGCTAGCTCCGATCGTTAACGCGATTTATCGGAATTGCGAGAACGGGATTTTTAAATACAACTAGACATACTATTAGTAGCATATCCCAAAAGGATAAAAGAACAAGGAACGAGATACTTACGCACGACGCAATAAGGGTATATTTATACACGGCGGTTAAGGCAGCAGGTCTTAAGGGCAAGACTAAAAGGAGGGGAGGCATCCTATTACGACCACGGTCTAGCGAACCGCGGGGACTAGCATATATTACGTAGACACGTAACGTAGGGAGCAAGGAACATTAGACGGACCGACGGGCCAATTAAGTTTAGAGCGACGGGCTACTCTAGCGCTCTAACGCTCTACGGCTAGGATCGTAGGATCGCTCTAGCGCCCTAGCGCTCCTAGGCGACGGGATTACCTAGTGCTCTCGGCGATCTAGGGAAGCTCTCGAGATATATAAGGAAGGAACGGAATACTCCTTTAGATAGATAGCTCGATAGCTTTTAATATAGATCTTTATTACGATTTATCTCTAATTCTAATTACCTAGTTATAGTCTACGGTCTACGACCTCCGACTTATTACTAACGTAATATACTTATTATTGCTTAGACTACGCCCTATTATATCTACTAATATAAACCCCTCGATAGGTTTATCCCTTAGGAATAACACCGGTCGTTATAATAAGTAGTAGATTTAACTAAAATATTTTATACCCTACCTATTCTTATATCGCGGATATTTTTAAAACCGCTAGGCTAAAATAAGTAATAGGGTATCCGTTTTACTTATAATTAACTTATATACTTTATATATATTTTTATTTATTAAGATAGGCTTATCTATTATAACTATAGCTACTAGGCCGCTAATAGTCGACTATATTAAGTATATAATATAGTCTAATAAATAAATAGTTAGTATAACTATCTAATAGATATAGGATTAAGGGGATTATAAAGATCTAAGTAATCTAGGATTAATAGGATTACTACGCTCTATATAATCTAACGTTAGGGATTATAGCTAGGCCTATAATCTAAGGATAGTCTCTATAAGTATATATAGCTACCTACTTTTACTCCTTTAAATAGATAGCTCTCTAGCTTTTAATATAGATCTTTATTATAATTCTATCTTTAATTCTAATTACCTAGTTATAGTCTATAGTCTATAACCTCCGACTTATTACTAATATAATATACTTATTATTACTTAGACTACGCCTTATTATATCTACTAATATAAACCCCTCGATAGGTTTATCCCTTAAGAATAATACTAGTCGTTATACGTTAAAAGCTCTTATTTAATATAATACCGCGTTACTCTAAGTAATATCGTAATTATTAATATACCTATATAGAAAGCTAGATTAACTAACTCTAGAGCTACTATATTGCCTTAGAATATAATACGCGAGATTATTACCCTTTAATATAAAGTATAGTTACTTAAGAATAAAGGAGGTAATAGATAAGTTAAGGACCTTAGAAAAGTAATTAAACTAAAATAGCTAGGACTATTTAATAGTACTTATAGCACGCTTTAAGACTTTCTTACCTAACTTAAGGCCTATTACTAGTTTTACCCTACTAAACTCTTAGACCTAGTTAAAAAGGTACTCTATATAAGAAATTATTTATTTAGAATAGTACTTACTTAGTTTAGACCTATAATAAGGGAATTTCTTAATAATTAACTAGCGCGATAAGATAATAAGATAAATAAAGTCCTTATTAGTTTCTAAGGATTTAAAGCAGCTATTATAAAGGTATTTAGAATAACTAACGAGGAACGAGAAGCTAAATAAAAACTTTAAGAACTCTAATAAAGGATCTTAATATTAGATTATACTACGAAGTTCCGTTAAGTTACCTTAAAGCTTAATTAAGATAACGAACCTCTTATATTACGATTCTACGATAGGCTTAAAGAAGAAGTTAAGGACGAGCTCTATAAGGAAAATCGACCTAATAACCTCTTAGACTATATTACTATAGTAGTATAAATTAACGATAGATAGTATATATAATGCTAAGAAAAGAAATAAAGAAGAGGAAACTAAAACCCTTTTTATAAGAATAACTTTAACTAACGCGTTAACTATAAAAAGAAGCGCGAAACTCTTATTACCTATACCTATATAACTAACCTAGGTAGGATATAAGAGTCTTTAACTATTATAGGTAATAGGCTTAGGCCGCGGCCTAAGCTATATAGTTACGTGCGGAGGGCTAGATCCTATAAGTATAAGGGCGGGCTAGCCGCGTATAAAAGAGCTCTATATAGCTTATTAATATTATCCTATAGATAGCACCTATATATATGCCTCTGCCTACTCTATAATAGTATAAGCTATTAACTAATAGATCTAATAGATATCTCCTTAAAAAGGGTGCCGCTTCCTTAAAGGAGCACCCCGCTACCCCCTAGGCGGATAGGAAGTATTATAGCTATCCTAGAAGCAATTAGAAGCGCAACGGCTAGCGAGAAGAACGAGGTTCTCGCTATACTAAGGGAGCCGTCTATAAGACTAGCGTTAACCCCTACGACCTTAGTAATACCGGTTACGGCGGCGGCACTACCGATATAAAAGCCGCTTCCCTAGCTAACTTAGGATAGTAAGCCTAAGTCCTTCTACTTCTTCCTTAGCCGGCTATAGACGAAGTTTATAATAGACGAGAAATAGGGCCTAAACGGCTATTATAATATAGCGTAGTATTTACTCCTTTATACGCTACTAGAGCCTTAGATATAGCGGATCTCTAGATTCTAGGATAAGGGCGGCCTTAGAGGTATACGCGACCTATAGGACTTCTTTTAATACCTTATATATATATTCGGCAATATATAGGAGCGGGAGAAGGCATAGGATAGGCTACGGACCCTTAAGTAGAAGGATAGGTAGACCTTTAGCGAATTCCTCCCTATAAGAAGGTATAAGTAATAAGCGTAGAATCGGGTAATCGATAATATAAGCGGAAGGATCGGTCGAAGGAGTATAGGGTAGGATTTCGTCCGGAATTTATACTAAGTATATAAGGGGCTAAATAATATATTAAAAGAATAGCGTTATAAAAGATACTTATAAACTTACTTATTCTATCTACTACTCTTAGGGAAATCCTTTATCTTTTATAGACTATTGCTCGCTTACTAGTAGACTAATTAGTTAGCTTTCTAGTATATTCTATAGTGCGTAAAAAGCTCTATCTATAGTATATCTTCCTAACTTAGTAGGTAGTCTAATTATAGCGTAATGGTTAACGTAAGACTATAGGTTCTAGTATAAGTAGTAGATTTAACTAGAATGTTCTATGCCTTACCTATTCTCGTATCGCGGATATCTTTAGAACCGCTAGGCTAAAATAGGCAATAGGGTATCCGTTCTGCTCGTAATTAACTTATACATTTTATGCATATTTCTATTTATAAGGATAGGCTTATCCTAACCCGCTTTTCCTAGAGGAAGGTATAGTTATCTAGTAGAGGTCTTTATCTTTTAAGGGTTATTCCCTTAGACTATATTATAGAGCCTCTTTTTACTAGCTTATTCTATAAAGCCTCCCTATACTTATTATTTCTTTATAATAGTAAAATAGAAATATAAGGGTATATTCTTATACTCCCTAACTTTAAAGAAACGCTCTTATAAGTAGTAGGAACTATAGTATAGGAAGATAGCGCAAAGCTTATATAGTTATAGAACTCGATTACGCCGGCCCTATAGGAGCTACTTATCCCTATAATTATACCTATAAACTATAGCGAGTATATAAGCCGGTTAATAAAGGTAGTATAGGGCTATAAGTAGATGCTATATTTCTAGAAGCTTTATAAGCGTACGCCGTATAGCGGCGATAGGATTACCGCCCCTCTATAAGAGGAATAGCCGACTATTAATACTAATAAAGATACTTTAATATCGGCTACTTATATAGACCGAGCTAAACGCGGTAGGAAGTTATCTTTAAATATCCCTTATACTATCCCGCTCTCTAAGTAGCGGGCGAAGTAGGTAACGAGCGAGGAAATCGGGAAAAGGAAGGCTAATAGCCGCTGCCTACGTTACGGCGCGTCTATATACTTTATATTAAAATGCCCCTTCCTTTTAGCTAAGCGGCCTATAGTAGTTTAAGTAGTAAAGATAGAACCGCTCCTTACCTTAGACGATAAAGAGGACTCCGCTCCCTTAGGCCTAGAGGAAAAAGAGTAGCTCTAGAGTAAAGACGAGCTCTAGAGCCTTAATTACTAGCACTAGTAAAAGAGAAGGAGGAATTATCCGCCTATATAAAAGAGGAGCCTACTTTAATATAGGTTATAGTTAATAACTCCTTACCTATCGCCGCCTTTATAGATAAGGGCTGCTAGTACTATGCCGTAGTTAACGAGGCGCTTATACGAGAGATATAAGTACTAGTAGAAAAGATCGCCCTAAGGCGAGTAAAAGGCGCCTTAAGCGCGATAAAGGGTACGGTAATTAGGGGCATTACGTAGCTAGCTATAGAGGTCGACGGTTACTATAAGCTTATTATAGCCTATATAATCCCCTAACTAGAGTTTCCTTTAATCCTTAGGAAACCCTAGTTATTATATATAGAGTTATACTTAGTTCTATACTAAAAGAAGCTATAGTTTAGGCCTATATAACGGTAGGTCCGCTACGACGATAGTTCTATAAGTATAGGACTAAGCGTGCGAGCTTTATACTTAGTATAAAAAGTCCTTACTTCTATCTTTATAGGAACTATATAACGGTTAGAGCAGGAGGAAGGCTAGGCAGCGGCTAACGTAGCGGTCTATATAGTTAGCTTAGCGGGGATCGATAAGGCCCTCTAAGCAAAGAAGCTAAAGTCGCCCTCTAAGCTATAGTAGTAGATACTAGAGCGCTTTTATAACCTCCTACCGCTATTTAAGTCCTAGGAAGCAGATAAGCTTAACTTATATAAGCTAGGGGTAAACTATAAGATCGTACTCTATACTAATAAGAAGGGGCAGGAACTACCTATACTATTTAGACCGCTATATAGTATATTATACGCGGAGCTACTAGTACTAAAAAAGACGCTAAGGGACCTCTTAGATAAGGGTTTTATTTAAGTAAGTAGCTCTAAAGTAAGAGCGCCGGTCCTATTTATACGTAAACTAAGGGGCAGGATATAGTTCTATTACGATTATAGGGCTCTAAACGTAATTATAAGGCTAGACCGCTACCCTTTACCCTTTATCTTAGATATACTCTATAACCTTTTAAAGGCAAAGTCGTTTATAAAGCTAGATATAAAATAAGCGTTATATAAGGTATAGATCTTAGAGGGTAATAAGTAAAAGACGGCGTTCTATATATACTACGGCTTATTTAAGTAGCTTATAACGCCCTTTAGCCTCTTAAGAGCGCCCGCTACCTTCTAGCATTATATTAATAATATACTTTAGGACTTCCTTAATAAGTTCGCCTCTATATATATAGATAATATCCTTATCTATATAAGTAGCTCCTATAAGGACTATATATAGAAAGTATAAAGGGTCCTAGAGCGCCTCTAACTTTATAGGCTCTACTTTAACCTAAATAAGTATAAATTTAGGGTTAAGAGGGTTAAGTACCTAGGCTTTATTATCTACGCTAGCGTAGGTATATAGGCAGATCCCGTAAAGATCTAAGCGATTTAGGACTAAGCTGCTCTAACTATATAAATAGGCGTATAGAGCTTCCTTAGGTTCGCGAACTATTATAAGATATTTATTAGGGGCTTCTCCTATATTATAATACCCTTAAACGAGATTACTAAGAAGTAAACTGCCTTTCGCTAAGGGCTTATATAGGAAGGAGCGTTCCGTACGCTTAAGGACCTATTCTCTTAAGCCCTAGTACTACTTTAGTAGGACTTCGACCGGTCTACGTTAGTTAAAGCGGACTATAGCGGCTAGGTACTTAGAAGAACGCTCTCTTAAGAGGTAGATAAGTAGAAGTAACTAGTAGCGTTCTACTCTTATAAGCTAACCCTAGCGGAGCGGAATTATACTATTTATAATAAGGAGATACTAGCGATTATTAGCTACCTTAAGTAATAGTAAGCGGAGCTCCGGAGCTATAAGAGCTTCGAGGTTTTTATAGACTATAGGAACCTTAAGTACTTTATAACTCGCTAGTACCTCTTAGAGTAGTAAGCCCGCTAAGCGGAGTATCTCTTACGCTTTAACTTCTTAATTAAGTACTAGCTAAGGCGGGACTCTATAGTCTTAGATACGCTTTCCTAGAGGGATTAAGACTAGCTAACGGGAGCGGATATTAAGGCCTAGGATCTATAGCTTATCCTATAAGAAGCGCTATAGACTTATATAGGAGCTTCTTTAATAGAGGAAGGCGCGGCGCCAACGGATAAGCCTTCCCTTATACCTTTACCTTAGCCCGGCAAGGAGGGATAGACCGGCCTAGGGGCGCGTATAGCGCGGGTATTCTAAGATAAGGTCCTCTAGCGCTTATAGGATTAGATATCGTCTCTAGACTATACCTACGAGAGTATACGCCGCGCTATTAAGTCTAGCGCTTAATACCTTAATCTAAAGCTAAAGCTAAAGGTATAAGTAGCTAACTATTATATCGACCTATAAGGGCACCTATATTAGCGGGGGAGACTATAGGTACCGGGCGCGCTATATACTATAGAAGCTAGGGAGAAGGATAGACCGCCGGAGCTAAATAAATAAAATAAGCTTTAAGGAAAGCTAGTTTAGCTTATCTATAACTCTAGTATCGTAGGCTACCTAAGTAGGTAGGGTATAGTAGTAGGCCTTATAAGGGATTTCTACTAGCCCCTCCTATAGTACTATATTCGCCGCTTCCTCTATAACTACGATATCTATAGCCGTACTAAGATTTAAAGGGCGTAGCTTAAAGGGCTACTTAAGTAGCTTCTGGTACCTAACTAGTTCTATACGTATATATAGATAGACTTTATAACGGAACTCTTACTTATAAAGGGCGGCAACCGCTATATATAGGTAATTAAAGACCGACTTAGTAAGTCTATAGTATTAGAGCCGATACTATCTATAGATATAGAGTCCTATATAAAGCGCTTCCTATAATACTAGGCCCGCTTATATAGCTAGCTAGCCTTAATTATAAGCGATAAGGGATCGAATTAAACTAGCCGCTTTTAGTAGTACCTATACTAGCTACTTTAAATTATATAGCTACTTAGTATAGTATATTACCTATAGACTAATAAAGGGCCTAAGAGGGTTAACTAAGAGGCGTAGGCTTACCTATAAGCCGTCGTAGCCTATAACTAAGTAAACTAAGACCGTTAGCTCCCCGCGGCCTAACTTACGTTAAATAGTAAACTATATACCTTTATTAAGATAGCCCTTTTCTTTATAACGTATAGCTTCGAACTACCTTTATTAGTTCCCTTTACTATAGATATAGTAGTAGAGTAGTATAGTAATTCGTTACTAGAGGGCCGCGCCTCTACGTTTATATAAAAGCTATAAGAGACTATAGATTATTGCTAATCCGCGATAGCCGCTACGGCGTAAGATTAAGAGCGGCACGCTAATAAGACTAGGGCCCTAGTAAATAAGTTTACGGTAGGAGATAAGGTATAACTAGACCTCTATAACTATAGGTTAGTATAGCTAAAGAAGAAGCTTAACTAGCTATACGCGAAGTTTATAGTATAAAGGGTTATTAGCTTATAGGTTATAGAGCTCGATAGTCTCTTAATAAGGGTTTATAATAAGATTAATATAAACCTCCTTTATAAAGCCTCCTTTAACCTACTACCTAGATAAGAAGTAGCGGACGCTTAACCGCTTATAATCGAGGTAGAGGGAAAGGATAAGTTCGAGGTTAAAGAGATATAGGCCGCGCGCTAAAAAAAGGTTAGTAAGGGGAAACGCTAAGAGGTCCTCGTTAAGTAGCGCGGGTATCTCGACCCTATATAAGAACCTATATATAAGTTTATAGGAACTATAGCCCTTAATAAGTTTAAAGCCTTATTTAGAACGGTAGATAAGAATAATAAACTAATAAACTACTAATAATAGCCCGGGCTAAGACTATAAAGTAAGTATAGTAAAGGGGGTAGTTATAGTAATATAAGTAATATAAGCGTAATAGTATAGGTAGAGATAAAAATAGCGTTTATTATAGGGCAGAGCTCTTAAACTACTTAGGCCTATTCCTTATTATTATTATTATTATTATCCTTATTATTATTATCCTTATTAGCCTCCTCCTTCTTATTAGCGGCGGCGGCGGTCTTTAAGGCGCTAAGGCGGCCCTCTAAGCCCGTAAGCTAGTTAGCGGCGGCGGTAGCTCTAGGGGTAAAAGGGCAGCGGCTAGCGGCGGCGGTAAGGGCAGCGGCGGTAGTAGAGGTAGGCACGGCTAAGGGGACTACTAATAGGGCGACGGAGGTAGTATCCCTAGCGCTAGGTATATTAAAGGCGGAAATAAGGGAGCGGAAGAGTAGGACTTACTTAAGTATAAGGCCCTATCGCTTAAGGGCGCGGAGGTTACGGTAGGCGGCGGCGGCGGCGGTAAGGCGCTTCTTAGTAGCCCCCTACGCCTACCTATACGAGCCGGCCTTTTAAGTTAACGCCGTAGCGAGTAAGACGGGAGGCGCCGCCTTATAGGCGCGGCCGGCTCGCGCGTACTAATAGTAGCTACCGCCGCGGCGGCGCCCGGCCTAGTCGGAGTAGTCGAGCTCCTACGATATATAATATATATAGGGGGCCGAGCGGGCGGCGCCGGCCTATACTTAGCGCTTATACTATAGGAGGTTAGCGGATAACGTTTATTATACTTACCTAACTATAGACTTACGGGGGTAGCGGAGACGGAGGCGGGGGCTAAGGGGCCGGGCGTTATAGGTAGCGGCGGGGATAGCGTCGTTACCTTAAGGGGCAACGTAAGAGCGAATAGTATAGTAAAGGCGGCGGCGGCGGCGGTAGGAGCGGTAGCAGCGGCGCGGGTAAGAGCGGCGGTAGCGGCGGAGTTATCGTCGGCCGCGGCTAGCATAGCGTCGATAAACGACTCTATACGCTCTAAGAAGGAGGAGGTAGGAGAGAGAGAGGCAGATGTATCTATCGCGGAAGTTAGCACGATAGAATATAGCCTCCTACTTTATAAGGCGCGGAACTTACTAGTTAGAGTTATTATTATTATTAAGGCTATTATTACTACTACCGCTACTACTATAAGTATACGTTAATAGAGCGGCCTATATAGCTAAGAACGGACTAACGCCTTAGGTAAAGTAGAACTTACCTATTAATACTATTACTATAGTTAAAGAAAGGAGAAAAGAAAGAGAAAGGGGAGGGGGGGATACTACCTTATATACCCCTTAGTAGAGGATGCTACCTAAGATAGAAGGGACGGGTAACCTAAGGCTTATATAGGTCTAGACTAGCCGCTAGCTACTTAAGGGCGTATATAATAGGTTATACCCTTATTTAAACGGCTAACTAGCTAACGAGTATAAAGCTAGGTCCTAGCTACCTAGGCTAATAGGCGCGGGGATAATAGGGCTAGTAGGGCTAGCCTTATTAATAGGAAAGGGTAAGGAAGAGCCCGCGGTATAGGCCTAATTATATAGGAGCCGTTAATAAGGCAGCGCTACGCCGCGCTTAAGGGAGGGCATTATATAAGAGTCTTTAACTATTATAGGTTATAGGCTTAGGCTATAGCCTAAGCTATATAGTTATATATAGAGGGCCGGATCCTATAAGTATAAGGGCGGGCTAGCTATATATAGAAGAGCTCTATATAGCTTATTAATATTATCCTATAGATAGCACCTATATATATACCTCTACCTACTCTATAAAATAGGATAGACCTAAATATAATATAAAAAAGTAAAGGAAAGTATTTTAACTATAAGAAACTTAGATATTACTTTAAAGAATATAGATAACCTTATAAAGAGAAGAAAATAAGTACTAGCCCTAGAAGGTAAGAAATACCTAAACGCTATTAATAGATAGGAACTAAAGTATAAACTCCTTAGTTAAACTATATACTATAACGATAAATATATAGTATACTTATATAATAAGAACGGTACTAGATAGTTTTTAAAGCTACTAAGGAAAACCCTTATAATAATATAGTAAAGGGATCCTAAAATATAGAAATAAGTTAAATTTATAGAACTAAAATACCCCTATCTTAAAGGAGTCTCTTAAGACTAGATTAAGAAGAGCGGTAAATAATTCTAGGAAGATATATAAAATAAAAATCAATAATAATAATAGGCAGTCTATAAATAATATAATAAAGAAGATATAGATATAGCCCTTATACTTATAAAACTTAGATAGTAACCTAAAAAGGAATAATAAAGTATTAACGATATAAGCTCTAAAGAATAAGAAATACCTAGAGAAATAAAAGATAAGAACGAACTTATATTACTACCTTTACTACTAAGGGAAAATACTATAATTAGAGAATATACTTTATACTTTAAAGTATTTAAAGAAATACTTAAAATTAAAACCTAATAAATACCTTATATTCTTATAGAAAACTAATAAGCTATATTAATTAGATATTAACTAGTACTACGCGGAGGAGACTATACTATAGCTATCGCTATAGTCGATACCTTTATAGCTTTATAATAAGAATAGTAACTATAAGAAGAATTTAAAGATAATCTATAAATATAACTTACTTATAAGTACTATAAGTATATTTTATAGATATTATACGTTTACTTAGATTATATAATATACTTTTAGATAAAGGTATAATACGACGCTTTCTTAGTTAGGTTTAAAGGATAAGTACTTTTAAAACCCTACCTAAGTATAGAACTAAACTACTAGAAAATTAATTAACGCTACTTAAACGACTAAGTTATATTATTAGAACCTAATTATAGCACGCTACTTAAATACTATAATAATTATAGTTTATTAATAAGATATCTTTTAAAGATATATAAAATCTATAAATACGCTAAAATAAAGGAATAGTATAACGCTACTTACTTTAAAGTATTTAAACTATTAATCTTTTAAAGACTTATATAACGAATTAAATATAATAAAGAAGATTATAATAAATATATATACTTAAACTATAACCCTCGTAGTATAATAGTTATATACCTAGGAAGCCTACTAGCTATAACGCTAGAGTTAGTTTAAATCCGGCTAAGGGCACGATTAATTTTTAGTCGGACTAGTAAACTACGCTAACCTACTTATTAATTAGCTAATTAGCGCTTCTAAAAGCGCTTATAAATATACTAGCAGTCTAGCCCCGCTATAAGTAGGCCGGCCCGGACCTCGCCTACTTAAACCTAGTAACGAATTCGTTAGGACCTCCCCTTAACCCCGGTCCGGGCCCCCCGACCAGGAAAATAAAAACCTAGGGCCGATACTAGTAACTTAATAAGTACGGCGCGAAGCCGGTGCAATAACCTAACTACCGGCCTAGCTAAAGGCCGGCATTAATAAAAAATAGCCCGCTAAGCCTTATAGCGGAAAATTAAGGCAGAGCCTAGGAAGATATCGTTATATAATAAGGTCGGAGATAATTATATAATTAACTATTAACCGTTAACTAAAAAACGCTCGTACTACCGATTAACGCTATATACCCCGCGTACGTAAAGGAGTTACTTTCTAAGGTTACTTTATAGCGGGGCTAATACGATTCCGACTAACTATAACGATACCTAAGATAGCCGGCGTAAGATTCCTATATATTATAACCGCGACCTAGTATAAGGGCGGACTAGCTATAAAAGAGGGGAGGGTTTTCCTCTAAGCACTTTAGCTTTTCCCTTCTATTTAACGTATAAGTTCTAGATACCTCTAGATAGGTTACTAGTATAATCTTAATAATAATAATAATAATATACTTAAACTATAGAGTTTATAAATATAAAAAAGTATAAGTATAGTATAAATAATATAACGGTATACTAAAAGATTATTAGTAATATATATAAAGGCTATAAGCTATATTTAACTAAGGAAGAATTAATATAAAAATACTATATATAAAATAGAAAGATATAGAACGAAAACTTAACCTTTAGTATAAAAATAAATAGAATTATAAAGTATAGTATATAATTAACTATAAAGTAGTATAATATAAATAATATAGCGTTAAGAAATAAGAAATCTTTAATTAGCTATAAGAAATTAGTATATAAAGCCCTAATATAATACTACGCGACGAAGATATAAAGAAACGATATTAATAATAAATTAAAGAAGAATACCTAAATAAAATAAATAAGTATTAGGTAAAAAATAAGGTACGCTATCTATAAAAGGGCTATAGACTAGTATAATATAATAAGATCTAAGGACCTTATATATAGTAACGGTAAGCTATAGTAACTAAATAGTATTAGATATCTAAATTATAGGATATTATATATATATACTTTTAGATTATAGCGTAATAGGTAATTACGTTTTACTTAAAGTTATTAATTATTACCGACTTATATAGAGATATAAGATAGATCTATATAAACTTATAAATATTATAGGAGAGGCCTTTAACTATAATAACGGAATTATTAATATAGAGATTAATTACCTTAATATTAATATCTAGGGCTATAATAAATAAGTTAACTTCGATATTATAGATATTAAAGAATACGACCTTATATTAAGGCTTCTATAGCTATAGGAGAGCAACTTACTAATTAACTAGAAAACTAGCTAGCTATAATAAAACGAAGATATAAGTTTCTAAAACTAATAGATTTAGGAAAAAGTAAAATTTTATAATAATTTAGCTACTAAATAGGATAAAAGGAATAACTATTTAAGTAAATTATTATAGGCTTTAGCGATATAAATAAAAATAATAACTAAACTAGCGGATATAATAAAATCGACTAATAAGACCTACGTACTAACTAATATAGCTATATAACTTAGTATCTAATATAAATAGAATAAAGGATATAATATAAAGATCTAAAGAGTTATTACTACTTTAAGGAAAGACCTTAAATAAATTAATAAAGAGCTTAAGTTAAGAGAAACTAGCTCTTAAAAGAAAGAATAAAGCCTATAAGATAGAATAAAGAATATCCCCTAAGAATACCGGAAATATAATAAACTCTTTAAGAAAGAACTTAAGATAGGGTTACTTAAATATAGCTAATAAGACTATAAAATTTATCTTAAGGAGGGAATAACGCCGACGTTCTATAAGATTTATAACTTAAACGAAAGGTAGCTATAAACGCTATATAACTACCTTAATAAGAATCTATAAAAGGGATATATATAAATATTAATATCTAAAGTAAGCTACCTAGTTATATTTATTTTAAAGAAAAATAGTAAGCTATAACTAGTTATTAACTATAGACGCTTAAACGATATTATAATAAAGGACTGAATACTATTACCGCTTATATCGGAACTATAAGATTAACTATATAGTAAAAAATAGTTTATAGCCCTTAATCTTAAAGGCGCTTATAACTTAATATATATAAAAAAGGGATACGAATAAATAATAGCTTTTAAAACGAAATTTAGACTATTTAAATATTTAGTAAGACTATTTAAACTTATAAATATACTAGCTACCTTTTAACGGATAATTAATAATATCCTATATAAATACTTAGATATCTTTATAGTAGTATACTTAGATAATATCCTAATGTTTTTAAATACCTTAAAAGAATATAAGGAATACGTTTATAAGGTACTCCGTATATATTAAAATATAAAGTTACTAGTTAAACTAAAGAAAAGTAAGTTCTATATATAGGAAGTAAACTTCCTTAAATATATAATCTTACTAAGAGAGATATAAATATAATAAGATAAGATTAACTTAGTTAAAGAATAGCTAATACTAAAGAACGTTAAGGATATATAAAGTTTCCTAGGATTTATAAATTACTACTAACGATTTATTAAAGATTTTAAAAAGATTATAGTACTACTATATAACTTAATAAAAAAGGAAAAAGAATTTATATAGGACGATAAAGCTAACGAAGCTTTTAAATATATTAAGACTATAATTATATAAGAATTAGTCTTAACTACCTTCGATTTAAAACAATAAATTAAACTTAAAACCGATATATTAGACTTTACTTTAAGAGTATAAATTAAATAAAAATATAATAAAAGAAGACTTTAACTAATTATATTCTATTCGAAGAAGCTATATAGTATAGAACTTAATTACCCTACCTATAATAAAGAATTCCTTATAATTATTTAAGCTTTTAAGGAATTTCGATATTACCTTCTTAAAAGTAAATATAAAGTTAAGGTCTATATAGATTATAAGAATATCTTATACTTTATAATAATATAATAGTTAAACGGATAATAGATCTAATAAGCTAAATACTTATTAGAATTCGACTATAAAATAATTTATAGAAAAGGAATAGAAAACGGTCGAGCTAATACCTTTAGTCGATAAAGTAACTATAATATAAGGGCACCTATAGCGAAAGGATAGCTCTTAGAAATTAACGAAAATAAGAACTATTAGTAACGATAGCTAAATATAATATTTAAAGTATAACCTAATAACTTAATATACTAAAAGATCCTAAAATAAATAAAAGAATATAAAGTATTAAACGGATATAATATAGAGTATTTAGAAGTTCTAATATATAAAAATAAAATCTAAATACTATTAGAATTATAAGATAAAGTTATATAAGATATATATAAATATTTAATATATAGATACTAAGGAATATAAAGAATAATAAAACGGATTAAACGATAATATAACTTCTTATAACTTAAAGAAGTAGTATAATAAGTTATTAAAAAATATAAACTTTATATAAAAAGTAAAGCTAAATAATATAAACTATATAAAGAATTATAACCGCTATTAATACTAAAGAAACTATAGGATTTAATAGCTTTTAACTATATTATAAAGCTACTACTATTAAAAGAACTTATAACTAACGTTAAATACGATAGTATATTCGTTATTACTAATAAACTAATAAAGTATAGATACTTTTTACTATATAAAGAAGTAAGTAATATAAAAGAGCTAGTATATATATTCCTATAAATAATTATTAGTAATTATAGACTACTAAATAAGATTATCTCTAATAAAGGAAGTATATTTATAGCTAAGTTTTAGTAAGCTCTTTTAGTATAATTAAGGACGAAATATAAGCTTAGTATAGCTTATTACTTATAAATAGATAGATAAATAGAATAACTTAACTAAACGCTTAAATAATATTTATAATACTATATTAGCTATAAATAAAACAATTAAGTTAAATAGCTATTAATAGCGTAACTAGCTTATAATAGCTTAGTTATAGAAATAACTAAGCTCTTACTAGTATACGCTAATTATAAATATAACCTAGAAGTATTTAAGGTTACTTAATAAGGACTATAAGCGGAACGAGCGATACTATAAGTAGATTAACTATAAAGATTATATAAAGAAATATAATAAGAACTTTAATTTATTAAAGAACGAATATCTACTTACTATAATTAGAAACGATTATAGGGACTAATCTTTTAAGAGGGAGATATAGTCTACCTTATATAATAAAATATTAAAATAAAATAACTAAGTAATAAATTAGATTTTAAGAAACTTAGACTATTTAAGGTTAAGAAAACTATTTTAAAAGTTAACTATAAACTTTCGCTACTAATAATAATACGGATATACCTAATATTTTATATCTTATTATTAGAACTAGCGCTATAAAACGCTAAACTATAGGAAAAAATTAAAGTTAATAACGATTAAGAATATAAAGTAAAATAAATACTAAATATAAGAAAATAAAGTTAGTAATAAGAGTACCTTATTAAGTAGAAGGGATATAGACTAAAGGAAAATACTTAGGAACTACTTAAGCACTTAACCTACTATAGCTCTTTACTTCGATAATTTTACTAAAAGGTTTAAGAGGGATTAAAGGACTAAGATTTATAAACTCCTTACTAATACTAAATAAGGACTAATTTACCTTATTAGGAACGCCTAACGATTATAAGTTATTTACTACCTAATACTTATATATATTAAGCGTAGGTAAAACGCTATCCTTAGTATCTACTTCTTAGATACTATAACGAAATAACTTAGAACTCTTTTCCTTTATATAATTTTAAATCTTTTAGATACGAGCTAAATAATTAACGGCGATAGATATTTACGACTAAAGGTTTATAAGCTATACCTAAAGCTTTAATAAGGCTTCCCTAGCTTCCTCCTCTTTAGAATATAGCCTATACTACTCCGCTAATAATTTAGTTACTAAAAGAAATACGTTAGCTACTACGTATAAAAAGAATTAAAAATACCTATAAGAAGAGGCTACTAAAACACTATTATAATAAGGATAACTACTAGTAATATAATTATTATAGCGCAAAGAATTTTTAGCTATCTAATAATTTATCTTCTTTACCTTAAAGTATTAAGTATATAGTATATTAGTAGGATCTCCGCTTAAGTCAATATATTTAGTAAGAGTAGCGCGCTTAAAGGCTTTTTAGGAACGATTTTTTAGTATACGACTAAATATACTATTAGTAGTATATCCTAAAAGGATAAAGAAATAAGGAACGATATACTTATATACGACGCGATAAAGGTATATTTATATATAGCGGCTAAGGTAGCTATAGTAGGTTTTATAGATAAGACTAAAAGGAGGGGAGATATTATATTACGACTATAGCTACTAGGCCGCTAACGGTCGACCGCGTTAAGCACTTAATATAGTCTAATAGATAAATAGTTAGTATAACTATTTAATAGATATAGGATTAAGGGGATCGTAAAGATCTAAGTAATCTAGGATTAATAGGATTACTACGCTCTATATAATCTAATATTAGGGATTATAGCTAGGCCTATAATCTAAGGATAGTCTTTATAGGTATATATAGCTACCTACTTTTACTCCTTTAGATAGATAGCTCTCTAGCTTTTAATATAGATCTTTATTACGATTCTATCTTTAATTCTAATTACCTAGTTATAGTCTATAGTCTATAACCTCCGACTTATTACTAATATAATATACTTATTATTACTTAAACTACGCCCTATTATATCTATTAATATAAACCCCTCGATAGGTTTATCCCTTAAGAATAATACCGGTCGTTATATTATCTTAACCTACTTTTCTTAAAGGAAGGTATTAATATTTAGTAGAGGTCTTTTATCTTTAAGGGTTATCCCTTTAGACTATATTATAGAGCCTTTTTTTACTAGCTTATTTTATAGAGCCTCCCTTTACCTATTATTTCTTTATAATAGTAAAATAAGAATATAAAGGTATATTCTTATAGCCTCCCTTAAAAAGTACTAGGTTAATAGTACTCTTTACTAGTAATTTCTTTTATAGTAGATTTATCCTTATTAAGAATAAGATATATAATAGGAATATAAGGGAAAATTTTAAAACCCTTTATAAGAATAACCTTAGTAGGAAAAATCCTAGTTATAGTTATAATATTTCTCTTATTTTTAGGTAAACCTTTATAAGGAAAATGCCTTAAAGAGTTATTATAGGAAACCTTGAATAAGGAAAACCCTTATTTTTATAAGTTATCTTTTACTAATAGGAAACCTTTTTAAAGGAAAACCCTATTAATTATATATAGAGGAAAAGCTAAGAAAGTAAAAGATAGCTAAAAAACCTTTATTAAAGGGATATAAGCTTTTCTTTTTAAGGCGCTTTTAATTTTATAAGAGAAAGAAGCTCTTAAAACTTAAAGAATATTTCTCTTCTTAGTTCCTTAGTAAATATATCGGTAATATTATCTTTAGATTTAATATAGAAAATCCGGATCTTCTTTTCCTTAATATTTTCTTAGGTATAAAAGTAAGTAATATCTATATACTTTATCTTTTTATAAAATTCTAGATTTTTAGCTAGTTTAATAGCTGCTTTATTATCTATTAAAATAAGAAGTATAGTATTAAGAATTATAAGAATATACCTTTATATTCCTATTTTACTATTATAAAGAAATAATAGGCATAGGGAGGCTTTATAGAATAAGCTAGTAAAAAGAGGTTCTATAATATAGTCTAAGGGAATAACCCTTAAAGACAAAGACCTCTACTAGATATCTATACCTTCCTCTAGGAAAGGCGGGTTAAGATAAGCCTATCCTTATAAATAAAAATATATATTTTATATAGAAGTTAATTACGAGTAGAACGGATACCCTATTACCTATTTTATCTTAGTAGTTCCGAAGATATCCGCGATATAAGAATAGGTAGAGCATAGAATATTCTAGTTAAATCCCCTACTTATACTAGAACCTATAGTCTTACGTTATCTATTACGCTATAATTAGACTATATACTAAGTTAGGAAGATATACTATAGATAGAGCTTTTTAAGCGCTATAGAATATACTAGAAAGCTAACTTATTAGTTTACTAGTAGGCGGGCAATAGTTTATAAAAGACGAAGGATTTCCCTAGGAGTAGTATATAAAATAAGTAAGTTTATAAGTATCCTTTACAACGCTATTCTTTTAATATATTATTTAGCTACCTATATACTCGTTATAAATTCTAGATAAAATCCTACGCTATACTCCTTCGACCGATCTATCTACTTACGTTATCGATTACCTAATTCTACGCTTATTGCTTATACCTTCTTATAGGAATCCTAATAGATAAGCTATTATTTATAGAATAAAATAAACGATTTAAATATAAAACTTCTTTATTAGCCTTCTTAAGGGCAATAAATTTAGCTTTATAGATTAATAGGGTTATAGATTTTTACTTCTTACTAGCCTAACTTATAATATTTTTATAAATATAGAAATAGTATTTAAAAACGGATTCTTTATTTATAAAGCTAAACGTCTAGCTAGCGTTAAAGTAACCTTTTATAAAATTATAAGTATAAGGGATATTATTCTTATAAAGAGAGATATAAGAAAGTATATATAAAATATATAAAGGTAAAATTAAAAGTAAGGGGTTAAATAGGTAGGGCTAAGCTATTTAATTCTTATAAGGGTAGTAATTAAGGTAAGGGAGTAATTATTATAGTGCCTTAATTATCCTTCTTTTCTTTATTTAACGCCTCTCTTTATACCTATCTAGTATCTTAATTAATAAAGAAGATCCTACTTAAAGAAGCTACTAATATCCTTTTAACTACTAAGCTTTTTACTAGTTTTTCCCTTCCTTTTTAGCCGTTACTAGTATATCCGTCTTATCTCTCGCTATTTATACTTCCCCTTATACTCTTACCCTCCTTTCTATACCTCTTTTTAGCTCCTTCTTCCTTCTTCTATACTAAGTATTTTTAGCTTCTTTAGTCCCTCTTACTAAGGGATATCTCTAAGAACTATAAAATTAAGCTACGCTTTACGATATACCCCTTTAGCTATAGCCTACCCTTATAGTAAGGGTATAGCTAATATAGCTTTAGGCTAGTAAGCGTATAAAGGAGGTTCTTAGCTCTATACTTCTCTATTTACTTAAGGAAAGCAAGGGCCCTTTTAAGTCCCTAAGCTCTTTTAGACCTACTTAAGGAATAGGGGCCTAAAGAGGGGAAAGTCTTATAAGAAAGGGGGCCTTCTTAGAAGGGAAAAACCTACTTAAATAAAGGGCCCTTTAAAGGGAAAAACCTCTTCCTTCTTCTTTAACTATAGACGTAACCTACTTATATAGGCTATTAGCTCCTCTTATAGACTCTTAAGGCGGGCCTTTAAGGATAGCTTCTCTTAAATGTCTTCTAGCTTAATTTACTATAAAAAGATAGCTAGCTTCTACTTTAGTAAGGGCTTTATAAGACCGTCGGCTTTTATTAATACTATTAGAACCTAACGGACGGAAATAAGTCCCTTTTAGACCTCTTAGTATTACGGGACACCCTATAGTCGATAATCTAGGTACCCGGAACGATATCTACTTCCCCTAAGGAAGTTACCCCTAACTCCTTAAGGCTCCCCGCGGAAGAAGGAACCTAGAAGCTACCGGGCAAACTCTAGGAAATCACCCGGAATTCCTAGAAATAATAACTAAGCGGATTACACGGATATTTTACGGAGATTTCCCTTAGGGATATATTACACGGGGAATATACTATAATTTCCCGAGTAATAATAGTTCCTTAAGGACTATACTAATATTTCCCTAAGAAGTTACTACGAGAATATAGCGGGGAAATTATAGAGAAACACCTATGCCTACCTAGGGAAAACACCGGGAAATGCCGCTAATATACCGCACTACTATCGCACGATTATAAGGTTAAGATATTACTCGGTTAAAGCCCCGAGTAAGGTCTTATGCTCGCTATAATATATATAGAGGATAGAGAACCCGCTAGATCTTAGGCGGGCAGAGAAGAATATAGATAGTTATTACTACTCTTACTTTAACTTATAAGACCGGTAGCTAGTCCGTATTTAACGCGCGTAATAACGTACGGTAGCTAGTCTATATAATACGTTTAATTACGTATAGTAGCTAGTCCGTTTAATTACCCGTTAGACCTATACCGGATCTAGGCAAACGGTAAGGTTAACGTACTAGCCCTATACTAAGGGACTAGTATATAATACTTAGTATAACTAATACTAGTAGATATTAATATACTATAGCTAGGTCGATAGCTTTACGTTTTCTATAAGAATTTATATAGTTTATATATTATTATATTCTATAGCTAATAAGGATAGAATTTATAATTATAAAGATATTAGTAGCTAGCTAAGGAAAATCGCTTCTTTTAACGCTTTTAAAAGAGCTAGTAGCTCTACCTTTATACTTAAAGTTATAATAGTAGCTTACTTTAAAGCTATCTAAGTAATAGTTCCTTTAAAAAGGGATATAATATACCCTTATAAGCTCTTTCTATTTAATATATTATCTATAAAGGGCGAATCGCTTAAATAAAAGAAGATTTTAGTAGCTAATTTCTTTCTTTCTTACCCTCCTAGGTATAGACTATATAATCTTATTAAATAGAGATAAAGGATAGCTTAGTCTACTACTTCTTAATACTTAGGGCTAGGATTCTAGTTATACCTAGCTAGCTAGGAGACTATAAAAGAGATATCCGGTCTAGTAGAAATAGCTAAAAAAAAGTAAGGGGCCTACCTTCTATTAATATTAGTATTTCTCTTACTCCCTAGCTTAAAAGGATAGATTAAGTAAAAGCTCTTTATTTAATATTAGAGTAGAAGGAAGCTTCTTATTAAGGGATTTAAAGAGGAATTTATAAGCGACCTTATCGATATAGATATCCTAGGTAAGCTAGATAGTCTATTAGGACCTATTTTAAAGGATTTATATCCCTAGGAACTACTTTAGCTCCCTTAGCTTAGTTATCTTATACCTTTATTATAGGCCTTTTATAGCCTCCTTAGTAGTTACTTCTTCCTCTTTTAAGTAAGCTTAGATAATATCGTCGACGTAGAAAAAGACTATAATTTTACCCTTCTATATTATATACGGTTCTTAAGGGACTTTCTTAAAGCTTAGAGCTTTAAAGAAACCTATTAAATGCTATTAATAAAGAAAGGGTAATCTTTATAGTCCGTATAAAGCTTTCCTAAGCTATAGAACCTTTCCTAGCTATTAAAAACTAAGAGGAAGTTATATATAAATAACTTCTTTTTTCTTAAGAGGGTAGTTAATAAAGGCGTTAACTATATCTATTTAATTAAGCTCGAGGTCGAGTTCTACTACTATAGCTATAAGGGTCTAAAAAGATATCCTTACTAGGATAGTTACTTTAGTAAGTAGATCCGCTTTTTCCTATTAATTTCTATAAATAATTAGCTAGGCTTTATACTTTTAAAGGAAGCTATATTTATTAGTCTTATAGATAAAGACCTACTTATAGCTAAGGACCTATTTTCCTCTTACCTTTTTATAAGGAACGGTGTTCCTACTATAAATAAAGCAGCTATAATATACTCTCCCGATTATATAAGCTAATAAGTAGTATATTAATTATAGATAAAATCTTATCCTATAGAGTAAGAATCGCTCGTTATTTTGCATGTTATTATGCATTAAACGGGTTGCCGGTTATCGTACAATCGGGAATCGAAGGAACAGAGCTAGCTTAGAATGCTAGCTAAGACCTCTTAAGAACACCGGCACGACCAACCTCCTCTAAACACGAATATCAGTGGAACCAAGACACTTCTAGATTCACTCGAGATATCACGGAATTCCCTAGTCTTAGGGCTATACGGCAGCCTAAACCTGGTCCCGAAAGGTTCTTCCGTTCAGCTACAATTATCTATATAAGACAGCATGTCCGCTAGTAGATAGATAGAGAAGTATTAACTTTAACACCTCTTCTATATACTAATACACTACCGATAAATTCCGTTGAAAATTCTACCTTATACTCCTTCTTCCCCTCTATCACGTAGTCTTACGTGATTCCTTAATTTCCTAAAATTCCGCTTTTGCTTATATACCTTTAGACTTTTCCTTAAGGACCTCTTTAAAAGACCCTATCTCTTTATATAAGGCTAGGTAGTTTTTCTAGGCCTAGAAAAACTAGTTTTTAAAGGGGTGTTTTTCTAGCTGCTTTTAGTTTACTAGTAGGTCTAGGAGGTCTCTTTTATATACCTTCCTTTTTAATATCGATAGCTTAAAGAGCCGACCTACTATAAATACTTAATAGGAACTATCTTCTATAAGTATTAGATAGAAGTTAGAAAACAATTAAAATAAGGGAGAGGTTAGTCTTCTTTAGTACCTATATCGGGCCCTATACCTTCCTTTACTTCTTAAAGTAGGGATAAAAAGGCAGCTAGGTAATCCTTTAAAAGAGGTATATTTCCTACCCCTTTAAAGGTCGAGATAGGAAGACTAACGGAGAAAGCTACTTCTAGATCTTCTTCTTATATAAGAGGAGGCATAGGGAGGCAGGCGTATTCTAGCTCTACCGCTTTCCTATAGTCTCCTTCTTTATCTAGATTATCTAATTTAATAGCTTCCTCTTCTTTTTTAAAGTTAGCGTTATCCTTAACTACTTTAACGTTAGTTTCCTCTTTTATTTCCTTATTTAAGGCCTCTTTTTAAGACTATTAGGAAGGGGGGATTTAAATCTTTTAAATTAGCTAACGTTAAGAGAGTAAGAGGGGCTATTAATCCCTCTTTCTATTAAAGAAGCTAGATTCGTTGAAAATTATATCCCTTATCGAAATAACCTTTTATAGAAAAGGAATCTAGATCTAGAAGATATTTATAGAATTATAACTAACGAGGTAACTAATAAAGGCTCTAGGATTAAGCTTTCTTTTCTTCTTCCTTTTTAGCTATATATCGGTAGTTATTACGTATACCTTATAGCTATAGGTACGAAGGTAGGCTAGCGAGGCCCTCTTTTTTATAAAGAGCTTAAAGGGGGATTTCTAATCTATTCCTTAAGTAGTCCCTTTAAGGGTCCGGTTCTATAGGTAATAAGCGGTCTTAACGACTTCCCTCTAAAGGTTATATAGAAGCCTTATAGTAAGTCTTATTATATAGGCCCTTTCTATTATAGTACCCCTTAATCTTTCTACCCCTCTATTCTAGGCTTAGGTATTCGGTGCTAATAGGAGGGGTAAAATTCCCCTTTTTCAAAGCTAATTTAAGATATCCTTTATAAATAGCTCTCTATTAGACCGTATCTTCTTTACCTCGTAGCTAAAGTAGGATTTTATCTAGTTAACGAAGTCTTAAAAGGTAGACTAGTTATACTTACTTAGGTAGGTCTATAAGAAATAGGGGAAAACTATCCTTAAAAAAGCGTCTATAAAAAACATTACCCTAACGAAGCTTTCTTAATCCTTAGAGACGTTGGTCTAATCGACCTAAATTTCCTTATACGGCTAGTCTAGCCGTATAAGTATCCGTCTAAAAATTCGTCTCCTAGTCTTTCCTTAGCTATAGTATTCGTATTTAACGGTCTTAGAGCCCCTTATTTATACGCCTTATTATTAGCCTAGCTTATATAAAGCTAGGGGGCCTAGGTAACCTAGTCGTACGTGCTAAAGAAGACCGTCTCCTTAAGCTGCTAAAAGAGGGTCCTTTATAGTAGACTTATTCCTCTTAGTAGGGAAAGCTAACTTCTTAAAAGGTTCCTTCTTAAGGATAGGTCGGAATTCGAGAATAAATTAACCGAATTTCTCCTCGATAAGCCTAATAGTTTAATTCTTCTAGACTAGCCTTATAGGCTTAGACGTTATATCCTAGAAGATTCCTTCCTCTTAAAGAAGGTAGAAGGAAATTAAGCTTATTAAAAATCGAGGGTAAAAAGCTACCCTTTTTTATCGAAGAATTCGTATAGACCTATTAGGTAATTTTATCGTAAAATTCACCCTTCTATATCCGTCTATCTAAACGGTTAATTCCCTAGTAATAAGATATTCCCTTTATGCCTTCTTAAAGGACCGGAGTTATAAGAGTATATTTTAGATATTAAGGGAAGTACTAGAGTTAAGGATAGCTGATTTTCGTAGGGGATAGTTAGAGGGTCCTAACGGTTAGTCTTACTAATCTATAGGGAAGACGAATACCGGATTTACTATACTAACGATTTTTCCTTGAATTTATAGCTCGAATAAGGGTAGCGGCGTTAGTTACTATTTCTTAGTAACCTAAATCTCGTCTATCTTCTTCTATAACGAGGGGTCCTCCTTAAGAGACTATTATATCGTTTCTTATAGCCTCTTTAAAGGGTTAAATCCTTTAGGTCGGTTTTCCTTAAAGACCTACTAGCATTATAATAATCGATAGCGTAGGGATTTATAGGCTAAGTAGCTATTTCGCTTAGTCTTTTATTTCTTCGAGGAATCCTCGTCTTAATCTAAAAGGTTTACTTAAAAACTCCCCCTTTTTACCCTTTATTACTAATTTTAATAAAGAGGTTTAATTTTAACTAGTTCCTTAATTTTTCGACTAATAGACTAAAAGGTCTATTAAGGGACTAGTCGGGCCGGTCTAACTAACGGGACCGGGGCCGGGCCCGGAGTAAGATATATAGCCGGGGCCGGGGCTATAGCTATAGTTAACGATAGCGTTAAGGCTCTCGAGGGAGGAGGAGCTAAAGGAGCAATAGCCGTAGCAGCAGTAGCAGGAGCCGTAGTAATAAGGGCTATAGCAGCTATAAGGGCAGCAGGTCGAGCCGTCTAGGTCGAGTGCTAGCTATAAAGGAATAAAACTACTTACTATTATACTCTAGCAGCCTCTTTATCTAGTTCCTAGCTAGCCTCTCGAAAGGTAGTCGAGTAACCGTTACTAATAGGCTTTATTAGTAGAGATATATCCTATAGCTACTAGCTAGAAAGAGCTTCTATAAGGAAGTATTAGTTAGCTTCCTTAAGGATTTCTTCTTACTTAGCTAGCTATAAAGAAGCTAGTAGGTTCCTAATAGAAAAGGCTCCTAGGTAGGCTATATATATTTTCCTAATACGGTTAGTTATATAGCCCCTTAAGGGAGCTATTAAGGTCTCGAGCTTTAAAAGCTACTACCTAGGAGTCTCTTCCTCTTAAAGAGTAATTAGCTTTATAGTACTAACGGATTTTATTATCGCCGTATATATAGTAGTTAGTAGCTTTATCTTATAAAGGTATTCCTTACGATAACTCTCGTAGTTACCTAAGGTAGTAGAAAAAGCTCTTTATTATATAGAGGTTAGCTTAGAGAAGAGGGAAGCTCCCTCTATAAAGTCCGTTGCCCTAGAATAAAGAGGGGGCTCGAGAGGGTCCTACTTATTAAAGAAGACTAAATTATAGATAGTTCTATCTATACGAGCCCGTAGCTCCTTTACCTACTTATCTTAATCTTAGGGCTCTATAAGAATCGTCTTATAGACTATAGGAATAGTAGAGGAGTTATTTTTCGATATCGTTATAGAAGAGGGGGGGTAGAAAAGTCGGTTAAAAATCAGCTTTTTTAGTAAGAGGGGTAAAAGGAAGCTATAAGGGATATAAGAAAGGTGCCTTTTATAGTAGCCGGAAGGTATAGGAATTCTATTCCTCCTAGGCTTATAACTCTCGCGAAGAGAGATATAAGAAGTATATATAAAATATATAAAGGTAAAAGTAAAAGTAAGGGGTCGGATAGGTAGGGCAGAGATATTTAAATCTTATAGGGGCAGTAATTATAGTAGGGGAGTAATTATTATATTAACTTAATTATCCTTCTTTCCTCTATCTAACGCCCCTCTTTATACCCGTTTAGTAACTTAATTAATAAAGAAGATCCTACTTAAAGAAGCTACTAATATTCCTTTAACTACTAAGCTTTTTACCGGTTTTTCCCCTCCTTTCTAGCCGTTGCCGGTATATCTATCTTATCTCTCGCTACCTTTATAGGAAGCTATCGCTACTTCTACTTCCCCTCTTACCCCTACCCTCCTCTCTATACCTCTTTTTACCTCCTTCCTTAAAACCTGTTTTTTAGCTTCCTAGGTCCCTCGTACTAAGGGATATCTCCGAGAACTACGAAATTAGGCTACGCTTCGCAATACGTCTATCTTCTTTTATAATAAGGGGTCCTCCTTAAGAGACTATTATACTATTTTTATAGCCTCTTTAAAGGGTTAATTCCTTTAGGTCGGTTTTCCTTAAAGACCTACTAGTAGTCTTTTAGCCGATAGGGCTTTTTATAGACTTAGTAGGTAGGTCGATTCCTCCTTATTTATTTCTTTAAGGAATCCTTATCCCGGTTTAAAAGGTCTACTTAAAAACCCCCCCTTTTTACCCCTTATTACTAATTTTAATAAAGAGGTTCGATTTTAATTAGTTCCTTAATTTTTCGACTAATAGACTAAAAGGTCTATTAAGGGACTAGTTAGGCCGGTCTTACTAATAAGACCGGGCCTAGAGTAAAAGGCGGAGCTAGGGCTAAGACTAAGGTAGTAGTTAAAGATAGGGTTAAGGCTCTTAAGGGAAGAGGAGCTAAAGGAGCACTATCTATAGTAGCGGGGGCTATAGTAATAAGGGCTATAATAGCTATAAGTCGAACTATCTAGGTTAAGTACTAGCTATAAAGGAATAAGACTACTTACTATTATACTTTAGTAGCCTCTTTATTTAGTTCTTAGCTAGCTTCTTAAAAGATAGTTAAGTAACTATTACTAATAAGCTTTATTAGTAGAGATATATCCTATAGCTATTAGCTAGAAAGAGCTTTTATTAAGAAGTATTAGTTAGCTTCCTTAAGGATTTCTTCTTACTTAGCTAGCTATAAAGAAGATAGTAGGTTCCTAGTAGAAAAGGCTCTTAGAAATACTATATAAGTCTTCTTAATATAGTTAGTTATATAGCCTTTTAAGGGAGATATTAAGGTCTTAAGCTTTAAAAGCTACTACTTAAGAGTCTCTTCCTCTTAAAGAGAGATTAGCTTTATAGTATTAATAGATTCTATTATCGCTATATAAGTAGTAGTTAGTAGCTTTATCTTATAAAGGTATTGCTTTCGATAATTCTTATAGTTACCTAAGGTAATAGAAAAAGCTCTTTACTATATAAAGGTTAGCTTAGAGAAGAGGGTAGCTCCCTCTATAAATTCTATTACCCTAAGATAAAGAGGGGGCTTAAGAAGGTCCTACTTATTAAAGAAAACTAAATTATAAATAGTTTTATTTATATAAGCCTATAGCTCTTTTACTTACTTATCTTAATTTTAGGGCTCTATTAAAATCGTCCTATAGACTATAAGGATAGTAAAGGAGTTAGTTTTTATTATTATTATAGGGAAGGGTAGAAAAGTTAAGTAAAAATCGGCTTTTCTAGTAAGAAGGGTAAAAGGAAGCTATAAGGGATATAAGAAAGGTACCTTTTATAGTAGCTAGAAGGTATATTATTATTATTAAGACTATACTAGGGACCTAGCTAAAGGTATCTAGAACTTTAATATTAAATAAAAGGGAAAAACTAAAGTACCTAAGGGAAAACCCTTCCCTCTTTAAGTATAGGTCCGCCTTAAATAAGGTTATAGTAGTAGTATATAGGAAATTTACGCTAGCTACCGCGGGCTCCTCCCGCGCTATAGTATCTTAGTATAGGCCCTCTTAGGGTATAGCCGCTACTATCCTAAGCGGCGGCGGCCTAGGCTCGCTAGCCTAAGCCTAGGGTTATAGGTAGTAGTCTCTCTCTAAGGGCCCGACTTATAGGCGCCTTTATTTACTATAGCTCCCGCGTTATAGCTATATAGCCGCGGTCGCGTCGGCTTATTAGTCTATTAGTTAGTAGGGTAGGTAATATCTAGTTACTAGGCCGGGCGCTAATATAGGTCGCTCCTAAGTAGGGCTAGCTAATAGAAATTTAGTCGGCCGGCTCTACTAATTATAAATCGGTTCTTATCTAGCTATACGACTTCCTGATCGGGGGCGCAGCGGCCTATATTTACCTTCTATCTCGTAGTTACTAATTATACGCGCCCGGCTCGCGTATATATATACCTACCCTCCCCCCCTAGTTCTATTTATACCTTGTCCTATCTCTTTATTATCTATCTCTTTCGTAGGCTTAACCTTTACCTCGGCCACCTTATTTCTATAACTCTAGGTCTCCTTAGCACCGTATCTAGTTTGCTTATCGCCGCGTTATAATATCTAACTAGGAAGCCGACTTAGGTAGTAGCGGTTCGCCTCCTCTAAAACCCCTTCCTTATAAGAAAGTTACTACTATAGCAGGGTTAGAGCGCTCTATTCCGTGTTTATATATATCGGGCATCTTACTAGTAAGCTTACTTATAAGTCCTTTACTAAGCTAGAAGGTATAAGAATACTATTCCTCCTAGGCTTATAACTCTTATAAAGAAAGATATAAGAAGTATATATAAAATATATAAAGGTAAAATTAAAAGTAAGAGGTCGGATAGGTAGGGCTAAGCTATTTAATTCTTATAAGGATAGTAATTAAGGTAAGGGAGTAATTATTATAATGCCTTAATTATCCTTCTTTTCTTTATTTAACGCCTCTCTTTATACTTATTTAGTATCTTAATTAATAAAAAAGATCCTACTTAAAGAAGCTATTAATATCCTTTTAACTACTAAGCTTTTTACTAGTTTTTCCCTTCCTTTTTAGCTATTACTAGTATATCCGTTTTATCTCTTGCTACTTATACTTCCCCTTATACTCCTACCTTTCTTTCTATACCTCTTTTTAGCTCCTTCTTCCTTTTTTTATACTAAGTATTTTTAGCTTCCTTAGTCCCTCTTATTAAGGGATATTTCTAAGACCTATAAAATTAAGCTACGCTTCGCGATAATTATAGTAATAAAATATCCTTAGATTAACGTATTTATTTAAATATTTCTAGATAGTATTTAACGCTTTAAATATATATTATCTAGTTTAAAAGTAAATTTAATGTAGGAAATAATAGTATATAAAATATCTAGCTTATATATTATAGCTAGATATAATAAAGCCTTTATTTCCCTTTAGTAGATATCGATTTCTTTTTATAAAGGTATTATAATAGCCTTTTTAAGCTTTACTCTTACTATAGTAAGTATATTAAAAGTCCTTAAGGCTTCTTTATTATATTCTCGTATTTTATTATAAGTATATCTTTCTTAAGATATAAATATCTCCTTTTTACTTTAGTTTATAATTATATATATTCCTAAGAAGTCTTTTAGTTCGCTTAAGGGCTAAACCTTTATATAATCTACTACTTTTTTAAGTAAACTATTTATTATACCTTTATTAAGCCCTATTATTAAGAGGCTATTTATATAAATTACTATTATAATTTTATATTATATACTTATGAATACCCCTTTATTTATAAGAAGGGCCGAAAATCGTATCTTAGTTAAAATAAAGCTAAGATAGTTATATAAAAGCTTTAGGCTTTATTTAAGGCTATATAATACTTTCTTTAATTTTATTACTAGCTTTTTCTTTTTATATAGCTCTAGAAACTATAAATAGCTAATATTATACTTATATTAGTTTTTATTAAGCTAGTCTTTAAGTATTAGCTCTTTATAGCCTATAAGGATTTTTATATAAATATCTATATTTATTTCGGTATATATAAAAGTATTTTTTATATAATATTATAGTAGAGCATAATAAATATTATCTACTAACCTCCTATAGTATAAGCGCTAAGTATAAGCTAGCGCCGCCCGCTTAGGCCCCTATATATATTATATATTATAGGAGCTCGACTACTTTAACTAAGCTAGGCGCTACTATAGCGGTAGCTACTATTAGTACGCGCGCGCCGGCCGCGCTTATAAGGCGGCGCCTCCCGTCTTACTTACTATAGCGTCGGCTTAGAAGGCTAGCTTATATAGGTAAGCGCGGGGGGCTATTAAGAAGCGCCTTACGGCCGCTGCTACTATATACTATAACCTTTACGCCCTTAAGCAATAGGGCCTTATACTTAAGTAAGTCCTTACTCTTTTACTCCCTTCCGCTTTTAATATACCCGGTGCTAGGGATATTAACTCCGTCGCCCTATTAGCGGTCCCTTTAGCTATGCCCGCCTCTACTACCGCCGCTGCCCTTACCGCTACTACTAGCCGCCGCCCTTTTACCTTTAAAGCCGCCGCTACCGCTAACTAGCTTATAAGCTTAGAGGGCCGCCTTAGTACTTTAAAGACCGCTACTACCGCTAATAAGAAAGAGGAGGCTAATAAGGATAATAATAATAAAGATAATAATAAAGGTAATAATAATAATAAGGAATAAGCTTAGGTAGTTTAAGGGCTTTACTTTATAATAAACGCTATTTTTATCTTTACTTATACTATTATACTTATATTACTATAACTACCCCCTTTACTTTACTTATTTTATAGTCTTACCTTAAGCTATTATTAATAGTTTATTAGTTTATTATTTTTATTTATTAATTTATATAGGGCCTTAAACTTATTAAGGGCTATAGCTCCTATAAACTTATATATAGGTTCTTATATTAGGTTAAGGTACCTATACTACTTTATAAGGACCTCTTAGCGTTTCCCTTAGTAAACCTTCTTTTAATATATAGCCTATATCCTATTAACCTTAAATTTACTATCCCCTTTTACTTTAATAGTTAGCGGTTAAGTATTTACTACTTCTTATTTAAGTAGTAGGTTAAAAGAAGCTTAGTAAAGGAGGTTAATATTAATCTAATTATAGACCCTTATTAAAAGACTATTAAGCTTAAATACTTATAGGCTAATAACCCTTTATACTATAAACTTTATATATAGCTAGTTTAGCTTTTTCTTTAGCTACGCTAACTTTTAATTATAGATATTAAGCTATACCTTATTTCTTACTATAAACCTATTTACTAGGGCCCTAGTCTTATTAATATACTGCTTTTAATCTTATACTAAGGTAGCTATTATAGATTAATAGTATTCTATAGTTTCTTATAGCTTTTATATAAATATAAAGTCGCGGCCCTTTAGTAATAAACTACTATATTACTTTATTATTATATCTATAGTAAATAAGATTAAGGAGGGCTACTTAAAGCTATATATAGTAAAAAAAGGGGCTATCTTAATAAAGGTCTATAGTTTACTATTTAACGCGAGCTAGGCCGCGGGAAGCTAGTAGTCTTAGTCTACTTAGTTATAGGCTACTACTACCTATAAGTATACTTATACCTCTTAGTTAACCTTCTTAGGTCCCTTATTAGTTTATAGGTAATAGGCTATACTAAGTAGCTATATAATTTAAAGTAGCTAGTAAAGGTATTATTAAAAGTAGCTAGTTTAGTTTAATCCTTTATCGCTTATAATAAAAGTTAGTTAGCTATATAAGTAAGCTTAGTACTAAAAAAGCGCTTTATATAAGCTTTTATATTTATAAATAGTATTAGTATAAGAATATACCCTTATATTCCTATTTTACTATTATAAAGAAATAATAGGTATAGGGAGGCTATATAGAATAAGCTAGTAAAAAGAGGCTCTATAATATAGTCTAAGGGAATAACCCTTAAAAACAAAGACCTCTACTAGATATCTATACCTTCCTTTAGGAAAAGCGGGTTAAGATAAGCCTATCCTAATAAAATAAAATATATATAAAATGCATAAGTTAATTACGAGTAGAACGGATACCCTATTGCCTATTTTAGCCTAGCGGTTCCGAAGATATCCGCGATACGAGAATAGGTAGGGCATAGAACATTCTAGTTAAATCTACTACTTATACTAGAACCTATAGTCTTACGTTAACTATCACGTTATAATTAGACCTCCTACTAAGTTAGGAAGACATACTATAGATAGAGCTTTTTAAGTACTATAGAATAAACTAGAAAGCTAACTAATTAGTCTACTAGTAGGCGAGCAATAGTCTATAAAAGATAAAGGATTTCCCTAGGAGTAGTAGATAGAATAAGTAAGTTTATAAGTATCCTTTGCAACGCTATTCTTTTAATATATTATTTAGCCCCTTATATGCTCGTTATAAATTCCGGACGAAATCCTACCTTATACTCCTTCGACCGATCTTTCCGCTTACGTTATTAATTACCCGATTCTACGCTTATTACTTATACCTTCTTATACTTATAAATAGCTCTCTTAGTATAGTAAGAACCTTAATCTTCTTACTAGCTATTATGCTTTTAATTGCTTCTAAGATAGCTATAATACTTCTTATCCGCTTTAGGGGTAGTAAGGTACTCCCTTAAGAAAGTAGTACCTTTTTTAAGGAAACGTTTATTAGATCTATTAATTAATAGCTTATATTATTATAGAGTAAGTAAAGGTATATATATAAGTACTATCTATAAGATAATATTAATAAGCTATATAGAGCTCTTTTATACGCGGCTAGCCCGCTTATATATATATAGGATCCGGCCCTTTATATATAACTTAATAGCTTAGGCTATAGCCTAAGCCTATAACCTATAATAGTTAAAGACTTTTATAGATAATAAATTTAAGGTTAAAGAGATATAAGCTATATATTAAAAGAAGGTTAGCTAAGGGAAATACTAAAAAGTATTAATAAAGTAGCGTAAGTACCTTAACTTAATATAAGAACTTATATATAAGTTTATAAGGGCTATTATTATAAAGTAAACCTAAGAGGGTATAAGCTATAGTTATACTACTACCCCCTTTTACTATATATAATATATTATATATATATAATAAAAAGCAATAAATTAACTAAGCTACCTAGCTTATTAATTAACTATACTTATTAACTATCTAAGTAATACTTAGACTCTTATAGCTATAGCCTTTAATAAGTTTAAGGCTTTATATAGACTAATAAATAAGAATAATAAATTAGTAAACTATTAATAATAGCTTAAGCTAAGACTATAGAGTAAGTAAAGTAAAGGGGGTTATTATAATAATATAACCGTAATAATATAAGTAGAAATAAAAATAGTATTTATTATAAGGTAAAGCCCTTAAACTACTTAAGCTTATTTCTTATTATTATTATTATTTTTATTAGCCTCCTCTATTATATTAATAGTAGCAGCGCTCTTTAAGGCGCTAAGGCGGCCTTCTAAGCCTAGAAGCTAGTTAGCGGCGGCGGCGGCTTTAAAGGTAAAGGGGCGGCGGCTAGCGTTAGCGGCGGTAGTAAGGGTAGTATCGGTAGCGGAGGCAAGCATAGCTAAGGGGACCGCCGATAAGGTAATAGAGGCGGTACCCCTAGCGCTAGGTACGTAAAAGGTAAAAGTAAAAGAGTAGAAAAGTAAGGACTTACTTAATTATAAGGCCTTATTACTTAAGGGTATAAAGGTTATAATATATAGTAGTAGTAGCGGTAAGGCGCTTCTAAGTAGCCCCTTATACTTACTTATACGCGCTAGCCTTCTAAGCTAATACTATAATAAGTAAGATAGGAAGCGCCGCCTTATAAGTATAGCTAGCGCGCGCGTACTAATAATAGCTGCCGCTATAGTAGCGCTTAACTTAGTTAAAGTAGTTAAGCTCCTATAATATATAATATATATAAGGAGCTAAGCGGGCGGCGCTAGCCTATACTTAGCGCTTATACTTTAAGAGGTTAATAGAAAATATTTATTATACTTACTTAACTATAGACTTATAAGGGTAGTAGAGATAAAAGTAAGGGCTAAAGGGCCGGGCGTTATAAGTAGTAGTAGGGATAGTATTATTACCTTAAAGGGAGATATAAGGGTAGTTAGTATAGTAAAAGTAATAGCGCTAGCGGTAAGCGCGGTAGTAAAAGCGCGGGTAAGAGCGGCGGTAATAGTAAAGCTATTATTAGCCGCGGCTAGTATAGCGTCGATAAATAACTTTATATACTTTAAGAAGAAAGAGGTAGGAAAAAGGGAGGTAAATATATTTATTATAGAAGATAGTATAGTAAAATATAGCCTCTTACTTTATAAAGTAAGGAACTTATTAATTAAAGTTATTATTATTAAGGCTATTATTATTACTATAGCTATTACTATAAGTATATATTATTAAGATAGCTTATATAGCTAAGAATAAACTAAAGCCCTAAGTAAAGTAAAACTTACTTATTATTATTATTATAATAGTTAAAGAAAAAGGGGAAAAAAAGAAAGGAAAAAGAAATAGATACTACCTTATATACCCCTTAGTAGAGGAAGCTACTTAAGGCTATAATAATAGGTAACCTAAGGCTTATATAAGTCTAAGCTAGCCGCCGGCCGCTTAAGGGTATATATAATAGGTTATAGTTTTATTTTAATAGCTAGCTAGCTAATAAGTATAGAGCTAGGTTCTAGCTACTTAAGCTAATAAGTATAGGAATAATAAGGCTAGTAAGGCTAGTATAATTAATAGTAAAGAGTAAGGTAAAGCTAGTAGTATAAAGAGCTTAAGGTCTAATTATATAAAAGCTATTAATAAGGTAGCGCTATACTATACTAAAGGGAGGGCATTATATAAAAGTCTTTAATTATTATAGGTTATAAGCTTAAGCTATAGCTTAAGCTATATAGTTATATATAAAAGGCTAGATCCTATATATATATATATATATATAAGCTAGCTATATATAAAAGAGCTTTATATAGCTTATTAATATTATCTTATAAAAGGCACTTATATATATACCTTTACTTACTTTATAATAATAAGGCCTTAAAGCTTAGTGCCTAAGTAAGCTTTTAATAGCTTCTTTAATAATCTTAAACTAAGATACTTAAGATAGCGATACTATAAGTTACCTACCCCTTTAGTTAGTAGCTTAAGTACTTATATAACTATAAATACCTACTTCTTATATTATAGGAGTATTCTTATTATAAATTAGCTTTTAAACTTTATTAGTTTAATACTAATATCTTTTATAAGTTTAAAATAGAGATATCTTAAGAGCTAGTTTTAGAATCTTCTTATTATTATTCCTAGCTTAGCTAAGAAGACGCTTATTAGTATTTTTAAGATAAAGTAAGTATTTAATAAAGTTATCTTTCTACTATTAATTATAGGGATAACTACTATTCCTATTCCTTATACTATAAAGGCTTAGTCTTTAACCTAGACTTTACTATTAAACCCTTATTTAAAGGTTCCTTCCTTAAACTATCCTAGGTTATTAAAGAGGTTAATATTAGCCCTTAAGTTATAGATTAGTTTATTAGTAAATAATAGCGTTCCTTTAATAGCTATATTTACCTTAGATAGAATAACTATATTAATAGCTTTTTCTATCTTATTATTACTAATAATAGTATTTACTAGCTCTCTTCCTTTAAGGTAGGAATTAAGGGTTTAAGCTTAGTACTTTACTTTCTTATTTAAATAGTCCTTTAGCTATTTTTCGATATTCTATTTAGCTAGATTACTATATTTCTAGCTTAATAAAAGCTTCTTATTATATATTACCTATAGTAAGTAGTAATTTTCCTACTAGCTTATTAAGCTATTAACGTACTACTTATAACTAATATATTAGCTTTTAGCTTAGGTATCTACTTTCCTAGAGATCTAATTAGCGCTTCCTTCTTTTATAGGTAGTTATAACTTTTTCTTATAAGTATATCCTTATTTAAAGTTAGCGATTAGGTTCCTTAAAGGAAGTTAATCTTTACTATATCTCTTATTATAAGGTTAAGAGCCCTTACTATTATAGACTAATATAGGTCCTACTTATCTACCGCTATAAGAAAATCTTATTTAATTTTTATATTATTAAGTATATTAATCTTAAGGTTTTATAAATCTATAATAATTTAGTTAAGCTACTTTACTTAAGCTTTTTACTCTTATATACTTCTTTTATTAATAAAGGTTATATATCTTTTATAAATTAGCTTTTTATCCTTTACCTTTAAAGGTAAGGTTTATTTCTTTAATTCCTTAATTCTCTCTTTTAAGCTATTATATATTAAGGCTACCCCTTTAAGTCTTTTACTAATTGTTTTCCTAGTTAATTCTTTAAGTATAATTAAGGCTTTTTATAAAACCTTATAGCCATCGAATTATAGCTAGAATATTTTCTTAGGGTTATAAAAAGAGTCCTTTATATCCTAGTATTACTTATTATAGCCTATTTACCTTATAAAGAATATAGCCTTAGCTTTATTTTCTTATTAAGAAGGTCTCCCTTTAAGATTTATAATAAATTACTCTTATTCTAGCTATTAAGGCTATTTAAGCTCCTTTATACTATCTAAGCTAATATATTCTTAAATCTTATAAGTCTAGGCCTATAATTTAATCCCCTTAATTTATAAGGTCTAAGTAAAGCTTTCCCTTAGCCCTATAATATAATTATCCCTTCTTACTTCCTTTAAAGATATCTTAGGGAAATAAGGGTTTTAGCTTAATAAGTAATTTTAAGGTATATATAATTTATATATTTCTAATAATACCTCTTAGTATAGCTAGGTTCCTTACTTTAATACTATAATTTAAGTATTATAATAGTATTAATTGCTTATAAATAGCTTTAAAAGTAGTATTAATAAGTAAAAGTTAATTTTATTATATAAACTAAGCTTATAACTCTTAAGTAAGGGCTTAAGAGTATAGTAAAAGAAATAAGGGTATAGAAGGGTAAATTTAATAATATATATCTTAGTTTATTTATTAGGATAAGAGAGGGGCTTATATAGGTATAGTAACTATATATAGCTAGCTAAAAGAGGGTATTAAGGTATTCCTATACTTAAGTTAAGCCTATATAATATTCTTAGGCTAAAGGAGTTATATTAGTTAAGTAAGCTCCCTTATATATAGCTATTAAGTTTACTAAGTATAACTTTAGCCTATTATACCCCCTTTCCTTAATATTTACTTTTTATTATATATATATATATATATACTATATATAGTAAAAGGGGGTAAGTTAGTATACCTAGCTTTTAGTACCCTTTACTTTTAGTACCCTTTATAATACTAAGGTAAGTATATTCTAAACGTAATTAAAGCTATATTTTAATATTATAATAATTAAATTTAGTATTTATAGCTACTCTAGCGACTAGCTATTATAAAGAGCTTTAAATCCTATGTTTTAATTAGCTATAGCGGTAGTAGCCGGCTTAAGTATATACTTAAGTTATTTCTTTATCTTTATAACTTATTTAATCTATATAAACCGCTTATTAAGGTCCTAAGGGACCTTTTTCTATTTTAAAGGCTATAGATAATATAATTAATACTTTAGTAACTATATTTAAAGCTAGGAGGCTATAAGCTACTAATTTTACTTATTAAGGCTATAGCTAACCTTATTAAAGAGTAGTTAGATTATACGGTTAACTTAACCGCGGTTTTCTAGCCCTATAATAAGGCGACGGACTTCTTATAATTATTTAGGCGTTTTAAGGGCACTATAAATAGCTAGGGTACTAAAATTCTTTCTTTTTAAATAGCGTTAACGGCGTTAATAGCTATAGTAAGATAAACTAGCTTAGTAAGAGCTTTACTATATTAACTAGCTATAGTCCTAACCTATACTACCTACCCTTAATATTCTTTTTTATTAGACCGGCTTACTAGGCCTAATAATATACTTAGAGGAAGGTAGCTTTATTAATTAGCGCTATATCGTTAAAAGATATAATATTTTTAAGTTAACGTTAATAGGTAGCTTTAATCGGCGAGAAAACTAAGATACTAAGAGGTTAAAGGATATAGGAGGAGTATACTAATAGAAAAAGAAGATAAATATAATTCTTAAAGTATTTATATATAAAATCGTTAGTCTAATAGCTCTTATAGCTATTAATAATAAAGAGAACGTTCCCTTATATATAGCGTTTTATTTAAGGGATAAATACCTACTTAAGCTATTAGATAGCGATAAAATCGCTTATCTAGCCCTTTAAGGAAGTAAAGAAGTCTTAATCTTTTAGAAAATTAAGTTCGTTAAGGATTTATTACTATTAAAGGTCTTAGCTATTAAAGATTATAAGAAGCGTTAAGGCCTAGCTTATTATAAAGATATATTTAACGATTATAGTCTAATAATATAATATAAGCCGCTTTTTAATAGCCTCTTTCTTTTCTAAGCTCCTTAGTACTAGCCCGTTATAGCTAAGGCCCTTAAGGATACTTATTTATTCTATATTAAAGCGTAATTTTAATTAGATTGCCTATATAGCTAGTAGCTTAAGTAATTAAAACTATTTCTTAATCCCGCGAATAAAAGCGCCGTTAATATAAGTAGAATTAAGAGATTTACCTTTAATCGTATTAATCTCTAGGTTTTAGCCTAAAAAGCTTAAAACCTAGTATTTTCTAAGTAGGTAGGGGTCTCTACTAGCTACGATAATACGGCTAGTAAATTCCCTAAGTAAATAATACGTTAGAGGCAGCCTAAGGGCCGCTTAGGTAAGAACCTATTTATAGAGGTGTTTTTCCTACTCTTAATAAAGCCTTTAAGATACCTCTTTTGCCTCCTTTATAAGAAGGGCTCCTTTAAGACGCGTCTAAAGGGTTATTCTTAGAATACCCTACTTACGACTAGCTTAGAGCTAAGGTATACTATTATTAATAGCTTCTAGCGCTTCTTAGAGCTGGTTTTTAGTATATTTAGAAAGATAAGGCATCGCTAATTCGAATAATATTTATTTTATAATTATTAAATAAGAGATGCACGAGAAAACGCGGTCACGATATAGTAGGTAGTTGACGCGATGGTAATATAGGGAGGTGCCGGAAGTAGGGGGTGCCGGAAGCTAGGTGTGCTAACTTAGTGGCGCGACCATAGCTTATGCCCTCTTAGGTCTACTCTATGACAATAGCTAGTAGTATACCGACGGCTCTACTATTCCGACCGTTATTATAGACCGTATATAAAGAGAGGAGCCGTCGACCGTTAAGAAAACATAAACGGACTATATAGTCCCGGACACTAATCGAGGCCTAGAGGAAAATAGTTTTAGAAGCATCGATAAACTAGTAAACTCGATCGATCCTACTTTCCTAACTAAATCTTGCGATAAGGGCTGTCCTTAAGCCCTGCCCACTAAGCAGACTTTACCCTCGCCCGGTGAGCCTTCGGCTGTTGTCCCCGAGTCGGCTGCCACCGCCTAGGAAGCTAGCTGCTCGCAGCAGGGACGTTTATTAAGGCGAGGATTCCGCCGCAGTTTGCAGGGCTAGGGGAGCTAGTAATCGTGCTGCCCGTTATCCTCGCGGCGGTGCTGCTGCGGTGGCTAGGGCGCAGAGCTGCATAAGGTGTATAGCGGTGACTGGATCCTGGAGTAAACTAGGGTTAAGTAGTTACTCACGAGTCGCCACGTACGGTGATATAACTATTACATTCTATGTCACTTAGTCACTTTTATATCTAACGTGGCTCTAGGCTATGTGACTGCTATAGCCCGCTCTGGGATACGGGATCTATAGCAGGCCGCAGGCGTAGTGGAAGGGATTTTAAAGTGGCGGATGCGTATGGTACGCGTAGGTGAAACCGACCACCCAGCTTTTTCGCTCCTCCACCCCTCTATGGCCGCTCCGGATAGCTTATAAGGGACACAAAGACTATAGGGACACTCCTTGGCCTTGATGTATATGAGCTCCTTCTCTCGGCCCTCTCCCTTTATAACGGTACTCGATAGCGTTCGAGTGTTTCGCGTTCCTCTACCGTGATGGAGGCAGTTTACTCGGAGGCGGTGGCGTACCTTACTGGCCGTGACGAGAGCGAAGCCCTAGGTGAAGGCATAGGCTTAGAACCAGCGAAGGGCTTCTTTAGGGCTGTTTACTTCGTCCCCGGTAATAGGGGCGCGTAGATGCTCTTGTAGCAGGGCTTCTATAGCTTTGTCGAAGGCGGAGCGGACGTCGTCAGGGAGGCTGTCGCGGTACTTGATCTCCATCGGGTTTGCTTTCGCGTCAGACGTAACTGTTGAGGAGAGAGAGTGGGCATAAGAGGCCACAGTCATGCTCAGTGGACCCAATAGTCATGCACAAGGAAGCCTGCCTAAATAACATGACTCCCCTAGCCTAAGGATACTATGTAGGCCTGACTTAGGTATAGGAATATCCTATTGCCCTCTTTTAGCTAGCTATATATGGTCACTATACCTATATAAGCCCCTCCCTTGTCCTAATAGATAGACTAAGATATATATTACTAAATTTACCTTTCTATGCCCCTATTTCTTCTACTATGCTCTTAAGCCACTGCTTAAGAGTTATGAGCCCGGCCTGCACGGCTAGACCATCTTTTGCCCGCCGATATTACCTTTAAAGCTATTTACGAGCTATCAACGCCGTTATAACGCTTAAATTATAGTATTAAGGCAAGGAACCTAGCTATACTAAGGGGCACTACTAGAAACATACGAATTGCACGAATTACGTATCCCTTAAAGAAGGATATTACTTATTAAGCTAGAACCCCTTATTTTCCTAAGATAACGTTAAAGGAAGTAAGAGGGGATGATTATATCGTGAGACTAAAGGAAAGCCTCGATTAGACCCTATAGATTAGGGGGATTAAATCGTAGGCCTAGACTTATGAGATTTAGGAATATGCTAACCTAGACGGCATAAAGGAACTTAAATAGCCCTAATAGCCGGACTAGGAGCAATTTATTATTAACCTTAGAGGGAGACTATCCTAACGAGAAGATAAAACCGAGGCTGCGTTCCTAGCGAGGCGAATAGGCTATAACGAACGATACTAGGATGCAAAGGACTCCTTTCGCAACCTTAAGAAAAGGTTCTAGCTATAATTCGATCGCTATAAGGTCTAGCAGAAAGCCCTAATCGCACTCGAAGAATTAATTAAGAAAACGATTAGTAAAGGGCTTTAGGGGACAACCCTAATATATAATAGCCTAAGAGAGAAAATCAGGGAATTAAAGAAGCAAGCCCTGCCTTTAGGGGTAGAGGAGAAAAAGCTAATTTACGAGAGATACACGACCTCTATTAATAAAAGAGGCACGCGAGACTAGAAAGCATAGGTAGAATAGCTCGACTAAATTATTATAGATTTACGAGACCTTAAGGTCGATATACTTAACGATATAAGAATTAGATAGGACTTTCTTATAGCGGCAGACGAGTAGGACCTATATTAGTCTATAATAATAAGGGCTCTCGACCTCTATAACGAAAGACACGGCAAAGATTAACTTCCCCTAAGGAACCTAATCGCTAACTTTAAATAAGAATATACCTATAGGAAGAAGTCGTAACTACCTATAAAAAGGGGAAGCGCTAATTAAATCTCTAGGAAATTAGACACCTAAGCTAAATGCGCTAGCTATAAGCAGCACGTTAATAGCTTAATAAGCTAGTAGGAAAATTGCTACTTACTATAGGTAATATATAATAAGAAGCCCCTAATAGGCTAGAAATATAGTGATCTAGCTAAATAGAATATCGAAAAACGGCTAAAGGACTATCTAGACGAGAAAGCAAAATATATAGCCTAGACCCCTAATTCCTACCCTAAAGGAAGAGAACTAGCAGACACTATTATTAGCAATAACGGGCTAGGAAAGACTATTAACACGGTTACTCTATCTAGGGTAAACACAGCTATTAAGGGAACGTCGTTACTTACCGATAAATTAATATACGACTTAGGGGCCGATATTAACCTCTTTAATAACCTAGGTTAGTTCTAGGAAGGAACCTTTAAGTAGGGTTCTAACGACGAAGTCTAGGTTAGAGACTAAGCCTTTAGGGTATAAGGAATAGGAATAGTAGTTATCCCTATAATTAACGGTGGAAAGATAACCCTACTAGATGCCTACTTTATCCTAGAAATGCCGACAAGTGTCTTCTTAGCTAGGCTAGGGATAACGGCAGGGATATTCTAGAACCAGCTCCTAAGATACCTCTATTCGGAACCTACGACGGAGGTTCGTATTAAACTAACCGACTTCGAAGGTTAATTCGTAATAGGAATACTCCCGTAGTATAAGCGGGTATTCGCAGTTATATAAGCGCCTAAGCCGCTAACTAAGAGGGTAGGTAACCTATAGCATCGCCGCCTTAGGCATCCTAGTCTAAAATTACTAGAGAAGCTATTAGAAGCTTGCCTAGGCACTAAGCTTTAAGGCCCTATAATATATAGCTATTAGATATACGTAATAGGGAAAGCTAAGAGGGAAGTCTTGAGAAAAACACTATCCCTAAGGCCTAAAGGTCTAGGGGTATAAGTTAGCTTCGACCTTTACCCTAGCCCTATAATAGCATATAATAGGGAAAAGAACTTCGCCCTATTTACCTATATAGATATATCTATAAGGTTCTATTACCTAATAGAAAGAAAAACGGGTATTAGGGATATCTTTAATAACTTCGTAGCGTTACTTAAGACCTAGTACGGAGTTAAAATAACTATATTAGTTACTAACGGGGAAAGGGCTCTTTTAATAATAGAATAAATAGATTATATAACTAATAGAGGGATATAAGTTATATAGTTAGCCCCTTTAACGCCTACGTAAAACGGTTACGTAGAGAGATTAAGGGCAATAGTAAAGGAAAAAGCAAGGGTTATAAGGCTTAACTTAAAGCTTCTAGAAGAGCTATAGCTAGAGATATACCGTATAGCGGTATACCTACTTAATATAACACCCTTTAAATTATATAATTATAGCTAGCAGAGCCTATACGAGCGTTAGTAGACCTAGATAAAAGAAAATAATCTACTATATTACTATATTAAAGATATTAAACTAGACATTATATATTTAAGGGTCTTTAGCTATATAGCGTTCCTAATAACAATTACGGTATTAGAATATATTAAGTTATATAAGACGTAATTACCCCTTAAGTAGAGAGCTTATATCGGCTACCTAGTAGGCTATAGGTCTACTTAATAATACGTTATATAGATACTATTAATTAGATAGAATAAACTAATAGTATTAGCTAATATATAGTTTAACGAGTCTATAAGCTACGATATAAAAAGAGAAGAGCAAGCCTAGCTAGTCTAAATATATAGCTACGATATCCTTAGAGATATAACCGCAACCGACGTTATAGATAGCGGGGAACCCGAAACCTTTAGGGTACTAAGTTTATCCGACGATAATACGGATAACGGTTAAACGCCGGAAGAAGCAATTACCCTCCTACGGGACCTATTGCCCCTATATACTCCGGAAGATTAGGGATTAAAGACGCCCTTATAGGGATCATATAGATATATATATCTTTCCCCTCCGGAAATAGTAGGCCTAGGGACAGAGATTTCAACGTCACCCCTTCTACTTAATACTATATTTAACACGGAGTTACTAAGCTCTATGCCTCCTACGCCCGTAATAGATACTATAGCTAGCAACCCCTCCTATATCTCGTTAGGGAGATAGCTTAAAGATACGATACCTATATTAATCGACTCGTCTCCTTAAGACAAACGCAATAATATACCTCTTAACCTAGGGGGTAAAGGAACGATTATAGTACGGGTTTAAGAAGATAACCCCTAGTCCGAACCCCGCACCCTTAACCTAGCGGTTAGTAGGGCCGGCTTAAGGATATTATAAATATAAGAACAATATAGACGAAAGGATACGTTATAAGGGATTAACCTAAGCAACGTTATTAAAGGAAAACGGGCTCGTAGGCCTAAGAAATCCCTTATTAATAATATTATCACAAAGGCAAGTAAGCATAAGCTTTATATTAAAGATATGCCGCCTCCCCCTACCTCCTTTAACGCGGCAATAGCTTTAGAATTCGTATACGAGTAGAAGGAAGCTATAGACCGCGAAATAGAGGAAAACCTAGTAAGGGGCATATAGAAGACCATCCTAAAAGCTATTATTAAATAGAAAGGTTACTTCCTAATCCCCTTACGTTAGGTCTTTATATATAAGACCGATAAATAGGGGTATATTACACGCTTTAAAGCACGTATTATAGTTCGTAGAGACCTATAACCCGAAGGTAACGAGGATATATATATAGCCACCCTACGAGCACGAACATTTCGACTACTAATAGCCTTCTACTACCTCGAGGACTTTAAGACGGAATAATACGACGTAAAAATAGTATTTTTATACGCAATCCTACGCTAAGAAGTCTATTACTAGCCTCTACCGGGATTCTTAATACCTAGGCTATGCCTAAAGCTATTAAAAGCACTATACGGGCTCTATATCTCTCTAAAGCTATAGTTTAAAGAGATATCTAGTTTCTTTATTAAACTAGGAGCCTAGTAGCTAGTAGAAGACGCCTACGTACTAGTCTATAAGGGCGTTATTATCTTTATCTTCGTAGATAATATCGTTATAATATATCCGAAAAGGCAAAAATAAGATTAGGAAGAGCTATATAAGGCTATTACGAAGAAATACACCGTTACGTATATAGGAGAGCTACGCTAGTTCCTTAGCATCGAGATTATTAGGGATAGGGATCTTAAGAAGATATAGCTCTCGCAAGCTTCCTATATCTCTAAGACCGCGAAGAAATATTATATCCTTAATAATAATATCCTTCGTAAGCCTAAGATCCCGCTAATAATAGAAGAGCTCGTCCCCTACGAAAAGCAAGCCTTAAAGGAAGAGATACACGAATATCTCTCTTTAATTAGGTCGCTTATTTATCTAGTAATTTATACTAGGCTAGATATCGTATTTATAGCCGGAAAGCTAGCCTAATATAATTATAACCCCGGGCCGCGCTATAGGCATAAAGCACGTAAGTGCCTAGCTTACCTCTATTATACGAGAAACCGCTATATCTACTTTACGGCAATAAACCTAATAAGGCGGCTAATATATATATCCGACTCCTTATACGCCAATAACCTAGAGACTAGGAAGTCCTTATAAGGATACGTATTCCTACTCCTTAGTAGGCTAATTAACTAGAAAGCTACTAAGTAAGCTACTATAATAACGTCCTCTATAAAAGCTAAATTATTAGTACTCTTATAGATAGCTAAGGAATAGGTAGTATTTAGCCGACTAATTAAGGAGCTTAGTATTAGTATTAAAGGGACTATAGAGCTCTAGTATAATAACCTTTAGACTATTAGGCTTCTAACTAAATTAAGCGCGAAGCTTAAGACGAACCTTAAGTATATTAACGTTTATAGACACTAGCTTCGTTAGGAGGTATAGTAAGATCGGATATAAGTTAGCTAGATCGCATTAGTAGATAACCTAGCTAATAGCATAACGAAGGCGCTTATATACTAGAAGTATTAGAGCTTTATTAAGCAACTAGGACTAGTAATACGGCCGGAAGATATATTAAGAGATAATATACCTAACCACCGTATTAAGGCGTAATGTCTCCCTACTATAGCGAACTCGATAATCGCCGGATCCCGATAATAAGAGCACTACTATATATACTAAGATTAAGGGATTCTAACGGCGTAGTTAGATCTTAATTTAGTTAAGAAACTATAAAGATCTAGGGGGTAGAAGTTAGCCCTATTTACTATTAAGAAGTAAAGCTATTACTAGACCACCCCTTAATTAGTATAATACTATAGCGCTTAAACTTATGATAATCGCGATAGCTTTACTAAATTAAGACTAATTAATATAAGGAATATATTATTAGAAAGCCTACCTTTAGGATTACTTTTATCCTAAATAATAACGTCGCCGGTAAAGGTACTATAGTACCTAGGCTACCTAAAGGGATGCCCTGCTATGCCCCCTCCTTATAAGGAAGGTTATAAATATAACTTATAACTACTAGTTAAACGGTAAGAGTAGGTTATATAACCCTATTAATCGTAAGTTCGACTTCCCTTAGGGCGGAAGAGCAGGTTATATAACTACGCCCTAGGGGGGGCGCGGTTAAACGAACTTAGGGGCCCGAGGAGATAGGATATACGGAGGAGGGTTCTCCTTATATCCTATCCTCTCGGGTCCCGGCTTTTGCCTTTTACTATATTTACCTTCCCTTTTTTATAAGATATAATTAGGAGCCTCCCCTATTTTTAGACAACCTCCTTAAATAGATAATAAAGTAGCCGAATTTAATATCGGAATAACCTTATATTTATTAGACCGAACCCTCCTCTACCTATTGCCCCACTATCTAGAAGCTAGTGTAATAAGGGGGTGTGTTGAGGAGAGAGAGTAGGCATAAGAGGCCATAGTTATGCTTAGTAGACCCAATAGTCATATATAAGGAAGCCTGCCTAAATAACATGACTCCCCTAGCCCAAGGACACTATATAGGCCTGACTTAGGTATAGGAATATCCTATTGCCCTCTTTTAGCTAGCTATGTGTGGTCACTGTACCTATATAAGCCCCTCCCTTGTCCCAATAGATAGACCAAGACATGCATCACTAAATTCACCTTTCTGTGCCCCTATTTCTTCCACTGTGCTCTCAAGCCACTGCTTGAGAGTAACCTTAATGCTGGATCTCCACTGAACTTAGATCCGTTGAAAAACGCGATTCTAATTGCGGCTATTGACGGTTATCCTATTTGGGCTGTAGCCAAGGCGCAATGGCAACCCATGCTTGGCGCGATAATCCCTGTAATCTGTCTGTCCGAACCTGTTCTGTCCGGAGCCAACCCGTCCCTTTCCTCCATCGTATCATTCGCCTTATCCGAATCAAGACCTTGATCGCCGTAAAAATCGACTTCTGACTCCATTAAGTACGAAGTACACGATTCCAAGTTGGCGATAAGGTAGCCTCTGTTGTGCAGCTCGTTCGACCCTGCGGATGACAGAGACAGGTCGCAAAATAATACTCACATGCATTTATGAGGAGCGTGAGGCTGCTGGGTCGCCGTAACTAGCCAATCATTAGAACGGTGTGAAATGGCACTCGTTGACGTACCTAATTCTCGGTATGTAATTTACGCTCCACCGTGCGTAGACAGCATCCCGACTGAATTGGTCCGTTGCAGAACACCGACTTGGTAATTAATTATGACGTCCGACACCTCCAAAGCAGAGAACAGCGGCGCCATTTTGTTCTCGACTCCTCGACAAGCAGCTGCACACGCATCACATAATCGTGCCGCGTCGTGGTACACGGGCAATTGCGCTTGGGTAAACTCCCAGGTCGCTCTCCCAGTTCGAAAATCTCTCGCCCCAGAGCAACAGAAACGCATTCGTGGGGCAGATGGTTTGGCCCACAATGGGATTGAGTACAAGCAATGCCTAGAAAGGTAGGAACGGCCATTCCCGTGTGGATACACGCAGCACTGTCTGATAATCTATGGGCTTTAGTTCAAGACAGCTGCATCGGTGGTTCAGAACCGTGAAAGCCAGCGGCAGTCGCGGGCCCGGCGTAGGGAGCTTGTCGACGACCTGAAAAGGCGACTAAATGAATACGAGCGCCGGGAGGCGGCGGCTTCCCTCGAGATACAGGCGGCGGCCAGGGCAGTAAATGCTGAGAACAGGCAACTGAGAGTCCTGCTTGAGCTAAACGGCGTTTCGCACGACCAAGTTAACTCATACCTGGCCTCGCATGTACCTTCGGCCGGCGGAACTTCCATTAGCGACCCCAGAGCGAAGAGGCGCGGGCTAACTCCTGAAGCGACTGGCCGAGCTGGAGAGGTTCGTGACTTGTCGGAGGACCAGCGCCCCCGACTACCATACCGACGACAACTACAACAGCCGCATCGGAAGGAATCTATATTGTCCGAGGTGAGTATGATCCGGGCTTTTCATCCGCCGCCCGTGCCACCTCCCTCATCGTCTCCACCCTCCCATCACACAGCCGCCGCGAAGTCTTATCTAGAAGCGCCCACGATGACCCCGACAGCATCTCCTCGGGCTTCATTGCGGGACTCGAGCAACGAGGAAGAGCGCGAGAGAGATACGGACGAGCACTGCCATTGGCAATATAGGGATAGACATCGTGTGGAGGCGGCTGATGCCCTCGACGTGGACGCCTCATTTTCGTCTTTCCCCTACGTGCTTCCGTCAGTGTCAGAATGCTTCTGCCCGCGACAGCCGTCTGGGCCGGCCCCAGACCCGGCCGAGAGCTTGGAAACGTCCTGCGATGTGGCCGCCGCGATCCTGGTCCAGCTGCACGACCAGACAGATTCTGTAGGGGCCCGCGTCGCTCTGGGCTGCACGGGCACAAGCAGCTGCTCCGTGAAGAATACAAGGATTTTCCAGTTAATGGATCGGCTGGGCTGATCGAGGGCTGCGTTCGCGCGCCGACGAACCGTGCCGGCATTGCCTTCTTTGATGTCGCTGTCCTGGACCCGGCTCAAGTCCAATCCAATGCCTGGCTGGGTGGCGGCGACGGTGGCAAATGCTGGTTCTGGGGTGAGGCCCTCGAAACAGCAGGCTCCAGAGGGCTAGCGACGCGTGGGAAGAGCTCGTTCCGGATGAACTCCTCCAGAGACTCGACGCGTTTCTCGGCACTTTCCGCCCGTTCCTCGACGCGCTGCAGGAGAGCTTCGATTCGTGCTAATTGGATCCTCGTTGGCACCAGGGCCAGCACTCGGCGCTTTCGCCTTTGTGGCGACAGATTTCTTTCGTGGTGGGCGCGGTTCTGGGTCGAACTGCTGTGCTGGTTTTAGAGGTCAACCGCGGGCGCTGGTCCTCATCACGTCGGCCGCGTTTGTCGAATTGGCCACAATGATGCTACAGACCACGTAATCGTTCGTACTGTCATCCTCGTCATTGAGCAAATCGAACTGGAGTTCTTGCTGTTCCTTGGCATTTTTCGTCCTGCAAGATGGTCGGTCGCATTGGCTTCAGGAAAATTCGAATCATAACTAGTGTGTGTGTGTATTTTCCGTTCCAGCGGCCGAAAGGCTGCTCAGGTCCCCATCACGGGGCACAGGACGTGCTGAGCTAGACTATGTAGAATTCCTGCCACCGAAGGCCACCCAGAACCGAGCTGTCGAGGTCGATCTCCGGAGGCGGTCCTCCCAAGTGTCCATCCAGCATTTCATAGGCTCTTCGGCGCTCCGTATCGAAGCCTGTCTCCCGTCAGCGGGACTTCCAGGCGCGTGGCAACGCCACAATGGTCAACCCTTGGTTTTTCCGGTCAGAAGTCTCTCGCTCGTTGCTAAGGCTGCTGCCGCAGTCCATGCTCCAGTAACCAAGCGATGGAAATAGCGAGGAGCGGCGGTAGGGAAAACCCCTCAGAAGGAATCAGAGGCTGTCGCGCAGCTTGCCTTAAGGGAGAAAAACTTCCGCGACTAGCCACCGTTGTTTATAAGGGCGGACCTTCCGATACCCACAGCTCCTTGGTTCCGAAGAGTGCCATGAGGTCCGAGTGGACGTGTTGTCGAGACCGGCTTCGAAGAGGAATATGAACTCTCCTAAGATCCTCCTCTATGTTGTTAGGGTCACGATAGACCCCGCAGCAAAAGCGCGGTTGGGCGGCCTGTGGATCCTGTACGGCTAACCAGCTGCTAACAATTATTTTTTACAGGGGAGAGTTGAACTAGTTGCCATAGCCATGCTTCGGCAGGGTGGGTTAGTGCTGCCCGAAGCCTGACAAATGCGACAGGGCATGGACTGGGACTGTTGAGGGCACAGGCCTAGCGCCGGATTGCGGGAACGAGACGAGGCGCCACCGTAATAGCAGGGTTATTAATGCGGCGAGTATCGGGGTGGTGCAATAACAGGAGAGAGTAACGCAACCTTCATTCCGCGTTCCACAGGAACCCCTAAACCCACCCCGTACGGAACTAACCGTCGGCGTTCACCTTTGCCCTTTCACGGTTCGTGTCTTGAGAAGGTTGTCCAGTCCAACTCGTCGATCAGGACTCCCTTCTAGAGACGTCATTGTCTTCTCCCCGCGGAACACGATGGATCGACGGTCCCGCGTGAACCCGGATGTCCTCATTGCGAAGTGGTCCAGCAAGTCAGCAGACGACAGGCGAATACGTGTGCGCGACAATCAACGACGCCACCGCGAGAGGGCGAGGAGTCATGTCGCGCAACTGGAGTCCAAGCTCGCCGGAACAGAGTTGCAGCTGCTGCAGGCACTGGCAACGGTTCAACGCCTGACTGCGGAGCTCGGGCATGTCCGGGCATCGGGTTCAGCGACTCGCGCTGATGAAGCCACCACTCGAAACCCCAGCCCACCATCACGATCATCATCACAGCCCCCGCGCCCGTCGTCGCACTCACCGTTGGCCCAGCATCAGGCCTGCCCCAAGCCCATGCGTGCCTCTGAGCCAGACGACGACCACCTAGTGACGAACACTGCATGCAGGAGCAATATCGTAGCCGGCGGACTTCTCGGCGCTCTCCACACAACGCAACGACGACACTTCCACGGCGATAGTGAGCTGTTAGTGCCGACGGACCATCTAGTCGATCCGTTGCTAGCATGTGCACCAAGATGCGAAACCTGGGTCGGCTACGATGGCGCCGTGGGCAACCATGAGGAGGAATACTGCACCATGCCGCCGCCTAAGCCCAAGGAATCGACTACTCGCTGCCGCGACGCTAACCAACTGATCACGGAGCGAAACTATGCCGGCCTCGAACCGTGGCTTATTCATCGGTGGCTACGACCAGGCTATCGGGGACCCGTCGCCGAGGGTGATGGGTGCCGTGTGGACCATAGACTGCTATTTGCCTTACTCGATCACATCACCTCCCCCTAGTCTACCACGAATGGGCATTTGACCGGTTAATGAGAAGCGATATTTTGTGGTATGCCCCAAAATAGGCAACCTAGTTAATGCATTTTAAACTTATATTATCTTCGCATATGCTACCGATAGAGGGAAACCCTTCATTTACTTCCAATTCCACCTATTGCCCATCCATCGAACCGTATATACCAAGCCGATTAGGACGGGCACCTCAATCAGCGGGCCGACGGTAGACGCCAAAGCCTGATCGCTGTCGGGGCCGAACGTCGCCACTGCCACGGCTATGGCAAGCTCAAAGTTGTTGCTGGCGGCGGTGAAACTTTGCGTCACCATATGAGAGAACTTGAAGCCGAGCAGTCGTCCGACCCAAAGGGTAACGAAGAAGACGAACAGGAAATACACTAGGAGCGGTGAGGCGACCCGGAGCACCGATACGATCTGGTGGACGACCTGGCGACCCTGGGAGGCGAAGAGGACAAGAATGGTATATAGCAGGCCAATGAGAGACCAGGGCGAGACGAATCGGAGGAAGACTCTCTGGTACCAGACGTGCCCAGCCACCGCGCGGAGTACAAACCGCGTTACGGCAGCGGCTCCGAGCGGGATGCCAAGAAAGACGGCCACGCTGGTGGCGACGACTTCGTAGGATATGTCGAAGGTGCCCGGCTCCCCACCGATGACGCGGATTAAGAAGACGGCAAGCGGCGCGAAGAGAACCATTTGCAGCAGCGAGTTGATGGCGACGAGGATGGCGCAATACTCGTCGTCTCCGCCGGCAAGGCCATTCCAGATGAGAACCTAAGGGACGAACCGAGTCAGTATCAACCACTTGACGATTCGGGGGAAAGGGAAGGCCCTAACCATGGCAATACATCTCCCGAGTCCGACGAGTATGAGGCCGATGCGAAGATCGCTCTTGTCTGGAAGGAAAGCCCAGGCGAGGCCAAGCTGGTCGGTCGTACGAATGTTGGCCAATACTCGGGGGTCTTCTCACGGTTCTCTCTACACACTTACCATGAGAAAAGGCGCGAGAATCCAGTTCACCAATATGCTAAAGCATATCTGCTTCCACATTCCCCTTTGCGACAAGAGTTTGTGTAGCGCTTCATAGCGCACCTTACACAGGATTGGGTACATCATAACGAGTAAACCAACGGCTGTAGTGGGAAAACGGTATTTTTAGCCCAAAGCACTGCGCCCGGTCGAATTTGCCTTCGAAAGTCGAGACGGGGACATACCAATTGGCACCGACACGCCAACAAACTTGCCCCTCTGTAGGGTGGGACCCATCTCCGGGACGAAGTTGCCTAAAATGATGCCGATGGCCATCGCCAAGAAGATCCAAACCGCCAGGTAGCGATCGAGAAAGCCTAGATCCTTGAAGGCAGACACTGATACTGGGCCTTTGCTGCGATTAGTGGCCTGGTTCTCGGAGCCAAGTTGGCCGTTGCCGTTGTGCTCGACCACCGCCGGAGTTATGTTGGCGTGCATTTCGAGGCGGCCTGGTTTTCCTTGTTTTTGCTTCGAAGCTATGCTAGCGGTAGTTGAGGTGTAATATGCGGTCGTGTTTACGTGTTTCTGTGTATATGATGTTGCAGGTCGTATCTGTGTTGTTGCGTTTTCAGATGGCCGCACTGGTAGAACGACTTTGGAGGTGTGCATCTATGGGTGCCACGAAATAAACTGGAGAGAAAAGGACACCGTGTGGCCCTCACCGGTGCGTACTATAGCAGGAGAAGAAAGGATAACTGAGAAGAAAGAGATACCAGTAGGGCATATACCACAAGTTAATAAGGTGAAGGGAAGGTCATCAAGCTCCAAGTTCTACAAGCACGCATTGTGGGACGGGGAACCGAGGGCTCGCTGAGAGGAAATAAAAGGAGGGGATGTTGGATCCACCTGTGCACTAGGCACCGATCGCGCACGTATAACTAATCGACCGCGCTAGTCACGTGCGAGTAAGAGGTGAGACACAGGGAGGAAGGTCTTTGCACACAGTTTGTATGGGACACGTTTCCCTAGTTACACAAGATATAACCAATTGAACCAGTTCGAATAACCTCACTGCAGTGAAGAGCCTGTCCACACTGATCAGTGTCGCCCGGCAAAGGTGACACAGAACAGCAAGACGGAAGAGAGCTAACCTATCGTCACGCTCTGCAAAGCGAGCTCCTGACGGTAGGATAGTTGCTACAACGCGCGGATTGCTACGAAGACTCTGCATCAGAGCCCACTCTAGTTATCCAACCGTGCCTAAGCTTTGCTGTCATCAGCGACCCTTAGGCGTGCCCTATCGCACATTGATAACCTCATTGACACCCTGTGCCCTGTTTCTCAGCACACAGCCTGTCAATATGTCTGACAATTCATCTGCCGCACTAGCCCCGGCAACAGCCCAGGATACCCCGGCCAACGTGTCTCTCGAAGACAGGCAACTCGTTGAACGGAACCTGACGATCGTGGAGCCCTTCACTCCCGATCAGGCATTTCGACGCGGATTTCCTCAACGAACCTATCACCCAAAGCTCCTCCCTGTCCACCGCAACAGCTTCTTCTTAGGCTGTGTGGCAACATACACGGTGGATAAACGTAACCACGGAATTGCCCTGCTTGGGGATCTGTATAACGACTTCACGGGATGGAGCTATGATGACTTCGAACTAATCAACCCACGCCTTAGATCAAGACTCCGGACGCTTCTCAGAATTAGGGGGATCTATATGGGCAAGGCCAACTCTAGCATCTCTCGAGCTTTATGTGGCCTTCTAACAAGTAACGAACTTCCTGAATGGGATGAGAACGAGTTGCTTGGTCAAGAGGTTGCTGAAAACACCGTGGCATATAAGGTGAAACAGAAGCTGCTCCAAGGAACTGTTAAAGCGGCTATATCGTCACCGGCACCGGTAGTAATCCAGCAGCCAACTATTACCCGACCGGCGGAACCGGAATCCCTCAGATCATTGAGACCCATCAACCCGCTCAGCAAGAGCCTCAGCATCAATGGCGCGAATCCCTCGGTATCAGCAGACGCTCCCCGTACGGACTACCAACTTCCGAGATGCATACACGAGCATTCCACCTGTTCGATTCGAGAACGAGGAAGTTGAGGCCGATCTCACGATTAGATTCATTAAGATATGGGACAAGAAACTAGCCTATACCGGCGAACCATACGATATCTTCGATGACAAGATCCGGAAATTCATGAGCGTGTGCCGTCAAGCAAACATTCCTCCGTCTAAATTCCATGGTGTTTTCCTTCGATTCTGGCCAAGGAAGCTCAGTCCTTCTTTCTACACGAAATCAGCACTGATTTAACCTTCGCTGAGATGTATCAGAAGATGAAAGAGCACTTTGACACCGAAATCAACCAGAAGATGTATCATACCCACTGGAGCACCCTCACCTTCAGCCGACTTCGGGCTGAGATGCCCGGTAAGTCATCTGACGAGGTCCTCCAGGCCCTTCTTACGAAATTGCGGCTCTGTAGGAGAGCACTCGGGGATAAGTCTGGCGGCGAAGGTGGCCTGATCGATGCAACGCTCAGGGCGTGCCGTGGTGTGCCTGAATTCCGACTCGCGATATACTCTCCCGCACCTACATTTGAGGGATTGGCATCACAGCTTCGATCATCGCTATCTGCCATGCAAGATGAACGATCTGAACAACCCAGTGGCCAATATCCCCAAGACCTGGATAGAGGACATGATCAGCACTTCGTGGATCGCAAATTTCAGCGAAATTCCGGCGGAACAAGAGGTCAATCACAAAGGCGTCAGCCAAATTGGAAGAAGAAATGCTACGTTTGCGGCAAGGAAGGTTGTTTCTCAACGAGACATCCTGAAAACGAGAGAAAAGCAGCCAAAGAGAAGTATCTACGAGAGAGAGGCTTCCACGGTCAATCTCGTTCGTATGCTATGTTCTTGGCTGACTATGAAGGAATCACAGGATCAGGATGACTCGAGCACCGAGGAATCCGACGATTCTGACTCCTCTGACCCTTATGAATCGTTCTACGCTGCTGCGACCTTCTGTCCAACGAAGCTTTCCATCATCGGATCTCCAGTAGGCATCAAGTTATTCAACAGTGACGAACCCACACAATTCATACTAGATCGTTACTCTCAAGACTCGTTCCAAGGAATCATGCCGGACACAGGTGCGGCATGCATATCGACGGGAGGAATCGAACAACTGCGTGCTCTCCAACGAGAGATGCCCCCAGTCCAATTCCGTGATGATCGCAAGCCCGAACCAGTTAGATTTGGTGCAGGAAGATTGGAAACACCACTTGGCGTGATCACCTTGAACACACCAGTGGGAGAGGTTGATTTTCATATAGTCAACGTGCCAACGCCATTCCTCCTATGCCTAGCTGATATGGATCGGCTCGGCGTATATTTAAATAACGTCACGAACGAGCTCGTTGGCAATGGTGTGAGCGTTCCAGTGATTCGAAGATGGGGTCACGCGTGGTTCTTCTTGCGGAAACAAGAGGCATCAGTGGCATATCTCACGGAGGCTGAATTGCGGCGCCTCCACACGCGTTTTGGTCATCCATCCGTGTATCGGCTGCACAAGCTGCTGAATTCGGCTGGCCATGATGTGGAAATCGAAGCTCTGGAAATGATCAAGAAGTTCTGCCACTACTGTCAGATGAAATCCGACCCGCCACGAAGGTTCAAGTTCAGCTTGAAGGATGATTGTGACTTCAATTACGAAGTCATCGTTGATGTCATGACATTGGGTGGCAGACCAGTCCTCCATGTTGTTGATCAAGCCACTGCCTATCAGGCAGGAGATTCCTATCCAACATGACGGCCAAGGAAACGTGGCTCGCGTTGAAACAATGTTGGATGGATACATACCTTGGACCACCCGATGTGATCACTCATGACGCAGGCACGAATTTCGCTGCTGCCGAGTTCCAAGCAGAAGCGAAATTGATGGGAATAACGTGTCATCAGGTGCCTGTGGAAGCACATTGGGCTGTTGGGAAGGTTGAGAAGTATCATGTGCCCGTCCGAAGAGCATATGATATATTAAAGGCAGAGCTGAAGGATACCGTGAGCCCTGATCAAGTCCTTCAAATGGCTTTCAAGGCTGTCAACGACACAGCCGGTCCGGATGGCCTCGTTCCAACCCTCCTCGTCTTCGGTGCTCTGCCTCGAATGACGATGGATTCGCCGCCTACACCTTCCGCAATGGCAAGAGCTAAGGCGGTGTGGCGAACGATGTCAGAGCTGAGGAAGATCAACGCCCAGAGGAAGGTTCAGACCGCGTTAAATACGCGTAATGGGCCTGATACAGCGTTGCGCCTGCCCTATCCCTGGCGCTAGGAAGCGAAGTTCGCGTATTTCGCGAGAAGCACGGATGGCAAGGCCCATATAAAGTGCTCGAGGTGACGGATACGGAAATCGCAGTTGACCTGGACAACGGACCAGCGAAATTTCGCAGTACATGCGTCCAACCGTACTATCGTCACCCGGAATCGCTCCTTCCTCAGTTGCAACCCGACCCTAGCCCTAGCCGCACAGACCCATCAACACAACAATCACTCCTTCCTCAACACAATCCGATCAACAACATCCTCTTCAAAACCCTCTTCCCTTCCACCCACAACTCAACAACCTCTTCCTCTTCCTACCACAGAAGACCAACCCAAACCTTTCGAATACCCTGAGCCAAAGAGGCCGCGCAGGCGTGGCCGACCTAGGAAGGATGCTGCACAAAATGGCACATCAGAATCCACTATTGTTTGCTCACCCGTTCAATTTATCGTTCATCATGAAGCTAATGCGTTTCTTGTTCGAAAAGAAATGGAACATCTCGGCCTAGCCAAGCGGCTACGAGCTGAAGGAAAGATCACAAGCACCGGTTTCCCATTTGAAGCTTCCGACACACTCGAGCTCACGAACCTCCTCGCCGCTGGGGTCATTGTACCCGAAGAATTCGATGCGAATAAACATGGTGGATATCGTGTCTTCAAATCACGAATGGTCAGAGAGGTTAAGGGAAGAAATACTGCAACGCCATACGAGAAATCACGCCTCGTTGTGCAAGGATACAATGATGATGGGAAACGTGGGATCCTCACACAAGCCCTACCATCAGCCGGCCCGCACAACGCGTGGCCTTGGCCTTAGCACCGTTTCTCTGCACACGGGATATGTTCATCATGATCAGAGACATCACGATGGCATACACACAATCCCAGACCAAGCTGGCCCGTGTCATCCTTGCAGCCCTTCCTCAAGAACTCAAAAGAAGATATCCAGAGGGAACAATCCTGCGAATCGTGAAGCCGCTATATGGCATCGCAGAGGCAGGAGCCCACTGGTTCAACACATATCACGACCATCACTGCCGCAAGCTTAATATGGAAACCTCTTCGTTTGACCCGTGCCTTCTGATCACGGCAAACAACATCGCCGACAAGGACCTGTTTGGCATCGCGGCCTTGCAAACGGATGACACATTCATTGTTGGCACAGATGCATTTCTCAAGATCGAGGAGAAAGAACTCTGCTTTAAGGCCAAGCCAAAAGAGATTCTCCAAGAAGGTTCCATCTGCGACTTTAACGGCAGCCGCCTGACCATACAAAATGGCTGTGTCATCGTCAGGCAGAAGGGCCAAGCCCAAAACCTCGAGGAGATCAATCTTCAGGCATCAAGTAGGCATCAGGATTATGCTGCTCAACGCGCCCGGGGCATATATCGCTTCGATTTGCCAACCCGAAGCAACATACGATTGTTCCGTTGCGGCACAAGCCCAAGAGCCCGTTAATACCGACTTCAAGGCTTTGAACAAGCGGATTGAATGGCAGATCAACAATCCCGACCGTGGCCTATGTTACATACCCATCGATCTCGAGAGCGCGAAGATCTTTGTGTTCACCGATGGATCATTCGCCAACAATAAGGATTTAAGCTCTCAAATCGGCTTTGTGATTATCATCGCCAATGAGACCGCGCAATCAACCGATTCATTTTCCATCCGCGGAAACATTCTTCATTGAGCTCAACTAAATGCAAGCGCGTTACTCGAAGCGTTCTTGCATCAGAGATCTATGGATTGACATCGGGCTTCGATCTCGCATTTGTGATCAAGCAAACGGTCAATACGATCGCACAACGCCTTGATCTGAAGCAAATCCGCTCGTCATTTGCACAGATTCATATAGCCTCTATGAGTGCCTCGTCAAACTTGGCACCACAACAGAGAAGCGACTCATGATAGATATCATGGCGCTGAGGCAGGCATATGAATCAAGGGATATTGCGGAAATCCGTTGGGTCAACGGCGCAGATAACCCTGCCGATGCTATGACGAAGGCATCACCAAACAGCGCCCTCACGCAGTTTATTAGCGACAATCAGCTAAACGTGAGGGTGGAAGGATTCGTTCATCGCAATAACACAACAATTCTCGACGAGATTTAATCGGTTTTTCGTTCCCTTCTTCTGCTTTACCGTCGTTCTTTTATTCCATTCACATTAACGAGGAGATCCTCGTGTCCATATTCCAACGTGGGACCGATGGAATCAGCTAGCGCATCCGGCGCTCGAAATGCGGCCCATGATGGCGTGTGGCAGAACACACCCAGTGTGGGGAGGAGAGCTACAGTCAGAGCACACTATCCAACATAGTGATGCATCGTGGTAGGAGTTTGTTGGTGTTCTTGTTCGTGTTTTTCCTATCTCATCTTAATTCGCTGTGTTTGGTGTGTTTTGGTGGATTGATTAGTGCGCGATCATCGATTTAGAAAGAGGTTCCAGTGTTGGATCCACCTGTGCACTAGGCACCGATCGCGCACGTATAACTAATCGACCGCGCTAGTCACGTGCGAGTAAGAGGTGAGACACAGGGAGGAAGGTCTTTGCACACAGTTTGTATGGGACACGTTTCCCTAGTTACACAAGATATAACCAATTGAACCAGTTCGAATAACCTCACTGCAGTGAAGAGCCTGTCCACAGGGGACGCTTTAACTTCAGTGCTGGCCAATAACAATGAGGGACTGACTCACTCCCATGTGGTCTGCTGTTTGGCTGACTTTAGTACTGGCCAATAACAATGAGGGACTGACTCCTCCCCTATGGTCTGCTGTTGGGCCGACAGGTCATTCCCAGTCACGCCTCTCCGAAAAAGTCCGCACACCCGCTCGACCATGCGGTGTGGTGTAAGCAAGGGATTCCGTCGGTTTCCTCGTAGCGAGCGGAGGGTCAATAAATAATAACTTACCGCTTCCTCATCGAAAGGACATGTTGACGGGACTGTCGAGCACGACGCTGCTCAGACTTAGAGTCTGCCGCCTACATACCACGATCGCATCGCAGCAGGCTGCCAACCAGTCCAACGGGGTACTTGTCGGTTAGCCGCCTTGGCAAAGATGATGGCTTCCAGCGAGTCGGCGGCTACTACCCCTTGGCATGCTGCCTATCCGCCTCCGCGCAACAACAAGGAATCAGTGGGCACCATCACGCGAGAGACGGTGCTTGAGATGATCAAGGATAATGACTGCTTGATCGGCAAGGACTACGTTCTCGTTGACCTCCGTCGGACTGACTACGAAGTGAATTAATAACCCCTTTACCTACCCCTTCGTGTCAAAACAACATTCCGCCCCAGCCGAGGGCGTCCTGACCCTCATGGGCACCGTTCTTGTGTGTATATATCTGGGACTTCCGTCCACTTGACTTAGGCAGTGGTCGGAGCCTAATTGACTCCCTAAACTCTTATAAGCATAGTATCTTTCTAGTTATATAAGACTTTGTCCCGATAAAATAAATAAGCCGACTAGTTCTCCGGACGTTAAATAAAAGTAAGTAAGTCTTAAGCAGGGGCTTAAGAGCATAGTAGAAGAAATAGGGGCATAGAAAGGTAAATTTAGTAATATATATCTTAGTCTATCTATTAGGATAAGAGAGGGGCTTATATAGGTATAGTAACTATATATAGCTAGCTAAAAGAGGGTACTAAGATATTCCTATACCTTAGTTAAGCCTATATAATATCCTTAGGCTTAAGGAGTTATATTAATTAGGTAGGCTTCCTTATATATAACTATTAGGTCTACTAAGTATAACTATAGCCTCTTATTATAAGGGAATATATATTACGGTACGATTAGTTAGGTAGTAGAGATAGCTAGAGGTACTACGCTAGGTATATTATATTCTCCTCGTTATAAGACTAAAGCTTATAAGAAGTAGGATTTCTCTTCTTTTATCGGAGTAGTAAGTAGTCTATAATATATAAGCGGGGTAGGCACGATTCCCTAGTAATACCCTACCGATATATTAGTACTATATACCTAAGTGCTTTATTAGCCCGTACCTCTTAGTAGCGCTCTTATAATTATCTTCCCTCTTATATAAACGTCTTAGCTATATCTTTAATATATATTGCTTTTACTATACTATATATATTCGGTTAAGAAGAGAGGTAGTTTCGGTTATATATTGCGTATATATACCTATATAAATATACGTTAGTCTACGCTCTATAATATTAATAGTTATTATACTAGCCGTTACCGCTAAGTAACTATTATAGTATCGCCTATATATCGGCCGCGTAATTATAATATAAAGAGTATATATATATACCTCCTATTTCTTTTATTTTCTTTTCTTCTTTAACTCTTTTACTTATAATTACTATAGAGTTTTATACCTTTTTTTATTAATTTAAATTATAAGGGAATATATATTATAGTATAATTAGTAAGGTAGTAGAGATAGCTAGAAGTACTATACTAAGTATATTATATTCTCTTTATTATAAGACTAAAGCCTATAAGAAGAGGGATTTCTCCTTTTTTATTAAAGTAGTAAGTAGTTTATAATATATAAGTAAGGTAAGTATAATTTCCTACTAATACCTTACTAATATATTAGTACTATATACCTAAGTACTTTATTAGCCTATACCTTTTAATAGCGCTCTTATAATTATCCCCCTTCTTATATAAACGTCTTAGCTATATCTTTAATATATATTACTTTTACTATACTATATATATTTAGTTAAGAAGAGAGGTAGTTTTAGTTATATATCGTATATATATACCTATATAAGTATATATTAAGTTTATACTTTATAAAGTTAATAGTTATTATACTAGCGGTTACCGCTAAGTAACTATTATAGTATCGCTTATATATTAGCCGCGTAACTATAATATAAAGAGCGTATATATATATCTCTTACTTCTTCTATTTTCTTTTCTTCTTTAACTCTTCCGCTTATAATTACTATAGAGTTTTATACTTTATTCTTATTAGTCCTTTATACCTTTTTATATTACTTTTTATTAACGATTTATTAATAATAATACCTTTTATACTAAAAAAGATAAAGAACTATAACGCCGATCTCCTATATTATATATAAAAGTAAGTAGTAGCGGGTTTACCCTTAAAGTATAAGCGATCGGCCTAAAAGTCTTATAGTAACGCTAGTTCCCTTTTAGCGAAGAAAGCTAAGAAAGGTATAAGGGAATCTTAGTCCTAAGAGACTTCTAGTCTAAGACCTAACGTTAGCGAGGGTTATACCCTTATTACCCTACTAAATACCCTAACTTTAACTACTAATAAGCCTACCTTTATAAGCTAGGAAACTTATAAGTTTATTACCCTTATTAGCGATATTAATACTAATAAGGAGATCGTACTTAGGCGCTCTTAAGTAAGTGCTAATAACTTAGCTACTTTATCTTAATAGGGCGGCCTTAGCTAATAAGAGATTATTACTTAGGCCGCTCCTTAGAATAAGTAAGCTAATATTAATAATAAGGCCTAGCTAAATAAGGCCTAAGACTATTATAATACCTAGCTAAATAAGGGCTAAGATAATAATAATAGTAATAATAGAAACGGCCGCGATCTAACTCCTTTTACCGATAAACCTAAGAATAGCGGCGCTAAAGATAAGGGTACTTAAGCGGCGGTATAAGGCGGTCGCGCTCCTATAAAAAAGTATACTTAATATAAGGCTAAAGCCCGCTTAGTTAAGGCCTAGGGGGTTATCCCTTATAAGCTCTAGTATATATATTATTTTAGGACGGTTATTAAAGAGTATAGTATAACTAAGCCTAAGCCTATTAAGGTACTCTTAATTAGCTATATTTTCTTAAGGGTTTCCTTAATATACTATAAGTAGTACTATAGATATACCGCGACCTATAACTAAGTAAGTTTCCCTTTAACTTTAAATATTATAATTAATATACTAATCTTTCTTAAGGCCGCTACTTTTATATATAGTAACTAGGCTAATATAGTTATTATTATTAAGTACCTACGTAAGCTTAATAAGCTAAAGACTAATAATAAGGATATTAAGGATAATAGCTTAAATATAAGTATACTTATTTTTAAGGAGGCTAATTAGCGCTATCTTACTATTATAGTATAATATTTAACTAAGGCTTTTAACGCCGCTAAGATACCCTATTATAAGTCCTTTAAGACTATAGGTATATAAAAGTCTATTATTATAAGTTTTATCTAACCTTTTTATTAGCGACCGCTTAATAATATATTAAGTTAAGCGTGCGAACTATTATATACTAATTAATAAGCGCCGCGAGCTTATTATTCGCCTTAATCCTACGCCCTTATTTAATATCGCTTATATAAGCCTAAAGTACTAGGCCTAGGAATCCTAGTTAAAACTTTACTTTATCGATAGCGATATAAGCTATACTTCTTAATAATACGCCTTACTATTTACTAAGGCTAAGTTAAGTACTATACTAATAAAGATAGGTCTTAATATAAAGGATAAGGAAGGAGTAAAGGATAGGGTAGTTTTAGTATTTCTAAAGGTATTTAAAATAATAGAAGGGGCGCCTTAGTTAGTTCCTATTATACTAGTAAAGAAGAGGGGTAGTTAGAAGTAATAAATAGGTCTTATCTTTCTTTTACTTAATTATAACTATCCTTCTTTCCTTTATTATTAAGGTCTTAATAAAGTTATAGTTTAGTTTTATTTTCCTTAATAATATTTAATAGGTAATATAAATAGTTTTCCCTTATTCTCCTATTTTACTATTTTATATATAGTTATAAGACGTTTAAGCGTACCGATATATTAATAAGTTAGTAGTAATTTAATAGGGATTCGTTACTAATTTAATAGCGTCTCCTTATACTAGTAAGTTTCCTTACTATACTTAGTCTTATACCTCTTTTTCTTAGTTAAGCGAGTAGTATATTCTTTAATAAAGTCTTAGCTATTCGCTATATCTTTAGTATTAACCTATTAGTTATACTTAGCTAGCTATCCTTTTTTTTTAATAAGGAAAAAAGTATCGCCCTTAGATCTCTTTCGGTCTTTAATCTCTTAGACTTCTTATTTACCTTCGTTATCCTTTAAGTTTAGTATTAAAAGGGTTTCGCTATTTTTATAGGTGCCTTTATACTCCTTTTTTAGCTCTAAAAGACTAATATAAAAAACGTTATAAAGATATAAGTACTTCTTAGGGAGTATAAGATAATATACTTACTTTCTAATAGCTTATAAGACCTAAAACGGTCTAATATACTTAGGTAAGAGTTTTCCTTTTTTATCCTTAAAATATAAGTTCTTTATTAATAATACTAAAAGGTCTCTTACTTTTAATATAAGTAATTATTACCTTATATAATAGTATTTCGCTTACGATTTAATAGCTTTTCCTTAGTATTCGTTAAGCTTCTTTTATAGCTCTTATTCTTATAAAGAGAGATATAAGAAGTATATAAAAATATATAAAGGTAAAATTAAAAGTAAGGGGTTAGATAGGTAGGGCAGAGATATATAATTCTTATAGGGGCAGTAATTATAGTAAGGGAATAATTATTATATTGCCTTAATTCTCTTTCTTTCCTCTATTTAACGCCCCTCTTTATACCTATTTAGTATCTTAATTAATAAATAAGATCCTACTTAAAGAAGCTACTAATATCCTTTTAACTACTAAGCTTTTTACTAGTTTTTCCCTTCCTTTCTAGCTATTACTAGTATATCCGTCTTATCTTTCGCTACCTTTATAAGAAGCTATCGCTACTTTTACTTCCCCTCTTACCCCTACCCTCCTCTCTATACCTCCTTTTAGCTCCTTCCTTAAAACCTATTTTTTAGCTTCCTAGGTCCCTTATACTAAGGGATATCTCTAAGAACTATAAAATTAAGCTATGTTTTATAATATACCCCCTTAGCTATAGCCTGCCCCTTAAGGGTAAAGCTAAATAATTAGGCCGGTAAGCGTATAAAGGAGGTCTTAGTCTATACTTATCCCTTACTTAAGAAATCCGGGGTTTAGCCCTAGGCTCTTTTAGACTTACTTTAGGAAAAAAGGGGCCTTAAGGAGGATATTAAGTCCTATAAAAAAGGGGGGCTTCTCTAAGGATAAGTCCTTAAAAAGGGGGCCTTTTAAGAAGAATAAGTCTTAATTAAGCTAGGGGCCCTCCTTTAGGATAATTCCTAATTCCTCTCTTTAGCTATAGATATCTCCTTCCTCCTACGTACTATTAGCTCCTCTTATAGACTCCTAAGGCGGGCCTCTAAGGATAGCTTTTCTTAAACGTCTTCTAGCTTAATTTATTATAAAAAGATAGCTAGCTTCTACTTCGGTAAGGGCTTCGTAAGACCGTTAGCTTTTATTAATACCGTTAGAACCTAACGGACGGAAATAAGTCCCTTTTAGACCTCTTAGCGTAACTAATACTAATAGATATCGGTATACTATAGCTAGGTCGATAGCTTACTATTTTCCTCTATAAGAATTTATATAGTCTATATATTATTATATTCTATAGCTAATAGGGATAGAATTTATAGTCGTAGAGATATTAGTAGCCGGCTAAGGAAAATCGCTTCGTTTAATGCTTCTAAAAGAGCTAATAGCTTTGCTTCTATACTTAAAGTTATAATAGTAGCTTATATTAAAGCTTTCTAAGTAATAGTTCCTTTAAAAAGGGATATAATATACCTTTATAAGCTCTTTCTATCTAAGGAAATATCTATAAAGGATGAATCGCTTAAATAAAGGAAGATTTTAGTAGCTAATTTCCTTCCCTACCCTCTTAAGTATAGACTATATAATCTTATTAAATAGAGATAAAGGATTGCTTAGTCTACTACTTCTTAGTGCCTAAGGCTAGGATTCTAGTTATACCTAGCTAGCTAAGAGACTATAAAAGAAATATCTAGTTTAGTAGAAATAGCTAAAAAAGGCAGGGAGCTTACCTTCTATTAATATTAGTATTTCTCTTACTCCCTAGCTTAAAAGGATAGATTAGGCAAAAACTCTTTATTTAATATAGGCGTAGAGGGAAGCTTCTTATTAAGGGAATTAAGGAGGAATTTATAAGCGACCTTATTCCTAAGGGATTTTCTTAAAGCCTAGGGCTTTAAGGGAACCTATTATATACTATTACTAAAGAAGGGGTAATCTTCGTAGTCTATATAGAGCTTTCCTAAGCTATAGAACCTTTCCTAGCTATTAGAAACTAAGAGTAAGTTATATATAGATAACTTCTTTTTCTTTAAGAAGGTAGTTAACGAAGGCGTTAACTATATCTATCTAATTAAGTTCGAGGTAAATTCTACTACTTTAGCTATAAAGGTCCGAAAAGGTATCCCTACTAAGGTAGTTGCCTTAGTAGGTAGATCCCCCTTTTCCTATTAATTCCTATAAATAACTAGCCGGGCTTTATACTTTTAAAGGAAGCTATATTTATTAGTCTTATAAATAAAGACCTACTTATAGCTAAGGACCTATTTTCCTCTTACCTTTTCCTTAAGGACCTCCTTAAAAGACCTTATCTCTTTATATAAGGCTAGGTAGTCTTTCTAGGCCTAGAAAAACTAGTCTTTAAAAGGGTGTCTTTCTAGCTGCTTCTAGTTTACTAGTAGGTCCGGGAGGTCTCTTTTATATACCTTCCTTACTAATAGCTATAGCTTAAAAAGCCGGCCTACTATAAATACTCTATAGGAACCGTCTTTTATAAGCGTTAAATAGAAGTCGGAAAAACGATTAAAATAAAGAAGAGGTTAGTCTTCTTTTATATCGGGCCCTATACCTTCCTTTACTTCTCGAAGTAAGGATAAAAGGGCAGCTAGGTATTCCTTTAAGAGAGGTGCCTTTCCTACCCTCTTAAGGGTTAATATAAGAAGACTAATAGAGAAAGCTACTTTTAGATCTTCTTCTTATTTTATAAGAGGAGGCGTAGGAAGGTAGGCGTATTTTAGCTCTACCGCTTTCCTATAATCTCTTTCTTTATCTAGATTATTTAATTTAGTAGCTTCCTCTTCTTCTTCTTCTTTAAAGTTAGCGTTATCCTTAACTACTTCGACGTTAGTTTCTTCTTCTATTTCCTTATCTAAGGCCTCTTCTTATAACTATTAAGAAGGGGGGATTTAGATCTTTTAAATTAGCTAACGTTATAAGAGTAAGAGGGGCTATTAATCCCTCTTTCCGTTAAAGAAGCTAGATTCGTCGAAAATTATATCCCTAGTCGAAATAACCTTTTATAGAAGAGGAATCTAGATCTAGAAGATATTCGTAGAATTATAACTAACGAGGTAACTAATAAAGGCTCTAGGATTAAGCTTTCTTTTCTTCTTCCTTTTTAGCTATATATTAGTAGTTATTATATATATACCTTATAGCTATAGACGTAAAGGTAGGCTAGTAAGGCCCTCTTCTTTATATAGAGCTTAAGGGGGGATTTTTAGTTTATTCCTTAGTTTAGTTCCCTAGGGTCCTTAGGGTCCCTAGGGGTCCGGTTCTAAAAGTAATAAGCGGTCTTAACGACTTCCCTTTAAAGGTCGTATAGAAGCCTTATATTAAGTCTTATCGTATAGGGCCTTTCTATTATAGCACCCCTTAATCTTTTTACCCCTCTATTTTAGGCCTAGGTATTTAGTACTAAAAGGAGGGGTAAAATGCCCCTTTTTAAAGCTAATTTAAGATATCCTTTATAAATAGCTCTCTATTAAACTATATCTTCTTTCCTTTATAGCTAAAGTAGGATTCTATCTAGTTAATAAAGTCCTAGAGGGTAGACTAGTTATACTTACTTAGGTAGGTCTATAAGAAATAGGGGAAAACTATCCTTAAAAAAGCGTCTATAAAAATATTACCTTAATTAAGCTTTCTTAATCCTTAGAGACATCGGTTTAGTCGACCTAAATTTCCTTATATAGCTAGTTCGGCCGTAAAGGGGTTTATTTAGAAATTCGTCTCCTAGTCTTTCCTTAGCTATAGTATTCGTATTCGACGGGCTTTAGGCCCCTTATTTATACGCCTTATTATTTACCTAGCTTATATAAAGCTAGGGGGCCTAGGTAACTAAGTTATTCGTGCTAAAGATAACTATCTCCTTAGGCTACTAAAAGAAGGTCCTTTATAGTAAACCTATTCCTCCTAGTAAGGAAAGCTAACTTCTTAAGTAGTTCCTTCCTAAGGATAGGTCGGAATTTAAAAATAAATTAACCGAATTTTTCCTTAATAAGCCTAATAGTCTAATTCTTCTAGACTAGCCTTATAAGCTTAGACGTTATATCCTAGAAGATTCCTTCCTCTTAAAGAAGGTAAAAGGAAATTAAACTTATTAAAACTTAAGGGTAAAAATCTATCCTTTTTCGTCGAAGAATTTATATAGTCCTATTAGGTAATTTTATTATAAAATTCACCCTTCTATATCCCTTTATCCGTACGGTTAATTCCCTAGTAATAAGATATTCTCTTTATACCTTCTTAAAGGACTAAAATTATAAGAGTATATTATAGATATTGAGGGAAGCACCGGAGTTAAGGATAGCTAATTTATATAGGGGATAATTAAAGGTCTCTAATAGTTAGTCTTAGCCTTATTAATCTATAGGAAAGATAAAGGCCGGATTTACTATATTAATAAATTTTCCTTAAATTTATAGCTCGAATAAAAGCAGCGGCGTTATTAGTTATTATTTCTTAGTAACCTAAATCTTATCTATTTTCTTTTATAACGAGGGGTCCTCCTTAAGAGACTATTATATCGTTTCTTATAGCCTCTTTAAAGGGTTAAATCCTTTAAGTTAGTTTTCCTCGAAGACCTACTAGTATTATAATAACTAATAGCCTAGGGATTTATAGGCTAGGTAGCTATTTCGTTGTTTAGTCTTTTACTTCTTCTTAGAATCCTCGTCCCGATCTAGAAGGTCTACTTAAAAACCTCCCCCTTTTACCCCTTATTACTAATTTTAACGAAGAGGTTCGATTTCGACTAGTTCCTTAATTTTTTAACTAACGGACTAAAAGGTCTATTAAGGGACTAGTCGGGCCGGACGGACTAACGGGGCATAGGCCGGACCCGGAATAAGATACGTAGCTAGGGCTAGGGCAGCAGCTATAGTCGACGACGGCGTTAAGGCTCTCGAGGGAAGAGGAGCTAGAGGGGCAGCAGCTATAGCAGTAGTAGCGGGAACCGTAGTAATAAGGGCTATAATAGCTATAAGGGTAGTAGGTCGAGCTGTCTAGGTCGAGTGCTAGCTATAAAGGAATAAGACTACTTACTATTATACTCTAGTAGCCTCTTTATTTAGTTCCTAGCTAGCTTCTCGAAAGATATTTAAGTAACCGTTACTAATAGGCTTTATTAGTAGAGATATATCCTATAGCTACTAGCCGGAAAGAGCTTCTATAAGGAAGTATTAGTTAGCTTCCTTAAGGATTTCTTCCTACTTAGCTAGCTACGATAAAGCTAGTAAATTCTTAGTAAAAAAAGCTCCTAGGTAGGCCGTATAAGTCTTCTTAATACGGTTAGTTATATAGCCCCTCGAGGGAGCTATTAAGGTCTCGAGCTTTAAAAGCTATTGCCTAAGAGTCTCTTTCTCTTAATAAGAGATTAGCTTTACGGTACTAACGGATTCCGTTATCGCTATATATATAGTAGTTAGTAGCTTTATCTTATAAAGGTATTCCTTACGGTAACTCTTATAGTTACCTAAGGTAGTAGAAAAAGCTCTCTACTATATAGAGGTTAGCTCGGAGAAGAGGAAAGCTCCCTTTATAAATTCCGTTGCCTTAGGATAAAGAGGGGGCTCGAGAGGGTCCTACTTATTAAAGAAGACTAAATTATAAACAGTCCTATCTATACGAGCCTATAGCTCCTTTACTTACTTATCTTAATCTTAGGCTTTATAAGAATCGTCTTATAGACCGTAGGGGCGGTAGAGTCGTTTTTTAATATTATTATAGGAGAGGGGGTAGAAAAGTCAGTTAAAAATTAGCCTTTCTAGTAAGAGGGGTAAAAGGAAGCTATAAGGGATATAAGAATAGTGCCTTTTATAGTAGCTAGAAGGTATAGGAATACTATTCCTCCCGGGCTTATAACTCTTACGAAGAGAGATATAAGAAGTATATAAAAATATATAAAGGTAAAATTAAAAGTAAGGGGTTAGATAGGTAGGGTAGATATATTTAATTCTTATAAGGGCAGTAACTATAGTAAGGGAGTAATTATTATATTACCTTAATTATCCTTCTTTCCTTTATCTAACGCCCTTCTTTAAACCTATCTAGTATTTTAATTAATAAAGAAGATCCTACTTAAAGAAGCTACTAATATCCTTTTAACTACTAAGCTTTTTACTAGTTTTTCCCCTCCTTTTTAGCCGTTACTAGTATATCCGTCTTATCTCTCGCTACCTTTATAGGAAGCTATTGCTACTTTTACTTCCCCTCTTACCCTTATCCTTCTCTCTATACCTCCTTTTAGCTCCTTCTTTAAAATATATTTTTTAGCTTCCTTCGTTCCCCTTATACTAAGGGATATCTCTAAGAACTATAAAATTAAGCTATGCTTTACGATATACCCCCTTAGCTATAGCCTACCCTTATAGTAAGGGCATAGCTAATACGGCTTTAGGCTAGTAAGCGTATAGAGGAGGTCTTAGTCTATACTTATCCCTTACTCGAAAATTCCGGGTTTTAGCCCCGGGCTCTTTTAAACCTACTTTAGGAAAAAGGGGCCTTAATAAGGATATTAAGTCCTATAAGAAAGGGGGGCTTCTTTAAGAATAAATCCCTAAAAAGGGGCCTTAAAGAAGAATAAGTCTTAATTAAGCTAAGGGCCCTCCTCTAAGATAAGTCCTAGTTCCTCTCTTTAGCTATAGATATTACCTTCTTATATATACTATTAGCTTTTCTTATAGACTCTTAAGGCGGGCCTCTAAGGATAGCTTCTTATAAACGTTTTCTAGCTTAACTTACTATAAAAAGATAGCTAGCTTCTACTTTAATAAGGTCTTTATAAGACCGTTTACTTTTATTAATACTATTAAAACTTAATAGATAGAAATAAGTCCCCTTTAAACCTCTTAGCGTAACTAATACTAATAGATATCGATATACTATAGCTAGGTTAATAGCTTACTATTTTCTATAAGAATTTATATAGTCTATATATTATTATATTTTATAGCTAATAAGGTCGAAATTTATAGTTATAAAGATATTAATAGCTAGCTAAGGAAAATCGCTTCTTTTAATACTTTTAAAAGAGCTAGTAGCTTTACCTTTATACTTAAAGTAGTAATAGTAGCTTACTTTAAAGCTTTCTAAGTAATAGTTCCTTTAAAAAGAGATATAATATACTTTTATAAGCTCTTTCTATTTAAGGAATTATTTATAAAGGATAAATCGCTTAAATAAAAGAAGATTTCGGTAGCTAGTTTCTATCCTTACCCTTTTAAGCGTAGACTATATAATCTCGTTAAATAAAGATAAAGGATAGCTTAGTCTACTACTTTTTAATACCTAGGGCTAGGATCTTAGTTATACTTAGCTAGCTAGGAAACTATAAAAGAGATATCCGGTCTAGTAAAAATAGCTAAAAAGGGTAGGGAGCTTACCTTTTATTAATATTAGTATTTCTCTTACTTTCTAGCTTAAAAAGATAGATAAAGTAAAAGCTCTTTATTTAATATAAGTATAAAGGGAAGCTTCTTCTTAAGGGAATTAAGAAGGAATTTATAAGCGACCTTATCGATATAGGCGTCCTAGGTAAGCTAAATAGTCTATTAGGACCTATTTTAAAGGATTTATATCCCTAGGAACTACTTTAGCTCCCTTAGCTTAGTTATCTTATACTTTTATTATAGGCCTTATATAGCCTCCTTAATAATAGCTTATTCCTCTTTTAAGTAAGCTTAGATAATATCGCTAATATAAAAGAAGACTATAATTTTACCCTTTTATATTATATATAGTTCTTAAGAGACTTTCTTAAAGCTTAAGGCTTTAAAAGAACCTATTAAATACTATTACTAAAGAAAGGGTAATCTTTATAGTCTACAAAGAGCTTCCCTAAGCTATAGAACCTTTCTTAGTTATTAGAAACTAAGTAAAAGGCATATATAAATAACTTCTTTTTTCTTAAAAGGGAAGTTAATTAGAAAAGGGTATAAGTAATAAGTATAGGATCGGATAATTAATAACGTAAGCGGAAATTTCGGTTAAAGGAGTATAGGGTAGGATTTTATCCGGAATTTATAATAATAAGTATATAAGGGGCTAAATAATATATTAAAAGAATAGTATTATAATAGATACTTATAAACTTACTTATTCTATTTACTACTCTTAGGGAAATCCTTTATCTTTTATAGACTATTACTCGCCTACTAGTAGACTAATTAGTTAGCTTTCTAGTATATTCTATACTACTTAAAAAGCTCTATCTATAGTATATCTTCTTAACTTAGTAGGTGGTCTAATTATAACGTAATAGTTAACGTAAGACTATAGGTTCTAGTATAAGTAGTAGATTTAACTAGAATATTCTATGCCCTACCTATTCTTATATCGCGGATATTTTCGAAACCGCTAAGCTAAAATAAGTAATATCTACTCGTAATTAACCTATATATTTTATATATATTTTATTTTCTTAAGATAGGCTTATCTTAACCCGCTTTTCCTAAAGGAAGGTATTAATATTTAGTAGAGGTCTTTATCTTTAAGGGTTATTCCCTTAGACTATATTATAGAGCCTCTTTTTACTAGCTTATTCTATAAAGCCTCCTTATACTTATTATTTTATTATAATAGTAAAATAGGAATATAAGGGTATATTCTTATATTTAAAAAGGCGTTAATAGTATCTATCTAATTAAGTTTAAGGTTGAATTCTACTACTATAGCTATAAGGGTCTAAAAAGATATTCTTACTAAGGTAGTTGCCTTTATAGGTAAATCCCCCTTTTCCTATTAATTCCTATAGATAACTAGCTAGGCTTTATACTTTTAAAGGAAGTTATATTTATAAGTCTTATAGATAAAAACCTACTTATAGCTAAGGACCTATTTTTCTCTTACTTTTTCCTTAAGAACCTCTTTAATATACCCTATTTCTTTATATAAGGCTAGGTAGTCTTTCTAGGCTTAGAAAAACTAGTCTTTAAAGGGGTGTTTTTCTAGCTGCTTTTAGTTTACTAGTAGGTCTAAGAGGTCTCTTTTATATACCTTCCTTACTAATAAAGGCTTAAAAAGCTAGCTTACTATAAATACTCTATAAGAACTATCTTTTATAAGCGTTAGATAAAAGTTAGAAAAACAATTAAAATAAAAGAGAAGTTAGTCTTCTTTAGTAACTATATCGGGCCCTATACCTTCCTTTACTTCTTAAAGTAAGGATAAAAAGGCAGCTAGGTAATCCTTTAAGAGAGGAGCCTTTCCTACCCCCTTAAGGGTTAAGATAGGAAGACTAATAAAAAAAGCTACTTTTAGATCTTCTTTTTATATAAGAGTAGATATAGGGAGGTAGGCGTATTCTAGCTCTACCGCTTTCTTATAGTCTCCTTCTTTATTTAGATCTTTTAATTTAATAGCTTCTTCTTCTTTAAAGTTAGCTTTATCTTTAACTACTTTAATATTAGTTTCTTCTTTTATTTCCTTATTTAAGACCTCCTTTTAAAACTATTAAGAAGGGGGGATTTAAATCTTTTAAATTAGCTAACGTTATAAAAGTAAGAGGGGCTATTAATCCTTCTTTTTATTAAAGAAGCTAGATTTATAGATAATTATATCCCTTATTAAAATAACCTTCTATAAAAGAGGAATCTAAATCTAGAAGATATTTATAGAATTATAACTAATAAGGTAATTAATAAAGGCTCTAAGATTAAGCTTTCTTTTCTTCTTTCTTTTTAGCTATATATTAGTAGTTATAGCGTATACCTTATAGCTATAGGTATAAAGGTAAGCTAATAAGGCCCTTTTTTTTATAAAGAGCTTAAAGAGAGATTTCTAGTTTATTCCTTAAGTAGTCCCTTTAAGGGTCTAGTTCTATAAGTAATAAGCGGTCTTAATAACCTCCCTTTAAAGGTTATAGGGAAGCCTTATAGTAAGTCTTATTATATAGGCCCTTTTATTATAGTACCCCTTAATCTTTATACCCCTCCGTTCTAGGCCTAGGTATTTAGTACTAATAAAAAGGGTAAAATACCCCTTTTTTAAAGCTAATTTAAGATATCCTTTATAAATAGCTTTCTATTAAACCGTATCTTCTTTACCTTATAGCTAAAGTAGGATTTTATCTAGTTAACGAAGTCTTAAAAGGTAAACTAATTTTACTTACTTAGGTAGGTCTATAAGAAATAAGGGAAAACTATCCTTAAAAAAGCGTCTATAAAAAACATTACCTTAATAAAGCTTTCTTAGTCCCTAAAAACGTTAGTTTAGTTAACCTAAATCTTTTTATATAGCTAGTCTAGCTATATAAGGGTTTATTTAGAAATTCGTCTCTTAGTCTTCCCTTAGCTATAGTATTTATATTTAACGGTCTTTAGGTATAAGAGTCTTTAACTATTATAGGTAATAGGCTTAGGCCGCGGCCTAAGCTATATAGTTATATACGGAGGGCCGGATCCTATAAGTATAAGGGCGGGCTAGCCGCGTATAAAAGAGCTCTATATAGCTTATTAATATTATCCTATAAACGGCACCTATATATACGCCTCTACTTACTCCGTGATAGTATAAGCTATTAACTAATAGATCTAATAGATATCTCCCTAGAAAGGGTGCCGCTTCCTTAAGGGAGCACCCTGCTACCCCCTAGGCGGATAGGAAGTATTATAGCTATCCTAGAAGCGATTAAAAGCGCGACGGCTAGCGAAAAGAACGAGGTTCTCGCTATACTAAGGGAGCTATCTACGAGACTAGTATTAACCCCTATAACCTTAGTAATACTAATTACGGCGGCGGTACTACCGATATAGAAGCCGCTTCCTTAGCCGACTTAAGATAGTAAGCCTAAGTCCTTTTACTTCTTCCTTAGCCGGCTATAGACGAAGTTTATAATAAATAAGAAATAGGGCCTAAACGGCTATCGTAATATAGCGTAGTATTCGCTCCTCTATACGCTGCCGGAGCCTTAAATATAGTAGATCTTTAGATTCTAGGATAAGGGCGGCCCTAGAAGTAGACGTAACCTATAGGACTTCTTTTAATACCTTATATATACGTTCGGCAACGTATAGGAGCGGGAGAAGGCGTAGGATAGGCTATAGACCCTTAAGTAAAGGGACGGGCAGACCTTTAGCGAATTCCTCCCTAACTTCGAAGAGACGCTCTTATAAGTAGTAGGAACTATAGTATAAGAAGATAGCGTAAAGCTTATATAGTTATAAAACTTAATTACGCCGGCCTTATAGGAGCTACTTATTCCTATAATTATACCTACTAACTATAGCGAGTATATAAGCCGGTTAATAAAGGTAGTATAGGGCTATAAGTAGACGCTGCGTTTTTAAAAGCTTTATAAGTATACGCTATATAGCGGCGACGGGATCACCGCCCCTCTATAAGAGGAATAGCTAACTATCGATATTAACGGAGATACCCTAATATCGGCTACCTATACGGACCAAGCTAAACGCGGTAGGAAGTCGTCTTCGAATATCCCCTATACTATCCCGCTCTCTAAGTAGTAGGCGAAGTAGGTAACGAGTAAGGAAATTAAGAAAAAGAAAGCTAACGGCCGCTACCTACGTTATAGCGCGTTTATATACTTTATATTAAAATACCCCTTCCTTTTAGCTAAGCGGCCTATAGTAGTTTAAGTAGCGAAGATAGAACTGCTCCTTACCTTAGACGATAAAGAGGACTCCGCTCTCTTAGGCCTAGAGGAAAAAGAGTAGCTTTAGAGTAAAGACGGGCTCTAAAGCCCTAATTACTAATACTAGTAAAGGAAAAGAAGGAATTATCTACCTATATAAAAAAGGAGCCTACTTTAATATAGGTTATAATTAATAACTTTTTACCTATCGCTGCCTTTATAGATAAGGGCTATTAATACTACGCTATAGTTAACGAGGCGCTTATATAAGAGATATAAGTACTAGTAGAAAAGATCGCCCTAAGGCGAGTAAAGGGCGCCTTAGGCGCGATAAAGGGTATAGTAATTAAGGGCATTATATAGCTAGCTATAAAGGTTAATAGTTACTATAAGCTTATTATAGCCTATATAATCCCCTAACTAAAGTTTCCCTTAATCCTTAGGAAACCCTAGTTATTATATATAGAGTTATACTTAGTTTTATACTAAAAGAAGCTATAGTTTAGGCCTATATAATAGTAGGTCCGCTATAATAATAGTTCTATAAGTATAGGACTAAGCGTATAAGCTTTATACTTAGTATAAGAAGTCCTTGCCTCTATCTTTATAGGAACCGTGCGACGGTTAAAGTAGGAGGAAGGCTAGGTAGCGGCTAACGTAGCAGTCTACGTAGTTAGCTTAGTAGATATCGATAAGGCCCTTTAGGCAAAGAAGTTAAAGTCGCCCTCTAAGCTATAGTAGTAGATACTAGAGCGCTTTTACGACCTCCTACCGCTATTTAAGTCCTAGGAAGCGGATAAGCTTAACCTATATAAGCTAAGGGTAAACTATAAGATCGTACTCTATACTAATAAGAAGGGGCAGGAACTACCTATACTATTTAGACTACTATATAGTATATTATATATAGAGCTACTAGTACTAAAGAAGACGCTAAGGGACCTCCTAGATAAGGGTTTTATTTAAGTAAGTAGCTCTAAAGTAAGAGCGCCGGTCCTATTTATACGTAAACTAAGGGGTAGGATATAGTTCTATTATAACTATAGGGCTTTAAACGTAATTATAAGGCTAGACCGCTACCCCTTACGCTTAATCTTAGATACGCTTTATAACTTTTTAAAGGCAAAGTAGTTTATAAAGCTAGATATAAAATAGGCGTTTTATAAGGTATAGATCTTAGAAGGTAACGAGTAGAAGATAGCGTTCTATATATACTATAGCTTATTTAAGTAGCTTATAACGCCCTTCGGCCTCTTAAGAGCGCCCGCTACCTTCTAGTATTATATTAATAACGTGCTTTATTACTTTCTTAACGAGTTCGCCTTTATATATATAGATAATATCCTTATTTATATAAGCGGCTCTTATAAGGACTATATACGGAAAGTATAGAGGGTCCTAGAGCGCCTCTAACTTTATAGGCTCTACCTCGACCTAGATAAGTACGAATTTAAGGTTAAGAGGGTTAAGTACCTAGGCTTTATTATCTACGCTAGCGTAGGTATATAGGCGGATCCTATAAAAATCTAAGCGATTTAGGACTAAGCTGCCTTAACTATATAGATAGGCGTATAAAGCTTCCTTAGGTTCGCGAACTATTATAAGATATTTATTAGGGGCTTCTCTTATATTATAATACCCTTAAATAAGATTACTAGGAAGCGGACCGCCTTTTACTAAGGGCCTATATAAGAAGGAGCGTTCTATACGCTTAAGGACTTATTCTCTTAAGCCCTAGTACTACTTTAGTAGGACTTTAACTAGTCTACGTTAGTTAAAGCGGACTATAGTAGCTAGGCACTTAGAGGAACGCTCTCTTAGAAGGTAAATAGGCGGAAGTAACTAATAGCGTTCTACTCTTATAAGCTAACCCTAGTAGAGCGGAATTATACTATTTACGATAAAGAGATACTAGCGATTATTAGCTACCTCGAGCAATAGTAAGTAGAGCTGTAGAGCTATAAGAGCTTTAAGGTTCTTATAGACTATAAGAACCTTAAGTACTTTATAACTCGCTAGTACCTCTTAGAGCGGTAAGCCCGCTAGGTAGAGTATCTCTTATACTTTAACTTCTCGATTAAGTACTAGCTAAAGCGGGACTCTATAGTCCTAGATACGCTTTCTTAGAGGGATTAAGACCGGCCGACGGGAGCGGATATCGAGGCCTAGGATCTATAGCTTATCCTATAAGAAGCGCTACGGACTTATATAGGAGCTTCCTTAATAGAGGAAGGCGTAGCGATAACGGATAAGCCTTCCCTTATACCTTCGCCTCGGCCTAGCGAGGAGGGATAGACCGGCCTAGGGGCGCGTATAGCGCGGGTATTCTAAGATAAGGTCCTCTAGCGCTTATAAGATAGGATATCGTCTTTAGACCGTACCTATAAGAGCGTACGCCGCGCTATTAAGTCCGGCGCTCGACGCTTCGATCTAAAGCTAAAGCTAAAGGTATAAGTAGCCGACTATTATATTAACCTATAGGGGCACCTACGTTAGCGGGGGAGACTATAAGTACTAGGCGCGCTATATACTATAGAAGCTAGGGAGAAGGATAGACCGCCGGAGCTAGATAAATAAAATAAGCTTTAAGGGAAGCTAGTCTAGCTCGTCTATAACTTTAGTATTATAGGCTACCTAGGTAAGTAGGGCATAGTAGTAGGCCTTACGAGGGATTTCTACTAGCCCCTCCTATAGTACTACGTTCGCCGCTTCCTCTATAACTACGATATCTATAGCTATACTAAGATTTAGAGGGCGTAGCTTAAGGGGCTGCTTAAGTAGCTTCCGGTACCCGACCGGTTCTATATATATATATAAATAGACTTTATAATAGACCTCCTACTTATAGAGGGCGGCAACCGCTATATATAGGTAATTAAGGACCGACTTAGTAAGTCTATAGTATTAAAGCTAATACTATCTATAAATATAAAGTCCTATATAGAGCGCTTCCTATAGTACTAGGCCCGCTTATATAGCTAGCTAACCTTTATTATAAGCGATAAGGGATCGAATTAAACTAGCTGCTTTTAGTAGTACCTATACTAGCTACTTTAAATTATATAGCTACTTAGCACGGTATACTACCTATAGACTAATAAAGGGCCTAAGAAGGTTAACTAGGAGGCGTAGGCTTACTTATAGGCTATCGTAGCCTATAACTAAGTAGACTAAGACCGTTAGCTCCCTGCGTATAAGGGAATATATATTATAGTACGATTAGTTAGGTAGTAAAGATAGCTAGAGGTACTACGCTATATATATTATATTCTCCTTATTATAAGACTAAAGCTTATAAGAAGAGGGATTTCTCCTGTTTAGTTAGAGTAGCGAGTAGTCTATAATATATAAGCGGGGTAAGTATAATTCCCTACTAATACCCTACCGATATATTAGTACTATATACCTAAGTGCTTTATTAGCCTATACCTTTTAATAGCGCTCTTATAATTATCTCCCCTCTTATATAGACGTCTTAGCTATATCTTTAATATATATTGCTTTCGCTACGCTATATATATTTAGTTAGGAAGAGAGGTAGTTTCGGTTATATATCGCGCGTATACGCCTATATAAGTATATATTAGTCTACGCTCTATAACGTTAATAGTTATTATACTAGTAGTTACCGTTAAGTAACTATTACGGTATCGCTTATATATCGGCCGCGTAACTATAATATAAAGAGCGTGCGTATATATATCTTACTTTTTCTATTTTCTTTTCTTTTTTAACTCTTCCGCTTACGATTACTATAAAGTTTTACGCCTTTTTTTTATTAATCCCTTATACCTTTTTTTATTACTTTTTATCGACGATTTATTAACGATAATACCTTTTACTCTAAAGAAGATAAAGAACTATAACGCTAATTTCCTACGCTATATATAGGAGTAGGTAGCGGTAGGTTCGCCCTTAAAGTATAAGCGATCGGCCTAAAAGTCTTATAGCGACGCTAGTTCCCCTTTAGCGAAGAAAGCTAAGAAAGGTATAGGGGAATCCTAGTCCTAAGAGACTTCTAGTCTAAGACCTAATATTAGTAAGGGTTATACCCCTATTACCCTACTAAATACCCTAACTCTAACTACTAATAAGCTTACTTCTATAGGCTAGGAAACTTATAAGTTTATTACCCTTATTAGCGATATTAATACTAGCGAGGAGATCGTGCCTAGGCGCTCTTAGGTAAGTACCGATAACCTAGCTACTCTATCTTAATAAAGCGGCTTTAGCTAATAGGAGGTCGTTACCTAGGCCGCTCCTTAAAATAAGTAGGCCGATATTAACGATAAGGCCTAGCCGAATAAGGGCTAAAACGATCTTAATACCTAGCTAAATAAGGGCTAAGATAATAATAATAGTAATAATAGAGATAGCTATAATCCGACTCCTCCTACTAATAAACCTAAGAACGGCGGTATAAGAGATAAGGGTATCTAAGCGGCGGTATAAGGCGGTCGCGCTCTTATAAAGAAGCGTACCTAATCTAAGGCTAAAGCCCGCTTAGTTAAGGCCTATAGGGTTATCCCTTATAAGCTTTAATATATATATTATTTTAGGATAGTTATTAAGGAGTATAGTACGACTAAGCCTAAACCTATTAAGGTGCTCTTAATTAGCTATATTTTCTTAAGGGTTTCCTCGATGCGCTATAAGTAGTACTATAAACGTACCGCGACCTATAACTAAGTAAGTTTCCCCTTAACTTTAAATATTACGATTAATAAGTTAATCCTTCTTAAGGCCGCTACTCTTATATTTAGTAACTAAGCTAATATAATCGCTATTATTAACTACCTACGTAAGCTTAATAAGCTAAAGACCGGTAATAAGGATACTAAGGACGATAGCTTAGATATAGGTATACTTATTTTTAAGGAGGCTAATTAGCGCTATCTTACTATTATAGTATAGTATTTAGCCGAGGCTTTTAACGCCGCCGAGATAGCCTATTATAAGTCCTTTAGGACTATAAGTATATAAAAGTCTATTATTATAAGTTTTATCCGACCCTTTTATTAGCGACCGCCTAATAATATACTAGGTTAAGTATACTAACTACTATACGCTAATTAATAAGCGCCGTAAGCTTATTATTCGCTTTAACCCTACGCCCTTATTTAATATCGCCCGTATAAGCTTAAAGTACTAGGCCTAGGAATCCTAGTTAAAACTCTACTTTATCGATAGCGATATAGGCTATACTTCTTAGTAGCACGCCTTACTATTTACTAAGGCCGAGGTAAGTACTATACTAATAGAGATAGGTCTTAATATAAAGGATAAGGAAGGAGCGGAGGATAGGGTAGTTCTAGTATTTCTAGAGGTATTCGGTATAGTAAAGGGGGCGCCTTAGTTAGTTCCCGCTATACTAGTAAAGAAGAGGGGTAGTTAGAAGTAATAAATAGGTCTTATCTTTCTTTTATTTAGTTATAACTATCCTTCTTTCCTTTATCGTTAGGGTCTTAATAAAGTTATAGTTTAGTTTTATTTTCCTTAATAATATTTAATAGGTAGTATAGATAGTTTTCCCTTATTCTCCTATTTTACTATTTTATATATAGTTATAGGATATTTAGGCGTACCGATATATTAATAAGTCGGTAGCGATTTAATAAGGATTTATTACCGATTTAGTAGCGTCTCCCTACGCTAATAGGTTTCCTTACCTTACTTAGTCTTACGCCTCTTTTTCCTAGTTAAGCGAGTAGTATATTCTTTAATAAGGTCTTAGCTATTCGCTATATCTTTAGCCTCGACCTATTAGTTATACTTAGCTAGCTATCCTTTCTATTTAATAAGGAAAAAGGTATTGCCCTTAGATCTCTTTCGGTCTTTAATCTCTTAGACTTCCTATTTACCTTCGTCGTCCTTTAAGTCTAGTATCGGTAGGGTTTCGCTATCTTTATAGGTGCCTTTACGCTCTTTCTATAGCTCTAAGAGACTAATATAGAAAACGTTATAGAGGTATAAGTACTTTTTAGGGAGTATAAGATAATATACTTACTTTCTAATAGCTTATAGGACCTAAAACGGTCTAATATACTTAGGTAAGAGTTTTCTTTTTTTATCCTTAAGGCGTAAGTTCTTTATCGATAATACTATAAGGTCTCTTACTTTTAGTATAAGCGGTTAGTACCTTAAATCGTAGTATTTCGCTTATAATTTAATAGCCTTTCCTTAGTATTCCTTAAGCCTCTTTTATAGCTCCTATAGCCTAGTAACTCTTACTTTTACTTTAGGTACCCCCCTTTAAATAATATCGTCCTTAGTATTAATATAGAAGTTTAGTTAGTAACCTATTAACGCTTTATTAAGTAATAACTTAGTTATCGCGTTCTTTATATTATTATATATAAATTAAGTAATATATAGGAGTAACGCTTAGTTAGTTTATTCTAAGTTAGTAAAGTATCTTAAGTAGTACTATATAGCTTAGTTTATTTATTTTATTTACCTATTAGTTTATAGGTAAAATACTATCGATAGCCTACGTTTTACTTATAAGATAAAATAAAGATCTAACTAAAACTTACTTATAAATAAAGACCCTCTATCTAAGATAATGCTTTTTAAAGGTCTATATACTAATTTAACTTAGTAATAGAATAATTCTACTAGCTCTAGGGCTATTATTATCTTAGAGATAGGAAAGAAGAGGCAATACTTAATATATCGGTCTACGATTACTAAGATCGTATTAACGTCTCGTTTATTATACTATACTTTAAGTAGACCTATAATAAAGTCTATTAATAATTCTTCTTATAGTTATATAGGATATAGTAATAATTATATAGTACTATAAGGGCGATGCTTCCTAGATACTATACCTTAATATACTAAGTATAACTAAACGTATTTATTTACGTCTTTTATTATTCTATCTTAATAGAAGTTCCTCGCTAGTAGTTCGCTAGTATATTAAGAGCTAAAGTATCCTATTAACGGATTATTATAGAAGAGCTATATTAGCTCTTACTATAAGGCTGCTTTTAGAGGCACTACGATATAACCCTTTTATAGTAGTAGTCTATCTAGGCGTACTAACTAAAAACCCTTCCTTTTTAAGAAGTCTTTAGTCTCCTTTAGCTTACTAATTACTACGTTAACCGACTAAGTGCGTTTTAGTAACTCTAGTAATAGTTTTAAAACTTCTACTATATAAACCTTTATATAGTAAGCCGCTTTTTTAGCAGTCTTCCTTAAGAGTAGCTATTTATAACTAGCTTTCTCTTTAGCTTAATCGGCTAATTATTTAGGTCTCGCGCTTAAATTATTATAGTTTTGCTATAGATAAGCTTATATATTTTCCTTATATAAAGGCACTTTATTATACTTATATTAACTTAAGGTTAAGTATCTTTTTACCTATAAAAACGCCTTATTATTTCTCTATATAGATATAGTATTAATAGTAGCTAGCTTTACTTATAGCTCTAGTAATAGTTCTATAGATAAGGGCTTCTTACCTTTATATCTAGGCATTCTTAATATAACCCTATAGGCCTTAACCGGGCGGGCTTTAGCCTTAAATTAGGTGCGCTTCTTTATAGGAGCGCGACTACCTCATGCCGCTACTTAGGTGCCCTTATCTCTAGCACCGCCGTTCTTAGGTTCGTTAGTAGGAGGAGTTAGATCGCGGCCGTCTCCGTTATTACCGTTATCGTTATCTTAGCCCTCGTTTAGCTAGGCATTGGGATCGTTTTAGCCCTCGTTTAGCTAGGCCTTATTGTTAATATTAGCCTACTTATTCTAAGGAGCGGCCTAGGCGACGACCTCTTATTAGCTAGAGCCGCCCTATCGAGATAGAGTAGCTAGGTTATCGGTACTTACTTAGGAGCGCTTAAGCACGATCTCCTTACTAGTATTAGTATTACTAATAGGGGTAATAGACTAAGCTTTAAAAATTATAAGGGAATATATATTATAGTACGATTAGTTAGGTAGTAGAGATAGCTAGAGGTACTACGCTATATATATTATATTCTCCTTATTATAAGACTAAAGCTTATAAGAAGAGGGATTTCTCTTTTTTAGTTAAAGTAGCGAGTAGTCTATAATATATAAGCGGGGTAGGTATAATTCCCTACTAATACCCTACTAATATATTAGTACTATATACCTATATACTTTATTAGCCTATACCTTTTAGTAGCGCTCTTATACCGCGGCCTAACTTATATTAAATAGTAGACTATATACCTCTATTAAGATAGCCCCTTTCTTTATAATATATAGCTTCGAACTACCCTTACTAGTTCCCTTTACTATAAACGTAGTAGCGGAGTAGTATAGTAATTCGTTACTAGAAGGCCGCGCTTCTACGTTTATATAAAAGCTATAAGAGACTATAGATTATTATTAATCTACGATAGCCGCCGTAGTATAAGATTAAGAGCGGCACGCTAATAAGACTAGGGCCCTAGTAGATAGGTTTATAGTAAGAGATAAGGTATAGCTAGACCTCTATAACTATAGGTTAGTATAGCTAAAAAAGAAGCTTAACTAGCTATATGCAAAGTTTATAGTATAGAGGGTTATTAGCCTATAGGTTATAGAGCTTAATAGTCTCTTAATAGGGGTCTATAATAAGATTAACGTAGACCTCTTTTATAGAGCCTCCTTTAACCCGCTACTTAGATAAGAAGTAGCGGACGCTTAACCGCCTATAATTAAGGTAGAGAGAAAAGATAAGTTCGAGGTTAAAGAGATATAGGCCGCGCGCTAGAAAAAGGTTAATAGGGGGAAACGCTAAGAGGTCCTCGTTAAGTAGCGCGGATATCTCGACCCTATATAGGAACCTATATATAAGTTTATAGGAACTATAGCCCTTAATAAGTTTAAAGCTTTATTTAAAATAGTAGATAAGAATAATAAACTAGCGGACTACTAATAGTAGCCTAAGCTAGGACTATAAAGTAAGTATAGCGGAAGGGGTAGTTATAGTAATATAAGTAATATAAGCGTAATAGTATAAGTAGAGATAAAAATAGCGTTTATTATAGGGTAGAGCCCTTAGACTACCTAGGCCTATTCCTTATTATTATTATTATTATTATCCTTATTATCGTTGTCCTCGTTAGCCTCCTCCTTCTTAATAGCGGCGGCGGCGGTCTCTAAGGTACTAAAGCGGCCCTCTAAGCCCGTAAGCTAGTTAGCGGCGGCAGCGGCTCTAAGGGTAGAGGGGCGGCGGCTAGCGGCGGCGGTAGGGGCAGCGGCAGTAGTAGAGGCGGGTACGGCTAAGGGGACCGCTAATAAGGCGACGGAGGTAGTATCCCTAGCGCCGGGTATATTAAAGGCGGAAATAAGAGAGCGGAGGAGTAGGACTTACTTAGGTATAAGGCCCTATCGCTTAAGGGCGCGGAGGTTACGGTAGGCGGCGGCGGCGGTAGTAAGGCGCTTCTTAGTAGCCCCCTACGCCTACCTATATAAGCCGGCCTTTTAAGCTAACGCTATAGCGAGTAAGATAGGAGGCGCCGCCTTATAGGCGCGGCCGGCTCGTATATACTAGTAGTAGCTACCGCCGCGGCGGCGCCCGGCCTAGTCGGAGTAGTCGAGCTCCTATAACGTATAACGTATATAGGAGGCCGAGTAAGCGGCGCCGGCCTATACTTAGCGCTTATACTATAAAAGGTTAGCGGATAATATCTATTACGCTTACCTAACTATAGACTTATAAGGGTAGTAGAGATAGAGGCGGGGGCTAAGGGGCCGGGCGTTATAGGTAGCGGTAGGGACGGCGTTATTACCCTAAAGGGCGATATAAGAGCGAATAGCGTAGTAAAGGCGGCGGCGGCGGCGGTAGGAGCGGTAGTAGTAGCGCGGGTAAGAGCGGCGGTAGCGGCGGAGTTATCGTCGGCCGCGGCTAGTACGGCGTCGACGAACGACTCTATACGCTCTAAGAAGGAGGAGGTAAGAGAGGGAGAGGCGGATATATCTATCGCGGAAGTTAGTATAACGGAATACGGCCTCTTACTTTATAGGGCGTAAAACTTACTAATTAAAGTTATTATTATTATTAGAGCTATTATTACTACTACCGCTATTACTATAAGTATATATTAATAGAGCGGCCTATATAGCTAAGAATAGACTAATACCTTAGGTAGAGCGGAACTTACTTATTAATACTACTACTATAGTTAAAGAAGGGTAAGAAGGAAGGGAAGGGGGAAGGGGGGGATGCCGCCTTATATACCTATTAAAAGGTATAAGTAATAAGTATAGGATCGGGTAATCGATAACGTAAGCGGAAAGATTAGTCGAAGGAGTATAGGGTAGGATTTCGTTTAGAATTTATAATAAGTATATAAGGGGCTAAATAATATATTAAAAGAATAGCGTTATAAAAGATACTTACGAACTTACTTATTCTATCTACTACTCCTAGGGAAATCCTTTGTCTTTTATAGACTATTGCTTGCCTATTAGTAGACTAATTAGTTAGCTTTCTAGTATATTCTATAGTGCTTAAAAAGCTCTATCTATAGTATATCTTCGTAACTTAGTAGGTAGTCTAATTATAGCGTGATAGTTAACGTAAGACTATAGGTTCTAGTATAAGTAGTAGATTTAACTAGAATGTTCTATGCCCTACCTATTCTCGTATCGTAGATATCTTCGGAACCGCTAGGCTAAAATAGGTAATAGGGTATCCGTTTTACTCGTAATTAACTTATGCATTTTATATATATTTCTATTTATAAGGATAGGCTTATCCTAACCCGCTTTTCTTAGAGGAAGGTATAGTTATCTAGTAGAGGTCTTTGTCTTTTAAGGGTTATTCCCTTAGACTATATTATAGAGCCTCTTTTTACTAGCTTATTCTATAAAGCCTCCCTATGCCTATTATTTCTTTATAATAGTAAAATAGGAATATAAGGGTATATTCTTATAGCCTCCTTAAAAGTACTAGGTAAATAGTGCTCTTTACTAGTTATTTCTTTTATAGTAGAATTATCCTTATTAAGAATAAGGTGTATAATAGGAATATAAGGGAAAATTTTAAAACCCTTTCTAGGAAAAACCTTAGTAGGAAAAATCCTAGTTATAGTTATAATTATTTCTCCTCTTTTTAGGCAAACCTTTATAAGGAAAAAGCCTTATAGAGTTATTATTATAGGAAACCTTTTAATAAGGAAAAAACCCTATTTTTATAAGTTGTTTTTTATTAATAGGAAACCTTTTTAAAGGAAAAAACCTATTAGTTATATATAGAGGAAAAGCTAAGAAAGTAAAAGACAGCTAAAAACCTCTATTAAGGGATATAAGCTTTTCTTTTAAGGCTCTTTTAATTCCCTAAGGAAAGAAGCTCTTAGAACTTAAAGAATTTTTCTCTTCTTAGTTCCTTAGTAAATATATCGGCAATATTATCTTCGGATTTAATATAGAAAATCCGAATCTTCTTTTCCTTAATATTTTCTCGGGTATAGAAGTAGGCAATGTCTATATACTTTGTCTTTTTATAAAATTCCGGATTTTCAGCTAATTTAATAGCTGCCTCGTTATCCGTTAAGATAAGAGGTATAGTATTAGAAATTTTAATAGATAAGCTATTATTTATCGTATAAAATAGCCGATTTAGATATAAAGCTTCTTTATTAGCCTCCCTAAGGGCAATAAATTTAGCTTCGTAGGTTAATAGGGCTATAGATTTTTACTTCTAGTAGGCCTAACTTATAATATTTTTATAAATATAGAAATAGTATCTAGAAACGGATTTTCTATCTATAAGGTTAGACGCCTAGCTAGCGTTAGAATAACCTTTTATAAAATTATAAGTATAAGGGATATTATAATAATAAATTATCCCTAGGTTAGGATATTTATTTAAATATTTCTAGATAGTATTTAACCCTTTAAAATATATATTATCTAGTTTAAAAGTAAATCTAGCGTAGGAAATAATAGCATATAAAATGTCTAGCCTGCTTATTATAGCTAGATATAATAGAGCCCCTATTTCCCTTTAGTAAATAAGGATTTCTTTTTATAAAGGCGTTATAGTAGCCTTTTTAAGCTTTACTCCTACTATAGTAAGCGTATTAAAAGTCCCTAAGTCTTCTTTATTATATTCTTATATTTTATTACGAGTATATATTTCCTAGGATATAAATATCTCCTTTCTACTCTAATTTATAATTATATATATTCCTAAGAAGTCTTTTAGTTCGCCTAGAGGCTAAACCTTTATATAATCTACTACTTTTTTAAGTAGACTATTTATTATACCTCTAATAGGCCCTATTATTAGGAGGTTATCTACGTAGATTACTATCGCAATTTTATATTACGTATTTATAAATACCCCTTTATCTATAGGAAGGGCCGAAAATCCTATCTTAGCTAATATAGAGCTAAGATAGTTATACTAAAGCTTTAGGCTTTATTTAAAGCCGTATAATACTTTCTTTAATTTTACTACTAGCCTTTTCTTTTTATATAGCTCTAGAAACTATAAATAGCTAATATTATACTTATACTAGTTTTTATTAAACCAGTCTTTAAGTATTAGCTCTTCGTAGCCTATAGGGATTTTTATATAAATATCCGTATCTATTTCGGGTATATACAAGGCATTTTTATATCGTATTATAGTAGAGTATAATTATTAGAAATAGCTATTATAAGTAGCATTCTAATAGATTTAGGTCTTACTATCGTAGAAAAGGTTTTTAAATAATCTAGGCTATAGACCTAATTAAATCCTTATACTACGTAGCGGGCTTTATATTTAATAATATATTATTATTATCCCTTTATTTTATAGACCTAACGGCCATTAGGGCCTCCTATCGCTAGGAAGAGGCTTTAATTCCTAGGTATTTTAGTTTAAGAGCTCTTCTATTTCTAGAAATATAGCTCTTTTCTATTCTATAGCTTCTAAGCTATTTATAGCCTATTTAAATGTTTTAGGCTCTATAGGATCCTTATTTTCTAGTAAAGATAGAATAATCTCTTTACTTTTACTATTTAATATAGTGTTTATTTCAGGGTATACGATATAGTCTTTATAAAATCCGTTTAGCTTCTTAGGTATATTAATACGGATTTTTAAATCCTATTTAATCCCTTTTCTAAAAGAGGATTATTTCCTTTATAAAGGGTTATCTTCCTTCTCTATAAGAGGATATCTTCCTTCTCTATAGGAGGGTTTTTCCTCTTCTTCTAAAGAAGAGTTATTACCTTCTTTATATATAGGTTCCTTTATAAATAATTATCCGGACCTTATTTATAGAAGGTAAGTATTAAAGTCGAAGTCCTTAAGGTCTTCTTCCTTTTAATTTTCTATAAATTTATTTTCTAGGATAATAATATCTCTAGAAATTATTACCTTTCTTTTCGAAAAGTTATATATTTTATAAGCATTTTCAGTATAGCCTATAATAATACCCTTATAAGCTCTTATCTCTAGCTTATCTAAGGGTCTTTATTTTTATAATAAATAGTACTTCGAAGGTCTTAATTTTCTTTAAGTCTTTTAAGGCTAGAGATTTATTTTCTTTCTTCTCTATAGGAGTTTAGAAGCCTATTCGTAAGTAAGGGGTCCTATTATATAAATAGGCTGCTGTTAGAACAGCTTCTCCCTATAGATATTTAGGCAGTTTTACCGTAAATAAAATAGCTCGGACTTTATTTAAAATAGTCCTATTAATCCTCTCTATTGCTCCGTTTAATTCGGGAGTCCTAGGAGGGCTAGTATAATATTTTATTCCCTTTCTTAAGTAGTAGGGTTTTATTTTATATAGGAATTCTTTTACGTTATCCGAAAAGACTTCCTTTATAGTAATATTATCCCGTTATTTTTAACTAAGGCTTTATATTCTAAGAATTTATCTAGGGCTTCTACCTTAGATTTTATTAAAGATATTTCTAAATATCTTATCCCTATATCTAAAAGGATATAAAGGAGGTGTATTTATTATAAGTAGGGGTCTTTATAGGTCCCTAAATATTAATAGTAACTCTATTAAGGTAATTATATACCTTATTAGATAGGGATTTATTCCTCTTATTAGTTGCCTTTACTTTAATATAAGCCTTATATTCTTTGATCTTTATAATATCCTTCTTAGGGATAGTTATTTCTTTATTATATCTTTTAAAGGTTTCTAGTAAGGCTTTAAGACTTATATATCCTAGCCTTAAATGCTATAAATAAAAGTTAAGGTCCTTTATATTATTCCTTATATTATTAATATTATATAGGAATGTCTTCTTCTTTAAGAAAGGAATTTCTAAAGAGAAGATATAAAGGTTATCTTACTATTTTCCTTTAGATATAATATTAGCCTAGTTATCTAGCAGGAAAATTTCCTTGCTATTAATAAAGGCATAAGTATTTTTAAAATATAATTAGCTTATAATATTTACCCCTAATTCGGGTATAAAAAGGTAGTTTCTTAAGATAAATAGCCTTTTATTTTTCGGAAATCTAAAAAGAAGATCTCCGCAGCCTTTAACAACTATATAGGATGCCTTTCCTTAATTAACCTTAGTAGAGATAGTTCGAAAATTAATAAGGAATTTCTTTTCCGATACTATATGCCTAGTAGCACCGGTATCGTATATAAAATTATAGAAATTTCTATTCTCTAAGGTTTTATAAAGGATTTCCTTCTCTTACCTTATATATAAGGTCTTTAATTCGAGAGGAATTTAAAGGTCCTATTTGCCTATTATTAAATACGGCTTTTTTAAGGATATTCGAAGAGATATATACCTTTACTTCTTCTTTAGAGCTTTTATAGCCTCCGGGGGTAGGAGGAGGAATAGAAAAATCGATTTCTAGTTCTTTATCCGTTTAATTATCGATTTCTATTTTTTCTGCTTCCGATATATATAGAGAAGAGGGTTTTTTCGTCTTCTTATCGACGTAAGAGTCTAATTCGATAGGATTTCCTTTTATAGAAGGTTTTCTAGGCCTCTTAGAAGGTATTCCTTTCTTTTAATTTTTTAAATTTTTAGAAAAGCCTTTAGGGGCCTTTTCTAGGTAAAGATAGTAGCAATCTTTAACTAGATGCCCTTTCCTTTTATAGTAAGTGCATTATAATATAATTTTTATCTTTTTCTAGGGCTTCTTAGTAAAGAAAGCCTGCTTAGGAGGATTTTCTAGAGACTTAGTCCTCTTAAATTCGTCTATAAGACTACTAGTAAGAGACTCTAGATTAAAAGCTTCCGAGTTATTTCGAAGAGCTTACGTTATATTAGTTATATAGCTAGAAAACAAGCCCGAAAGGCTATTTAAAATCCAAGCTATAATAACTACTTCCGGAATTATAATATTCCGTGCTTTTAGCTCTTCGAATACCTCTTTTACCTTATTTAGGTAGCCTTCTAGGGATTTAAAATCCTCTACCAAAGTATTAAAAAGCTCCTTTATAAGTAGGCAATTCGAGGTAAAGGAAATAAGGTTATATAGGTTTTTTAACCTATCCCACGCCTCTTTAGCATTTATTATATGCTTTATTTAGGTTAAAGGACTATCTTTAATACGAAGAAAAATTAAAGTAAGTGCTTCTTCTATTTTCGAGTAATTTTCTTGCTGTATAGTAGTAGAAAGCTTCTCTCTAACTAGAAGAGCCTGCATTCGAATAGCCTAGAAGGTATAGTTAGAACTACCCTTAAGTTTAGCAAATTCGAACTTATCCCTAGAGCCTATTTTAGATAATTCGAGGTCGTATAGTTAGTATTAGAATTTCGAAGATTTTTCGAAGTTATTACCCGACTTATAGAGAAGCCGGGCTTATAACCTATTAAAAGGTATAAGCAATAAGCGCAGAATCGGGTTTTCGATAACGTAAGCGGAAAGATCGGTCGAAGGAGTATATGGTAGGATTTCGTCTAGAATTTATAACGAGTATATAAGGGGCTGAATAATATATTGAAAGAATAGCGTTGCAAAAGATGCTTGCGAACTTACTTATTCTATCTACTACTCCTAGGGAAATCCTTCGTCTTTTATAGACCATTGCTCGCCTACTAGTAGACCAATTAGTCAGCTTTCTAGCATATTCTATAGTACTTAAAAAGCTCTATCTATAGTATATCTTCGTAACTTAGTAGGTAGTCTGATTATAGCGTGATGGTTGACGTAAGACTATGGGTTCTAGTATAAGTAGTGGATTTAACTAGAATGTTCTATGCCCTACCTATTCTCGTATCGCGGATATCTTCGGAACCGCTAGGCCAAAATAGGCAATAGGGTATCCGTTCTACTCGTAATTAACTTATGCATTTTATGCATATTTTTGTTTGTAAGGATAGGCTTATCCTAACCCGCCTTTCCTAGAGGAAGGTATAGTTATCTAGTAGAGGTCTTTATCTTTTAAGGGTTATTCCCTTAGACTATATTATAGAGCCTCTTTTTACTAGCTTATTCTATAAAGCCTCCCTATGTCTGTTATTTCTTTATAACAGTAAAATAGGAATATAAGGGTATATTCTTATAATACCCCTTAATAGAAGATACTACCTAAGGTAGAGGGGACGGGCAACCTAAGGCTTACGTAGGTTTAGACTAGCCGCCGGCTACCTAGGGGCGTATATAATAAGTTACGCTCCTATTTAAACGGCTAGCCGGCCGATAAATATAGAGCTAGGTCCTAGCTACCTAGGCTAATAAGCGCGGGGATAATAGGGCTAGTAGGGCCGGCCTTATTAACGGGAAAGGGTAGGGAAGAGCCCGTAGTATAGGCTTAATTATATAGGAGCCGTTAATAAGGCAGCGCTACGCCGCGCTTAAGGGAGGGCATTATATAAGAGTCTTTAACTATTATAGGTAATAGGCTTAGGCCGCGGCCTAAGCTATATAGTTATATATAGAGGGCTAGATCCTATAAGTATAGGGGCGGGCTAGCCGCGTATAGAAGAGCTCTATATAGCTTATTAATATTATCTTATAGACGGTACCTATATATACGCCTCTACCTACTTTATAATATTAAGCCCCTTATTTATACGCTTAATTATTAGCCTAGCTTATATAAAGCTAAGGGGCCTAAGTAACTAAGTTATATATATTTAAGAAGACCGTCCCCTTAAGCTATTAAAAGAGGGTCCTTTATAGTAAACCTATTTATCTTAATAAGGAAAGCTAACTTTTTAAGAGATTCCTTCTTAAGGATAGGTCGGAATTTAAGAATAAATTAACTAAATCTTTCTATAATAAGCTTAATCGTTTAATTCTTTTAGACTAGCCTTATAAGTTCTAACGTTATATCTTAGAAGATAGCTTCCTCTTAAAGAAGGTAGAAGGAAATTAAGCTCGTTAAAATTTAAGGGTAAAAAGCTACCCTTTTTTATTAAAGAATTTATATAAAACCGTTAGGTAGTTTTATTATAAAATTTACCTTTCTATATCCTTTTATTTATATAGTTAATTCCTTAGAAATAAGGTATTCCCTTTATACCTTCTTAAAGAACTAGAATTATAAGAGTATATTATAAATATTAAGGGAAGTACTAAAGTAAAAGATAGCTAATTTTTATAGGGGATAGTTAGAAGGCTCTAATAGTTAGTCTTAGCCTTATTAATCTATAGGAAGATAAAGGCCGTATTTACTATACTAACGATTTTTCCTTAAATTTATAGTTAAATAAGGGCAGCGGCGTTAGTTACTATATCTTAGTAACCTAAATCTTATCTATCTTCTTTTATAATAAGGGGTCCTTTTTAAGAGTCTATTATACTATTTCTTATAGCCTCTTTAAAGGGTTAACTCCTTTAAGTTATTTTTCCTTAAAGACCTACTAGTATTATAATAACTAATAGCCTAGGGATTTATAGGCTAGGTAGCTATTTTATTTAGTCTTTTATTTCTTTAAAGAATCCTTATCTTAGTCTAAAAGGTCTACTTAAAAACCCCCCCTTTTTACCCCTTATTATTAATTTTAATAAAAAGGTTCGATTTCGACTAGTTCCTTAATTTTTTAACTAATGGACTAAAAGGTCTATTAAAGGACTAGTTAGGCCGGTCTAACTAACGGGACCGGGGCTAGGCCTAGAGTAAGAGGCGGAGCTAAGGCTATAGCTATAGTTAAAGATAGCGTTAAGGCTCTTAATGGAGGAGGAGCTAAAAAGGTAATAGCTATAGTAATAATAGCGGAGGCTATAGTAATAAGGGCTATAGTAGCTATAAGGGTAGTAGATTAAGCCGTCTAGGTTAAGTACTAGCTATAAAGGAATAAGACTACTAACTATTATACTTTAGTAGCCTTTTTATTTAGTTCTTAGCTAGCTTCTTAAAAGATAGTTAAGTAACTATTACTAATAGGCTTTATTAGTAGAGATATATCCTATATCTACTAGCTAAAAGGAGATTTTATAAGGAAGTATTAGTTAGCTTTTTTTAGGATTTCTTCCTACTTAGCTAGCTATAAAGTAGCTAGTAAGTTCCTAGTAAAAAAGGCTCTTAAGTAGGCTATATAAGTCTTCTTAATATAGTTAGTTATATAGCTACTTAAGGGAGCTTTTAAGGTCTTAAGCTTTAAAAGCTACTACTTAAGAGTCTCTTCTTTTTAAAGAGAGATTAGCTTTATAGTATTAATAGATTTTATTATTACTATATAAGTAGTAGTTAGTAGCTTTATCTTATAAAGGTATTCCTTATAGTAACTCTTATAGTTACCTAAGGTAGTAGAAAAAGCTCTTTATTATATAGAGGTTAGCTTAGAGAAGAGGGAAGCTCCCTCTATAAATTCTATTACCTTAAGATAAAGAAGGGGCTTAAGAGGGTCCTACTTATTAAAGAAGACTAAATTATAAATAGTTCTATCTATATAAGCTTATAGCTCCTTTACCTACTTATCTTAATCTTAGGGCTTTATAAGAATCGTTTTATAAACTATAGGTCTAGTAAAGTTATTTTTTAATATTATTATAAAAAAAGGGTAGAAAAGTTAGTTAAAAATCAGCTTTTTTAATAAGAAGGGTAAAAGGAAGCTATAAAGGATATAAGAAAGGTACCTTTTATAGTAGCTAAAAGGTATAGGAATTCTATTCCTCCTAGGCTTATATCTATTATAAAGAAAGATATAAAAAGTATATATAAAATATATAAAGGTAAAATTAAAAGTAAGGGGTTAGATAGGTAGGGCAAAGATATTTAATTCTTATAAGGGCAGTAACTATAGTAGGGAGTAATTATTATATTACCTTAATTCTCTTTCTTTCCTTTATCTAACGCCCCCCTTTATACTTATTTAATATCTTAATTAATAAAGAAGATCCTATTTAAAGAAGCTATTAATATCCTCTTAACTTCTAAGCTTTTTATTAGTTTTTCCCCTCCTTTCTAGCCGTTACTAGTATATCTATTTTATCTCTAACTACCTTTATAAGAAGCTATCGCTACTTTTACCTCCCCTCTTACCCTTACCCTTCTCTCTATACCTCTTTTTAGCTCCTTCCTTAAAACCTATTTTTTAGCTTCCTTAGTCCCTCGTATTAAGGGATATCTCTAAGAGCTACGAAATTAAGCTATGCTTTATAATAAATATTAGAGCCTATAAAAAGGAGGTCCTTAATTCTATCGGTTTTTATATCCTAAGCGATATCTTAAAATATTTTATCCTAAGTTAACTTTAATTTAAATATACTTTACTAAACCCTTTTATAATATATCCTACTTTACTACTTTTAAGAAAGTATAAAACCCTTAGATTAATAAGTATAAGTAGCTAAGAGAGGGTTAAGCTAGTCTATAATATATACTTAAACTATAAAGGGGAGCTATAGTTTAGCGCTTAAGGATACTATATATTTTAGATGTTTTATTAATATAACTACTTAAGGAGTATAAGCTATCTTAGGGACTAAGGATATATAAAAGGGAAATATAATTTAATATATATTATAATAAAAATAGGAAAGGTAGCTAATAGATTAAGCTAAGGAGCTAAAATAATAGCTTTATAAAGTAATTTTAATTAGTTATATATAAAGCGGACTTATAAGCCTCTCTTTACTCCTTACTAAGCTTATAGTTTATTTTAGTAATACTTAGTAGAGAAAACTAAAAACTAATAAGCGCGATACCTATACTATAAGTATCCTATAATAAGAGCTAATTATTTAGTAAAGTTAACGCTATATTAATTTAGTTAGTTTAAGCTACTTAAAAGTTCGCTAGCCTTTTAGTCCCGCTAAGTTATAAGAAGCTTAGTAAGCGAGCCTTCTTAAGGTCTAAAGTAAGCTATAGCCTAGTATAAAGCCTAGCTACTTAGGACTAAGTAGGCCCTTAGATAGCTATCTATAGTATTAAGTAAGGGTAGATACTAGCTAACTAGACCTAGCTTAAAGCCTACTTATAGATATAAAGATAATAGCTTATTGCCTCGTTCTTTATTATAAGCTTTTATATAGGCATCGTTTAAAATCTAGATCTATCTATATAAAAGATTTTACTTATTAGGTAATTAAACCCTTATTTAAAGCTTTTTATATTAAAGATATATAGTAATATTAATTTATTATAATTATAATAATCCTTTAACTATAGTAAAAAAGTAAGTAAGTTACGTGCTTTATAGTATATAGCTATATTATTTAAGAAATAAAGCGGTTAAGCTATACTTATATTAATATTATATAATAGCGATATATAGAAAGTAGGTATCTATATAGTCCTAGCTTATCGATACTTATATATTAGTAGTACTATCTAATAAGTCGATATACTCTAAGTTATATAGCGTTTTAATTAGCTTATCTCTTAGTCTATAACCCGCTTACTCCCTTACTATAGTTAAAGGGATACGATAATACTACTATAGCTAAGTTTTTAGATATAACGTTAATACTCTATATAACTATTACTTTCTCGCTAAAGTAGATTATAGAGATTACTCTAAAAGAAAAAATATAGATAGGAGATATTACGTTACTAGAATTAAGTATAATATACTACTTATACCCGCCCTTACTTTATTACTATTCGCTTTAGTATACCTACTTTAAAGTAAGGCCTAGTACGAGTAGGCCTATTATAAGGATCTTAATATATAGATAAATATATATTGTGCCACGCCCCTTATTATAGTAAAATATAACTAAGACTTAGGGCAATCCTATTATATTAAATCCGAACTAACCCTTTTTAAGTAGAACGTTATCGTTATTAAAGGTAACCTAAATACGACTACCTTACTTAGCTTAAAGCTAATCTTTCCGTTATTAGTAGAGAAAACTATACCGTGATTTATATCTAACTCTAAACTAGAGTAGGAAAGGGACTATATATATAAGCGCTAGGAACGAATAACTAGAAAATAATAAAAGGTTCTATAAGGGACGGCGGCGTAGCTAATAAGGATAATAGTATAACTTATAATTAACCTATTAAAGGTAGATATACCCTATATAATATATACGCTATAATATCTAACTAAACGCGAGAACTTTTATTTAAAAGAAATAGATAATACTAAATATTAATTATAGTAATATATTAAAATATAAACTAATAACCTACTCTTACGAAGCTTACGCTCTAAGCCCTATATACCGTCGACGTTATTATAATCTAAGAGCTAGCTTAGAACGCTAAGACTAGCTATTTAATATACCTAAGTAAGAGTAGCTACCGTCTTATCTTTATTACTAGCCGTGCGGCGCTTTATATCTATAAACAGCACGATATCGGGTTATAGATAACTATAACGATATACTAGAGCTAGTAAGCTAATAGAATCTTACGCTCGCTACTTTTAAGGGCGAAATTACTCGTCTTAGTAGGCTAGGTAAGCGTAATAGTATAATAGACCTCGCTTAGGTCTCGCGGGACCTCTTAGCGATATACCTTAGTAGAGTAAATATTATAGGTTTAGACTATATCCTATAACTCCTATAACTTAATATTAAACCGCCTCCGCCCTACTTATAGCTCTAAGGACTTTTAATAAACTAGCGCCTACTTAAACTTAAACGTGCCCGCGTAGAGGTAATAAAATATTTTAGGCCCTTTATCGCCCCCTTTATACCGTAATCCCTTAAAGAAATTAACGATTATACTAACTAGCTAGTTAGCTAACTAATAGAAATCGCCTATCGCGCTATACCTAAGGTCTATAGTTAAGCTAATAGAGGTAGGGAAGAGTAGTAAACCTACGATATTAAAAACGCTACCTAGGCGGCTAAGTAGGCCGAGAGGCTCTACTTAAGAACTAAGAACCTAGCCTACTAAGAAGCGCGACGCGACGCTATAACGGCGTAGAGTTAAGTTATATATAAGGTATATAAGAGCGTATAAAGGAGATATCTCTATAACGCTTTAAAGATAAAAGGTATCTAAGCCTTAGAGTAATAGGCTAGACTTAGAAGCACCTAAGTACCTATACTATTATACCTCCCTAACTTCTTATAAGTAAAAGGCGACCTAACCTTAGTTTATATACGCGCCGATAAAACTAAAGTATTAGCTAAAAGATTCTTCTTAATACCCTTAACCGCCTATCTTAACGCTATAAAGGGCCCTACTTACGAGCTAGTTATAATTAATAACTACTTCTTCTTTATAGAGGTTAAGTAAGTTATTAAATAAACGGTACTATAAAAGGCAGCGGGGGAAGATAGTCTACCCCTAGGGTTAATAAAAGCTTACGGTAAACTAGTTACTATCTCTATCCTTATATTACTAAACTCTAGCTATACTCTTAGATATTTCTTAGAGCGCTTTCGCTATATAGATATAGTAGTTATCCTTAAACTTAATAAGACCTACGCTTAACTTAAGCTAGTAGGTAGCTAGCGCTTAATCTCCCTCCTTAGTATAGTAGGTAAGATAATAAAAGCAATGATTATATAGCGGCTCGCCGATACTATAAAAATATATCTACTACTCCCTAAGGGATAGATAGGTAATTAGCCTAGATACTTTATAGAAGTAGTAGTCTATATTATTATAGAACTAGTATATATAGCGTAGGATTAAGGCGGTATTACGTTCTTTTTTTAACTTAATCTTAAGGGTGCTTTTAATAAGGTAAACTATACCTACCTCTTCTAGGCTTTAAAAGGGAGAGGTATCCTAGAATAGCTCTTAGCTTAGATCTAGAGTTTTATAAGTAATAGAATAGCTCGCTTACTCTTTAATAGCGACGCGTTAAACCCCCTTAGTATATATATAGGCGTCTCTTAAGGATCCTTACTTTCCTTAATCCTCTTCCTCTTCTATATTGCCCCTCTTTATAACGCTCTCGAAGTAATAGCGGGAATAATACTAGTCGGCTTCGTAGACGACTTAAATATTCTCGCCTTTAGTAAAACTATAGACGAAACCGCCGAAAGGCTTAAAGGAGTATAGTTTATATATAAAGGCTAAGCGCGCGCTATAAGGGTAGTATTCGAGCTAGTAAAAAGCGAATTACTATACTTTATATACGCCTACGCCCCGCCTAAGATATACGTTTACCTTAGTAATATTATAATAGCGCCGTTATAGTCCTCCTACTTCCTTAGAGCTTAGCTTTACTATAAGCTTTAATAGAGCCCTTACCTTAAGTAAATCTAAACTAAGTTTTAGCGCTAATAGGTAGTACTTACCGCGCTCGCTACGTTTATATAAGGATATCGACTCTTACGTATATAAGAGATCTATACTAAGGTTATTTATAGCGCTATTATCTATAAAGGCCTAGCCTTTTATATACCTACGCTATTAAATAAATAGCTAAAGGGAGTAGCTCGTACGCTCTATAGCCTATAAACGACGTGCTTTTAAACCGTCGCTAGCGCGTATAAAGCTATACTAACCTATACCCTAGAAATAGAGACCGAAGTCCCGCCGCTTAACCTCTACCTTAACGAACGACTAGCGAGATTTTAAAGTCGACTTAAGACCTTAGGGATAGCGGCGTAGCTATATTTAGCTTATATTAAAGTTAGTAGCGTGCTTCGAAAAGTAAGGGTCTATAGTATAACCCTAGAAATAACGGCGAGGAGTAGCGATAGTGCTAGTATATAAGCTTAATAGAGCCTTAGAAAGCTCTATAACGTAAATAGATAAGAAGGTAGGAAAGAGAGCTATAAGACGTAAAAGCAAGCTATCCTTATCGCGCCCTCTAACTATTAAATATAGAACCGCCCCCTTTAAAGCCTAAGAGAAGGCTAAAGGCCTATACTAACCTCTATAAGTATAAGAGCTCTATACTTATCTAGCTCTATATAAGGAAGATAGGTCTTAATAGCTTTTTCTATTATAAGAACGTTCCTAGTATAACGACCCCCTTCTACTAGTATAGTAGCGGGGAGGAAATAGTATTTTACGTCTTTCTCTACTACCTCTTATAAGCTAATAACTATAGGCTCCTCCTAGCCGCCCTCCGTACTAACGCTAACCTTTACGCGCTTCTTATATAACCTAATATAGCCCTATACCTCGTTCGATAGTTTCTTAACTTTCGGCTAATACCCTATTATAAGGTAGTAGTAGATCTTATAAGATACTAGACCGTTAGCGCCGCGATAACGATATAATTACGAGCGGAGGGAGAGTAGAAAGAGAGAATAAGGTAGTAGTAAAGGTCTTTACTCTTATTAACTCCTAATCCTAAATAGCTACGAAGGGCCTATACGCACTGCCGGGCCTCGACCCCTATAATAGTATTAATCGCCGCCCCTAGTACGGCTTATACTCGGGAGCCTAGCGGGGCGTAGACGACCGACTAAATACTAGAGAGAAATTCCTAAGAAAGGAGGTATAAGCGGGATAGAGTTCTCCGTCGCGCTACGCGCGCGTTAACGGCTATTTAGGTATAACGCGCCTATAGGACCTAACGCCCCGGCCTAGTTTAGGACGGAGGTCTCCTACCTATACTAAGCTAGCGGCTACGACCTAATATACTTAAAATCGCGACGACGGCGCCCCGTAGGCTAAGGTAGATAAGAAGGTTATATATAGGTTTTCCTCCTAAGCTACTAGGTTTTTCCTATATAGGTAACGAGTAAAGGCTCTAGAGCTTATAGGCTAGCTAGTATAATAAACTAACTACTACTACTACTACTTTATTTAAAAAAAAAGAGCTAAAGTTAACTATTATCTATCCTTCTTAGTACGAATTATGACTTATTCTATAATAAAGTAAGCGAAGCGACTTAAGTCCGAACGTATATAAGAATAATAGCGAGATTAAGTATAAAGGATAAATCTTATAGATTATCTAGGCTAGACACGTATTTTCGTATGCGAAGTAACTATAGTTAATTATCGACAATAGTATTTCTTCTGCTAGACTTTCGCAATTTCGTTAAAAGAGTCGCAGACTTAGTTAAGACCGTTATAAATTACTTAAGGAGTCGCTCTAATAGAGACAGCGCACGTTTAAATACCCGACAGTGTCTTACGACTAGCTCATGCTAGACATATAATTTTTGTTATATATAAGACCGATAAGTAAATTCGATCGACTAAAGACGATAGAATGAATAAATTAAGGGCCAGGATATCTTAAAGGGAGATTCACCTATAAAGCGGGAGCTTCGTAGCCGAGGTCGAGAAAGCAGAAGCTATACTTCGACTAACATCGTGGTTTCTCTCCGCTTTAGCGAGCCGGGAAAACGCATGTTTAGCGGTAGTATAAGAAAGCAATAGAAGTAGGCACGAGGCTAAAGAAGTAATTATTAAGTGTAAATAAGAGACGATAGAAGCAATACGAAGTTTTTTAAATAGCCTAGCGCTTAGCCTCGCGTATAGACCTCTCTGCTTTTAATTTTGCTGCGGCCTCCCGTTTCTTAGCTCGCTTTGCCTCGCGCTCCGTCGCACGCTCTGTCTTCTCTCGAGAACGCTGCTCTCGCAAGGCCTGACGCATTGCAGCCCGCTATTTTTTCTTCTCGGCAGATTCTCGAATCTTTTCTTTACGTGATATAGCTACCTAGAGTCGACGATCTTTAATAGCTTGCTTACGCTGCTCGTCGGCCTATGCCTTATCCGTCTAACGTCGCCGCGCTAGTTCTACCTTAGCTAGACTAAAAAAGACCGGCTAGCTACTACTTTCTTCTAGATTAAAAAGGCGCTAGCTAGTTATTTTTAGGAATTAATAGGAAAAAGGGGATTTACTTACTAAGGTAACTACCTTAATAGTAATATCTATTTAAACCCTTATAGCTATAGTAGTAAAATTCGACCTCGAACTTAATTAAATAGATACTATTAACGCCTTTATTAACTACCCCTTTAAGAAAGGAAAAGTTATTTATATATACTTTCTACTAAGCTTTTAATAGCTAGGAAAGGTTTTATAGCTTAGGAAAGCTTTATATAGACTATAAAGATTACCCCTTCTTTAGTAATAGTATTTAATAGGTTCCCTTAAAGCCCTAGGCTTTAAGAAAGTCTCTTAGGAACTATATATAATATAAAAGGGTAAAATTATAGTCTTTTTCTATATTAATAATATTATCTAAGCTAACTTAAAAGAGGAAAAATAACTATTAAGGAGGCTATAAAGGCCTATAATAAAGGTATAAGATAACTAAGCTAAGGGAGCTAAAGTAGTTCCTAAGGATTTAAATCCTTTAAAATAAGTCTTAATAGACTATCTAGCTTATCTAGGACGCTTATATTAATACGGTCGCTTATAAATTCCTCTTTAATTCCTTTAGTAAGAAGCTTCCCTTTACGCTAATATTAAATAAAGAGCTTTTACTTAATTTATTCTTTTAAGCTAAGGAGTAAGGGAAATACTAATATTAATAAAAGGTAGGCTCCTTACTTTTTTTAGCTATTTCTATTAAACCGGATATCTCTTTTAAGGTCTCTTAGCTAGCTAGGTATAACTAGAACCCTAGGCTTAAGTACTAAAAAGTAGTAAACTAAGCTATCCTTTATATTTATTTAATAAGACTATATAGTCTATACCTAATAAAGTAAGGAAGGAAATAAGCTATTAAAGTCTTCTTTTATTTAAGCTATTTATCCTTTATAGATTATTCCTTAGATAGAAAGAGCTTATAAGGGTATATTATATCCCTTTTTAGAGGAACTATTACTTAGAGAGCTTTAAAGTAAGCTACTATTATAACTTTATATATAGAAGTAAAGCTACTAGCTCTTTTAAAAGTTTTAAAGGAAGCTATTTTCCTTACTTAGCTACTTATATCTTTATAACTTTAAGTTCTATCTTTATTAGCTATAAAATATAATAATATATAAACTATATAAATCCTTATAAAGAAAAATAGTAAGCTATTAACCTAGCTATAGTATATTAATATCTACTAGTATTAGTTATACTAAGAAGTTTAAAAGGGACTTATTTCGGTTTATTAAGTTTTAATAATAATAATAAAACCTAATAGTCTTATAAAGCTATTATTAAAGTAAAAGCTAGCTATTATTTTATAGTAAATTAAGCTAAAAGATATTTAAAAGAAGCTATCTTTAAAAGCCCGCTTTAAAAGTCTATAAGAGGAGCTAATAGTACTTAAGAGGAAGGGAACGTTTATAGCTAAAGAGAGGAACTAAGACTTATCTTAAAGTAGGGCCCTTAGCTTAATTAGGACTTATTTTTCTTAAAAGCCTTCTTTTTAAGGACTTATCCTTAAAGAAGCTCCTCTTTCTTATAAGACTTAATTTCCTTCTTAAGCCCCTTTTCTTAAAGTAGGTCTAAGAGAGCCTAGGGCTAAAACTTAGATTTCTTAATTGAGGGATAAGTATAAACTAAGACCTCCTTTATATACTTACTAGCTTAATTATTTAGCTTTACCCTTTTTATAAGGGTAGGCTATAGCTAAAGGGGTATATTATAAAGTATAGCTTAATTTTATAGTTTTTAGAGATATCCCTTAATAAAAAGGACTTAAGTATTATAAAGTAAGTAAAGGTATATATATAGGTACCGTTTATAAGATAATATTAATAAGCTATATAAAGCTCTTTTATATATAGCTAGCCTATATATATATATATAAGATCCGGCCCTTTATATATAACTTATATAGCTTAGGCTATAGCCTAAGCTTATAACCTATAATAGTTAAAGACTCTTATATAATGCCCTCCCTTAAGCGCGGCGCGGCTCTACCCTATTAATAGCTTTTATACTATTAGGCCTATACCGCTAGCTTTACCCTACCCTTTTCTTATTAATTATACTAGCCCTACTAGCCTTATTATCCTTATACTTATTAGCCTAAGTAGCCGTAACCTAGCTCTATACTTATCGGCTAGCTAGCCGTTTAAATAAGAGCGTAACTTATTTTATACGCCCCTAGGTAGCTAGCGGCTAGCCTAGACCTACGTAAGCCTTAGGTTACCCGTTCCCTTAGCCTTAAGTAGCCTCCTTTACTAAGGGGTATATAAGGCGGTATCCCTCCTTCTTCTTTCTTTTCCTTTTCTTTCTTTTTTAACTATAGTAATAATAGTAATAAGTAAGTTCCGCTCTACTTAAGGCGTTAATTTATTCCTAGCTATATAGGCTGCTCTATTAACGTATACTTATAGTAATAGCTATAATAGTAATAATAGCCCTAATAATAATAATAACTTTAACTAATAAGTTCCTTACCTTATAGAGTAAGAGGCCGTAATCTATAATACTAACTTTCGCGCTAGATATATCTACCTCCTCTTCCTTTACCTCCTCTTTCTTAAAGTATTTAGAGTTATTTATTAACGCTGTGCTAAGTATAGCTAATAACGGCTCCGCCGCTACCGCTGCTCCTACCTACGCCCCTACTACCGCGCCTACCACCGCCGCTACTACCTCCGCTACGCTAGCTACCCTTATATTACCCTTTAAGGTAACGACGCTATCCCTATTACTACCTATAGCGCCTAGCCCTTTAGCCCCCGCCTCTATCTCCGCTACCCCTATAAGTCTATAATCGAGTATATATAATAAGCGTTTTCCGCTAACCTCTTATAGTATAAGCGCTAAGTATAGGCCGGCGCCGCTTACTTAGCCCCCTATATATATTATATATTATAGGAGCTTAACTACTCCGACTAGGTTAAGCGCTGCCGTAGCGGTAGCTACTACTAGTACGCGCGCGCTAGCCGCGCTTATAAGGCGGCGCCTCTTATTATACTTGCTATAGCGTTAGCTTAGAAGGCTAGCTTATATAAGTAAGCGCGGGGGGCTACTAAGAAGCGCCTTACCGCCGCTGCTACTATATACTATAACCTCTATGCCCTTAAGCGATAGGGCCTCGTGCCTAAGTAAGTCCTTACTCCTCTACTCCCTTACTTTTACCTTTAATATACCTAGCGCTAGGGACACCGCCTCTATCGCCCTATTAGCGGTCCCCTTAGCCGTGCCCGCCTCCGCTACCGCTATTGCCCCTACCGCCGCTACTAACGCTAGCCGCCGCCCCTCCGCCCTTAAAGCCGCCGCCGCCGCTAACTAGCTTATAAGCTTAGAGGGCCGCCTTAGCGCCTTAAAGAGCGCCGCCGCTACTAATAAAAAGGAGGAGGCCAATAAGGATAAGGATAACGATAATAATAATAAGGGTAATAATAACGATAAGGAATAAGCTTAGGTAGTTTAAGGGCTCTACTTTATAATAAACGCTATTTTTATCTCTACTTATACTATTATACTTATATTACTATAACTACCCCCTTTACTTTACTTACTTTATAGTCTTAGCTTAGGCTACTATTAGTAGTTTATTAGTTTATTATTCTTATTTACTAGTCTATATAAGGCCTTAAACTTATTAAGGGCTATAGCTCCTATAAACTTATATATAAGTTCTTATATTAGGTTAAGGTACTTATACTACTTTATATAAACCTCTTAGCGTTTTCCTTAGCTAACCTTTTTTTAGTATATATCCTATATCTCTTTAACCTTAAATTTATTATCTCCTTTTACTTTAATAGTAAGCGGTTAAGCGTTCGCTTCTTCTTATTTAAGTAGTAGGTTAAAGGAAGCTTAGTAAAGGAGGTTAACGTTAATCTTATTATAGAACCTTATTAAAAGATTATTAAGCTTTACTACTTATAGGCTAATAACCCTTTATATTATAAACTTTATATATAGCTAATCTAACTTCTTTTTTAGCTATACTAACCTATAGTTATAAAGGTTAAGCTATACTTTATCTCTTACTATAAACCTATCTACTAACGCCTTAGTCTTATTAGCATACCGCTCTTAATCCTATACTAAGGCGGCTATTATAGATTAATAGTATTTTATAGGTTCTTATAGCTTCTATATAAATATAGAGGCGCGGCTCTCTAAGGACGAACTACTATATTACTTTACTACTATATCTATAGTAAATAAGATTAAGGAGGGCGGCTTAAAGCTATACGTAGTAAAGAAAAGGGCTATCTTAATAAAGGCTTATAGTTTACTATTTAACGCGAGCTAGGCTATAGGAAGCTAGCGGTCTTAGTTTACTTAGTTATAGGCTACTACTACTTATAAATACGCCTACGCTTCTTAGTTAACCCTCTTAGGTCCCTTATTAGTCTATAAGTAATAGGGTATACTAAGTAGCTATATAATCTAAAGTAGCTAGTATAAGTACTACTAAAAGTAGTTAGTTTAGTTCGATCCTTTATTACTTATAATAAAGGTTAGCTAGCTATATAAGTAAGCTTAGTATTATAGGAAGCGCTTTATATAAGCTTTTATATCTATAAATAGTATTAGCTTTAGTACTATTAATTTACTAAGCTAGTCCTTAATTACTTATATATAGTAGTTACTACCTTTTATAAGTAAAAGGTCCGTTATAAAGTCTATCTATATATATATATAGAACCGGTTAAGTACTAAAAGCTACCTAAGTAGCCCCTTAAGCTATGCCCTTTAAATCTTAGTATAGCTATAGATATTATAGTTATAAAGGAAGTAGTAAATATAGTACTATAAGAGGGGCTAGTAAAAATCCCTCGCGAGCCCTACTACTATACCTTATTAACCTAGGTAGCCTATAATACTAAAGTTATAGATAAGCTAGACTAGCTTCTATTAGAGCTTATTTTATTTATCTAGCTCCGGCGGTCTATCTTTCTTCTTAGCTTCTATAGTATATAGCGCGCCTAGTACCTATAGTTTCCCCCGCTAACGTAAATGCCTTTATAGGTCGATATAATAGTTAGCTACTTATACTTTTAGCTTTAGCTTTAAATTAAGGCGTTAAGCGCTAGACTTAATAGCTCGGCGTACGCTCTTATAAGTATAGTCTAAAGATAATATCCTATCCTATAAGCGTTAAAGGACCTTATCTTAGAATACCTACGCTATATATACCCTTAGGCTAGTCTATCCCTCCTTACTAAGCTAAGGTAGAAGTATAAGGGAAAGCTTATCTATTAGTACTACGCCTCTTTTTATTAAGGAAGCTCTTATATAAGTCCGTAGCGCCTCTTATAGGATAAGCTATAGATCCTAGGCCTTAATATTTACTCTTATCGGCCGGTCTTAATCCCTCTAAGAAAGCGCGTTTAGGACTATAAAGTCCCGCCCTAGCTAGTACTTAATTAAGAAGTTAAAGTATAAGAGATACTTTACTTAGCGGGCTTACCGCTTTAAGAAGTACTAGCGGGTTATAAAGTACTTAAGGTTCCTATAGTCTATAAAAACCTTAAAGCTCTTATAGCTTTAGAGCTTTACTTACTATTACTTAAGGTAGCTAATAATCGCTAGTATCTCTTTATCGTAAATAGCGTAATTTTACTTTACTAGGGTTAGCTTATAAGAGTAGAACGCTACTAGTTACTTCTACTTATTTACTTCTTAAGAGAGCGTTCTTTTAAGTACCTAGCCGCTATAGTCCGCTTTAATTAATATAGACTAGTCGATATCCTACTAAAGTAGTACTAAGGCTTATAAGAATAGGTCCTTAAGTATATAAAACGCTCCTTCTTATATAAGCCCTTAATAAAAAGTAGTCTACTTCCTAGTAATCTTATTTAAGGGTATTATAATATAAGAGAAGCCCTTAATAAATATCTTATAATAGTTCGCGAACTTAAGGAAGCTCTATATACCTATTTATATAGTTAGGGCCGCTTAGTCTTAAATCGCCTAGATCTTTATAGGGTCTACCTATATACCTATGCCTATATAGATAATAAAGCCTAGGTACTTAACCTTCTAAACCCTAAATTTATACTTATTTAAGTTAAGGTAGAGCCTATAAAGTTAGAGGCGCTCTAAGACCTTTTATACTTTCCTTATATAGTCCTTATAAGAGCCGCTTATATAGATAAGGATATTATCTATATATATAAAAGCGAACTTATTAAGGAAGTCCTAAAGTATATTATTAATATAATACTAAAAGGGAGCGGGCGCTCTTAAGAAGCTAAAGGGCGTTATAAGCTACTTAAATAAGCTATAGTATATATAAAACGCTGTCTTTTACTTATTACCTTTTAAGATCTATACTTTATAGAACGCTTATTTTATATCTAGCTTTATAAACTACTTTACCTTTATAAGGTTATAAAGCGTATCTAAGATTAAAGGTAAAAGGTAGTAGTCTAGCCTTATAATTATATTTAGAGCCCTATAGTTATAATAAAACTATATCCTACCCCTTAGTTTATATATAAATAAGACTAGCGCTCTTATCTTAGAGCTACTTACTTAAATAAAACCCTTATCTAAGAGGTCCCTTAGCGTCTTCTTTAATACTAATAGCTCTATATATAATATACTATATAGCGGTCTAAATAGTATAGGTAGTTCCTACCCCTTCTTATTAGTATAAAGTACGAATATATAGTTTACCCTTAGCTTATATAGGTTAAGCTTATTTACTTCCTAAGACTTAAATAGTAGTAGGAGGTTATAAAAGCGCTTTAGTATTTACTACTATAGTTAAGAGGGCGACTTTAGCTTCTTTATTTAAAGGGCCTTATTAATATCCGCTAAGCTAACTATATAGACCGCTATATTAGCTGCTACCTAGCCTTCCTTCCGCTCTACCTATTATATAGTTCCTATAAAAATAAAAGTAAGGAATTTTTAGGCTAAGTATAAAGCTTATATACTTAGTTTAACGCTTATAAAACTATTATTATAGCGGACCTACTATTATATAGGCCTAAACTATAGCTTCTTTTAGTATAAAACTAAGTATAACTCTATATATAATAACTAAGGTTTCCTAAGGATTAAGGGAAACTTTAGTTAAGGGATTATATAGGCTATAATAAGCTTATAGTAATCGTCGACCTTTATAGCTAGCTATATAATACCCTTAATTACTATACCTTCTATTACGCTTAAGGCGCCCTTTACTTACCTTAGGGCGATCTTCTTTACTAGTACTTATATCTCTTATATAAGCGCCTTATTAACTATAGTATAGTACTAGTAGCCCTTATCTATAAGGGCGACGATAAGTAAGAAGTTATTAATTATAACCTATATTAAAGTAAGCTCCTCTTTTATATAAGCGGATAATTCCTTTTTTTTTTTTACTAGTACTAGTAATTAAAGCTCTAGAGCCTATCTTTACTTTAGAGCTACTCTTTTTCCTTTATACTTAGGGGCGTAAAGTCCTCTTTATCGTCTAAGGAAAGGAGCGGTTCTATCTTCGCTACTCGAACTACTATAGGCTATTTAGCTAAAAGGAAGGGGCATTTTAATATAAAGTATATAGACGCGCTATAATATAAGTAGCGGCCGTTAGCCTTCTTTTTCCTAATTTCCTTACTTATTACTTACTTCGCCCGCTACTTAAAGTATAAGATAGTATAAGGGATATTTAATAATAACTTCCTACCGCGTTTAGCTCGGTCTATATAAGTAGCCGATATTAAGGTATCTTTATTAGTATCGATAGTTCGCTATTCCTCTTATAAAAGGGCGGTAATCTTATTACCGCTATATAGTATACGCTTATAAAGCTTTTAAAAACGCAGCGTCTACTTATAGCCCTATACTACCTTTATTAACCGGCTTATATACTTACTATAGTTAGTAAGTATAATTATAAGGATAAGTAGCTCTTATAGAGCTAGTATAATTAAGTTCTATAGCTATATAAGCTTCGCGCTATCTTCCTATACTATAGTTCCTACCGCCTATAAGAGCGTCTCTTTAAGGTTAAAGAGGAATTCGCTAAAGGTCTACCCGTCCCTCTACCTAAGGGTCTATAGCCTATCCTACGCTTTCTCCTACTTATATACGTTGCCGAACGTATATATAAGGTATTAAAAGAAGTCCTATAGGTCGCGTTTGCCCCTAGGGCCGCCCTTATCTTAGAATCTAAAGATCCGCTATATCTAGGGCTCTAGTAGCGTATAGAGAAGCAAATACTATACTATATCGCGATAACTATTTAGGCCCTATTTATTATTTATTATAAACTTTATTTATAGCTAGCTAAGAAAGAAGTAAAAGGACTTAGGCTTACTATCCTAAGTTAGCTAAGAAAGCAGCTTCTATATTAGTAGTACCGCTACTATAACTAGTATTATAGAGGTTATAGGGGTTAACGCTAGTCTTATAAATAGCTCCCTTAGTATAGCGAGAACCTTATTCTTCTTACTAGCTATCGCGCTTTTAATCGCTTCTAAGATAGCTATAATACTTCCTATCTACCTAAGGGGTAGCGGGGTGCTCCCTTAAGGAAGCGGTACCCTTTCTAAGGAGATATCTATTAGATCTATTAGTTAATAGCTTATACTATTATAGAGTAAGTAAAGGCGTATATATAGGTACCGTTCGTAGGATAATATTAATAAGCTATATAGAGCTCTTTTATACGTAGCTAGCCTATATATATATATATAGGATCCGGCCCTCTATATATAACTTATATAGCTTAGGCTATAGCTTAATCCTATAACCTATAATAGTTAAAGACTCTTATACTAAGAAGCTAAAAATACTTATTATAAAAAAAGAAAGAAGACGCTAAAAGGAGGTATAGAAAAGAAGGTAGGGGTATAAAGGGAAGTAAAAGTAGTAATAGCTTTTTATAGAGGTAGCGAGAGATAAGATAGATATACTAATAATAGTTAGAAAGGAAGGGAAAAATCGGTAAAAAGCTTAGTAGTTAAAAGGATATTAGTAGCTTCTTTAAGTAAGATCTTCTTTATTAATTAAGATACTAAATAAGTTTAAAGAAGGTTATTAAATAAAGGAAAAGAGGATAATTAAGGCAATATAATAATTACTCTCTTATTATAATTACTACCCTTATAAGAATTAAATATTTCTACCTTACCTTTTACTTTTACTTTTACTATTATATATTTTATATATACTTCTTATTTCTCTCTTTACGAGAATAATAGTATATATAGCTATACTATATAAATTTTAAAATATATACCTTAGATATAATATTACTATAAGTACTCTTTTATAGCTACTCCTTACTAGCTACCTTATCTTCCTATTTATATTTGCCTTACTATATAAGTCTTTAGTACTTAATAAGGCTAGCGCTATTAGTTATTTAATAGATAATATAGCGCGTAACGTACCGCTTATTATTCTCGCTTTACTATTTTACCTATCCTTAACTATAGGGCTACTATAGCTCTAGTAAAATTATATAATTAACTATTAACCGTTAACTAGAAAACGCTTATACTACCGATTAACGCTATATACCCTACGTATATAAAGGAGTTACTTTCTAAGGTTACTTTATAGTAGGGCTAATACGATTCTAACTAACTATAATAATACCTAAGATAGCCGGCGTAAGATTCTAATATATTATAACCGCGACCTAGTATAAGGGCGGACTAGCTATAAAAAAGGGGAGGGTTTTCCTTTAAGTACTTTAGTTTTTCCCTCTTATTTTACGTCGAAGTTCTAAATACCTTTAAATAGGTTACTAGTATAATCTTAATAATAATAATAATAATAATAGGAACTTAGGGTTTTTTTAGTATTAGCTTATTACTTTTCCTTTATTACTAGCGAAGGTATTATCTAATTATTTATTTCCTAGTAAGCCTATTACTTTATTAAGTTCTTAACTTTAGCTATTAAAGTAGTTACTACTTTAACTATTAAATCCCTAGATTTTATTTTTTCTAAATAATACTATTATCCTCTAAGTATTCTTAGCTTTATAAAAGCTACTTATTACTATATAAATAAAATAAAATAATAAGTTTACGCCCTAAAAACTAGTTTTAATAGGGATAAGGGTATATACCTAAAGTATATATAGTATACTACTAAGGATTAATAGAGTAATTAACTATATAATTATCTAATTATTAGTCTTATATATATCTCTAAGGGGCTTAGGTTATTAATATAAGTCTTAGAGATTTCTTTACTTTATACTTCTTTATCTTTATTAAAGTCGCGTAACTAATAGCCTTTACTTTAAAAGGGAAAAATTAAAATTAAAATTAACTATAATTAAGGAAGATACTTAATTAAATAATTAAGGTCTTTATAAAGCCTTTAAGTATACTTAGAAGGAAGTTAAATAAGGAGTACTAAGGGTCTTATCTTTTTAATAGGCTAATATCTATAAGGGTATAATCTTACCTATTAAAATACCTTTTAATTTACTTTCTTATAATTATAAGTAGTAGGCTTAGCTAGTAAGGGCCTATTAAAGCCTTTTAATCTTATATTAAAAGCTATAAGCTTATAATCTAAGCTTATAGCTTCTAAGAAGTAGAAGTTAGCTTAGGTTAGCTATTTAAGTTAGCCTACCTAAAGTCTAGTATACTTTAATACTAGTACTCTTTATAATACTAAGGTAGGTATATTTTAATAGTAACTAAAGCTATATTTTAATATTATAATAGTTAATTATATTGTTTTCTAGCTATTTAAGCTACTAGCTACTATATAGAGCTTTAAAATCTATATCTTTATTAGCTATAGTAATAATAGCTAGCTTAAGTATACGCTTAAGCTACTACCTTTTCTTAATAACTTAATTAATTTATATAAATTAGCTATTAAGATCTTATAAAACCTTTTTCTATTTTTAAGGCTATAGATAATATAATTAATACTTAAGCTATTATATTTAAAGCTAGGTAGCTATAAGCTACTAACTTTAATTATTAAGGGCGCGGCTAACTTTACTAAAGAGTAGTCGGATTATACGGTTAACTTAGCTATGATTTTCTAGCCCTATAACGAAGTAGCGAACTTCTTATAATTATTAAAGCGTTTTAAGGGTATCGTTATTAGCTAAGGAGCTAATATTCTTCCTTTTTAATAGGGTTAATAGTATTAATAGCTATAGTAAGATTAAGCGGTTTAATAAGGGCTTTACTATATTAACTAGCTATAAACTAAACCTAGGTTAACCTCCCTTAATATTCTTTTTAGTTAGGCTAGCTTACTAGGCTTTATAGTAAATATAAAGGAAGGTAGCCTTATTAATTAGCGCTATATCGTCGAAAGATATAATTTTCTTAAGTTAACGTTAGTATATAGCCTTAATAGGTAAGAAAACTAAGATATTAAGTAGTTAAGGGATATATAAGGAGTATAATAATAAGAAAAGAAGATATATACTATTATAGAAGTATTTTTATATAAAATTATTAGGCTAATAACTCTTATAGCCGCTAATAATAAAAATAGTATTACTTTACTTATATTCTTTTATTTAAGGGATAAAAACCTACTTTAGCTATTAAATAGTAATAGTATTACTTATCTAGCCCTTTAAAGGGGTAATAAAGTCCTAATCTAATAGAAAATTAAGTTTATTAAGGAACTATTAGTATTAAAGGTCTTAACCCTTAAAAACTATAAGGGGAGTTAAGGCCTAGCTTTATAGTAGAAACGTATTCGACTATTATAGTTTAATAACGCGATCTTAGCTACTTTTAAAAAGTCTCTTACTTTTCTAAGCTCCCTAGTACTAGACTATTAAAGCTAAGGCCCTTAAGGATACTTATTTTATTTATATTAAAGTAGGACTCTAGTAAGATTGCCTATATAGCTAGTAGCTTAAGAAATTAAAACTATTCCTTAATATAGGCTATAAAAGCGCTATTAATATAAGTAAAATCGAGAGATCTACTTTTAATAGCATTAATCTCTAGGTTCTAAGATAAAAAGCCCGAAATCTACTACTTCCTAAGTAGATAGGTATCGCCGCCGGCCTTAATAATATAGCTAGCGAATTCCTTAACCTAATAATATATTAAAGGTAGCCTAAGGGCGGCCTAGGTAAGAACCTAGTCGGTAAGGTGTTTTTCCTACTCTTAGCTAAGCGTTTAATATACCTCTTTTACCTCCTTAATAAGTAGAGCCCTTTTAAGATATATATAGAGGGTCCCTCTTAGAATATACTACTTTTAAGTAGTATAAAGCTAAGGCATCTTATTTTTAATAGATTTAAGTACTTCTTAGAGCTAGCTTTTAGTATACTTAGAAAGCTAAGGTATTACTAGTATAAATAGTATTTATTTTATAATTATAAGGTAAGAGATATATAAGAAAACGCGGTTATAATATAATATATTTAACGAGGTAATAGTATTATAGAAACTACTAGTATTAGGGTATACTAAACTTTAGGTAAGCTAACTTAAAAGGGCTATAAAAAGTAAGGTCTATAACTAAGGCCCCTTTTAAGCCTTTTATTTAATAGGTGCCTTTTATAGCTACCTTAAGGTCTATTAGTAAGGAATCCTTATAGTAGTCGAGCTAGCTAATAAGGGCTTCTACCTTATAGGCCTTAAGGGGTTCTATAAAAGGTTTTTAATAAAGGTAGTATAAGTTAAAGTCCCTTATTAATAAGAAGGGCTATTATAAGGGTTAGGCTATTAGTAATAGCCTTTTTATTATAAGGGGTCGTTACTAGCTTTTACTAGCTAAAGCCCCTTTAATTTCTTTTTTATTATATAAGTTAATAAAGGTAAATCGTTTAATATATTTTACCTTTATAGCCTATATATTAAGGTTATAAAAGAAGTTAAAGCTAGGGCTAGCTTCTATCTAAGCTTCCTTCCTCTTATAAGCTATAACCCTAGGCCTCTTAATAAGTTTAAGAAAGTTAGTAAAAGGGATAAGGGTTATAATATTATAGGCTAGATACTATATAGGGATATAGCTATTATTAATCTTATAAAAGTAAGGCTCTTATAATAAGATAAGGTCCGCTCTTATTTCTAAGGCTTACTTTAAGATTAATAGGTTAGCTATTTCTTACTTATTAATATTATACTATATAATACTAATAAGGTAATAGTTAAGCTTAAGGGGCCTAAGGGGCCTTAAGGGCCCTATAAGTATAAAGGGGCTAGGGCTATTAAGTATTAGTTATTCCCTTATAAACTCTATATTATACCTTATTAGGTATAAGGTATTTTCCTTTATAGTTATAGTATTAGACCTTAAAGTAAGAGTAGCTTTAGCTAGCCTTATAGGTAGGGTAATTATAAGTCCTTAGTTAAGTACCTTTCTAGGTAAAGGTATACTTAATAGGCTACTAGTAGGTCTAGGGGTTAAAACTAAAGGAAAGGCACTTATAGTACTATATATATATAGTATATTCCTTATAGGCCTTAACTTAAATTTATAGACCTACTATATAAAGGCCTTTTTTTTAGTATTTAGCCCTTATAGCCTTTAAAGGGACTATAAAGATAATAGATCTTACTTTCTATATTAAGCCTAGGGTGCCTAGCTACTTAGGCTACCTTAAAATATCGATCCTATTAAAGGCTTTAGCTTTTATAGTAAAGATATTAAGGATAGGGGTCTCTAAGAAGTTAGGAACGCTTTAAGCTACTAGCTTAGTCTAGCTAGTAAGAATTCGGCTAATTTAATAGGTAGCTACTTAAGGTATAAGTACTACTTCTCTTATTACTTTTAAAGCTTCTTTACTATATATAGAGTCTTTATTATTATAACTATATTACCTTTATTTAAAGTTAATAAAGCTAATATAGCTAGTTCCCTTATAGCCTTATTAAGCTTATTATAAAGAGCAATAAGGTTAATAGTTAACGTTAGTAATCCCTTTCTTAGCTTTAAGATAAGTTAAAAGTCCTCTTTTACGTTCCTCTTAGCTAAGGCCTTAGCTAGGGTCTTAAGCGCTTTCTTTATAGTAACCTTAGCCTATAAGCTTACTTTAAGGTTTCCTTAAGTAGCTTTAAGCTACTAAGCCCTAGGCTATATAGGTAGTAAGGGCATAGTTAAGTAGGACTAGCTAGAGCTAAAGGACCCTAAGATTAGGAGGGCTATTTTTAGCTCTTTTAATAAGAAAGCCTCTAGCCCGGACTCCCTTAGCTTCCTCCCTATCTAATACGCGTATAAGGCTATCCCTATAGTCTTTAATAGGGCCTATAAAGCTCTATTTAACTAAGGATACTACCTTAAGGTATAAAAGGAAGCTATAGGAATTATACTTGCTAAGTAAAATAAGCTAGACTATACTATCCCTAAGGCCTATAGGGTTATAGGTTTACTTAACTACTTAGGAAAGGTCCTCGAAAAGCTATATACTACCCGGCTAAGCTATTTAGCTAATATAGCTAGGCTTCTAAACCCTATATAGCTAAGGGGATAAAAATAGCGGTTAGCTATAGAAACGGCCTTCCTCCTTCTATACTATATCTAAAAGAAGCGGGAGTCTAATAAGAAGGCTATTACTAGTACCCTTTTATTAGATATAAAGGGCGCCTTTAATTTCGTATCGAAGGAATAGCTTATAAGGGTCCTAAGGGAATTAAACCTCCCTAAGGCCCTTATAAGCTAGGTAGACTACTTCCTTACCGAAAGGAAGATCTAGCTAGCCTTCGAGGGGAAAGTCTAGCCCCTTATAGACCTAGTAATAAGGGTGCCCTAAGGGTCCTCTATTAGCCCTATTTTATTCCTCTTATATATAAGGGGGATACTAGCGGCTAAGGGATACTAGCTATCTTATATAAATAACTTTAGTATCTCTATAACATTAACCTTAGCTAAGAAGAACGTTTAGTAGCTAGAAGTAATAGCTGCTAACCTATTCGAATAAGCTAAAGACTAAGGGGTCTACTTCGACCCCTTAAAGATAGAACTTATCTACTTTAGTAGGCAACGGCAGCTTATTTTAAAGGGTATAATAGTAGGAGGCCTATTTTTTAAAGCAAAGCCCTTAATATAGTAGCTAGGGGTCTTCTTTAATCCTAAGCTCCTATTTAAATAATATATCGAGAAAAAGGTAGCATCCGTATAAGCTACTTTTAAAGGACTATCCCGCCTAACCTCTACGTAAAAAGGCCTATTATTTAGAGCCTCTAAATAGCTCTACTAAGCCTATATAACCTCTATAGTAGACTATAGGGCCTAACTTTAGTATAGGGGGCCTAAGATCCCTAAGAGCCTTATAAAGCCTTTTTAAAGGCTATAAAACTAGGCTCTTTTAAAGGTCTTAGGGGCCTTTAAGGATCCCCTATTAAGGCTTTAGAAGCTAAAGCGGCCCTGCCGCTACTAGAGGTACGATTTAAAAGGGTATGCCTCTCCTACGCCCTTTAGACCCTATACTTCTTACCTAGTTACCCTATAAGGCAGGCTTACGACCTAGCTATACGGGATAACCTCGCTAACTCGGGCTCTAACCTAGGGGCCCTAAGCTATATTAGGCTATATATATAGCTATTTTACCTCCTTAAAGGCCTAGTAGCCCTTATAGGACCTAATTATAACTTAGAAAGAAAGAAAGCTAGCTAGGAGCCCCTATAGGCCCTAGAGCCTAAGGCCTTTATTATAATAATAGAGGCCCCTAAGCCCTTAGCTAAGAAGTAATACTAATGCCTCTTAGCTAGCCTAGCTAGCTTAAAAGACTTTAGGTTATAGCCCCTAGCCTTCTATACTAACGGCTCTAAGGGGTGCCCTAAGGGGTCCCTTATAAAGACTAACGCTTACTCTTTCTACGAAATAGGCCTAGAAAATAAGCTTATTAAGGCGTACTACGAGAACCTAGGGCCCTTAATCGAAGTAGCTAACGTAGAGCTATTCGCGATACTAAGGGTCTTAGAGGACCTAGCTAAGAGGCCTTAGCCCTTAAAGCTTAGCCCTCTTAACCCCCTTATAGATACCTATATCTTTATAGATAGCTAAGCCGCTATAAAGAAGGTTATAGGTTTCTTAGACCTAGCTATAGATATTACCTTAGCCTAGAAAAGGACCTTATAGGGAGGCCTAGGCCGACCCTCTTAGCCTTCTACTAGCTCCTCTTTAAGGCCGGCTTCTTATTTTCCTTCTTAAAAAGGACTAATAAGGTAGACCGAGATAACTACCGCTACGGCTAAGGAAGGCATACGGCTAGGCACCTTATCCTAAGGTGCCCGAACTATAGGAGGGAAAGAGAGGTCCTTTACTAGACCTCTAAGAGACGGAAGGGGGCCCTTAGCCTACCTATTCTCTATAGCTCTAAGGAAGGAAGGGAAGCCCTTTTAACCTTCTTAGCTAAAATAGAGATAGGGATAGCTAAGTAGCTCGAAAAGGAGTAACCTAGGGGCCCTAGGGCCCTTAAGGGGGAAAATCACCGCGCGGGAGGAACTAGACTAACCTTTCCTTTATTATTGCCTTTATAGCTACCCTTTCCTTAATTAGTTATAAGCCCCCGGGCTCTATAGCTAGCTAGGACTACTAATAGGGGCCTAGGCCCTTACTAGCCTCGCTATAGCCCTAGAGGCTATATATAAGTAATAATATAAAAAAAAAAAACTACTAAGCGGCCTTAGGCTAGTATAAGGGCTATTATAAGGGCTATTAGTAGTCTAGGGTCCTTATAGCTATCTTCTTAAGCCTTTTTATAAGGGTTATATAAAAGGTTTTAATTTTTTAGGCTTCCTTAAGGGCCTAGGTAGCCTACTAAAGGAACCCTTAAGCTTAGTCCTTAGGGAAAAGGTACTAAGGCCGGGGCTAGGTCTACTATAAGTATTAAAATATAGGTCGGATAAGTATAAAACTAATAAGGCTACTAAGAGTAGCTCTCTTTTACTCCTTTACCTACTTTAAGGGCTAGTTAGGCTAGATATAGCTAGCCTAAGGTAGGGCTAGGCTAGGCTTAAAAAGGCTAGTATTTAGTATAAGCTAAGTATTATCTTCTATCTTAATATCCTTTAAGTCTTAGTATTAAGTCCTAGGCCTTTCTTTTAAGGTCCTTAAAAGGCATTAGCCTTTTAAAGCTTCTACTAAGCGGGCCCTAGCTTCTAAGGTACCTATTTCGACCCTTAGGTTAAGGGGGTTAAAGTTAAGGGGCCTCCTTGGGGGTCTAGGCTAGGGTCTAAGTTGGGGCATATACCCTTAGTTAGCGAGGGCGGGGAAGAGTTTTCTGCCTATATAGGGGAGAACCTCGCTTAATTCGCAATCTTTAGTAGTATATTACGCACCCGCTAGTAGCTATACGAGGCTGCACTTAAGGGGGCGTAATACGCTATTCGCGACGGTTCTAGGCGTATGCTTTTTTCGTGTTTTACGCTTGGTTTCGAAAAGTTAGCCGAGAAGACGTAATAATGTGTTAATTACGGCTGTGATGTCCTGCTTGGGTAAGGCGCGCTGGAGAGCGAGCGGGAGTCATAACAAGCGTGTGGTGCGCACTCCTGTTCACCCTTAGATCTTGCCTGCTCATATCTATCATGCAGCTCGCGCTGCACGGTGGTTTATGGACTGCAAGCTATTCTCTACAACATAACTCGGGGAATAAAGCCAGGCAAGAATAGCTCGGTGGCAAACGCGGCTTCAGCAGATGTGGAGGTCGGGTACGAAAACGTGCTCGACAATCAGGGCCCAGTTTAATGATCCACTCCGCACTGCAATAGACACTACCTTGACGTTTGACGCAACCTTGCTTCATGAACTCACTCATGCGATTGAGCATACCCCAACTAGCGACGTTGCCAAGGACGATTCCTACGGTTGGAAGAATTGCAGAAGGCTCGGCGAGATTAGTCGTCAGAAATCGAAGAAGCACCAACTTCATCATCATCCCACTCACATTCCCGAAGTGCTGGGAACGAAGCGTCTCTGTTAAGTTGTCATTATTGAAAGGCTACATGTTCTACTCAAGGATGGCAAGCTCAACATAGGAGAGACTGTCCTGTTTCCAATGAGAGCTAAAGAAGTAAAGTGCTTGTTTATTACATGAACCGTCCAAAGTCGATATACCCTTGTAGAGAAAGTGATGGTTGCGAGGCCCTCTGCTTTACTTACATTTGCAAGCTTTGCCGATGTCCTTCTTCGGGAAAGGGCAGACTCGAACAGGCCTGGTACAGTGGCACCCGTTTATGTTGCATTTTCCAGTGCAAACCTTGAAAAATAAGTCGGTCAGCATTTGACCTGATCTTCACAGCATTGAAGCGCGTCTGCAAAGACGAATGGGAGAGGCGCTTACCTTCCTTGCAACAAGGCCCGAGGCATCTTCGCCACGAGTGACAACAGTTTCTCCCATTTCGGGAATGGCTGTGGACAGGATTGGGGTCGCTAGGACTCCGAGGAGCAGGATGTTGACAAACAGCTTCATTTTCAAGGCAGGAAGATCGTATGAACAAGTATATGCGAGCAGATGCAGCTCAGTTGTCCAGGAATGTGGAGAAGAGAAAGCAGCGGAAGGGTCTAGTCTCTTATACTGGGTAGTGTGTCCGTTCGGGGCTCGGAAACACACACGATGAAAAGAGGTTACGGAACCTGGCAAAAGAAGACATGCGGCTCCGGGAAGCTGCATCGAGCTCCCAGCCGTGAAGACACATACGGAACAGGTGTGTCGGAGGTTGAACTCACATGGATCGCAGATGGTACTGCAGCAAGATGTTGGTCATTACCTGGTCGGCTTTCCCTGAAAAGGACACGATGAATATGCGACATGGTGCCTCCTTACAATAGTCGACCTAGCCCGCTATCATGTTGTCAAGTCGGATTCAGAGCCAGTCTTGCAAAGGTTCAGAACCAACGGTGGCGCCGCCGGGGGGCGAATAAGTTGGGGACGGACTAACCGGCATATCCCTTTGAGTACGCGGGAGCAGCCACCGCTATGTCACTTGTAACGATGCCCACGAATCAGTACCTATCTATGGCAGAGCATATCGCATCTCCTGCAGGTTGGTGCCTACATTATAGGTTACGACATATGTACTAGAAGGGGGGGCCTTGTGGCGCCCAGCATATGAGTCTGGGATATTCCGCATTAAAGGGGAGGGGCAGTGGCGCTTCGGCCAGCTGCACTGCCTGCACCGTTGGCCATGTTTTTTGGGCCGAAGCCATTGGATGCTCCCGGCTGCGCAGTGTCGGCTGGACCAACCCTCTCCTGCTGTGTTGCTCAGGCGGCGGGGTGAGGCAGGTTTGGTTGGTGTAGGGGGGGATGTTTCCGTACAACGCACCGGAAGTGTTACATATGTACTGTGGTATTAACCAATGCTCTCTCTGCCTGGCTTCCCAACACACAGTGTGACTGTACTGTAGCATCGACAACCAACGGCATTGTGAGAACGCGTGTCTAGGCGGCGGCCTTAGGTTCTGTCGCTGAAGCAGAAGAAGCCGTCATCCTTCACTCTGCAAACCGCAGTCTCGTCTGCCATCATCCATCTGCCCTTGCTTTACTCTGTTTACCCCGCTCGCATTCTGCAAACGTCGACATGGCTGACTGTGCTACCGGTTGCTGTGACATTCGACTCCTGAGTCGCGACGAGAAGCGCAAAGAGTTCGAACATGACCCAGCCAATGCTCAAGACACCTGCCAAGGCCTCCGTGATGATCTATTCAGTATCGGCTTCAACTATTTCGCCTTCGACGCCGATACTGCAAGCATTGAAGAGAAACTGCACGACGCATGGGACGAGGTGATCCATGCCGCCAAGATTATCCCCTTTGCTGATGCTGAGATTGATCGACTTGTTACGCTTATTCTCGAGCTTCGAGAGCTCGGGCAGCTTGCCCGAAAGCATGACGACGCCACCTCCAATGAAGCGGCCATCATGCCCAACGGCCAGCGACTGTGGATTGATCTCCCCTACCTCGCCGACGAGCTCTACGAATCTTGGACAAATGAATCCATGGCATTTGCAGCCCCCCAGCGGCAGAGCCTTGCCGTTCTTACCAGCAAGCTCTACGCCGCTGGGGCTTGTGCTGCCGACCTGGCCCATTGTGCGCTTTGGCTCTTCAAGGAAGCGCTGGAAACGGAAAGGCCCCAGACCGCCTCTTTTTCTGAAGAAGGCACCTCCAACAAGTCCAAACCTCCCATCGCCGACATGCTTCTCGCCTGTCTTCAATGGTTCAAGTACGGCAAGATCAAGCTTGCCAAACTGTCCGTCGAAAACTACCACCCTGCCTCGGGCCACGACGACCAGGACTCGACTTCTCCGGGACCTCTTGCAACTGAGGCCGGCATCACGAACCAAGGCTTTAGTCTGGCGAGGTGGTTGTTCTGGAGACGACGCTTGGGGGAGCTGTACCGCCATGGTTGCGACCAAGTTGCGAAGCCCGCCAAAAGCTGCTTCGAGGAGATGGTAAACGCAGGGTCATCAATAGGCATCGACATCCCGGGCGAGAAGAGATTTTTGGAAAAGTCATTCGAGGTTCTTGATAGAGAGCTTCTTTCTCGAAATTCTCAAGGCAGTGTTGGCATTGAGGAGATCGAAATTGATCCGACATGGGCGGATGAGGAATAGTGGGTATTTAGTCGGAGAGAAGAAGTGGGAGACGAGGCGTCTCGGAGTTGTCAGTGAGAAAATGACAAACATGCATTGCCACACCGCGTCCTCTTCGAGACGCACTTCAGCCAACGCTACCTTGGGTACGTGTGCGCGAACATCGACAGTACCGTGGTCATGGACATGGTTTCAGCTTCGGGGTCCTTATAGAGAGACGTTGCATGGAAACTCCGTACCGATACTATTTTCCCCTTAAATTCCTAGCCAGCCAGGCGGAGGGGGAGTGGATGGGGAAGAGAGCAGGGAGGAGGGGGAAGACCAAGTTAAGCACAGACACAGTGTTGTGAAACTTAAAAGCAAGAACCCCATCCTTCCACGGCAATTGATAGGAGTTGGCAGCTTTTCCATGTCAAGGGAGAGCACCTGTTATGCCTAGATCCTACATGCAGTACCTACACCGGAGGTATAACCGACAGAACGCTTAACAGCAGCCATTCTGCAGGTCCTAATTGTAAGCCTCATAAACAACTTCATAGCGGGGGCATGCATCCATCAATGACTGCTGTGGACAGACACTTTATTTGCTTGAAAGAAACTACACGTCACAAGTGCCTCGCCGCATTAGAACCTCTTGTCTGTGGGTGTTGATGCGGTGATGCGGGCGTTTGAGCCTAATGACCGACACAAGTCCTTAAGCTGCCTCGTCCCACAACATAGTCATCTCATCTCTTCCTGCTCCCAGAGAGCCGCCCGGACGTCAGTCAACGCCTTGCCGAGCAGATTCAACTCCCACTGGCCACGGTTCGCAGGCGCCTCCTCTGGCCTGAACCCGACCCCCCACACGCGGTCAAACGGACTCGCCTTGACCAGCTCCCGGTCTCCCGTGCGCAGCAGCATCTCGCGCAGCGAGCCCTCGACGGCGGGCTGCTTGGATGGAGCCGCGGCCGGCTCGGGGGGGGGGCGGCGTGCTGAACTTGAGCAGGTTGCCCTTGCGCACTATGTCCTCGCGCTTGGCCTCCCAGGTGGCCTGGTTGAAGTTGGGGACTTTGCGGCCGAGGGCCTTTGCCTTGCCAGGCGGCTTGGTCTGCAGTATCTCGGCGGCCGTCTTATCATCGCCAAAGAGCTTTGCTTTTTGGTACATCATGTAGCTGTTCAACATGGAGTCAGCTTGTATGATGCGACAGGAATTTAGCATCACGTAGAACTGGAAAGCGGTGAGTGCTTACTGCTCGGCCGTGTAGTAGAGCCTCTCCGGGACCTCGTCGTCTCGAAAGGGGTGGTAGTACCACTGACAGAGCCAGCCCGTCTCGCCATCCAAATCTTTCCAGAAATAGACTGGCTCGTGCGCCTTGGTTGGGTCCGTCATTTGGTTCGCACAAGCCGAGGATGTCAAGCTGACGGGACCAAGGGTGTCGAGGCGATTCGCGCGAGGTGGCTGTCGAGGTTGTCGAGGTTCGTCGCTGAAGTGGATGAACCTCTTGTGCTGTTTCTTGGCGCAAGCTCACGGTCGCGGGGGCAGTGGAAGTAGTAGGATGAGTAGTGGAAGAGGAAGAAAAGGGGAACAGAGGCTGCCAACCGCGGCCTCTTGACATGGGCGTGACTGGCGAAAGAAATAGACGAAGCTAAAGATGGCACGTAAAGCACTACGAAGTAGCCTCGAGGGAATGCCTCATCACGTCTATCCAGCCAGCTTTTCGAAACCAGGCCTAAAAAATGGAAAAAGCATACGCTTAGAACCCTCGCGAATAGCGTATTACGCCCCCCTAAGTGCAGCCTCGCGCAGCTACTAGCGGGTGCGCATTATGCTGCCGAAGATTGCGAATTAGGCGAGGTTCTCCCCTATACGGGTAGAAAACTCTTCCCCGCCCTCGCTAACTAAGGGTGTATGCCCCCCGCTAACGGGACCTAGCCCGGACCCGACCTAGGACCCCGGCCTAGACCTCCCCCCCCCCCCTTTAACCTAAGGGCCGAAATAAGCACCCTAGAAGCTAGGGCTTGCTTAGAAGAAGCTTTAAAAGGCTAATACCTTTTAAAGACCTTAAAAGAAAGGCCCGGGACCTAAGACTAAGACTTAAAGGATATTAAGATAAAAGATAATATATTATTATTATTATTATTATTAAGATTACTAGTAACCTATCTAGAGGTATCTAGAACTTCGGTATTAAATAGGAGGGAAAAACTAAAGTACTTAGAGGAAAACCATCCCTTCTTTTTATCGCTAGTCCGCCCTTATACTAGGTCGCGGTTATAATACGTAGGAATCTTACGCCGGCTATCTTAGGTATTATTATAGTTAGTTAAAATTATATTAGCCCTACTATAAAGTAACCTTAGAAAGTAACTCCTTTATATACGCGGGGTATATAGCGTTAATCGGTAGTATAAGCGTTTTTAATTAATAGTTAATTATATAATTATCTTTAACCTTATCCTATAATAATATCTTCCTAGGCTTTACTTTATTTTTCCGCTATAAGGCTTAGCGGGCTAATTTTATTAATGCCGGCCTTTAGCCGGGCTAGTAAGCGGGTTATTATACTAGCTTTACGCCGTACTTATTAAGTTACTAGTATCGGCCCTAGGTTTTTTATTTTCCTAGTTAGGGGGCCCGGACCCCGCGGGGTTAAGGGGAGGTCCTAATAAATTTATCGATAGGTCTAGGTGGCTAGGTCCGGGCCGGCCTACTTATAGCGGGGCTAGACTACTAGTATATTTATAAGCGTTTCTAAAAGCGCTAATTAGCTAATTAATAAGTTAGCTAGTATAGTTTATTAGTCTAACTAAAAATTAATCGTGCTCTTAGCTAGATTTAAACTAACTCTAGCGTTATAGCTAGTAGGCCTCCTAGGTATATAACTATAAGAATATACCCTTATATTCCTATTTTACTATTATAAAGAGATAATAGGTATATAGAGGCTCTATAAAATAAGCTAGTAAAAAGAGGCTCTATAATATAGTCTAAGGAAATAACCCTTAAAGATAAAAGACTACTATTAAATATCTATACCTTTCTTTAAGAAAAGCGGGTTAAGATAAGCTTATCCTAATAAATAATAATATATATAAAATGCATAAGGTAATTACGAGTAGAATAAAGACCCTATTACCTATTTTAGCCTAGCGGTTCTAAAGATATCCGCGATATAAGAATACGTAGGGCATAGAACATTCTAGTTAAATCTACTACTTATACTAGAACCTATAGTTTTACGTTAACTATTACGCTTAAATTAGACCACCTACTAAGTTAAGAAGATAAACTATAAATAGAGCTTTTTAAGTACTATAGAATATACTAGAAAGCTAACTAATTAGTTTACTATTCGGCGAGCAATAGTCTATAAAAGACAAAGGATTTCCCTAAGAGTAGTAGATATAATTGTCGCGAAGCGTGGCCTAATTTCGTAGTTCTTAGAGATATCCCTTAGCACGAGGGACCTAGGAAGCTAAAAAAACAGGTTTTAAGGAAGGAGCTAAAAGAAGGTATAGAGAGGAGGGTAGGGGTAAGATAGGAAGCAGAAGTAGCGATAGCTTCCTATAGAGGTAGCGAAAGATAAGACGGATATGCCGGCAACGGCTAGAAAGGAAGGGAAAAACCAGCAAAAAGCTTAGTAGTCGAAAGTATATTAGTAGCTTCTTTAAGTAGGATCTTCTTTATTAATTAAGATGCTAGATAGGTATAAAGAGGGGCGTTAGATAGAGGAAAGAAAGAGAATTAAGGCAATATAATAATTACTCCCCTACCGTAATTACTGCTCCCGTAAGAATTAAATTTCTCTACCCTACCTATCCGACCCCTTACTTCTAATTTTACCTTCGTGTATTTTTATATACTTCTCGTATCTCTCTTCGCGAGAGTTATAAGCCTAGGAGGAATAGAATTCCAATACCTTCCGGCTACTATAAAAGGCACCTTTCTTATATCCCTCGTAGCTTCCTTTTACCCCTCTTACTAGAAAAGCCGATTTTTAACCGACTTTTCTACCTTTCCCCGTAATAATAACGAAAACCGACTCCTTTACCGTCCCTACGGTCTATAAGACGATTCTTATAGAACCCTAAGATTAGGATAAGTAGGTAAAGGAGCTACGGGCTCGTATAGATAGAACTATTTATAATTTAGTCTTCTCTAATAAGTAGGACCCTCTCGAGCCCCCTCTTCGTCCTAGGGCAACGGAATTTATAGAGGGAGTATCCCTCTTCTCCGAGCTAACCTCCGCATAGTAAAGAGCTTTTTCTACTACCTTAGGTAACTATAAGAGTTACCGTAAGGAATACCTTTACGAGACGAACCTGCTAACTACCGCACGCACGGCAATAACGGAATCCGTTAGTGCTATAAAGCTAATTACTCTTCGAGAGGAAGAGACTCCTAGGCAGTAGTTTTTAAAGCTCGAGAACTTAATAGCGCCCTCGAGAGGTTATATAACTAACCGTATTAGGAAGACTTATACGGCCTACCTAAGAGCTTTTTCTACTAGGAACCTACTAGCTTCTTCGTAGCTAGCTAAGTAGGAAGAAATCCTCGAGGAAGCTAACTAATACTTCTTTATAGAAGCTCTTTCCGGCTAGTAGCTACGGGATATATCTCTACTAATAAAGCTTATTAGTAACGGTTACTCGACTATCTTTTAAGAGGCTAGCCGGGAACTAGACGAAGAGGCTGCTAGAGTATAATAGTAAGTAGTCTTATTCCTTCGTAGCTAGCACTCGACCTAGACGGCTCGACCTACTGCCCCTACAGCTGCTGCAGCCCCTGCTGCTGCGGCTCCCGCTGCTGCTACTACGGCTGTTGCTTCTTTGGCTCCTCCTCCCTCGAGAGCCTTAACCCCGTCTTTAACGGCTGCCCCGGTCCCGGCTCCGCCTCTTACTCCGGGCCCGGCCCCGGTCCCGTTAGTTAGACCGGCCCGACTAGTCCCTTAATAGACCTTTTAGTCCGTTGGTTAAAAAATCAGGAACTAGTCGAAATCGAACCTCTTCGTTAAAATCAGCATAAGGGTAAAGGGGAGGTTTTTAAGCAGACCTTCTAGATCGGGACGAGGATTCCTTAAAGAAACGAAAGACTAAGCGAAACGGCTGCCTAGCCTATAAATCCCTAGGCTATCGATTATTATAATACTAGTAGGTCTTTAAGGAAAACCGACCTAAATAATTTAACCCTTTAAAGAGGCTATAAGAAACGATATAATAGTCTCTTAAGGGGGACCCCTTACTATAGAAGAAGATAGACGAGATTCGGGTTACTAAGAAACAGTAACTAACGCCGCTACCCTTATTCGAGCCGTAAATTCGAGGAAAAATCGTTAGTATAGTAAATCCGGCCTTCGTCTTTCCTACGGATTAATAAGGCTAAGACTAACCGTTAGAGCCCTCCGATTATCCCCTACGAAAATCAGCTATCCTTAACTCTAGTGCTTCCCTCGATATTTATAATATACTCTTACGATTCCGGTCCTTTAAGAAGGCATGGAGGGAATACCTTATTACCGGGGAATTAACCGTATGGATAGAGGGATACGGAAGTGTAAATTTTACGATAAAATTACCTAATAGGTCTTTACGAATTCTACGACGAAAAAGGGTAGCTTTTTGCCCTCGATTTTTAACGAGCCTAATTTCCTTCCGCCTTCTTCGAGAGGAAGGAATCTTCTAGGATATAACGTCTAAGCCTACGAGGCTAGTCTAGAAGAATTAGACTATTAGGCTTATCGAGGAAAAATTCGGTTAATTTATTCTCGAATTCCGACCTATCCTTAGGAAGGAATCTCTTAAGAAGTTAGCTTTCCTTACTAAGAGGAATAGGTCTACTATTCTTAAGGTATATGAGCAAAAGCGGAATTTTGGGAAATCAAGAAATCACGTAAGACTACGTGATAGAGGGGAAGAAGGAGTATAAGGTAGGATTTTCAACGGAATTTATTGGTAGTGTATTGGTGTGTGGAAGAGGTGTTGAAGTTGATGATTTTCTATCTATCTACCAGCGGACATGCTGTCTTATATAGACAATTGTAGCTGAACGGAAGAACCTTTCGGGACCAGATTTAGGCTGCCGTATGGCCCTGAGACTGAGGAATTCCGTGATATCTCGAGTGAATCTGGAAGTGTCTTGGTTCTACTGATATTCGTGTTTAGAGGAGGTTGGTCGTGCGGTGTTCTTGAGAGGTCTTAGCTAGCATTCCAAGCTAGCTCTGTTCCTTCGATTCCCGATTGTACGATAACCAGCAACCCGTTTAATGCATAATGACATGCAAAATGACGAGCGATTCTTGCTCTATAGGATGAGATTTTGTCTATAATTAATATACTACTTATTGGCTTATATAATCGGGAGAGTATATTATAGCTGCTTTATTTATAGTAGGAACACCGTTCCTTACAACTATAAAAGACCCTCTTCCGGCAGCCTAAGGAGACGGTCTTCTTTAGTACGTACGACTTAGTTACCTAGGCCCCCTAGCTTTATATAAGCTAGGACAATAATAGGGCGTACGAATAAGGGGCCTAAAGACCGTCGAATGCGAATACTATAGCTAAGGGAAGACTAGGAGATGAATTTCTAGACGGACCCTAATACGGCCGGACTAGCCGTATAAGGAAATTTAGGTTAACTAGACCGACGTCTCTAGGGATTAAGAAAGCTTCGTTAGGGTAATATCTTTTATAGACGCTTTTTTAGGGATAGTTTTCCCCTATTTCTTATAGACCTACCTAAGTAAGTATAACTAGTTTGCCTTCTAGGACTTTATTAACTAGATAAAATCCTACTTTAGCTACGAGGTAAAGAAGATACGGTCTAACGGAGAGCTATTTACGAAGGATATCTTAAATTAGCGTTAAAAAAGGGGCATTTTACCCCTCCCGTTAGCACTAAATACCTAGGCCTAGAACGGAGGGGCAGAAAGATTAGGGGGTGCTATAATAGAAAGGGCCTATACGATAAGACTTACTATAAGGCTTCTATACGACCTATAGAGGGAAGTCGTTAAGACCGCCTATTACCTTCGGAACCGGACCCCGAGGGACCTTAAGGACCCTAGGGGACTAAACTAAGGAATAGACTAGAAATCCCCCTTTAAGCTCTTTACGAAGAAGAGGGCCTCGCTAGCCTACCTTTATGCCTATAGCTATAAGGCATACGCAATAACTACCGATATATAGCTAAAAAGGAAGAAGAAAAGAAAGCTTAATCTAAGAGCCTTTATTAGTTACCTCGTTAGGTATAATTCTATAAATATCTTCTAGATCTAGATTCCTCTTCTATAAAAGGTTATTTCGACTAGGGATATAATTTTCGACGAATCTAGCTTCTTCGATAAAAAGAGGGATTAATAGCCCCTCTTACTCTCTTAACGTTAGCTAATTTAAAAGATCTAAATTCCCCCTTCCTAATAGTCTTAAGAAGAGGCCCTAGACGAGGAAATAAAAGAAGAAACCGACGTTAAAGTAATCGAGGATAACGCCGACTTCGAAGAAGAAGAAGAGGAAGCTGCTAGATTAGATAATCTAAACGAAGAAGGAGACTATAGGAAAGCGGTAGAGCTAGAATACGCCTACCTCCCTATGCCTCCTCTTATAGAATAAGAAGAAGATCTAGAAGCAGCTTTTTTAGTTAGTCTTCCCGTCTCGGCCCTTAAGGGGGTAGGAAAGGCACCTCTCTTAAAGGATTACCCGGCTGCCTTTTTATCCCTACTTCGAGAAGTAAAGGAAGGTATAGGGCCCGATACGGATACTAAAGAAAACTAACCTCTCCTTTATTTCGATCGTTTTTCCGACTTCTACCTAACGCTAATAAAAGACGGTTCCTATAGAGCGTTTATAGCAGGCCGGCTTTTTAAGCCTCTATTAGTAAGGAAGGTATATAAAAGAGACCTCCCGGACCTACTAGTAAACTAAAAGCAGCTAGAAAAACACCCCTTTAGAGACTAGTTTTTCTAGGCCTAGAAAGACTACCTAGCCTTATACGAGGAGATAGGGTCTTTTAAAGAGGTCCTTAAGGAAAAGGTAAGAGGAAAATAGGTCCTTAGCTATAAGTAGGTCTTTATCTATAAGACTAATAAATATAGCTTCCTTTAAAAGTATAAAGCCTAGCTAGTTATCTATAGGAATTAATAAGAAAAGGGGGATCTACTTATTAAGGCAACTACCCTAGTAGGGATATCTTTTCGGACCCTTATAGCTATAGCAGCAGAATTCGACCTCGAGCTCGATTAGATAGATATAGTTAACGCCTTCGTTAACTGCCCTCTTAAGGAAGAAGAAGTTATCTATATACGACTTCCTCTTAGTTTCTAATAACTAAGAAAGGTTCTATAGCTTAGGAAAGCTCTATACGGACTACGAAGATCACCCCTTCTTTTATAATAGTATTTAATAGGTTCCCTTAAACCCCTAGGCTTTACGAAAGTCCCTTAGGAACCGTGTATAATATAGAAGGGTAAAATCACGGTCTTCTTCTACGTTAACGATATTATCTAGGCCTACCTAAAAGAGGAAGAAGCTACTACTAGGGAGGCTATATAAGGCCTATAATAAAGGTATAAGATAACTAGGCTAGGGGAGCTAAAGTAGTTCCTAGGGATATAAATCCTTCGGAATAGGTCCTAACGGACTATCTAGCTTACCTAAGACGCCTATATTAATAAGGTCGCTTATAAATTCCTCTTTAATTCCCTCGATACGAAGCTTCCCTCTACGCCTATATTAGACGAAGGGCTTTTACCTAATCCGTCCTTTTAAGCTAGGGAGTAAGAGAAACACTAATATTAATAAAAGGTAGGCTCCTTGCTTTTTTTAGCTATTTCTACTAGACCGGATATCTCTTTTATAGTCTCCTAGCTAACTAAGCATAACTAGAATCCTAGCCCTAGGCATTAAGAAGTAGTAGATAGAGCTATCCTTTATCTCTATTTAATAAGATTATATAGTCTACGCCTAAGAGGGTAGGGAAGGAAATAAGCTGCCGAAATCTTCCTTTATTTAAGCGATTCGTCCTTTACGGATAATTCCTTAGATAGAAAGAGCTTATAAGGGTATATTATATCCCTTTTTAAAGGAACTATTACTTAGAGAGCTTCGAAGCAAGCTACCGTTATAACTTTTAGTATAGAGGCAGAGCTACTAGCTCTTTTAAAAGCGTTAAAAGAAGCGATTTTACTTAGCTAGCTACTAATATCTTTACGACTATAAATTCCGTCCCTATTAGCTATAAAATACGATAATACGTAGACTATATAGATTCTTATAGAGGAAAATAGCAAGCTATCGACCTAGCTATCCTTAGAAGCCCGCTTTAAGAGTCTATAAGAGGAGCTAATAGTATATAGGAGGAAGGAGACGTCTATAGCTAAAGAGAGGAATTAGGACTTATCCTAGAGGAGGGCCCCTAGCTTAATTAGGACTTATTCTTCTTAAAGGCCCCTTTTTTAGGGACTTATCCTTAGAGAAGCCCCCCTTTCTTATAGGACTTAATTTCCTTCTTAAGGCCCCTTTTCCTAAAGTAGGTCTAAAAGAGCCCGGGGTTAAAACCTAGATTTCTCGAGTAAGGGATAAGTATAAACTAAGACCTCCTCTATACGCTTACCGGCCTAGGTATTTAGCTTTACCCTTTCTATAAGGGCAGGCTATAGCTAAGGGGGTATATCGCGAAGCGTAGCTTAATTTTATAGTTCTCGGAGATATCCCTTAGTATAAGGGACCTAGGAAGCTAAAAAAACAGGTTTTAAGGAAGGAGCTAAAAGAAGGTATAGAGAGGAGGGTAAGGGTAAAAGGGGAAGTAAAAGTAGCGATAGCTTCCTATAGAGGTAGCGAAAGATAAGACGGATATACCGGCAACGGCTAAAAAGGAAGGGAAAAACTAGTAAAAAGCTCGGTAGTCGAAAGGATATTAGTAGCTTCTTTAAGCAGGATCTTCTTTATTAATTAAGATGCTAGATAGGTATAAAGAGGGGCGTTAGATAAAGGAAAGAAAGAGAATTAAGGTAATATAATAATTACTCCCTTACTATAATTACTACTCCTATAAGAATTAAATCTCTCTACCCTACCTATCTAACCCCTTACTTTTAATTTTACCTTTATATATTTTTATATACTTCTTATATCTCTCTTTACGAGAATAATAAGTAAGTTTATAAGTATCTTTTATAACGCTATTCTTTTAATATATTATTTAGCCCCTTATATACTCGTTATAAATTTTAGACGAAATCCTACCCTATACCCCTTCGACCGATCCTTTTACTTACGTTATTAATAACCGGATCCTAGGCTTATTACTTATTCCTTTTAATAATAACTACTATACTATAAGGGTAAAAGATAATATAAAAGTCTTTAACTATTATAAGTTATAAGCTTAGGCTATAGCTTAAGCTATATAGTTATATATAAAGGGCCGAATCATATATATATATATATAGGCTAGCTATATATAAAAGAGCTTTATATAGCTTATTAATATTATCTTATAAATAGTACTTATATATATACCTTTACTTACTCTATAATAATATAAGCTATTAACTAATAAATCTAATAAATATCTCCTTAAAAAGGGTGCTACCTCCTTAAGGGAGTACCTTACTACTCCTTAAGTAAATAGAAGGTATTATAGCTAACTTAGAAGTAATTAGAAATATAACGGCTAGTAAGAAGAATAAGGTTCTTACTATACTAAGGGAGCTATTTATAAGACTAACGTTAACCCCTATAACTTTAATAATATTAGTTATAGTAGCGGTACTATTAATTTAAAAGCTACTTCCTTAGCTAACTTAAGATAGTAAGCCTAAGTCTTTTTACTTCTTTCTTAGCTAGCTATAGATAAAGTTTATAATAAATAAGAAATAGGGCTTAAATAGCTTTTATAATATAGTATAGTATTTATTACGGAGTAGGCAGAGGCGTGCGCGTAGGTGCCGTCCGTAGGATAATATTAATAAGCTATATAGAGCTCTTCTATGCGCGGCTAGCCCGCCCCTATACTTATAGGATCCGGCCCTCCGCACGTAACTATATAGCTTAGGCCGCGGCCTAAGCCTATTACTATAATAGTTAAAGACTCTTATATAATGCCTCCCTCGAGCGCGGCGTAGTGCTGCCTATTAACGGCTCCGTATAATTGGGCCCGTGCCGCGGCTCTTCCCTGCCCTTTCCCGTTAATAGGGCCGGCCCTACTAGCCCTATTATCCCCGCGCCCGTTAGCCTAGGCAGCCGGGACCCGGCTCTATACTCGTCGGCCGGCTAGCCGTTTAAATAGGGGCGTAACCTATTATATACGCCCCTAGGTAGCTAGCGGCTAGTCCGGACCTACGTAAGCCTTAGGTTACCCGTCCCCTTTACCTTAGGTAGTATCCTCTACTAAGGGGTATATAAAGCGGCATCCCCCCTTTCCTCCTTCCCTTCCTTCTCTCCCTTCTTTAACCGTAGTAGTAGCATTAATAGGTAAGTTCCGCTCTACCTAGGGCGTTAGTCCGTTCCTAGCTATACGGGCCGCTCTATTAACGTATGCTCGCAGTAGTAGCGGCAGTAGCAATAATAGCCCTAATAATAATAATAACTCTAACTAGTAAGTTCCGCGCCTTATAGAGCGGGAGGCCGTATTCCGTTGTGCTAACTTCCGCGATAGATATATCCGCCTCTCCCTCTCCTACCTCCTCCTTCTCGGAGCGTACGGAGTTATTCGTCGACGCCGTGCTAGCCGCGGCCGACGACGACTCCGCCGCTGCCGCCGCTCCTGCCCGCGCCGCTACCACCGCTCCTACCGCCGCCGCCGCCGCCTCTACTACGCTATTCGCTCTCACGTCGCCCCTTAGGGTAACGACGCCGTCCCCGCCGCCACCCGTAACGCCCGGCCCCTCGGCCCCCGCCTCCGTCTCCGCTACCCCCGTAAGTCCGTAGTTAGGCAAGCGTAATAGACGTTGTCCGCTAACCTCCTATAGTATAAGCGCTAAGTATAGGCCGGCGCCGCCCGCTCGGCCCCTATGCGTTATGCGTCGTAGGGCTCGACTACTCCGACTGGGCCGGGCGCCGCCGCGGCGCGGCTGCTACTAGTGCGCGCGAGCCGGCCGCGCCTATAAGGCGGCGCCTCCCGTCCTACTCGCTACGGCGTCGGCAGAAGGCCGGCTTACGGGTAGGCGGGGGGCTACTAAGAAGCGCCTTACCGCCGCCGCCGCCGCCTACCGTAACCTCCGCGCCCTCGAGCGATAGGGCCTTATGCCTAAGTAAGTCCTACTCCTCCGCTCCCCTATTTCCGCCTCTAACGTACCTAGCGCTAGGGATACTGCCTCTATCGCCTTATCGGCGGTCCCCTTAGCCGTGCCCGCCTCCGCTACCGCCGCTGCCCCTACCGCCGCCGCTAGCCGCCGCCCCTCTACCCTAGGAGCCGCCGCCGCCGCCGACTAGCTTACGGGCTTAGAGGGCCGCCTTAGCGCCCTAAAGACCGCCGCCGCCGCTAATAAGAAGGAGGAGGCTAATAAGGATAACGATAACGAAGATAATAATAATAATAACGATAAGGAATAGGCCTAGGTAGTCTAGGGGCTCCGCCCTATAATAAACGCTATTTTTATCTCTGCTTATACTATTACGCTTATATTGCTTATATTGCCGTAACTGCCCCCTCCGCTATGCCTACTTCGTGGTCTTAGCCTAGGCTACTATCGGTAGTCCGCTAGTTTATCGTTCTCGTCTACCGTTCCGAATAAGGCTTTAAACTTATCGAGGGCTATAGTTCCCGTAAACTTACGTGCGGGTTCCTACGTAGGGTCGAGATACCCGCGCTACTTAACGAGGACCTCCCGGCGTTTCCCCCTACCGACCTTTTTCTAGCGCGCGGCCCGTATCTCTTCGACCTTAAACTCGTCCTCTCCCTCTACCTCGATTACGGGCGGTTAGGCGTCCGCTGCTTCTTATCCGGGTAGCGGGTTAAAAGAGGCTCTATAAAGGAGGTCTACGTTAATCTTATTATAAACCCCCGTTAGGAGACTATCGAGCTCTATAACCTATAGGCTAATAACCCTCTATACTATAAACTTCGCGTATAGCTAGTTAAGCTTCTTCTTTAGTCGTGCCGACCTATAGTTACGGAGGTCTAGCTATACCTTATCTCCTACCGCGAACCTATCTACTAGGGCCTTAGTTTTATTAGCGTGCCGCTCCTAATCTTACGCCGCGGCGGCTATCGCGGATTAGCAATAATCCGTAGTCTCCTATAGCTTTCGTACGAACGCGGAGGCGCGGCCCTCTAGTAACGCATTGCTATACTACTCCGCCGCCACGTCTACGGTAAAGGGAACTAATAAGGGTAGTTCGAAGCTATGCGTTATAAAGAAAGGGGCTATCCTAATAGAGGTATATAGTCTACTATTTAACGTAAGTTAGGCCGCGGGGAGCTACCGGTCCTAGTCTACTTAGTTACGGGCTATAATAGCCCGTAGGTAAGCCTACGCCTCTTAGTTAACCCTCTCGGGCCCTCCGTTAGTCTATAGGTAATATACTATACTAAGTAGCTACGTAATCTAAAGCAGCTAGTATAGGTGCTACTAAAAGCGGCTAGTCTAATTCGATCCTCTATCGCTTATAATAGAGGCTAGCTAGCTATACGAGCGGGCCTAGTACTATAGGAAGCGCTTTACGTAGGACTCTATATCTATAGACGGCATCGGCTCTAATACTATAGACTTACTAAGTCGGTCCTTAATTACCTATATATAGCGGTTGCCGCCCTCTATAAGTAGGAGGTCCGTTATAAAGTCTATCTATATATACGTATAGAACCGGTCGGGCACCGGAAGCCACTTAAGCAGCCCCTTAAGCTACGCCCTTTAGATCTTCGTGCGGCCGTAGATATCGTAGTTACGGAGGAAGCGATAAACGTAGTGCTATAGGAGGGGCCAGTAAAAGTCCCTCGTAAGGCCTACTACTATGCCCTGTCTACCTAGGTAACCTACGACGCTAGAGTTATAGATAAGTTAGACTAGCCTCCCTCGGAGCTTATTCCGTTCGTCTAGCTCCGGCGGTCCCTCCTTCTCCTTAGCTTCCGTGGTATACGGTGCGCCTAGTACCTATAGTCTCCCCCGCTAGCGTAGATGCCCCCGTAGGTCGATATAGCAGTCGGCTACCTATACTTTTAGCTTTAGCTTTAGATCTAGGCGTCGAGCGCCGGACTTAACGGCGCGGCGCATGCCCTCGTAGGTACGGTCTAGAGCCGCTATCCTATCCTATAAGCGTTATAGGGCCTTATCTTAGAACACTCTCGCCGCGCGCGCCCCTAGGCCGGTCTATCCCTCCTCGCCGGACTAAGGTAAGGGCGCGGGGGGAAGCTTATTCGCTAGCACCGCGTCTTCCTCTACTAAGGAAGCTCCTATATAAGTCCGTAGTGCTTCCTATAGGATAAGCTATAGATCCCGGGCCTCGATGTCCGCTCCCGTCGGCCGGTCCTAGATACTCCGCCTAGCGGGCTTGCCGCTCCGAGAGGTGCTAGCGAGTTATAAAGTACTCGAGGTTCCTATAGTCTATAAGAACCTCGAAGCTCTTATAGCTCTAGAGCTCCGCTTACTATTGCTCGAGGTAGCTAATAATCGCTAGTATCTCCTTATCGTAAATAGCATAATTCCGCTTTACTAGGGTTAGCTTACAGGAGTAGAACGCTACCGGTTGCTTCCGCCTATCTACCTCCTAAGAGAGCGTTCCTCTAAGTGCCTAGCCGCTATAGTCCGCTTTAACTAACGTAGACCGGTCGAAGTCCTACTAGAGTAGTACCGGGGCTTAAGAGAATAGGTCCTTAAGCGTATAGAACGCTCCTTCCTATACGGGCCCCTAGCGAAAGGCGGTCCGCTTCCCGGTAATCTCGTTTAAGGGCATTATAATATAGGAGAAGCCCCTAATAAACATCCTATAATAGTTCGCGAACCTAAGGAAGCTCTATACGCCTATCTACGTAGTTAGGGCAGCTTAGTCCCGAATCGCCTAGATCTTTATAGGGTCCGCCTATATACTTACGCCTACGTAGATAATAAAGCCTAGGTACTTAACCCTCTTAACCCTAAATTCGCACTTATCTAGGTCGAGGTAGAGCCTATAAAGTTAGAGGCGCTCTAGGACCCTCCGTACTTTCCGTATATAGTCCTCGTAGGAGCCGCTCGTATAGATAAGGATATTATCTATATATACGGAGGCGAACTCGTTAAGGAAGTCCTAAAGCACGTTATTAATATAACGCTAGAAGGTAGCGGGCGCTCCTAAGAGGCCGAAGGGCGTTATAAGCTACTCGAATAAGCCGTAGCGTATACGGAACGCTGTCTTCTACTCGTTACCCTCTAAGATCTATACCTTATAGAACGCCTGTTTTATATCTAGCTTCGTAAACTACTTTGCCTTCGAAAGGTTACGGAGCGTATCTAAGATTAGGGGTAAGGGGTAGCGGTCCGGCCTCGTAATTATGTTTAGGGCCCTATAGTCGCAATAGAACCGTATCCCGCCCCCTAGTTTACGTACGAATAGGACCGTCGCTCCTACTTCGGAGCTGCTTACTTAAATAAAAGCCTTATCTAGGAGGTCCCTTAGCGTCTTCTTTAGCACTAGTAGCTCCGCGTATAATATACTATATAGCGGTCCGAACGGTACGGGCAGTTCCTGCCCCTTCTTATTAGTGCGGAGTACGATCCTATAGTCTACCCTTAGCTTATACGGGTTAAGCTTATCCGCTTCCTAGGACTCGAATAGCGGTAGGAGGTCGTAAAAGCGCTCCGGTATCTATTGCCGTAGCTTAGAGGGCGACTTTAGCTTCTTCGTCCGGAGGGCCTTATCGATGTCCGCTAGGCTAACTACGTAGACCGCTACGTTAGCCGCTGCCCGGCCTTGCCCCCGCTCTTATCGCGCTTAAGGCGCCCTTTACTCGCCTTAGGGCGATCTTTTCTACCGGCACTTATATCTCTCGCGTAAGCGCCTCGTTAACTACGGCGTAGCACTAGTAGCCCTTATCTATAAGGGCGGCAATAGGTAAGGAGTTATTAATTATAACCTATATTAAAGTAGGCTCCTCTTTTATACGGGCGGATAATTCTTCCTTTTCCTTTGCTAGTGCTAGTAATTAGGGCTCTAGAGCCCGTCTTTGCTCCGGAGCTACTTTTTTTCCTCCGGGCCTAGGGGGGCGGAGTCCTCCTTATCGTCTAAGGCGAGGAGCGGTTCTATCTTCGCTACTCGAACCGCTACGGGCCGCTTAGCTAAAAGGAAGGGGCATTTTAATATAAAGTACGTAGATACTCTATAACGTAGGCAGCGGCTATTAGCCTTCCTCTTCCTAATTTCCTCGCTCGTTACCTACTTCGCCCGCTACTTAGAGTGCGGGGCGGTGTAGGGGGTAGTCGACGGCGTCTTCTTACCGCGTCTAGCCCGGTCTATGCGGGTAGCCGATATTAGGGTGTCCCCGTCCGTGTCGATAGCCGGTTATTTATCTTACGGAGGGGCGGTGATCCCGTCGCCGCTATACGGCGTGCGCTTACGGAGCTTCTAGAAACGCGGCGTCTGCTCGTAGCCCTAAGCTACCTTTATTAACCGGCTTACGTACTCGCCGTAGTTAGTAGGTATAATTACGGGGATAAGCAGCTCCCGTAGGGCCGGCGTGATCGAATTCCGTAGCTATATAAGCTTCGCGCTGTCTTCCTATACCGTAGTCCCCGCTGCCGTAGGCGTCTCTGGGAGCGGCTTCCTCGTCGGTAGTGTCGCCGCCGTAACCGGCGTTGCGGAGGCCGTAGGGGTTAAAGCCGGTCTCGTAGACGGCTCCCCTAGTATAGCGAGAACCTCGTCCTTCTCGCTAGCCGTCGCGCTTCTAATCGCTTCTAGGATAGCTGCGATACTTCCTATCCGTCTAGGGAGGGGCGGAGTACTTCCTCGAGGGGGAGGCGCCCTCTTTAGAGAGATATCTATTAGATCTATTAATTAATAGCTTATACTATCACGGAGTAGGCAGAGGCGTACGCGTAGGTGCCGTCCGTAGGATAATGTTAATAAGCTATATAGAGCTCTTCTATACGCGGCTAGCCCGCCCCTATACTTACGGGATCCGGCCCTCCGCACGTAACTACACGGCTTAGGCCGCGGCCTAAGCCTATCACCTATAATAGTTAAAGACTCTTATAGTATTCGCTCCTTTATACACTACTAAAGCCCTAGATATACTTAGAAGCCTTTTATAACGTATAGCTATACTAGTGCCTTAGCTACCTAGGGATCTTTAGTAACGAGCTAGCTAACTAGCTAGCTAAAAGAGGCTTAGGGGCCCCTACCTAAGGGACCCCCTTAGTCTTTATTAGCTACTTATAAAGAAAGGTCCGGTAAGCTACTAAGGACTATTAAAAGGGACTCTAAGCTACTAAGGCGGCTAAAGGCCCTAGGGCTAAGGGCCTAGGTAAGTACTATACGTTTATTTAAAAGACCCCCCGCCTAGCCCTTAGCCTAGAAAAGGACCTTATAAGGAGGCCTAGGCCGACCCTCTTAGTCTTTTACTAGCTCTTTTTTAAGGCTAGCTTTTTATTTTCCTTCTTAAAAAGAACTAATAAAGTAGACTAAGACGACTACCGCTATAGCTAAGGAAGGTATACGGCTAAGCACCTTATCCTAAGGTGCCCGAACTATAGGAGGGAAAGAGAGGTCCTTTACTAGACCTCTAAGAGATCGAAGGGGGCCCTTAGCCTACCTATTCTCTATAGCTCTAAGGAAGGAAGGGAAGCCCTTCTAACCTTCTTAGCTAAAATAGAGATAAGGAAGGTTAAGTAGCTTAAAAAGGAGTAACCTAGGGGCCTTAGGGCCCTTAAAGGGGAAAATCACTACGTAGGAGGAACTAAATTAACCTTTCCTTTATTATTGCCTTTATAGCTACCCTTTCCTTAATTAGTTATAAGCCCCTACGCTCTATAGTTAGCTAAAACTACTAATAGGGGCCTAGGCCCTTACTAGCCTTACTATAGCTCTAAAGACTATATATAAGTAATAATATAAAGAAGAAAAAAGCCTTAGATATAGTAAATCTTTAGATTCTAAGATAAGGGCGGCCCTAAGGGTAAACGCAATATATAAGACTTCTTTTAATACCTTATATATACGTTTAGTATTATATAAGAGTAAGAGAAGGTATAGGATAAGCTATAGACCCTTAGGTAAAGGGATAAGTAAACCTTTAGTAAATTCCTCCTTAACTTTAAGGAAACGCTCTTATAAGTAGCGGGAACTATAATATAAAAAGATAGCGCTAAGTTTATATAGCTATAGAATTTAATTACGCTAGCCTTATAAGAGCTACTTATCCTTATAATTATACCTACTAACTATAGTAAGTATATAAGCTAGTTAATAAAGGTAGTATAAGGCTATAAGTAAATTCTATATTTTTAAAAGCTATATAAGCGTATGCTATATAATAGTAAAAGGATTACTACCCCTTTATAAAAGGAATAGCTAACTATTAATACTAATTAAGATACCTTAATATTAGCTATTTATATAGACTAAGCTAAACGCGGTAAAAAGCTATCTTTAAATATTCCTTATACTATCTTATACTTTAAGTAGTAGGCGAAGTAAGTAATAAGTAAGGAAATTAAGGGGAAAAAAGCTAACGGCCGCTACCTATATTATAGCGCGTCTATAAACTTTATATTAAAGTACCCCTTCCTTTTAGCTAAGCGGCCTATAGCTATTTTAGTAGCGAAGATAAAACCGCTCCTTACCTTAAATAGTAAAGAGGACTTAGCGCCCTTATACTTAAAGGAAAAAAAGTTACTTTAAAGTAAAGATAGGCTTTAAAGCCTTAATTACTAGTACTAGTAAAAGGGAAGGAGGAATTATCCGCTTATATAAAAAAAGAGACTACTTTAATATAAGTTATAATTAATAACTCCTTACTTATTACCGCCCTTATAGATAAGGGCTACTAGTATTACGCTATAGTTAATAAGGCGCTTATATAAGAGATATAAGTACTAGTAAAAAAGATCGCTTTAAGGTAGGTAAAGGGCGCTTTAAGCGTAATAGAAAGCGCGGTAATTAAGGGTATTATATAGCTAGCTATAAAGGTCGATAGTTATTATAAGCTTATTATAGCTTATATAATCCCTTAACTAGAGTTTCTTTTAATCCTTAGGAAACCTTAGTTATTATATATAAAGTTATACTTAGTTTTTATTTAAAAGAAGCTATAGTTTAGGCCTATATAATAGTAGGTCTACTATAATAATAGATTTATAAGTATAGGACTAAGTATATAAGCTTTATACTTAGCCTAAGAAGTCCTTACCTTTATCTTTATAGGAACTATATAATAAGTAAAGTAAGAGGAAGGCTAAGTAGCGGCTAATATAGCGGTCTATATAGTTAGCTTAGCGGATATTAATAAAGCCCTTTAAATAAAGAAGCTAAAGTTAGCTACTAAGCTAAGGGTAAACTATAAGATCGTACTTTATACTAATAAGAAAGGGTAAGAACTACCTATACTATTTAGACCGCTATATAGTATATTATATATAGAGCTATTAGTACTAAAGACGATACTAAGAGGCCTCTTAAATAAGGGTTTTATTTAAGTAAGTAGCTTTAAAGTAAGAGCGCTAGTCCTATTTATATATAAACTAAGGGGTAGGATATAGTTTTATTATAACTATAAGGCCTTAAATATAATTATATAGCTAGACCCTTACCTCTTACCCTTAATCTTAAATATACTTTATAACTTCTTAAATATAAAGTAGTTTATAAAGCTAGATATAAAGTAAGCGTTTTATAAGGTATAGATCTTAAAAGGTAATAAGTAAAAGATAGCGTTCTATATATACTATAGCTTATTTAAGTAGCTAATAACGCCCTTTAGCTTATTAAAAGCGCTTATTACCTTTTAGTATTATATTAATAATATACTTTAAGACTTTCTTAATAAGGTCGCTTTTATATATATAAATAATATCCTTATCTATATAAGCGGCTCTTATAAGGATTATATATAGAAAGTATAAAGGGTCTTAGAACGCCTTTAACTTTATAAGCTCTACCTTAACTTAAATAAGTACGAATTTAAAGTTAAAAGGGTTAAGTACCTAAGGTTTATTATTTATATAAGTATAAGTATATAAGTAGATCTTATAAAGATCTAAGCGATCTAAGGCTAAGTAGCCCTAGCTATATAAATAAGTATATAGAGCTTACTTAGGTTCGTAAACTATTATAAAATATTTATTAAGGGCTTCTCTTATATAATAATACTCTTAAATAAGATTACTAAGAAAAGGACCGCTTCTTATTAAGGGCCTATATAAGAAGGAGCGTTCTATACGCTTAAGGACCTCTTTTTATAAGCCTTAGTATTACTTTAGTAAGACTTTAACTAGTTTATATTAGTTAAAGTAAACTATAGTAGCTAAGTACTTAGAGGGATACTCTTTTAAGAGGTAAATAAGTAAAAGTAACTAATAGCGTTCTACTTATATAAGCTAACCTTAATAAAGAGGAATTATACTATTTTTAATAAGGAAATATTAGTAATTATTACCTACCTTAAGTAGTAATAAGTAAAGCTCTAAAGCTATAAGAGCTTTAAAGTTCTTATAGACTATAAGAACCTTAAGTACTTTATAACCTACTAGTACCTCTTAAAGTAGTAGGCCTACTAAGTAAAGTACCTCTTATACTTTAACTTTATAATTAAGTACCGGCTAAGGTAGGACTCTATAATACTAAATACGCTTTCCTAGTAAGATTAAGACTAGCTAACTATAACGACTAGTATTATTCCTAAGGGATAACCTATTAAGGGGTTTATATTAATAGATATAATAGGGTATGGTCTAAGTAATAATAAGTATATTATATTAGTAATAAGTTAAAGGTTATAGACTATAGACTATAACTAGGTAATTAAGTAATTAGAATTAAAGATAAGATTATAGTAGAGATTATAATAATTATATTAAAAGCTATCGAGCTATTTATTTAAAAGAGTATTCCGTTCCTTCCTTATATATCTCGAGAGCTTCCCTAGGTCGCTAGGAGCACTAGGTAATCCCGTCGCCTAAGAGCGCTAGAGCGCTAAAGCGATCCTACGATCCTAGCTATAGAGCGTTAAAGCGCTTAAGTAACCTATTACTCTAAACTTAATTAGCCCGTCGGTCCGTTTAATATTCCTTGCTCCCTACGTTATATATCCTCGTAATATATACTAGTTCCCCGCGGTTTACTAGACGGTGGTCGTAATACTAATGGGAGCGGATATTAAAGCGCGAGACCTATAGCTTATCTTATAAGAAGCGTTATAGACCTATATAAGAGCTTCCTTAACGGAGGAAGGCGTAGGGCTAATAGATAAGCGCCTCCTTATACCCCCGCCTTAGTCTAGGAAGGAGGGCGCGTATAGTAAGGGTATTTTAAAATAAAGCCCTTTAATACTATAAGAATATACTATTATATTCCTATTTTACTATTATAAATAAATAATAGGTATAGGGAGGCTCTATAAAATAAGCTAGTAAAAAGAAGCTTTATAATATAGTTTAAGGGAATAACCCTTAAAGATTAAGACCTCTATTAAATATCTATACCTTCCTTTAGGAAAAGCAAGTTAAGATAAGCTTATCTTAATAAATAAAAATATATATAAAATATATAAGTTAATTATAAGTAGAATAAATACCTATTACCTATTTTCGCTTAGTAGTTTTAAAGATATCTATAATATAAGAATAGGTAGGGCATAGAATATTCTAGTTAAATCTACTACTTATACTAAAATCTATAGTCTTACGTTAACTATTATATTATAATTAGACTACCTACTAAGTTAAGAAGATATACTATAGATAGAGCTTTTTATATACTATAGATTATACTAGAAAGCTAACTAATTAGTCTTTTAGTAGGTAAGTAATAGTTTATAAAAGCTAAAGGATTTCCTTAGGAGTAATAAATAGAATAAGTAAGTTTATAAGTATCTTTTATAATACTATTTTTTTAATATATTATTTAGCCCCTTATATACTTATTATAAATTCCGGACGAAATCCTACCCTATACTCCTTCGACCTATCCTTCTACCTACGTTATTAATTACCTAATCCTATGCTTATTACTTATACCTTTTATTAAATACCTATAAGATAGGATATTATTTCTTAACTATACCTATAAGAGTATATACTACGCCGTTAAGTTTATTATATAATACTTAGATCTAAAGCTAAAGCTAAAGGTATAGGTAGCTAATTATTATATTAACTTATAGGGGTACTAATATTAATAGGGGAGACTATAGGTACTAAGTATACTATATATTTTAAAAGTTAAGGAGAATAATAGACTACTAAAGCTAGATAAGTATAATAAGCTTTAAAGGAAGCTAGTCTAGCTTATATATAACTTTAATATTATAAGCTACCTAGGCTAGTAAGGTATAATAGTAAGCCTTATAAGGGACTTTTACTAGCTCCTTATATAATACTACGTTTACTACTTCCTTTATAACTATAATATTTATAGCTATATTAAGATTTAAAGAGTATAGCTTAAGTAGCTACTTAAGTAGCTTTTAGTACCTAATTAGCTTTATATATATATATAGATAGACTTTATAATAGACTTCCTACTTATAAAAGGTAGTAACTACTATATATAAGTAATTAAGGACCGACTTAGTAAGTCTATAATATTAAAGCTAATACTATTTATAGATATAGAGTCTTATATAAAGCGCTTTTTATAGTATTAAACTTGGTCGCTTAGCTAGCTAGCTTTTATTATAAGCGATAAGGGATTAGATTAAACTAGCTGCTTTTAATAGTACTTATACTAGCTACTTTAAATTCTATAGCTACTTAATATAGTATATTACTTATAGATAAATAAAGGGCCTAAAAGGGTTAACTAAGAGGTATAATCTTTCTTATAAGATATTATAGCTTAGATATAAGTAAACTAAAACTAGTAGCTATTTATAGCTTAACTTATATTAAATAATAAAATATATACCTTTATTAAGATAGCCCTTTTCTTTATAATATATAGCTTTAAACTACCCTTATTAGTTCCCTTTACTATAAATATAGTAGTAAAGTAGTATAGTAATTTATTATTAAAGGGCCGCGCTTTTATATTTATATAAAAGCTATAAGAAACTATAGATTATTACTAATTTATAATAGCCGCTATTATATAAGATTAAGAGCGGTATACTAATAAGACTAAGGCTCTAGTAAATAGGTTTATAGTAAGAAATAAAGTATAGCTAGACCTTTATAATTATAAGTTAGTATAGCTAAAGAAAAAGCCTAACTAGCTATATATAAAGTTTATAGTATAAAGAGTTATAAGCCTATAAGTTATAAAGCTTAATAGTCTTTTAATAAGGGTTTATAATAAGATTAATATAGACCTTTTTTATAGAGCCTCCTTTAACTTGTTACCTAAATAAAAAGTAGTAGACGCTTAACCGCTTATAATTAAAGTAAAAAGAGAAAATAAGTTTAAGGTTAAAGAGATATAAGCCGCGTATTAAAAAAGAGTTAGTAAAGGGAAACGCTAAAAGGTCCTTATTAAGTAGTATAAGTATCTTAACCTTATATAAGAACCTATATATAAGTTTATAGGAGCTATAGCCCTTAATAAGTTTAAGGCCTTATTTAAGATAATAGATAAGAATAATAAACTAATAGACTACTAATAGTAGCTTAAGCTAAGACTATAAAGTAAGTAAAGTAAAGTAAGTAGTTATAATAATATAAGTATAATAATATAAGCGGAGATAAAAATAGCCTTTATTTTAAAGTAAAGCCCTTAAACTACTTAGACCTACTCTTTATCCTTACCTTTATTATTATTATTATCCTTATCCTTATTATCTTCCTTTACCTTATTAGTAGTAACGGCGCTTTCTAAGGCGTATAGGCGGCCCTCTAGGCCTATAAGCTAGTTAGTAGTAGCGGCGGCTCTAAGGGCTCTAAGGGTAGGGGGGCCTAGCTAGTAGTAGTAGTAGTAGCGGCGGCGGGTATAGCTAAAGGGACCGCTAATAAGGCGATAGAGGTAATATCCTTAGTACTAAGGGAGTTAGTAGCGGAAGTAAAAGAGCTAAAGAAGAGGAACTAACTTTAGGATAAGGCCTTAGCGCTTAAGGGCGCGGAGATTATAGTAGGTAGTAGCGGCGGCGGTAAGGCGCTTCTTAGTAGCCCCTTATACCTACCTATACGCGCTAGACTTTTAAGCTAATACTATAGTAAGTAAGATAAGAGGCGCCGCTTTATAAGTATAGCTAGTATATATATACTAATAATAAGTACTACTATAGTAGCGCTTAACTTAGTCTATATAAAAGAGCTCTTATAATATATACTATATATAAGGGGCCGCGTAAGCGGCTTTAGCTTATATTTAGCGCTTATACTTTAAGAAGTTAGCGGAAAATAGCTACTATGCTCGCTAAGTAGCGGACTTATAAGGGTAGTAAAAGTAAAAGTAAGGGTAAAGGGGCTAAGCGTTATAAGTAGCGGCGGAGATAGTATTATTACCTATAAGGGTAATATAAGGGTAGCTAGCGTAGTAGAGGTAGAGGAGGTAATAATAGGCGCGGTCGTAGGGGCGTAGGTAGGAGTAGTAGTAGTAGTAGAGTTATTATCGGCCGCGCTTAGTATAGCGTTAATAAATAAGTTTATATACTCTAAGAAAGATAAAAAGGGTAAAGGAAAGGTAGATATATCTACTATAAAAGTTAGTATAATAGACCGCGGCCTTTTACTTTATAAGATAAGGGACTTATTAGTTAAAGTTATTATTACTACTATTACTATTATTATTACTATAGCTATTCTTATAAGCACTTATTAATAAGGTAGCTTATATAGCTAAGAATAAACTAATACCTTAAGTAAAGTAGAACTTACTTATTATTACTATTATTAAAGTTAAAGAAGGAAGAGAAAAAAAAAGAAAAAAGAGGGATGCCCTTTTATATACCCCTTAGTAAAGGAAGGCTACCTAAGGCTAAGGGGATAGGTAACCTAAGGCTTATATAGGTCTAGGCTAGCTGCCGGCCGCTTAAGGACGTATATAATAAGCCGCGCCCTTATTTATATAGCTCGCCGGCTAATAAGTATAAAGCTAGGTACTAGCTACCTAAGTTAATAAGTATAAGGATAATAGGGCTAGTAGGGCTAGTATAATTAATAAAAAAGGGTAAAGTAAAGCTAGTAGTATAAAAAGCTTAAGGCTTAATTATATAAAAGCTATTAATAAGGTAGCGCCGCGCTATATTAAAGGGAGGGTATTATATAAGAGTTATTAACTATTATAAGTTATAAGCTTAAGCTATAGCCTAAGCTATATAGTTATATATAAAGGGCTAGACCCTATATATATATATATAAGCTAGCTATATATAAAAAAGCTTAGTAAAGCTTATTAATATTATTTTATAAACGGTACCTATATATATACTTTAACTTACTTTATAATATATATATACTTTTACTAACTTTATAATAGTATAAGCTATTAACTAATAGATTTAATAGATATCTCTTTAAAGAAAGTACTACTTTTTTAAAGGAGTACCTTACTACCCCTTAAGTAAATAAGAAGTATTATAGCTATCTTAAAAGTAATTAAAGGTATTATAGCTAGTAAGAAGAATACGGTTCTTATTATATTAAGGTAGCTATTTATAAGACTAGCGTTAACCCTTATAACCTTTCTAACGCTAGTTATAATAGTAGTACTATTAATATAAAAGCTACTTCCTTAGCTAACTTAAGATAGTAAGCTTAAGTCCTTTTACTTTTTCTTTAGCTAGCTATAAATAAAGTTTATAATAAATAAGAAATAAGGCCTAAATAGCTACTATAATATAGTATAGTATTTACTTTTTTATATACTATTAAAGCCTTAGATATAGTATATCTTTAGATTTTAAGATAAGGGCGGCCTTAGTAGTAAACGCGACCTATAGGACTTCTTTTAATACCTTATATATATATTTAGTAATATATAAGAATAGGAAAAGGTATAGGATAAGTTATAAACCCTTAGGTAAAGAGATAGGTAGACCTTTAATAAATTCCTCTTTAACTTTAAGGAGACGCTTTTATAAGTAGTAGGAACTATAGTATAAAAAGATAGTATAAAGCCTATATAGTTATAAAACTTAATTACGCTAGCCTTATAAGTCTTATAAAGAGAGATATAAGAAGTATATATAAAATATATAAAGGTAAAATTAAAAGTAAGGGGTTAGATAAGTAAAGTAAAGATATTTAATTCTTATAAAGGTAGTAATTATAATAAGGGAGTAATTATTATATTACTTTAATTATCCCTAATTTTTTTATTTAACGCTCTTTTTTATACTTATTTAGTATCTTAATTAATAAAGAAGATCCTACTTAAAAAGGCTATTAATATCTTCTTAACTACTAAGCTTTTTACTAGTTTTTCCCTTCTTTTCTAGCTATTACTAATATATCTATCTTATCTCTTACTATTACGAAGTATAGTTTAATTTTATAGTTCTTAGAGATATCCCTTAGTAAGAAAGACTAAGAATACTAAAAATACTTAGTATAAAAGAAGGAAGAAGGAGCTAAAAAGAGGTATAGAAAGAAGGGTAAGGGTATAAGGGGAAGTATAAGTAGCGATAGCTTCTTATAAAAGTAGTAAGAGATAAGATAGATATACTAGTAACGGCTAAAATAAAGAGGAAAGACTAGTAAAAAGCTTAGTAGTTAAAAAGATATTAATAGCTTCTTTAAATAGGATCTTCTTTATTAATTAAAATACTAAATAAGTATAAAAAGGGGCGTTAGATAAAAGAAAGAAGGATAATTAAAGCAATATAATAATTACTCCCCTACCTTAATTACTACCCTTATAAGAATTAAATAGCTTAGCCCTACCTATCTATTTACTTACTTTTACTTTTACCTTTATATATTTTTTATATACTTCTTATATCTCTTTATATAAGAGTTATAAGCCTAGGAGGAATAGTATTCTTATACCTTCTAGCTACTATAAAAGGCACTTTTCTTATATCCTTTTACCCCTCTTACTAGAAAAGCCGATTTTTAACCGACTTTTCTACCCCTTCCTTTATAACGATCTTAAAAAATAACTCCTTTACTATCCCTATAGTCTATATAACGATTCTTATAAAGCCCTAAGATTAAGATAAGTAAGTAAAGGAGCTATAGGCTTATATAGATAGAACTATTTATAATTTAGTCTTCTTTAATAAGTAGGACCCTCTTAAGCCCCCTCTTTAAATTAGGGCAACGGATTTTATAAAGGGAGCTTCCCTTTTCTCTAAGCTAACCTCTATATAATAAAGAGCTTTTTTTACTACCTTAGGTAACTATAAGAGTTACCGTAAGGAGTACCTCTATAAGACGAAGCTACTAACTATTATATATATAGCTATAACGGAATCTATTAGTACTATAAAGCTAGTCTCTCTTTAAGAGGAAGAGACTCTTAGGTAGTAGCTTTTAAAGCTCGAGACCTTAATAGCTCCCTCGAGGGGCTATATAACTAACTATATTAAGAAGACCTATATAGTATACTTAGGAGCCTTTTTTACTTAGAACCTATTAGCTTCTTTATAGCTAGCTAAGTAAAAAGAAATCCTTAAGAAAACTAACTAATACTTCTTAATAGAAGCTCTTTCTAGCTAGTAGCTATAGGATATATCTCTACTAATAAAGCTTATTAGTAGCGGTTACTTAACTATCTTTTAAGAAGCTAGCTAGGAATTAAATAAAGAGGCTATTAAAGTATAATAGTAAGTAGTTTTATTTCTTTATAGCTAGTACTCGACCTAGATAGTTCGACCTATAGCTATTATAGCCCTTATTACTACGGCCCTTACTATAGCTATTATAGCTATTGCCCTTTTAGCTCTTTCTCCTTTAAAAGTATTAATACTATCTTTAATAGCTACCCTAGCTCCGCTTCTTACTCTAAGCCTAGCACCGGTCCCCTTAGATAGACTAGCTTAACTAGTCCCTTAATAGACCTTTTAGTTTATTAGTCGAAAAATTAAGGAACTAGTTAAAATCGAACCTCTTTATTAAAATTAGTAATAAAGGGTAAAAAGGGGGGGGGTTTTAAGTAGACCTTTTAAACTAGGACGAGGATTCCTAAAAGAAATAAATAAGGAGGAATCGACTAACATACTAAGTATATAAAAAGCCTTATTAGTTAGAAGACTACTAGTAGGTCTTTAAGGAAAACCGACCTAAAGGAATTAACCTTTTAAAGAGGCTATAAGAAATAGTATAATAGTCTCTTAAGGAGGACCCCTTATTATAAAAGAAGATAGACGAGATTTAAGTTACTAAGAAATAGTAACTAACGCCGCTACCTTTATTTAAGCTATAAATTTAAGGAAAGATCGTTAGTATAGTAAATCCGGCCTTTATCTTCCTTATAGATTAATAAGGCTAAGACTAACTATTAAAGCCCTCTAGTTATCCCCTATAAAAATTAGCTATCCTTAACTATAGTACTTCCCTTAATATCTATAATATACTCTTATAATTCTAGTCCTTTAAAAAGGTATAAAGGGAATACTATATTACTAGGGAATTAAGTATATAGATAAAGGGATATAGAAGGGTAAATTTTACGATAAAATTACCTAATAGGTCTATATAAATTCTTCGACGAAAAAGGGTAGCTTTTTACCCTTAATTTTTAATAAGCTTAATTTCCTTCTACTTTCTTTAAGAGGAAGGAATCTGTTAAGATATAACGTCTAAACCTACTAAGCTAGTCTAGAAATATTAGACTATTAGGCTTATTAAGGAAAAATTCGGATAATTTATTCTTAAATTATAACCTATCTTTAAGAAGGAATCTCTTAAAAAGTTAGCTTTCCTTACTTAAAGAAGGGTAGGATCTAAGGACCCTCTTTTAGTAGCTTAAGGAAACGGCCTTCTTTAGTATATATAACTTAGTTACCTAGGCCCCCTAGCTTTATATAAGCTAGGCTAATAATAAGGCGTACGAATAAGGGGCCTAAAAACCGTTAAATATAAATATAATAGCTAAGGAAAGACTAAGAGACGAATTTCTAAACGAACCCTTTTATAGCTAGACTAGCTATATAAGGAAATTTAGGTCGACTAGACTAATATCTCTAAGGATTAAGAAAGCTTTATTAAGGTAATATTTTTTATAAACGCTTTATTAAGGATAGTTTTCCCTTATTTCTTATAGACCTACTTAAGTAAGTATAACTAGTCTACCTTTTAAGACTTTATTAACTAAATAAAATCCTACTTTAGCTATAAGGTAAAGAAGATATAGTATAATAGAGACCTATTTATAAAAGATATCTTAAATTAGTATCGAAAAACGAGTATTTTACCTTTTCTATTAGTATTAAATACCTAGGCCTAAAATAAAGGGGTAGAAAGATTAAGGGGTATAATAATAAAAAGGGCCTATATAATAAGACTTATTATAAAGCTTCCCTATAACCTTTAAAGGGAAGTTATTAAGACTACTTATTACTTATAAAACCGGACCCTTAAAGGGACTATATAAGGAATAGACTAGAAATCCCCCCTTAAGCTCTTTATAAAGAAGAGAGCCTTACTAGCCTACCTTTATACTTATAGCTATAAGGTATATACTATAACCGCTAATATATAGCTAAAAAGGAAGAAGAAAAGAAAGCTTAATCCTAGAGCCTTTATTAGTTACCTTATTAGTTATAATTCTATAAATATCTTTTAGATCTAGATTGCTTTTCTATAAAAGGTTATTTTAACTAAGGATATAAGTTTTAATAAATCTAGCTTCTTTTATAAAAAGAAGGATTAATAGCCCCTCTTACTTTTATAACGTTAGCTAATTTAAAAGATCTAAATCGCCCCTTCTTAATAGTCTTAAAAAGAGGTCTTAGATAAGGAAATAAAAAAAGAAACTAATATTAAAGTAGTTAAGGATAATATTAACTTTAAAGAAGAAAAAGAAGAAGCTTATAAATTAAATAATCTAGATAAAGAAAGAGACTATAATAAAGCGGTAAAGCTAGAATACGCTTACCTCCTTATACCTCCTCTTATATAAAAAGAAGATCTAAAAGTAGCTTTTTTAGTTAGTCTTCCTTTCTTAACCTTTAAAGGGGTAGGAAAAGCACCTCTCTTAAAGGATTACCTAGCTACTTTTTTATCCTTACTTTAAGAAGTAAGGGAAGGTTTAGGGCTTAATATAGTTATTAAAGAAGACTAACCTCTCTTTTATTTTAATCGTTTTTCTAACTTCTATCTAATACTTATAAAAGATAGTTCTTATAAAGTATTTATAGTAGGCCGGCTCTTTAAGCTATAGCTATTAGTAAGGAAGGTATATAAAAGAGACCTCTTAAACCTACTAATAAACTAAAAGAAGCTAGAAAGACACTCTTTTAAAGACTAGTTTTTCTAGGCCTAGAAAGACTACTTAGCTTTATATAAAGAGATAGGGTCTTTTAAAGAGGTCCTTAAGGAAATAGTAAGAGGAAAATAAGTCCTTAGCTATAAGTAGGTCTTTATCTATAAGACTAATAAATATAGCTTCCTTTAAAAGTATAAAGCCTAGCTAGTTATTTATAGGAATTAATAGGAAAAGGGGCATCTACTTACTAAGGTAACTACCTTAGTAAGTATATATTTTTAGACCCTTATATCTATAATAGTAGAATTCGACCTTAAACTTAATTAGATAGATATAGTTAATACTTTTATTAACTACTTATTTAAGGAAAAAGAAGAAGTTATTTATATATAGCTTTTACTAAGCTTTTAATAGCTAGGAAAGGTTTTATAGCTATAGAAAGGTTTATATAGACTATAAAGATTACCCTTTCTTTAGTAATAGTATTTAATAGGTTCCCTTAAAAACCTAGGCTTTAAGAAAGTCCCTTAAGAACTATATATAATATAAAAGGGTTAAATTATAGTTTTCTTTTATATTAACGATATTATTTAGGCTTACTTAAAAGAGGAAGAAGCTACTATAAGGGAGGCTATAAACTGCCTATAATATAAGTATAAGATAACTAAGCTAAGAGAGCTAAAGTAGTTCTTAAGGATATAAATCCTTTAAAATAGGTCCTAATAAACTATTAAGCTTACCTAAGACGCCTATATTAATAAGGTCGCTTATAAATTCCTCCTTACTTCCCTTAATAAGAAGCTTCCCTTTATACCTATATTAAATAAAGAGCTTTTACTTAATTTATCCTTTAAAGCTAAAAAGTAAGAAAAATACTAATATTAATAAAAGGTAAGCTCCTTCCTTTTTTTAGCTACTTCTACTAAACCGGATATCTCTTTTAAGGTCTCTTAGCTAGCTAGGTATAACTAGAACCCTAGGCCTAAGTACTAAGAAGTAATAAACTAAGCTATCCTTTATCTTTATTTAATAAGATTATATAGTCTATACCTAAGAAAGTAGGGAAGGAAATAAGCTACTAAAGTCTTCTTTTATTTAAGCGATTTATCCTTTATAGATTATTCCTTAAATAGAAAGAGCTTATAAGGGTATATTATATCCCTTTTTAAAGGAACTATTACTTAAAAAGCTTTAAAGTAAGCTACTATTACTACTTTTAGTATAAAGGTAGAGCTACTAGCTCTATTAAAAGTATTAAAAGAAGTAATTTTACTTAACTAGCTATTAATATCTCTATAACTATAAATTCTAACCTTATTAGCTATAAAATATAATAATATATAAACTATATAAATTCTTATATAGGAAAATAGTAAGCTATTAACCTAGCTATAGTATATTAATATCTATTAGTATTAGTTATACTATAAAGTTTAAAAAGGATATATTACTATTTATTAAATTCTAATAGTATTAATAAAAGCTAATAGTCTTATAAAGCCCTTACTAAAGTTAAAGCTAGCTATCCTTTTATAGTATATTAAGCTAGAAGACGTTAAAGAAAAGCTATCTTTAAAGGCTTACCTTAAGAGTCTATAAGAGGAGCTAATAGCTTATATAAGAAGGTAACGTTTATAGCTAAAGAAGATAGTAAAGGTTTTTCCCTTTTAAGGACCCCCTATTTAATTAGGGTTTTCCCTTCTAAGAAGGCCCCCTTTCTTATAGGACTTTCCCTTCTTTAAGCCCCTATTCCTTAAGTAGGTCTAAAAGAGCTTAGGGACCTAAAAGGGCCCTTACTTTCCTTAAGTAAAGGGAGAAGTATTAAGCTAAGAACCTCCTTTATAAGCTTACTAGCTTAAAGCTATATTAGCTATACCCTTACTATAAGAGTAGGCTATAGATAAAGGCCTACTTATAGCTAAGAACTTATTTTCCTCTTACCTTTTCTTTAAGGACCTCTTTAAAATACCTTATCTCTTTATATAAGGATAGGTTATTACGACTACGGTCTAGCGAACCGGGGGGACTAGTATATATTACGAGGATATATAACGTAGGAGCAAGGAATATTAGATAGACCGACGGGCTAATTAAGTTTAAAGCGACGGGTTACTCTAGCGCTCTAACGCTCTATAGCTAGGATCGTAGGATCGCTCTAGCGCCCTAGCGCTCCTAGGCCATAGGATTACCTAGTGCTCTCGGCGATCTAGGGAAGCTCTTAAGATATATAAGGAAGGAACGGAATACTCTTTTAGATAAATAGCTCGATAGCTTTTAATATAATTATTACGATCTCTATTATAATCTTACCTTTAATTCCGATTACTTAATTACCTAGTTATAGTCTATAGTCTATAACCTTTAACTTATTACTAACGTAATATATATATTATTGCTTAGACTACGCCCTATATAAAAGGGGGATTTAAATCTTTTAAATTAGCTAAAGTTATAAGAGTAAGAGGGGCTATTAATCCTTCTTTTTATTAAAGAAGCTAGATTTATTAAAACTTATATCCTTAGTTAAAATAACCTTTTATAGAAAAGTAATCTAGATCTAAAAGATATTTATAGAATTATAATTAATAAGGTAACTAATATAGGCTCTAAGATTAAGCTTTCTTTTCTTCTTCCCTTTTAGCTATATATTAGTAGTTATAGCGTATACCTTATAGCTATAGGTATAAAGGTAGGCTAGTATAGCCCTCTTTTTTATTAAGAGCTTAAGAAGGGATTTCTAGTTTATTCCTTAGGTATTCCCTTTAAGGGTCCGGTTCTATAAGTAATAGGTAGTCTTAATAACTATCCTTTAAAGGTCGTAGGGAAGCTTTATAGTAAGTCTTATTATATAGGCCCTTTTTATTATAGTACCCCTTAATCTTTCTACCCCTCTATTTTAAGCCTAGGTATTTAATACTAATAAGAGGGGTAAAATACCTCTTTTTTAAAGCTAATTTAAGATATCCTTTATAAATAGCTTTCTATTAAACTATATCTTCTTTACCTTATAGCTAAAGTAGGATTTTATCTAGTTAATAAAGTCTTAGAAGGTAGACTAGTTATACTTACTTAGGTAGGTCTATAAGAAATAAGGGAAAACTATCCTTAAAAAAGCGTCTATAAAAAGTATTACCTTAATAAAGCTTTCTTAATCCTTAGAGACGTTAGTTTAATCGACCTAAATTTCCTTATATAGCTAGTCTAGCTATATAAGAGTTCGTTTAGAATTTATCTCTTAGTCTTTCCTTAGCTATAGTATTTATACTTAATAGTCTTTAAGCCCCTTATTTATATACTTTATTACTAGCCTAGCTTATATAAAGCTAGGGGGCCTAGGTAACTAAGTTATATATACTAAAGAAGACTATCTCCTTAGGCTATTAAAAGAGGGTCCTTAAAACCTACCCTCTTTATAAGGAAAGCTAACTTCTTAAGAGATTCCTTCTTAAGAATTAGTTAGAATTTAAGAATAAATTAATAGAATTTCTCTTTAATAAGCTTAATCGTTTAATTCTTTTAGACTAGTCTTATAAGCTTAAACGTTATATCTTATAAGATTCCTTCCTCTTAAAAAAGGTAGAAGGAAATTAAGCTTATTAAAAATAAAGGGTAAAAAGCTACCCTTTTTCGTTAAAGAATTTATATAGACCTATTAAGTAATTTTATTATAAAGTTTACCCTTTTATATCCCTTTATTTATATAGTTAATTCCCTAGTAATAAGGTATTCCCTCTATACCTTCTTAAAGGACTAGAATTATAAGAGTATATTATAGATATTAAGGGAAGTACTATAGTTAAAAATAGCTAATTTTTATAAGGGATAGTTAAAGGGTCTTAATAAGTAGTCCTACTAATCTATAAGGAAGATAAATACTAGATTTATTATACTAATAACTTTTCCTTAAATTTATAGCTTAAATAAAGGTAGCGGCGTTAGTTACTATTTCTTAGTAACCTAAATCTCGGTTATCTTCTTTTATAATATAAGGTCCTCCTTAAGAGACTATTATACTATTTCTTAAAGCCTTTTTAAAAGGCTAACTCGTTTAAGTCGGTTTTCTTTAAAGGCCTACTAGTAGTCTTTTAGCTAATAAGGCCTTTTATATACTTAGTAAGTAGGTTAATTCCTTTTTATTTATTTCTTAAAGGAATCCTCGTCTTAGTCTAAAAGGTCTACTTAAAAACCCCTTCTTCTTACCCCTTATTACTAATTTTAATAAATAGGTTCGATTTTAACTTATTCCTTAATTTTTCGACTAACGGACTAAAAGGTCTATTAAGGACTAGCTAAGCTAAACGGACTATTATAGCCGGGCCTAAAGTAGAAGGCAGAGCTAGGGCCGGGCCTAGAGTAAAAGGTAGAGCTAGGGCTAGGACTAGGACTAAGGCAGCTATTAAAGATAAGGTTAAGGCTCTTAAAAGAAAAGGAGCTAAAGGGGCAATAGCTATAGTAGTAGTAAGGGTAGCTATAGTAATAAGGGCTATAGTAGCTATAAAGGTAGTAAGTTAAACTATCTAAGTTAAGTGCTAGCTATAAAGAAATAAGACTACTTATTATTATACTCTAGTAGCCTCTTTATTTAGTTCTTAGCTAGCTTCTAAAAAGATAGTTAAGTAACTATTACTAATAGGCTTTATTAGTAGAGATATATCCTATAGCTACTAGCTAGAAAGAGCTTTTATAAGGAAGTATTAGTTAGCTTCCTTAAGGATTTCTTTTTAATTAGCTAGCTATAAAGAAGCTAGTATATTCCTAGTAAAAAAGGCTCCTAGGTAAACTATATACGTCTTCTTAATATAGTTAGCTATATAGCCCCTTAAGGGAGCTATTAAGGTCTCGAGCTTTAAAAGCTACTACTTAAGGGTCTTTTCTTCTTAAAGAGAGATTAGCTTTATAGTACTAACGGATTCTATTATCGCTATATATATAATAGTTAGTAGCTTTATCTTATAAAGGTATTCTTTATAATAACTCTTATAGTTACTTTAGGTAGTAGAAAAAGCTCTTTACTATATAAAGGTTAGCTTAAAGAAGAAGGAAGCTCCCTTTATAAATTCTATTACCCTATTATAAAAAGGGGGCTTAAAAGGGTCCTACTTATTAAAGAAGACTAAATTATAAATAGTTCTATCTATATAAGCCTATAGCTCCTTTACCTACTTATCTTAATCTTAAATCTTTATAAGAATCGTCTTATAAACTATAAGGGCGGTAAAGGAGTTATTTTTTAATATAGTTATAAAAGAAAGGGAAGAAAAGTTAGTTAAAAATCGGCTTTTTTAGTAAGAGGGGTAAAAGGGAGCTATAAGGGATATAAGAAAGGTGCCTTTTATAGTAGCTAGAAGGTATAAGAATACTATTCCTCTTAGGCTTATAACTCTTAAAAAGAGAGATATAAGAAGTATATATAAAATATATAAAGGTAAAATTAAAAGTAAGGGGTCGGATATATAAGGTAGAGATATTTTATTCTTATAAGAATAGTAATTATAGTAAGGGAGTAATTATTATATTACCTTAATTTTCCTTTTTTTTTATTTAACGCCCTTATTTATACCTATCTAGTATCTTAATTAATAAAGAAGATCTTACTTAAAGAAGCTACTAATATCCTTTTAACTACTAAGCGTTTTCTTAGTTTTTCCCTTCTTTTCTAACCGTTATTAGTATATCTATCTTATCTCTTACTACCTTTATAAGAAGCTATTACTACTTTTACTTCCTTTTATACCCCCTCCCTTCTTTTAATACTTCTTTTTAGCTCCTTTCTTAAAACCTATTTTTTAGCTTTATTAGTCCCTCTTATTAAGGGATATCTCTAAAAACTATAAAATTAAGCTATACTTTATAATAATATAAGCTAGTTAATAAAAGTAATATAAAGCTATAAGTAAATACTATATTTTTAAAATCTTTATAAGTATATATTATATAGTAGTAATCCTTATAAAAAGAGATATAAAAAGTATATATAAAATATATAAAGGTAAAATTAAAAGTAAGTAGTTAAATAAGTAAGGTAGAAATATTTAATTCTTTTAAGGGTAGTAACTATAGTAAGAGAGTAATTATTATATTACCTTAATTATCCTTTTTTCCTTTATTTAACGCCTCTTTTTATACCTATTAACTATCTTAATTAATAAAGAAGATCTTACTTAAAGAAGCTATTAATATCCTCTTAATATTTTACTAGTTTTTTCTTTTTCTCTAGCTATTACTCTCGCGAAGAGAGATACGAGAAGTGCATAAAAATACACGAAGGTGAAATTGGAAGTAAGGGGTCAGACAGGCAGGGCAGAGGGATTTGATTCTTGCGGGGGCAGCAATAAAGGTAGGGGAGTGATTGTTGTATTTCCTTAATTCTCCTTCTTTCCTCTATCCAACGCCCTTCTTTATACCCGTCTAGCATCTCAATTAACATAGAAGATCCTGCTTAAAGAAGCCACTAATGTCCTTTCGACTACCGAGCTTTTTGCCGGTTTTTCCCCTCTTTTCCAGCCGATGCCGGCACATCCGTCTTATCTCTCGCCACCTCCATAGGAAGCCATCGCCACTTCTGCTTCCCCTCTTGCCCCCACCCTCCTCTCTGCACCTCCTTTCAGCTCCTTCCTCAAAACCTGTTTTTCAGCTTCCTAGGTCCCTTATGCCAAGGGATATCTCCGAGAACTGCGAAATCAGGCCACGCTTCGCGACACACCCCCTTAGCTATAGCCTGCCCTTATAGAAAGGGTAAAGCTAAATACCTAGGCCGGTGAGCGTATAGAGGAGGTCTCCGTCTACACTTATCCCCTACTCGAGAAATCCGGGTTTTGGCCCCGGGCTCTTTTAGACCTACTTTAGGAAAAGGGGCCTTAAGGAGGAAATTAAGTCCTGCAAGAAAGGGGGGCTTCTCTAAGGACAAGTCCCTAAAAAGGGGGCCTTTAAGAAGAACAAGTCCCAATTAAGCTAGGGGCCCTCCTCTAGGACAAGTCCTAATTCCTCTCTTCGGCTGCAGACGTCTCCTTCCTCCTGCGTGCCATTAGCTCCTCTCGTAGACTCTCAAGGCGGGCTTCTAAGGATAGCTTCTCTCGAACGTCTTCTAGCCCAATTTGCTGTAAAAAGACAGCTAGCTTCTACTTCGGCAGGGGCTTCGTAAGACCGTCGGCTTTTATCGATGCCGTTAGAACCCAACGGACGGAAATAAGCCCCCTTTAGACCTCTTAGCGTAACCAATGCTAGTGGATATCGATATGCCGTAGCCGGGTCGACAGCTTGCTGTTTTCCTCCGTAAGAATTCGTATAGTCTACGTGTTATCGCATTCTATAGCTAACGGGGACGGAATTTGCAGTCGTAACGATATTAGTAGCCGGCTAAGGAAAATCGCTTCTTTTGACGCTTCTAAAAGAGCTAGTAGCTCTGCCTCCGTACTAGAAGTCGTAACGGTAGCTTGCTTCGAAGCTCTCTAAGCAATAGTTCCTCTAAAAAGGGACATAATATACCCTTATGAGCTCTTTCTGTCTAAGGAATTGTCCGCAAAGGACGAATCGCTCGAACAAAGGAAGATTTCGGCAGCTAATTTCTTTCTTTTCTGCCCTCCTAGGCGCAGACCATGTGATCTCGTTGAATAGAGATAAAGGATAGCTCTGTCTGCTGCTTCTTGATGCCTAGGGCTTCTGTTGATATTGGTGTTTCTCTTGCTCCCTGGCTTAAAAGGACGGATCAGGCAAAAGCTCTTCGTCTAATATAGGCGTAGAGGGAAGCTTCTTTTCGAGGGAATTAGGGAGGAATTTATAAGCGACCTTATCGATATAGGCGTCTTAGGTAAGCTAGATTGTCCGTTGGGACCTATTCCTAAGGATTCGTATCCCTAGGAACCACTTTGGCTCCCCTAGCCTGGTTATCTTATACCTTTATTGCAGGCCTCGTATAGCCTCCCTAGCAGCAGCTTCTTCCTCTTTCGGGTAGGCCCAGATAATGTCGTCGACGTAGAAGAAGACCGTGATTTTACCCTTCTGCATTATACACGGTTCCTAAGGGACTTTCGTAAAGCCTAGGGCTTCGAGGGAACCTGTTAAATGCTGTTGCCAAAGAAGGGGTGATCTTCGTAGTCCGTATAGAGCTTTCCTAAGCCGTAGAACCTTTCCTGGCTGTTAGAAACCAGGAGGAAGTCGCATATAGACAACTTTTTCTTCCTCGAGTAGGCAGTTAACAAAGGCGTTGACTACATCCATCTAATCGAGCTCGAGGTCGAATTCTGCTGCTATAGCTATAAGGGTCCGAAAAGACATCCCTGCTAGGGTGGTTGCCCTAGTAGGTAGATCCCCTTTTTCCTGCTAGTTCCCGCAGACAACTAGCCGGGCCTTGCACTTTTAAAGGAAGCCGTGTTTATTAGTCTTATAGATAAAGACCCACTTATAGCTAAGGACCTGTTTTCCTCTTGCTTTTTCCTTAAGGACCTCTTCGAAAGACCCTATTTCTTCGTGTGAGGCTAGGTGGTCTTTCTAGGCCTGGAAAAACTGGTCTCTTAAGGGGTGTTTTTCTAGCTGCTTCTGGTTTGCTGGTAGGTCCGGGAGGTCTCTTTTATATACCTTCCTTGCTAATACTGGCTTGAAAAGCCGGCCTGCTATGAACGCTCCGTGGGAACCGTCTTCTATTAGCGTTGGGTAGAAGTCGGAAAAACGATCGAAATAGGGGAGAAACTAGTCTTCTTTCGTATCGGGCCCTATACCTTCCTTTGCTTCTCGAAGCAGGGATAAAAAGGCAGCCTGGTAATCCTTCGAGAGAGGTGCCTTTCCTACCCCCTTAGGGGTCGAGACGGGAAGACTGACTGAAAAAGCTGCTTCTAGATCTTCTTCTTATTCCGTAAGAGGAGGCGTAGGGAGGTAGGCGTATTCTAGCTCTACCGCTTTCCTATAGTCTCCTTCTTCGTCTAGATCATCTGATCTAGCAGCTTTCTCTTCTTCTTCTTCTTCGAAGTCGGCGTTATCCTCGACTACTTCGACGTCGGTTTCTTCTTCCGTTTCCTCGTCTAGGACCTCTTCTTAAGACTGTTAGGAAGGGGGGATTTAGATCTTCTAAATTAGCTAACGTTGTGAGTGTAAGAGGGGCTGTTGATCCCTCTTTCCGTCGAAGAAGCTAAATTCGTCGAAATTCACATCCCTAGTCAAAATAACCTTCCGTAGAAGAGGAATCTAGATCCGGAAGATATTCGTAGAATTATACCCGACGAGGTAACCAACAAAGGCTCTAGGATCAAGCTTTCTTTTCTTCTTCCTTTTTAGCTATACATCGGCAGTTATAGTATATGCCTTGCAGCCGTAGGCACGAAGGTAGGCTAGCGAGGCCCTCTTCTTCGTAAAGAGCTCGAGGGGGGATTTCCAGTCTGTTCCTTGGTTTAGTTCCCTAGGGTCCTTAGGGTCCCTCGGGGTCCGGTTCCGAAGGTAACAGGCGGTCTCAACGACTTCCCTCCAAAGGTCGTGGGGAAGCCTCGCAGCAAGTCTCATCGTACGGGCCCTTTCTATCACAGCACCCCCTAATCTTTCTGCCCCTCCGTTCTAGGCCTAGGTATTCGGTGCTGACGGGAGGGGTAAAATGCCCCTTTTTCGAAGCCAATTTAAGATATCCTTCGTAAATAGCTCTCCGTTAGACCGTATCTTCTTTACCTCGTAGCCGAAGTAGGATTTTATCTAGTTAACGAAGTCCCGGAGGGCAGACTAGTTGTGCTTGCTTAGGTAGGTCCGTAAGAAATAGGGGAAAACCATCCCTAAAAAGGCGTCTATGAAAAACATCACCCTAACGAAGCTTTCCTGATCCCTAGAGACGTCGGTCTAGTCGACCCAAATTTCCTTACACGGCTGGTCCGGCCGTATAGGCGTTCGTCTGGAAATTCGTCTCCTGGTCTTTCCTTGGCCGCAGTGTTCGCATTCGACGGTCTTTGGGCCCCTTATTCGTACGCCTTATTGTTGGCCTAGCTTATACAAAGCTAGGGGGCCCGGGTGACTAAGTCGTGCGTGCCAAAGAATGCCGTCTCCTTAGGCTGCTAGAAGAGGGTCCTTGGATCCTACCCTCCTAGCAGGGAAAGCTGACTTCTCGAGAGATTCCTTCCTAAGGATAGGTCGGAATTCGAGAACAAATTGACCGAATTTCTCCTCGATAAGCCCAATAGTCTAATTCTTCTAGACTAGCCTCGTAGGCTCAGACGTCGTATCCCAGAAGATTCCTTCCTTTCGAAGAAGGCGGAAGGAAATCAGGCTCGTTGAAAATCGAGGGCAAAAAGCTACCCTTTTTCGTCGAAGAATTCGTATAGACCCATTAGGTAATTTCATCGTAAAATTCACCCTTCCGTACCCCTCTATCCGTACGGTTGATTCCCCGGCAATAAGGTATTCCCTCCGTGCCTTCTTAAAGGACCGGAATCGTGAGAGTGTATTGCAGATATCGAGGGAAGCACCGGAGTTAAGGATAGCTGATTTTCGTAGGGGATAGTCGGAGGGTCCTAACGGTTGGTCTTGCTGATCCGTGGGGAAGACGAATGCCGGATTTGCTATACCAATGAATTTTCCTCGAATTTGCGGCTCGAATAAGGGCAGCGGCGTTAGTTGCTATTTCTTAGCAACCCGAATCTCGTCTATCTTCTTCTGCAACGAGGGGTCCTCCTTAAGAGACTGTTATATCGTTTCTTATAGCCTCTTTGAAGGGTTGAATCCTTTGGGTCGGTTTTCCTCGAAGACCTGCCAGCATTGTGATAATCGATGGCCTAGGGATTTGCAGGCTAGGCAGCCGTTTCGTCTAGTCTTTCGTTTCTTCGAGGAATCCTCGTCCCGATCCGGAAGGTCTGCTTAAAAACCTCCCCTTTTTACCCCTTGTTGCTGATTTTGACGAAGAGGTTCGATTTCGACTAGTTCCCTGATTTTTCGACTAACGGACTGAAAGGTCCATTGGGGGACTAGTCGGGCCGGTCTGACTGACGGGACCGGGGCCGGGCCCGGAGCAAAAGGCGGAGCCGGGGCCGGGCCTAGGGCCGCAGCTGCAGTTAACGACGACGTTGAGGCTCTCGAGGGAGGAGGAGCCGAAGGAGCAACAGCCGCAGCAGCAGCAGCGGGAGCCGCAGCAACAGGGGCTGCAGCAGCTGCAGGGGCAGCAGGTCGAGCCGTCTAGGTCGAGTGCTGGCCACGAAGGAACAAGACTGCTTGCTGTTGTACTCTGGCAGCCTCTTCGTCTAGTTCTCGGCTAGCTTCTCGAAAGATAGTCGAGTAACCGTCACTAATAGGCTTTATTAGCAGAGATATATCCCGTAGCTACTAGCCGGAAAGAGCTTCTGTGAGGAAGTATTAGTTAGCTTCCTCGAGGATTTCTTCCCACTTAGCTAGCCACGAAGAAGCTAGCAGGTTCCTAGCAGAAAAAGCTCCTAGGTAGGCCGTATAGGTCTTCCTAATACGGTCAGTTATATAGCCCCTCGAGGGAGCTGTCGAGGTCTCGAGCTTTAAAGCCACTGCCTAGAGTCTCTTCTCGAAGAGTGATTAGCTTTGCGGCACTAACGGATTCCGTTATCGCCGTGCGTGCAGTAGTTAGCAACTTCGTCTCGTAAAGGTATTCCTTACGGTGACTCTCGTAGTCACCTAAGGCAGCAGAAAAAGCTCTCTGTTATACAGAGGTTAGCTCGGAGAAGAGGGTAGCTCCCTCTGCAAAATCCGTTGCCCTAGGACGAAGAGGGGGCTCAAGAGGGTCCTGCTTGTCAGAGAAGACCAAATTGTGGATAGTTCTATCCACACGAGCCCGTAGCTCCGTTACCCACTTATCCTAATCTTAGGGCTCTACTAGAATCGTCCTACGGACCGTAGGGACGGCAGAGGAGTCGGTTTTCGTTATCGTTGCGGAAGAAGAGGGGGGGCAGAAAAGTCGGTTAAAAATCGGCTTTTCTAGTAAGAGGGGTAAAATGAAGCCACGAGGGATGCAAGAAAGGTGCCTTTTATAGTAGCCGGAAGGTATAGGAATACTATTCCTCCCGGGCTTATAACTCTCGCGAAGAGAGATGCGAGAAGTGCATAAAAATACACGAAGGTGAAATTAGAAGTAAGGGGTTAGATAGGCAGGGCAGAGGGATTTGATTCTTGCGGGGGCAGCAATAAAGGTAGGGGAGTGATTGTTGTATTTCCTTGATTCTCCTTCTTTCTTCTATCCAACGCCCTTCTTTATACCCGTCTAGCATCTCAATTAACATAGAAGATCCTGCTTAAAGAAGCCACTAATGTCCTTTCGACTACCGAGCTTTTTGCCGGTTTTTCCCCTCTTTTCTAGCCGTTGCCGGCACATCCGTCTTATCTCTCGCCACCTCTATAGGAAGCCATCGCCACTTCTGCTTCCCCTCTTGCCCCCACCCTCCTCTCTGCACCTCCTTTCAGCTCCTTCCTTAAAACCTGTTTTTTAGCTTCCTAGGTCCCTTATACCAAGGGATATCTCCGAGAACTGCGAAATCAGGCCACGCTTCGCGACAATTACTAGTATATTTATCTTATTTCTTACTACTTTTCTAAGAAGCTATCGCTACTTTTACTTCCCTTTATACCCTTACCCTATTCTTTATACCTCCTTTTAGCTCCTTTCTTAAATCCTATTTTTTAGCTTTCTTAGTCCCTCTTACTATAAGATATCTATAAGAACTATAAAATTTAGCTATACTTTATAATAGGTATAAGAGTCTTAACCTTAAATAAAAAATATATTATATCTATAACTATCGGCGATATTAACTAAGTATTATATATATAAGTTTATTCTAGCTACCTTTTTAAAGCTCCTTATATAATAATAATAATAATAGTAATTACTATAGTTTTATAATAACTTAGGCTAATAGTTAGACCTTATAAGTAGTATATATTAATAGTAACGCTATATATTACGTCGGCCGCTATTAAATAGATAAGTATATATATAAATTCGGCTTAAAAGGGTTTTAAGTCTATCTTATAAAGTACTATTAAGCTAATAAATATAGCGACTTTAATATATAATAAGATAGGGCTTAGGGAGGTTTCCTTATATAGCTAAAGGACTACTTATAAGTATATAAACTAGTTAATATATTATTATAACGATATTTTAAAGCTATAAAGTAAAGGAGAATAAAGTTATATTTATAAGCTTAGTTTAAGTAGTATATTTATTATAAATAAAGTATTAGCTGCTTATTAAAACTAATCGATAGCATTAATTAATATATATAAAGTACGCGATATACCCTTTTAAGGATTCTAAGTTAATTCGTCCTAAGATACCTAGATATCCTAAACTATAGAGGGAATTTTTATATAAGTAAGCCCTATACTAATACCGCGTAATTAGTTTAGCGGGACTTAAACCTTAGGCCTTTTAAGTAGTATATACTAAGCTACTTAAAAGAAGTATATATATAGTTACTAAGAAGTTCTTAGAAGGGTAACCCCTTTACCTATACTTATAATAATTATAAAAAAGGTAGTAGCTACTTATTAAATCTAAGTAATAACGTTAATTAATATATATAAAGTACGCGATAATATTAAGGGCTAGATACTATCTTTTAGCTATAGTATTTATAAGAGGTATAAGTATAATAAAATAAAGAGGTTAAATAAGGCTAATAATATATTAATTAAGATTATACTAGTAACTTATTTAAAAGTACCTAGAACTTTAGTATTAAATAAGAGGGAAATACTAAAGTACTTAAAGGAAAACCCTTCTTTCTTTTATAGCTAGTTTACTTTTATACTAAGTCGCGGTTATAATATATAAGAATCTTACGCTAGCTATTATAAGTATTATTTTAGTTAGTTAGAATTATATTAGCCTTATTATAAAGTAACCTTAAAAAGTAACTTTTTTATATATATAGGGTTTATAGCGTTAACTAGTAGTATAAGCGTTTTTAGTTAATAGTTAATTATATAATTATCCTTAACCTTATCTTATAAAGATATCTTCTTAAGCTCTACCTTATTTCTTTTTACTATAAGCCTTAGCGGGCTATTCTCTATTAATACCGGCCTTAAGCTAAGCTAGTAGTTATATTATTATACTAGCTTTATACTATACTTATTAAGTTACTAGTACTAGCCCTACGCTTTTATTTTCTTAGTTAGGGGGCTTAAACTAAGGTTAAAGGGAGGTCTTAATAAATTCGTTGCTAGGTTTAAGTAAGTAAGGTCTAATCTAGCTTATTTATAGCGGGGTTAAACTACTAGTTTATTTATAAGCGCCTTTAAAAGCGCTAATTAACTAATTAAGAAGTAGGTTAGTATAGTTTACTAATTTAACTAAAAATTAATTATACCCTTAGCTAAATTTAAGCTAACTTTAAAATTATAGCTAGTAGACTTCCTAGGTATATAACTACTATACTATAAGGGTGCTAGTAATATATTTATTAATCTTTTAAGAGCTATTATAAGAGCGGTTTTTAGTAATATTTATATTTAAAGTATCCTAAGTTTATTATTTAAAGCTATAGCCTAGCTATATATATAAAATATATTAGCTTACTTAGCTAAGATTACTTATTATATAACTACTAATAATAATCTAGAATTTTCGGCGCGTAATAATATAATAGAAACGTAATTTATAATAATATAATTATAAAGCCTTTAATTTCCTATTAAGAAACTACTAAACTATTAATTAATATATAATTTCTATATTAGTAAGATATAGCTCTTATCTTACTAGCTATAACCCTAAGTTAGGAAAACTTAGTATTTAAAGTAATTAAGTAAATATAACTAACGTTTCTTATAAAAAAATAAGAATAAAAAAGAAAAGAATAAAGTAATTTATTTTTTAGATTAAGCTTTATATTATACTATTACCTAGCTTTTTAGGTACCTAAGAAGTTATTATTATAGCTTAATAAATTAAGCTACTTTTAATATATAAAGGTATAACTAATATAGTTTTCTATATTAAAATATAAAAATCCCTTTTTTATAAGTAATATAAAATAAGTATAAATATAAATTTATTAGATTTTTATAGACTTTTAATTATTAGCTAAATAAAAAACACTTATAAGGTCCTTATAAAGGATTATTTAAAGGGCCTAAGGCCTTTTAGTTTTATTATATTATTACTTATAAATAGCTTTTAGAGCTATAGTAAGGCTAATAAGGGCCTAGACCCTTATTAGTAGTCCTAGCTAGCTATAGAGCTTAGTAGCTTATAGTTAATTAAGGAAAGGGTAGCTATAAAGGTAAAGATAAAGGAAAGGTTAGTTTAGTTCCTCTTATATAGTAATTTTCCCCCTTAAGGGCCCTAGGGCCCCTAGGTTACTCCTTTTTAAGTTACTTAGCTATCCTTATATTTATTTTAGCTAAGAAGGTTAAAAGGGCTTCCCTTCCTTTCTTAGAGCTATAAAGAATAAGTAAGCTAAGGGCCCCTTTTTATCTCTTAAAGGTTTAGTAAAGGACCTCTCTTTCCCTCCTATAGTTTAAGCACCTTAGGATAAGGTGCCTAGCTATATACCTTCCTTAGATATAATAGTAGTTATCTTAGTTTACTTTATTTATCCTTTTTAAGAAGGAAAATAAGAAGCTAGCCTTAAAGAAGAGCTAGTAAAAAGCTAAGAGGGTTAGCTTAGGCCTTTTTATAAGGTTATTTTTTAAGCTAACGGCTAAGCGGGGGGTCTTTTAAATAGATATATAGTACTTACCTAGGCCCTTAGCCCTAGGGTCTTAAACCCCTACTAAAACTAATATATTACTAACTTACTATCTCTATTAAAATTATATAGTACTATATAGGAAAAGTTAAATTTAAATCGGTGCTATAAGAAATAGTAATTAACGCCGCTACTTTTATTCGAGCTATAAATTTAAGGAAAAATCGTTAGTATAGTAAATCCGGTATTTATCTTCCCTATAAATTAATAAGACTAAGACTAACTAATAGGACCTTTTAACTATCCCCTATAAAAATTATTTATCCTTAACTCTAGTACTTTCCTTAATATTTATAATATACTTATACGATTTTAGTCCTTTAAAAAGGTATAAAGGGAATATCTTATTACTAGGGAATTAACTATATAAATAAAGGGATATAGAAGGGTGAATTTTATAATAAAATTACTTAATAGGTCTATATAAATTCTTCGAAGAAAAAGGGTAGCTTTTTACTATTAATTTTTAACGAGCTTAATTTCCTTTTTCTTTCTTTAAAAGGAAGGAATCTTCTAGGATATAACGTCTAAGCCTATAAGGCTAGTCTAAAAGAATTAGACTATTAGGCTTATTAAGGAAAAGTTTAGTTAATTTATTCTTAAATTCCGACTTATTCTTAGGAAGGAATCTCTTAAAAAGTTAGCTTTCCTTATTAAGAGGGTAGGTTCTAAGGACCCTCTTCTAGCAGCCTAAGGAGACCGTCTTTTTTAATACGTATAACTTAGTTACCTAGGCCCCTTATCTTTATATAAGCTAGGCCTATAATAGGGCGTATAAATAAAGGGCCTAACGACCGTCGAATATAAATACTATAGCTAAGGAAAGACTAAGAGAAGAATTTCTAAACGAACGCCTTTATAGCTAGACTAGCAATATAATAAAATTTAAGTCGACTAAACTAATATATCTAAGAATTAGGAAAGCTTTATTAGGGTAATGTTTTTTATAAACGCTTTTTTAAGGATAGTTTTCCCTTATTTCTTATAGACCTACTTAAGTAAGTATAACTAGTTTACCTTCTAGGACTTTATTAACTAAATAAAATCCTACTTTAGCTATAAGGTAAAGTAGATACGGTTTAATAGAGAGCTATTTATAAAGGATATCTTAAATTAACTTTAAAAAAGGGGCATTTTACTACTCCTATTAATACTAAATACCTAGGCCTAGAACGGAGGGGTAGAAAGATTAAGGGGTGCTATAATAGAAAGGGCCTATATAATAAGACTTACTATAAGGCTTCTATACGACCTTTAAAGGGAAGTTATTAAGACTGCTTATTACCTTTAAAACTAGACCCTAAGGGACCCTAGGGGCCTAAGGGACTATAGGGACCTAGAGACCCTTATTAAGACCTAAGGAATAAACTAGAAATTACCCCTTAAGCTCTTTATAAAGAAGAGGGCCTCGCTAGCTTACTTTTATACCTATAGCTATAAGGTCTATATAATAACTACCGATATATAGCTAAAAAGGAAGAAGAAAAGAAAGCTTAATCTTAGAGCCTTTATTAGTTACCTTATTAATTATAATTCTATAAATATCTTCTAGATTTAGATTCTTTTTTTATAGAAGGTTATTTCGACTAGGGATATAATTTTTAACGAATCTAGCTTCTTTAATAGAAAGAGGGATTAATAGCCCTTCTTACCCTTATAATACTAGCTAATATAGAAGATTTAAATCCCCCCTTCTTAATAGTTTTAAGAAGAGGTTATAGATAAGGAAATAGAAAAGAAACTAATATTAAAGTAGTTAAGGATAATACTAACTTTAAAGAAAAGGAAGCTACTAGATTAGATAATTTAAATAAAGAAAGAGACTATAGGAAAGTAGTAGAGCTAGAATACGCCTACCTTCCTATACCTCTTCTTATAAAATAAGAAGAAGATCTAAAAGTAGCTTTCTCTATTAGTCTTCCTATCTTAACCCTTAAGGGGGTAAGAAAGGCACCTCTTTTAAAGGATTACCTAGCTGCCTTTTTATCCTTACTTTAAGAAGTAAAGGAAGGTATAGGGCCTAATATAAAAGAAAACTAACCTCTCCCTTATTTCGATCGTTTTTCTAACTTTTACCTAACGCTAATAAAAGATAGTTCTTATAGAGTATTTATAGTAAGCCGGCTTTTTAAGCTACTATTAGTAAGGAAGGTATATAAAAGAGACCTCCTAGACCTACTAGTAAACTAAAAGTAGCTAGAAATATACCCTTTTAAAGACTAGTTTTTCTAGACCTAGAAAGACTACCTAGCTTTATATAAAGAGATAAGGTCTTTTAAAGAGGTCCTTAAGGAAAAGGTAAAAGGAGAATAAGTCCTTAGCTATAAGTAGGTCTTTATTTATAAGACTAATAAATATAGCTTCCTTTAAAAGTATAAAGCCTAGCTAGTTATTTATAAGAATTAATAGGAAAAAGGGGATTTACTTATTAAGGTAACTACCTTAGTAGGGATATCTTTTTAGACCCTTATAGCTATAGTAGTAGAATTCGACCTCGAGCTTAATTAAATAGATATAGTTAACGCCTTTATTAACTACCTACTTAAGGAAGAAAAAGTTATTTATATATATCTTTTACTAAGCTTTTAATAGCTAGGAAAGGTTCTATAGCTTAGGAAAGCTCTATATAGACTATAAAGATTACCCTTTCTTTAGTAATAGGATTTAATAAGTTCCCTTAAAGACCTAGGCTTTAAGAAAGTCCCTTAAGAACTATATATAATATAAAAAGTTAAAATCATAGTTTTTTTTTACGTTAACGATATTATTTAGGCCTACTTAAAAGAGGAAGAAGCTACTACTAAGGATACTATATAAGGCTTATAATAAAGGTATAAGATAACTAAGCTAAGGGAGCTAAAGTAGTTCCTAGGGATATAAATCCTTTAAAATAGGTCCTAATAAACTATCTAGCTTACCTAGGACGCCTATATTAATAAGGTCGCTTATAAATTCCTCCTTAATTCCCTTAATAAAAAGCTTCTCTTTATACTTATATTAGATAAAGAGCTTTTACCTAATCTATCCTTTTAGGCTAGGGAGTAAGAGAAATACTAATATTAATAAAAGGTAGTCTCCTTGCTTTTTTTCGCTATTTTTATTAGACCGGATATCTATTTTATAGTCTCCTAGCTAGCTAAGTATAACTAGAACCCTAGCCCTAGGCATTAAAAAGTAGTAGATAAAGCTATACTTTATCTCTATTTAACGAGATTATATAGTCTATACTTAGGAGGGTAGGAAAGAAAGAAATTAGCTACCGAAATCTTTCTTTATTTAAGCGATTCGTCCTTTATAGATAATTCCTTAAATAGAAAGAGCTTATAAGGGTATATTATATCCCTTTTAAGAGGAACTATTACTTAAAGAGCTTTAAAGTAAGCTACTATTATAACTTTAAGTTTAGAGGCAGAGCTACTAGCTTTTTTAGAAGTATTAAAAGAAGGGATTTTCCTTAGCTAGCTACTTATATCTTTACGACTATAAATTCCGTCCCTATTAGCTATAAAATATAATAATACATAGACTATATAAATTCTTATAGCGGAAAATAGTAAGCTATCGACCTAGGTATAGAATATTAGTATTTATTAGTATTAGTTACGCTAAGAGGTTTAAAGGGGACTTATTTCCGTCCGTTAGGTTCTAATAGTATCGATAAAAGCTAACGGTCTTATAAAGCCCTTACTAAAGTAAAAGCTAGCTATCTTTTTATAGTAAATTAAGCTAAAAGACGTTTAAGAAAAGCTATCCTTAGAGGCCCGCCTTAAGAGTCTATAAGAGGAGCTAATAGTACGTATAAGAAGGTAACGTTTATAGCTAAAGAAAAGGAAGAGGTTTTTCCCTTTAAAGGGCCCCCTATTTAATTAGGTTTTTCCCTTAAAAGAAGGCCCCCTTTCTTATAGGACTTTCCCCCCTTTAGGCCCCTATTTCTTAAGTAGGTCTAAAAGAGCCTAGGGACCTAAAAGGGCCCTTACTTTCCTTAAGTAAAGGGAGAAGGATAAAGCTAAGAACCTCCTTTATACGCTTACTATTATAAAGCTATATTAGCTATACCCTTAAGGGGCAGGCTATAGCTAAGGGGGTATATCGCGAAGCGTAGCTTGATTTCGTAGTTCTTAGAGATATCTCTTAGTACGAGGGACTAAGGAAGCTAAAAACACCTAGTATAGAAGAAGGAAGAAGGAAGAAGGAGCTAAAAAGAGGTATAGAAAGGAGGGTAGGAGTATAAGAGGAAGTATAAGTAGTAAGAGATAAGACGGATATACTATTAACGGCTAAAAAGGGGGGGGGGGGACCGGTAAAAAGCTTAGTAGTTAAAAGGATATTAGTAGCCTCTTTAAGTAAGATCTTCTTTATTAATTAAGGTGCTAGATAGGTATATAAAAGGGCGTTAGATAAAGGAAAGAAGGAGAATTAAGGTAATATAATAATTACCCCCCTACCTTTATTACTGCTCCTATAAGAATTAAATCTCTCTACCTTACTTATCTAACCCCTTACTTTTAATTTTACCTTTATATATTTTTATATACTTCTTATATCTCTTTTTATAAGATTTACCTTTCTTACTAAAAAAGCCGATTTTTAACTAACCTTTCTACCGTTTCCTTATAATAATATTAAAAAACGATTCCTTTACTACCCTTATAGTCTATAGGACGATTCTTATAAAGCCTTAAGATTAAGATAAGTAAGTAAAGACGCTATAGGCTTATATAAATAAAACTATTTATAATTTAGTCTTTTTTAATAAGTAGGACCCTCTTAAGCCCCCGTTTTATCTTAAGGTAATAGAATTTATAAAGGGAGCTTCCCTTTTCTCTAAGCTAACCTCTATATAGTAAAGGGCTTTTTCTACTACCTTAGGTAACTATAAGAGTTACTATAAGGAATACCTTTATAAGATAAAGCTACTAACTATTATATATATAGTAATAATAGAATATATTAGTACTATAAAACTAATCGCTCTTTAAAAGAAAGAGACCCTTAAGTAATAGCTTTTAAAGCTTAAGACCTTAATAGCTCCCTTAAAGGGCTATATAACTAACCGTATTAAGAAGACCTATATAGTATACCTAGGAGCCCTTTTTACTAAGAACCTACTAGCTTCTTTATAGCTAGCTAAGTAAGAAGGAATCTTTAAGAAAGCTAACTAATACTTCTTAATAAAAGCTCTTTCTAGCTAATAACTATAGGATATATCTCTATTAATAAAGCTTATTAGTAACGCTTACTTAACGATCTTTTATAAAGCTAGCTAGGAACTAAATAAAGAGGCTATTAAAGTATAATTATAAGTAGTCTTATTCCTTTATAGCTAGCACTCAACTTAGATAGCTCGACCTACTACCCTTATAGCTACTATAGCCCTTATTACTATAGCCCCCTTTACTATTACTACTACTACCTTTTTAGCTTCTCCTTACTTAAGAGTATTAACCTTCTTTAATAGCTGCCTTAGTCTTAGCCCTAGCTCCGCTTACTACTTTAGGCCTAGTTATATTAGTCCGTCTAGCCTAACTAGTCCCTTAATAGACCTTTTAGTTTATTAGTCGAAAAATAAAAGAACTTATTAAAGTTAAACCTTTTTATTAAAATTAGTAATATAGGGTAAAAGTAAAGGGGTTTTAAGTAAACCTTTTAAATAAAAATAAGGATTCCTTAAAGAAGTAGAAGACTAAATAAAATAGCTGCCTAGCCTATAAATCTTTATACGATTAGTTATTATAATACTAATAAGTCTTTAATAAAAACTAACCTAAAGGATTTAACCCTTTAAAGAGGCTATAAAAAATAATATAATAGTCTCTTAAAAAGGACCCCTTATTATAAAAGAAGATAGACGAGATTTAGGTTACTAGGAAATAGTAACTAATAATACTACTACCTTTATTTAAGCTATAAATCTAAGTAAAAATCGTTAGTATATTAAATTTAGCCTTTATCTTTCCTTTAAATTAATAAGGCTAAGGCTAACTATTAAAGCCCTTTAATTATCCCTTATAAAAATTAGCTATCTTAAACTCTAGTACTTCCCTTAATATCTATAATATACTCTTATAATTTTAATCGTTTAAAAAAGTATAAAGGGAATACCTTATTACTAAGGAATAAATAATATAAATAAAAGGGTATAGAAGTATAAATTTTACGATAAAAGTACTTAATAGGTCTATATAAACTCTTTAATAAAAAAAGGTAGCTTTTTACCCTTAATTTTTAATAAGCTTAATTTCCTTTTAACTTCTTTAAAAGAAAGGAATCTTTTAAGATATAACGTTTAACCTTATAAGGCTAGTTTAAAAGAATTAAACGATTAAGCTTATTAAGGAGAAACTTAGTTAATTTATTCTTAAGTTTTAACCTATCCTTAAAAAAGAACCTCTTAAGAAGTTAGCTTTCCTTACTAAGAAGGTAGGTTTTAAAGACCTTCTTTTAGTAATATAAAGAGACGGCCTTTTTTAATAAGTATAACTTAGTTACCTAGGCCCCCTAGCTTTATATAAGCTAGGCTAATAATAAGGCGTATAAATAAAGGGCCTAAAAACCATTAAAAATAAATACTTTAGCTAAGGAAAGACTAAGAGATAAATTTCTAAACGATCCCTTTTATAGCTAGACTAGCTATATAAGGAAATTTAAGTAAACTAAATAAATAATTCTAAGGACTAAGAAAGCTTTATTAATATAATGCTTTTTATAGATAGCGTTTTAAGGATAGTTTTTCCTTATTTCTTATAGACCTACTTAAGTAAGTATAACTAGTTTACCCTCTAAGACTTTATAAACTAAATAAAATCCTACTTAAGCTATAAGGTAAAGAAGATATAGTTTAATAGATAGCTATTTATAAAGGATATCTTAAATTAGCTTTAAAAAGGGGTATTTTACCCCTCTTATTAGTACTAAATACCTAGGCCTAGAACGGAGGGGTAGAAAGATTAAGGGGTGCTATAATAAAAAGGGCCTATATAATAAGACTTACTATAAGGCTTCCTTATAACCTTAAGAGGGAAGTTATTAAGACCGCTTATTACCTTTAAAACTAGACCCTAAGGGACCCTAGGAGCCTAAGGGACTATAGGGACCTAAAGACCTTTTTTAAGACCTAAGGAATAAACTAGAAATCTCCCCTTAAGCTCTTTTTAAAAAGGAAGGCCTTACTAGTCTACCTTTATACCTATAGCTATAAGGTATATATTATAATAACTAATATATAGCTAAAAAGAAAGAAGAAAAGAAAGCTTAATCCTAGAGCTTTTATTAGTTACCTTACTAGTTATAATTCTATAAATATCTTTTAGATCTAGATTCCTTTTTTATAAAAGGTTATTTTAATTAAGGATATAAATTTTAATAAATCTAGCTTCTTTAATAGAAAGAGGGATTAATAGCCCCTCTTACTCTCTTAACGTTAGCTTATTTAAAAGATCTAAATCCCCCCTTCTTAATAGTCTTAAAAAGAGGTCTAAGATATAAAAAGAAAAAAAGAAATAAACGTTAAAGTAATTAAGGATAACGCTAACTTTAAAAAAAAAGAGGATTCTATTAAATTAAATAATCTAGATAAAGAAAGAGACTATAAGAAAGTAGTAGAGCTAGAATACGCCTACCTCCCTACGCCTCCTCTTATATAAGAAAAAGATCTAAAAGTAGCTTTTTTAGTTAGTCTTCTTATCTTAACCTTTAAAGGGGTAGGAAAGGTACCTTTTTTAAAGGATTACTTAGCTACCTTTTTATCCTTACTTTAAGAAGTTAAGGATTATATAGGGCCTAATATAGTTATTAAAGAATTTTTATTTTATTTTAATTGTTTTTCTAACTTTTATCTAACGCTTTTAAAAGATAGTTCTTATAAAGTATTTATAATAAGCTAGCTTTATAAGCCTTTATTAGCTAGGAAGATATATAAAAGAGACCTCTTAGACCTACTAGTAAACTAAAAATAGCTAAAAAAACACCCTTTTAAAGACTAGTTTTTCTAGGCCTAGAAAAACTACCTTGCCTTATATAAAGAGATAAGGTCTTTTAAATAAGTCCTTAAGAAAAAGGTAAAAGGAGAAAAAGTCCTTAGCTATAAGTAGGTCTTTATCTATAAAACTAATAAATATAGCTTTTTTTAAAAGTATAAGGGGAGAGGATGAGTTCTGGAAAAAACACTGGACGGAAGGAATTGACGACTTCAACAATGCCTCTCCCCTTAAAGAAGCTCTCTGGGACTTTGTTTCTTGGCGGGTCTCTCAGGCCTCATATCCTGGAGACCCAAAGGGAGAGAAGGAGAGGGACTTTTCGGTCAAAGAGTACTATCCTGATGCGCCAAAGTCACAGAACATCGGCCAGTTCATTCTCGACGACACATACTACCCCAAGCTCACGTCCCGGGCTCTACGCACGCGTGCCGAGTCAGCCCCAGCCGCCGCCCATTCTCTCGTCCACATGGTTTTCGTCAAGGAAGGCGAAGGCATTGTCAACGGTTGGGTTGAGCAAGGGGAAGCTTAATTTGTAGGAATGCGAGAACGAGCTTTGTCGAATACCACGTGATGGAAGCGACTTGGGCGACAGAGGGAGCTGAGCAGATTTCGTCGGTGCCCGACAGCAGACTTGCAAATAGATAAATCAAATCAAATCCGGGGTCCAATTTGATTTGATTTGGATAGCAAAATCATGGATCTGATTTGATTTGATTTGATTTGAATCGATTTGGATCTCATTTGGATATCTGGATAGCCCCACTTTTTTTCCACGACAAAATACATTGAGCCGCTCCTATACCTTAAGGTCCGCTTTGATAAGGTCCGCTTTGAGGCGGCCTCTCTGAGCTGCGGCCATCTGTCCGGCAAGGCTAAATATTCTCTCCGGCTCTGAAGACATCGCCGGAATGGAAAAGAGGTCGATTGCCATTCGCGACAGGCGTGGATATTGGCGTCTGCGGAGAAGCCAGTACTGGATGGGATTGTCCACAAGACAATCGCCCGGATCGGTACTGCCCACCCATTCTGCGTACTCGTCACGCATGGAGGACGGTGAGGGCGCAGGTTGGGCGCCAAGTTTCCTAATTGAGGTCATGAAGTCATCTAGGTCCGTTGTCTTCCTTGCAGCTGTGGGCTCCTCGGGTATCGTATCTTGCTCGACCGCGAGGGTTCGGTACTCCTCCCATATGCGCCATTGCAGCAGTCAAGTGCAGAGCTGTCCCATTTTGGCCATCGGCTACAAATATCTCCCCCCGTAATATGGCAGATGCACCCAAAGATATATTTCACGATCAAACGTGTCAGGTAAAACACAAAAAGAAAGCTTGGTGACACGGCCTGGAAAAGCAACTGCCCGTAATTAGCGACCACTCTAGGCCAGGCAGGGCTGGCTCCCCAAAACTATTGGCCCAGGTCGCCATTGTGGGGCGTATCCAAATAATCAGATATCCAAATAAATTTGGGTGTTGCGATTTGATTTGATTTGATTCAGCGCAGGGGCAATTTGATTTGATTTGATTTGGATTAATTTGATTTAATTTGATTTGATTTGATTATGATTTATCTATTTGCAAGTCTGCCCGACAGTGCTGAACCGGCATTGGTCATGTCAAGCCACAGCTTTCAAATCTTATCCAGCCAACCACAGTCAGTAGATGAATCTTGAATCGATGCTTCCTTGACCTGAGTGGACAAGCAACGTTGTGGTCTCGTGATTGTGTCTGCGTTGCGGTGCGAGAGTCGATAGCGGAGAGGTAGGTATGTGAGAGGCCTGGCACAGCTCTTGGATCTCTTGAAGACGAGGTACCGGTGGGCAAATGTATGCAAAATCTGGCCCGCATGTGAGATCCAGTGATGTCTATGTTGAAGACGACTTGAACGAGACATCTTTTGACACGCATCAGGAGTTGACGCTGGCAACCGGTCAGGGGTTCTCAACCTGCGCTCGTGTTGTTCCTCTGTATCCGATGTATATATCTTCATTTAGTCCGTTCTCACATTAAATGTCCCGCTCGGCTGTCCCATGGTTTCGGACTTTCGGTAGAGGCTGGTTTGTGGCTAAAGCTGATGGATTTGCATGCAACAAAAGCTTCCTCGTCATCAAATGGATGACTAACAGCTCTGCCAGAAGTTAAGGTAGGTAGTTTCCGTGAATATGTATCTTGTACTTGGTACATGGACATGGAGATTTCGGACTAGCGATTCGCCGGCCGTACAGACGTAGCGTAGCGTCTCCTTGTTTCAAGAACTCGCCATGTAATTTAATGGAAATCGCGACATTGCGGCCACGCGAGGACCTCATACTCTGGACGCCGCCTCCCCCCTGACCGCCCTCGTTTGGGCCCCGTCTCGACACTGCAGGCCCGAGACATGTCCATCGCCTCCTCGATCGCGGCGACTCGCATGACACGATGCTTCTTCGCAGCTCCCTCGTTTCACTGATCGGACTCTTTTCAACAAGGGCCCTCACGTTGCTCGACGATGGCGACTTGCGGCACATCCCACCTCCCGGCGACGACTTCAACATCCTCACGGGCAAGCTCCTCGCCCCTATCTTGATCCCCCGCGTGCCGGGCACCGAGGGCTCCGTCACCACCCAGCGACACTTTGTCGACTTCTTTAGCAACAATCTCCCCGAGTGGCAGCTCGTCTGGCAAAACTCGACGTCCAAGACTCCGGCCACGGGCGACACCGACGTGCCCTTCTCCAACCTCATCTTCCGCCGTGATCCGCCTGGCGCGCGGGTCGGTAAATTGTCCAGATTTACCCTCGTCGCCCACTTTGACAGCAAGCTGCAACCCACGGGCTTCATCGGTGCCACCGACAGCGCAGCCCCCTGCGCCATACTGCTTCACGTGGCTAGGAGCATCGAGGACGCGCTCAAGGCCAAGTGGGCCGCCGGAGTTGCCGATGAGTTGGATATTCCCGAGGGCGTCCAGATCATCTTGCTGGATGGCGAGGAGGCTTTCGTCAGGTGGACAGACACCGACTCCCTCTACGGAGCAAGGTACCCAATCCTCTGCCATCTCAACCCCCTTCTTGCTGCTGACATGGTTGGACCAGATCGTTGGCCGCCGAATGGGAGCCGCGTACCAACCCTGCCATATCCATCTACCAATCGCCGCTCGATTCCATCAGCCTTTTCGTACTCCTCGACCTCCTCGGCTCCAGCGGCCCTAGCGTCCCGTCGTACTTCTTGACGACACACTGGGCCTATCGAAGCATGTCGATAATAGAAGGTCGCATGCGCGAACTCGGCCTTCTTGAAAGCAACCCGCCTACGCACTTCTTACCGGAGGTTAACAAGACGACGCAAGCCTTCTCGAACTGGAGAGCAGTTTCCGATGATCACCTCCCCTTTATGCATCGTGGCGTTAACATTCTGCACATCATCCCGTCCCCGTTTCCCAAAGTCTGGCACAAAATGGAGGATGACGGCGAGCATTTGGATTTGGCGACGGTTCGAGACTGGGCTAAGATTGTGACTGCCTTTACAGCACAGTGGATGAAACTCGAGGGGTACATGAACACGAACAAGACGACGGGCCGGGCAGAGGATGAGGCGGAAAGGGGGGGAGAGAGGGGAAAGAAGCGAACTGGCAGGCGCGGCGTTTCTTGATGAGCGAGCAGCGGCGTGGCAATGGCATATCGACTCAGTTTCTGGGAGGCGTCTCTGGCGAACCGGCGGTGCTTTGGCTGGCTTCATCATGTTCCTTTATAGCGGGCGGGAAAAGCGGCGTCAATATGCAGATATCAGGGGTCATGTACTTGATGGCTACAGATCAGTGTACTATATCAAGAAGAATTAAATAGAGGTAGATGACGCTTTTCGGCTGTCTGCAGCTGGCAACAGTAAAGGGAGCGCTACACAGTGACTATGCGTTATAGACACTGTATGCACTAGCCCCCACCACCAATCAGCCTGCTCACCCAATGCAACCACGTAACCATCGCGGCAAGCTGCCAAAGCTGTCCTCATTCAGCCTCGCTCCCGCAATCGCCCTCTCGCCGCAGACCGCAATGCGCTTCCCCACAGTCTCGACGCTGCTGGCCCTCGCCGGCGCAGCCACTGCCGCATCGTCATGGACCTTTTCTGACGCAACCGTCACCGTGTCATCCAAGGCTGGCGGTGACGTGGTCGACAAGTGAGCTCCCTCCAACCTCGCGCGACCGCCTGTTCTTTTGTACAGAGGCTAACCTGGGGAACGAATGGCAGGTTTTCGGGTACTGAGAGAGTCAAGAACGCAGTCAAGCTGGGACATCAAGATACCATCAAGATATCCTTGACGACCAAGGAGGGCTCCAAGCCGAAGCGCCCGCACCAGGCCTTCCTCGTCATCAAGGAGTCGTCGGGCCTTGAGGCTCCCTTTCCCTTGACCGTCAAGGAATCTGGCAAGGGAACGGTCCGGATTGTGTGTAACGCTTCGCCCTGCTCGGCCACAGAAGATAGCTAACGACGAGACGACAGACCCAGAAAGACCTCCCCGTGCAGCTCCTTCGCTCTAAGTCTCCCCTCGAGGCCAGCCTTATCCTAGGCTCGACCGGGTCGACGGCGGGCTCCGTGACACGCGTCTTCGACATTTCTCTGAAACTCGACCCCAACGGCCCCGCACCGAGCTACGAAGCTCCTTTCCCATACGGTCCGCTGCCTGAGATCCACCACGTCTTCCGCGACGACCCCAAGAACCCGCCCAAGATTGTCTCGCTCGTCTTCTCGTTGGCTGTCGTGGCCACCGTGCCAATCCTCTTCGTTGGTGTACGTTTTGTGCTGCGCGTTCTTGTCAATTTGGCCCAGGTCGCAACGCCCCAGGTTCCTCAACATTAGCGCTAACTCGCTCTGTAGTGGCTCTTGCTCGGGGCGAACGTGAGCCATGCTCAGAAGGCCCTAGGCAGCGCCCCAATTTCCCACGCCGTCTTTTTCGGGTCCTTGGTAGCCATGGAATGCGTCTTCTTCATGTACTACAGCAGCTGGAACCTGTTCCAGACACTGCCAGCAATTGGCATCGTTGGCGCCGCCGCATTCCTCAGCGGAACAAAGGCCCTGGGCGAGGTGCAGCGTCGACGCGAGGCGGGCGAGAGGTGAGCAACCAAGACTGGTTCGTCTCACCGACTCCCCAAGTGTGGGGGTTGCGTGCGTCATGCGAGGGGGGATGACGGATGGCTTTGCCGCGGACTTCGGAGTCCCCAGCTCCTTTTCTCCGCCATGCGCAGGGTCATGGGGGCCGTGCGCGAGCCCGTGTTTGATGTTCGGACGACTGGGAATGTATTTCTAAGACGCATGGCATGTCGCCGGGCCAAGGCTATTGGGGAACGTGAATATAAAACGATTGATTCGCTCGCAGTCGCATGTGAGTGCGGAGAGAGGGGAAGACGCCAACTGTTCCTCTCCCGCCATATGCTTGCCGACAGCTGCCCTTGCCTGGGGAGCTACTGAAATACCAACCAATAAGTCCGGATACGACGACGTCGAGTCCTTCCTACGAAGACGCTCGGCTCAAGTGTGAATAGCCGGCGGCCTCGACGCAAACATGCCCAGCAGGTGAGTCGGCTCTTGTTCTCTGCCACCGTCACCTCCCCCTCTCTGCCGTCCTTGGCGTCCCTGGTCTTCCTCTCTCCTCTTTTCGTTTCCGTCTGCTGACGCCCCCCATGCCCAGATCATACCGGGAACCGTCCGTCGACGAGACTCTCAAGCATCCGGCCTACCCCGGCGCCGTCTGGGCGCTAGAGCCTCACCAGCATGGCAAGCTGCCCGTGGCAAAGGGGCGCGGCGGGCCCATCAACATTGCCTGGGAGATTCACGGAGACGGGCCCATCAAGATTGTGGTGCGCCTCCTTGCTATGACGTGCTGCTCCGAGATGTCTGTCCTCGGAAGACGGCCTGAGTCTCCACCCATCCATCCATGGCCTTGGGTATTTGGAATAGGGTTTTGTGGCTGACCTCGCGGCCGCCGACTAGTTGATCATGGGCTTGGCGGGCGTCATACCGTCGTGGCAACGGCAGACACTCTATTTCGGGCACGACCGCGGCGAGCGCTACTCGGTGCTCGTGCTCGACAACCGCGGCATGGGCGCCAGCGACAAGCCGCTGATGCGCTACTCGACGAGCGAGATGGCGCGCGACGTCATCGAGGTGCTCGACCACGTCGGCTGGACGGCGGCCCGCCAAGTCAACCTCGTCGGCATCTCCCTCGGCGGCATGATAGCCCAGGAACTGGCCTGCGCCGTGCCCCAGCGCGTCCAGTCGCTGTCGCTGCTGTGCACCTCGGCCCTGCTGCGCGGCGAGAGGCCGCCGGCCCACGAGCTGGCCAAGCGCCTGGCCATGCTGGCGTCCAACGCCGAGGAGCAGTCCATTGCCGACACGACGCGCCGCATCTTCGTCGCCGACTGGCTCGTCGCCCCCGACGACGAGGTCCTCCCCTCGCCCGCCACCACGCCGCGCTGCGGTCCGCCCCGCGGCTCCCCGCCCGGCACCGAGTACCGCCGCTTCGACTCCAACTTCCAGCGCTTCCAGGCGCAGGAGCTGGCCAAGCGCCGCAACGGCTACAGCTTCACCCTGCGCGGCTACCTGTGTCAGATGATGGCTGCCGGCGGCCACCGCAAGTCGGACGAGCAGCTGCGCGCCATGGCCGACGCCGTGGGTCGCGAGCGCATCCTCGTCATGCACGGCACCGAGGACACCATCATTGCCGTCAAGAACGGCCGGCGCCTCGTCGATGTCATTGAGCCTGCCGACGCCCTGCTGGTCGAGGGCATGGGCCATGCGCCCGTCATGGAGAGGACGCAGTGGTTCAACAAGCTGCTGGAGGACCGGCTCGAGGCCTGGACCCAGCTCCAGAGGCGAGAGAGGCATGATAGCGTCATGAAGGAGGGATAGCTTCTTTTCGTATTATCTTCTTCGTCCTTTTTTTTCACGTTTCCTTTGTCGAGCGTCTGCTTCTCAGAAGGCGAGATGGTTACACTGTGTTTAGGCTCTCCCAAACGCTATCTACACCCTTTCAAACTCAGGATACTCGATCACTGGATTCATGACGCTTTGCGCGCATCATCAAGGCATCACCAGCCCAATCCCGCTGCAAGTGTCCTCGTCCAGCTGGTTCTTCTTGTTGACGCCCCCGGCAATGTGCTTCATCCTGTAGTTGAAGAGGTAGTAGTGCAACTGCCCGTCGCCCGCGCCAAACTTTTGCTGCTCCAGGAACAGGGCGTTGTCCATGAGCGTCAGCGCGTTGAAGACGTCAAACCTGGCCTTCTTGGCAAGGATGAGGGCGTCGTTGATGAGGCTGTTGAGGCGCGTCTTAAGCGCCGGCTTGTCAAAGGGCTGCGCGAGGCCGCTTTCCGAAGCGTAGTAGAAGAGGTAGGCGACGCGCAGGATGTCATGCTTGGAGTTGTTGATGACGGACGACTCGACGCAGAAGAAGGAGAAGAAGTCGGTGATCTTCTTGTCGTTATCCTGGCTAGCAGTCAGTACATGCGTGGACGGGAAATCTGAGCTCGTCTCTCTTCCCCTACCTCGACGACGTAGGACCAAATGGCTTGCTCGCCATCAGGCTTGGGAATAAACCAGTGGTGCGCCTCCTCGGGCGTAAACTCGGGCGCCATGTCGAATCGGGCCAGATATCGCTTCAGCAAGCTGACGACGCCGTCAATGTCCTTTTCCTTCATCTCGCGAAGACCCCTCGTGGACGTGTTGTCGGGCAGCGCATATTTGCGGATCTGGTACTGGGGCTTGCTCCCGGGCGGCAGGGGGCTGAAGCCGCAGTCGTTGAGCTTCTGCCAGTTGATGGACCGGTGGAAGTACCGGCACGTGCTGACGGGTTTGGGTAAGACGATGCCGGCCGTGTAGAGCCCCTGCCAGACACCGTCGAGGTTGCTGACGCGCGTTACCTCCTTGATGAGGACGGGGGCGAGGCGCTTGCCGCGGAGCTTCTTGTGGATGCAGAGGAAGTTGACCTCGGAGCAAAGGACCGTCTTGTCCCGGACGCGGAGGCGGACGGGGATGGCGGAGATGAAGGCGACGAGTTTGCGGGACTGGATGGCGCGGACGCCGATGTGATACTTCTTTTGCCAGCCTGGTGCCATCATGGCCCTGTGATATTCCCGCTGTTAGCTTTCAATCGCAAGACTAGCCGCCGCTGGCACAGTCGCAGCAGACTGGGTGCGCAACTGCGCCGAGGGGCTTTCAGGGGTGCGCATTACCATCGGAGAATGGATGGAGAGTAGTTGAAGCGAAACATGGCCTCGTCGTCCTCGACATAGTGGCCGTTGAGCAGCTCGTACACCTCCTTCATCTCCTCTTCGCTGCAGAGATCCACCTTTACCCACTCGAAGCCCGCCACGAGCGGCTGCGGCTCCTTGTCCACCTCGTCGACCGTCTGGATCCTCAGCGGGCCCTCCTCAATGGCCTTGTCCTCGTCGCCGAACCGGGGCACGGGCTGCGTCTGCCAGAACTTGTAGGCGCCCATGTCCTTGACGTTCTTGCCCGTCGACGCCAGCCCCGTCATGATGTCCTGCAGGTTCATCTTGCTGAGCATCTCGGCCGTCTGCTCGGGCGTCGGGTCCGCGCTGCCGGAGGCTTGCGACACCTCCTGGGCCAGGCTGGGGTTGAGCGCCAGCAGCTCCTTCATCTGCTGCGGCGTGAGCCCGCCGATGGCCTTTTTGATATCCGACTCCTGGTCCCCCGACTTGCGCGTCAGGAGCTCCTTGGCCTTGTCACGCTTCGACTTCTTCTTCTTCTTCTGCTTCTTGCTGCCGCTGCCGTCGGCCGTCGTGGCGGCTTCTCCTCCATCCTGCTCTTCGTCGTGGTCGTGGTCGTGGCCTTCGTCGGGTTCGGAGTCGATCTCGGCCTGCTTGCCCTTGAGCTTGGCGTCGGCCTCCTTGACCGCGGGATCGACGGGCTTAGACTCCTCGGATGGCATGATGAGTTGTCGTGGTGAGAGTCTGCAGCTGCTTGGTGGGGTTGCCGCGGAGGTTAGCTGTGCGGTTAGTGCTGCGGGGTTGCGGAGCTATAATAAATAATAAATGTCCACTAAAAAGCGTCCAGTCAGATGAATGTCTTTGCTCGTGTATGTTCGAGGGCCAATGAAAAGACCGCAGTTAAGTTTGGTATATCGTGGGCTTCGTCAAAGCTTGCAGGCGCCTGCGCGACGCCGAAACTCAACTTACAAGGCACAGGACAACACTGCCTCGATTCGTACTAAACGGCCCACCAAGACCTCGAGGCTTCAAATATTACATCTACAGTATGGCTGCCTTGACTAGGCTAAGCGGCAAAGCATGGTAAAGGCCCTGTGCGAAAAGAGACGGGCTGCTGCACGAAAATAAGTCTATACAAGTATATACAGCTCTCTCTAGTGTGGCGCATCGTCAAGCATAACTCTGCTGCACTTTGTTGACTTTGCCGGAGGAGGCGGCGGCAAGTCAGGCGGGATGAATAGCTTCAAGCGTACGCGGTCCCATGGTAGTCAAAAGACCTCATGACGGCCAGCGTAACCGGAGCGTAGCCCACAATGGGATCATGAGCTGGACAAGGGGCTTAGTAAAGGTACGGCAGGGAGCTACAGTAACACTCACCTCCATAAGGAAACAGCTCTTGTCGCACGATGATATCCGGGTCTGAAGTCCAGGTCGTGACAAAGGCATCTTTGCCCTTGTGCACCGTCCGCTCTTCTTTCCATGCAGCAAACTTGTCATCATCCACGATGCCGACCGTCTCGTTCGCCGCCGCCCGGAAGAGCTTGTCGTCTTCCGTGCACGGTATATCCCCGTCGTTCTTGGCATGGACCAGACTCAGGCGCAGTCTCGTTTTGGTGTGGCGAACAATGTTGGCCAGCCGGTCCGCCGAGTGCCACTTTTCCACCACAAACCGATCAAGCAGCCGCACAAAGGCCGGCCAGGAAGCGAATGGTCCCAGCAGGGGCATCAGCCCGCCGATGCGGTATCCGCTTAGCAGGGAGGCCAGGTCGCTGAAGCCGGCAACCAGGACGATGCCGGCGAACTCGACTCCCTTGACGGCGTACCTCTCCGCCACGCCGCTCACGACAGCCGTGCCGAGGCTGTGCCCGATCAGGACGATGCGACTGGGCGGGAGACCCGCCACGTTGATTGCCCATTCGACGAGCGCCGAGGCGTCTTGAATCAGGCCATCCTCGCTGGGAACGCCCGTCGAGTGGCCAAAGCCGCGGTAGTCGATCGCGACCAGGTGATAGGATGAAGTGTCGGTCAGCGCGTGGTAGGTGTCTGGCCGGACGGCTTGCGCAATGTGTCCCGCGTTCTGCTGATTGTGAGCTTCCTCCGGTTTCCGTCGCAGGGTTTCTCCCTCTCCTCGCTACCCTAAGCAGAATGCAGGATTCAATAACGTACACCGTGAACTGGCCACCGTCAGCGCGCGCGGGGAACTATCAGACGCGAGCTCTTTCGACTTACAGTAGAGAATCAGCCTGGCTTCCGGGTCTCCCTTCAGCAGCCGAAACGATTCCGTCTTTGCAAAGTCAGGAGAATGGCCCAGTGCTTGGCTCGTAAGCCTAGCTTCATTCTTCAGATACAAAGGCAATGGCGTGATGTGCCACGCGTAGACGCTTTCGCCATCGGACGTGGCCAGGGTAAAGGGCGTGACTTGGTTGCCTGACGTAGCAACATTAGAGAACGCAGTCCCGGCCCAGTTAGGTCGACCAACTTGCAAAACCCCATCTCTCGGGCCGGTTGACGTCGGCCCAGCGGAGGCTGTTTATTTTGTGTGCATACAGGGCGCTGTCGAGGCCGCGTCAGATTCTCCGCCTGCTCGTCCACGCAGCTGCCACTCACTGTTTCTGGACAAGGGGAGACGTCAACAGGCCAAGGATGATGATGTACAGGACATAGGGAGCAGCAAGAAGAATGGCGCCAGTCCAGAGAAGCACAGCTTGACGAGGCAGCGCCATGACGGGCCGGTGTATGCCTCGTGGCAGGGGTCGGAGGAAGCGAGGTGAAGCACGAGATGAGCAAGGATGAAGTTGCCAACATTGTCGCAATTAGGTAAGATGGTCGGTCCTCGGCTACCCTGTACACGGACTGGTTGACTTGCTTGAACACATAGCGTCATACAGGAAGAATCACGCCCAAGTTTGGACTTTGTGCGGGGAAATGATCCCATTCCTGTTAGCTGTGCTGTGTTCTCGTACTGGACACCAGTCTGCAGGCTTCCTCTCGAAGCTCATCCGCCATCTGGCGCCCTGCGTATGTAGGCATTTTACATGTCAAAGCAAGAAGACAAAGCGGACAGGTCTGGACGCCCTTCTTGACCACAATGTCGCCTCGGCGCCAATATGGGAACGGACCGTCACGACATCAACGCACCCAAGGACTTGTGGGCAGCTTGTCGCCGGCATCGGGGCGGCCAAGTTTGATGATGCCTGCAACGTCAAGGTACGGGGACGGGGTATTACGGATACCGCGTGTCTGCCTTTTCTTATCTTATCTTATCGCTGCAAGTCCCCTGACTCTGACAGGCGCTTGGAGCCGCAGTACCTCTTGCCTCGCACGGCGAGTAATGAAGCCGCCATTTTTCACGGTTGTACAAAGCCAGAGCAGCTGTGCTCCGCCGTCATTTGCCCGGCCAATCACGCGCCCGCATCCTCGACGACCTCGACCTCGACCTTGTCCCGCGTCCTTTGACCGGCCGCCGCTCTCTCTCTCGACCTCCACCTTGCCCTCCTCTCGCCATACGGTGCCCGCCGTGGACCCCAATCCCTCGTGCACTCTGCAGTGCCTCGATCGCTCGCTCGCCCCGTTGCTGCAATCCGCAAGGCTGCCTAGGCAGTCTGCTCACACGCGCGGCAGCTCGACCCTGCAAATCATTACTCCCCGTCATTCGTCTGCACCGCACAGCTCCTGTGCGCTCCGCATGGCGCCCTTATGATGCTTTGCCCGCCCCCCGCTCTCGCATAGTCGAATCTCGCCAAGATATCCGTCGCTGCCATGGAGAAGAAGAGGAAGCTGCCCGCTCGAGCTGCCGCCCGCGTCGAGCAAGCTGCCAAGAAGCGACACGTCGCGAGCCGCGATCATTCGTCGACGCCGACGCCCGCACAACCCGTCAGGGAACCCACGCCTCCGCCGCCCCCTCCTTCGTTGCCCACGTCGATTCAGGTCGGAAAGCCCCTGCCCACGGTCGAGGACGCCCAGTCTGGAGACCTGTCTGTTAAGGAATACCAGTCCATCTCCGAGAGGTAAGCAGTCCCATTACCCCGGTACGGGACATGTGCGGCTGAACAGGTTTCTCTCTTCCCCTTAACCACAGCGGTGTCCTCGCCGAGTCCCTCTCCCGGTCCCGCCATAAATGGATCAGCGAAGGCCTCTTCGAAAAGTACTGGACCAAGCCCTACAAGCGCAAGGGCGTCTTGCACGAAGACCCCAAGAACCCCCCAAAGGACAGCATGACCAGGGTTGGCACCGTCACCATCACCATCGAGCCGCACATCGTCGAAGCTACCATGTACGCCGTCAAGGCCTCCAAGCTTCCCCCCCCGCAGCAGCAGGCGCAACAGCCGGCTGGCCAGCATCAAACCCCTACGCAGCAGCCCAAGCAGCCACTGCCCTCTCCACCGATTCGTCCGGTGCTCCAGTACGGTCCCCCAAACGGCTCCATGCCTCCTCCGCCGACGCGCACGTCAGCAGAAGCCACGTCCATGCCTGCGGCCGCTACTCCAAAGCCTGCCGCGCCGCCCAGTCCAGCGACGAACCCATCTCAACCGTCTCCAGCGCCAACGCCTCGGCGTCAAAATGCTGCTTCGCCAGCCGATGCCTTGAAACCAACGTCTCCCCCTCTGGCTGCCAACAAGGTCACGTCAACACATGCCAGCCCTGGTGTCACACCGCGAGCCTCCGTGGCACCTTCTCCCGTGGCATCCGCCGCGGCTACGCCTCCCGTGACGGCGAGCCGGCAACCATCGAACCCACCTCCCCGGCAAGCTGTCGCCCCTCAAACGGCTACCACACCACTCGCGGCCCCCGGAGCCCATCCTCCGAACACCGGTCCGGCTCCGTCTTCCGCAGCTCAAAGGCCGGCGGCAGCTCCGCCGGGCCCCACGGCCCCCGCAGCCGCAAAGCCCGCAGCTAATGATCCCGTCATTGCGCTGCTAGCCCAGAAAGCCTCGGGCGACCCGGAGCTGCGCGACTTGATGAAGAGGGTGGCGGTGGGACAGGCTCGAGAGGGAGAGTTGGCGCAGTTTCAGAAGATTATCGACCAGCTCAACGTGGAATGCAAGCAGAAAAGTAGCCAGCCCGGCCCGTCTGCAGATGCGCTGCTCGTGGATGGCCGCACCGTCAAGTACTTTGCAGATGAGGTACGCACGATTCTGGACATTGTTCTCGCCTCCAACCCGAACCAGAAGTCTACGGAGCTACGGCCGCCGCCGCGGAGCGACCCTCTGGTAGTCCTGCTCGTCAAAACGGCTCTGGAGGATCAGAGGACCAAGGACATGATTCGACGCATTGCCGAAGGCCGGCCCGGCTTCACCGACGCGCGAGATCTCAAGGAAATTCTCGACAGGCTGCATCGAGACGCAAAGACGGTTCCCAAAGGACCCCCGCCTCCTGCACCGTCGCATGTCAAGCAGCCGACGCCCAACGGGGCGCCCAACGGCCATGCCAAGACTGCCAACTTCAATACCCCACAGCACGAGACTGTGCAGGCTCTCCGCTCCAAGGGACCCCCACCTGCGGCGAAGCCAGACATCTCGGCTGTCGTATTCGACTTTGGCAGCGGCGATCGATATATCTTCCCAAAGTACAGCGTACTGGAGTTTCTGCCGACGCAGAGTGGACAGCAGATGATTGCGTCATTCTTGATTGTTCGCAAGGGAAGCACGTCGGAGTACGGGGGAGATCCAGCTCTGGACTATTACCAACCCGTCACAATTCGCCTCTCCACCAACACCGGACGCCACTTGGAGAATCTGGCCAGGGTTGTTGCTTCGCAGGAGGAAGTGCGACGATACATGAACGATGTTATGGATAACATGACGCGCGCAGAGTACGTTTTACTGGCCATGCGACTACCGCGGGCGGAGAGCGATGGCGATCAGACCATGCTACACGCCGAAGAAGAGAACGGCTCGACGCCGAAATCTGAATCGGAGCCGGAAAGAGTCCAGCCGCCCAAGCCCGGTGTTTTGTGGGCATCTAGCTCGGCAAAAAAGCCGTTGGACGCGCCCAGCATCACCAAGTTGCAGGACTCGGAGCAGCAGAGCCAGCTGAAATATGAGCGGCTGATTCGATCGGTCGCGGAAAAGGACCCGGAGGCTGCATCATGATTCTTCATCGTTGGGTAGCGGGCGCAACAAACGTCCAAGTCATTGCCAGAAACCATTGGGCGGACATGAATAACCCCATGTACGGGCTGGAGTCGCAAGGACACTGTATGGACGGGGAGTTTCGGGGTTATTCATGAAGGACCCAAGCGTTTGGGCGAAAAGTGTAACTTGTTAAAAACTTGTCAAGCTGTGGTCTAGCTTGGGCGCGAAATCGGTTGACTGTCTCTTGGGAGGAACACTTCACGAGCCCAGGAGGTGCCGTGGAATGTCTCAGCCATGACAAGGCAGTCGACCACAGACGCGTTTCGATGCAAGCGTGCGGCTCGAGCGTTTCGGTCAATATAATTTCGGCTTTCTCTTGACAGCTTCGGCTCGCCCATCCCATAACTTGATCCTCAGGGGATCGCCATCGGTGATCAAGGGCCGGCGACGCTGAGCAGGGCGAGAGCGGTCTCCCACGGGCGGTCCATCAAGTACGAGGGCAGGCTGTCGTAGCCGCAAGCATCATACAAGAGTCCGACCAGGAGCTGGGAAAACGGAAAGAGTCAGCTGAGTCTGCAGTATGTTTGATGACGGGGTTGGCGCGGAGGTTGCCTAACAACGTGGTGTTGGAGGAGTTGGGAGGCGGCCAGCGGGACGAGGTCGGTCTCTGGGTATTCCATGGTACATCCTGAGCTCAGGGCGACGGCGGCTTTGCGCACCGCTTCGAGAGCCTGGAGCTCTTCAGTGAGTGTCGTCGGATGGGGGACGGGGCAGGCATATACTCATACATCAAAGTACTCGGACTTGAGCAACGGCGCGCCCCCGGACCGGAGCTTGTCCACCATGGCCTGCCACTTTGCCTACAAAGGATGGCATGCTTGTGTCAGTCTCTCGAGCCGCCTCGCCCTCTGGGTTTGCGACGGACGAGCAAGGGGCGCCCACAATAGCCTCGTCGGAGCGGTTGCACGCGGCAGGGGCACACCTCCGCAGCATCTTGAGCGCGCGGACCACATCCCCGAGCAGGACGCCGAGGGCCTCGACGTGGGCCGGCTCCGTGGCGTTCCCCCGGGGCAGCAAGAGGGGGTTCTCGCGCGCAAAGGTGATGCTGTCGTACTTGGGGTCGTGGCGCCACTGCCAGCTGGTGTGGTTCCGCGCCCACTCGTCGATGGGGTCCAGGTGGCCCGGCTGCCGAGGGGCGGCCGCGCCGAGCGTGAGGGTGCGCCCGGCGAGGAGGATGAGCAGCGAGGCCCTGAGCATGGCGTGGTGTGGTGGTGGTGTCTGGGCTGGTTTCGCTTTCGTGCATGGCCGGATGGCGGAGGCTTTCTGGACGGAGCTTGGCCCAGGGGCGAGCGGTCAAGTTCTCATGGAAACACCGCGTACGTTTGCTCTGTTCTTGGTTCACTTCGTGCGATGCTGAGCAGTACTTCAGGGCCCGGAAGGGGATGCTCTTGGCTCGTCTTCGCCTCTGCCTCTCGTGCTCCGGGACGTGAATTATGCTCGGCTGTCTCCAAGCCTCAATGGATTTTTCATAGTCCATATCTTGTACCACGATGGGCCAATGTCGATTACACCAATGCACAAAATTATCAGCCCATACTTCAAATTGTGTGTTGGGAAGGCTAATGCTTGGCCGTCGGTCGTCAAGCCACGACGGCCGTAGCCCTCGTACAGCTCGGACGCCCACAAGGCAGGAAAAAGTCTCCAAAATGGCTTCGACCACTGTTTACAGACTCCGGAAGGCAACAATTCCCGCTTCCAATGCATAAAGGTACTAAGTCGACGCGTCAGCGCACCCAGCATCGGATCCAGCCTGGGCCGGGCGCAAGCCCATCACCACCACATTTTGTGTGGCATGGCGCTGTGATGGCTGAAGTCATTTATCAGAACCAACAGGTTTGCGCCCGCCAAACCTCTACTTCTGGGACTTAGCGTATGGTGCTGCTTGCGCCATCAAGCCTGGGATACGCCTCAGAACTCTGCGAGTGGCGTCTGATTAGGGTTCTGGAGAGAAGCCGGCCTCGTATATAAGACTTGGACTGGGGGTACCACGACCTTTTATTCATCTTTCCCTCCGTCATCTCTCTTCGGTCGCCGAGCCTTGGTTCCCCATATCGAGAACTCGAGACACACCGCAAAGATGAAGCCAGCCGCCGTGTTCCTTCTTTTCACCTCGCTCGCCTCTGGGGCCATCGTGCGAAAACCCGCAGTCAACCACCAGCCAGGCACGCACTGGCTGTCCCAGCGAGACGTTTCGCCGCCTCGCGTCAGCCCCGACAAGCAGGTTCCCCAGGGCCCCCCTGACGAGACCAAAGTGGCCAATGTCAAGAAACCAAAGTTCTTCTGGAAGGTTCCAGCCCGCTACACGGTTGGCTGGCCAGGCTCGCTCTATCTCGACGCCTTGTACAAAAAATGGATCGGGCTCCTAGTCAGGTCGAGGATTCGAGAGTTCAACCCTTTCAAAGACGTTTCGCCCGACAGCACCCTGAAGCATCGCATCAACAACAGGGGATTTTGCAGCACTCTTCGAGGCCTGGGATGGATCGCCAGCGGCCTGACGCGACATGCGACGTCGCTTCAGCACAGCAAGATGCCCGCTGCGGCCGACAACAAGACCCGCCCGACGGTGGTAAGTGTCTCGCTTCCCGGGTCCATGGGCCTATCAGCCGGCCCGTCGTGCTGACAGGATTCAGCTTTCTTCCCGGATGATAACGAGATGGAGCGGGCATCTGAAGACACTGCAAACTCGGCTGTCACGGACAGAGTCCTTCTCAAACCAAATGCTCAGCGCCTCGTGCTATGTCGATGTACGTTTCCACTTGGTCGTCATAATAACACACCCGCCCTCGGTCAGGGGAAAGAAGGGGCTGATAGCGATTATTATAGTACGTAGAGAAGGTTAGCGCATGGCTCGTGGCCTTGCGCAAGCTGGCCGACAAGTTTGACAAAATGGACCCGACGCGTCAGGATGTCAGCACGAGCTTGAAGAAACTTGCCATGGCGCACCTGGTATGCCATGAAAAGACTCTTTGCCGTCGGAACAAGGACAAGACGGACGCTAACCGAAGAACAGGGCGTGGCGCGATTGGTCCACGACACCGACAAGCCTCTCATCAACGAGATAATCCCGGATAAGGACACGACTGGATCGGCCGAGACGCTCAAGTCCGAGTACAAAATGAAAGCCGGCCAGCCCCTTCAAACATGGGTCAAGGACAGCGATCCAATCTGTCCATTGCCTAAAGGAGGGCTTTTTCAAGAGACAATTATGGCGTGGCGATACGAACTCAAGAACGAGACAGAGGAAGATAAGGAGAAGGCATACAAAGCGTCGTGGATCATGGAGCCGAAGCCGGAACACGAGGGCGACGATGACGATGACGATGACGACGAGAAGAACAAAAACGCTTGGATGCTCAAGATAAAGCGACAATCTGCTGACCTCGACAATCACGACTCGTCGAGCATCGAGGTGACCCAGCCAGTCCAGAAGAAGGAAGAGGGAAAAAATGTTCCCAACGAGGAAGAGGCCGGCTCAGTCAAGGCAAACACCGAGGATTGCGGCGAGGATGTTCCGTCCAACTCGACGGAGAGCAAGCCGTCCGGATCCGCGGTCAATATGAAAATCATCAAGGGGATTTACAAGGTCCTCGTGCCAGGTTTTCAGTTCTGGAACGTGTAACTCTGGGACAGCACACACGCACCGACGGCGGGCCCAGGGGGTCAAAGGCGGGCGGGCACCGGAGACAGGACGCAAGGGCCGGAAGCTCTCACACGAGGAGATTGTAAAGGGATTGCAAAGAGGCTGGTGCTCGACTCGGTTGAATTTTTTGGGTGCATGGAGAAGCGGCGGTGCCTGTAGGTCGATTCCGGCGACGAGAGAAGGAAAAGCTGCAAGTTACAAGGGTAATATTGGTGTTGCCAGAACCAAGCTCAGGTAGGAAGTAATGCAGTTGGATTTCTTTGTTCCTTTACGTTCGGTGCGGTGTTGGTTCTGCTCGGCGGCCGCCTGCGAGGATGCCGAAGGAGTTGACGAAGCACCGAGTGCACCAATAGAAGAAGCAAGGCTAGGATCGTCGACGGCCTGGGCATTACATAATGGAGATCGGCTTTGCCTTGTTCGGCAGGCTTCTAGACGCCAAGACGCCAGCAGCGTGCGTGTAATTATATGTGGGCCCCTGGCTGGCATCCCGGGTACGTACTTGGCACGTACATCATCATCGGCTTCCGCCAATCCATCATCATCTCACCTCCAAGCCTCGCCTCCGTCCTCGTTCGGTGCCTGTCGTCAGGACATAGCAAAGAACGCATCTTCAGAGGCATGAGCCTCGCATTGGCCGCTTTCCATGGGCCAGACGCTGTCAGACGAGCAGCCGCGCCAGCGGTCGCGCGAGGAGCTGACGCATGAGCTCGTGAGCTTGCCGCCTCGGGTGGCCTGGCCATGATCACGGCTCGCTAACCTCTTTGCTGCTTTAGGCGCACAGGTTCAAGAACAGGTGCTTCACTTCACTCGAGTACTACTCGCTCAAGGATGTCTTCAAGACCCTCGCCGACCACCAGGGTTCCGTGCGATACCTCAAGGAAGACACAATCGCCCGCTACCTGGAGATCCCGGATATCCTCGGCGCTTCCCCCGTCGTCTTTCAGATGGTCTCGTATCTCGGCGCCTTTCCCTTCCTTCAGGACGCCCCCGTTGTGCTCGAGCTGCCGCACATGATCATGGTCATTGTCATCATGACGGAGCGCTATCGTCGTGTACTAGCCAAAGGCTCCGCAGACAGAACCAAGCTCTTCTTCAAAGGCCTGGCCGTATTCGACCGCAAAGCCTCCGAGATCCGGCCTGCTTCGACGTCGCCCAATCAGCATAATACAAAAACGGCCGGCCCGTCGGGCGCCCTGGGCTATGCCATCGATGCGGCCGGCGACGACGGAGCTAACGGCAGCACTCACGACTATGGCTATGCCGACGACGAGGACGAGGACGACGACTTGGTTCTCACAGCATTTGAGCTACTCGACGTGTCGGAAGCAGTCAAACAGGGTGCCACCCCCGAGTTTCACACCGCCATGATCCCGACAGATAACTTTCGGAAGCTCTTGATGCTCCTCCTCCTCGCTGCGCCCTTGGACCCGCAGGAAAGCCTATCGCAGTACTCGAGCCGCGTGTCGGACAATAACCTCGAGCAGCTGCGATCGACAGCCGAGAACATGCTGGCCTCATTTGTCGACGCCGAGTCATCCCCGGGGATTAGATACAGATTCTTCAAGACCATTATTCCCATCCTCTTCCCCAACCTGTTTACCGGCTTCAACGGCCTGTTTGAGCACTTCCTCTTCTCCAAGAATCTAGACTTTTCGAAACACAAGGACGAAACGGGTACCGCCCAGCCCGTTGCAAAGAAGGCTGCGCAGCCTTTACTCCCCGACAAGGGCGAGATCCTCAACGACCATGTGCTATCGCAAATCTCCATGTTCCTGCCCGGTTCCTCACTGTTCCGGAGAGTCAGGCTGCTCTATTCCGGAAACGACGCAGGCTTCTCGATGGGGAGTTTCGAGTCCAAGGTCTTTCACTGGAGGGCGCCTACGATTGTCTTGGTGAGCGGGACTCGCCTGGGTGATGTGCCGGACAGCGGCCAGGAGGCATCCTTTGCCGAATCCCTGCCCTCCAAGAGATTTCCTCACGGCACCAAGTCCAGCCGGGTCACGTACGGCGTCTACGTCCGAGAACCCTGGAAGCACACCCACAGAGCGTGCTTTGGGGATTCGGAAACCGTCCTTTTCCAGCTGGAGCCCATTCACGATGTGTTTCCCGCGTCGACCATCAACACCGACTACGTAGCTTTTACAAAATCCCCCGGCAATCAATCGTACCTGTCATTCGGCTGTCCACATCCGAAGCCCACCCAGTCGAATCGCAAAGACGGCGTGTTTGCCCTGGGAGCCGTGTCCCTGCTCCTCAATGACTCGTTCGAGTTTGGCGTCTTTAATCACGACTATAAATCCCGCGGCGGGGCTTTCCACACGAGTGTGACGAGAAAGTTTGACTTTCAGGACCGCTTCCAGATCGAGAAACTCGAGGTCTGGGGATGCGGGGGGGACGAGGAGGCCAGGGCGCAGGCGTCGAGGTGGGCTTGGGAAGAGAGGGAAGCAGAGGCCCGGCGGAAAATCAACCTTGGGTCTGGGGATATCGACGCGGACAGGGCGCTGCTGGAAATGGCTGGTCTCATTGGCGGCGCGAACCGGAGCGGGGGATCCATGGTGTAGACTTTTTGTTCAATGCGGCTCAGAGAAGCCGGAGGAAAGGAGGGCGTTTCTCTTGTGCCTGACTACCTTTACCCGTACGTTCCGAACTGCGGTGCGTATCGTACCAAGACGACGGTTAGAGGTTGTGCCACTGAAAATGCATGGCATACGACACAGAGTAGATTTTGTACAGTCTCCGGGGCAACATGACAAGACGTTTGCCACGTACCCCTCCCCTTGAGCAATTGCAACCCTCCCATAGGCGGCCCCGTCGCGAAACGTCGTGAACAAAATCCCATTATGGCTCCCTTTTCTCGGGTCTGATCTCTGCTGCCGGCTTTGAGCCGCCCTCGTCCTTTTTGTTCGAGGCAATGACCTCGCCGATGGCCCCCAGCGAGCTCTTTGGGTTCTGCTTCTTGGGCGTCGTCTCCTCTGTGGCTTTGGCGTCCACCGGAGCCGACTCCTCCTGCGCCCCATTCTCTCCCCGCGGCCACAAGCCCATCTTGCCGAGAGCACCCCCCGTACCAGGCCGCGCTGTTTCTTCGGGCGTCGTCTCAGCGTTCGAACTGGGCAGTGGTTTCTGCCTCCGCTGCTCGAGCCTGGCCTTGAGCGCCTTGTCCTCCTCGTCCCGGACCTCGAGCTCGCGAATCCACTTGATGCGCTTCTCCTCGGCGTCGCGCTGTTCCTTGAGCTTCTGGAGCTCCTTTGTCTTCTCACGATCTTTGCTGTAGTACATGCTGCCGGCCACCATGGCGACGACAGTGAAGCCCTGGGCGGCGACTCGGGCGCGGAACATTTTGTTGGCCTGCTGGGAGTCTCCTCGGCGGAGAGCGCGGTAGGCGTTGACAAAGGCGAAGACGGTCAGGCATATGCCTGTTTAGTTCCGAAGGGCGGCGAGGTTAGAGCGGCTGGGGAGCGGCGGGACAACGAGCTTGCCAATGGGGGTTCGCACCGAGAGGGACGAGAGGCTCTTCCTTTAGTTTGCGGGTGACCTTTTGCATTGGACGCTCATTATAAAAGTCCCTGAGCGCAGCATGAGCCTATTGAGTCCGGAAAGACTGTTGGCCGCCAAAGGATGCGGCAAGCTCGATATGCGGCGTACATACTGGTTGCCGTCAAACGACGACGGCATGGAGCCGGAGAGCAGCGGCGGGGGCGGCGGCCTGTCTGCCATGTTGAAGGACAGCCCACCTGTTGCTTTCAAGGGCGCCTGCGACGGGGCAGGAGTTGAAGGAAGAAGGCCTGGGGGACGTTGCGTGAGCAGGTTGAGGTTAAGTACGAAGTACGAAGTACGACATCATAGACTCAATTATCTGCTCTCTGGTACAAGGTACTAGAGCAGCTCCAGCCCACCAATCAGCTTCGGTGGCTGCAGCCTGCCGGTAAGCGGGTGCAGACCCCACCCGCGGCCAAGGTACCCCGAGGTACCCTGTAGCCGGGCCTGTGCCTGTAGGACCTTACCTAAGGTGACATGCAAGACATGGATGAGGATGCCGAAAGGTCAACTACGAAATTACTTCCAAGCTCTCTTCTGCAAGCCCTCGGCCGCCTCCGCCCTGCGCATCACCCCTTTCTTAGACCCGCGGTTGAGAAAATCACCAACCGACTAGCCAGTTGGACAGACTGACCGCCCGACTTCCTTCTCCAGCGTAGCCCGCCAACCGTCGGCTTATTCGAGTCGAAGCTACCGTTGCGGCGCTAACTCTGCTCGCCCTCACCCATGACGATGCTATGAGGGCGGAGCCATGTGGCTGTCGACTCCCTCGACCGAGGCGCTAACGCGACCGCGACTGGCCGTGGCCGTTGTGTCTGCCGTGGCCGCCGTCTCCGTGGGATACTTGGCCTACCAGTCCCGCCGAGCCCAGCCTCTACCCGATGGCCCCTCGGGAGGCAGCCTGCAACGAAGCAACGCCATCCGACGAACGCCGCGCCGATCGCGAAGGAACAACCCCACCTCCAGCTCCTCGTCAGAAGCGCCCGGCGACGAGAATGTCGAGGCCAGCAACCCCCTTGCCGCCGACGCAGAGACGGTGGCCGACGTCGCGGCCCAAGAGTGGTGGAACGACCCTGCCGGCTTCCCGCCCTCTCAGCGCGCAGGCCACAACATTGTGAACCTGCTCTTTCGCGTCTCCGAGGACAACGCGCGACGAACCGGCTGTGTCCACCGAGGATGCCAATGTAATGCATGTGGCATGGTGCCCATTCGCGGAGTGCGATATCGATGCGCCAACTGCGCCGACTTTGACCTGTGCGAGACGTGTGAGGCCCAGGGCGTCCACATCAAGACGCACATCTTTTACAAGATCAGGGTCCCCGCCCCGCCCTTTGGCCCCAGACAGATGCAGCCCGTCTGGTACACTGGCGACCCCGACTCGATTCGCCGCAACCTGCCTAAGGGGCTGATTGCCAAGCTGACGCGAGACACGGGCTTTGAGCGGCCCGAGCTCGAGGCCTTTTGGGAGCAGTGGACATTCATGGCAAACAGCGAGTGGAGGGAGGACCCGGACGACCTGGGCGTCGCCATGGACCGACAGACGTTTGAGCGCTGCCTGGTGCCCACCGGCGGCTCGCGCCACGCCGCCCCAAACCTCATCCATGATCGCATGTTCTCCTTTTATGACTCCAACCACGACGGCCTCATTGGCTTCTCCGAATTCCTGCACGGTCTATCCTACCGCAAGCGCAAGGACAAGCTGCGCAAAGTCTTTGAGGGCTACGACATTGACGGCGACGGTTTCGTTAATAGACGAGACTTTCTCCGCATGTTTCGCGCCTACTATGTACTCTACAAGCAGATGCACAAGGACATCCTTGAAGGACTCGAGGACCAGCTTCGCGCCACCATCGAGGCCCAGACCGTCGTGGGCACTCGCCTGCCAATCTCCAGCCTCTTTGGTAGAGAGGGCAGACTCCCCCCAGGCGACGGCACCATGCGCTTCGAGGGGAAAACGTGTCATGGCGACGGAAGCATCGACGTCGATGACGGCTATCACGACGCCATTGTCGACAATCGCGGGGACACGGCGACCCGCGAAGACATCTTGACGAGCCTGTTTGCATATGAGACCTATCAACGGCCGCGCCGCCGCTTCGTTGCCCGGAGAGACACGGACACCAACTGGCGCACGGTGCGGCGCCTGAGCGGCTCTGAGACGGACCGGACGTACTGGGTTACTCTCCTGGAACCGCCCGCCACTCTGGATGAGCTGCCCGGCATCTTGACCGGAACTAACAACCCGGAGATGGAGGAGACCGACGACGAAGTGGACGAACAGGCTGATGAGGATGTCCAGGAGGACGAGCATGAAGACGGTAATGACCAATCCCAGCGGGACTCCGCTGCCGCCGCCGGCACGTTGCGAACAGACAGCGAGCGTCGGGCCAGGATGCTTTCGCAAGCCCGCCGCAAGGCACCAAAGTTGGAGAAGCGGCGCCGAGACATGGCGCGAAACCAGCTTCACGAGAGGTGGAAAAGGCGTCAATTCTACCTCGACGAGGAAGAGGGCGGCTTGGCTCCGGACGAGTGGGACAACGACGAGGACATCCTCGCGAAACTCAACAGGGCAGTCGAAGATGCACAGGCGGCCGACCAGCAAGCCGCCGCACCGGCACGCTCACGTTCAAGCTCCAAGGTTCGGTTTGCAGGAGAAGTAGATGACTATGACACGCGGTCTAACCCGTCTACATCGTCGCGCAGCGTGCCCGAGCGCTGGGGAGGGATGGAAATACCCAATGCCGAACGGGACGCCGGCAAGGAGATCCTCTACCAGGTGACGCAGCAAGCCTTCAATGAGCTGCTCGACACAATTTTCAAGTCGGCAGAGGACTTGGCAGTTGAGGCCGCCGAGACCAAGGAGCAACGGGAGAGGCACAAGGCCGAGATCGAGGCCATCGAGCTTGACGATGAAAAAGAGCGAGGCGCGAAGAGGCCTGATGAGGAGGGGCATCAGAGTCCCCGCTCCGAAGAGGCTGTTCACGGCAAATCCATTGAGGATCCGGACGAAGTCCCGGAAGATGGGCTGTCCGAGGATGACTACGCGGCTGTGACGGATGAGCCACGGCATGCGGTTGAGCTCCATCACTCGATCAACCTCTCCGACTTTACGATACCATCGGAATCGTCTGTCACCGGAGACGACGAGCTGGGGGAATATCGCGACCCGACGCTGCCCCAGTTCCGCCCCAACAGCTGGCCGGCTGCCAACCACAGCTCGAGCTCTCGACGATCTTACTCGGCAGACGTGACGCTGGACGACGTCAGCGACCAAGACTGGCAGCATCCGTCGGACTCGTCGACGGTCAGCGAGCCAGCCATGGAAACGCTGCGGCGGTGGAAGCTGCTCAACGTGGCCGAGGCCAAGGCGGCCGAGAGAGGCGGCTGGGGACGGCTTGGCTTTGAGGAGTTTGAGACGATTTACAAGAACCAGGAGGACATGGGCAACAGGCTCGACTACCTTGGCAGCTGGATCGACTTTTGCATCCCCTAGGTGAGACAGCGGCAGTTCCCCAGGCGTTGAGGGATGGCGGGGGGAGGCGGCGGCTGGCGCGGGCAGGTCCGGCGGCCACCGACTTTGCGCGGGCGATGGCGCTTTGTCGCACGTGGCGCGGGGGTGGAAGCTTTTTGTATGCAGGGAGGAGAAGGGTATTCACACTAACCAAGGCCCTTTTTGCGTTTGTCTTGCTCGTTTTCCCAGATGCCAATCTGTGGTCGATTGCTGGGCTTGCTCATCACAGGCCATGCGCCTAGAGGCTCGTCAGAGCCAAGGATAGGCCGAGGGATGCTGTATGGTGATAGTAGTAGAAGAGATGTCGCTGTTTCATGTGACCCTATAGATCCTAGACGCCAGCCCGACCAGTACAAGACCGCCACACCCCCCCGTATCGTCCCGGACAAGCCTCGATCTTTTCCGCCGCCCCAAACGCCACGCTTCCGACAAGGACGACTATACCAAACGGCGAAGACAGATTTACACGAGGACAGAGGAAAAGTGGTGAGAAGAAGTAGGGGTCATGGCCCCGAAGCCCCAGCATCGATGGCCTTGACAATGGCGTAGCTGGTGCCGGCGGCAAGGACGCCGATGACGAGGGTCTGGAGGGCGCCCCAGAGGCCGGCGCGGTGGTTGCGGATGGTCAGGTAGTTCTTTGCGTAGCCAAAGGCGAGGAGGGTGACGACGGTGACGGCGACGGAGACGACGAGGGCGTCGAGCACGCGGGGCATGAGGAAGTAGGGCACCATGGGGATGAGGCCGCCGAGCAGGTAGCTCAGGCCCATGGTGAGGCCCGAGAGCCAGGCGGCGTGGCCGTGGGGCTCCTGCATGCCGAGGGCGAAGTCGGCCCGGAAGCGCAGGCAGCGGCGCGGGTCGGCGGCGAGCTCGTCGGCGAGGGGGCGGGCGACGCGGGGGGACACGCCGTAGCGGTCGAGGAGGATGGCGCAGACGTCGTCGGCGGCGGCGGGGGAGCCGGCCTCGGCGTCATCGGCGCTGCGGTCGTGCTCGCGGCGCAGGGCGGAGCGGTAGCGGTCGCGCTCGGTGACGGCGGCGAGGTAGGCGCCGAGCCCCATGCTGATCATGCCGGGGAAGAGCTCTGCGAGGCCGCCCATGATGACGAGGCGCGAGTTGCCGAGCGACGACAGGCCGGCCGTCAGGGCAAAGGGCACGGTGAGGCCGTCGGAGAAGCCGATGATGACGTCGCGCAGGGTGTCGCCGAGGTCGAGCGAGGCGGAGAGGGAGGCGGATTGGCTGGCCGACGACGACGACGAGGCCTTTTGGGCAAGGGAGGCCGCGTCGTGGGCACTGGGCAGGGGTCTTGCGGTGGCAGGCTCGGCCGGGATGAGCGGCGAGGACTCTGTGGGAAGGGCCATGGTGTTTATGTGTGTGTGTGTGTGTGTGTGTGTGTGTGTGTGTGTGTATGGGCGTGTGTGTTGCAGTTCCAGCAGGTCGACGTCAGAGCGAGGGGGTGGAAGATCATGTGTGAAGGATGATGAGTTGGAGTCAGGGTTCGTTTATAAAGACCGGCCACTGATGTCTTTCTCGTTCAAGAGCGTGCGAAGAGGGAAAAAAGAGCAGCCGGATATGGTATGAAAGAGCCCGTGATGCTCACTCGTCTCGATGAGTACCGTGGTAAGAGACGACGGGACCATTTTATGCCCCCCCCCCGGGCCGAGCGGCGATCCAACGAGATGTTCCCCCCCTCGGCAGCCGTCCAATCCCAGCACGTCCAATTCGACTTGGTAAATTGGAAGAGGCGGTGGACTCGCTGCCAACGCCCAACCTGGCCGTGTAAGTCGACGCGATGCCTGGGAGAGGATTCAATGCGGGAGTGACGGGCCAATCGGAGTGCGTCTTTTAGTCATCGGCGCGTAAGCTGCTTTCCCACCCCGGTCGGGGCTGCGGGTCCAGCATCAACAAGACACAAAAGCGCAGTGTGGATGGTGAAGCTCGGTCTGAGAAGTGGTGCATTGGAGGGTTGGCGCACTTTGGCGGCTGTTTCTTGCTCTTTCTTCGGTTGCCGATGAGCTGATTCCCCGGGAGCCTTCTCTCAATTCATTTGTGCTTGGTGATGCGATACAAAGCTCGGCCATCTTGCAAAGCTGGGAAGACCTCGTCCCGGCAAGCACCTCGGAGACACACCGGATTCATGACGGAGTTCGATCTGGATTAAAGGCCTCGTCGTGTCGTGCCCTGGTGGGATGTCGGTCGGCCGGGCCTGAAATGCTCCATCCCGGTTCTCCCGTCGAGCCATGGGGCGAGTCTGTACTTGGAAGCCGTCGTCTCGGGGGAGTGGAACTACTCATCCCAACAGGCCAAGGCCATTGGCTTGGGTATCAAGAGACCCCTTTCGAATTTGGAAGCGCCGCCCTCGTTGCTGTCTCGCCCTTTACTCTTCACTCATTGTCATCTTCCGGCCAAGCCAGCAAGTCATCAAGCGAAAACGGGCTGTGCTCGCCCTCCCTGGACGCTGTAGGCGCCTCGCCCGACACAGCCCCTCCCAGATCGACGAGCTGATTCTCAAAGAAACCAAACTCGTCCCCTCCCAAGTCCAAGTGCTGCTGCGGCCACGTCGTGTCCCCGTCGCCCCCCCGCTGCGCCCGCAGAAACTCGCCGGGCGTCAGGCCAACGCTCTTCTTAAAGACCCGGTGGAAATGCCACTTGGACAGGCCCGACCGCGTCGCCATCTGGCCCAGGCTCATGCCCGTCACGCCGCCGCCCCGCGAGGCCACCAAGGCACGGATCTGCCGCACGGCGCGCTCCTCGGGCATGAAGCCCGCGAGATCGGGCTTGCAGCGCTTGCAGGCGCGGAAGCCGGCCGCCTGCGCCGCGGGGGCCGTCGGGAAGAAGCGCACGTTGGCGCGCCGGGCCAGCCGGGCCTTGCAGATGGGGCGGCAGTAGATCTTGGTTGTCTTGACGGCATAGACGAAGAAGCCGTCGGCGCAGACGTCGCGCGCTCGCACGGCCTGCCACCGCGAGGCGTCGTCGTCGTAGGAGAAGAGGTCTGGCACGGGGTCCAAGAGGAGCTGGGGCACTTCTTCCATGGTGGCTTCTTCTTCTTTTTCCTTGTAGTAGGAGAGAGTTGCCGTCTCGAGGCAAGACGCATCTCTCATCTGATAACGTCATCGGGTTCGTCACAGACAAAAGCGGGGCCGTTGCGGTCAAAGTGGCCAATCAGCAGCCGACGTTGAACCTCCTGAGTCTACCTCTACTTCGTACCTACGAAGCGACTCTTCACCATCTGAATGCTTCTCCATCCTTCGCTGCTCAGCAAAATCCCACTGCCCGTCCGTTTCTCCCACGCCTCCCAGTTCCTGACCACAGCAGAATAGCCACCCCAATCTCCGCCGTCCCTCACAGCGGGAGCAGATACGCCGGCGACGGGCCCTTCCGGACACACGAGTCGATCCAGATGGTGATGAGGCCGGCAATGTTCTCGCTGTTCTTCTCCAGGAACATCAGGTGCCCGTTGCCGCCAATGTGGTATCGCTCCAGCGGCAGCTTCTGCACAAGCACGCCCGCCTGGCGCATGTACTCGGCCGTCGCCCAGTCGTATTTCGAGTGCGAGCTCGCCTCGCCCGTCAGGATGGCGTGAGGCATCTTCTGCAGGTTCACGAGCTGCCGAACAACCCTGTCCTCGCCAGCCTTTGCCTTCTTGTCGCCGTCTTCGCAGCCCGAGCAGCGCTGCAGAATGCACGTCCCCTCGCCTTCAAACAGGGTCTTGGGCACCAGGTCGAGCCCCGTCTCGTCGCTCCCCGTGGCAGACCCGGGGCTCTTCGGCTCGAGTGGCGGCTCGTAGGTCAGCGGGATGTCGGCCAGGCCGTACTGCCGAACCGCGGGATCGAGCCTCATGTGCGGCGTGTAGCGCCGCACCCCGTCGGCTCCCACCGTGCACGCTGTCCCGGCCGGCGGTCCGGCGGGCTCGACGGCGAGGACGCCGGCCACGAGGTCCGGCTTCGCGTCTGCTGCCAGCCACGCCATGGTGGCTCCAGACCCTTCCCCAATCAGAATGGCCCTGCCTGTGCGCTCGAGCAGCTGGCTGAGTGCGCTCTGAGCCAAGGCCTGTCGGTCGGCCTTCTTGAGCGGCAGGGGAACCATTGAGGAGAGATAGCTTTCGAAAGCCGCGTCGCCCCGCTGGCCCGTCTGAGAGAGGCAGGGCGAGTTAGCCTGGCTCGACTCTATTGCCCAAAAGCGCCTCTCGAATACGTACCCCAGGCCACTGGCTATGCAGCCCAGCCGTGTCCCAGCCTTTCTCGTCCTGCTTGCCGGGCGCAGTCACGTCTCGTTCAATGAGGCTCGCGTCAATCATGGATCCCTCACACGCCTGCTGGAACTGGCCGTCGCTCAACAAATTGGACCGTCCGCAAGGCGGAAGATCAACCACGTAAACGCGGTAGCCTTGGTAGTTGAAGTACGAGGCCCAGCCCGGTTTGCCGTCGGGCTTGGTGGTCCAGATCTGGGAGAGTCAGGGTATCGGCCCGTCAGTGAATGCCAGGCAACCTGCAGTAGGAGAGGGCCCTTCACGAGCGTACCTGGCCAGTATGCCAGTCTCCGTGGACGAGAATGATGGGCGACCCGTGCACAACCAGAAGCGGGTCGAGGCACTCGACATACATCCGGCCAACGGTGCGCTTCCCGGCTTTCCTGTCTGAGCCCCCAGGCCAGTCGGCTTCGACAAAGAATGTCGTTCGTGTACTAAAGGCGCCTTCGAGCGGTTGCTCAAGCAGCATTGAGACGGGTATCGCGCCAGCAGGAGCCACTTGCTGACCCTGATTGGACGGCGGGTTTTGCGAGTTCTCTGCGTCATGATCGTTGCTGCCACCTGGCGGCGAACTGGTGGGCTCGCGGCCATCGTTGGATGAGGGCATCGTGTCCAGCAACTTGGCGGTTGTGACTTGTGCGCGTTGTTGCAACTGTAAATAGAGACAAGGAGGTCAGACTGGATGAGGCGGAGGAAGGGGAGAATGGGAGAGAGGGCGAGCCAGTTACAGAGAAACAACATACGTGTGCGAGCTTCGAAAGTCACCGACAGTTGCGTCGTGCAAACGAGTCGGGCAACTCGTGCCTATTTGAGACAAACAAGTTAATAAATTCTTGAAGAACGTCAACCCGACATCCAGAGACGGGGGAATAACCTTACCTCGTAGGCTGGTGTCGCCCGAGGAAAGAGCGTGAAATGGCTGTTGAAGAAAACGAGAGCGAGAAAACAGAAACGAGGTTGAGGAACTTGATAGGCCAAAATCAAACAGCCGTGACGCGTTGCTCTGTTTCGTTTTTAAGAGGCCGGTTGCCAGCTGTCAACAGTCAACCCCCCCGCTCTCGTCTCTGCGGTTTCGCCACAGCAACAGACACGGTTACCTACTGTGCGCAAGACTTGATGAGTTGGGGGTGTCAGAGTTGATTGGGACCTTGCTCGGGTGGTCTGTAAAAATCAGATATTGTTTCTTGCACACGCCTGCACCAAGGCCGTCTGTCGGCCGAACACGAGCGCATCTTTCGTCCTCCATTCCCGCAAACGAATATCAGCCAAAATACGTCAACAGCCCTTTTATGAATCCTCAAGACTGCCCGTCATGCTGGCCATCACGCGTACAACATTGACTCGGCCTCCCACATCTCAGACAGGAGACACCCGACCCGGCGCCTCGTCCTTCATGTCCGGCACCCATCCCTGGGGCCGCTCGCTGCCTCTGACGACGAGCCCGTAGCCCAGAGCCTCGACCTTGCGCACGCTCTGTCTCATCACCTCCATCTTGCTCCGGTACTCCTTGGAGGGCACGTGGGGCAGCATCTCAAAGGCGCAGCCCAGCTCCTGCATGTCACGCAGGATGGGCCTCTTGGCGTCGTCGGATCCCCCCCCTGCGGCCGCCGCGGCGACGGCCGAAGCGCGGGGCAGCACGGCGGCGCGCTGGACCGTGGCGAATCGCATGAGCTCGCCAAACAGGTCGAAGATGCCGTACATGTAGTCGTGCGGCGTGAGGGCAATGTCGGCGGGCACGGCGGCCTGGGCCTCGGAGGGGGTGATGAGGCGCTGATGGCGCAGGTAGTGGGCCATGGAGAGGGCCTCGACGAGCTCCTCGAGGCAGCGCAGCGGCCAGGCGTAGCGGTGGCGGTTTACGGACTGCAGGTCGGGGGCGACGGACTGGAGCAGCTTTGTGATTTCGGCCATGCGTGACGACACGTCTTTTTCCGTGCTCGACGAGAAGTCTTGGTTGAGCGTCTTGACTCTGGACCTTGATGAGTCTAGTTCTTGCTCTCACACCCTCTTGAGCTCACGGGGTGGCCAGAGCTTGAGAGGTGTGTGGATTTACCTTTGCAATGTAAAGATGCTAACAGAACAAACGCCCTCATGTTAGCCATGGGCAGCCGTGGTTGATTTCTTCTTCATCGTCCTCGAGGGCGTCTGCCTGCATTGCCCTCGAAGAGTGAAGCACGATGAGGCTCACATCTTCTTGCTCTGCGCCGTCACGTCCCTGCTGGCCTTGACTATCCTCTCGCGCCGGTCGTGATGCTCGTCCAGCTCGTCGCGAAAGTGGGCAAACATGTCGTGGAATCTGCCGGAGGGGGCATTGGGCGCGCGGGCCTTGCCGTCCGAGTCTCGCTTGACGCCGCCGCCGCCGCCGCCGCCGCTCGACATGTCTGCTGCTTTTGCTGGCCGTGTGTGAGAGCCAGTGGCAGGGACAGTGAGTGAAGCTGGGTAGAAACAGGAGGCTCTCGTCTGGCTGGGGCCGTGGTGATGAATAAATGGGCTGGAGTCGGACGATGAGAAGTGAAAGCCACTGTGCGAATTGAAGCAGGAAAAGTGACGTGGGTACTGTACAGACTCGACGTGATGCAGCTTATCGATAAGCCGGCATTCGACCCAAGCTGTCCTCGCGACATTAACTTACCTCATCTCGAGGAGAGACAGGGGCGACAAGACCAGCTCACTGCGACACGCGCCGAGAGGACAAGGGGAAGAGAGAAGGCAGCATTTCTCATCAGCTCCCACGCCTGCACGGGGGCAATGAAACGCCGCGCTCTCTTCTGCTAGCACCACGATCGTCCCGACTCCATCGCATCAAACCGTCGCCGGGTCTGCCATCATCACCGTCAATCCGTCATCAACCACAGCCAGCAGCAGCCCAGGCGAGGCAAGGAGGAGGAACCATGTCCCTTCTCCGCCCTCTCCTGCGCCCCACGCCCCTATTCCTCGTCGCCGCCCTCCTCCGCCTCGGCCTCCTCGTCTACGGCTCCTGGCAAGACGCCCACTCGGCCGTCAAGTACACCGACGTCGACTACCTCGTCTTCACCGACGCCGCCCGCTTCGTCGTCCGCGGTAGCGGAGGACCGACCTCCCCCTCCTCCTCGGCGAGCCCCTACGCCCGCGACACGTACCGCTACACCCCGCTGCTCGCATGGCTGCTCGCCCCCACCACCATCCCTGGCTTCTTCGCCTTTGGCAAGGTCGTCTTTGCTGCTGCCGATCTTGCCGCCGGCGCCCTTATCCTCGCCCTGTTGCGGCGGCGGAGGCAAAGACGACCGGGGGACTCGCAAACCCACGACGATGACGCCGCCTTTGCCGCACTCTGGCTCTGGAATCCAATGGTGGCCACCATCAGCACCCGTGGCAGCTCAGAGGGCCTGCTCGGCGTTCTGACCATGGCCCTGCTGTGGGCCGTCGAGACGAGGCGCGTCGACCTGGCCGGCTTCGTCCTCGGCCTCGCCGTCCACTTTAAAATCTACCCCTTGATCTACGCGCCCGCCATTGTCTGGTGGATGGACGACGAGCGCATGCCTTCCTCCTCCCCCTCCAGGCCCGCAACGGCGCCGCAATCGCCCGCCACCGCCCTCGTCAGATTTTGCTCGCCCGCCAGGATCCGTCTCGCGGCAGTCAGCTTCGCGACCTTTATGAGCCTCAACCTGCTCATGTACTCCATGTTCGTCCATCTCCGTCTCCCCCTCTCCATGACCCTTTACTTGACCTTGGCTTGGATTCCCTGACCTAACCGAAACGTTGCCAAACCCTCGTGTCTCCCGCCAGATATGGAACCCCCTTTCTCCTCCACACGTATCTGCACCACGTCACCCGCAGCGACCACCGCCACAACTTCTCCCCCTACAACGTCCTCCTCTATCTCACCTCGGCCACGCCTTCGTCCTCGCCGTTGCCGCGCATCGAGTCCCTCGCCTTCGTCCCCCAGATGCTCCTCTCCTGCGTCCTCATCCCCCTGGCCCTCGCCAAAAAGGACCTCGCCACCTCCATGATGGCCCAGACGTTTGCCTTTGTCACCTTCAACAAGGTCTGCACCTCGCAGGTAAGCCCCGGTCGCTGAATCATCCGCTTCCCGCTTTGCCTCGCCTCGTCTCCATGCCGTGCTTCTTGTCCGCCATCTTCTCACCTTCTCGGCAGTACTTTCTTTGGTACATGGTCTTCCTGCCTCTCTACCTCCCAGGCTCGTCCCTCCTGCGCAGGCCGGCACTCGGCATCGCCGCCCTCGCCCTCTGGGTCGCCGGCCAGGCCGCTTGGCTTCATCAGGGTTATCGGCTCGAGTTTCTTGGCGAAAGCACCTTCTTCCCGGGCCTTTGGCTGGCCTCTCTCGCCTTCTTCTTCGTCAATTGCTGGATCTTGGGCATCATCATCTGCGACGGGGCTGGTAGGGGGCCTGAGAAGAATACTGCCAAAGGCCACGTAGAGTAGCGAGCAATCTTGATGCATTGGCACTGGCCCCATGAATCTTCATCTTTGTCAATATGCCCTGTCGGCTCAACGTCTCGACCCCCGAGTCTCATCAACATGCGACATTTATCCACTCTACACCTTTCGGAGCCATCTTCAGCAGCAAACTTGAATTAGAGGGGTATCTGTCTCGCCGTGCTAGTCCCCCAAAAAAGTCGGTTCAAAGTAAACGATTCCAGACACGGGGCAAAATCAACCCCTGGGCAGATTGTTGGCAAAAGCACCGCACCCCGGGCCTTGCCTATATCCATGCGTCCCGAACGCCCGCCTTCACATGCCCCGATGCTGTCCTCCCCCCTGCCCACAGTGTCGTGATGGGGTTCGAGGAGTAACAGAATAGCCGGGGATCACAATAAACGCCACCCGCTCCTTTAATTTTTTCGCTCCCGTCCCAATCTGGTGCCGGGCACCACCGCAGTTGAATATCCGATCCTGATCGTCTTCAGTCTGTTTTTCCAAGCTTCGCCCGTCGCCGTCTGCGCCCCCAGTCGGTTGGCCCCATCTACTGAATCGTCATTCGGTTAGCAAGCGCTTGGTAGTTGCTCAGTTTCAGCGACGAGATGCGCGTCCGTGGATTCTCGGGCGAAACGACCATCCTGCCTTCTTTGCTGTACATGATGTTGCCGAAGCTGTCACTTAGCTCCGCGAATGACACGTCGGGCCGCACCCGGGCCATTTCCGTCACGATGAGGTCGCTCCAGACTCCGGTGCATCTTTGCTGCCGGAGCAGAAAGTACGGGTTCAGGGGCGGCAAAAGGGAATCTGGGGCCACGTCAGCAATCAGTTCGCGCAACACATGTGATCAGCCGAGGGGGCATACCCAGATCTACGAAGCGAATCCTGAGATACTGCAGACCCTTGTGCTTCTCCAGAAACCGAATCGCGGCCACCACCAGCTTCTCAAACGCCTCGATGAAGCCCATTTCGTGGATGCCCGAGCCAGAGCCGGGGTAGTTGCTGTTGCTGTCCGGCGTGGGGCAGCAGTTCTTGACCGTCAGGTCGATGGACTTGAGTCTCGAGTTGAGCGGGTCGCTCTGGCGCGAGGCCAGGTCGAAAAGCTTGTGACATACGCGGCCGGTAAAGGAAAAGTGCTCAAGGCGCGGCAGGACCTGGCCCAAGCTGGCACAGATGTGTGTTCTCGTGGCCACCTTGTAGTAGAAGGGCGGGGTACCGGCCTCTCGACGGTAGTCGTTTTCCATGCACATGCCGAGCCTCGTGACGTGTGCCGGCAGGCAGGGGATGTACTCAGACAGTGTAATATAGCTCTTGGACTTTGGCTTGCTGTAGGATCCCTGCCACTCCTCGAGGTTAGGGAGAGCCCGCAAGACGTTAGCAAAGTCTTGGTGGTCCCGCATCAAGTTCCACTGGCCCCTGGTAACCAAGGTGCGGACAGAGTCTATGGGGCAGAGTGACGGCCCGGTGGCAGCGGGGCCCTGGTCACGCTCATTGGAATGAAGCACCTTGGGGGCCTTTCGTCGCTCGCCGCCCTCGAGGGTCAGGACCTGGGCCTCTGGCAAAACCAGGCTGACGAAGCGAAAGACCTCGTCCAGGGTGCAGTTGTTCTCAGGCAAGATGTAGGTGGCGTTGGTCAGGCCGCTGGTGGTGACGGTTGGCAGAGCCAGCGAGTTTGAGGTGGCGAGGGGGCCGTACATGGGCTGGAAGACGGGGAACCAGACCTCGACGTGCTTGACATGACGGGCGAGGTGCTGGCGACAAGCCAAGTGCATGACGGCGTCCTCGACGGACTCGACGGTTGCCTTGAGCTTGATGTGGCGGTAGAGTCTCTGCTGGATCAAAAAGGTCCAGCGGCTGTTGACGAGGGCCAGGTTGGCGAGCTCGCGGCGGCGCGAATGGCGGAGGGCGCTGCCCCAGCTCCTTGTCAGGCTGGAGATTCTCATCGCGCTGCTGGAGGTCGGGGAGATGCAGAAGCCAAACAGATGGTCAACAATGGCTTCGTGCACCTCGAGGGGCAGCTCCTCGAACTGGATGGCTTGGGAGAGCCCCGAGACGGAGTCATCGGCGGGGAGCGAAAGCGAGGCATCATCGGCGGCGGCGTCGGAGTCGAAGTCGGATTCACCCAGGCAGCAGACGTGGGGATTTCGATTCTCGGGATGGGGGAAGGGAGTGCTGCTCGGGCGGGCTGGGGGGACAAAGAGGGACGGCTTTGCCTGCTGGGGACTCGACTGGCCCGGCGAAACGGGGCTCGATGCGGTGTTGAGGAGGGCGGGCATCTCCATCATGGAGGCGGCCATGAGGGACGTGAAGTCGTCTTGGGCGCTGGCAGCGGGCTGGTCGGCCCGGTAGGCTGCCTCTCGCGGCGGAGCGTCTCTGGCGATGGAGAGGAGAGCCAGAGGGTGGCACTCGTACGCGTGACCGGCGGGCTCGCCCATGATGACAGTGCCTCGTCTCGTAATGGCGATCAAGTTGGACCCGCAGCGACCGACTGAGCGAGCATCATCGATCAGTGCGGGACGAGGAGAGAGAGGAGAGGAGGCGGAGAAGGAAGAAGAAGAGGAAGGGGGTGGCGGAGCGGGCGGGCGGCTGAGTGGGCGAGGAGAGGAGGAGGGGCACGAGGTTCGGCGAGGCGAGAGAGGGACGAAACTTTTCGAAGATGGGCGGCTCGAGGCCTGCGGCGAGAAGAGGCTGGGGAATTTGGGGGAGCTGAGGATCAGGGTGAGGTCAAGGGAGAGAGACGAGGTGTTCAGATGGTAATCAAACGCTCGAGTTGGGCGGACGGGCGAGGGCGAGGCTTAATCAGCAGGCTTCCGGGGCACGGCAATTTAAGCAGCCAGCCCTGGCGACCTTTCAGCGGGGGGCCAAGTACCGGGCGGGTACCGACGGTTGGTGTTGTAGGGGATAGAGTACGTGACGGCTACTTTATGCGTGCATGTTTACCTCTCTCTGGTCGGATGATGGCGATTCGAACGAGACGAGAAAAGGAACGGGGGGGGCAAGGGGAAAGAGGCTCAAAGAAGAAGAAAGTCAACGAACCGGGACTGCGAAGAAGAGGAGGAAAATGGAAAGAAAAACTTGGCGGGCGGGCGCTGCGTCGCGGCACTTTACGCGGTGACGACTAATGTAGGCGCGCGTGGGCTTGTTGTCCCACCCACTCACTCAGCTCATGCCTGTTACCACCTTATCATTTATCGTCGACTAGGTAGGTAGGTACCTTGGGTGCTGTACTTTACGGGTAGGTACCTAGGTACCTAGGTAGGTGGGTACTTGGGCATCTACTTGGTATGCTACGGATACATTTTTTACAACGAGTATGGAAAGTTAGTAGGTACCTACTGCTGTTTGCACACAAAAAGGGGAGAGGCACGGTGGCGCTGGACACGGCTTGGTCACTGGATGAAGCCTGATGCGCAACGGCTTGCATGACCAGCAAAGATGATGTTGCGCCGTACATGTGGGCTTTCTGACGTGTCGTTGTCGTCGAGCTGGGACTAGCCGATAATCAATTACCTACCTTGACCTCTACAGTTGTTAGTAGACTGCTCCTTGTTTAATTCTCATGTACTGTATATTATATCCGCTGCACTTTAAATCCCTATTTTCATTCGTCGACGCCGGTCAACGTCATGTTTTGCCCTGCATGGGACGGGCCCGAGAAAACTCACCGCCGCCGAGAGAGCCTGAGGGTTACTGTATAAAGTGACGTGGGTATTCCGGGCATGTGCTCGTCAATCATTGATCCGTACGAGGCAAAGTCGTAAACACCAAAACCCATGCCGCAGCGGCGCAGATGATCTGCACACTCAGTCAAGCACCGCCGTGTAATTATGGTCGGAGCCAGAAGCGCTTCCTCTCTCACGTCGTACCCACTGCATCACGGCATATCCACTGGACAAATTGTGCTCTCTCTCTCTCTCTCTCTCTCTCTCTCTCTCTCTCTCTCTCTCTCTCTATCTCACACACACACACACACAGGCCCGGCGACAGAGCCAACAAGGGGGCAAAGACCCTTGGACAGTCATCAATCGCAACCAGCGACATTCAGGCGCCATTCGCGTCGTCGGTCGCCGGCACGAGGGACAAGCACTTCTCTCTGGTATACATCCTGCGCAATCCGATGCCATGTTTCCCACCAGCAGCGCATGTGCGTCGGGCTTCCGCTTTTTGACCGAAAAACGGGCCCGTCGGCTCCTCACTTCGGAACCAGTCGGGGAGATTCCAGGCCTCCCCGTGGCTGCTGGGCGTCACGTAGACCCCGCTCAGCCGTTGCTCTTGGCCCTGAAACATCTCGTTGACAATGTCCATGAACGCCTCGATGGACTTCGTTGCCAGTCAAAACCCCCTCCCCCTTGACGGCCCTTGCCGGGCGGTGGCTGCGAGTTAATGCCGTCGACTTTTTGCGCTCCAACCTGAAATCCATGGTATCCTAGCAGGTTGTATATGTGAGCCGGGTCAACCTGTACAAGAATTAGCCTGGGCATGGAGTGCTTCACTCGCCTGACTCGCGGGCAGAATGGTCAAGAATCGCATATAGTTAGCCTGGGCCTTCCTCCATCCCACTTACCGAAAAGAGTCTTCTTTTTGCCTGCTCCCTCCCGCACCAATCAACCTTAACTCGTTTCTACGGTGCCATGGACAAACTTGAAGAGTGTCGACTTCTTTCTCCACAACTCTCCAAAGTTTGAAACAGGAGTCTAGGCGACCGTGGTGATTATTGCAACATGTGCTGCGAAGCCGGTCACCAGACTGCCTCAAGAACGCAGCCTTTGCAACTGGAACATCAGATATCAGGTGGACATGTACTGAGCTACGTTATAGATAGGGGGTGTTTCCGAGAGGAGGTTGAGTTATAGTGGTAATAGTAATCCTTAGCAAAAGTCGCACCCTTCCCATTTTCGCAGTTGCCCTCGGGCAGCCGCTACTATCTTCTATAGTCATAAAGGGTCACTGTGTTATTACGAGATTATCTCTATAAAAAAGGGCAGATCACACAGAGGACTCGAACCAAGAATCCTGCGCTCATCTCGTGCCCATCGTTCCAGAAGGAGAACCTTTCCTGACACGTGCAAGAGAAGGAGCACGCTACGCAATAACACAGCTGATACTTCATATGCAACGCCCAAGTGAAGGCCCTCTAACAGGATGAAGGCTATTCTTGCCATCCTCGCACGTATATATAATGCTCGCAAAGCCCGATTTCTCCGACGAAATGCACCCCGGCAAACTACCGTCCACCCCCTATCAGCCCTTTTTGGACTATATCAGTACCGAATGGAAAGCTTCCTTGGTTGCTACATGTCCTGGCACCTTTTGCTACGAGGCCATTTCAACACACTCCCCGAGGATTTCTGGTTACAGTCTACCACCAATGGGGCATGACCATCAGTGATCCAAGTCGCTGGCCAAGTGGCTCAAAGCAGAATCGGACCACATAACGAGGTCGCTCAAGTGGTATCGCATTGATGGGCAAGGTTCCTAGCTTACATGCTGGCCTAAGAAGCTTAGCGAGGCGAAACAATACTTTTCCGGTCCTCTTAGCGCTGTATCTGCTCTTTATGGAGGACACGCTGCACTATGATATGCCTCGACGATTCCCCGGCCCAGTCCTGGAGCGCCTCGACACTGACCGAGCTCACTGCTTCCCGGTCGGTCATCACCGGTTGACCTGGGCCCACGGGATGCTGGATCGACTGAGAAAGGCCGAAGTATGATGATGTGTTTGGTTTTCTGAATCCCTTGGCCAAAATTCACTCACCGTTTTCCCCAGGACATTCGCACCTCACTCATACTGTTCTGTCCGTAGATGCCGTTGACCATGAGTCTCCAGTTTAGCCTTATCCCTGGGCCATTCCGGTTGAGGAGATGACCTTGAAAGATGGTGTTAGTCTCGCTTTTGCACTGAACGAAAGTCGCAACGTCGTTGTGGATGGATGCAAGTGGCACGAATATCGAGGACGTTGTTTATGACAACATCTCCTAAGAGGCGTCTTGTATTCAATCGCCTTCCCCCGATGTTCGCCTTTTAGTTTCGGAAGTAGAAAGATCTGGTTCGGACCTAGGGGAATCGGTTGGTGCTGTGGAGGAAACAAAGATTCATCGCCCAAATAAGCCGAAATTATCTGCAATGTAGTCTCGGCAATACTCGTATAAGTAGGGACATCGGATAACGTCGAAGAAAGGAACATCTATGTGGTAAGTTTCGCAACGACGCGATCGATAGACAAGGGCTGTGCGCTTTGCGGCTTGATAAGAAGATTCGCTAGCTTTGGAACATACGTCTTTATCCATATACAGGCACATAAGCTAATAATAAATCATCGCCATAGGCTCGCAGCTAGATCGAGTCTCTCTTAGAGTGTCCCATGATAATGTCTGCTCTCAATCGTGCTGCGCTTGCTATTCCACATTGGCATTAGCTGCGAGGATATCGCCATCTAAAAAGACAGCGCGGGCAAGACTTCGACTTATCGCTCGATCGCGCATAAGGCAGGACGTAGCTTCTAGCTCAGCTTTGTGAAGCTCGGCGCCAAGCTCGGCGTCTGGTGCGCTTCCTTCGCCATGCTTCTCCTTGATCAAGCTTGCCAAATCCTGTACCTGCAGCTCAAGAATCAGGGCAGCGGTGTCACCGTCTGTTGATGAATCCTTTTTGTCGATAAATAGAACGACAGAAGGGACTGGATGAACCGGGAGGGTGTTCGGGGGAAGAAGTGCATCGCAGCAAGGACCGAGGCAAGATATAAAGGGGGCTCATGGGGTTCTTTAACTATTTGCACATATCATCGGTTTAGCATTCTTGCCCCTTTCTCAGCTAACTTGTGGACGTCGAGCCAGAGGAACAATAGCTGGACACTCTTGTCGATTCACGGATAAGCCTGCCGGAATTGAAGGTTGTACAAAATCAAATGGGTCAAGGGACGATGGCTTGTGACTGTTGCTTACCCCTTGTCAGTTGGCTGCCCGAGCAAGCCACTCCAGGGTCCTTTGATGCTGCGTGGAGCAGATGCAGCATTTGGGACACCAAGACTAGATTGTTCCAACCGCGTGATACCTTTAAATGGGCCTCGTTGCAGTACAGTTAGAGCGGCAAAACAGTGACTACAATTTGGTCGTTAGAGAATGCGTTATTGCCTCCCAGGTATAGGCTCCGATAAAGCAGGTTTGCCATGTAAATGTGACGGTACAAGTGCACGAACAAGGTCGGGTGCGACTTGGGTAAAGTGATTGTCTACGAAGAGAGAAGGAGGTTCCTAAGGAAGACTCTGACTTTCGCTATTTACATGAATCAAAGTGAGACATTTCATAAAGTATGAAAGTCACATGATCGTTCCCTCACACATGGGCCTCCTTACTCCATCGCTTCTGATTCTTCCACGTCTTGCTGAGCCTGTAGGCGAGCATTTTGCACTTCTTGTTTCGTGGGTCTGGGTTTGTTTTGCTGTGCTTCTCGAAGTCTCTGATGGCGATGTGAGCGTTGACGACGTTCTGTAGTGGTTCCCATGTTGCCTGCTCAAGGTCGAAGCCTCTCCATAGTATATGGTACTGGAAGCCTTTCTGTTTTGTGCGTTTCGAGTCCAGTATTGCTTCAATCGCCCAGAGTTTCTCCCCTTTGCATCTAGCGTTATTGGTGGGGGCGGTGTGTTGTATTGGCCGGGAGCGGGTCGTTTGGTGACGGTCGTAGGAGGTTGGCGTGGAATGAATTGTGAATTGAGTCTAATTCATGTGGCAACTTCAGTTGGTAGGAGTGAGGTTGAGCACGCGCTCGATTCGAAAAGGGCCAATGAACTTATGATCTAGTTTGGGGATGGGTCTGGTCGAATCGATGTTGCGTGTGCTAAGTAGCACCATGTCTCCAACTCGGTACGCTGGCGCCGGTGATCTATTTGCGTTGGCGAACTGTTCTTGTGAGGCTTGAGCTGAGAGCAGGTTTGTCCGAAGTAGATCAGTGATTTCTTGCATCTTGGCGACAAATTCGTTCCCCTCGTTGCAGCGTTCTGCCAGGTCTTTGGATGCCGCGAGTGGTATTGCGCGAGGGGGACCAAAGCTCATTCGGGGGTGGTAGCCTGTGTTCGCAAAAAATGGAGACATTCCCGTTGAATCGCTAACAACGTTACGGGCTGCGAATTCGGCCAATGGGAGCCACTCGTCCCAGTCGTCCTGAGCAAAGCTAACATACTGGCGAAGGTATTGTTCGAGAAATGAGTTAGCGTTTTCCGTCTGGCCGTCAGTTTCGGGGTGATATGCTGTGGAGAGGCTGATATTGATCTGTAGGCGGTGGCAAACCGCTTTCCAGAATTCCGAGACAAACAGTGGTCCTCTATCAGATACGATTGAATCCGGTAGTCCATGGAGTTTCCAGACATCTCGTACGAAGAGCGTTGCCAAGTCATGTGCTTTCATGTCGGTCTTGCAAGGCGTGAAATGTCTGTCCTTTGACAGCCTATCGACTACCACCATGATTGCGTTGAATCCACGAGCTGTGCGCTGAATTGGGCCAATGAAGTCAACGGACAAGTCCCTCCATCTTTGCAAGGAACTGGGAGCGGTTTCAACGTCCCCTGGTACCGTAACCGGGAGGTCTTGTTCCTCAGGCATCCGTGGCAATTGCGTGTGAATTGTTTCGTATCGGCGCTAAGCCTTGGCCACCAATAAGAGCGTGAAATGAGTTCGTATAGCTTGTTTTTCCGGGTGGCCTGATTCGACGCTGTCGTGGGCGAGTTGAGTGAGAAGGGTCCGTAGTTCGCCTGCGGGTACGTATAGCCTCTCTCGGAAATATAATCGGCCTTCGTTTATCATGCATTCCGATAGAGAAACTTCCTTCGAGTGAGGAGTGCCATGGGGTTTGAGCATCTCGTCCCTGATTTTCATCCACCATTCGTCCTCCTCATAGCCCTTGTCTAGAAGTCTTGTGATTCTGTGGTTGATTGGTTCTGGCTGAATTTCGTCAAGAATGGCGGGACATAGTGCAATTTCTTGTTCCCAGGAGAGATTGGCAAAGAGTTCTGAGAGCTCGGGGTCAAGCTTTAGTTGTTCTTGTACGGAGGAGTCTACGTTGCAAGGCTTAAGCAGCGACTGTTGTTGGTACTGGATGCGGTCGTCATTTTCATCTTTCGGCAAGTCTTGTGATCTTCGTGTGAGTGAGTCAGGTTTTCCGTTCTCTTTCCCAGGCACTGACTTGATAGCGAATTGGAACTGTGATAGGAATTCGCTCCACCTGACTTGTCGTCTTGAAAGTTGCTTGGTTGTCATGAAATATCGAAGGTTGGCATGGTCAGTGATGACTGTAATCTGGTGGTGCGTGCCTTGGAGTTCAGGTCTCCAGCATTCGAAGCAGCGTACAATAGCCAAAAGTTCTTTGTCATAGATCTCGTAATTGCACTCAGCGGGTCGTACTTCTTGGACATGAAAGCCACTGGGTGTAGCACTCCTTGATCATCTTCCTGGGAGAGGATGCCCGAAGAGACAAAATCGGATGCGTCGCATTCGACAAACACTTCTCTTGCGGGGTCGAAGTGTCTGAGGATTGGCGCTGAAGTGAAGCTATTTTTGAGCATATCGAATGCTTCTTGGCACGATGAAGTCCAGTTCCATTTGACTAGTTTCCGTGTCAGGGCAACAAGTGGTCGTACGATGCGTGAAAATCCCTTGATGAACCGTCTGTAGAAATTCGAGAATCCTAAGAAGGCTTGAACATCTTTGACGTTGATAGGGGCCTCCCAGTTGATGAGACAGTCGACTTTCTCTGGGTCCATCCGTACTCCAGTGGTTGAGATGATCATGCCCAGATATTTAACTTCAGTAGTCTCAAATTCGCATTTCTTGACGTCAAGTTGTAGGCCTGCGGCTTCAAGTGCTTGAAGTACTGATTTGACGTGGAGTCTGTGGGTGGCGAGGTCGTCTGAGTAGATGAGAATGTCGTCGATGTAGGCTGTGCAATATCTATCAAGGAATGGGCGTAAGACTTCGTTGATTCGAGCTTGAAAGGTAGCTGGGGCGTTTGATAGTCCAAAGGCATCACCATGCTCTCGAAGAGACCATATCTTGTGTTGAACGCCGTCATCCACTCCTGACCCTCCTTGATGCGTATTCGATTGAACGCTGCGACGACATCGAGTTTGGTGAAATACTTGGCTTGGCTTAGCTGAGAAAGTGTCTCCTGGATTAACGGTAGCGGGTAGCGGTTCTTGATGGTTATCGCGTTAAGAGCTCGGTAGTCCACGCAAAAACGAAGGCCCCTCCTGGCTTCTTTGCAAATAACACCGGCGAGGCCGCCGGTGAGGTGCTAGCGCGTATAAAACCCTTGTCAAGGTTTTCCTGAAGGAATTTCCGGAGGACGAGAAGTTCGTCTTGGGACATCCCGTACAGAGGTCCATGTGGTGGAGTCGTTCCAGGTTGAAGTTCAATTTCGTGGTCGCAGTCTCGGTGTGGGGGGAGTTTATCCGCCTCTGATTGGTCGAATGCCTTCAAGAATTCATGGTAGTGTTGTGGTACTTTTGTTGCAGGATCGATCAAAGTCTTGGGTTCGAGGGCTTTGTGAATGTCTTCGAGTGATGCCCTGAAAGGTACATATCGGCTGCTATTTTCCGGGAAGCTCAGAGTTCCTGTGTTTGTTGGTCCTTGGGGTTAAGGGAGGTGATTCCGTCCTGTAGCTGGAGCTCTCGGTTCATCTTGTCCATGTCTGTGAGTGCAGAGTCGAATCGGACCCGTCGGCGTGTTTTAGGTTCTACGAAGGTGGAGGCTTCTGTGATGACCCCAAGTTCAGCCAGCCTTTTGTCGATCTCATACAGTGATAATGAGAATACGTCGACGTCGCGGTTTTGGTCAGCATGTGGAATGCGGCTGCGCCGACTCTTCGGGGGATTGATGGGCGTGGCAGTATAGTCGTGGTTGCAGAACTTGACAAAGAGGGAGCTCCAGAAACAGGCAGTTGGTATTGTCCTTTCTCCATGCAGTATTTGCGGCAGTGATCAGAGTTGAAAGTGACCACATTCGTGCTCCAATTGACGATTGGGTTGTGATCTGTTAGCCAGGGTTTTCCAAGTATGACATTATACTTCCCAAGCTTCGTTACGTAAAAAAGCATCTTCTCCTTGTGTCCCTTGATGTCCATGTTGAGCTTCACCACATGAGTGATGTCGCCAGCCGAGGAGGGTCTTCCATCGACTACGTTCAGCCGGCGACGGTTTCGTAATTCATAAAGCGTGAGTTTGTTGGTGTGCGCGAAGGATTCGTCTATAAACCCCTTTCCGGTGGCACCTGAGTCAAGCATTGCTTCGGTTTTAATCGGGTGGAATTGTCTTCGATTAGGTTACAAGGCAGTAGCAAATGAGCTTGGTTGGTGTCCAGAGAAGAGAGCAGTAGATCGCCCTTTTCTTGCGTCTCCTGCGGCGACTTCCGTCGGAGACTACACTTTCCGTCCTCCATGGTGCGGTGTCGCAATTGAGGGAACGATGTTTGCCCGAGCTGCACCAATGGCAGAGTCCATGCGTTGTGCAATAGGCTCTGCGTGCCGCTCTCTGCTTCCGTTTGGGGTCTACGACCAGAGGCGACATCTTTGGCCCCCAGGTGATGACGCTCAAATCCATTGAATCCCCGCCGTTAGAGGTCGTCGATTGTGGCGTGGTGGAGGTTGTAAGGTTGCTTTGTGACTTGCTGAGTTGTCGGTGTTTTCTTGAAGTAATTGGCATTGACTTGACGGCATTCGTTATCGCAGATACGGACAAGGTCCATAAATTGACTAAGTTCGGTAGGTGTATCTTTGCCCTTAGTGAGAGAAAGTCTCCAGATAACGTTGTCGTGGAGGGCACGTCGGAGGTGAGCAATGAGCGCCCCACTATCCCACTCGGTGAGCTTGGCGACGGCATACCATTCGGGAGGAATGTCGTAAGGGATCTATGGCCTTGTTTCATGTCAAAGATTTTGAGTTGGGCGGTAGCTTTAGCGTCAATATCCCCGAAGGCTGACTGAAGGGTGCTTTTTATGGCATTGACATCGTCGAAGAGAACCACCCCATCTTTAATGTTGTAGCGGACTTGGTCATGTGCTTTGCCTTTAAGGCATGAGACGACATATCCCATACGTTGAGGTTCCGAGTTCCACCAATCTTTATTCATTTCGAGCTTCAACTCGAGGTGCTGGAGGAAATTCGGCAGAAGCGTGGGGTCCTCTCCGGTGAAGGCCTCAGGATCAGGGTGTTCTGGTGTGCGGTGTGAAGCTCCTTTGACTGAATGATCTTTAGGTATGCTTCATTTTCTGCCATAAGACGGGCGATCGTTGCGTCTCCATCACTTTTAGAAATGAGCGTGTTTTCTAGGCGGGTTTGGAGGTCCTCCATGTCCCTTATTGTCGTCGTGGTCGAGGCACGTAGTGAATCGATTACCGCTTGCATACTGTATGCGGCATTGCATACGAGGAAGACTTCTTTCATGAGACCGGCTGGGTTAGCAACAAAGGCATTTCGGAACGTTTCATTGGTATTGCTGGCGTTGAGGAGGACAGGGGCACTCGATCGACGGGTGTGGGGCAGCGGTAGCCATTGGGTTGTTGACGGTGTGGTGGTTTAGGTGAGAATTTGGTTGCAGGGTGTTTTGGTGAGGTTTGAAAGCGACAAGTGCGGTTTAGAACTATCGAAATCAATAGTCACGTCGCGGACGGTGATCTGTTGAGGAGGGTAGTTGGTAGACAATATGTGACGGTACAAGTGCACGAACAAGGTCGGGTGCGACTTGGGTAAAGTGATTGTCTACGAAGAGAGAAGGAGGTTCCTAAGGAAGACTCTGACTTTCGCTATTTACATGAATCAAAGTGAGACATTTCATAAAGTATGAAAGTCACATGATCGTTCCCTCACAGTAAATTGACACATGGCAAACATTGGCCACTGGGCTTCATGAATGGCAACCATCAACCATGTAGCAGAACATATATCCAGCTTCAAGCCCATCAGCAAGCTCAGGTTCCTGTTCTTAACCAGGGCGCTTATGCATGATGGGGGGACTTTTTAACCCCTTATCTCGGGAGTGTACGAAGTATTATAGAGAGAATCAACCCATACATGTACGAATGCAATCCAACGCTCGGGACGGACAGATGGGCAAGGGAGCGCAAAGGGCCGCGTCATCCTAGACGGCATTCTACTTCCGACGAAGATGGTAGGTTAGACTCCGGCAGTATGAAACACTAGACGTTCATGGCCGTGGCCTACCCCCTGCAAGAAGTCGGAGCACGTTGAGCTGTCACTTTTCACGCCTCTTTATTTCAATAACGGATTGAGACTGTTGCGCCTGAGGATATTCGTGCATTTCGTGATTCATGTTCAATTGCGCTCATCTCGCTGAGGTGTGTGTCGGACGTTGTGTTGATGCTGCACGTTGATTCTTTATGCCCATGGAAAGTCACCATCTCGTGTGACACAGATATGGTTGTATTTTATGTCCCAAAGTTTGCTGACAGATATTCCTCTACGCGCAGGACAATATTGGAGTTTAAGAAAAGCTCCGTAGCGGTGGCTGGAATGGCCGTTGGCACAGACTTGAAAACTGACAGGTAGCTGGCCATGTGCCTGATGCATTCCAGCGACAGTGCCTTGACATAGGTTCAAGCCATATCGAGTCTGAATCCGAGGCACTTTTAGGTTTATCAACGAATGTCACCTGCGTTCCTGAAAGCACCTCCGTTTCTTCGCCTGTATTCGACTCTGCATTTGGTTCTGACCTATCGTGGGCCTCAGACCTTCTTGAAGGGGATTGAAGCCTAGCTTGCAGCACATGTCTCAGAAGTAGATCCTGCACTACGGTGTGGGGACAAAAGTGCACCACATCTCTGGATCTCGAGCCCCCTGTAGCGCATGCAAGGCAACACTTAATAGAAAAGGGCAAGTGAGCTCGTAAGGGGGGCCAGTCATAACCTTGGACTGTGGGGACTGTGAATAGTGAGTGAAAGGTCTGGCTTGTTATCGGCGTCGAACGGGAATAAACCCGGGGCTTGATGGGTTCACGTCCGCGCGACCATCATCAGCGCAAGTGAACCCCTTCAAGATGGAGAGGCCAAGGACGGTAGTGAAAGGAATCAGAGACTTGACGGTGATACATGGTGGTACCACAACATTGGCTTATGCCCTATTTTACTGGGCGCCGACGGTCTTTCATCATTCTCCCCAAAGCGGCTGGAACTGAATAAGAATCAGGCGGCAAACGGTGGTCCCCAGACAGACACGAGATGACCGGCATGCGTCTAACCACGAGAAACGCTTTTCCAACTAGGCGGCAGATGGGAAGGAATTGATGATCAGGCGTCAGCGATTTCCGAACAAGTAGTCACAGAATGCTTTTACAGGGGTTTCGAGCACATCTTCACGTTCAAAAAGCAATATATTACAGTCTGAAGCCAGTGAGGCTCGGAGGACATCTCAGGCGGGCGATGCTAACAACCAAATTGCTGAGATGTCGTGATATCTAGGCCCATAAGTCGTATCAAGAGGCTATTCGTGAAGTGAGGGGGTCCCATTCTGCAAGGCTACCGACCAATCCCTTACTTCTCGCGCGTGTCGCAGACCTTCTTGATCAAACCGAGTGCTTGATCTGTTCGCGTTCAACACCAGTCAGCGAGGAAGATTCTTGAACAGCAAATTCACTCATTTGGTTGGGGTTTTAGCGCTGGCGTTCTTACGCTGCTGGGGCTTGGAGATCCCGCACTTCTTCAGGCAGCTCTCCGCGCCCTCCTCGATCTTGCCGAGGTTCTCGCAGGCAGCATCAACCAGCCCCTGGTCCTTGGGCTTGATCTTGTTGGCGCTCCTGGAAACGCACGGTATCGCGCACTTGGCCGTCTTGACGACGGGGCCGAGCTGGGACAGGAGGCGACCAAAGTCGAGCTCCTCGGCTTCGGCATACTAGGCGTACTCGACCTTGGCGTAGGCCACCGCGGCGAAAACAACAGCGAGGACAGCGGAGGTCTTCATTTTGAAGAATTGGGTAGAGTATCGAGTGTAGGGAAGAAAGTTGTCTAGGTGGGTGATTGGAGCTGGGAATGGGTTGGATGGCTGACTTTGCGAGGATGCTCGATACGTAGTCCAGGAGCAGCGGAGTTGCGCTTTATAGTCAGGTCCTCGGCGGGAGGGAAACGCTCGAGCCCAGCCGCCCTATTACGGCGGGCTTGTGGCAATTCCAGGAGAAAATTCCTCGCTGTCGCGGTCTGTAGAGCTCAAAGGAAGTAGTTCCCGGGGACCCAGCTCAGGTTTGTTCGCCGGGGTGAAGAAAACAGAGAGGGGTTTAAGACTCGTCTCAGACTAAAATTCTGGAGATCCCAAATGTGTTCCAGGGGATTCCTCCGGTTGAGTGAGCGATCTGCGAGCCAGCGACGAGAGCCAGCACAATGGAGGTGAAACCTTGGCGTGAGTTGGTATTTGGACAAATTGGCTCCGGTGAGAGCGTATACTCCGGAACTGAAAATTGGAGACGCACTTGCGGGCGATCGGGCGAAGGGTCCTTGCTGCGCTGACTTTGTATCTCCTAGAAGACTCAGACTCCAGATTCCTGGTGAGAATTGAGGACATTTTTCTCCCGGCACCGTACGGCATGGCAGGGGCGGCGAAGCGGCTCCGGTAGCTCCTATAACTCGACAAATCGGGAAAATATAAATTTCGCGGGCTCGCCCCAATTCTGTTTGGGTTTGGCTCATCAGTCCCTCATCACCCACCAGTACTTACAGCATCACCTCATATCCAGACCCCCCCTCTCGTCAAAAAGATGAAGGTTCAGGCTCTGGCTTTTGCCCTCGCCTTCGGGGCGGGCGTTATTGCCTCCGATTCCAACGAGCTCGCCCACCATTCCGTGACGGCTGAGCAGCTTTCCGCCATGTCCGAGGCCGAGTCCACCTTCATCTGCGCAGCGAAGGCGAAACTGGGCATCTGTGGCCCCACGGGACCCTGCAAGCGTGACTTGGGGGAGACCCAGCAGCCCGCCCAGGGGCAAGCGGCCACCTGCTTCATCTGCCAGAGCTTACACCCCGAACTCTTCTGCACGCCTGTGCCCAAGCCCCCCAGACGCGGATGCCCGAACGGCGGCTTCGGTCCTACTTGCGACGGCAGGGGCGGTCCCGGGTGTCCCAGGGACAAGGGAGGGCCCAGATGCGACAGGAATCGGCCCCGACGAGGCTGCCCCAACGGCGGCTTCGGCCCCACCTGCGACGGCCTCGGAGGCCCTGGCTGCCCCGAGAACAAGGGGGGGCCCAACTGTGAGCGAAACCGGCCCCGACAAGGTTGCCCCAACGGCGGCTACGGCCCCACTTGTAGCGGCAGAGGCGGTCCCGGCTGCCCCCCCGGTCGCGGCGGGCCCCGCTGCAAGGACTTCGAGCCCGAGCTCGGCTGTCCCAACGGCGGCTTCGGCCCCACCTGCAGCGGCAGAGGCGGTCCCGGCTGCCCCCCCGGTCGCGGCGGGCCCCGCTGCAAGGACTTCCAGAACGAGCGAGGTTGCCCCAACGGCGGCTTCGGCCCCAGGTGCAGTGGCCGAGGCGGCCCCGGCTGCCCCCACGGTCGCGGCGGGCCCCGCTGCAAGGACTTCCAGAACGAGCGAGGTTGCCCCAACGGCGGCTTCGGCCCCAGGTGCAGTGGCCGAGGCGGCCCCGGCTGCCCCCACGGTCGCGGCGGACCCCGCTGCAAGGACTTCCAGAACGAGCGAGGTTGCCCCAACGGCGGCTTCGGCCCCAAGTGCAGTGGCCGAGGCGGCCCCGGCTGCCCCCACGGTCGCGGCGGGCCCCGCTGCAAGGACTTCCAGGACGGTGATGGTGGTTGCCCTCCGGGTCGTGGCGGTCCCCACTGCGACGAGAACGAGGCCGGACAGGGCTGCCCCCCCGGCCGTGGCGGTCCCTACTGCGACGAGGACAAGCCCGGACCGGGTTGCCCCCGCGGCCGTTTCGGCCCCAAGTGCAATGGCCCAGGTCGCCCCGGTTGCCCCAAGAATCTTGGTGGCCCTCGCTGCGAGGACCACGTTCCCGGCCAAGGGCCTTATGAAGGTTGAATGGCGGCGATGTCATGACATGGCAACGCACACCAAGCTGTGTCAATTCAAATGGGCTGCGTTGCTCAAGAGGGGTCGATGCTAAACGATGCGGATATTTTGGAGGGTCGTGATGCTACCCAGACTGGTGCCTGAACAAGACATTGTTGGGCGTCATCGGGGCCCGCGCCTTGTGTCAGTCGGCGGGAGGTTGATGAAATGGCTGGCTTCTCCAAACTCATGACAAGCTAACGGATGAATTACGGGACGTAGTATTGAATCTAGTAATTGACTCATGTTGGACCCGACAAGGCGTTCCCGTCTCGTAGCGTTGGTCAAGCTGCTCTCCGGTGTACTTTGTATTCCAAACGGCGATCGGCTGCGATTAATTAGCAACTGGCACTTGATCCTTGATGAGGGATGAAGACTGACTTGGACATGATCAGGTGGTCATGAGAATGGCCCGCCGCAAGTCTCGTCCCGACAGAGCCTAGATGGGAAATCAGGCGGGAGCCAAAAATAGCGGTTTGGACCCCGTAACTCTAGGTGCAGATTGCAATGTCGACGTAGAGCAGGCGATCGCCAACGAGATGTCAAGACGGGAGGCCGATCCAATGGAGTAAGCTGAGGCGTCCAGACGCCAAGGGACGATGAAGCAGATGCGAAACGCGAGCAAATAGCAGGGACATCAGAGCGAGCGGCGCTGACACCTGGTTTGGGACTCCTGAGGCAAGCTCCAGATGCGGGATGAAACCATGGGCAGCTCTAACGGCTCGCAACGTGGCCGCAAGACGGTGTCGATGCGAAGCGGAATGTGGGAGGCAGCGGGACTGAAAGGGTTCTGTCGATGCCGCGGGGCGAGAGCAGGGCGAGAGCAGGGCGAGAGCAGGGCGAGAGCAGGGCGATGCAACAAAGACGGTCCCCGTAGGCCTGTATACGTCAACATTGGTATCTGCGATACGGCACCTGCCCTGGCGGCCATCTTTTTTTGTTGCTTGGGCCACGGTTTAGGCCTCGCGTTTGGGTTTCAAGAGTCGCACGGGTCCCTGTAAGATGTAACTGCGAGGTGTAAGGTGCGTAGATGCAGGAGACGGAGATTGCCCCACGTCTGCTTCTTTCGGTATGGCGAGGAGCCTTAGCTAAGCAGACTACATAATTACCTAATTAGGCAATTACCTACGATGTCGTCGTTCCTCGACAACGTTCCTCGACAACGACAGCGACGATCCCCCCATGACTCACGGACCTCGCGCGTTCTTCATCCGTTGTGGCCATGATTTAAGCTCGCTCATCCTGCTGAACGGGTCCGGTCTCGACAAGCGCGCCTTCGTGCCCCTTCATGCCCATGCAATGACGAGCCCAGCTTCATGCACCGTCCTCCCAGGCTCCCATTCCCTGGTTGGAATATCTCCGACACAACGGCGAGACGTATCAGCCAGAACCGGCTGAGCTTCAATGCCCTTCAATGCCCTGAGGGACTGTGGCTCGTCCTCCGGAATCCTTGGCTGTCCCGACCTCAAACAGTCTTGGCCCACTCGAAACCCGTTGCATCCACGATGGCTGTCACTCTCTCCCCGTCTCTTGCTCCTCTCCCGCCAAGCCTCCATATGGACCCTGTGAGCTGTGACGCCTCGCAAACCTGCCAAGCCCCCAGTCTTCTGCTTCGTCGTCTCTGGCCGCCACAGACTCCAGTATTGGCATCCATCCGTGGCTCTTCCTTGCCTGACGTCGTAACACCAAGTCGCGGCCCGCCTCCTGGACTGCCGAGATGGTGCATACAAAGGCCCGTCAGCTCCCTCTCCGCACCGCCTCTTCTTTTCCCTCGCTTCCTTTACCCGCTTTTCGGCTTCTTTTCGTTCCGCCATTTTTAGCTCAGCAGCGTGGGGGCCCGCCCTGTTCCTTTGACAGGGCATCCACCTCCAACAAGCAGTCGACGTCCACCGAATCCCCAGCACTCTTCTCTTGCCCCGGCTTCTTCGAGGCATAAGGTGCTGTTCTGCTGCGGTATTCGGGTCCCGCCGACATTTGTTGCTGCTCATCTATCTCTTTTAATGTGGCTCCTGGCATAACACTTTCTTCACTCTTTAAACCAGATACAGCTCACCGCTCGGCTGGTTCCGAGCTAACATAATTCACCATGGCGCCGTCTCTTTCTTCCCTGCTCCTCGCGCTGCTTCCGCTGGTCTCTGGCCTACCGGACCCATCGCCAGCCACCGTCAACGTCAGCAACCCCAACAGCACGACCAAGATGGACGGCAGCTGGATAGTCGTCTGGAAGCAGGAAGCCGATGATAAGACCATTGCAGCTCGCCAAGCCGAGTTCTCCGCCACCCTGAGGAAGCGCAGCCTCAGCAAGCGAGACGGCGCGCCCATGAAGTCCACGGACCACGCCATAGGGGACTTTCGCGCCACGTCCTGTGACACAGATGCCAAGACCATGAATCTCATGATCTCTGAGGCTGCCGACCAAGTCGAATTCGTCGAGGCCAACCAAAGGATCACCATGTTCCAGACTGAGGAAAAGGAGGCCAAGCCTCCCAATGTCAACCTCACAGCGCTGCAAGAAGCCAGCGCAAGGGATAAAGGGCCCAAAGGAGCTGGCACTGTCGTCTACATCATGGACACGGGCGTCAACGTCAATCACACGGTCTTCGGGGGCCGGGCCGAAATGGTCGGAAACTTTGTCGCCAACGAGCCCAACCAGGACCTTAACGGCCACGGCACCCACTGCGCGGGCTCAGCAGCGGGCCTCGGGACCGGCGTCGCTCCCGAAGCCCTGATCAGGGGCGTCAAGATCCTCAACCAGGCGGGAGCCGGCGGTGGCAACAGCATCCTCGATGGTTTTGAGGCCGCCTGCAAGGACGTAAAGAACAACCGGTTTCAGGGGAAGTGCGTCGTCAGCATGTCGCTCGGCACGGAAGAATCCGACGCGATCAATAGAGCCGCCGTGCAAATGACCAAATGCGGCTGCGCCGTCGTCGTGGCTGCGGGCAACGAAGACGTACGTTGGCGGCTCTTTCCTTGATCGAATGGCTGAAACTGACTGCTTTGCGTACAGAGAGATGCATCGGCCGTGTCTCCGGCCTCGTCCAGGGGCGTCATCACGGTCGGCGCCACGGACGTGCGGACGAACAAACTCGCCGCCTTCACCAACAGAGGCCCGGACGTCGACATCAGCGTTAATGGCGTCAACGTCATCAGTTCCGACGCAAAAAATGAAACCGGCCTCAAAGACCTGACCGGAACCAGCATGTGTGAGTTTTGCCCGAGCCCCATGGAGGCAGCTGGAGCCAAGCAGAAGCTGACACTGCGTCGTAGCCGCTCCCCAAGTTGCCGGCAAAGCACTCGAGGTCTTGAGCACTGGCAAAATCAAATGCAGCACCGACTGCACCGACGTCGTCAGGGAGGCTCTACAGAATCAAGCTAGACAAGAAAAGCCTATCACAGAGGAGCCAGGCGCTCTCAAAACTACCCCACTCCAGCTCAACACCACAGGGGAAGTGCCCGTGGATTTCAAAGGCCCTACCGCCATCGGCGCCGGCGGTCGAAAGGGTGGCGCCAGCCAGGGTGGCAATGGCCTTGGTGAAGAGAGTGCTGGCAAGGTGAGGAAGGGAGACAAGGGAGACAAGGGCGGTGCCGCTTGATTCATTCAAACCACGAGTAAGTTGGGATGGAGCAGGTGTGCGAAGAAAGGATGAGGGGACGAAATGCATACCAAAGTATTCAAGGACATATATTGATTAGAAGCAAAACTCAAAAGGGTCGACCATTGACCAAGAAATCAAAAGATAGCCAAGTAAGCAGCATCACACCGTGCCTTGACTGCCTTCCATGAGAGAGCACATCGAAGCGGATTCCATGCCCACCCGCGCCACTGGGCCCGGCAATCTTCGCTATTCCCACCGGAGAAGCGTTCTGTCCAGCGCAAACCCCCCACCGGAGCCTTGTCTTTTCGTTATGCCGAAGCCTCGGGCCGTCCGTGGTGACTCGTAGTTCGCATGAATATGTTGAGCTACGCTCAGCCAAGGGCCCTGACCTTGGCGGCTCTTCGCAAACAGGTAGGGCAGCTTGGCGGAGTATCTGGTTTCAGGCGCGCCCCTTCCCCATGCTTCCCACCACAGCGTCGGAAAGGGACAAACACGACTCTCAAGCCGTAGGCGTAGCGGCTCAGGGAAGACAACTCCTCTTCGGGAGAGCTTGAAGTTGGCTCTGGTAGAGAGGGTGGCGTTCTATATACCAGCTTCGCATAGCATTCCAAGACCAGAGACAGCGTCGTCCGGCCATGGTGCACGACGTCGTCTAGTGCCCGCTCGTGTCTCGGCTCATCCCTACCCTCCCCTTGCGGCTCCCTCCCGTGTGGGTCCTTTTAGAGACGGGAGACGTCAGGCCCCACAAGCTACGGTTTCACTCTTGGTCCACCGTGTGCCCAGCCTTTCGAGTCGAATGCGGTTTTGTGAGACTGGGCAGACGTGCACCCGCGCTAGGGGGGAGATGATGTGACCTTTTAATATATATATATCCACAAACCCTAGATCGTCTCCTACTCCGCGGGCGTAGAAGAGTAAGGGGCCGCCATGACCGAGATTAGCATCAACTAATGGAGCAACTCCTTTTGAAGAATACGCCTAAAGTGAATGCTCCAACGTGACAGCACAAAAGCCAGAGAACCTGGCAAAGCTCAGCCCGTTTCATCGAGCTAGACACTAGCATTATTCGGCTTGAGCAAGAGTCATTCATGGCCCTGCCATCACCACCTGCACCAATCACGCTGTACGTAGGGGAGAGTGGGAGATCGGGATACACATCCGCCCAGCAAGAGCCTCGGAGTGTGTTCGCTCGCCAACGAAGCAACGGCCCGGCGGTTCAAGTCCAGGGCCGATATCTCGCGCCGTGCCGCCCGGTCGGGCTAAGCCAAGAGCCATGTGAGGTTTGATTTCAGCACTTCTTCGGCACAACCGCTGTCATGGAAGGACGGGATTGCAATTTGACATCCGTGCTGGGCGAGTCCCGACAACGAGAGCTCACATCTGCGTTTTCCACGAGACTGGACAGGCCACCGCCCAAGAGAAAAGGCAAAGTTTGGCTGGTAATAAATCTCCTAGTATTATCAAAGGGTAAGTAGCGGGGCCCAGCAAAATATGAACAACTCCCGGATACGGCCCCGTCAAGGTATCGGAAGGTACTGTGTACGTCAAGAGGCATCGCCAATCGAGGAGCAAAACGGCCGAATACAAGACCACATGGTCGCACTATAGCTCGTCGCGTCTGGTGTTATTGAGGTTCTGGTTGGTAAAGAGCGTTTTCGTGAACCTGATAACATCCGACACGATGGGGAACCGAGCACCCATGAACCAGGCCATTCCAATCTGAAAGGAGTCAGCGATTGCGACCTCGATGGCCGTCTCATGGGTTTGCTCACCATGATGCTAGAGACAAAGAGCAAACAGAGCGTGACAATACCAAAAAGGACCAGGGTCTCGCCGGGATCCATCGTAGGCTCTTTCTTTTGTCTTTGGGCGTTCTCAACGGCGAGATTCTTGGGGTTTTGCCGGGGGTAGAGCGTCTCGATGAACTGCTCAATCTGCACACAATGTCAGCACGGTTGCTCTGGACTCTTAAGAGATGGCGGTACATACCTTGGCGCAGCGCACGCTTATGGCCAAGTAATTGGGGTCCCGGGGGTCGTTCTTTGCTTGTATCCGCCGGATATACTTCCGGAAGATCTCGCAAACAAGGAAAAGATTCTGAGTCGACTCGAACATGATCTGGCAGGCGTCTCCTTTGGTAATCTTGATATTTCGTTGCAAGACGGTTGGATTCCGGAACACGAGCTCGAGAGTGGCAATGGCCATGGTCTGCGGGATAGCAACAAAGTTGAAGACGCTCTGCTCCCGGATACCTGCCATATAAAAGAGGCATTCTTCCACATGGCCCAACGCATTGAGAATCATTTCCGAGACGCAGTGGATGGCTTGATCGCGATGCTGGGGGTCAAACAGATGTTCCCACTGGTCCACATGTTTGCTCCAGATCTCCTTGGGGTACCAGCGCCTCCCATCCCGCCAGTCCTCGTGGAGGTCGCGGATGATGTTGGTCTTTTGCAGTAACTGGCCCATGGACTCGGTCAGGGTCGGACGCTCCAGCAGCTTGGGGTTGGCGAGCTCCGATGTGACGAACAGCCGGGTCAGCCCCTCGCCGACGAGGCCGGCGACATAATGGCAGTAGAGCTCGTAATCCTCGACAGACTGGACGCCGTTCTGGATCATGTCTGCGTTTTGCGCGTAGTCGGCCATGCCGTTGCCCATCTTCTCCGCAATGTCAATGATGATGTCGGCGTATGCTTTTTTTATCCGCTTCATTTCCGTGACGACGACGTCATACTTTTCAAGCAGCTCTCTGTCCTTTTCCTGGCTCTCGTGGAATTGCCAACCGTCAATGAGCATAGTCTTGTGGAAATTTTGCAGCAAGGGAACTTTTTTCTCGATGGGGATGGTCATGTCATCCTCGATGGTGTCGAGGCCTCGTAAGACAAGGTAAAAGAGGGTGACGGGAACGAGAAGCTCGGGATTGAGCTCTTGAATGACGGCCGCAAAGCTGCGGCTCGTCAGGTTGAGAAAGCGGAAGCATTCTTGAAGGGTCTCGGTCTCAGACGTCGTGTCTCGTCTGTGTACGGGGTTGTGCCAGACCTTCCTGCGACAGGCGTTAGCATGGCGACGCGAAGTCGGGAGGTGCGGAACATGAGGGACCACATACCACTGAATGATTGACCGCAACTGGTTCGGGTGAAGGAGATAGTAGAGGGCTCCCATGGTCAGTAGCCAGCCCGACGCGAGGTTGACGAGTGGAAAGGGGGAAAAGGGGGAAAGGGGGAGGACGAGACTGGGGGAAATGCCCAACCGTTGTTGCACAGGAGGGTTCAGCCGAGTATCCACATGGATCAGAGCCCCAAGTCACACCCTAAGGGAACGTGGCTGCGGAAAATGAGGGCTGGATGTCTTGCGTGTAGGTGTATGGCGTCGTCAATCATGGTGGTTGGTGGCAGCGACGCGATGGATGTTTGGCGTGTGGGAAAAATTCATCAACTGAGCAGCTGGCGCCAGAACACGCACAGCCCAACTCAAGAAACTTGGTGTATTTCCCAGGTACCTTCAAGTACCTGGCACTGCCTGGAAAGTAGAAGCACTTTCCCCTAAGGGGTTCCCGCACAGCCTCCTCCTCTTCGACAGTGAGTGCTTTTGGAAGGGACAGAAAGGGGGAGAGAGATCTTCCCATTCAGCGTCGCAGCCACATGCAAGGAGAATGAGGCATGAAACTTGCGGTTGCATGCTAGCACGCTGCACATCCTGCACGAGTCCGCTGCTAAGTTACGGCCAGCACCTCATGTGCAAATGGTGAGGCAGTTGGGGTTTTGGGTACAGCTACTTGGAGGCATGACCCCCAGGCACCTCAGGCTACCTCGGAGTACAAGCCCAGCTTACGGTGGCTTGATTGGCACGGGCATTCGTTTACCCGAGGGTGAGCATTGCCACTGCGGTAGGTAAGGTACTTATCTGTACTTATGTACTCCGTACTGTAATCACCTTAAGGTAGGTACCTACTTCATGTACAAAAATCGTCTACAGTACATGCGGTTGGTGAAGATTGACGACCCTTGAGATCCGAAGCACCGATATGGGCACAGCGTCTCTGAATCTCCACACCGTTGTGGCAACTTCACTCGGGACAGGAGACCCAGGGCAGGTAGAATGCGACGGTTCTTGTGGACTGCATTTGGGCGGCCAAGACTCTCAACCGGCCCCTACACCTACAAAGGTGTCGTCGCAGCTTCCGGACTCGCCGATAGAGAATAACAGAATGCGCATGGCTATTGGGAACTTGAAAGCGAATAGCATATTTTGGAATTTCTTTGGGCTCCGCAGTACCAGCATCTTGGCGGTGAAGCGACCCCATTGCTCTGGGCAGGCGCGTGTCCCACAGTAGCTTCCGAGGAGGAGAGACGTCCAGCCTGGGCAGGTGGAAGGACGCGCAATGCCTTTTCAGAGGCTGTTCCTTCAGATGCCTTCTACTTCTTGCTGGCGAAGCCGATAGTCTGGCAAATCCATCTCAACACCACCAGCCCCGTCCCTCTTGGAGCCGGGACACTCGCGTATACACAGTCGTCAGCATGACTGGGTCGAACGGGACCAAAAACGGGCACGGCAATCCTCTCCGCTTCCTCGTCTGGGGCCAAGAGGGCTGGATTGCCGGCAAGCTCATGATTCTCCTCCAGGGCCAGGGCAGGGACGTGCAGGCCACCGCGGTCCGCATGGAGAATCGCGAGGCAGTTATCCAAGAACTCGCCAGAGTCAAGCCGACACACGTCCTCAACGCGGCTGGATGCACCGGCAAGCCCAACGTTGACTGGTGTGAGGACAACAAGGAGGAAACGGTGCGGTCCAATGTCATCGGGACGCTCAACCTGACCGACTGCTGCTTCCAGGCCGGGGTTCACTGCACCGTCCTTGCCACGGGATGCCTCTATCACTACGACGACGCCCATCCTGTTGGTGGCCCCGGGTTCACAGAGGACGACGAGCCCAACTTCCGTGGCAGCTTCTACTCCCTGACCAAGGGCTGCCTCGAGACAGTGAGTCGATGTCGAGGCGCCAACCCTCGTGTCAGTTTCATGACCTATGTTGCAGGTCATGAGGCACTACGGCAACTGCCTCATCCTTCGCCTTCGCATGCCCGTGGGCGACGACCTCCATCAACGCAGCTTTGTCACCAAGATTGCGGCCTACGAGCGCATAGTCGACATACCAAACAGCCACACTATTCTCCATGATCTCCTTCCCGCCGCCTTACTCCTGGCGGAGCACAAGGAGGTCGGCGTGTACAACTTCACGAACCCCGGCACCATCTCTCACAACCAGGTTCTTGATCTCTTCCAGGAGATTGTGCGTCCGGGCTTGACTTACAAGAACTTTGGCGTGGAAGAGCAGGCCAAAATTCTCAAGGCAGGACGCAGCAACTGTGAGCTGGATTCGACAAAGCTGGTCGCCAAGCTCAGGGAACTCGGCTTCGAAGTGGCTGAGATAGGTGACGCCTACAGGCAGTGTTTCAAGAGGATGAAGGCCGCTGGGCTTGAATGAGGCCTACCGTCTTGTCGCACCACATCCAGCGATGGTGTAGGGGGGTTTTGCTGCGATCGACTCGCTTGCTTGTGATGGGCTATTTTATGGGCAGATGACAGTTGTGCCTGAGATGTTTATTGACTGTGCTTTGAAGACACCAGTGTCATGCTTGTGTGTCGCCATTCTGCTGATGATGAGTTGCACATGGAAGGTCAATCGGTAGATGACCATGGGCCAAATCCAGTGCACTTGGAGGTTGTCTTCCCAATGAGAAGGAAACAGGAACAAAACACAGGCTGTATCCACGTCGCATCAGGGCATCATTATTAGTGAATACTCTTCTGACTTGTTCGGGCAAGTGCACGCACTCTAGGGTAGCTCGCGATCTCGGTGATCGCCGGTCCTGGAGAGCACAATCGCCACCGGAATCGAAACTCGTTTGGGCCGGCTCAAGCCATATTTGTTGTGCGACGCAAGGAAAACGAAGATGCTTTGAGTGCGGCGACAGATGCAGGCGGCCGAGAAGTGACACGCATAGGCAAAAGTTGGAAGGTCGAGGACGAAAATTTCCGCCATGCACTGCCCCGCCATTACGTAGCGGTCGGCGTTGTTCATTACTAGCTAATATTACATGTGTCTGCTGCCCATTCTTGACCCCGTTCTCGCAAACACTGCGCGACACCGACAGACCTCATCCTCCCTCCACTCAACGACGCTTCCCCGACCAAGCCATAGCCGGCCGTTTACACTTCCGCCCTGCCCAAGATGGTCGTGGACACGGCCTACTACGACACGCTGGGCGTCCAGCCAACGGCCACGGAACTCGAGATCAAGAAGGCCTACCGCAAGCTGGCCATTGTCCACCACCCAGGTTTGTCGCGTCCACTCCTTCGCCTGGCCGCTGCTGACGTGCCATCCCCCAACGCCCAGACAAGAACCCAAACGACTCGACGGCGCATGAAAAGTTCCAGGCCATCGGCGAAGCCTACCAGGTCCTTTCAGACACCGACTTACGCAAGGCCTACGACAAGTATGGCAAGGACCATGCCAAGCCCCAGGAGGGATTCGCCGATCCCGCTGAGTTTTTCACCTCCATTTTCGGCGGCGAGGCCTTTATCGACTGGATCGGCGAAATCAGCCTAATGAAGGACCTGACGGCCACCATGGACATAACCATGCAGGAAGAGGCGGAACAGGAGGCGCAAGACGAGCCCGATCTCTTGGCAGCGGATGAGGCCAAGAAGAAGAGCTCAACCGAGCAAAAGACGGGCCGGGACAGCGCCGACGGCGCGGCGGTGCCACCACCAGTGCCTCCTCGGCAACCAGCGCCACCTGTCGTTGTTATTGACCAAGAAAAGCCCACCACGCCCGCCGGCGGCTCGGGCACCGCCGGCTCGGCTGTGCCTCCCCACCGATCAAACGCAGCCTCCCCGACGCCGTCCTCCAACTCGCGAACCAAGACACAGATTCCCCTCCGCCCTGCACTCACCGACAAGTCGCACGACGACATCTTAGTCGATAGCTTCGAAGAGGCTCTGAAGCAAAAGGACAAGAAAAAGGGCGGGCTGACCAAGGAGCAGCGCGAGCAGCTCGCCGCGTTCGAAAAGGAGCGGGCCCGCATACGCAAGGAGCGCGTCGAGAGCCTCGCCCGCAAGCTGCTCGACCGCATTAGCGTCTGGACAGAGACGGACAAGGGCGCCGACGTGACCGAGGCATTCCGGGAAAAAATGCGCCTCGAGGTGGAGAACCTCAAGATGGAGTCGTTTGGCATCGACATACTCCACGCCATCGGCCAGACGTACGTCTCCAAGGCCTCGTCGCTGCTGCGCAGCCAAAAGTTTCTCGGCATCGGCGGCTTCTTCAGCCGTCTGCGCGACAAGGGCACGCTGGTTAAGGACACGTGGAACACCATCAGCAGCGCCATTGACGCGCAGCAGACAATGGAGGACATGGCCAAGATGGAGGAGAAGGGTGGCGACGACTGGACGGACGAGAAGCGTGTCGAGTACGAGCGCCGCGTCACGGGCAAGATCCTGACGGCGGCGTGGCGGGGCAGCAAGTTTGAGATTCAGAGTGTGCTGCGCGAGGTGTGCGACAGCGTGCTCAATGACAAAAAGGTCTCGCTGTCGAAGCGGTTAGAACGCGCGCAGGCTCTCGTCCTCGTTGGCGACATCTTTATCAAGGTTCGTACTCTGGGTCACCAAGCGGTTCAGCCCTTCCCAGCCCTTCCCTTTCCTTTGTTTCAGTGCCTGGGCTAACGTCTACGTTAACAGGCTGAGCGCTCTCCCGAGGAAGAGGGCGACTATCTCGTCTTCGAACAGCTCGTCGCCGAGGCCGCCATCAAGAAGGACAAGGACGAGGAGAAACGCAAGAAGGACAAGAAGGGGCGGGACACGGCCGCCCACCATCAACGCACCTCGGCCGAAGCGGCGGCGGCGGATGCGCCAAACGTGCCCAAGTCATAGGCATGCTGGGTCCAATGACAACGGTTCGCGGTCGCTGGATGCGAGGGTGAGGGCCACAAGGCGAGGGTGCATGCAGTGGAACGGGCAAGCGATTACACTTTGTTGTTGGTGGTTGTTTTACGGTGGCACTGGATTACGTGGACCTCTCCATACACTTGCCTGTTTGTTTGGTGGTTTTGCAGTTACGAGACGGGGCTGCGTCTCAGCGACTGGATTGACTAGAGTTGATTGCGATACAAGCTAATCTTTCTCGGGGTATCTCTACTCTGGTTGCTGTGTCTATACATGGGAATTCGAGGTGTACAATGGAACAGGAGCATCAAGGACTACTTGCGCCCGAGCCCACTCCAATCCTCTCTGCCTGGGCTCCGGTGGCCCATACCGCCGGGCCCGTCTAATCCATCTTGTCCATTTCGCTCTCCGCCGCCGAGTCGCCTACCGGCTCGTCCACCAGCAAGCCGATCAAGCAAGCCGCCAGCATAGTCTCGTAGTTGACCCAAGGATGCACTTCGCCAAACAGCTTGGTGCCATCGCGGCCGGCACCGCGCATCAACTCTGGAACACCGCCAGGATGAAACTGTGCGTAGGGGGTGATGTTGTAGACCTTGCCATTGATGGCCATCCACGCATCCTTGCCCTTGCGGCCCGTCTGCCTTTTCAGCATCGACGGCGGCACGCGCAGGTAGGGCATTTCGCGACCCACGCCGCGCAGGTCGGCGCTGCCCCCCGAGATGCGCGCCCAGTCGAGGGGCGAGTGGCCCGGGGCGAGGGTGACCTTGCGGTGCGGCTTCTGCGGCTTGGACGAGTGCGTTGGCGGAGGGGCGAGGCCGCCGGAGGGGGCTAGGGGCGAGGAGCCACGGTTGGGGATGGGGCCGCGGGCGGCGCGTTGTGGGGAGTTCGCGGCTGGGAATTGCGCGAGGGTCGGGACGCGGACGGGTAAGGGGGGAGGCATCACGGAGGCGGCGGTTGCGCTTGGCTTTGAGGGGCGAGGCGCCGATGACTCGTCGGAGAGGGAGAAGGTCGGGATAGGGTCGGGGTCCGGCTGAGATGCTGAGGCCTTGGGGGTTGTTTCGGGGCTGTCGGGCACGTCGATGGTCGGTGGTTGGATGATGGGTGGAGGAGGCATGGCTGCTCTGTCGTCGCGAAGCCGGTCAGATGAGGACGACTCTTCCGGCCTACCGGAAGACGACGGCAGCGCAGACGGGCCATCATCGGGTAAGCAGCCTGGGCCTGGTATCCTGAGCGCCGTGTCGGCATCGTCGTCGCGCCGCTTCGTCGGACCCGGAGCGGCAACGGGTGCCCGGAGGCCGAGCCAGCGGGAGAGCATGGGGGACAGCCAAGCGGGCAGGCGGACAATGATGTAGACTACCGAGGCGAGGATGAGGGAGACGCCCACGATGCCCATTGTCGCGCGGTGCAGGGCCGCCTTGGGGAGGTGGAGCGCGAGGGGACGAGGTGATGGTCAGAAAGGCCGTTGATTGAAAATCAAGGGTCCTTGCGTCATGGCCAAGTCGGGCATGTGACTGGCCGCTCGGCACAATGCGGAGTCTCGGAGCCTAGAAAGTATCTATACCTGCAAGCGTGTCTTCCAGGCGCTTGCAGTAGCGCGCGCTGCGGGGTCCATGGACGTACCGAGGACCTTGCTTGTCCGGGCTGCGCAACGGTGGAGCGTCCCGGGAGCCGCCTGTGGTTGACCGCCTCGATTATGCTTTGGAGGAAGAGGGACAAGTCGAAAAGGTTCAAGGTTTACATCAAGCGTCGGATGAAATGAATATGCCTGGTTACCTGGGTGTTGAAGGAAAAGCCAAGACATGCCATCGTCGGCCTTTGCCGATCATGAATTTTTTTTTTTTGGCTGCTGTTTTTGGTTGTTGAGTCTTGTTAGTGCAAATGCAAGCATCGGCCAAGCACGCAGATATACTTGGTACTTTGTCGCGACGCCCGCTCCCGGGTCGAGGCCGCAATCACGGACCAGCGCCAAGAGATGCCCAGAAGGCACGTACCGTACAATACCGTACAGAGTTACTATTCCTTTCTTTTCCCTGGCCAGGATGAGAAGCGATAAAACGCCAACATGCACAAGCACGATGCATGAAAGGGCGCACGGCAAAGGGATCGGCAGCGGGGGCGAGTGCAATGGAGGAACAAAAGGTGGGAGAGCCATGGTCCGGCCGCCCCCCCCGGCCTGATCCTCCGAGAGCGGAACGCGGGTGACAGGGTCTTGAAGCGCGGTTTTTTTCGTTTCTTTTTTAAAAGTCGGGGCATTGAGGGAGGGGGAGGGAGGGGGCGGGACAAGTCCGCATGAAAGTAAACAATGACCGGGAGATGAAGCCGTCGTCTGTAAACAAATCCCCCAGGGGTGGTATGCGGCTACGCACCAGCGCCCCTCCATACCGGCCTGGAAACAAGGCCAGGATATGAGTCGCCGTGGGGACGTCCGAGTTGGCAGCACCTCGGAGTGGTGGACCGTCGGTGGATGGATGATGGATGATGAGGGGACGAGGACGGACGGATGGATTCTTCCAGGGTTGGTTGATTACCGCCGCGATGGATATTGGCAGACTTGATGATGCACGCACACATACAAATACATGTTCATGCCCCATTGGGTTCGTTTATGCAGCCTGCCGTTCTCCTCCCCCTCGTCTGGCCCGGCTTGCCGCTATCGATTGGATGCCTGCTCTCTTGTCGTCGCTGGGTGGATGGATGCCGCCACATGCTCTTTTTTTTTCCGACGCTGCCGCCCAGGTCACGAGTAGGTACCCAAGCATCGGTTGATACCCAGCGACTGACACACCGGAGAGACTGCCAAGAGACTGAGTGAGCATTGTCGTCGTTCAGGTATGCGAGCCTCTGTGCTACGGAGGGCCCGGTAACCGGCAGTGTTCAGTTCTAGGCTAATCAGTGGGGCCCAGGGCACCTCTCGGTCCTCTTAGCGGCCTGCGCGTTCTTTTTAGGTGTTGCGGGTGTTTTGGCCCCCCCCGCCACCACCACTGGAAGTCGGACAGTCCAGGGCGAAAGGTACCTGCAGTCACTGCCTGGTGGGCTTGTTGGGCTTGGGTGGTGGCGCGGGCGTGGCCTGACGTTGGACCAAGAAACCCGCTGAAATGCCCACGCCCCCCTCCTTCGGGGCCTCGGCCGACTCACCACCACGGCGACCGCTGCTGCTCCCGTGCCAAACGGCAGCGAGGGAGATGCGTCGCTTCAACACGTCGTCGTCGTCGTCGTTGTCCAGCAGCTCTCCCAAGACCGCTTCCGCCGCCGCCGCCGCCGCCGCATCGCAGCCGCCTCCTCTGCCTCCTCCGTCCCAGGCCAACAGCCGCCATCGACCTGCCATTTCCATCCGCCGCCCCTTTCCCGCGCCCCGTCCAGACACCACAACCACCACCACCACCACCACCACCGCCCGACGGCCGCCCCCGAGACCCCCCTTTGCCGCCGCCCACCACCAAACCTTCCAATCCAAGACGGGGCCAAGACCGCCGGCCAAGACACCGTCGTCACCCTCTTCGTCTTCGAATCGTCGCCCGCCGCTGCGTCTCAAGGATCGCAACCAACAGCAAAATGCTCCCCTTCTGACGTCCTCCACCCTCGCCAGCGCCGCCAAAATGCCCGTCGGCGACAGACCCCGACAGCCCCAGCTCAGCGCTGCCGCCGCCCGATCCGCCAAACGCGGCCCTCTGACCCCCAAGATTGCCGCAAAGGGCCCTCCCTCGACCGCTTCCATCCCGCCGCCTAGGAGGCCGCAGACCATCCACCACCCGCGCGACGACGCTCCGACCCCCGTCTCCGGCCACGTCACTCGCCCCGGTGCCCGCCAGGGCCGCGTCGACAGCCTCAGCTCCGCGCCTATCGGTCCCGCGAACCACTACCACCCCGAACGACTGGCGTACGACGCTTGGGACAATGCCGGCGCCATGTCGGGCGTCGGGGGGACGCCTGGCTCGGCCAGCGGCGTCTCCAGGCAGGCGGGGGACTCGCCCGGCGAGCAGCAGAGCGACGGCCACAAGTTCTTCTACGCAAGCGACGCAAGGGCCATTCAGAGGCCCCTTTCCGTCCCTCAGAAGCCCGTGGCCTTCTTCTACGCAAACGGCGCCTCCGCCGAGGCCAAGCGAACCACGAGCCCGCCCTTGAACCAACCCTTTACCCCTGTCCTCCCCCCGACCCAGGAGCCCGTGGCCACCAAGTTCTTTTACGCCAACGGCACCCCCGACCCCCCCCCCTCAAAACACGCCCTGGCCACATCGGCGTCGGCGTCGGCCCTTTCGACGAGCTCAAGACTACCTCTTGTCCGTCCTGGAACGAGCAGCTCGGCCGCGGCTTTTACTGCCCCGGCCACCCAACGCCCAATGTCACCCATCAAGACGACATGCCCACCGACGAGCCAGCCTCTGAGCGCCAACCCCCTACTACCCACGTCTCCCAAACAACCGCTTTCGTTACAATCGTCACCCGCACTCGCACCGGTCCCGCATTCATCTGGCAAGAGGAGGGTGAGCATCGACACGGCCCCGAAGCTCATCAGACAGGGGCACTCGAGGACGGGAAGTGCCTCGGCCTCGGCCGTCGATGTACCCATGACATCCCGGTTTGCCGCCTCGCCCAGCCTGTCTCAGCCGGCCTCCCCCCCACAAAGCCCGGGGCTGTCGCAGCCAGCGATGACCATGGCTTCTCTCATCCAAGCCGCCGAGGAGTGGAAAGAGCGAGACACGGAAAGGGACGGAGACGCCCAGCCCGAGCTCTCGCAAAGTCCCACGAAGTCGTCGCACGCGGGGGAGCTCGTCAGCGAGCTCGTTGCCAACGCGCGACGAGAGCGCAAGGTCCAGGACCTCGAGATTACCAACGCCTCCCTCGAGGCCATCAACAGGACCCTCGAGAGGCAGCTGCGCAAGCAGACCATTGAGTTGCGCAGATACCGCCGTATGTCCAGGGCAGGGCACATCTCGCTCGCCTCTGCGGCGTCGAGCCGAGTGCCGTCGGCGGCCCTCCCGGACGTTGCAATAGATCTCTCGGGCGTGGACGAGGGGGAGGAAGCGACGGAAGACGAACAAGACGAGTACCCGGACTCGTTCGACGAATCCGATTTTTCCAGCAACGAGTCGCTGTCGGCCGACGCCTCGTCGTCGCCAAACGACAAGCTCGCGGCGCGGCGCAAGCGCGACGAGCGGCGCCTCCAGCTCGACCTGACCAAGCACCAGGAGCTGCTCGTCGACAGCCAAAAGATGAACCAAAGCCTCAAGCGGTGCCTCGACTGGACCGAGGTGCTCATCAAGGAGGGCCAGAAGGCGCTCGCGTACCAAGTGCGCGTGTCCGACGTGGAGTTTGGCGGGCGCGTCCTAGCGCCGCTCGACGAGGACGATGAGGCCGATATGGACGACGACGACGGGCCCAGCCTGGGGCCCCCGCGGACCAAGGGATCGCAAGACCGAGATAGTGGCGTCGAGCTTCCCGGGGACGGCGGCTAGCGTCTCTGATCTTTTGCGTTGTTGGCCCGTGGCAGCCAGGATACTCGCCGCTTGCTGGTGACGATTATTTGCCGCCCGTCCAGGCACCGCTTCTCCCGATCCCATCTTCTCTCATCTTGCTTTCTCAGCATTCTCATCCGCTCTCTCGCTTCTCACTCCTCCTTTGTCGACATATAATACACAAGATCATTCACCAAGCATCAGCGCGGCAGGACCATACCGGAAACGGTCGCATCTCGGAGTCTACGGCGCGATTTCGGGACTAGACTTGGGCCAGCATCGAGCGCCTTGCTTCTCCATGCCTTGTTTTTATTTTACCTGTTTCTCGCGCAACAACTGGCGCGGAAGCGCAGAGACGGTTGCGCCCGGCGTTTTCTCTTCTTGCCTTCGTTTCCATTACTTTTCATTCTCGGGGCGGGACGTTCCCCTCTGCTTATACCTTGATGAGCTTAAGCCTCGTCCATGTCCTCAAACGGGGGGGGCACTCATCATGACTTTTGGGCGGCGAAGCGCGCAGCGTTTCTTTTCTTCCACATCTTGTTACACTTGCATCATACGCCCTCTCCCCTCCTTTTCCTTTGTCACTTGCATGTGTGTGTGGCCTTTGCACAGTAGATAGAGATATCCAGATACCCACGTCCGGCGGAGAAGAAGAGAGAGCCCCGGCGACGGAGGAATTGGCGGCGATGGAGGCAAGGCAGCGGTTATTTTTGCCACGAGGGGCGAGGGGCGAGCGCCGACGCGGATTTTGCACGAGGCCATGTACCGTGAGATAAGAAGGCTGTACTTGCGCAAGGCGGAGGGGACACACAATGGGCCCCGTGTGAATAGCAGAGTCGTCTTGCAGAAGACAAATACATCATCTACTGAGTGACGGGACGAACCCGTCTCAAGACGAGGGAGGCCAGACAGGGGGGATATGGCAGGGCAACAGAGGTCCCAGACCCTATCTTCTCCGCCCAAACCTAAACTTGAGCTCATCGCCGCTATCGTCGCTGTCCGTCATCTCGGTCCTCCGCGGCGCCGTCCGGGGCCTCTTGCCGCGGGGCTCCGGCGCAGGCTCCGGCGCGGCGCGCTTCCCCCGCCCCTGGCTTGTTTGCCGCGAGGACTGGCTGACCGTGCCGCCCCGCCGCGACTGCGTCGCGCTCACGCCCCGACTGCCCGTGCCGATGCGCCTAGAGCTCGCAGCTGCGCCGTCGGCGTCGGCGCCGCTTGCTTCCGCGTCGCTGGAATCCGACACGACCAAGGCCGTGCTGCGGGTGCGCGACGCCGGCGGCGGCGGCGGCGGAGCCTCGACGGGCGTGTCCTGGTCGGGTGGGCGGGACGGGGCCGACTTGATGCGGGCGCTGCCCTCGTCCTCGAGCCAGTAGTTGTCGCCCACGCCAAACTCCTTGTTCTTGACCTGCGTCAGGGGCACAATGACCCTCGCGGGCTGCCGGCCCGCCGCCTCGCCCCTGCGCCGGAACTTCTTGAAGTTCTTGACGCCGTTCCATTTTGGGTCCCACCGGCCGTCGGCAATGTCCTGCTCGCGCGTGCGCGCGGCCCCGCCCGGCGTGCGCACCTCCATCTCCTCGACGATGTTGAGGCGCCGAATCTCGGCGAGGTCGACGTCGGCGGGCAGCTGGGCGAGGTCTTCCCTCTCGGCCCGGGCACGCGCCTCCTCCTCCTCGCGGTGAAGCGCGGCCATGGCCAAGACATCAATCTCCTTCGCTTTCCGCTTGGTCTGTGCTTTGGCGGCCACCGAGGGACTGGGCGACGCGGCCCCCGGGGACGGCGATGCAAAGGCACCGGCGTGCTCAAGCCGCTGCCGTTTGAACCGCGCAACCGCAGGGGCCATGCCTTGCATCAAATCGTCCTCGAGCAGAGATGCTGCCCTTCTCCGTGAGAGCCCTGCATCCATGGCTTGCTGAGACTGAGACGCGCCGGCTTCTTGCGAGACGAACATGCCGCCTTCATCTCCCCCTTGCACTGGATGCTCAGGCTCCGGGAGCTCGGCTGGGGGCGGCTCGTCCATGTCGACATCGACATCATCATCGAAGCCCGCAAACCGCCTCTTGACGGGTCGCCGTTTTGTGCCTCGCTTGATGGCTGGCTGCTGCTCAAGGTCGTCCTGAGGCTCTTCTTGGGGGTGGGGTGCTTCGCCTTCATTGGGACCAGGGTCTGTTCGCGCGGCCTCGTTCGCAGCTGATCCTGTCATCGGCGGGCCAGACACCGACTGAGACTCGACCTCGAGTGGTCGACGCAGCTTACTCGCGTCATTGGTGAGGATGGCCTCGAGAAACTCATTCTGTTCAATGGGCCGGTGGTCGAGTCGCAGCGACACAGCGGTGAGGAAGTTGGTGTACCAGCCGACCAAGTCTCCCTTGCCTGGCAAATAACGCACCAGAACTACCCCCTTCCCTTCGCTGCCGTCTTCGAAGCGGCCGAGTCCCTTTTCCCCCGCCACCTCTTTCACATATCGCACAAAGTCTTCGACGAGCTCCTCGCCGGGAGTGATTGTGTGGAGCATGGCCTTTCCGTAGCCGTTGGTGATGGGGGCTAGGAGGTTGTTGTACTGGGTCTTGTCATAGAAGATGAATGTGTAACCGTCGAAAACATCCTTCCGATTGAGGTCAGGGGCGTAGATTTCGTCGGGATGCTGGACGGGCTCGCCACCTCGAGGTGGCAAGTGCTTCATGGGGTCCGGCCAGCTCAGCGAGAAGTGATCCTCCAAGGGGCTGGGTTCTGCGCCGTCGGCGGCGCCTGGAGGCCCCGCGGCCTGAGCAATGGCATCGAGAAAAGTTTCGGTTACGACAAACTTTCCGTTGATGAGAGCCTGGAGGCCCTTGGCAGTGTTCCTCTTCTTGGAGACGACATGGGTGGTATGCCCGATGTGATAGTCGGTTGAAAGTTTGATGTCGAGATTCTCGAAGCGCTCTTGCAGGGACGTGAGCGGCTCCGTTTGGAGCTCTTTGTTGGTGAAGGAAAAGGTCAAGACGACGGGGAACCATTTTATGCTATAAGTCAATTAGCGGCCGCCTGAGACATGGGAAAAGGAAACAGATAAGCTAGAGAGGGGAACCGGCGGAAGAGGTCGTACTAAAACTTGCTCGGGCACTTCCCCATCGTCATCTCCACCTCGGGGCCGTCGACGACATATTTGCTGCCCTTGATCTTCTGGCCATTAACAACGGTCCCTATCTTGGTCGCCAGGTCCTCGATTGTCAGCCTGGAGCGGCTGGAAAGGCGGCGTGCGTGGTCGGCCACAACATTGTCGACGGTAATGGTCAGGTGCTTGCGCGAGATGGTGTTGTGGGAGACGGCGAGTTGGCCAGCTAAGCAGACGTGAATCAGCATGCGTGTGTCGAGCGCGTCTTTGGGGGTCGGACGGAGGGTTCTCACGCTCTGCTGCAGTCCTGCCAAAGAGGTATGTCTTGCCCGGACGCAGCCAAAGCTGTCGTCCTGCGTGATGGTTAGCAGCGTAGCTTACAGACGATGCACGGGGGAACCAAAGCCGAGGTTATGGAAAGGGGGATTTGCCTTGGAATATCTCTTCATTTTCCAGGAGCCACATGTTGACAGCTCGGCGTCGTCAGAAGAAACCACTCCACGACTCGGGGACCCGCCTGGCGCGCCCGATGTTGTGGCCGAGTCCTGGAGCTGGACGGTGTCAAGCCTATGCGTGACGTGACGTGACGTTGGCGGCGTCGTCAACCTTTTGCGGGGCTGCAGAAACGCGTCTCGACGCCAGGTCACGTGCAGAACTCGCGCGAGGTGATTACTCATTGAGCCGCAATTCAAGGCTGACTTCAACCTCACTTTCATCGAGGCGGACTACTGGTATGTCGCCGGCAGACTCTGTTGCGTGAATCATATGCTAAACAGTTCGTCGCAGCCTTTTCAGTCATTCTTTGAGGCGCAGCACGGCCACCGGAATAGCCATCTCCGTCAATGACTTGCTTTACCGCCCGAGAGCGTCTGATGGCCTAGATCCAGGTTTGCTACAAGATGACTTTTACGGAACTTTGCTCGTCTACCAGGACCAATCCTCGGGGATCAGAGGCCATCGACGCACGAGATTCAACTTCATAAACGCTTACGATCAGGCCGCGCACAGGAACAACCTACAGGACCATCAAACACCAGCCGGGCCTGGGCCCAGTCATTCCTTGCAAGATCTCTTTTTATTCATGTATCCAACATGTCATGGCTGCTGACGGACTCACCCATGGCAAGGCGTACGTGAGAGGGGTATCAAGAATGATGGAAAGAAAAGGGGTTGACGGCGACCGAGACTACTACACCTTGTTCACCTTCAGGCAGTCGGCAAGCATCGTCTTGCGCCCCGACTTGCGGCTTTTGGCGTTGAAATCTTCGTTGCTTTCCGCCTTGGCGGCATCAATGTGCTCGGGTGCCTCGTCGGTCAGCCGCGCCATCTCGCGCACCTGACCAATCTTCCACCCCCGCAAGACGACGAGACAGAGAGCCGCTGAGACAAACATGAAGCCGGTGAAAAGCTGGGTGCCCAGGTAGCCGCCGGTGCCGGCAACGATCTGCAGGGCAATTGGCTCGCTGAAGAGGCAGGGCAGCAGGATGGTGAGCCAGATGAGGCCGAGGGCCGAGGGCACGCGCCGCAGCCCCACAACCTCGGCGGTGACGGGGCCGATGGAGGTCCAAAAGGTGCCGGCGACGCAGCCACAGACGATGGCGAAGAAGACGAGCACGCCGTACGAGTCGGCGTTGATCCAGATGGCGAGGGAGAAGAGGCCGGCGAGAAAGGTGGTCAAGGCCGACATGTTGATGCGGCCGGTGCGGTCGCTGAAGTAGCCGACAAAGGGCCTGCCGACGGCCTGGCCCAGGTTGAAGAAGGCGCTGACGAGGGCGGCCTGGGAGGCGCCGAGACCGATCTGGTTGGCGTAGTTGGCCAGGCTGAAGATGAGGACGACGTAGCCGAGCATGCTGAACCAGCCAAAGGCAAGGAGCAGGAGAAACTCGGGCCTGCGAAAGAGGGCCGTGTCAAAGGCAAGCTGGCTCGAGCCGATGATGCTGTTGCGGTCGCGCAGCAGGAGCGTGCAGACGACGTTGACGACGAGGGCGAGGATGCCGAGGATGCGAAAGGCCCATGCGAGGCCGAGGTTACGGATCATGGCGCCGGCGGCCAGCGAGTAGAGCAGGCCGCCGAGGCCGGAGCCGCATGCCGAGATGCCGTTGGCAAGGGAGCGGCGGGTGCTGAACCACTGGGGCACGATGCCCACAGAGGGGATGAACAGGAAGCCCATGCCGATGCCGAAGAGGACGCCCTGGGTGAGGAAGAGGTGCCAGATGCGGCTGGCGAAGCTTGCGCAAACCAGGCTGGCTGCCTCAAGGACGGCGCCGGCCAGCATGGTGGGCTTTGTGCCGATCTCGCGGACGCAGACGGTGGCGACGGGGGAGACGAGCAGCGCGCAGCTGACGCTGAGGGAGCCGACAAAGGCGTAGTCGAGGGCCGAGGCGCCGGGGAAGGCGTCGTTGGCGAGGTAATGGGCGAGGAAGACGCCGTAGCTCGAGTTGAGGCCCCACGTGTGCGCGTTGACGGTGGCGACGCACGCCGTGCACACCCAGCCGTAGCCGCCATCCGGGGGCGGCGGCGGGCCGGCCGGCTCGGGGTCCCCCGGACTGCTTCCCGTCGAGAAGGTAGAGGAGGAGGAGGGAGACGACGTTGGTAGTCCGGCGTCGATGCCCTTTTCTGTCTCGGCGAGGATGCCCCTCCGACCCGCGGCGTCGCCGGAGCTGTTGCGGTCGACGGTGACGGATACCGGCTCGGGGTCCGGGGCAACACGGCCCGGGCTGCTGGGTTTCTCTCCGTCCGGCTCCATGCTGCCTCGCCCGTCTCTTTGCCTGACGTCCCGCGGCCTGGCCGGAATCTTTCGGTGAGTTTTGCTGGAGCTAGTAGTGGACAACGGAAAGTAGACGAGGAGAGGAAGGGGGGGACGGGGACGGGAGAGGCGGATAGTCCAAAACACAACGATGCGGAAGCAACCTCAACTTCTCAGCATCACTCATGAAAAAAAAAGGAAAAGGAAAAAAGAGACGGCCCTTCGAAGTGCAGATGCAGTAGAAAGACCCTAAATTATAGCCGAGTGAATAATCATCCTGGACGGATCGCCCCCCCCCCCCAAGCCCACACATCCGTGACTCGCTAGCCGTCCGAGCACCGCGGAGCAAGACGGGAATGAGCATGGGAATAGCAGTCGATCCAGCACTAACTTAAAACAGGGTCAGCAGCGGCAGCCGGTGGTCCCCTGGCGGCTGAAGAAATGGGCGGCCCAACCATCCCTCCGGCGGCCGGAGTTGGGCGAGCCGCGGCCGGCGAGAGAAAGTGGCGGCGCACGCAGTTGAGAGCCCGCCGGGCCTGCTGCGTCCTGTCTCGCGCCGTCTTTCCCATTCACGGGTTTGCGCCTCTGCTCTGCAGCGGGACACACGTCCAAGCCCAGCGCCGCCTCCTGCTCGTGTATGACATTTCCATTGTGAAAAAGCCAAAGGCAAAAGGGCTGAGGCATCGGGGATACGCCGCTGGAGGGTGGCAATGCGACTCCCCCTCCTCCCCACCCGACCTTTACTGTACGAATGCGGAGTCCGAGACTCGGCCAAAGTACGTAAAGAAAGGCCTTTTTGTCGTCATGCGCGGGACCCCCAATGCCGATTCGTTTTTTTCTTCCCCCGCCAATAAAAGCCTCTTCTTCGACCTGTTGGTGCAGATATCAACGTCGCCCTCGTGCTGAACCAATGGCATCTCGGCAAATGGTGGCCGGACGTCTCCGCCTTGTACGAAGTAGAGGCAATTTCTTCATCCAAAGCTGGCCTGTTGGCGTATTATATATGTAAGGTGATATAGCAAGCATGGGCGCGTGACGCCAAGGCGCTCCACTCGAGGCCGTCGTGGGCATCGCTCAGGCCGGTAGTTTTCTCCAATCCGCTTCCCTCCCTCTCTCCAAATCCCCAGGTATCATGGTCCGTCCCGTGTCCTCATAACCGCCAAAACCCAAAGCACAAACGCCCTTCTGCTTCCCTCTCTTCTTCATTTATACATGTATCGGGGGATAAATGGCAGCCGCGGCTCCTAAGCCTGGGCGCGCTCGCTCTTGACGCCGCGCAGCTCCCGGCCCTTGTCGGACCAGGGGAAGTGGAAGACGGGGACCTGGAAGAAGGAGTTGCTGTGGAACAGCAGAGTTAGCGTGGGTGCTCGCATGGTCCGGGACTGTGCGGCTCGAGGCCGTGGCGACAGAAATGGAGGGCTTACCTGCTGTCTTGGATACCGGCCAGGGCATTGTACCAGGCCAAAAAGGCAGCCAGAAAGCCAAAGAAGCCGCCCGTCTTCTGCAGGGCGAGGCCGGCCGTCTTGTTGCCCATGTCGAGGGCGTACTGCTCGGTGGCGAGGAAGAGAAAGGCCAGGTCGAGGGTGAAGAAGAGGAGGAAGAACATGACGGTGGAGCGGAGGGTGCAGAGCAGCAGCAGGGTGGTGAAGATGAACCAGCCGGTGAGGAAAAAGCCGACGGGGCTGTAGACGTTGCCGCCGTAGGGCCCACTGGCGGCCGTGATGCCCCAGTTGGGGGTGAGGAGGATGGCGTACGAGATCCAGAAGCCGCCGTACGACGAGAGGGCCGTGGCACCAAACGTGTTGCCGCAAGCAATCTCCCTGGGGTGGTGGCGGTGGTGTGAGCGACGACGACGACGACGACGGTGAGCGGCGAGGAGAGAGGATGGGGGAGCTTACCACATGCCGGCGAGCAGCTGGACGAGACCGCCGTAGGCAAAGGCCAGGGGCACGACAATGTTGGGGGCCGAGACGTCGCGGGCGTGCATGTTGATGGCGGACAGGACAAAGGTGGTGAGGGCAAAGGCGCAGAGGCCGAGGGGCGCCGGGTTGGCGAGCTTGCGGTGCTCGTAGGGCCGCCACAGGCCGGGGTTGAGGGTGCCGGCGTCGGCCTGGGCGAAGCCGGAGTTCATGTGCGAGTAGTCGTGGTGGTGATGGCGGTGGATGTTGCCGTTGCCCTCCTTTTCCAAGGAGGAGGGCGTGAAGGAGGCGGCTTCGGCGGCCATTGCGAGGAGTGAGAGTGTGCGGGTGGGTGTTGTTTGCGAGTGGGAGCTGCGCCGGCAGGAGGGGAGCTCGGCTCTCTCTCTCTGTCTCTCTCTGCCTCTCTCTCTGTCTCTCTCTCTGGATGCCCGGGGGGTGAGGGCGGTGTTGATGGGCGAGTGTGTATGCGTGTGTGTACTACTAACTGGGTGTAAGTGAGAGGAGGAGTGGAGAAGAAGGAGAAGACGAGAGAGCCATGCGGGGAGAAGTGGGAGGGACCGGGGGATTATAAAGTAAAGATGGACAACAAAAAGCCGACAAGAAGAAGAGGACGAGGAAAAGAGGCAGATGAAGCGGGCGAGCAAGAGGAGGGAGGGTCGCATGGGATCGGGGAACCGTGTAAGACCAGAGAGAGACGCGGGCATGGCCATGGGGTAGTAGGTAATACAGGCGTTCTGGGGCGGGCATGTACCGGGATGGTGCGTATTTGTGAACAAGACGGGGGTACGAGGGGACCGGGGCCCTGTCGGTACCGGGCCGGGATGTACCACGTCTCGACATGTTTAGGGTTGTCGGTACTGTCTGTACACGGAGCCCGGAGCGGCAGGGACCGGCGACGGCCATGTGCACAGCCGGAATGCCTACCAGCATGTACCCGGCACGTACAGCCAGTACATGGCACACATGCCCTAGGGCTCCAGCTTACAGTGGAATCATATTGTAAGTAGTACTAAGTTACAGCGGAAGCTTAATTAAAGCAGTTCAGTCAAGTCAGTCAATCGGTGCACAGCCAGCCAACCCGCCCAAGCCTGCTGCCGGCAGAAAATGTCCCTCCCCCTTTTCCCCCCCTCGCTACTGGAAAGAGAGAGAGAGAAAGAGAGAGGAGGAGGACGGGCGCCTGGCACGGAGATGAGCGCAGGAAACTTGCAGCAGGACGGGCGTCTCGGCGGTGGTCCCATCGATGCAAGTCAAAAGTGCGCAGCGAGGGCCGGGGTACCTTTGAGGTACCGCGGTAATGGGGAGGCGAAGGCTGTTGGTTGTAGATATATAATAGGTAGTACCTACTACTACCTAAGTAATAGTCAATGCTTGAGAACAGGCCCACTGGATTGCCGAGAGGGCGGGCGGGCTGGAGTAGTAATTACAGTTGTGTTGTCGAAGTTTGCGTTACAGGCTCGTTGATGAAAGAAGAGCAAGAGGGAATAGTAAGTTGCCAATCAGACTACGCAAGGGAAAATAAAGTGCAGTGAAAATAAAAAAAGAATCGACTTGTGTGTCTCAATCCCCGGGTCCCCAGACTTTTCTCAGCCGCCGCCAATCGAGGTCCGGCCGAGGAGACTGACGGCCTGTCCCCGGGCGCAGGTACTGCGATGCGGGCTCCTTTTACAGGGGCCTCGTCCACTGCGCTCCCTCTCACTCTGCCCAGCCCGGCCACCGCTGCATGGAACAGTGGTCGCAGGTGGTATTAGCGCCGCGTGCCTACGGTAGGTACATTCCGGTACATGCGGCGCTGCACCTGCGCCGAGCCAGGTATGTAATACCTCCCCGACGACGTGCTTCCCAGGGAGCCTCTTCATGTACGGATACATGGTGCATGCCTCACTTGACTTTCACTGGACTTTCACTGGACTTTCACTGGACTTTCACTTGACTTTTTTACCTCTTCTCCCCATCTGCCCGTGAGCCTCGCTCTTCTTGCTTCCTTGTTACAATCTGAGAGGTACAGTACCTGCTGAGAGGGTGGGGGCCTCGTCTCCATCGCCAACCAGGCCCGCCCATAGTCAAGTCCGGCCTCTCGAATATAGCCGTGGCCTGGTCCGGACAGCAGCCTTTTGTCCAAGGGAAAACGGAATCATGCCTCCCCGGCCCTGCTCATTCGACAAGTGGCGAGCAAAACGCACGGCGCCCCGTTCCCGACCAAGAGGAACCGTTACATTGCATGCGTCGCACGCACGCCGCACGTCCTCTGCGCGCGAGAGCGAGGGCTTGCATGCGCGTGGTGGTGCATGGGCTCCCTTTCCGTGCCTGCATGAGGTGACAAAGAGAAATAGACGAGGACGAAGCGAAAAGAGCAGCGGTTCATCTCACACACTCCGGGGAAGAAGAAGAAGAAGAAATGGCCCCGTGAACCCGGGGTGGAGCAGACGTGGGTGCGTGAGTGGGCGCGCCCCTATCAAGCGCGTCCGCCGCCGCCGCCTTACACGGCCGCATAATACAGGGCCAAGACGCCGCGTTTCGTTTGCGGCCCTGTCACGCGAGCCCCCGTCGGCGTGGGGCGTCGGAGAAGCAGAGAAGAAAACGGATGCAAAAGGCAAAAACCACACGACCGCCTTGCCCGCTCCTGGACGCCGGCCGAGAGTCTATAGCTTGACCGCCGTGCGCGTCCAACCAAAGCTGCAGAAAAGCAGCAACCATGTCCCATTGGCAAGCGAATCAAGGTCCCGGAGGAGCATGTTTGGACAAAAGAAGACACTCTTTCCTTTGTTCGGCCTGCTGCTGCTGTGCTACCGAGCGACCATGTTTCCCCAGGCCGTCACATCTCGACTGCGCAGATGCGGCCAAGAACCAAACCCCTCCCCCCCTCCCTCGCTCACTTCCATCCTCTCTGCCCAGAGAAGGCAGCAGCAACTGCTTGTTGGCCTCGTGTGTCTCGTGTCAGCCATGTGCCGGGGTAGCAGCAGCAGCAGCAGCAGCAGCACCACCACCACCACCACCACCACCGGCCGTGGCTTATTCTTCCTCCTCAGACGCCTCCGCTCCGAACCATGGGACCGGCCAAGGCCAGGGACCGACCGACCGAACTGACCGACTCTCTCTTTGTCCTTCCTCCCCGCGTACATAGGCTAGACTCCCCCATTATAGGCCACCTATCGTGCTCCGCATCCCGGCTCGGCTGGCCGCCGCCGCCCCCGAAATCCAAGACATGTCCGTCTGTGGAGGGAAAGCCGAACGATCTGCCGAACGCCTCCCCCCTCCCCCCTTTCCCCCTTGTCCTCCCCTCCCCTCCCCTTCCCCTCACCCCACCATGAAATCTCCTTTTCTCTCGTCCTCTCTTCAGCCCCCCCCCTCCCCCCTCCCTTGCTGCTGAGGCTGATGCAAGCCAAGGCACGGCAAGCCAAGGTAGACTTATTACAGGGGGGCAAACATGTGTCGTCCTCGTCCACATACATGTATATGTATGTATGTACCTACAGCAGTCGATACATTGACGTGCATGCGGTGCTTTTTCGTGTAGATGAACACACCCTCCACCGTCTCTGCCGAGGCTCAGCTCGCCCCAGCCTCGGGTCCGTCTCGTCGTGGCGTCACCTCGGGAAGGCCGCTTTTGCCCTGAGGGCGAGACAGACGAGGCAAGAAAAAGGAAGAACAAGAACAACGATTCCTTTCCATCATCAGCAAGGCTGTGTAGCCATGTAACAGATATGCACCAGCCGGTCTTTCGGTCCCCCTTCTCCCCGGATATGCTGAACCTCAAACAAGCATGACTCGTTTCTGCCGGCCCCTCATCTGATTCCTCGACTCTCCAGAACATGGATCGCGTGATATACGGCAAGTCTAGCGCCACATCCGTCCTCCTGTGCTTCGTACGGACGAGGTAGCATCGTCCTACGTAGAGGCACGTAGAAAGGCAAAGTTTCTTCCCTTTCGCGCGGCAAAAGCAACGAGCAAGACAAGCAGTACAGCTTCCCGGCTTCCTTTTCTGCTGCCTTGCCTGCTTGCTTCTTCCTCGGCAGTCTCGGTGGCGCGCCTCTTCGCCCTTCTTCATTGGTAGCGACATTACGGCCAGATCCCCACGTTCTGCCTCTTCCCCTTTCTTTTTCTTCGGCTTTTCTTCTTACGACTAGCCTGCTCCCCCATCTGACTCTAGGGCATCGTCTTGGTAACCAATGACTGGGGGTCGCGGCCGTCGTCATCGCCGCCTCGGGCAAAGGGCGAACTTCCGCCATGACGGACAAAAGCGTCCTTCAGCTGCCTCTCCCCCGCACTCCCATCCGGCCGGGACGGTGATCCTGGTCCGGCCCGGCAGTCACCAGACATGCATGCGTGTGTGTGTAGGCAATCCTCCTACCCTCATCACCACCGCCAGCATGGCTCCCTTGATCCAGCCGCGATCCCGCCCCCAAAGACAGGATCCATGTCTCACCGTCTTCTCCCTTGTTTCTCGTCTTTCTTTTTCTTTCCCGCGTGAGAACCACCAAGCAAGATGGACTGATTTCCAGTCCCCGGCATCGTGTCTCGGGAGCCCGTCCGAAGAGCACCATCCGTCGCTCTTCTTTTCCCAGCCACGCATTCCCTCCTACAGGCACCCGCGTTTTCTCTTTCAGTCCTCACTGCTTCCGTGCCGGATGATGCAGCAAGCAAACCATCGTCAGCATCCACCCGTCCGTCCACGACATACATACTGCAACCTACTCACAACTCACCCACACACACACGCACGCATGCCATGGCTTGAACTTCCATTGATCCGGCGCCACCAAGACCCCCCGACCGAGCGCTCGTGCCGCACATGCAACTGTCAGTCTGTACTCCGTGTGTTATGTGACGTATGTCTTCCGTACGCTCATGCCGTGGCACCATGACGACGAGCGGAATCCATGCCGAGCGGGCAACAGAGCACCTCGTCTATTCCGTCCGTCAGCCGCCGTGCACCCGTCACGGCCCATGTCGAACAAGCACGGCCCAAGCATGCACGTAGCCTATTTGCACTCGAGCGCACCAGCACTGTTCCCCGCCCGGCTCGGCCGAAGGACAGGCAAAGCCGTGCGCCGCCAAGCAACAGGAGCCAGAAGCTAACGCATCTAGAAGCCAACGTTCGAATAAACTATTTAAAAAAAGAAACGCGTCCGTCTGTCCGATCCGGGGACCCGGAAGAGAGGCGATTGGCTGGCCTCGACGCACCGTGCAGACAGCCATCCGGTAAGCGATGCTATTCTGACCCGGAGCCAGTAGAGTCGATGGGGGCCGTCGCCGATCCTGCGCCTGCCTTTGTTCCTCTCCTTACAGTCTCTCTTGGCGATGGAGCGGCTGCCCATGTGGCTGTCACAACTACCATGCACGGCCGTTGTGATGCTAGCATACACGGATGATGCACTTTGCATGCATGTATGACTGCGGCCTTTCTACGTACTGCAACAGTGGCACCACATGCCGCAGCGAAAACAACAAGTCCTCTCGCCGCAGAAACAGTAGACAGCCCGTGTCCGCACATGGCCAGGGCATGTCCCCGTCCGGAGGCCACGATGCGGAGCCCGTCCGGCCCCACGATGCGCTTCTCGCCGATCCCCGGCCGACCCCCCGGCCCCGGTCCGGCCCTTCTCAGCGTCGATTAATCGTCCGAGTATCTCCGCCTCTATTCGCCTTTTGCGTATATTTCCCTGTAATCGTCTTCAAATGGCCGCATTCATCTCCTGGTGTATGCATGCATGGCAATGCCGGGCGCCACGAGGACTGAACGCCGCTCCAATGCAACTACTTGTCCGCTCACACGACAGTCGTCGAATGAAATCTGCTTCTCTCCCCATCGCCCAATGCCCGGGCGGCCATCGTCCGACCCTGGGCTTTCCGACGAGAGGAAACAACGTGGCAAGCCGCGAGGGCATCGTGCATACCATGACATGTAAACCGCCATGCCGGCCCCTGAACTGCCCACTTGCACTTTCTCCCTGTCGTTGCAGCGACACAGTACACAGATGGATGCAGGGCATGCAGGGCACACGAGAGAGCGCACGGCTTCAAGTGACGATTGGCATCAATGTACATACCTATCTAATCCGACGTCTTCCTCGGCCACGGCCACCATCCCTCCAACGGCTTGTCGTTATATATTGCGTTGAAGCTATTTGCAGGACAAGCCGACTCATACCCGTATATTTCCTGTGACTTCTCATTAAAGGCAGTGACTCTGTATACCTTGTCCAGCGAAAGATGGTGCAGCCTGATCTTTGAAAGCACAGACGTCTTGCGGGCGTACACCACGAGAATCGCATTCCAATGCCTTCTTCCGCGCCTCGATACATCCATGAGATGGTAGATGCGACCGAAAATCCAGCCACGGCTGCGCGCATACCCTGGGATTTCATTTTCGTCCAGGATGAAATGCGAGCATTCTGTTCGCACATTGGCCTCGGAGAAATGGAAACCCTCCCTCATGAGACGGGGCACATTGCCGTAAACGAATAGATGGGCTTCCCAGTCCACGTCTGGGTTTATTATCTCTGTCTTGACATCTGACCGCAATGTGACGCACATGTCTTGTTGTCCAAGTTTCTGGTGAAGAGCGCATCCGCCCAATTTCGCGTCCGCCACCGTCTTCCAGTTCGAGTCTCGGCCCTGGGCAGGAGATGGGCCTGGATCAAAGCTGTATGGCGGTGGAGATGCAGCCGGCTGCTTCGAGTCTTGCTCCGAGTCTTGCGTTTGCGGTTCTTGCCGCATGGTTGCGGCTTCCAATACGTTTCCGAAGATCGTTCTTTCGAGGTTGATGTCTCCGACCTTGGTGTTTCTGAGGTTGAATGTAGGCCACCGGAGCCTAAGCGATCAAGTTGTAGCAGGTAGCAGGAGCTGCCTATGCCGATGGAATTGCCTCTGGTTGTGAGCGTGCAGAGTGTGCCAGCTGAGATTGCATTGTGAAGGATGGGCAATCATTTGAGAGAGCAGAGCGGCCTCAACATATACTCGCTTCTTCTTTTGGCTGATCGAGTTGATGCAATGCTTTCTGTGGCTTACCCAAGTCTTGTTTATGCTTTGCGGCGGATACTAAGTGACGCTGGTGCCTGAAGCGAAAGCACTCAGACACAAACTTATCTACCGAGGCTGAGCAAGGTCATTTGACGGGCTTTGCTGCAGGGCTGGGAGAGCACCAGGCACCGTGACCGTGGCTTGAGGAACCCAGAGGGACAAACTTACCTACTGAGGCTGAGCAAGGTCATTTGTCGGGGTTTGCTGCCATCGGCCAGTGCTGAGAGAGCACCAGGTGCCGTGAAGACGAGCGAACAGACCGTGGCTAGAGAAACTCAATGAGACTGGAACGAACCTAGCCGTCCGCTCACATCGACGACGGGCACTGCAGAGTCAACAGGCCCGGCCAAGGTCACGTCGAGGCTGAAGAGAGGCTTTGGTATCGAGAAAACATGGTTTTGCCTTGTATCTACCCTTGAAGAGCATATCCTGATGCTGCCGAACACACCATCAGTACACATTATCATCAGCCTCTCACGGTGCCTTTGGCCCAATCAGCCAAGCCTCAAAACACCTGTTCTTACAAGTCCACGCCCACTCGCTCGCCGCCCACCGACCATGGGTAACAAGTCCCCCTCCCCCACACCCGGGGCCTTCTCAGGTATTATGGAATGTTTGGATGGCTGGAGATGGGGTCAGGGGAACGATTTCGGATGCGAGTTGTGTCCTGCCAAAGGCCCACCAAGCCCTTGTCGTCAGACTCGTCACGCAGCACAGCATGACGAGTCCGATGCCCAAGTACAGCAGTCCCCGGAAATCGCCTTGGAGACACGATAACGACGCCTCCTCGCAAGGGGCTGCTCGAGTCGGGCCGTTCGTCTCAAGCAAGCCAAGCCCACGCTCCATCGTGTATGTATCGCCTGTCCATGCTGTACATACATGCCATGTGCCATGCCCCCGTCCTTGATGCGTGAAAGTGCACTTCTCGACGTTGCAATCTTCCTCTCTTCATCCCAGCCACGGCGGCCGACACGCGAGGCGCAAATCGCTCCCGGCCTGCAATAAGCCGGTGGCACTCTGAGTGGCCCCATCAATCAAGGTCCATTTCATCTGGAGAAACACGTGGCGACAGAGGTTCGTCTCCAACCGATACAACCTCATGCCACCTTCCCGGGAGCTTGCGTCAACAGTAGGCAGTCAAAGAATTTAAGCATCAGTTAAGAGCAGCTCGTCACACTAGCTTCTGGTCGCCAACAAATCTGTTTGCACTCTCCCCCCGAAATAGCCATAACCTGTGGAGGAGGTTCCCCAAAAAAGACAAGCAGAAGAAAGCAGTTCCAAAAAAACACACAAACGAATAGCAAAGGGTGCAGGGCTCTCCCGCCCCATCCCAAGTATGTTCTCTCCGCTCCCGGCGCGTTGCCTCGGTGGACCGTCTGTGCCATCAGTTGGAGCCTCGGCCACTCATTCCGGGACACCCGTCCTGGCCGGTGTACTTCCTCAGAGAATCAACGCCTCCTTCAGCACCAAACGAGCCACCGGTCCGTACTCTTGGGGGGCCGGCCGTGGCCCAGATTGCGCAGGGGCTGGTGGCTGGGCGGCAGGCGTTATCGTTGGTCTCCCATCAGCAGATGGCTGGCGGCTCATTGGTTCCCCTGCCAGGCCCGTTCCTGCGGGTGCCGGGCCTGGAGGCGCTTTTCCTGCGTCTGGCTGGCTCGCCCCGCCGGGGCCCATGAAGACAGATATCGCCCAGCTGCCTCCGCAGCGTTGGCTTCCTGCACCCTGGCAAGCCGTGTCACAGAAGCTCTCGGGCAGGCGCACGGCGTCGTCGCGGATGGACGAGCCACACCAGCACTCTGTCCCACACTCCGTGCCGCCAAACGAGTACCCCTTCGAGTCGCAATGGTCGATGCACGTTCCATTCGACATGTCCCCCCGGAGGTAGTCCAGCGGCCTGGACCCGACCAGCGTCCTGTTGATGGCGTCCTGAAAACATCCCAGATACTTCCAATCGCGAGCTGCGACGTCGCCCGGCACAGGGGTGCTGCCCGCTGGTGCTGCACTGGCTGGCGTTGGCGTGGCCTGTTCGGCTGCTGTCGGAGGCTGGCTTGTGGACGCGGGACCACTGTCGGACACGCAGTACCAACCGGACTTGCAATGGAAGCATGGCCAGCCCAAGCCGCAAGGGGCAACTTGAGCCGGCGTTTCCTGCGGAGGACAGAACCATCCGTTGAGGCAGTCGGAGCATCGGAATCCTCGGCCGGGACAAGGACCCAAGTCGTTATCCGGAGGGCTGGCCATGACACCCTGTGAACAGTCGTTGCTTGAGGAGCAAGACGGGCACGGAGGGCATTCCACTACGGGACAGCTCGTCAGTTGCACCGCTGTACTCGCCGGCGAAACAGCGGCAGGGCTCGCTGCCAAGGTCCATGTGTAAGTCATCTATCCGTTCGACACAGGGGCCATCAGATCCATACCTGGCAAGGATGGAGAAGACCCCGGCGTCTGGGTGCCTGGCACTGCAACAGTTGATGGCGACTTGGTCGCATCACCGGAAGATGCACTTTGCTGCGCCTGACTCGTCTTTTGCCTGGCATCTGGCAAGTTCGCCGCCGTGACCGATGCAACTTGACTTTCCGCACATGTCGTCGACGCCGGCGAGGGAACGCCCGTTGGCTGGCTCTGCAGCGGTCCGTATGCCTGAGGACTCGCAATAGATATAATGTTCCAAGAAGCCGCGTCTGCAGCCATTGTACCCGCCGCAGCCGATCCGGGATTCAACGTAATGACGCTGGCGGAGACCGACGCCGGGCCCTGGCCCGCAGACGAGCAGGGCACGACGGCCTCGAGGGGGACGCCTTGCACGTTTTGGCCGATGGCACAGAGCGTCTCGCCCAGGCGGTTCGCGGCAGCGTAGACAATGACGGCGACCTGGTCGAGAATGACCTGCAGTTCGGGTCGCAGGGCGGTCCTCATGGTGCTTGTGATCTCGTTGATGACGGCGATGCCCTGCGTGACAATATTCTTCAAGGCCCCTGACAGATCGGAAAGGCTCACAGGATCATGTTGGTCCAACTGTTTGCCGAGGGCAGCAGCAATGGCAGGAAGAATGAGAGGGAGGAGATCGACGGTCTTGACTGAAGCCTGCTGGGCCACTTGGGGAATGGCAGAAGCCACAGCATCTGCGTCGATGGGCAAGGCCTCCAGAACGACATCCATCAGTCGGGCGGCTGCTCCAGCGTCTACGGGAACAGCTTGCGCGACCACGTCTGACAGGGGACCGAGCAACGAGACGACTTGGCTGCCAAGTGTTGACGGTGCGTCGCGCGCTCGCAATCGATTGATAGCTCCAAGGTGCTCGTTTCCTTGCCTAGACTCTCGTCCGGCTAAGCCGCCCAGGAAACCGGCCGTCAAACTCCAGGTCGGAGATGCATCTGCTCCTGGGCCAATGGGAGAAGGCGTAAAAGGCAAAGTCTGAGAGGCTTCGGGCGTCTTGTCGGCGATGTGCTCAGGGGTGCTTGACGCAGATGACTCAAGTGTCGTGGTGGATTCGGAGCCAGACAAGATAACAGAGGGCTTGACCACCTTGCTCAGGGCTTCGATCAAGGCGTCGAGCAGGGCAAGCGATGGGCTCTGCGAGTACTGCGTTGCAGCGGCATCGTCGACTTGACTGGTTTTCGATTCGGCCTCTCCGTCGATCGGAACCAAAGACACGGTCTCCGTCATGACAGCTGGGCGTGAGGAGACTGACAGCGAAGCCACCGAGCTCTCGTGGCGCGGGTTTTGTGTCTCCTCGTGCTGGGTGTCCTGGGGGTTTGTAGCAGCGGCGGGGGACGCGGGCGACGGGTCAGCCTGGGTCACTCGTTAGCCATCGGCCACGATGACCTGTCAGCGGATACACTCCTCACCTGGTGAGCAAGAATGGCGCCAAGTTGAAACTGTCGCTTCGCGTGACTGCCTGCTTGCATGTTGACCGCCTCTTCGGCTACCAGGCTGACGGAACCGATGGCAGCAAGGGTTAGAATGAAGAGGCCGACAAGCACAAGGGCACGGCTCTGCGTCGTGAGAACTCGAGGAGCCGGCCGGCCGCGTAGGCCTTTGTCGTAGCCCTGCATGTCGTGCACGAGCTGCGCAAAGGTTTCGTCGAGAGGACTAAGATGCGTTCCAAGAGAGCGTTCCAAAACTGGATTCCCAAAAGCGGTTCCAAAAAACGAATCTCAAGTCTGAAGAAAGGAGGCGAGTCGTGTTGGTTGAAGGAGGATGAGGAAGACGGAGAAGCAGAGGAGCAAGTTTGAGGGCGGAAAGCCCAACTCTTGCCATGTTTGCGCGCCATGTCACTTGTTGCTGCCTCGCACTCAGTCACTGAGAAGGCTGGAGAGCCGCTGCCAGGGTAAAACCAGGGTAAACCAGGGTAAAAAGGCCAACCAGGGCCAGCAAGTTACCTTGGAAGGAGCCGCATTTCGCCTGCGGCTTGCTCGCTTCTCTTCGCGTCTGAGCGGCATGGTCCATTGCCGCGACTTTCCCCTTGCCGGGGACCAAAACGGAATAGGCGGGAGCTGCAGAGATGAGATGAAAGCGTGGCCTCGTACTTGGTTTCCTTGCTCTGAGCGAGTGCGTTCCTGGGGCTCGTGAATGCTCGCGCGCAGACTCTTATGCTAGCGGGAGCCGAGGGATGGCGGAAGCACAAACAAGACAGCCATCTTTGTGGTCGGCGTCCAACCCCCCAATGGCCTCCTCCCTTGCTTTTCTTTCATTCATTCCTTCTTTCACATCCTCCGGCAACAGTAATGTATCCAACAAATCTCTTACAAGGCTCCGTTCTCGTACAAGGCACCCTGTCACCCCCTATTTGGCATCTTCCTTACCCCATCGCGACGTTTCATCCCCCTCCTCCCACGCGCGCTCCACGTAGCCGAGCTCGCGCTTTACCTGCTCTACAACCTCCTTGTCTCCCGTGTTCTTGCCGGCGTTGTCGCTGCCCGGTGTCAGGAGATGCGGCTGTTGGATGAGTGGCAGTGCTGGCTTACCTGATCTTGATGGCCGCTCGCCCTGCCGCTGAGCTGAGCTTGATGACAATGTTCAAGGGCACAGACTTTGTTCCCGTCTTGAGATGGGTAAAGTCGTTTGTCAAGAAAGTCCCGACGCCAAAGGTGGGCTCGAACCCATACTCGTCAGCGATTCGCTTGTATTCCAAGCAACTTTCAATGTTGAGCGAGTCTGAAAAGACGATTGTCTTCTTGTCCGTGATGCCCTGCTCATCGTAGTACGCCCGCATCATCTTGACGTACTCGGCGGGGTCGCCAGAGTCCTGCCGCACTCCGCTGAACAGCTCGGCGTACGTCTTGCTGCTGCCGTCGGGCTTCTGAAAGACGTCGGGTGAGGCGCCGCCGTTGACGGGCCGGATCGGGAGGCTGAATGACCGGAGGAACTCTTGCGTGCCAAACGTATCCGTCAGGGCAATGGCGAGATTCGTGCCGAAGCAGCTGACCCAGTGCCGCAGCGCCTCCTCGGTGGCCTTTTTGTAGTCACCGATGATGGCCGCGGTGCCCATGAACCACTCGTGGGCCACCGTCCCGACAGGTGGGATCCCGAATCGCATGGCCAGATGAACGTTGCTCGTGCCCGACAATCTTCCGGGGAAGCCTTTCGCGGCAGCCTCCTTGGACGCCCTGACGAGGCCCCGGAACACCAGGGCCTGGGTATGGTAGTCGCGTCTCCTGCGAGTGCCAAATTCGGACGTTGTGCATCCGGCCTCGAGCAGCTGCATTCCCTTGGCAAAGGCCTGGTCCTCCTGGCCGTCGTAGTTCCAGTCGGTGTCGACGAAGCGAAAGTAGGCCTCGGAGGCGAGCGCCAGGAGCGGTATCTCGTAAAGAATCGTTCCAGACCATGTTCCCTGGATCTTTATGTCAATGTCGCCAATGTCGGAGTCGGCGCCCGTGTCATCGCCGCCGGGCGTGAACGTCACAAAGACTTCTTGTCGAGGCCGCAGTCGGAAATCCTTCAGATACTCGAGGTAGTCGGGGGCGAGGTACTTGCAGTGTGTCTGCAGGAACCGATACTCGTCGGCAGAGAGCGAAATGTTGCCAAGCTCTAGGTGCATTGGTCAGACCGTGGGCCAATCCAAGCGTGCCGCTGGAGGCGGGACTCACTTCTTATTTGTTCGTCAAGCCACCTGAAGCCGGCCCTTGACAGGCGCTTGTCGGGGGTGCGGTTCGTGTAGGCATAAGTCACGGGTACGTCCTTGAAGAACTTGAAGACGGCGCATTGCATCGTCAGCTTGTACAGGTCCGTGTCCAGGAAGGAAATGACCCCCTCGGGATACGGCGACGAGCTATTGAAGTCCATGATGGCGATGGACCCCGCAACAGTTGAAGCGGGAAGAAATCGGCGGCGAAGCCCTGAAGGTAGTCTTTACATGTGCCGGCGGCTATGCAGTGCTGGCCGTTTGCGTCCGTGTCTCAGGCTTGCGAAGGATTGTGAGGCGCGCGGTCGCCGGCATGGGTTCGGGTTTGACTCTGATGGTGCGCCGGATGCTCTATTGCAAGTCAGGAGGGCGAAAAATGTCCCAGTACAGCTCCAAGCCACAATAGCCGCTGTGAGACGGCAAAGGAGCTGGGCTGGCAAGGGTGAAGAAGCAAAGAAGCCAGATCGTCATCGCAAAAATGACTCGACTTGACGTGCGGTTGAGGAAGGGTACGTACTGGTGGGGTGGAGGGGTAGCGCAGCGCACTGACCACAGCTTAAATGCTTTTGATCAGGGTCGCAGGAGCAAAAAAAACTTCGGGACGAGGCTGAACGGTTGATTTTTTCTTCGCACCCAGCAGCGCGATTACGGCATCTTCCCGCACCACAGCCTTGACACGTCCGGCGGCGAGAAGCGACCACTCGGACGCAAGGGCTGTCATTAGCACGCGATTGGACAGCTGCGGCGCAAGCTGGGCGCAGGCAGAGCAAAGGCGGGCATCATGGACATCCATCGCTGCCGCTTCGTGCCCTATCAGCCCTCGGCCATCAACGCCGTGGCCTTTTCGCATCCCCAGGCAAAGTCAAGCTTACACAGATCGATTGCGAGGCTGGCGGTCGGGCGGGCCAGCGGCGACATCGAGATATGGAACCCCTCGAGCGGCATCTGGCACCAGGAGCTCGTCATCCGCGGCGGCAAGGACCGAAGCGTTGACGGCCTTGTCTGGATCAACGAGCCCGACCAGGATCTGGGAGGCGGCCGCACGCTGATTGGCAAGTCGCGCCTCTTCAGCATCGGCTACACCTCGACCGTGACCGAATGGGACCTCGAAAAGGCAAAACCACTGAAGCACGCCAGCGGCCAGCATGGAGACGTCTGGTGCCTCGCCGCCCAGCCCCCAGACGAGGCCGGCTCCGAGACCCAAGCCTCCAACAAGCTCATCGCCGGCACCATCGACGGCGAGCTGGCCATTTACTCGGTCGAGGACAACGACCTTCGCTTCCAGCGCTTGTTGGTCAGGTCTCCGACCAAGAAAGCGCAAATGGTCAGCATCACGTTCCAGTCCCGCAAAGTCGTCATTGTGGGCTGCTCCGACAGCACAATCCGAGCATACGATGTTGGCAGGGGCCACATGCTTCGAAGGATGACCCTCGGGTCTGATCTGGTGGGCGGCGCCAAGAATATCATCGTCTGGTCCGTCAAGTGCTTGCCAAACGGTAATATCGTCTCCGGCGACTCGACGGGCCAGATTTGCATTTGGGACGGAAAGACGTTGACCCAAGCGCAGCGGATTCAGAGCCACAAACAGGACGTTCTCAGCCTCGCCATCAGCGGCGATGGATCTTCCATCATGAGCGGCGGCATGGACCGAAGAACCTTTCTCTACAAACAGAACGCCGGCGAGGGGCAGCGTTGGAGCAAGGCTTGGGGAAGACGGTACCACGATCATGATGTCAAATCTATGGCGGCGTTTGAGAGCGGGCGCATGAGCGTCGTGGTCTCGGGAGGTCCGCTTCCCCCTCCCCTCCAAGCACGCGTTGCTCGACAGTCGGCTAACAAGAAGCACAGGTCCAGACGCCAACCTGATGATTGTGCCTCTCAAGGAAATGGGGCGGGAGAACCATAGAACGATGAGTAGCCTGCCGCAGCAACCTCCGATGGCAAGCGCCCCTGGTGCTCGATTCATGGTCAGCTGGTGGGATAGACAAGTCCACATCTGGGTCTTTAAAAAGCCGGCAACCGAACTCTTCGACTCGACTGGAGACGGCATCGACCTCAACCAGAACCGGAAGCTTCTCAAGTCCATTGTCATCAAGGGGGACTCCAACATCACCTCGGCTACTGTCAGCAGGGATGGCATGCTCCTCGTCGTATCCACGGCGATAGATGTCAAGGCCTTTCGCCTAAAGCACGAGGACCCAGCCAAGCCCTCGGATGTCAACGTCGCCTCCGCCGAGCTTCCTCAGAAGCTTACCCACCTCGGAGCTAGTCTGGTAAAGCTGTCGCCAAACGGCCGATGGCTTTGCCTGGTCCAGGAAGGCTCTCGTGTCCTCATCGCGGACATGCAGTCAAGCCATGAAGCACCAGACTCGACGATTCAACTACAACGAATGAATCGTCTGCGCCGCGAGATCCCCCGGCACATTACGAATGGCGGCCTCGGCCGCTACGACAGGAGCATTACGCAAGCCGACTTCAGTCCTGACTCTGAGATGTTGGCCGTCGCAGACCTGGCAGGGTACATTGACACGTGGATCTTGCGCGGCCCCCGGGAGGGCCCGAAGAATGGGAATGGCAGCGGGGGTGGCGATGACGCGGCGTCGTCGGATAGCGACTCCGAGGAAGAAGAGGCGGCCTCGGACGCCGACAAGCGGTGGATCCGCAACCCGAATGCAAAGCTCATACCCAAGCTGCCTTCTGCCCCTGTCGTCCTATCCTTCTCCGACTCAATCACCGAACGGGTTGTCCTACCGGGCACCTTGGACCTCGGGGGAGACGCATCGGGGGATTACGTTCTTGCTGCCATCACGTCCAACTGGCACATAACTGCGTTCCATCCTCGGCACGCATCGCTCACAGCATGGGCCCGTCGGCATCCGCGAATGTATTTGCCCGCCGCGATTCAAGACCTCCTGGACCTGCCCAAGGGAATCGTGTGGCAGGGTTCGAGGGTGTGGGTGTACGGCGTATCATTTCTTTTCATGCTCGACATGAGCCAGGACCTTCGCAAGTCAACCATGGACGGGGATGCCCCTGCCGACTCGCAAGTGACGCATGGGACAAAGCGCAAGAGGACGGGCCTGACCACCGGAGCAGGAGGCGTCAACGAGAAGGAAAATCTGACGCCGCACAAGGTCCGCAAGCATGGAGACGACGAGCAGTACGAGGATGTGGACGTGGGCAAAGCCTCCCGCGGAAGCGAAAGTGATGGCGACGACGAGTTGCCCGACGCGGAGGGCGAGCTGTCCCGACTTCGCAACGGCAATGCGGAGGCCGGTGAAAGTGTCGAGGAAGTGGGCACTTGCGCGGAGCGCAAGAAGTGGTGGATCACATACAAGTATCGTCCGATCCTGGGCATGGTGCCCCTCAACACGGCCGACCAGCCGCTCGAGGTGGCGCTGGTAGAGAGGCCGACGTGGGAGATGGAGATGCCGGAGCGGTACTTGGTTGGCGACGAACGCGATCGGTGAAGGCCCGGTAAGGGGGTGTCGGACGTTGGCCTCAAGCCCAGTGCTCGGCACACGAGTGCCGACGACGAGATTTGAGGTTTCTTTTTGTTGTCCTCCGATTGGCTTTGGGGTCTTGGGGTGTTTCCACTGAATGGCCTTGAGCATGGGTCCTTGTGCAGACGCAGAGCCTGGCTGGGATAGAATGAGGCCGATCCGGGCTGCTTAGCCCACTGGGCGTATATTACGAGTCACCCGCAAATGCCGGACATTCCGTGTTGTGGATGGTTGTGAGCATCGCCTGGTAGATGCACCGAGGAACTGAAAGCTCTCCTGACTGGGGTTGTTGTGGTTGGTCTTTGACGACATGCGTGTGTGATGTGGGAGGGGCCTTTGACGGACAGCGAGCAGCGCGGTACGTGGTCTTTGGGATGATGCACATGAGACGAGGATAAGATGGACATGGTTCATCGACGAGGTGTATATGCATATCTGGGATGGCAGGTCTTGATGGAAGACTTGTGGTTGATGCGTACGCAGTGGGCCACGCGGACTGGACGAAGCCAGCAGGATGCTAGTAGGTTAGACGAACCGCACGTGCCATGGACCGCGTAGACCACAGGGGTATCCGTAGTCGAGAGGCAATCCAACATGATAGGGCAGGGCAGCGGGAGGGTAGGCAGATGACGCGTCCCCTCTGACAGGGCCGGCGGGCGGCCACCTTGGGCAGGGCCAGGCAGGCCCGGCGTGGGGCTATTGACCGTGGACGGAAGAAAGGCATTCGTAATGCCCATGTCAAGTCAAACCGGACAAAGGACGTGCCGTGTCGCTGTGGAGAGTCATGGCGCTGTTGACGAAGAGCTGACGGAGGGCGAGCCGAGATGTGGAGAGGGGAAGTTGGCGTGGTTTCTCTGGCCCATGGCACGAATACCGCCGATGGGCCTGTCTTCTTTCTTCTTTTTCTTCCGACGGGGCACGAGTCGTGGCCTTTGGAAGAAGAAGTAGAAGAGAAGAGGTGGGTTGGCGGGCGCTGTGCTTTGCGCTCAGACATTTTCAGTGCATGCACAAGGGAAAAGTGAGAGGGGCGGCATATCCCGCAAAAGCCAAGCTTTGTGATGAGCGGAAATGCCGTCATGTTGATTTATTTGGTAATGGAAAGGCGAGCAAAGGTCGGTGAGCCTTGGTGGACTGATGCGTCTGTTGGGAGTCCTGGGGAGCGCAGGGCCGTCTTTTTATCTCGAAGTTTTATCTCGAAGCCATTCGTCCCCTGCAGCTCGGTGCAGTCAACGTCTAGGCGCGGTTGCAGGCTTGGACAGCGAAGCCACGAGGCGTGGCTGTGAGGCCCTCGGGCTGCTGCGCCATGTACAGTCCAGGCCGGACGCAGTATGTGTAGAATGCAGGGCCACGCACTGTACAGCACTGTACATCTTTTTGAGTGTCTTCAAAAAGACGCGCAAGCAGCGCCCGGCTGCTTCAGGCACCGATCCGCGCTTGGCTCAGCGCGTGGCTTGCCAGGTGTAAGTGTACATGTACTCTGCACAGTTGGTGCTTGCGGTTCCTGCACCGTGTGACAAAGTGACGGCCTTTTCGGCACGCCCTTGAGGACATGGATGCGAGGGAAACGGATGGAAAGATCCGGGCCTTTATTCACCATCTTACGCCAGCTCGATCTCCCCTCACGTACAATGCGAGAGTGCGCATGCAATGCGGTCCGCGAGGGCGCATCGGACTTGTCGGGCTACCAAAGTCGGAACACACCCGCGTCTTTGCTGCATCTCCGTTCTGCTTACAATCCTACCCTAACTGCAGTGCTCGAGTACAAAGTGCTTATTCGTGCGTACAGTGCTTGAGCTCGACACTCGGGTGCGGACTCGGAGCCGACTCGTACCGTGTACACGGGCCCAAACAGCAGGCAGGCTGCGTAGCATGCCTCGTCATCGAACGTGGAGGAGGCTTATTGTTAGAGGCAGGGGGCACGGGGAGGCCGTTGGGGGGAGGGGGTACCGGTATGAGGGCTCGGCCACTGAGCGGAGCTGAAGACCAGACATCTCGCCTATTCTCTCTGGGAAGATGATGGCCAACACCGCTAGTGCGAGAGGAAGCAGCATGTCCGTTGGGTGTCTTCACAAAGCTCTCGTGTGCCGTGGTCGCAACAGGGCATCGGTAGCCGCATGTACTGTACCGCTCAGCCGACCCTCTGTACCTGTTGATATTTTCTCTTGCTTACAGTGGCTGGGTACCTGTAGGGTAGTGTGGTGTAGTGTGTAATAGTGTGTAGGCCCCCCCTTTCGCAGCCGCCGCCGCCCACATACGCCCCCGTCGCTCGCAGCCACCCCGCGACGGGGCCTTTGCCGGAGCGCTGATTGGCCGCGGCTGCGCAGGCTGACGCGTAAACCGCCAAGTTCCTCTCTCTCGTCGGGGCCCCCTGTTCGTCGTTCCTCGCTCTTGTACCCATTCGTCACCACCCACCCATGCCACCCTCAGTCGTTCTTCGTCTCTCCTCCCCAGTACTGTGGTATTCGCTCGCTCTGCCTCTCCCCCTCGCCCTCTCTTTTCGCTAGCAGGCCTACTGCTGCCGGCCTGCCTTAACTCGCCACCCCCTCCATCCTGCTCGCACCGCCTCGACTCGACTTCTGTCCGTCGACTCCCCCCCGAGAGCCCCCCTTCTCCCTCCGCCCACGATCTCCCGCATTCCTCGACGACGGCGCGCTTTGCAATTGTCTACGCTGCAATTCCGACTGCGGGTTTTGGCATCACCTCGACGACAATTCATCATCGCCCACCTCCCCCTACCCGGGCCGCCGGGCGGCGACGATCCCTGTGGCGACTTCGACGAACCCCCCCTCTTCCAGCTGACGACGGCCACCACGTCCGCTGCCACGCACCTCCGGCACCCGCCCTGTCCACGACGGCCCTCGACGACTCCTTCATTTCCTCGCCGCTCCCCTCGACTGTCTGCGTACTTTCGTCCCTGTCCATCTTGTCTCGACCCCCGTGTCCTCGCCACTTGCTCGATACTGGCAACTCTCCGTCACCCCCATCACCATTCATCGTGCGGGCCTCTCACCCATCAGTCCCTCTCCCACCATGGCGGGGCGAAGCACCCCCTCGGGACCGCCCGAATCGCAATATGGCGAGGAATGGGCTCAGGATCTGCGCATCAAGTTCGAGGGCTTGCTGCGCGATAAGCGCATGACCGACCTGCGCACCACCTCTCGTCATTCTTCTCCCGGCGTCACCGAACGTTCTTCGAGCGCAAACCTCCGCGCCCGTTCCGCTGCCGACAACGCCCGGCCTGCCACCGCCCACGGCCAAGCCACTCCTCCATCCTATTCGTGCATCCGCAATCTGCCCAAGATCCCCACTGCGCCAGCCGTCGGCGACCGCGACTCCCAAAAGTTCCGCAACCTCCTCATCAGCCTGTCACTGACGCCCACAAAATACGAAAACCCTGGCCTCCTAGACGAGGCCCTCCAGACAATTCCTCTCGATCGCATCTACGGCGAGGCCGAGGAGGAGAGCCAGGTGCTGCAGGCCGAGGCCGAGAGCATGGGCGATGGCCGTAGACCCGAGTGGGGATATCAGGACTGCGTCATCCGGGCACTGCTTCGGTATGTTTCTCCTCAACCCCTCTCGTCTGGACCAGAGTGCGTCTCCAATCATGTTACATGAAGTCTAACCAAACCCCAGATGGTTCAAGCGGTCGTTCTTCACCTGGGTCAACAACCCTCCATGTCCCATTTGCCTGTCGCCAAGCATCGCCCAGGGCATGACGGCGCCGACGCCCGAGGAAAGCGCCTGTGGTGCTCTCCGCGTCGAGCTCTATCGCTGTTCGGCCCACAACTGTGGTGCCTACGAGAGGTTCCCGCGCTACGGCGACGTGTGGCGGCTGCTGCAGACGCGCCGCGGCCGTGTCGGAGAGTGGGCCAACTGCTTCAGCATGCTGTGCCGCGCCGTCGGCGGAAGGGTGCGGTGGGTGTGGAACGCCGAGGACCACGTATGGACCGAAGTGTACTCGGAGCACCGGCAACGATGGGTCCACGTCGACGCCTGCGAGGAGGCCTGGGACAACCCGCGGCTGTACGCGGAGGGTTGGGGCAAGAAGATGTCGTACTGCATCGCCTTCTCCATTGACGGAGCCACCGACGTGACGCGGCGATATGTGCGCAAGAACGAGCACGCCAGCGACCGCACCAGATGTCCCGAGGAGGTGCTACTCTACATTACGCAGGAAATCAAAGGCCTCCGCCGCGCCAACATGAACAAGGACGAGCGGTTTCGTCTCGAGAAGGAGGACCAGCGGGAGGATCAAGAGCTGCGGGGATATGTGGTGGCGTCGATTGCGCAAGCCGTCACGGACCTCGTCCCCGGCCCCTCGGGCTCGGCCCCCACCCGCCGGCCCCCCGGACCCCCTGGCCATGACGTGAAGCTTCCCGCCGAACGACCTGGCCAACAAACAGGGTCCGAGGAGTGGTTGCGGGCACAGCAGCAAGCACGGAACCGGCCGTTTCAACCGCCACGCAACCCCGATCAGCGCTGATGCGGGTCTCGTCGCGCGTACGTGTCCTGGCGTCCCTTGTTCTGTCTCGCCGAGGTCGAGTCGTGGTCTATGCCGCCTCGGCCACCAAAGGCCATCTCTACGACACGCGTTGCGTTGTCACCTTGGGTCGACATAATCACGAAGATATCCGCACGACCATGCACGGCCAAAATCATTTCCACACGACACACAACACCAATGGCACAATCGACAATTCGCCCGACTCTTTCTAATTCCTTAGTAATCTCACCACATGAGGACTCAGTACCATTCTAGATCAGGCGTTGAGCGACCAACACAGGCGATGCCGTTGGACAAACAGAAGATTTTGGCCTCTACCGCATCACATACACAACCGTTTGCGTTCTCTTTTTTCCAATTCTCTTTGTACTTGGATAGGGGGCGTCATGGGCAGCGACCAGGGCAGGGAAAGAGTTTTGAATTGTGATATTTTGGACCCTCGACACGAGGTGGGAATTAGGGGGGATCTCTATTGCGGCGGTAATTCTCCCGGGGCGTTTGGCTGGGCTTTGTTTCCATGTACATCTTAGGCGGGCAGCGAGGGCGAAGAGGAGGAATGATGTTGGGCCAAGGGTGGATGGCTTTTGTCCAGGCAGGGAGTGCCTGGGTTGTTTTGCGCATAGCAATAGACGTGGCAGCGCAATGCGCTCGCTGGTCAAGGAGATTTGACAATGATTCCGCGTCGCGAGCCTGACTTGGTCTTGGTAGGGATTGACTGTTTGTTGAAATCGAGGACAGATGAGGCACGCCCGGGGACAACAAGGCACAAAGCCCGCCCCAGACTGATGCGCAGTTGGCCTGCGAGGGAGGATCGAGCCTGCAAGAGAAAACAGTATGAGTTTGAATGCCCCGCCGCAGGATCCATACACGGCAGCAAGCCGTGAGCTGGTGGCCGCCTCCGCGGACCGACAATCGGCATTGTCCCCACTTTTCCTGCACCGCGCCACCTCCGCTCCGTCCCGGGCAACTCAACGGGCCGGGGTCCATGACTAAGCATACGTAACGGCCCAGTCAAGAGAGGCAAATATGAGGCCATTCGCTCCGCGGCACCACCCACGGTCCGCGACTCGAGTCCGCATATATCGAAACCTTGTGTCTTGCCCTCGTGGGTTTAAGTTTTCACCCTTATCAGGGACAATTCACCACCCGCCCCCTCGTCGTGAAAAACCTTTGTTCAACTCGCCTGGCTGCTTCTGCCAACGCGCCGGAGCAAACAGAGCGCGGCATCGCACTCACCCGGGGCCCATTGCCAATCTCAGGAGAATTGCTTGACGCAGTGGGCAGCCATGGAGGCGAGGCTGCTCGCCGCTTCGCCCGCGCGATGGGGACGGGCGCCCGGCTCGACCTGGGATAACCCCATTGACCTCGGCAGCGACGACGAACCGACAAGGCCACAGCGCAGGACGCCTGCGAAGACGGCGGCGCAGATGCTCCCTTCCTCGTCGTCTGGCCACGCGCAAGCCCGCACAAGCGGGGCGTCGGTAGCACCATGCACGCCATCTCACCAAAAGAAGCGCAAGGCACCAGCAGCCGCCGGCGACGACGAGCCGTCATCAGCACGGGAGAAGCGCCTCCGCAGATTCCGCCCGCAGCCGCCGCAGTCCTTCCACGGCGTCTACGCCCGAGCCCTGGACCAGCGCTTCTGCGTGCTCGGGCGCCGGCGCGGCGGCTCCGATGCGTGTCCGCACGAGACGTTTGCGCTGGCCGGGTCGACGGGTAATGTCTACACTGTCCACGTCGGCCGGGAGCCGTTGTGTAACTGTCCCCATGCCGCCAAGGGGAATCAGTGTAAGCATATCCTCTACGTACGTCTGTTCTGCTCGAGACTGCCCGCCCGCCTGCCTGCCTGTTCCCCTCATATCATCGGAAGTGATAAGGAAGGACTTAACGTGTATACGCCGCCTTGTCTAGATCCTCGCCAGAGTGCTCCACGCCCCCTTCAACCTGGTCTACCAACTCGCCCTCCTCTCCTCAGAGCTGCGCACCATCTTCGCCAACGCCCCCAGCACCGCCGGCCAACGCCCCGACGCAGCGACCAGCAGCAGCGACAACGGCAAGGGCAGGCGGAAACCCGTCGAGGGCGACTGCCCCATCTGCTTCTGCGAGCTCGACGCCGCCAGCCCCGAGTCGATAGCCTGGTGCCGCGCGGGGTGCGGGCAGAACATCCACCAGCAGTGCTTCGACACGTGGGCCGCGACCAAGACCGCCGGCGGCCGCGTGCCGTGCCCGCTGTGCCGCAGCGAGTGGCCGTCGCGGGGGCGCGTGGTGGGTGGCCGACCGGCGTCGCGTGCTGTGCGGTTGGACGAGGCGGTGGACAGCGAGGGGTATGCCAATGTTGCGAGCCAGCTCGGCATCAGCGGCGTTAGAGGTGCGTTTGAAGATGCTCGGTTGTTGGTTGGTGGCTAACTTGTCTCTACTAGATACGTCGTCGTATTCGGACTGGCACTGGAGGCATAGTCGGCGGCGAGGTGGTTGGTGATGGGCATGAACATGGGACTCTGGCAAGGCTGCGGGCACGACTGAACTGCCGTCGTTTCCGGCTGGACGAGGACCGGGACGGACGGCGGCTCATCATGGCGGGTTAGACATACTAGCCGACTCACAAGCTTGTCGGTGCCAAAGAGAGACCGTTGCCAATCCTCGGCTCGTCCAAAGTCGGTGGTCAAGCAAAGGGGGGACCATGAGGTGCTCGCCCATCACCAGCTCACACCTTGGCATGCTGACAACCTGTGCTCGGCATACGGATCGTCCAGTCGACCACTCCATCATCACCCGGCCGGCTTACACATCCGCCATGTTGAACTCGTCGACTTGCACAGCGTGATGCAGCGTCTTGTTGGCTACTCGTCCATGCAGTAGGCCGGACTTTGATCAAACACGAGACCAGGGTGGCTTGAAGCATTTCATTGAAGGGATCTGGCACATGTCACCGGATCCGTAGAGGCCGATCCGTCGGTAATTGAAGCTCGGACTTGAGGGATGAAAAATATCAACACCGAGTCTACTGATTCTTGCACATGTCCAGCGAGAGACCGAGCGAGCCATTGACAAAGCCGTTTGGTCTTCCTCGTCCTTGGTGGCCCATGACCGGTTGCTGGTTACACAACGCCTCCTCTCCGCGGCTTCTGGTCCGAGGCTCCGAGCCGTTCAGCACAGCACCTCGCCGGTCTGGAACCCGCTGATACTGTGCTCCATCTCGCAGGATACGCCTTGTGCGTTGATATGCGCGTAGCATGCATATGCACGTCTGACAGCAAACCTCTAGCTCGGCCAGTCAACAGTCGCAGGAGCTCGCGCTGTGCCATGTCGGCAATTTCGCCCAAGCGAGGCCGCATCGGGTCCAGAAGGAGAAGTAAAAGCCGAGGGATGGACGCCGGAACGTGGTGCCATGGACCATCCGCCGTGCTGAGCTTCGTGTCCCCTCCCGTGTTGCACCGTCGGCAGCGGCGGAGTAAGACGGTCCTGGGCCGTATTCGTCGTTTCCAAGGGTAGATAATCCCAGTGAAGCCCACGATGAATGAGGGAGGAGCTCGACCGTCGATAGCATCATTCCATCCGTATGTTGAGGCACTGTCTGTCGAGACAGCAACGCTTCGCCCTCGTAAAATCGAAGACAATGGGCTCCAACAAAGCCAAAGACATGCTCAAGTCGTACGACTTTATCGTGTGCGGGTGAGCCTCTCCTCTCCCTCACTTGAGCGATAGGCTCACGGCTGCGACTTGGTGATGACCCTCGCTGCAGAGGAGGCACCTCTGGCTGTGTTATAGCCGGCCGGCTCGCCGAGGACCCCAACACGACCGTCCTGGTGCTCGAGGCCGGCCAAGACAACGAGAACCTGGAAACCGTGCACATGGCCGGAGGGTATGTCCTGATATATATATCTCCCCGCGACGCCGGCGTCGCACTGTTTCCCAACTCGACGCCGGGGCTGGTGGTGTTCTTCTTTCTGAGTCTGCTGCAGCTGGAGCCAAAACTTCGACAAGGAAACAGATTGGAACATCGTCTCGGAGCCGGGCGCCGGCATCAACAACAGACGAGTCAATTTGAGCAGGGGCAGATTCCTCGGTGGCTCCTCGGGCTGCAACGGAACCCTTTGCGTTCGAGGCAGCAAGCAGGATTACGATGACTGGGGCTTGCCCGGCTGGAGCGGGGAGGAGTTCTTTCAGTATATGAACAAGGTGCGACCATCTCTCCTGGCCGAATGCTCTGCCAGCAAAACAGCAGAATGATATTGCTGACAACGGTCCCCAGGCCGAGTCGTTCACCAGCAAGCCATGGTTCCAGGCGTCCAAACAGTCGCACGGATACAGCGGGCATCTCCACACCGAACCCTTCGACCTCGGCCCCATCTCGGAGCTCCTGCGCAGGTCCATGGAATCAAAGGGCCTGCCGTTTGACGCTGACATGTTTTCGCACGGCGAGAACCCCCACGGATGCGGCCACGTCCCGAGAACCGTCCACGCCGGGGTCCGGACGACGGGTGCCGACTTCATCACCAAGAAGAACAAAAGGGCCAACGTCACGACCGTAACCGGCGCCCACGTCGACAGGGTCTTGGTTGAGAAACAGGACGACGGCAGTCTCAGGGCTGTCGGTGTCACGGCTGTCCTGGCCGACGGCACTGGCTTGGAGGTCAAGGCGAACAAAGAGGTCATTGTCAGTGGCGGCACGTACTGCAGCCCGAATATTCTGAACCGCTCCGGCATTGGCGCCAAGGAGGAGCTGGAGAAGCACGGCATTACCACCATTGTGGACTTGCCGGGCGTTGGGAAGAACCTGATGGACCACCTGGTGCGTGTGCGAGATCCCATGCGCGCCCATCGGGGGGCTTGAGTGCAAGTCAGTGCCATCACTGACTTCATCCCTCGGGACAGATCGTCTTCCTCATGTACGAGACGGACAAGCCTGGTCTGACGCTTGATCACCTGCTGTTCCACGAGGGTGCGTATGAAAAGTCTCACAAGCTCTGGCAGGACGAAAAGAAGGGGGCCCTCGCCAACATACCGTTTGGCATCTTCGCCTTTGCGCGGCTGGATTCTCGGATGGCCGACTCGCAGCTCTGGAATGCGGCTCCCCGGAAACCCGGCCGCGACCCCATGGGCTTGACGCCGACACAGCCCAACATCGAGTTGATGACGGCCGAGAGCTTTTTCGCCCCCAAGCAGTACAATGTGCTGCCGACTGGTGGGCAGCATGTCTTTTGCATCGTCCCCGAGCTGTTTGGCGCACAGTCTCGCGGCTCCGTGTGGCTGAGGAGCGCTGATGCGACAGCGTTGCCCGTCGTCGACTGCGGCTACATGAGCGACCCGCTCGACCTCGAGGTCATGGCCGAGGCGTGCCGTCTTGCCAACGAGATTGTCGTGGACGGGGCGGGGACAAAGGATATTGTCAAGGGCTCGTGGCCGCCCGAGGCGTCGCACCATGAGCTCTCGACGAGGGAGGACTGGATGTCGCACGTCAAGGAGCACGCAACGACATGTGAGTAGCGATGCCAGCCAAGTGCTGCTTCGCGGCAGACGGTTTGCTGACAATGTCCCTCGCTTGCCGAACCCCCCTAGGCTATCACGCGTCGGGCACCTGCGCCATGGGCAAGGAATCCGATGAGAGTGCCGTCGTCGACGAGAATCTGTGCGTCAAGGGTGTCAAAGGGCTTCGGGTCGCGGACTGCAGCATCATGCCCATCCTGCACGGCGGCCACAGCCAGATGCCGGCGTATGGAATTGGAGAGAAGGCTGCGGACCTGATCAAGGCCACATGGGGCCTGAAGTCGGCCACGTGAATGGGAGAGATGGCTGGTAGACTGACCGACTTCTTGTCGCTTGCAGTGATGGCTGGCTTGCAATTCCCGAGGAGATAGAAGCTCGTCGTCGGCACACGGCACGTATCGGGGGTTTATCATAATTACCTAGTAATATCTGTTGCGGGCATACGGCCGACCTCACCCCGACCTTGCAACGTCTGCTCTCAATCCGCAACATCAAGACGTGTTCAATGACCGAGAGGCGGATGATATCGAAGGGCAAGGGATCATTGCATGGCCACGCGCTTGGATCTTGTTGAACCGCCAACGACAATCGTACAGCTAGGAGCGAATTTGGCGCCTTGCTCTTCCCAGATGTCTCCATCCGATTCACAAGAGCGCTATGCTTCGGCTGTGCTTTGCGGGATACAGCACGGCCTGGGATGTAGCCGAACCTTTTCGCCAAAGAAACGCAAACGGAGGATCTCTCCATATATGCAATGTCACCTTGATATTTACTCCACCCATCTGCTAGTGTAGCTGCGAGTTATAGAGTTGTCGAGGAGAGCCGAGCCCAGAGGGCTCAAGAGCTGGCAACTGAGTCTGCCGGGCCAACATGACACTGCTAGCAGAAGGACGTGCAAAGGACGGAACATGCATATAGGGACATCTTAATGCCCTCTGTTGGCTAGTTATTGATGGTATTTATACTTACATAAATCCCGTTACTTGTCTTAATAAATATATAGGATATGTTGGATCCACCTGTGCACTAGGCACCGATCGCGCACGTATAACTAATCGACCGCGCTAGTCACGTGCGAGTAAGAGGTGAGACACAGGGAGGAAGGTCTTTGCACACAGTTTGTATGGGACACGTTTCCCTAGTTACACAAGATATAACCAATTGAACCAGTTCGAATAACCTCACTGCAGTGAAGAGCCTGTCCACACTGATCAGTGTCGCCCGGCAAAGGTGACACAGAACAGCAAGACGGAAGAGAGCTAACCTATCGTCACGCTCTGCAAAGCGAGCTCCTGACGGTAGGATAGTTGCTACAACGCGCGGATTGCTACGAAGACTCTGCATCAGAGCCCACTCTAGTTATCCAACCGTGCCTAAGCTTTGCTGTCATCAGCGACCCTTAGGCGTGCCCTATCGCACATTGATAACCTCATTGACACCCTGTGCCCTGTTTCTCAGCACACAGCCTGTCAATATGTCTGACAATTCATCTGCCGCACTAGCCCCGGCAACAGCCCAGGATACCCCGGCCAACGTGTCTCTCGAAGACAGGCAACTCGTTGAACGGAACCTGACGATCGTGGAGCTCCTTCACTCCCGATCAGGCATTTCGACGCGGATTTCCTCAACGAACCTATCACCCAGAGCTCCTCCCTTGTCCACCGCAACAGCTTCTTCTTAGGCTGTGTGGCAACATACACGGTGGATAAACGTAACCACGGAATTGCCCTGCTTGGGGATCTGTATAACGACTTCACGGGATGGAGCTATGATGACTTCGAACTAATCAACCCACGCCTTAGATCAAGACTCCGGACGCTTCTCAGAATTAGGGGGATCTATATGGGCAAGGCCAACTCTAGCATCTCTCGAGCTTTATGTGGCCTTCTAACAAGTAACGAACTTCCTGAATGGGATGAGAACGAGTTGCTTGGTCAAGAGGTTGCTGAAAACACCGTGGCATATAAGGTGAAACAGAAGCTGCTCCAAGGAACTGTTAAAGCGGCTATATCGTCACCGGCACCGGTAGTAATCCAGCAGCCAACTATTACCCGACCGGCGGAACCGGAATCCCCTCAGATCATTGAGACCCATCAACCCGCTCAGCAAGAGCCTCAGCATCAATGGCGCGAATCCCCTCGGTATCAGCAGACGCTCCCCGTACGGACTACCAACTTCCGAGATGCATACACGAGCATTCCACCTGTTCGATTCGAGAACGAGGAAGTTGAGGCCGATCTCACGATTAGATTCATTAAGATATGGGACAAGAAACTAGCCTATACCGGCGAACCATACGATATCTTCGATGACAAGATCCGGAAATTCATGAGCGTGTGCCGTCAAGCAAACATTCCTCCGTCTAAATTCCATGGTGTTATCCTTCGATTCTGGCCAAGGAAGCTCAGTCCTTCTTTCTACACGAAATCAGCACTGATTTAACCTTCGCTGAGATGTATCAGAAGATGAAAGAGCACTTTGACACCGAAATCAACCAGAAGATGTATCATACCCACTGGAGCACCCTCACCTTCAGCCGACTTCGGGCTGAGATGCCCGTAAGTCATCTGACGAGGTCCTCCAGGCCCTTCTTACGAAATTGCGGCTCTGTAGGAGAGCACTCGGGGATAAGTCTGGCGGCGAAGGTGGCCTGATCGATGCAACGCTCAGGGCGTGCCGTGGTGTGCCTGAATTCCGACTCGCGATATACTCTCCCGCACCTACATTTGAGGGATTGGCATCACAGCTTCGATCATCGCTATCTGCCATGCAAGATGAACGATCTGAACAACCCAGTGGCCAATATCCCCAAGACCTGGATAGAGGACATGATCAGCACTTCGTGGATCGCAAATTTCAGCGAAATTCCGGCGGAACAAGAGGTCAATCACAAAGGCGTCAGCCAAATTGGAAGAAGAAATGCTACGTTTGCGGCAAGGAAGGTTGTTTCTCAACGAGACATCCTGAAAACGAGAGAAAAGCAGCCAAAGAGAAGTATCTACGAGAGAGAGGCTTCCACGGTCAATCTCGTTCGTATGCTATGTTCTTGGCTGACTATGAAGGGAATCACAGGATCAGGATGACTCGAGCACCGAGGAATCCGATGATTCTGACTCCTCTGACCCTTATGAATCGTTCTACGCTGCTGCGACCTTTCTGTCCAACGAAGCTTTCCATCATCGGATCTCTCAGTAGGCATCAAGTTATTCAACAGTGACGAACCCACACAATTCATACTAGATCGTTACTCTCAAGACTCGTTCCAAGGAATCATGCCGGACACAGGTGCGGCATGCATATCGACGGGAGGAATCGAACAACTGCGTGCTCTCCAACGAGAGATGCCCCCAGTCCAATTCCGTGATGATCGCAAGCCCGAACCAGTTAGATTTGGTGCAGGAAGATTGGAAACACCACTTGGCGTGATCACCTTGAACACACCAGTGGGAGAGGTTGATTTTCATATAGTCAACGTGCCAACGCCATTCCTCCTATGCCTAGCTGATATGGATCGGCTCGGCGTATATTTAAATAACGTCACGAACGAGCTCGTTGGCAATGGTGTGAGCGTTCCAGTGATTCGAAGATGGGGTCACGCGTGGTTCTTCTTGCGGAAACAAGAGGCATCAGTGGCATATCTCACGGAGGCTGAATTGCGGCGCCTCCACACGCGTTTTGGTCATCCATCCGTGTATCGGCTGCACAAGCTGCTGAATTCGGCTGGCCATGATGTGGAAATCGAAGCTCTGGAAATGATCAAGAAGTTCTGCCACTACTGTCAGATGAAATCCGACCCGCCACGAAGGTTCAAGTTCAGCTTGAAGGATGATTGTGACTTCAATTACGAAGTCATCGTTGATGTCATGACATTGGGTGGCAGACCAGTCCTCCATGTTGTTGATCAAGCCACTGCCTATCAGGCAGGAGATTCCTATCCAACATGACGGCCAAGAAACGTGGCTCGCGTTGAAACAATGTTGGATGGATACATACCTTGGACCACCCGATGTGATCACTCATGACGCAGGCACGAATTTCGCTGCTGCCGAGTTCCAAGCAGAAGCGAAATTGATGGGAATAACGTGTCATCAGGTGCCTGTGGAAGCACATTGGGCTGTTGGGAAGGTTGAGAAGTATCATGTGCCCGTCCGAAGAGCATATGATATATTAAAGGCAGAGCTGAAGGATACCGTGAGCCCTGATCAAGTCCTTCAAATGGCTTTCAAGGCTGTCAACGACACAGCCGGTCCGGATGGCCTCGTTCCAACCCTCCTCGTCTTCGGTGCTCTGCCTCGAATGACGATGGATTCGCCGCCTACACCTTCCGCAATGGCAAGAGCTAAGGCGGTGTGGCGAACGATGTCAGAGCTGAGGAAGATCAACGCCCAGAGGAAGGTTCAGACCGCGTTAAATACGCGTAATGGGCCTGATACAGCGTTGCGCCTGCCCTATCCCTGGCGCTAGGAAGCGAAGTTCGCGTATTTCGCGAGAAGCACGGATGGCAAGGCCCATATAAAGTGCTCGAGGTGACGGATACGGAAATCGCAGTTGACCTGGACAACGGACCAGCGAAATTTCGCAGTACATGCGTCCAACCGTACTATCGTCACCCGGAATCGCTCCTTCCTCAGTTGCAACCCGACCCTAGCCCTAGCCGCACAGACCCATCAACACAACAATCACTCCTTCCCTCAACACAATCCGATCAACAACATCCTCTTCAAAACCCTCTTCCCCTTCCACCCACAACTCAACAACCTCTTCCTCTTCCTACCACAGAAGACCAACCCAAACCTTTCGAATACCCTGAGCCAAAGAGGCCGCGCAGGCGTGGCCGACCTAGGAAGGATGCTGCACAAAATGGCACATCAGAATCCACTATTGTTTGCTCACCCGTTCAATTTATCGTTCATCATGAAGCTAATGCGTTTCTTGTTCGAAAAGAAATGGAACATCTCGGCCTAGCCAAGCGGCTACGAGCTGAAGGAAAGATCACAAGCACCGGTTTCCCATTTGAAGCTTCCGACACACTCGAGCTCACGAACCTCCTCGCCGCTGGGGTCATTGTACCCGAAGAATTCGATGCGAATAAACATGGTGGATATCGTGTCTTCAAATCACGAATGGTCAGAGAGGTTAAGGGAAGAAATACTGCAACGCCATACGAGAAATCACGCCTCGTTGTGCAAGGATACAATGATGATGGGAAACGTGGGATCCTCACACAAGCCCCTACCATCAGCCGGCCCGCACAACGCGTGGCCTTGGCCTTAGCACCGTTTCTCTGCACACGGGATATGTTCATCATGATCAGAGACATCACGATGGCATACACACAATCCCAGACCAAGCTGGCCCGTGTCATCCTTGCAGCCCTTCCTCAAGAACTCAAAAGAAGATATCCAGAGGAACAATCCTGCGAATCGTGAAGCCGCTATATGGCATCGCAGAGGCAGGAGCCCACTGGTTCAACACATATCACGACCATCACTGCCGCAAGCTTAATATGGAAACCTCTTCGTTTGACCCGTGCCTTCTGATCACGGCAAACAACATCGCCGACAAGGACCTGTTTGGCATCGCGGCCTTGCAAACGGATGACACATTCATTGTTGGCACAGATGCATTTCTCAAGATCGAGGAGAAAGAACTCTGCTTTAAGGCCAAGCCAAAGAGATTCTCCAAGAAGGTTCCATCTGCGACTTTAACGGCAGCCGCCTGACCATACAAAATGGCTGTGTCATCGTCAGGCAGAAGGGCCAAGCCCAAAACCTCGAGGAGATCAATCTTCAGGCATCAAGTAGGCATCAGGATTATGCTGCTCAACGCGCCCGGGGGGCATATATCGCTTCGATTTGCCAACCCGAAGCAACATACGATTGTTCCGTTGCGGCACAAGCCCAAGAGCCCGTTAATACCGACTTCAAGGCTTTGAACAAGCGGATTGAATGGCAGATCAACAATCCCGACCGTGGCCTATGTTACATACCCATCGATCTCGAGAGCGCGAAGATCTTTGTGTTCACCGATGGATCATTCGCCAACAATAAGGATTTAAGCTCTCAAATCGGCTTTGTGATTATCATCGCCAATGAGACCGCGCAATCAACCGATTCATTTTCCATCCGCGGAAACATTCTTCATTGGAGCTCAACTAAATGCAAGCGCGTTACTCGAAGCGTTCTTGCATCAGAGATCTATGGATTGACATCGGGCTTCGATCTCGCATTTGTGATCAAGCAAACGGTCAATACGATCGCACAACGCCTTGATCTGAAGCAAATCCCGCTCGTCATTTGCACAGATTCATATAGCCTCTATGAGTGCCTCGTCAAACTTGGCACCACAACAGAGAAGCGACTCATGATAGATATCATGGCGCTGAGGCAGGCATATGAATCAAGGGATATTGCGGAAATCCGTTGGGTCAACGGCGCAGATAACCCTGCCGATGCTATGACGAAGGCATCACAAACAGCGCCCTCACGCAGTTTATTAGCGACAATCAGCTAAACGTGAGGGTGGAAGGATTCGTTCATCGCAATAACACAACAATTCTCGACGAGATTTAATCGGTTTTTCGTTCCCTTCTTCTGCTTTACCGTCGTTCTTTTATTCCATTCACATTAACGAGGAGATCCTCGTGTCCATATTCCAACGTGGGACCGATGGAATCAGCTAGCGCATCCGGCGCTCGAAATGCGGCCCATGATGGCGTGTGGCAGAACACACCCAGTGTGGGGAGGAGAGCTACAGTCAGAGCACACTATCCAACATAGTGATGCATCGTGGTAGGAGTTTGTTGGTGTTCTTGTTCGTGTTTTTCCTATCTCATCTTAATTCGCTGTGTTTGGTGTGTTTTGGTGGATTGATTAGTGCGCGATCATCGATTTAGAAAGAGGTTCCAGTGTTGGATCCACCTGTGCACTAGGCACCGATCGCGCACGTATAACTAATCGACCGCGCTAGTCACGTGCGAGTAAGAGGTGAGACACAGGGAGGAAGGTCTTTGCACACAGTTTGTATGGGACACGTTTCCCTAGTTACACAAGATATAACCAATTGAACCAGTTCGAATAACCTCACTGCAGTGAAGAGCCTGTCCACAGGATATATATTATAGAACTTACCCCTTGAAGACCCTTATACCTCTTACTATCCTTTGGAGCTACGACTTAAAAGTTATAACCTTGGCCTATTGAATATCTTTTCTTGCTAATATTCCCTTTGAATCTACTTATAAACTATACTTAACTTACTTCTAAGGCGTTTATTAAGCGGACACGGAGGATCGTTAGTTAGGGCCCTAATTAGTCTCGATCTGCCGGTGCTTAGTTGTTTGACCAAACTTTCTTGTCAGCAGGATAAAGACTTATAAACTATACCAATAACACCTCCACTGGGGAGGGGTGGAGGGCTATTTTGCTGGTGGTCAAGTGGTATTTGCTATGTTTGACAGTTCTCATGTGTGGTCAATTAACAAAGCTGTCGCTTAGTCAGTTTCGTTCCCTTCTATCACACGCATACTGTCGGCCTCTGCATCATGGGGGGTTCTATTAGTAGCGCGACCACTGCTTTTGCCCTTTTGGGGCCAAGACCCCTTACAGATATGCTGTTTGAGTGCCAATATGGCAACTATTTATTCCCTTTCTATTAGATATATATTGAAAGGGGGCACATACGACTAGCTCGACTAAATAGCAAGTTAATAATAGATCTTTATGCTATAACGTGTAGTATATCAAAGTATACAAGGCAAGATAAGTCTGCAGCTTTACACAGCTTCACACGGCTTCCGCTGCTTGCCATTATTGTTATTAGCAACCCGATTTGGCACGCCACCAAGTTCACCCTTTACTTGATCCTTTGTAGAAGTTTGGAAGAGGAAGTCTGTAATCTTCTGAGCATCAGTTATGCCGTAAACTGACATAGCATTCAAGACGAGGCCGGCAACATGGGGCGCAGCCATTGAGGTGCCAGTCTTTTTCGCATTGCCGGTATCCTTCTTATATGTAACCGACGGGATCTGCGCTCCTGGGGCGAAAATATCGACCACAGGCCCCAAGTTACAGTAAGACGCAACGCTCCAGTCTGTGTTAATACTTCCAACAGTTATGGCATTCGGTGAGCGAGCAGGCGACCCCCAGGCACATTTGCCCTCGTTACCTGAGGCAGCGACAGTCAACACGCCCTTCTTGAAAACCTTGTCGATAAGATTGTCTAAAGCTTCCGAAATGCCGATATTGAGAGACATGTTAATCACGGCCCTGCCAAGGCGATTTTTTTTTTCAATATCCTCCATGATCCAATGGACGGCGTTTATCATTGTAGTAGCGGCAATTGCTCCGTCTTGCGTCACCTTCACAGATATGATGTGAGCATTCTTGACCACACCGTAGGTCTTAGAGGCAATGATTCCAGCGACGTGGGTACCGTGTCCTTTTTTGTCTTCGTAGTCGTCCTTATATCGAGTCCAGCCATTTTCAGCTCGGCCCTCAAATTCTTTATGTGTAATTCGAACACCCGAATCGACGACATAGGCGTAGGTGTTGCTCCCGGCATCAGAATCGTAATAGTACTTGTATAAAGCTGAAGGCCGCCATTTTTTTGTGGCAAATCTGTGAGAGATATCCCGAAGGTTGTGAGGCGCCCAGCGCTGGGTAACTAACGTCCCTGCTCTCCTTTGTACACGTGTTGGCGGCTTTAATGACTCGTTTTCCACCTCTGAATCTGTCTCCAGTTCGCGGAGGGTTAGGTTGGCATGTATGATCTGATCCTTTTCCACGGATTTGACCTTGATCAAAGTCAGCCTTTTGGTAATGTAACTTCGAAGGCCGGATTCAGAGTGGTGCACTTACTTGGGGCTGTTTACGGATATAATCAATGACTTGTGATGCGAAGCTACCTGTATAACCATGAAACCCGTATTTCTCCCCGAAAAAGGTGTCCTGACGACCCTTGAACTGACGATCGCTACTATTAAGACTGGCCCGGTGCTTGGAATCTACCAATTGAAGGTGAGATTCAAGATCCTTATCTTTTAAGCCGTCTTGCATAGCCACGATATATATCTCTTCACTATTGCCAGAGTCGTTCGTAATCGACTAGATGTGTCAGTTTCTATATGCATTTACTCCAATTTCTAGGCGTGCTTACATGTCCGCTTGGTTCTGTAACTGAACCCGAATCCAGTGTATTCTCCGGCCCAGGACCCGTTCGGTCATTGACTATGCGCGCAACCCCCCCAGTAAGGACAGCCAAAAAGAGAGTTGTAATCTTCATCCTTTTTAGAGCAGTGAAAGCAGGGTCCTGGTGACAAAATTGTGGTTAAAATCCGGGATTCTCTAAGAGAAGTTGACGCATTTGTAAATTGTAGTAGAGCGACTATACAGGTCATGTTTAAGAGTATATAGACATATATAGATTGTAATAGTGATGCCATCCCAGTCACGCTCTATTATAGATTATAACAGTGCTGATATCCGAGCCAGGCTTGAAATTAGATTATAACAGTCATGCTATCAGTTGTGCTTAAGATTGAACTGATTAGCCCAGCTCTATTAAAAGCAGGGGTTCTGTCACTTTGAAAGATAATCATTAGCTGCCGATAATCCGTAAAGGGATGCATAATTCAGCCGATTTACCTTGTCCGTCACGGGACCGCTCGATATACCCCGGGCCATGAAAAAGCCTCAACGCACCAATTGCAGCCGTGCGATACTGCAAAGGGTCATAATGAAGTCTCATCAAGGCACCGAGTCACGCGCACCTTGCAGCGATACATTTTCTTTGAATATCATCCGGAAAACCGCATCGCGTCGCACCAGACGAGGCAGCTTGTGCTTGGGTTTGTGATGCTGGGAGCTCAGACGCTCTACTTGGAGGAGTTGAGGTTGCTTCATCTTCTGGCACGACACGTGTCGAGGAAGTGCGGGAGGCTCTAGCACAGCAGAGAGAAGCAGGATGAGACCACCTTCGGATCAGATCTGCGGGGACATGCTTGGCAATTCCTCATCAGGTGGCCCATGGTCATGCCCATCAAATTTAGTAGGAGAATCTGATTCTGCTCCTGCAAAGTCCTGAGTATGTGAAGGCATGGGCTGCGGCGCGGGTACACTTGTCTGTGCTGAAGCGTCATGCTATCACAGCATTTTTGCGATATAGCTAGGCCTAATGCTATTATGGGCTATCGAGAACAGGGTGTAAAAATCGAAGACTGCCCTACACCTGGTATACGACCGCGGGATAGCCAGATTCAGTCAGTTATCGCCAAGTGTAATAAGGTCAGTTTACTAAGAGCTGGGCACTACTTTGTAATCTCGAATTCGTGTTCATCAGGTGTTCGAGATTATGAGTCGTATAAAACAATGCGCTATTCTAGCATGGTTTCCAATGGAAGCTCGTCTCCCTCTAGGCGCGACGGAATCTGGCTAGTCTGTGAGTGGGCGCCGTCTTCATGCCTGCGCCTGCGAGGCTGACTGAGAGGAATCAGGCCACAGGGCTCCAAGAAGGCCGCCTCCTGGTCACTGCAGTGATTTTACAAGCAGCAGATACCGTATTGTCTCGAGAATTCGAGCCCGTCTTGGTAAGGGGAACCCTGTAGAGAAGTACCTTTAATCTGTCCTCATTCGTATGGGCAACCCAGCTTTTAGCGATCGCCAAGGCTGGCTCAACTTTTTGAGATCATGCGGTATAGCAGAACAGCCCTGTCAAACGTGATGAATACGGCTCTGCCAAGAAAAATGGTGGCACCCATAGTAGAGGCATTTCTAGAGCATATTACATTGTGACTACACATCCCTACTGCAAGTCTGCGTCTGCCTTAAATTATTTCAGGTATCGTGGATCAGATTTGAATTATATGATGACAGTCGGACAGACGCAATAAAGAGTTAGCAACATCAACCCGACTCGTCATCATAAGCCTACCTACATGTACTGATCGAAGCTCCTCAAGATCATTTCATATCCTTTCTCAAGCCTCGATATTCCTCTGGCATACACGTTTACTTATTTTCATGATTCCACAATGAAGATGCTCTGGCTATTTCTCGCCGTTTTCTCAGTACTCCTGAAGTCTACCGAAACTCGGAGTCTTGGCCACCCAAAGGACTGCGTCACAGACCCTAAGTCTGGCCAGGAGATAATCAACCCCGAAGTTATCTCTCAAGGGGTGGATGGAGAGTCGAGCTCAATTTACAAGAGAGATGGCGCCGTTTGCCTTAGAAGTCGGGACGCCGACGATGATGACGAAGATGAGACCGGTGTCGCAGACACCGGCAAACGCCCACCCAAACCCGAACGGACTCAGAGAAGCGGCGTTGGTCTCCTAAATTGGGGACAAGGGTAATCAACTCCCACCAATGTCAATCTCGTCAGAGATCCAATCATCGTTCTGACTTTGAACTAGTTATAATACGTTTTTGGGTAAAGGAGTGATGCCTGACGCCGTGATCTTGCGCGACGGAAAGAAGAAAAGGAATCTACCTGCGGCACTTGGCCAAGAGCTGCTTAACCAAACCACGACATTGAAGTTTAACTTTACGGCACCTAGCGCGAATTTGACCCACGTGGATCCGACATCTTATTTCATCCCACCTGACGCAGACACGATTATTGACGAAGCCCTCGCCGATCTAGACATGGCTGAACAAAACGTGGCGGAACAAAACATACATGCTCGGGCCGCTGACCAGCAGGACTGCACTGGTAGTCTAAAAGCATACTACAAGCTCACAGAATCTTTTGAGTAAGACCCTAATTAAATGAACAAGGTCTAAGAAATGTTACGCTAACTACAGAATGCATTGCAGCAAGTATTTAAAGACCCTTGACATAAGCGCCTCGGCGACTGTATCTGGTTGGGGCCAAAGTGCATCTGTGTCAGGCAGCTATCTAGATCAGGCCGAGGTAGGTATTCCATTCAAACCATCCTTATCAGAAAATGCACTAACAATTATCCTAGCTGTCTAAGGATGGCTTAACATACGTAGCTATAATCGACGTTCAGAGACAGTCGGATTCTAACAGCGGATTCGAATTCAATAAAAAGAACTACAATGGGGCAACATTTGCTCAGGACTATGGCGATCGATGGATTCGTGGTAAGCCCCTATCTTCAACTTGACGTTAGAATTAAGTAAAAGCTCACATCACTTTTTTTAGGCTTCCACACGGGTGGGAAAATGATTGCTCGGCTGTCCTTTGATAGCAAAGGATCTGTTAGCAAGGATGAGTTGAAAGTACAGTAAGTTTTCCAGCCTAAAGTTGCGAAGGTACATGACTTTAATTAATGTTCCCATTCAGCGCCGAGGCTTCATTAAAGTTCTGGGGAGTTAGCGGGGATCTCAGCGCATCAGTCAAGAAGAGCATGGAAGATGTAAGTAAGCATGCTGATGTGGAGGTATCGCTATTTTATGAGGGAGATCTAGGTAGAGTTATGGGGGAGTCAGGGTCACCTGAAAAAGTTGAGTCGGTTTCTGCGGAGGGATCATTTAAGCAAGTCAAATCATGGGCCGACCAGTTTATTAACAATGCCTGCCGACACAATTACGAGTACCGGTAAGTGAGATCGCTCGTCATAAAGGTATGGATCTGACAGGTTTACTAGGCCCCTTCTCGACGAATATAGAAATGCCGACAACTTTCCCAAGGGTCAAAAGATACTTGACTACCGCATTGCGCATCTAGTGGTAGGCACTGCTGCACAGGATGTACCTGCCTTGGAAATGTCCAAACTGACACGAAATGTAGTCTTACAAAGTTTTAAGGGAACTCGTCCGAATCTCGGAAATGTCGCAGTATCTGCAACGTCGTAAGATGCCTAGCGCCCCTATCTATCTAACCCAAACATGGTTGAAGTTTCTAATATCATATAATAGTCGAATTGCATGAGGACGAGCTAAAAGACGACATTGAGTTTGCCAGTCTTGAGATGGTAGAAGCAAGTAAGAATTGGGTATGTTTACACTTCACTACAAAAACACAACTGTTGAAATCATCACTAACATGCATCTGATGGTAGGTTGACTCTAATGCCGAGAAGCCGGAGAGTGCTATACAGACGGGAAGGGACCTCATCAAAAAATTTAGAACGGATTTTTATGATAAGTACGAAAATCTTATGCGCCACGACGTCTATATATCTGGTGTGGAGGTAAGAGTATTTCCGCATGACAAATTCACTCGTTGCTAATACTATGACAGGTGATATACGGCGACCAACCACCAGCGACTCGGGTCCTCGAGATCTTACATCACATCGAGGATATTAATCATAACATGGGTGGAGAGTAAGTTCCAGCTAGTCCTTGCCCGTTCCCCGATGTTGATGCTTAATACTTCTACCTAGGTTTGTTTGGCTTGTTCCAATCTATACCGCGCGTCGCGATGAAGCTTGCACTTCTTTTAAGGTAATCATCCAGGACGGGGGACTTGCCGGGTTCAAAGATCTCTCAAAGGGTGCAGGAGGCAAGAACCGGTATCTCCAGTGCGAAAAGACTCCATCGGAAGACAAAATCCGACGATTGGCGCTGGTTCGAGGACTTGAAAACGCTCAGGATTATCTCGATGAACTTGACCATGGCTTCCGGGGCAAAACGGAAAATATAAACGAGGGGCGTGGGGATTCGAACGATATATTGCATCTTCTGTGGGCATTTGATGGCAAACGAGACGAAGCTTCAAAAAAGGACGTGCGGGATTTCTATAACGTGCCGGTGGTAAATTAGCTATAGCCTTGCAGGCCACAGCGCAACTGGCTGGCAAAGCCTTTTTACTTACGCATAATGAGCCGCACATTTCCGTGCGTTCGTTTTGCTTACCCTTTGTTCTTTAGATAATTTTGCAGTAATTAGCTCATGCTATCTTCGACCCTTATTAAGGCGAAATGATTTATCTAACAGGCTCTTAACGTGGCAGCGGGGAGTTGATTTTGTCCTCTAAGTTTAGTAAATAGTAATGCCTAGGGTCTAGAATTTTACTATAATAACGGAGTTTTATTATTATTTATTTATTACTTATATATAGCCTCTAGGGCTATAGCGAGGCTTATAGAGGCAAGGCCTTTATAAGTAGTCCTAGCTAGCTATATAACTTTAAGAAGCCTATAACTAATTAAGGAAGGGGTTTTATAAGGAAATATAAAGGTAATATAAGAGAGGTTAATTTAGTTAGTCCCTTACTAGTTCTTTTACTCTTAATAGCTTTTTAAGGCTTATAGGTTACTCCTTTATGAACTATATAGCTATACTTATCTTAGTTATTACTAGGAAGGCTAGAAGGGCTTTCTTTTTAAGCGGCGAGCTATAAAGAAAAGCTTAGCTAAGGGTTTTCTATAGTCTTAAAAGAAGGGCCTTATAAAAGTCCCTTCTCTCTTCCTTATAGTTAGGGCACCTTAGTATAAGATGCTTTACTATATACCTTTCTTACTTATAGCGGTAGGTATCGAGGCTAACCTTATTAGCCTTCTTTAAAAAAGATAGTAAGAAGCTAGCCTTAAAGAGAAGCTAAAAATAAGCTAATAAAACCGGTCTAGGCCCTATAAGCTCTTTTTCTAAGCTAAGGGCTAAGTATAGGCCCTTTTAAATAAAGGTATAGTATCTACCTAAGCCCTTAGCCCTAGAGCTTTTAGCTACTTAATTAGCTTATAGACCCTTTTATAGGTCCTTAGTTACTTATTAAGTTTTTCTTTATAGGTAGCTAATAAAGACTATTAAGGTTTATTTAAAAGGGGCCCCCTTAAGCCTTTCTTAGCTAGCTAGTTAGCTAATTTATTACTAAAGATCTCTTAATAGCTAAGGTACTAATATCGCTATATATTATAGTAAGCTACTAAGCTAGCTAGTAGGCTTTAATATATAGCTAAGTTAAAATAACCCTTAACCTTCTTAATAGTAGCTTAGTAATCGATAAAAATATAAGCCTTTATAGGAGGGTTAAAAGGGCTAGGGCGTAAGGCCCTAATAGGCCCTTACTAGCTAGGCCTACTACCTATAACTATAGGAAGGCAGACTAAAAGGTCTTCTTAGACTACTTAGCTAAGAAGGAATAAGACCTCCTTATAGCTATAAAGAGGGTAAAAAAAACGACTTTAAAGGGATAGCTTCCCTTTTAATAAGAACCCTTATAGAGGCCTTAAACGTAGCGATACTAAAAAAGAGGCCCTATCTTTAAGAGTCTAGGCGTTGCCTAGATAGTTAATAAGTATATAGTTAATAAGTATAGTTAATTAATAAGCTAGGTAGCTTAGTTAATTCGTTACCTTTTATCGCGTGCGTATAATATATCGTACGTAGTAGAGGGGGGGTAGTAGCGCGACTATAGCCTATGCCCTCTTAGGTCTACTCTATAATATATTAACTAAGCTACCTACTAGTCGTAGGTTTAAGTCCCCGTGCGTAAGGCTAGATAAGCGCGTATATATACGGGCGCTATAGCTTAAAAGCGTATATATAGCGTAGGCAGCAAGGGATCTTAACCTAGGCTAATAGGTAGTACGGCACCTAGGGGTAATAGCCTATTAACTAAGGGGAGAAAGCGCGGGAAGAAACTATATATAAGAGTCTAGGCGTTGCCTAGATAGTTAATAAGTATATAGTTAATAAGTATAGTTAATTAATAAGCCGGGCAGCTTAGTTAATTCGTTACCTTTTATCGCATATATATAACACGTTATATATAGTAGAGGGGGGGTAGTAGCGCGACTATAGCCTATACCCTCTTAGGTCTACTCTATAATACTATATAGGATCTAAGCCCTAGTAAACTAACGAGCTAACCTCCCTTTAAAAAGCCCTAAGCTTAGCTTAATAGGCGTATAGGCTAACCTAGGATAAAGAAAGCTAAAAGAGCTTTATAAAGGCCTAAAATAGCTTTAAGTATACTATTAAGGCTACTAAAAAGTAATACTAAGAGAGCTTCCTAATAAAAGTAGTAAGAAAGGATATCTTTATAGCCTTTTCTTATACTAAGGCTAAAGCTAACCTTACCCTTCCTAGTATCTCTTATATAAAAGAAGGGATAGAGGTAAAAGCTAATACCTTTATAAAAAAATATAAGGCCTTCTTAACAACCCTTTTTCTAACCCTAGACCTTAGCCCTAGCCCCCTTCCTAGCCCCCCCTAAAGCCTAGAAAAAGAAGAGCCTCCGGGCTATATAAGTAGTAAGGGCATAGCTAAGTAAGACTAGCTAGAGCTTAAGGACCTTAAGATTAAGAGGGCTATTTTTAGCTCTTTTAATAAAAAAGCCCTTAGCCTAAACTCCCTTAGCTTCCTCCTTATCTATTACGCTTATAAGGCTATTCTTACGGTCTTTAAAAGGGCCTATAAAGCCTTATTTAACTAAGGATACTACCTTAAGGTATAGAAGGTATTATAGAGTAGGTAGAGGTATAGGCTTAGGTACGGTCTATTAAAAGAAGGTTAATAATCTATAAAAGGGAAAAGGAAAAATAGTATAGGCTTAGCCTATATAGGCATAGAGGCCGCTTATATATAGACTTAGCTTAGACCTTAGTCTAGGCCTATATAAGGTAAAAGCCCTTATATTATACCCTTACTTAGCTTTCGAAAAAGCGCGACTTTAAATAATACTTAATACCGCGCTTAAGGGGATAGAACCCTTATATAGACTACGTACGCTTAGTCGCGGAAAAAACGTTAGTAATTAATATATAATATCCTCTTAAGTAAGCTTCTTAGATAGAATATATTATTAGTAAGGGCCGCGCCTTAAAAGTTAGACTTTAGTACTTATAGTTAAGAGGTAAAGGTATATAAAATAGCGTATAGCTAGCTTTAGTAAGCTTATAGTATCCCGCCCCCTTTATATTAGCGTATAGTAATAGCTCTTAGTACTATAATATAGGGGACGGTACTTTAATATATAAGGCTCTACTCCCTTTTATATAGGGCTATATAAGTACTCCCTTTCGCTATAGTTATATTATATTAATAGCCTTCTTATATCTTAGCCGCCCTTTTAGTCGCTATAGGTATACGTCCTATTTATATAGTAGCTACGACTATATACGAGGGAACGCTAATAAAGCCTATAGAGGCGTTACTAAGATTACTTATTACTAAAGTCGCTATTATTAAACCTAACCTCCTTTCTATCTTAGCGCGTACGCCCCTCTACTACTTAGAGTACGTTTACCTATGCCTCCTAGCGCGGGTACTTTAAAAACTAATAGGATTTACTACTATAGCCTATATAGCGACCCTTTTATTACTACCTCTTTTTATCCTTAGTCCTTAAAGTAAAGATAGAGATATTTATAATATTACTAGCGTTATGCTCTTCTTATACTATAAAAGGAGATAAAAAAAGAAACTTATTACTACTAAGCTTATAAAAAAGGCTAACGAGATCGGTATATATATTTAGTAGTATAGACCTTTCGCTTAAATAAGTATATTAATTTATATTTAAGCTTATAATAAGGTAATTATACTTTACTACGTTAAGCTAGCTATATATATTTACTTAATATAGTACTTTTTTAAACTATATAAGGTAAGCTAGAATTACTTTACTTTACTTTTAATAGAGCGTTATAAGCTCTTAGCTTACTAACTAAGCTACGTTAAGTTTATTATAATTAGTATAGAGCTTTATAAGGAGGTTAGCTAGTCTATTTATACTAGTACGCGTAAATAGTAAAAGATTCCTTTATAGGTATAGGGATAAGCTTATATAAAGGTAGTTAAATTAAGCGCGGATATCTCTTATTATAGCGCTATTAATATAGAGTTTTACTTTTATATAAAGTAGCTATAGCTTAAGCTTTATAGAGGAGCTATTAAACTTACTAAGGTATAATAGTACCGCTCTTAGTTATATAGAGCCTTAATATTATAAGAAGCTATTAATTGCTTAAGTAAACTAAATATTACGTTCGCTTTAATTTTATAACTATAAGAGTATAAATATTTTATATATATATATACTAGTATAGGCGGTTTAACTAAACTAAGTAATTAAACGTTAGCTTTAAAGGTAGCTAAAAATAGCTATTTTATATATAAGGATATAAAGAAGATAAAATAAAAGGTAGATTATACTATTATAGAGTAAGTAAAGGTATAGGCTTAGGTATAGTCTATTAAAAGAAGGTTAATAATCTATAAGAGGGAAAAGGAAGAGAAGTATAGGCTTAGCCTATATAGGTATAAAGGCCGCTTATATATAGACTTAGCTTAGACCTTAGTCTAGGCCTATATAGGGCAAAAGCCCTTATAAAAGGAAGCTATAAGAATTATACTTTCTAAGTAAAATAAGCTAGACTATACTATCCTTAAGGCCTATAAGGTTATAAGTCTACTTAACTATTTAAGAAAGGTCCTTAAAAAGCTATATACTACTTAGCTAAGCTATTTAGCTAATATAGCTAGGCTTTTAAACCTTATATAGCTAAGGGGAAGAAAATAGCGGTTAGCTATAAATATAGCCTTCCTCCTTCTATACTATATCTAAAAAAAGTAAGAGTTTAATAAGAAAGCTATTACTAGTACCTTCTTATTAAATATAAAGGGCGCCTTTAACTTTATATTAAAGGAATAGCTTATAAGGGTCCTAAAGGACTTAAACCTCCCTATAGCCCTTATAAGCTAAGTAGACTACTTCCTTACTAAAAGGAAGATCTAGCTAGCCTTTAAAGGGTAGGTCTAGCCCCTTATAAACTTAGTAATAAGGGTACCTTAAGGGTCCCTTATTAGCCTTATTTTATTCCTCTTATATATAAGGGGGATACTAGTAACTAAAGGGTATTAAATATCCTATATAAATAAATTTAGTATCTTTATAACGTCGACCTTAGCTAAGAAGAACGTTTAGTAGCTAGAAGCTATAGCTATTAACCTATTTAAATAAGCTAAGGAGTAAGGGGTCTATTTTAACCTTTTTAAGATAGAACTTATTTACTTTAATAAGTAAAGGTAGCTTATTTTAAAGGATATAATAGTAAGAGGCCTATTCTTTAAAGTAAAGCCCTTAGTATAGTAGCTAGGAGTCTTTTTTAACTTTAGGCTACTATTTAAATAATATATTAAGAAGAAGGTAGCTTTTATATAAGCTGCTTTTAAAGGACTATCCTACCTAGTCTTTATATAAAGAGGCCTATCGTTTAAAGCTTTTAAGTAGCTCTATTAAGCTTATATAACCTCTATAGTAAACTATAAGGCCTAGCTTTAGTATAAGGGGCCTAAGACCCTTAAGAGCCTTATAAAGCCCTTTAAAAGGCTTTAAAACTAAGCTCTTTTAAAGGTCTTAAGGGCCTTTAAAAGATCCCTTATTAAGGCCTTAGAAGCTAAAGCGGCCCTACCGCTACTAAAGGTATAATTTAAAAGGGCGTGCTTCTTTTATACCCTTTAGACCCTATAATTCCTACTTAGTTATCTTATAAGGTAAGCATATAACCTAGCTATATAGGATAACCTCGCTAACTTAAGCTCCGATCTAAGGGCCTTAAGCTATATTAAGCCCTATATATAGCTCTTTTACCTTCTTAAAGGCTTAGTAGCTATTATAGGACCTAATTATAACTTAAAAAGAAGGAAAGCTAGCTAGGAGCCCTTATAAGCCTTAGAGCCTAAGGCCTTTATTATAATAATAAAGGCCCTTAAGCCCTTAGCTAGCTTAAAAGACTTTAGCCTATAGCCCTTAGCTTTCTATATTAATAGCTTTAAGGGGTGCTTTAAAGGATCCCTTATAAAAACTAATACTTACTCTTTTTATAAAATAAGCTTAGAAAATAGGCTTATTAAAGTATATTATAAGAACCTAAGACCCTTAATCGAAGTAGCTAATATAAAGCTATTTATAATACTAAGGGTCTTAAAGGACCTAGCTAAGAGGCCTTAACCCTTAAGGCCTAGCCCTTTTAACCCCCTTATAGAGGCTTATATCTTTATAGATAGCTAAACCGCTATAAAAAAGGTTATAGGCTTCTTAGACCTAGCTATATATATTAAAAAGCTCTTAGCTAGCTTAAAAGCCTTTTATAATATATAGCTATATTAATACCTTAGCTACCTAGGGATTTTTAGTAATAAGCTAGCCGACTAGCTAGCTAAGAAAAGCTTAGAAGCCCTTACTTAAGGGACCCCTTTAGTCTTTATTAGCTACTTATAAAGAAAGGTTTAGTAAGCTATTAAAGACTATTAAAAGGGCTTTTAAGCTACTAAGGCAACTAAAGGCCTTAGGGCTAAGGGCCTAGGTAAGTACTATATATTTATTTAAAAGACCCCTTACTTAGCCCCTAGCCTAGAAAAGGACCTTATAAAAAGGCCTAGGCTAACCCTCTTAGCCTTTTACTAGCTCCTCTTTAAAGCTAGCTTTTAATTTTCCTTCTTAAAAAGGACTAATAAGGTAAACTAAGAAAACTACTACTATAGCTAAGGAAGGTATATAGCTAAACACCTTATTTTAAGGTGCCTAAACTATAGGAGGGAAAGAGAAGTCCTTTACTAAGCCTTTAAGAGATAAAAGAGGGCCCTTAGCCTACTTCTTCTTTATAGCTCTAAGGAAGGAAGGAAAGCCCTTTTAACCTTCTTAGCTAAAATAAAGATAAGAACGGCTAAGTAGCTTAAGAAGGAGTAACCTAGGGGCCCTAAGGCCCTTAAAAGGGAAAAATACCGTATAAGAGGAACTAAACTAACCTTTCCTTTATCTTTACCTTTATAGCTACCTTTTCCTTAATTAGTTATAAGCCCCTAGGCTCTATAGCTAGCTAGGACTACTAATAAGGGCCTAGGCCCTTATTAGCCTTACTATAGCCCTAAAGGCTATATATAAGTAAAAAATAAAAAGGGCTAGGGCTAAGGCCTAAGGGTTTAGGCCTTCTAGCTAAGTCTTTTAATAGGTCTATAAGAAAAAAAGACTTAAAGGATTTAACCTTTTTAAGAGGCTATAAGAAAAGATTTAATAGTCTCTTAAAAAGGACTTTTCTTTATAAAAAAAGATAGATAAGATTTAAGTTACTAGGAAATAATAGCTAATACTACTTTTTTATATTATTACTTATATATAGCCTTAAAAGCTATATCGAGGCTAATAAGGGCCTAGGCCCTTATTAATAGTCTTAGCTAGCTATAAAGCTTAGGGGCTTATAACTAATTAAGGAAAGGGTAGCTCTTATATAGTATTTTTCCCCTTTAAGGGCCCTAGGGCCCTTAGGTTACTCCTTCTTAAGCTACTTAGCTATTCTTATCTTTATTTTAGCTAAGAAGGTTAAAAGGGCTTCCCTTCCTTCCTTAGAGCTATAGAGAAAAGGTAGGTATAAGGAACGGTGTTCCTACTATAAATAAAGCAGCTATAATATACTCTCCCGATTATATAAGCTAATAAGTAGTATATTAATTATAGATAAAATCCTATCCTATAGAGTAAGAATCGCTCGTTATTTTATATGTTATTATATATTAAACGGGTTGCCGGTTATCGTATAATCGGGAATCGAAGGAATAGAGCTAGCCTAGAATACTAGCTAAGACCTCTTAAGACCTCTTAAGAACACCGGCATAACCAACCTCCTTTAAATATAAATATTAGTAAAACTAAGACACTTCTAGATATACTCGAGGTATTACGGAATTCCTTAGTCTTAGGGCTATATAGCAGCCTAAATTTAGTCCCGAAAGGTTCTTTCGTTTAGCTATAATTATCTATATAAGATAGTATATCCGCTAGTAGATAGAAAAAAAATTATTAACTTTAATACCTCTTTTATATACTAATATATTACTAATAAATTCTATTAAAAATCCCACCTTATACCCCTTCTTCTCCTCTATTATATAGTCTTATATAATTCCTTAATTTCCTAAAATTCCGCTTTTGCTTATATACCTTAAGAGTAAGCTAAGAGCCTCCTTTTATTTCTTAAAAGCCTAATAAAGGACCTCTCTTTCCCTCCTATAGTTTAGGTACCTTAAGATAAGGTGCCTAGCTATATACCTTCCTTAGCTATAGCGGTAATTATCTTAGTTTACCTTATTAGTCTTTTTTAAGAAGGAAAATAAAAAGCTAGCCTTAAAAAGGAGCTAGTAAAAAGCTAAAATAATTAGCTTAGGCCTAGGCCTCCTTATAAGGTCCTTTTCTAGGCTAAAGGCTAAGTATAGGGTCTTTTAAATAAATATATAGTACTTACTTAAGTCCTTAGCCTTAAGGCCTTTAACTAACTTAGTAGCTTAAAGGCCCTTTTAGTAGTCCTTAGTAGCTTATTAGACCTTTCTTTATAAGTAGCTAATAAAAACTAAAGGGGTCCCTTAAGTAAGGGCCCTTAAGCCTTTCTTAGCTAGCTAGTTAGCTAGCTTATTACTAAAGATCCTTAGGTAGCTAAGGTACTAATATAGCTATATATTATAAAAGGCTTCTAAGCTAAATAAGAGCCTTTTAATATATATAGCTAGGTCTAAGAAACCTATAACCTTCTTTATAGTAGCTTAGCTATCTATAAAGGTATAAGCTTTTATAAGGGGGTTAAAGGGGTTAAGCTTTAAGGGCTAAGGCCTCTTAGCTAGGTCTTTTAAGACCCTTAGTATCTTAAATAGCTTTATATTAGCTACTTTAATTAAGAGCCTTAGGTTCTTATAGTATACTTTAATAGGCTTATATTCTAAGCTTATTTTATAAAAGAAGTAAGCGTTAGTCTTTATAAAGGACCCCTTAAGGCACCCTATAAAGCTATTAATATAAAAGGCTAAGGGCTATAACTTATAAGGGTATTTACCCTTAGTATAGGTCTAGGTATTAGCCTAGACCTTAGCCGATAGCGTTATAGGGTAGGGTAGGCTATATATATAAACGTATATTTAGTAGTAGTAAGTATAGCGTATAGTTAGATCTTATATAGCTTATTATTATAATATAATAAAAGGTACTTATAGTATAACCCTTTACCTACCTTATAATAATATAAGCTATTTATATATTAAACCTAATATTAAAACCTTAGTAGTACTAGCTAAGGTAGTAGTAATAGTAGTAGCTACTATAAAAAGAAGCTTAATACTAATAGCTATAGTAATAAGTAAAAGAGCTATACTAGTAATACCTATAAGAAGAGGCTTAGTAGTAATAAGATAAATAAGCTTAATTTATAAAGCTATTTACTAGATATTATAAGACCTAAACTAACGAGCGACCTTATATTAGATCCTTAATACCCTCTTAACGCTAACTTTAATAAATACGCCCTTTACTACTAATAGGTTAGAGCGTAAGGCGGCCCTTAATAAATAAAAGCTATTACCTTAGCCTACTTAAGATAGTAAGCTAAAGACCTTTTACTTCTTCCTTAACCGCTTAATAGTAAAATACTATATTAACGAGAAATAGGGCCTTAATAGCTATAAAGAGATAGCTTAGTTCTTACTCTTTTATACGCTATTAAAGCCTTAGATATAGCGAGTAGCGGGCTTTTAAGAGCGGGGTAGCCTTAAGGGGACGAAAGACCCTTAAGTATTCTTTAACTACTTAGTTTATACCTTTAGTAATATATAGGAGTAAGAGAAAGTATAGGATAAGCTATAGACCCTTACTTAGTAAGAGGGGTAGTCCTTTAAGGAGTTCTTACTAGAATTTAAAGAGACCCTAACCTAGGCGGCGGGTAATACCGCCTAGGAGGACGGCGCTAAGCTTACTAAGCTATAGAACTCGATCTCCTTAGCGCTCTAAGAGCTACTTATCCCTATTATAATACCCTCTACCTATAAGGGCTACGTAGCCTGCCTTATAAAGGTAGCTTAAGGATATAAGTAAACGCCGCGCTTTTAAAAGCTATATAAGCGCTTAGCCTTAAGTAGGACTAATAGGCTAGATAGTTCCTCCTTACTTAACCTATTTATACCTAGGCCTACTCTTAAGTTAGCGGTTAATATAGATAGCGACGTTTAGATAGCGGCTATACGCCTTAGGGGGCGCGGTAATAATAAGACCCTAGCCGCTCTACTAGTAGCGTAGCTTAGTAAGACAGCTAAGTAGGTGCCTTATAAGGAAATTAGTAAACGACGTAAAGAGGGCCGCTATATATATTATAGCGTAAGTACGTATATAGTTAAGTTATACCCTTACCTCTTAGTAAGGAGGCTAGTAGTAATATAGGTTACCCGCGCCCTATTAAAATCTAACGATAAAGGAGATAGGGGAACCTTTACTATATATAAGGTAAAGGGAAAAGCTTAGCTTTAGTATAAAGGCGGGCCCTAGAGCTTAGTAAGCTAATACTAGCTAAGGAGGACCTAGTAAGGCGTATTAAAGAAGAACCTACTTTAATACTAGTTATTATTAACTAAACTTACCTCCTTTCTACCCTTATAAATAAGGGTTATTAATATTATACTATAATTAATAAAGCGAAAGCCCTTAAGCTATACTTATTAATAGAGAAGATTCGCTTTAGGCGTATAAGGGGCACCTTAGCCGCGATAGAGGGCGCGGTTATTAAAGGCGTTACTTAGGTAGCTATAAAGGTTAATAGCCTCCCGCGGCTACTAATAGTATATATAGTCCCTTAGCTTAAGTTTCCCTTAATTCTTAGGAAGCTATAGTTAATATATATAAAGTTATATTTAGTACTATATAAAGGGAGGCTATAGTTTAGCCCTACGTAGTCTTAGGTCTAGTATAATAGTAGGGAGAAAGGAGCGCTAGACGCCCTACCTAACTAATAAGACGCCTAGGAAGTCTTAGCCTTAGTATTTATAGGTATATTACGGTAAATCTATAAGCGGAAGGGGCCGGCTATAGCTATAGTATTAATTTATATAGTTAGCTTAGCGGATATTAAGAAAGCGCTATAACTAAAGCGCCCTATATTAAAAGAGGAGCTATAGTAGGCTATCCCGCCGCGGTTCTATAACCTACTACCGCTCTTTTAAAAAAGTAAGGCTAATAAGTTAAACCTATATAAGCTAGGCGTAAACTACTTAATACCGCTTTATATAAGGGATAATAGTAAGGAGCCCCCCCCGCTATTTAGGCCGCTATATAGTATATTATAAGAGGAACTATTAGCATTAAAAAAGACCTTTATAGACCTCCTTAATAAAGGATTTATTAGGGCTAGCTCCTTTAAGGTAATAGCTTTAGTCTTATTTATATAGAAGCTAAGGAGGGGACTTTACTTTTATATAAACTACTAAGTATTAAACGTAATTATATACCTAGACTAGTACCCCTTTCCGCTTATAGGGGAGACCTTTATAACCTAGTAAAGGCAAAGTAGTTCCCCATCGCACCTTTCGTAGTGTGCCACGACAACCCAGGGGATGCAGACGGCCACACGGGTATCGTCTACTCTGGGTCGGAAGCGCTGGTCTACGGAGCCCCGGATACGGCCGTGATCTAGGCAAATCTGTTCGCCGCCATCCGCAAGGAGGCCGACGCCGACCTCTCGCTCGGCCAGTACGCCGCCCTCGCCGGAGTGCCCGCCGGCTTCGTCTATCGGTTCGCTTTCGCCGCCTACCTCCTAGACGACTCGCCCGAGCTCGCTGCGGCATACTAGAGAGCCGCCCGCGTCGGCCCCCTGCGCACGCTGGCCGCGGCCCGCCCCTATGCGGCCAACGTAATGGCCTATTTCAACTCGTTGGACTAGAAGTTCACCGACGCGTACCTAGGCGGATTCTAGAACCCAGGCCCGACCATATAGGCACCAGCAGTGGCAATCCGTAACCAGATTCTAGCCTCTCGCGACGGACTAGCTATGATGCTCCCGGTAGAACCGGCCCCGAACAACGCTTGCGGCGTGCCCATCTACAGAGCCTCCGATATGTGGGATGCCCCGGCCGACGTGCCGGCAGGCCCCGAGGAACCAACGGAGGAGGAAGCCGAGGAGGAGATCCCCTGCCCCACCCCTGCCCCCGCGGCGTAAGACGGTCGGTCACCGGGTTGGCCTCGTGGTATCCCCGGCACTATTCGTTTTGTCACCGGCTTGGCCATAGAGCGCCCCCGGTTATGATTAGTTTTCCCCGGTTTAGCCACCTGGCGCCCCCGGTCCCAGTAGTGTTTTGCTCCCGGCTTGGCCGCCTCGCGCCCCCGGTGTCAGTCGCACTAGGTTACGTTCTAGATAAGAGACGAGTTGCTCCCTATACCAACCTTGGAAATCTACGTAACTTCACCACGATCCCCCGTTGGCGCGACTCCCGCCCGAACACCGCGGGAAACCGACGGGGACGTCGGTCAATTCTTTCGCCCCGGGCATTTGTTACGGGACACCTTACAGTCGACAATCCAGGTACCCGGAACGACATCTGCTTCCCCTAAGGAAGACACCCCCAACTCCCCAAGGCTCCCCGCGGAAGAAGGAACCCGGAAGCCACCGGGCAAACTCCGGGAAATCACCCGGAATTCCCGGAAACGACAACCAAGCGGATTGCACGGACATTTCACGGAGATTTCCCCTAGGGACATATTGCACGGGGAATGCACTATAATTTCCCGAGTAATAATAAGTTCCTTAGGGACTGCACCGATATTTCCCTAAGAAGTTACCACGAGAACATAGCGGGGAAATTATAGAGAAATACCCGTGCCTACCCGGGAAAACACCGGAAATGCCGCTAAGACACCGCACCACTGTCGCACGATCATAAGGTTAAGACATTACTCGGTTAAAGCCCCGAGTAAGGTCTTACGCTCATATAGTATATATAGAGGATAGAGAACCCGCTAGATTTTAGGCGGGCAGAGAAGAATACAGACAGTCGTTACTACTCTTACTTTAACTCGCAAGACCGGTAGCCAGTCCGTATTCAACGCGCGTAATAACGTACGGTAGCCAGTCCGTATAACACGTTTAAAACCTACGTACGGTAGCCAGTCCGTTTTATTACCCGTCAGACCCGCACCGGATCTAGGCAGACGGCAAGGTTAACGTACCAGCCCCGTACTAAGGGACTAGTGCTTAACAGTTACGCTAGTATAAAAGTTTACTTCTTTATTAAACGAGGCTAAGAATTACTATTTATCGCCTAGTAGTTATAATATATTTAACGTTACTAATCGCTCTACCTAGATTATATAAAAACCTTCTTAATTAAGATCCTATCTTATTTATTAGTATTCCTCTTACTTAGGTTTAACTAAATAAGGGATATAGGCTAATACGCGGCCCCTTATACTATACCTTAGAAAAGACGCTATTAATATATTTAATAATACGTTCTTAGTATACCGCTTAATCCTTACTATAAATATTAATAAGTATCGAGCTTAGATATTTATTTCCTTATAGCTAAAGTAGTCTATAAATATAAAGCGCCCTTTACTTATTAGTCTTAATAGCGCTATAATAGTAGCTAATACGCTTAAATACTAACTCCTTACTTACTTTAATATAATTTTTAAAGAATAACGTTATCTCTTAGTAAAAGAATTTAGCTAAGCTAAATAGGTTTAAGATAGCTAGCCGCGTACGTTTAAATACTATATTAAAGCTTCTTAGAAATACCTTAGCCGCTTTAGGATTATATATATAGTATACCGTTAGTCTTAGCTTTACTAGGTTTATAATATCGTTTAAGTTAAGTATAAACTATATTATAAGCATACTATAATATAAGATAAGTAACTAGATCTTATATTATATACTTAAATAAAGTTCCCTTAATATAAGCTACTAGTAGCTATATAGTAAAAGGTATCTTAAGAGCTCCTTTATATTATTATTAGTAGTTTTACCTAGGCTCTTTAACTTTAGCTTAGCCGCTACTAACTTATTTATAGTTAGCGACTATATAATACGCTTTACCTTAAAGAAGTTCTTCTACGTTATACTAAGTATATTAATATAACAATTCCTTAACTATATATTTATATTAAAAATAAGAAATAAAAAGATAGTATATATTGCGAATCGGCTGTTATAGTACTATAGTATAATACTAGCCTATATTTAAAGGCTTATATTCTAAGATAATAAGAGATCTCGCGCGGCCGTTTTATCTTTAACTATTATAGCGCGTAAATTAACCGTCCCCTTTAACCTTAGGATAACTTCCTCCGCTAGCTATAGTCCTTTATATCTAAATAGTAATAAGATAGGAAAGGTCTTTATAAAGAATAAGGCGTTTAATAAGTTAGCGAATTTATCTCTATAACTAACTTAAATATATAGCTTATAGATATCTATACCCCCTTAACCCGCCCCCGCCGACCTTATCTTTACCCTTAGGCCTAGCCGGTTATCCTTAGCCTTATTACTACCTATAGTATTATAAGTAAAGCGGACCTTCTTTATATTTAATACGCCTAGCAGTCTATTTAACGTAAATATACTAAAAGAGGTTATCTTATTAATTATTCTAGCCCTATCTTTAGGCTTAGTATTATTAGCCCTATTTACTCTGCCCCCTTTAAATTCTTAACTTAGCTTATCCGATATATTTTATTCTTAGTAGAGCTAAGTAAAAACTTCCTCGATCTTTACTAGACTATCGTTATTTATAGCCTACTTTATAGGTAGTATAACCTATACCGTTTACGTCTTCTCTTATATAAATAGTTCGTTTTACTTTATATATTTATATACTATTAATAGCACGCTATATAATAGGGTTCCCTAACTATTTATTTCCGCTCTATCGATCTTAATATTAGCGTAATAAGGATTATTCTTCTTTAATTAAATAAGCGCTTTCTTAACGACTTAACGCCTTATTAATAAGAGACTTAATAAGTCGCTTAGTACTAGCTTCTCTACGCCTTACTATAATATATAGATCTTATTTATTATTTATAAAAGTAGGTATAGGAGCACCTTTCTTACTAGCTCCTATATATTATTTAAGAATACTATAATATAGCCCTTAATATATCTTAGATACCTTATAGCCTACCGCTACTTACTTAGAATACTATACCTTATTATAAAGCTATAATATAAGCTTAGTAAGATAAGCTTTTCTTTAACTAGCGTTAGGCCCTTAAGCTTATTAGGGAATATATACTTATAGCTAAGGCGACTATAAAGGTAGACCGCTAGAGATAAGCTCCCGCGCCCTAAATATTAAGTATACTTTATATAAACTAAGACGGCCTTACCCTTAAGAAAGTAACTTTAATACTTAAATAGCGACCGGCCGCTTTTTAAAACGCTGCTTAACCTTTATTAGTCTTATATACTCTCCTTTAACTCTATCCTTATACGCTTATAGTAGTATAGTATATAGGTTATTATCGGTAAGGTACTTATATTATAAAACGCTTAATAAAACTTTCCTACTATTAATACTTTCCTTTTATATAGTACTAGTATATACTAAGTTTACTTATTAAATAGCTTCTCTTTTATAGTAAATTCCTCTTGAAGGTACTATAAAGTACTAGCTAAATCCTCTACTTATAATTCCTTCCTCCTTTACCTTAGATAGCCGCCCTATATATGTTTTATTAAAGACTTATTATAGCTAAGGTAGCGCTTCCTCTTTCTTTACTTTATAGGCTATAAAGGTCTCGCTACTTTATCTTATCTTAGCCGACCCTATTCTCTACTTATAGTTTAGTATAATAGCCGCGCTAATAATAGTTTAAATAACTACCTATCTCTTACTACCTTGCCCCTCTCTATAGGCTAGATTAGCTAAACTAAGTACTGCTTAATATTCTTAAACGGACGCTTAATAGTAGTTACTAGCCGACCTTTTCTTCTTATACTACCTTAGTTTCCTTCTAGCCCTTATATATTCTTTATTTCTTTAGGTCTAATTAGCCTTAGCGAATATAAACTCTTATTTTTTAGCTAAAATCTTATTATTATTATTAATCCTTTATCTTAGCGCTTTCTCCTTATACTAAGTATCTACTTAATAAGACTATTTAGCCTTACTAGTACGTCCCTACTAAATTACTAAAGCCTAATAGTCTTAGGTCTACTTATAGCTATAATAGACGCTCTCTTACTATTTAGGTCGTAATCTCGCTTAACTAAGGCCTTTAAAAGACTTAGTACTTATATACTAATAGTAGCCGCTATACTCCTCTTATTACCCTTAATCCTCCTCCTCTTAGGTAAAATATACTAGTATAAGATTAAGTCGTTACCCTTATATTATAATATACCGCTAATAAGTAGCTCTAGACTCCCTTTATATAGCTTTATACCTAGCCCTAGTATTATAGCGTCTATATTTAGGCGTTTTATAAAGTATAAATAGTATATAGGAAGGAGTAGAAAACGGCGTTCTATATAAGATATAGCTTATTTAAGTAAATAGTCACCCCCTTTAGCTTAGTAAGTACCTTAGCTATATTTTAACGTTATATTAACTAGGTACTTAAGGGTTTCCTTAATAAGTTCGCGTTTATATATATAGATAATATTCTTATTTATTTAAGTAGGAGCTATAAAGACTATATATAAAAAGTATAGAAGGTACTAAACCGCTTAGTAGAGTATAGCTTATACCTAGACTTAAATAAGTACGAATTTAGTATTAAGCGCATTAAATACCTTAGCTTTATTATTATTATAAGGATAGGTATATAAGCGGACCTAGCTAAGATTTAAGCTATCTATAACTAAGCGACCTTAATATCGTAATAAGGTATATAAAGCTTCCTTAGCTTCGCTAACTACTACTAGGTCTTTATTAAGGAGTTCTCGCGGATCGTGCTACCGCTTAATAAGCTAATAAGGGATAGGGCCCCCTTCTCTTAAGGACCTATATAAGTAAAGGCGTTCTAAGCCCTTAAGGACTTATTTTTATAGGCTTTAATACTACTATAATAAGACTTTAATAATCCTTTAACTATAAAAGTAAACTATAGTAGCTATATACTTAAAGGAACCTTATCTTAAGAAGTAAAAGGGTAAAGGAAGCTAGTAGCGTTCTACTCGCGTAAGCTTATTATAGTAAAGAGGAACTACTTAATCTATAATAAGGAGATATTAATAATTATTAGCTACCTTAAGTAATAGTAAGTAGAGCTCTATAGCTATAAGAGCTTTAAGATCCTTATAGACTATAGGAACCTTAAATACTTTATAACTTAATAGTATCTCTTAGAGTAGTAAGCGCGCTAAGTAAAATATCTCTTACGCTTTTAGTTTTATATTAAGTATAAACTAAGTAAGGAGGCTATAGTACTAAACGCCTTCTTATAAAGAGAGTAAGACCAGCCTACCTCTATAAATATTAATATATAAGATATATAGATAATCTTAGATAAAGCGCTTTAAACTTACCTTAGCGCTACTTTATTAAGGGTAAAGGGCGACCCCCTTAAGAGCGGCTAAGGTCCCGGCCCCTCCTAAGGGTACGCTCGATATCCCTTAGCGTATCTTCTAAGATAAGGAGCTCTAACGCTTATAAGACTAGCTAGCGGTATAAGATAGTATATATATAAGCGTACGCCGCGCTATAAAGGTAAGGGCGCGCTCCCTTAACCGCGGCCTTAGGTTAAAAGTCTAAGTAAGCGACTACTATATCGACCCCTATAGCTACCTTCGCTATAAGGGCAAGCTATAGGTCCTAGGCGCGCTAGTAATAATAGAGGCTATAGCTAAAGTAGCCCCCTTAAAAGTTAAAGAGCGGGATAGGTTAAAAGGGTAGATTATATAGATAATCTATAAGTTAAGTATAATTAGCTACCTTAGCCGTAAGGGTATATTAGCGGCGATTAGCTAGGACTTTTACTAGCTACTTATAGTACTATATATTTACTATTTCCTTTATAACTATAATATTTATAGCCGCTTAAAGATCTAGTAAGCGCTTAAAAGGGGGCTATTAAAGTTACTATTAGTCCTTAACTAGTTCTATATATATATATAAATAGACTTTATTATAGACCTCCCCTTTATAGTAGGTAGTAACTATAACCTTTAGGTTATTAAGGACTATTTAAGTAAGAAGGTAGTACTAAAGCTAATACTATTTATAAAAGTAAAGGCTTATACTAAGCGCTTCCTTTAATACTACGCTCGCTTTTATTAATAGCTAGCTTTAATTACTAGTAATAAGGGCACTAATTAAACTAGCTACTTTTAATAGTACCTTTATAAGCTACTTTAAGTTACTTAGTTACTAAGTATAGCTTACTACTTATAGACTAATAAAGGGCCTAAACGCCTTAACTAAGAAGTATAATCCTACCTTTAAAGGGTAATAGCCTATAACTAAGTAAACTAAGATAAGTAGCTCCTTATAGCTTAGATAGCGCTTAATAGTAAGTTAAACTCCTTTATTAATATATCTCCTTTCTTTACGCTATATAGGCTTAAACCGCTATTAGCGTAGCTTATTACTATAGATATAAGTATAGAGCGCTACCTAGCTAGCTCCTTAAAAGGTAGGGCGTCTACCTTTATATAGAAGCTATAATAAGTTATAGAGTTCTATTAATCCTCGATAGCGTTTACTACCTAAGACTAAGAGCGGTAGGCTAATAAGTCGCGGGATCCTATAAATAAGTTTATAGTAAAGGATAATATCTAGCTAAACCTTTATAACTATAAATCGACGAGGCTAAAAAAGAAGCTTAATTAGCTATACGCTAAGTATATAGTAAAGAGGGTACTAAGTTTATAGACTATAGAGCTAGAAGGGCTACCCTTTAGTATCTATAGTACGATTAACGTTAACCTTCTTTATCGCGCTACTATAAACCCCTTATTAAGCTAAGAGATAGCGGATCCTTAACTAGCCGCTATCCTTATTAAAGGGGAGGAGGAGTTCTTAGTAAAGGAGTTATAAGTAGCTTATTAAAAGAATATAGGCCGCGGTAAGAAGCGCGAAGTCTTTATTAAGTAGCGTAGCTACTAAGACCTAATATAAGAGCCGGCTTCTAAGTTTAAGGGTATAGTAGCTTTAGATAAGTTTAAGGCCCTTTATAGGCTAGTAGAGGAGAATAATAGCCTAGTAAAAGAAGCTACCCCCTTAGCGGTAAAGTAGCTAGTACCTTAAGGCGCGAGGGAGACTATACCTTACCCTTAAGAAAGCGGTAGGGTACTAGGCCCGCGGCGGTCGCTATAATAGTATAAGCTATAGGTATATATTATAGATACTAAGACTATAGATAATAAGTAAGGCGTACTTAGGTCGGCGGTAGTATAAAAGAATTATATTAGCCTTTATAAGCGCGCTTAAGGGTATATAGACTAAGCTTAGTAGGCCTTCTTTTTTAATAAGGTCTCGACTACTAAACGGTTATCCTTATTCTCCTCCTTATCCTTCTCTTTATCTTCCTCCTTAGTATAAGGCGCGGCCCTAGCCTTAAGGGCGCGGATCTAGCCCTCTAAGCTACCTAGCTAAGAGGCGATAGCGGCGGCGTTAAGGATAGCGGCGGTAGCGGCGGCGGCGGTACTAGTAGTAGTAGAGTATTACGACTATAGTTAGCGGGCTATAAGAGAGTCAGCTATATTTACGTAATAAGGCGGCTTAGAATAATAGTTAGGATAAGAAGTTACTTAGGCTTAGCTTACCTAGAGCGTATATAAGCTAAGTAAGCCTTATATAAATAGATTACTACTTAGAAGTATAGCTTATAAGTAAGCTATAGTAAGCTATATGTGACGACCGGTGATATTCCCAAGGGATAAACCTGTCGAGGGGTTTATGTTGGCAGATACAACAGGGCGTGGTCTGAGCAATGATAAGTATGTCACGTTGGTGATGAGTCGGAGGTCGTAGACCGTAGACTGTAACCAGGTAATCAAGTGATCGGAATCAGAGATGAGATCGTGATAGGGATCGTAATGATTGTGTTGAAAGCTAAAGAGCTATCTAGTCTAAAGGAGTGAAATGGGGCAGCTATATATACCCAACTGCCCGTCTCTGATCGCGAGGTGCTGGAGGTGATCACAGAGGTGATCACCTTGATCGATGAACGATCCGTCGAGCACCGCTCGCTTGATCGTAAGGCGATCCACCGATCACCTTTCGCATGGTCACGTGATCCTTCAGCGGTTAGTCATCCCTGGCCCGTGTCATGGCCATCCGTTGGTCGGGTCGTAACATCCGTTGGTCGGGTCGTAACACTATAAAAGGGATTATAGCTAGGACTATAATCTAAGAATAGTCTTTATAGGTATATATAGCTACTTACTTTTACTCCTTTAAATAAATAGCTCTCTAGCTTTTAATATAATTATTATAATCTTTATTACGATCTTATCTTTAATTCCGATTACTTAATTACTTAGTTATAGTCTATAGTCTATAACCTCTAACTTATTACTAACGTAATATCTTATTTATTACTTAAACTACGCCCTATTATATTTATTAATATAAACCCCTTAAAAAGTTTATCCCTTAAGAATAACGCTAGTTATTATACGTTAAAAGCTCTTATTTAGTATAATACCGCGTTACTTTACGTAATATCGTAACTATTAATATACCTATATAGTAAGCTAGATTAATTAACTCTAAAGCTATTATATTGCTTTAAGATATAATACGCGAGATTAATACCCTTTAATATAAGGTATAGTTACTTAGGAATAAAGAAGGTAACGGATAAGTTAGGGACCTTAAAGAAGTAGTTAAACTAAAATAGCTAGGACTATTCGACGGTACTTATAGTACGCTTTAAGACTTTCTTACCTAACTTAAGGCCTACTATTAGTTTTACCTTACTAAACTCTTAGACCTAGTTAAAAAGGTACTATATATAGGAAATTATTTATTTAAAATAGTACTTACTTAGTTTAAACCTATTATAAGGGACTTTCTTAATAACTAACTAGCGCGATAAGATAATAAGATAGACGAAGTTTTTACTAGTTTCTAAGTATTTAAAGAAGCTATTATAAAGGTATTTAGAATAACTAATAAGGAATAAGAAGCTAAATAGAAACTTTAAGAACTTTAATAAAAGATCTTAGTATTAGATTATACTATAAAGTTCTATTAAGTTACTTTAAAGCTTAATTAGGACGATAAACCCTTTATATTATAATTTTACGATAGGCTTAAAAAAGAAGTTAAGGATAAGCTTTATAAGGAAAATCGACCTAATAACCTCTTAGACTATATTACTATAGTAGTATAAATTAACGATAGATAGTATATATAATACTAAGAAAAGAAATAAGGAAGAGGAAACTAAAACCCTTCTTATAAGAATAACTTTAACTAATACGCTAACTATAAGAAAAGATATAAAACTCTTATTACCTATACTTATACGACTAACTTAAGTAAGATAGACCTAGATATAATATAGAAAAGTAAAAGAAAGTATTTTAATTATAGGAAACTTAGATATTACTTTAAGAAATATAAATAACCTTATAAGGAAAAGAAAACCTATTAGGCCCTAGCCCTAAAAGGTAGGAAATACTTAAACGCTATTAATAGATAGGAACTAAAGTATAAGCTCTTTAATAAGACTATATACTATAACGATAAATATATAGTATACTTAAGCGATAAGAATAATATTAAATAGTTTTTAAAGCTACTAAGGAAAACTCTTATAATAATATAATAAAGGGATCTTAAAATATAGAAATAAGTTAAATTTATAAAACTAAAATACTCCTACCTTAAAGGAGTCTCTTAAGACTAGATTAAGAAGAACGGTAAATAATTCTAGGAAGATATATAAAATAAAAATCGATAATAACGATAGGTAGTCTATAAATAATATAATAAAGAAGATATAAACGTAGCCCTTATACTTATAAAACTTAGATAATAACTTAAAGAGGAATAATAAAGTATTAATAATATAAGCTTTAAAGAATAAGAAATACCTAGAAAAATAAAAAATAAGAACGAACTTATACTACTACCCTTACTATTAAAGGAAAATACTATAATTAAAGAATACGCTTTATACTTTAAAGAATTTAAAGAACTACTTAAAATTAAAACCTAGTAAATACTTTAAATTCTTATAGAAAACTAATAAGCTATACTAATTTAATATTAACCGGCACTATATAAAGGAGACTATACTATAGCTATTACTATAATCGATACCTTTATAGCTCTATAACGAGAATAGTAACTATAAGGAGAATTTAAAGATAATCTATAAATACTACTTACTTATAAGTACTATAAGTATATTTTATAGATATTATATATTTACTTAGATTATATAATATACTTTTAGATAAAGGTACTATATAACGCTTTCTTAGTTAGGTTTAAAGGATAAGTACTTTTAAAACCCTACTTAAGTATAGAACTAAACTATTAGAAAATTAATTAACGCTACCTAAATAACTAAGTTATATTATTAAAACCTAATTATAGTATACTACTTAAATACCGCGATAATTATAAATTATTAATAAGATATCTTTTAAAGATATATAAAATCTATAAATACGTTAAAATAAAGGAATAGTATAACGCTACTTACTTTAAGGTATCTAAACTATTAATCTTTTAAAGACTTATATAATAAATTAAATATAATAAAGAAGATTATAATAAATATATATACCTAAACTATAGAGTTTATAAATATAAAAAAGTATAAGTATAGTATAAATAATATAATAATACACTAGAATATTATTAGTTATATATATAAAGGCTATAAGATATATTCGACTAAGGAAAATTTAATATAGAAATACTATATAAAAAATAGAAAGATATAAAACGAAAACTTAACTTTTAGTATTAAAATAAATAGAATTATAAAGTATAATATATAATTAACTATAAAGTAATATAATATAAATAATATAGCGTTAAGAAATATAAAATCTTTAATTAGCTATAAGAAATTAGTCTCTTAAACCCTAATATAATACTATACGATAAAAATATAAAGAAACGATATTAATAATAAATTAAAGAAGAATACCTAAATAAACTAAATAAGGACTAAGTAAAAAATAAGGTACGCTATCTATAAAAGGGCTATAAACTAATATAATATAATAAGATCTAAGGACCTTATATATAGTAATAGTAAGCTATAGTAGCTAAATAATATTAGATATCTAAATCGCGGGATATTATATATATATACTTTTAAATTATAGCGCGATAAGTAATTACGTTTTACTTAGAGTCGTTAATTATTACTAACTTATATAGAGATATAAGAAAGATCTATATAAACTTATAAATATTAAAGAAGAGGCCTTTAACTATAATAATAGAATTATTAATATAGAGATTAATTACCTTAATATTAATATCTAGGGCTATAATAAATAAGTTAACTTCGATATTATAGATATTAAAGAATATAACCTTATATTAAGACTTCTATAGCTATAAGAGAGTAACCTACTAATTAACTAAAAAACTTACTAGCTACGTTAAAATAAAGATATAAGTTTCTAAGACTAATAGATTTAAAAGAAAGTAAAATTTTATAATAATTTAGCTATTAAATAAGATAAAAGGGATAACCGTTTAAGTAAATTATTATAGGCTTTAGTAATATAAACGAAAATAATAACCGAACTAGCGGATATAATAAATTCGACTAATAAGACCTATATATTAACTAATATAGCTATATAACCTAGTATTTAATATAAATAGAATAAAGGATATAATATAAAGATTTAAAGAGTTATTACTACTTTAAGGAAAGACCTTAAATAAATTAATAAAGAGCTTAAGTTAAGAGAAACTAGCTCTTAAAAGAAAGAATAAAGCCTATAAAATAAAATAAAGAATATCCCTTAAAAATACTAGAAATATAATAAACTCTTTAAGGAAGAACTTAAGATAGGGTTACTTAAATATAGTTAATAGGACTATAAAATTTATCTTAAGGATAAAATAACGCTAACGTTTTATAAGATCTATAACTTAAATAAAAAGTAACTATAAATATTATATAACTACCTTAACGAGAATCTATAAAAGGGAGATATATAAACGTTAATATTTAATATAAGCTACTTAGTTATATTTATTTTAAAGAAAAATAGTAAGCTATAACTAGTTATTAACTATAGACGCTTAAATAATATTATAATAAAAGACTAAATACTATTACTACTTATATTAGAACTATAAGATCGACTATATAGTAAAAAATAGTTTATAGCCCTTAATCTTAAAGGCGCTTATAACTTAATATATATAAAAAAGGGATATAAATAAATAATAGCCTTTAAAACGAAATTTAAACTATTTAAATATTTAGTAATACTATTTAGACTTATAAATATACTAGCTACCTTTTAAAAGATAATTAATAATATCCTATATAAATACTTAGATATCTTTATAGTAGTATACTTAAATAGTATCTTAATCTTCTTAGATACCTTAAAAGAATATAAAGAATACGTTTATAAGGTACTCTATATACTTTAAAATATAAAGTTATTAGTTAAACTAAAGAAAAGTAAGTTCTATATATAAAAAGTAAACTTCCTTAGATATATAATCTTACTAAGAGAGATATAAATATAATAAGATATTATTATTATTAAGATTATACTAGGGACTTAGCTAAAGGTATTTAGAACTTTAATATTAAATAAAAGGGAAAAACTAAAGTATTTAAGGGAAAACCCTCCTCTCTTTTAGTATAGGTCTACCTTAAACGAGGTTATAATAGTAGTATATAGGAAATTTACGCCGGCTACTATAGGCTTCTCCTATATATTTATATTTTAGCGTAGGCCCTCTTAGGCTATAGCCGCTACTATTCTAAGCGGCTACGGCCCGGGCTCGCTAGCCCGGGCCTAGGGTTATAGGCAGTAGTCTCTCTTTAAGGGCCTAGCTCGCGGGCGCCTCTATTCTCTATAGCTCTTATATTACTACTATATAGCCGCGGCCGCGTCGGCCTATTAGTCTATTAGTTAGTAGGGTAAGTAATATCCGGTTACTAGGCCGGGCGCTAGTATAGGTCGCTCCTAGGTAGGGCCAGCTAATTAAAATTCGGTTAGCTAGCTCCGCTAATCGAAAATCGGTTCCTATCCGGCTACGCGACTTCTTAATTAAGGGCGCGGCGGCCTATATTTACCGTCTATTGCGTAGTTACTAATTACGCGCGCCCGGCTTACGTATATATATACCTACCCTCCCCCTTTAGTTTCGTTCCTACCTTTTCCTACCTCTCTATCTATTATCTCTTTTATAGGCCTTAGTTCCTTACCTTTATCGTTTTTATATCCTTAATACTCCCTAGTACTATATTTAGTTCGTTTACTATTATATCGCTATATCTAACTAAGAAGCTAACTTAGGTAATAGTAGCTTGCCTCTTATAAAACCCCTTCCTTATAAGAAAGTTACTACTATAGCGGGATCGGAGCGCTCTATCCCGTATTTTATATATATCGGGCGCCTTATTAATAAGCTTACCTATAAGTCCTTTACTAGCTATTAAAACTAGTCCTATAAGTATTAATCTTAGTCCTATCTTAGGTCGGTCTTACTTTTAGTACTTTTTACTAACTTTACTAGCTATAAAGGCTAAAGTATATATTACTTATACTAACTTTAACTAGTCTTATTACTAAGTAAGTAACCCCGCCCTACTATTATATAGTCTAAGTTCGGTATTAATCTATATTCTAGATTACCTTTAAGGGTAAAAAGGCTACTTATACTCTCTACTAAGCTTAGTTTAAAGTCGATAGCCCCTCCCTTATTAAGGGCTTAGTATAAGAGCGCTTTTACTATACTACTTTAAAAACTTATATTCGCGCTAGTTAAAAGGCCCTTACTACTAAAGGTAAAGGCGCGTTAAGCGAGTCTACCCTTAGTCTAGCTATAGTCGCTAAGAATATCGAGATACTTACCTTAGCTTTTACCTATTTTATAAATAATACCTACTATATATATAAGTCCTTAAAGAAATACCTAAGTAAGTTTAGCGATACTATTAAGACCTTAGCTTAGGTTAGGCCTAAGTCGCTCTTAGTTACTTAAAAGACTCTTATAGCGGTTAATAATCTTACTAACTATTTCTATCTTATCGCCGGTAATAACTATAATAGTAGGGATAATAGTTTTAACCTTACTAGGCCCGGTCTAGCCCTAGCCCCTTTTAATAAGGGGAAGGGTAAGAGTAAAGGTAAGGGTAAAGCGGCTATTACGTTTAAGGCTCTATCTAAGGCTAAAGCTAAAGAGTCCGCTATTATTATTATACTTATAGTTATTTTAAAGCTAGTATAGGAACCTACCGCATTACCTTTTATTAGCTTTAACGCCGAGCTATAGCTTAGTAGTTCTCTTAATACTAAGCCCGCCTTAAAGTATCCTTATCTTATATTACCTACTAACCTTACTAACGCTCCTAACTTTATTTAGTAGTACCTTTATAGCTATCGCGGTTTAGTCTTAGCTAAGATTATCGCTAGTCTTAACCTTAATTAGATCTATAGTTATAGTATAAGCTATAGTAAACGCCTCCGCGCCGCCGCCGGTATAAGTCTTACCTTAGTATAAACCCTAGTCGTTACTTTATCTTATAAGCTAGCCGTTTAAGCTAGCTCTAGTTTAGGTTTAGGGTCGGGCCCGGCCGGTTAGTATTAAGCTTCTTATAGCGGTAGTAGTCCCTATACTCCTTATAAGTCTTAGGTTACTCCCTCCTATACCCTATATATTACCTTAAAGGGGTCCTATTATTCCTACTATAATAATAAGGCGGACGTTACTACTAATAAGTTAGGCTAAGGTTATAGTTTAAAGGCTAGTTATTAGCTTTATCTTAGTTTAGTTTTAAGTTAAGTTATATTTAATTATAGTCTTTTAATAGTAGGTCTTATTCTATAGCTATTAAGGCTAGCTTAGTTAGGTTATATTAGTTTTATTTAGTCTATAGTTTAAGCGGCGAGGTTTACGCTTAGTCTAAGTTTAGTTCGGTTAATACTATAGTCTTATTATTATAAGTCCTCTCCCTTTCTTAGATCGCCTTAGTAGGGGAAGTAGTTAGCTAAGGTAGTTTTAGTTAGGGCCGCTTTATCTTTAGCGCGACCCCGGTCTTATTATCTAGTATATCTATATATAGCCTTTAAGCTAGGTCGAACTAGCGGAGCCTACTTAAGTAAAGGAACTATTACGCTAGTAGCGCCGCTATCTTTTTCTTTTAAAGGCCCGCTCTTATATTACCTACGTCCTAAGCCTATATTAAAAGGGACTCCCTTACCTCCTTTATTAATAAATAGTCGATTATCGCGTAGTAAATAGTATCCTATTTTTATCTATAGGTATATATTAGTAAGACTATACTAAGGACCTATTAGTTAAAGAAGAAGTTATTAAGCCCGATCTTTCTTATATATATCTAAGTAATTACTATACTAATATACTTAAGGAGGCCCTTATAACGGTCTAGTATTATCGCTTTATCGAACTATAGTAGGAAGTTAATAGGGTAAAGGGTAGTCTAGTATTATTAGATCGCGTCTTCCTTAGCGTTCTATTAAGCGGCCTATTCTTTATTTAGCCTTTTAAGCGACTTAGCTTTATCTAGGAGGTCGTTTAATCCTATCTAGCTTTAGACCCCCCTTATCTCCTCCGCGAGGGGGGGCCTACTAAGTAGTAGCGCCGCTAGGGGCCTACTCTCTCTTTAGCGTCGCCTCCTCTTAAGTATACCCGCGACTATATTAAATATATATTAAATTTAGCTTAGGAGCCTAAAATCCTTTAACCTTTAAAGGGTATTCGTTATTCTTTAGTTTAAGTAAAGGTCGATTAAGGGCACCTATACCTCTACTTTTACTTAGTAGACTAAGGTCGCGCGGTAAGCGCCCGTTACTACCTAGAGGTAAGCTAACTAGTCCTATACTAGGTCCCGCGTAATCCTATATAGTTTCCCCTTTACGGGCGTTATCTTATAAAATATAACTATAGCGTAGGAGATTAAGGACTAGATTACCTTACTATAGACTTCCCTAGCGCGTAGTAAGGTATAGCCTTATATAGACGCTATAAGCTTAGTTAAGGCTATAGTCTAGCGCTTTATCTTTGCCTAGAGCTATTTTAAGTATGCCTTTTAATATAGTTTCTAGTATACCTAAACCCCTAGTAAGTAGGCTTCTTAGATTAGTATTACTATATTAGTCTTAAGGCGGACTAGCGTTATTATCGCTTATCTCCTTTATATAAAGTATATTAACTCGCTCTTTAATAGTTCGAAAGTAACCGCGAACTTAGCCGCTTACTCTATATATACCTTTTAGGCCTCCTTTAAGCGTGCTACCGTTATAGCTTTATTAGGTCTAATACTAACTATATTTATATCGTCGGCGAAGCTAACGGTATAAATACTATATATCGTACTAAGCTTCTTATATAAGGGGGTTATATAATATAGAAATAGGATTAAGGATAGGAGGGAGCCTTAAGGGACTCTTATTAATACTTAAGTTAGCTTTAAGGTCTTTATATTAAAGTAAAAGGTCGATCTTCTATTGCTTATAAAGCTCTATATTAAGCTTATAAGCTATCTAGGGTATCCCTAAAGCTCTAGTTCCCTTATAAGCTTATTATAGTTAACTATATCGAATACGCTTTTAATATCTAGCTATAGGAACGATATAATACCCTTCTAAGCCTAGGTCGCGCATACTAGTTCCGTAACTAGTAGGACCGCCGCCTTTATAGAGCGCTCCCTCCTATTCCTTATTTATCTATTTAGTAGGATACTATTTACCTCTATAGCTCCTACGATCCTTTAAGCTAGTATCTACTTAAGTACTTTCCCTACTATAGGTAGGAGGGAAATTAGTCTCTATCCCCTTACTATATAGTAGGCTTTTAGCCTCTTACCTAGCTTTTAAATTACTACTACGTTCGCGCTATAGAACTATTCCGGGAAATATAAGAGTTAGGTATAGGCGTTAAAGATTATAGCTAGTCGCTAGACTAAGGCTAGTCTATACTTCTTAATAAACCTTAAGGGGACGCTGTCTAAGCCTATTACTTTCTAGCTTACTATCCTACCTAGCGCCGCTATAACGTTAGCTAGCTAAATCTATTAATCGACTATAAGGGTCGCCTTAGCTATAGGCTAAGGTAGCCCTTAGGTCGTGCCGGCCTTTAATAAGAAGAACTTAGCTACTAATATCTAGGCCTTCTTATTAAAGGTTTCTATTAATTAGTCTTTGCCTTTCTTAACTAGTAGCGGGATATAGGTTAGTTTTAATAGTAGCTTACTATAGAGTTTAGCCTACCTCTCTACGTTTTAAAGCTTAGTATTATCGGCGCTAAATTCCTCTAAGAACTCGCGCTAGTAGGCCCTCCTCGCCTCGCGGACGGTTTACTTTTAAGTCGCTATTACCTTATATAAGTCTTCTTAGTTCGCCTTACTCCTTTCCCGCTTATACTTCCTCCTCGCTCTCTTAGCCTCCCTTATTACCCTTCCTACTTCTAGGGTAAACTATATATTACCCTTAAGTAATACTTACCCTTAGCGCGGAACTATAGCTATTATAATTTACGCTAAAGTAGTAAAGATATAGTCTAGGTCCTAGTTAATATCCTCTAGCATCTAGAGCGTTAGTTAGTATAGTCCTAGCTAAGATATAGTCTTAGCTTTAACTAGCTTAGCTTCCGCTTCTTTCTACCTTAGGGCTAGCTTAAGCGCCTAGGCTTAGGAGTCGACCTATAAAGTAATAGTTTAAGGGATATAGTCTAACCCGGTTAAGTCTAAGTTAGGCCTAGTATACTATATTTAAGTCTTTAGCGTTACCTAAGCTAGGTCGATAGTACTATCCCTTTAACTATAAAAGAATCTTATATACTCCCCTCTTAAGGTAGCGAGTTTAAGTTATAGTCTTATCGCCTCTTATATAAGTTATATTATACTATCTAAGGTTCTATTATATTTATCTTAGAGTAGGTAATAGATATTAAAGTCCCTTATTATTACTATAGGGTACTTTAGTTTAATTAAACTTAGGTCCTATATCGCTCTAGCCCTCGCGGCCCTTAGTAGTAAGTAAATTATTTATAGTTTAGTACTATCCCTAAAAATCACCTCGCTTTAATTTAGTTTAAACTAAGGCGACTAAGTCCCTAGCCTAAGCCTTTTATATATATATAGCGCGTACCTCCCCTCCTTATAAACTAGGCTATAGGGCGCTACTTTAAGGGGTAAGGCCTTACCTCTTAGCGTAGCTTTTACTTCCTATAGTACTATTAGGTCGAAGCTAGCTTAGTAGTAAAGCGCTAACTAAGCTAGCTTATATTTCTTTTATATATTCTAGAATAGTACTTTTAATTATATATAGGTAGGGTTAGGGTAAAAGGGGTTAACTATATAGGGAGGGAGGCGCTCTATCTCTTAGCGCTTCTCTATCTACTATACTTATAAATATCGTTCGTACTTAGTTCGGCCTCCCTAGCCCTACTAGCTAGCGGGTATCTTAAGCTCGACCTCTTATCTTAGCGCGGTCTACTTAGTCCCTACTTTTAGACCGCGGTTAAGTTAAGAATACCTTAGGTTTCGATAGTAGGTAGCACCTATTACTTAACGTAAGTCTAAGTATTCGCGAACTATTAAGGTTATCGCGGGTAGTTTTCCCTTACCTTTTCCTAGGCTTTATTTACTATAGGGTAAGTTTAGGTCTACGATAGGTAGTCCCCTTAGTATAAGATATAGTTATAAGGGATTTCGCCCTTCTTAGCCTTATAATCGTCCTTACCCTTATTATATACTATACTCTTATATTAGCTATAAAGTTATATTAATATATACCGCCTAACGATATAGCTATACCTATAATAATTATAGTATCTCTATAGTTAGACCGACTTATCGTAAGGTTTATATTAAAAGATTTATACTTTAAGGACTAGGCCTAGGTTATAGAGCCTATTAGCCTCCTTTAAGGTACCGACCTTAATAAGTATAGTCGTCGCTATCGATATTTTAAATTAAGGGTATAGCGCTTAGGCCTAAAGGACCTTAACTTTATTTACCTTTATAATCTTATAAAGTAATCGCTCCTTATTTACTATCGCTACCCTTAAGGGGATATTCTTAGCGACTACTATATACGTATAGTAGGTAATTATAGCTTCTAGGCTAAATATAGCCTTAACCTAGCCTTAGTCCCTTTAGTAAGCTCTTACTAAGGTATTAAATATAACCGCGATATCTTTACTTTAAAGGCGCCTTACCGCTATATCGCTTATAGCTTTTAGGGCTATATTTACCGCCTTTACTATATCTTTTAGTTCGCAGCTTAGGATTTCGGGTAGTGCCTTAGTAAGGACTATAATAATCTTATATTTATAGCGCGGTAGGACCTATTTTACTATAGCTTTATATTAAGTTAGTCCCTTAGTCTTAGCTACGACCGCGGCCTAGGTTTACTTTAGGCCCCTTAGGCCTAAAGCGATACTTAGGCGGAGTTCTTCCTTAACTACCTCTTTAATTACTTCTTAGATTATTATCTTAAAGCTCTCGTCTACGCGGAGTACTACTAACGACGCGCTATTAGCGCGGCTCTTTACCTTAGAGAGCTATTTAACTACTACCTATACCCTACTAAACTATACGCTTAGGATAAAGCCCGCGAGTTTATTATATACTACTTTTTCTATAAGGTCGCTTAGCGCCTAAGTAGGTATTATATCGCTACTTTAGGTTTATTAACTCGCCTTATTAAGGTATATAAATTTAGGTAGCGTCTCTTTACGCTATACGCTTTAGTTAAGCCTAGTACGTTAAGGGCCGCTACTATATCTACCTACCCCTTAGCCTCGGCGTAGTATTATTACTAAGGGTAATTAATACCGCTAAATTAATTCCTAGTATTAGTTAGTATTTTAGTCGTAATATATACTTACTATAGGCGTATATTAGTTTTATAAGAAGATTATTTTAATATAATAAGATAAGATTAACTTAGTTAAAGAATAGCTAACGCTAAAGAATATTAAGGATATATAAAGTTTCCTAGGATTTATAAATTACTATTAACGATTTATTAAAGATTTTAAAAAGATTATAGTACTACTATACGACTTAATAAAGAAGGAAAAAGAATTTATATAAAACGATAAAGCTAACGAAACTTTTAAATATATTAAAACTATAATTATATAAGAACTAGTTTTAACTACCTTCGATCTAAAATAATAAATCGAACTTAAAACTAATATATTAGACTTTACTTTAAGAGTATATTATTATTATTATTATTAAGATTATACTAGGGACCTAGCTAAAGGTATCTAGAACTTTAATATTAAATAAAAGGGAAAAATAAAAGTACTTAATAGAAAACCCTCCCTTCTTTTAATATAGGTTTACCTTAAATAAAGTCTTAGTAGTAGTATATAGGAAATTTACGCTAGCTATTATAAGCTTTTCTTATATATTTACTTTTTAGCGTAGGCCTTCTTAGGCTATAGCTACTTTTATCTTAAGCGGCCGCGGCTTAGGCTCGCTAGCCTAGGCCTAGGGTTATAAGTAGTAGTTACTTTCTAAGGGCCTAACTCGCGGGCGCCTTTATTCCCTATAGCTCTTATATCGCTACTACGTAGCTACTACTATATTAGCCTATCGGTTAATTAGTTAGTAGGGCAGGTAATATCTAGTTACCGGGCCGGGTATTAATATAGGTCGCTCTTAGGTAGGGCCGGCTAATTAAAATTTAGTTAGCTAGCTCCGCTAATCGAAAATCGGTTCCTATCTAGCTACGCGACTTCTTAATTAAAGGCGCGGCGGCCTATATTTACCGTCTATCGCGTAGTTACTAATTACGCGCGCTTAGCTCGTATATATATATACCTACCTTTCCTCCCTTAGTTTTATTCCTACCTCCTCTTACCTCTCTATCTATTATCTCTTTTATAGGCTTTAATTTTTTACTTACTTTATTTCTATATTCTTAGGTCTCTTTAGTACTATATCTAAATCGTTTACTAGCGCTTTATAATATCTAACTAAGAAGCTAACTTAGGTAGTAGTAGCTCGCTTCCTCTTAAGCCCCCTCCCTATAAAAAAGTTACTACTATAGCGGGTTTAAAGCGCTCTATCCTATATTTTATATATATTAAGCGCCTTACTAGTAAGCTTACCTATAAGTCCTTTACTAGCTATTAAAACTAGTTTTATAAGTATTAGTCTTAGTTCTATCCTAGGTCGGTCTTACTTTTAATACTTTTCGCTAACTTTACTAGCTATAAAGGCTAAAGTATATATTACTTACGCTAACTTTAACTAGTCCTATTACTAAGTAAGTAACCCTATCCTACTATAGTATAGTCTAAGTTCGGTGCTAATCTATATCTAGATTACCTTTAAGGGTAAGGAGGCCGCGCGCGCCCTTTACTAAGCTTAGTCTAAGGTCGACCGTCCCTCCCTTATTAAGGGTTTAGTATAAAAGCGCTTTTACCGCGCTACTTTAGAAACTTATATTTATACTAGCTAAAAGGCCCTCGCCGCTAAAGGTAAGGGCGCGTTAAGCGAGTCCGCCCTTAGTCTAGCTATAGTCGCTAAGAATATTAAGACGCTTACCTTAGCTTTTACTTATTTTATAAATAATACCCGCTATATATATAAGTCCCTAAAAAAGTACTTAGGTAAGTTTAGTAATACTATTAAGGCCTTAGCTTAGGTCGGGCTTAAGTTACTCTTAGTTACTTAAAAGACTCTTATAGCGGTTAATAATCTTACTAACTATTTTTATCTTATCGCCGGCGATAACTATAATAGTAGGAATAATAATAATAAACGTACTAGGCCTAGTCCGGCCTCTTTTAGTAAGGGGAAGGGTAAGGGTAAGGGTAAGGTAACTATTACGTTTAAGGCTTTATTTAAGGCTAGGGCTAAGGGGTCCGCCGCTATCTCTATACCTATAGTTATTTCGAAGTTAGTTTAGGACCCTTTTACGTCCCTCTTTATTAGCTCTAATACTAAACTATAGCTTAGTAGTTCTTTAGTTACCGAGCCCGCTTTAAAGCGTCCTTACCTTATATTACTTACCGACCTTACTAGCGCTCCTAACTTTATTTAATAGCGTCTTTATAGTTATCGCGGTTCGGTCTTAGCCGAGATTATTACTAGTTTTAACCTTAATTAGATTTATAGTTATAATATAGGTTATAGCGATCGCCTTTACGCTACTACCGGTATAGGTCCTACCTTAGTATAGTCCTTAGTCGTTACTATATCTTATAAGCTAGCTATCTAAACTAGCTCTAGTTTAGGTTTAAGGTTAAGTTTAGCTAGCCGTCGCTAGGCTACTTATAATAGTAGTAGTCCCTATACTCCTTATAAGTTTTAGGTTACTCCTTCCTACGCTCTATATACTACCTTAAGAGGGTCTTATTATTCCTACCGCGATAGTAAGGCGGATATTACTATTAATAAGTTAAGCTAAAGTTATAGTTTAAGGGCTAGTTATTAGCGCCGTCTTAGTTTAGTTTTAAGTTAGGTCTTATTTAGTTATAGTCTTTTAGTAGTAGGTCTTATTTTATAGCTATTAAGGCTAGCTTAGTTAGGTCTCCTTAGTTCTATTTAGTCTATAGTTTAAGCGGCGAGGTTTATACTTAGTTTAAGTTTAGTTCGGTTAATACTATAGTCTTATTATCGCGAGTCCTCTCCCTTTCCTAAGGTCGCTTTAATAGGGTAAGTAGTTAGTTAAGGTAGTCTTAGTTAGGGCCGCTTTATCTTTAGCGCGACCCTAGGGCTATTATCTATTATATCTATATATAGCCTTTAAGCTAGATCGAACTAATAAAGCTTACTTAAGTAAAGGAACTATTATACTAGCGGCACCGCTATCTTTTTCCTTTAAAGGCCCGCTCTTATATTACCTATATCTTAGGCCTATATTAAAAGGGATTTTCTTACCTCCGCTATTAATAAATAGTTAATTATCGTATAATAAATAGTATCCCTTTTTTATTTATAGGTATATATTAATGAGACTATACTAAGGACCTATTAGTTAAAAAGGAAGTTATTAAGCTTAATCTTTCCTATATATATCTAGGTAATTACTATACTAATATACTTAGGGAGGCCCTTATAATAGTCTAGCGTTATCGCCTTATTAAACTATAGTAGGAAGTTAGCGGGGTAAAAGGTAGTTTAGTATTATTAGGTTACGTTCTCTTTAGCGTTTTATTAAGCGGCCTATTCCTTATTTAGCCTTTTAAGCGACTTAGCTTTATTTAAGAGGTCGTTTAATCCTATCTAGCTTTAGACCCCTCTTATCTCCTCTATAAGGGGGGGCCTACTAGGTAGTAGCGCCGCTAAGGGCCTACCTTCTCTTTAATATCGCCTCCTTTTAAGTATACCTATAACCGCGTTAAACGCGCGTTAAATTTAGCTTAGGAGCTCTAAGTCCTTTAACCTTTAAAGGGTATTTATTATTCTTTAGTTTAAGTAAAGGTCGATTAAAGGCACCTATACCTTTACTTTAACTTAATAGACTAAGGTTATATAGTATATGCCTATTACTACCTAAAGGTAAGCTAACTAGTCCTATACTAAGTCCCGCGTAATCTTATATAGTTTTCCCCTTATAAGCGTTATCTTATAGAATATAACTATAGTATAGGAGATTAAGGACCGGATTACCTTACTATAGACTTCCTTAGCGTATAGTAGGGTATAGCCCTATATAAACGCCGCGAGCTTAGTTAAGGCTATAGTCTAGCGCTTTATCTTTACTTAGAGCTACTTTAAGTATACTTTTTATTATAATTTCCGGTATACCTATACCCTTAGTAGGCGGGCCTCCTAAACTAGTATTATTACGTTAGCCTTAAGGTAGACTAGAGTTATTATTACTTATCTCCTTTATATAAAGTATATTAACTTACTCTTTAATAGTTTAAAAGTAATTATAAACTTAGTCGCTTACTTTATATATACCTTTTAAGCCTCCTTTAAGCGTACTACTATAGTAGCCTTATTAGGTTTAATACTAACTATATTTATATTATTAGTAAAGCTAATAGTATAAATACTATATATTATATTAAGCCTTTTATATAAGAGGGTTATATAGTATAGAAATAGGATTAAGGATAAAAGGGAGCCTTAAGAGACTCTTATTAGTACTTATATTAGCTTTAAGGATCTCTTATTAAAGTAAAAGGTTAATCTTCTATTACTTATAAAGCTCTATATTAAGCTTAAAAGCTATTTAGGGTATCCCTTAAGTTCTAGTTCCTTTATAAGCTTATTATAGTTAACTATATTAAATACACCCTCAATATCTAGCTATAAGAACGATATAATACCCTTTTAGGCCTAGGTCGTATATACTAGTTTTATTACTAGTAAGATCGCTACCTCTATAAAACGCTCCTTCCTATTCCTTATTTATTTATTTAGTAGGATACTATTTACCTCTACTACTCCTACGATCTTCTAAGCTAATATCTACTTAAGTACTTTCCCTACTATAGGTAGGAGGGAAATAGGTCTCTATCCCCTTACTATATAGTAAGCTTCCGGCCTCTTACTTAGCTATTAAAGTACTACTACGTTCGCGCTATAAAACCGCCCTAGGAAATATAAGAGTTAGGTATAGGCGTTAAAGATCGTAGCTAGTCGCTAAACTAAGGCTAGTCTATACTTCTTAATAAACCTTAAAAGGACGCTATCTAAGCCCGCCGCTTTTTAGCTTACTATCTTACTTAGCGCTATTATAATATTAGCTAGCTAAATCTATTAGTTAACTATAAGGGTCGCCTTAGCTATAAGCTAGGGTAGCCCTTAGGTTATATTAGCCTTTAATAGGAAGAACTTAGTAGTTAATATCTAAGCCTTCCTTTTAAAGGTTTCTATTAGTTAGTCCTTACCCTCTTTTAATAATAGTAGGATATAAGTTAGTTCTAGTAGTAGCTTACTATAAAGTCTAGCTTACCTTTCTATATTTTAAAGCTTAGCGTTATTAGCGCTAAATTCCTTTAAGAACTTATACTAGTAAGCCCTCCTCGCCTCGCGGACGGTTTACTTTTAAGCCGCCGTCGCCTTATATAGGTATTCTTAGTTTACCTTACTCCTTTCCTACTTATACTTCCTCCTTACCCTCTTAGCCTCCCTTATCGCCCTTCTTACCTTTAAAGTAAACTATATATTACCCTTAGGTAATACTTACCCTTTAGCGCGGAACTATAGCTATCGTAATCTACGCTAAGGTAGCGAAGATATAGTCTAGGTCTTAGTCGATATCCTTTAGCGTTTAAAGCGTTAGCTAGTATAGTCCTAGCTAGGACGTAGTCTTAGCTTTAACTAGCTTAGCTTCCGCTTCTTTCTACCTTAAGGCCGGTTTAAGCGCCTATACCTAGGTATCGATCTATAATATAATAGTTTAAGGGATATAGTCTTATCGCGAAGCGTGGCCTAATTTCGTAGTTCTTAGAGATATCCCTTAGTACGAGGGACCTAGGAAGCTAAAAAACAGGTTTTAAGGAAGGAGCTAAAAGGAAGTATAGAGAGGAGGGTAGGGGTAAGAGGGGAAGTAGAAGTGGCGATAGCTTCCTATAGAGGTAGCGAGAGATAAGACGGATATACCGGTAACGGCTAGAAAGGAGGGGAAAAACTAGTAAAAAGCTTAGTAGTTAAAAGGATATTAGTAGCTTCTTTAAGTAGGATCTTCTTTATTAATTAAGATGCTAGATAGGTATAAAGAGGGGCGTTAGATAAAGGAAAGAAGGATAATTAAGGCAATATAATAATTACTCCCCTACTATAATTACTGCCCCTATAAGAATTAAATCTCTCTACCCTGCCTATCCGACCCCTTACTTTTAATTTTACCTTTATATATTTTTTATATACTTTTCGTATCTCTCTTCGCGAGAGTTATAAGCCCGGGAGGAATAGAATTCCTATACCTTCCGGCTACTATAAAAGGCACCTTTCTTATATCCCTTATAGCTTCCTTTTACCCCTCTTACTAAAAAAGCCGATTTTTACTTAACTTTTCTACCCTTCCCTATAATAATAACGAAAACCGACTCCTCTACTATCCCTATAGTCTATAGGACGATTCTTATAGAGCCCTAAGATTAGGATAAATAGGTAAAGGAGCTACGGGCTCGTATAAATAGAACTATCTATAATTTAGTCTTCTTTAATAAGTAGGACCCTCTCGAGCCCCCTCTTTATCCTAGGGTAACGGAATTTATAAAGGGAGTATCCCTCTTCTCCGAGCTAACCTCTATATAGTAAAGAGCTTTTTCTGCGGCCTTAGGCGACTACGAGAGTCACCGAAAGGAATACCTTTATAAGACGAAGCTACTAACTACTGCTCGTACGGTAATAACGGAATCCGTTAATACCGTAAAGCTAATCTCTCTTCGAGAGGAAGAGACTCCTAGGAAGTAGCTTTTAAAGCTCGAGACCTCGATAGCTCCCTTAAGGGGCTATATAACTAACCGTATTAAGAAGACCTATACGGTATATCTAGGAGCCTTTTCTACTAAGAACCTACTAGCTTCTTTGTAGCTAGCTAAGTAGGAAGAAATCCTTAAGGAAGCTAACTAATACTTCCTTATAGAAGCTCTTTCTAGCTAGTAGCTATAGGATATATCTCTACTAATAAAGCCTATTAGTAACGGTTACTTAACTATCTTTTAAGAAGCTAGCTAGGAACTAGATAAAGAGGCTACTAAAGTATAATAGTAAGTAGTCTTATTCCTTCGTAGCTAGCACTCGACCTAGACGGCTCGACCTACTGCCCCTATAGCTGCTATAGCCCCTATTACTGTGGTTCCCGCTGCTGCTACTACGGCTGTTGCCCCTCCGGCTCTACCTCCCTTAAGAGCCTTAATACTGTCTTTAACGGCTGCCCCGGTCCCGGCCCTAGCTTCGTATCTTACTCCGAGCCCGGCCCCGGTCCCGTTAGTTAAACCGGCCCGACTAGTTCCCTAATAGACCTTTTAGTCCGTTAGTCGAAAAATTAAGGAACTAGTCGAAATCGAACCTCTTTATTAAAATTAGTAATAAGGGGTAAAAAGGGGAGGTTTTTAAGCAGACCTTCTAGATCGGGACAAGGATTCCTTAAAGAAATAGAAGACTAGACGACGAAATAGGTACCTAGTATATAAATCCCTAGGTTATCGATTATTATAATACTAGTAGGTCTTCGAGGAAAACCGACCTAAAGGATTTAACCCTTTAAAGAGGCTATAAGAAACGATATAATAGTCTCTTAAAGAGGACCCCTCGTTATAGAAGAAGATAGACGAGATTCGGGTTACTAAGAAATAGCAACTAATAACGCTACTGCCCTTATTCGAGTTATAAATTCGAGGAAAAATCGTTAGTATAGTAAATCCGGCATTCGTCTTCCCTACGGATTAGTAAGACTACCTATTAAAGCCCTCCGATTATCCCCTACGAAAATCAGCTATCCTTAACTCTAGTGCTTCCCTCGATATCTATAATATACTCTTACGATTCCGGTCCTTTAAGAAGGTATAAAGGGAATACCTTATTGCCGGGGAATTAACCGTATAGATAGAAGGGTATAGAAGGGTGAATTTTACAATAAAATTACCTAATAGGTCTATACGAATTCTTCGACGAAAAAGGGTAGCTTTTTACCCTCGATTTTTAACGAGCTTAATTTCCTTCCGCCTTCTTTAAGAGGAAGGAATCTTCTAGGATATAACGTCTAAGCCTACGAGGCTAGTCTAAAAGAATTAGACTATTAGGCTTATCGAGGAGAAATTCAGTTAATTTATTCTCGAATTCCGACCTATCCTTAGGAAGGAATCTCTTAAGAAGTTAGCTTTCCCTACTTAAAGGAGGGTAGGTTTAAAGGACCCTCTTCCGGCAGCCTAAGGAGACGGTCTTCTTTAGCACGCACGACTTAGTTACCTAGGCCCCCTAGCTTTATATAAGCTAGGATAATAATAGGGCGTACGAATAAGGGGCCTAAAGACCGTCGAATGCGAATACTACGGCTAAGGAAAGACTAGGAGACGAATTTCTAGACGAACGCCTTTACGGCCGGACCAGCCGTATAAGGAAATTTAGGTCGACTAGACCGACGTCTCTAGGGATTAGGAAAGCTTCGTTAGGGTAATGTTTTTTATAGACGCCTTTTTAGGGATAGTTTTCCCTTATTTCTTACGGACCTACCTAAGTAAGTATAACTAGTCTGCCCTCTAGGACTTCGTTAACTAGATAAAATCCTACTTTAGCTATAAGGTAAAGAAGAAACGGTCTAACGGAGAGCTATTTATAAAGGATATCTTAAATTAGCTTTAAAAAAGGGGCATTTTACCCCTCCCGTTAGCACCGAATACCTAGGCCTAGAACGGAGGGGTAGAAAGATTAGGGGGTGCTATAATAGAAAGGGCCTATACGATAAGACTTACTATAAGGCTTCTATACGACCTTTAAAGGGAAGTCGTTAAGACCGCCTATTACCTTTAGAACCGGACCCCTAGAGGGACTACCTAAGGAATAGACTAGAAATCCCCCCTTAAGCTCTTTATAAAGAAGAGGGCCTTACTAGCCTACCTTTATGCCTATAGCTATAAGGCATACGCAATAACAGAGCCTTTATTAGTTACCTCGTTAGTTATAATTCTACGAATATCTTCCGGATCTAGATTCCTCTTCTACGGAAGGTTATTTCGACTAAGGATATAATTTTCGACGAATCTAGCTTCTTCGATAGAAAGAGGGATTAATAGCCCCTCTTACTCTCTTAATATTAGCTAATTTAGAAGATTTAAATCCCCCCTTCCTAATAGTCTTAAGAAGAGGTCCTAGATAAGGAAACGGAAGAAGAAACCGACGTCGAAGTAGTTAAGGATAACGCTAACTTCGAAGAGGAAGCTACTAGATTAGATAATCTAGACGAAGAAGGAGACTATAGGAAAGCGGTAGAGCTAGAATACGCCTACCTCCCTACGCCTCCTCTTATAGAATAAGAAGAAGATCTAAAAGTAGCTTTTTTAGTTAGTCTTCCTATCTCGACCCTTAAGGGGGTAGGAAAGGCACCTCTCTTAAAGGATTACCTAGCTGCTTTTTTATCCCTACTTCGAGAAGCAAAGGAAGGTATAGGGCCCGATATAAAAGAAGACTAACCTTTCCGCTATTTCGATTGTTTTTCCGACTTCTACCTAACGCTAATAGAAGACGGTTCCTACGGAGCGTTTATAGTAGGCCGGCTCTTTAAGCTATAGCTATTAGCAAGGAAGGTATATAAAAGAGACCTCCCGGACCTACTAGTAAACTAGAAGCAGCTAGAAAACACCCTTTAAAGACTAGTTTTCTAGGCCTAGAAAGACTACCTAGCCTTATACGTAGAGATAGGGTCTTTCGAAGAGGTCCTTAAGGAAGAGGAAAATAGGTCCTTAGCTATAAGTAGGTCTTTATCTATAAGACTAATAAATATAGCTTCCTTTAAAAGTATAAAGCCTAGCTAGTTATCTATAGGAATTAATAGGAAAAAGGGGATCTACCTACTAGGGCAACTACCCTAGTAAGGATGTTTTTTCGGACCCTTATAGCTATAGTAGTAGAATTCGACCTCGAGCTCGATTAGATAGATATAGTTAACGCCTTTATTAACTGCCCTCTTAAGGAAGAAGAAGTTATCTATCTACGACTTCCTCTTAGTTTCTAATAGCTAGGAAAGGTTCTATGGCTTAGGAAAGCTCTATACGGACTACGAAGATTACCCCTTCTTTAGCAATAGCATTTAATAGGTTCCCTTAAAGCCCTAGGCTTTAAGAAAGTTCCTTAGGAACCGTATATAATATAGAAGGGTAAAGTCATAGTCTTCTTTTACGTCGACGATATTATCTAGGCCTACCTAAAAGAGGAAGAAGCTACTACTAGGGAGGCTATACGAGGCCTATAATAAAGGTATAAGATAACTAGGCTAAGGGAGCTAAAGTAGTTCCTAGGGATGCGAATCCTTAGGAATAGGTCCTAACGGACTATCTAGCTTACCTAGGACGCCTATATCGATAAGGTCGCTTATAAATTCCTCCTTAATTCTCTCGATAAGAAGCTTCCCTCTATGCCTATATTAGATAAAGAGCTTTTACCTAATCCGTCCTTTTAAGCTAGGGAGTAAGAAAAACACTAATATTAATAGAAGGTAGGCTCCCTGCTTTTTTTAGCTATTTCTACTAGACCGGATATCTCTTTTACGGTCTCTTAGCTAGCTAGGCATAACTAGAATCCTAGCCCTAGGCATTAAGAAGTAGTAGATAGACCTATCCTTTATCTTTATTTAACGAGATTATATAGTCTACGCCTAGGAGAGCAGGGAAGGAAATCAGCTACCGAAATCTTCCTCTATTTAAGCGATTCGTTCTTTACGGATAATTTATTAGATAGAAAGAGCTTATAGGGGTATATTATATCCCTTTTTAGAAGAACTATTACTTAGAAATCTTCGAAGTAGGCTACCGTTACGACTTCTAGTACGGAGGCAGAGCTAATAGCTTTTTTAGAAGCGTTAAAAGAAGCGATTTTCCTTAGCCGGCTATTAATATCTCTACGACTATAAATTCCGTCCCTATTAGCTATAGAATATAATAATACGTAGACTATACAAATTCTTATAGAGGAAAATAGTAAGCTATCGACCCGGCTACGGCATATCGATATCTACTAGTATTAGTTACGCTAAGAGGTCTAAAGGGGACTTATTTCCGTCCGTTAGGTTCTAACGGCATTAATAAAAGCCGATGGTCTTACGAAGCCCTTACCGAAGTAAAAGCTAGCTGTCTTTTTATAGTAAATTAGGCTAGAAGACGTTTAAGAGAAGCTATCCTTAGAAGCCCGCCTTAAGAGTTTACGAGAGGAGCTAATAGCACGTAGGAGGAAGGAGACGTCTATAGCTAAAGAGAGGAATTAGGGCTTATCCTAAAGGAGGGCCCCTAGCTTAATTAGGACTTATTCTTCTTAAAGGCCCCCTTTTTAGGGACTTATCCTTAAAGAAGCCCCCCTTTCTTATAGGACTTAATTTCCTCCTTAAGGCCCCTTTTCCTAAAGTAGGTCTAAAAGAGCCTAGGGCTAAAACCCGGATTTCTTAAGTAGGGGATAAGTATAGACTAAGACCTCCTCTATACGCTTACCGGCCTAGGTATTTAGCTTTACCCTTTCTATAAGGGCAGGCTATAGCTAAGGGGGTGTATCGCGAAGCGTAGCCTAATTTTATAGTTCTCGGAGATATCCCTTAGTACGAGGGACCTAGGAAGCTAAAAAACAGGTTTTAAGGAAGGAGCTAAAAGGAGGTATAGAGAGGAGGGTAGGGGTAAGAGGGGAAGTAGAAGTAGCGATAGCTTCCTATAGAGATAGCGAGAGATAAGACGGATATACGGGTAATAGCTAGAAAGGAGGGGAAAAACTAGTAAAAAGCTCGGTAGTCGAAAGGATATTAGTAGCTTCTTTAAGTAGGATCTTCTTTATTAATTAAGATGCTAGATAGGTATAAAGAGGGGCGTTAGATAAAGGAAAGAAGGATAATTAAGGTAATATAATAATTACTCCCCTACTATAATTGCTGCCCCTATAAGAATTAAATCTCTTTGCCCTGCCTATCTAACCCCTTACTTTTAATTTTACCTTTATATATTTTTTATATACTTCTTATATCTCTCTTTACGAGAAGTCTAACTTAGTTAGGTCTAGGTTAGGCCTAGTATACTATATTCTAGTCTTTAGTATAGCCTATACTAGGTCGATAGTACTATCCCTTTAGCTATAGAAAAATCTTATATACTCCCTTCTTAAAGTAGCGAGTTTAAGTTATAGTCTTATTACCTCTTATATAAGTTATATTATACTATCTAAGGTTCTATTATATCTATCTTAAAGCGGGTAATAGATATTAAAGTCCCTTACTATTACTATAAGGTACTTTCGTTTAATTATACTTAGGTCTTATAATACTTTAGTCCTCGCGGCCTTTAATAGTAAGTAAATCGCTTATAGTTTAGTATCGTTCCTAAATACTACCTTACTTTAATTTAGTCTAGACTAAGGCGACTACGCCCTTAGCCTAAGCCTCTTATATATATATAGCGCGTACCTCCCCTCCTTATAAACTAAGCTATAAGGCGCCGCTTTAAGGGGCAGGGCCCCGCCTCTTAGTATAGCTTTTACTTCCTATAGTACTATTAAGTTAAAGCCGGCCTAGTAGTAAAGCGCTAGCTATACTAGCTTATATCTTTTCTATATATTTTAGAATAGTACTTTTAGTTATATATAGGTAAGGTTAAGGTAAAAAGGGTTATCTACATAAGGAGGGAAGCGCTTTATTTCTTAGCGCTTCTCTATCTACTATACTTACGAATATCGTTTATACTTAGTTCGGCCTCCCTAGCCCTACTAACTAGTAGGTATCTTAAGCTTAACCTCTTATCTTAGCGCGGTTTACTTAGGATTTACTTTTAAACCGCGGTTAGATTAAAAACGCCCTAGGTTTCGATAGTAGGTAGTACTTATTACTTAGCGTATACCTAGGTATTTATAAACTATTAAGGTCTTCGTAGGTAGTTTTCCCTTACTTTTTCCTAGGCTTTATTCGCTATAAGGTAAGTTTAGGTCTATAATAGGTAGTCCCCTTAGTATAAGATATAGTTATAAGGGATTTCGCCCTTCTTAGCCTTATATTTATCCTTCCCTCTATTATATATTATACTCTTATATTAGCTATAGAGTTATATCGATATATACTACTTAGTAATATAGCTTCTCCTATAGTAATTATAGTACCTCTATAGTTAGACTAACTTATTATAGGGTTTATATTAAAAGATTTATACTTTAAGGACTAAGCTTAGGTTATAGAGCTTATTAGCCTCCTTTAAGCTACCGACCTTAATAAATATAGTCGTTACCGTCGATATCTTAGATTAAGGGTATAGCGCTTAAGCTTAAAGGACCTTAACTTTATTTACCTCTATAATCTTATAAAGTAATCGCTCCCTATCTACTATCGCTACCTTTAAAAGGACGTTCTTAGTAACTACTATATACGCGCGGTAGGTAATTATAGCCTCTAGCCTAAATACGGCCTTAACCTAGCCTTAGTCCCTTTAATAGGCTCTCGCTAAGGTATTAAATATAACCGCGATATCTCTACTTTAAAGGCGCCTTGCCGCTATAGCGTATATAGCTTTTAAGGCTATATTTACCGCCTTTATTATATCCTTTAATTCGCGGCTTAAGATTTTAGGCGGTGCCTTAGTAGGGACTACGATAATTTTATATTTATAGCGTAGTAGGACCTACTTTACCGCGGCTTTATATTAAGTTAATCCCTTAGTCTTAGCTATAATCGCGGCCTAAGTTCGCTTTAGGCCCCCTAGGCCTAAAGCGATACTTTAGTAAAGTTCTTCCTTAACTACCTCCTTAATTACTTCTTAGATTATCGTCTTAAAGCTCTCGTCTATATAAAGTACCGCCGATAACGCGCTACTAGCGCGACTCTTTACTTTAAAAAGCTATTCGACTACTACTTATACCTTACTAAACTATATACTTAGGATAAAGCCTATAAGCTTATTATATACTACTTTTTCTATAAGGTTACTTAGCGCCTAAGTAGGTATTATATCGCTTCTTTAGGTTTATTAACTCGCTCTATCTAAGTATATAAATTTAAGCGGCGTCTCTTTACGCCATACGCTTTAGTTAAGCCTAGTACGTCGAGGGCCGCTACTATGTTTATATACCCTTAGCCTTAGCGTAGTATCGTTACTAAGGGTAATTAATACTACTAAATTAATTCCTAGTATTAGTTAGTATTTTAGTTATAATATATACCTACTATAGGTATATATTAGTTTTATAAGAAGTTTTTTTATCTTACTTTAAGAGTATAAATTAAATAAAAAGATAATAAAGGAAGACTATAACTAATTATATTCTACTTAAAAAAGCTATATAGCGTAGAACTTAATTACCCTATCTATAATAAAGAATTCCTTATAATTATTTAAGCTTTTAAGGAATTTCGATACTACCTTTTTAAAAGTAAATATAAAGTTAAGGTCTATATAAATTATAAGAATATCTTATATTTCGTAATAATATAATAGTTAAACGGACGATAGATTTAATAGGCTAAATATTTATTAGAATTCGACTATAAAATAATCTATAAAAAAGGAATAGAAAATAGTCGAGCTAATACCTTTAGTTAACGAAGTAACTATAATATAAGAGTACCTATAGTAAAAGGATAGCTCTTAGAAATTAACGAGAATAAGAACTACTAATAATAATAGCTAAATATAATATTTAAAGTATAACCTAATAACTTAATATATTAAAAGATCCTAAAATAAATAAAAGAATATAAAGTACTAATCTCGTAAAGAGAGATATAAGAAGTATATATAAAATATATAAAGGTAAAAGTAAAAGTAAGGGGTTAGATAGGTAGGGCAGAGATATTTAATTCTTATAAGGGTAGTAATTATAGTAAGGGAGTAATTATTATATTACCTTAATTCTCCTTCTTTCCTCTATCTAACGCCCCTCTTTATACTTATTTAGTATCTTAATTAATAAAGAAGATCCTACTTAAAGAAGCTACTAATATCCTTTTAACTACCGAGCTTTTTACTAGTTTATCCCCTCCTTTCTAGCTATTACCGGTATATCCGTCTTATCTCTTACTACCTCTATAGGAAGCTATCGCTACTTTTACTTCCCCTCTTTTCCTTACCCTCCTCTCTATACCTCCTTTTAGCTCCTTCTTTAATACCGGTTTTTTAGCTTCCTAGGTCCCTTATACTAAGGGATATCTCCGAGAACTACGAAATTAGGCTATGCTTCGCGATATACCCCCTTAGCTATAGCCTGCCCTTATAAAAAGGGTAAAGCTAAATACCTAGGCTAGTAAGCGTATAAAGGAGGTCTTAGTCTATACTTATCCCTTACTTAAGAAATCCGGGTTTTAGTCCTAGGCTCTTTTAGACCTACTTTAGGAAAAAGGGGCCTTAAAGAGGATATTAAGTCCTATAAGAAAGGGGGGCTTCTCTAAGGATAAATCCCTTAAAAGGGGCCTTTAAGAAGAATAAGTCCTAATTAAGCTAAGGGCCCTCCTCTAGGATAAGTCCTAATTCCTCTCTTTAGCTATAGACGTCTCCTTCCTCCTACGTACTATTAGCTCCTCTTATAGACTCTTAAGGCGGGCCTCTAAGGATAGCTTCTTACGGACGTCTTCTAGCCTAACTTACTATAAAAAGATAGCTAGCTTCTACTTTAGTAAGGGCTTCGTAAGACCGTTTACTTTTATCGATGCCGTTAGAACCTAACGGACGGAAATAAGTCCCCTTTAGACCTCTTAGCGTAACTAATACTAATAGATATCGATATACTATAGCCGGGTCGATAGCTTACTATTTTCTATAAGAATTTATATAGTCTACGTATTATCGTATTCTATAGCTAATAGGGTTAGAATTTATAGTCGTAGAGATATTAGTAGCTAGCTAAGGAAAATCGCTTCTTTTAATACTTCTAAAAGAGCTAGTAGCTCTGCCTCTATACTAGAAGTCGTAATAGTAGCTTACTTTAAAGCTCTCTAAGTAATAGTTCCTTTAAAAAGGAATATAATATACCCCTATAAGCTCTTTCTATCTAAGGAATTATCTATAAAGGACGAATCGCTTAAATAGAGGAAGATTTTAGTAGCTAATTTCCTTCCTTACCCTCCTAGGCGTAGACTATATAATCTTATTAAATAGAGATAAAGGATTACTTAGTTTACTACTTCTTAGTGCCTAAGGCTAGGATTCTAGTTATGCCTAGCTAGCTAGGAGACTATAAAAGAGATATCCGGTCTAGTAGAAATAGCTAAAAAAAGCAAGGAGCCTACCTTCTATTAGTATAGGTGTTTCTCTTACTCCCTAGCTTAAAAGGACGGATTAGGTAAAAGCTCTTCGATCGAAATAGAGGAGAGGTTAGTCTTCTTTTATATCGGGCCCTATACCTTCCTTTACTTCTCAAAGCAAGGATAAAAAAGCAGCCGGGTAATACTTCGAGAGAGGTGCCTTTCCTACCCCCTTAGGGGTCGAGATAGGAAGACTAACTAAAAAAGCTGCTTTTAGATCTTCTTCGAAGTCGGCGTTATCCTCGACTACTTCGACGTCGGTTTAGCCGTAGGCACGAAGGTAGGCTAGCGAGGCCCTCTTCTTCGTAAAGCGCTCGAGGGGAGATTTCTAGTCTATTCCTTAGGTAGTCTCTCTAGGGGTCCGGTTCTATAGGTAATAAGCGGTCTTAACGACTTCCCTCTAAAGGTTATAGGGAAGCCTCGCAGTAAGTCTTATCGTACGGGCCCTTTCTATTATAGCACCCCTTAATCTTTCTGCCCCTCCGTTCTAGGCCTAGGTATTTAGTGCTAACGGGAGGGGTAAAATACCCCCTTTTTAAAGCTAATTTAAGATATCCTTCGTAAATAGCTCTCCGTTAGACCGTATCTTCTTTACCTTATAGCCGAAGTAGGATTTTATCTAGTTAACGAAGTCCTAGAGGGCAGACTAGTTATACTTACTTAGGTAGGTCCGTAAGAAATAGGGGAAAACCATCCTTAAAAAAGCGTCTATAAAAAACATTACCTTAACGAAGCTTTCTTAGTTCCTAGAGACGTTAGTCTAGTCGACCTAAATTTCCTTATATAGCTAGTCCGGCTATAAAGGGGTTCGTCTAAAAATTCGTCTCTTAGTCTTTCCTTAGCTATAGTATTTATATTTAACGGTCTTTAGGCCCCTTATTCGTACGCCTTATTATTAGCCTAGCTTATATAAAGCTAGGGGGCCCGGGTAACTAAGTCGTGTATGCTAAAGAAGACCGTCTCCTTAGGCTGCTAGAAGAGGGTCCTTAGAACCTACCCTCCTAGTAGGGAAAGCTAACTTCTTAAGAGATTCCTTCCTAAGGATAGGTCGGAATTTAAGAATAAATTAACCGAATTTCTCCTTAATAAGCCTAATTATCTAATTCTTTTAGACTAGCCTTATAGGCTTAGACGTTATATCCTAGAAGATTCCTTTCTCTTAAAGAAGGCGGAAGGAAATTAGGCTCGTTAAAAATCAAGGGTAAAAAGCTACTATTTTTCGTCGAAGAATTCGTATAGACCTATTAGGTAATTTCATCGTAAAATTCACCCTTCTATATCCCTCTATCTATACGGTTAATTCCCTAGTAATAAGGTATTCCCTCTATGCCTTCTTAAAGGACCGGAATCATAAGAGTATATTATAGATATTAAGGGAAGTACTAGAGTTAAGGATAGCTGATTTTCGTAGGGGATAGTCGGAGGGTCCTAACGGGTGGTCTTACTAATCTATAGGGAAGACGAATACCGGATTTACTATACTAACGATTTTTCCTCGAATTTACGGAGCCTCTTTAAAGGGTTAAATCCTTTAGGTCGGTTTTCCTCGAAGACCTACTAGTATTATAATAATCGATGGCCTAGGGATTTATAGGCTAGGCAGCCGTTTCGTTTAGTCTTTCGTTTCTTCGAGGAATCCTCGTCCCGGTCTAGAAGGTCTGCTTAAAAACCTCCCCTTTTTACCCCTTATTGCTGGTTTTAACGAAGAGGTTCGATTTTAACTACTTCCTTGATTTTTCGACTAACGGACTAAAAGGTCTATTAGGGGACTAGTCGGGCCGGTCTAACTAACGGGACCGGGCCCGGAGGAGAAGGCGGAGCCGGGGCCGGGACTAGGGCAGCCGTTAAAGACGGGGTTAAGGCTCTCGAGGGAGGAGGAGCCGGAGGGGCAGCAGCCGCAGCAGCAGCAGCGGGGGCCGTAGCAATAGGGGCTGCAGCAGCTATAGGGGCAGTAGGTCGAACCGTCTAGGTCGAGTACTAGCTACGAAGGAATAAGACTGCTTACTACTATACTCTAGCAGCTTCTTTATTTAGTTCCCGGCTAGCTTCTCGAAAGATAGTCGAATAACCGTTACTAATAGGCTTTATTAGTAGAGATATATCCTATAGCTACTAGCTAGAAAGAGCTTCTATTAGGAAGTATTAGTTAGCTTCCTCGAGGATTTCTTCCTACTTAGCTAGCTACGAAGAAGCTAGTAGGTTCCTAGCAAAAAAGCCTCTTAGGTAGGCCGTATAGGTCTTCCTAATACGGTTAGTTATATATCCCCTCGAGGAAGCTATTAAGGTCTCGAGCTTTAAAAGCTACTACCTAGGAGTCTCTTCCTCTCGAAGAGAGATTAGCTTTACGGCACTAACGGATTCCGTTATTACCGCACGAGTAGTAGTTAGTAGCTTCGTCTTATAAAGGTATTCCTTACGGTAACTCTTATAGTTACCTAAGGTAGTAGAAAAAGCTCTCTACTATACGGAGGTTAGCTTAGAGAAGAGGGAAGCTCCCTTTATAAATTCTATTGCCCTAGGGCGAAGAGGGGGCTTAAGAGGGTCCTACTTATTAAAGAAGACTAAATTAAAGATAGTTCTATCTATATAAGCCTATAGCTCCTTTACCTACTTATCCTAATCTTAGGGCTCTATAAGAATCGTCCTACGGACCGTAAGGGCGGTAGAGTCGTTTTTCGATATTATTACGGGAAAGGGAGTAGAAAAGTTAGTTAAAAATCGGCTTTTTTAGTAAGAGGGGTAAAAGGAAGCTACGAGGGATATAAGAAAGGTGCCTTTTATAGTAGCCGGAAGGTATAGGAATACTATTCCTCCCGGGCTTATAACTCTTACGAAGAGAGATATAAGAAGTATATATAAAATACACAAAGGTAAAAGTAAAAGTAAGGGGTCGGATAAGCAAGGCAGAGATATTTAATTCTTATAGGGGCAGTAATTACGGTAGGGGAGTAATTATTATATTGCCTTAATTCTCTTTCTTTCCTCTATCTAACGCCCCTCTTTATACCTATTTAGCATCTTAATTAATAAAGAAGATCCTGCTTAAAGAAGCTACTAATTTCCTCTTAACTACTAAGCTTTTTGCCGGTTTATCCCCTCCTTTCTAGCCGTTACCGGTATATCCGTCTTATCTCTCGCTACCTCTATAAGAAGCTATCGCTACTTCTACTTCCCCTCTTTTCCCTACCCTCCTCTCTATACCTCCTTTTAGCTCCTTCTTTAATACCTGTTTTTTAGCTTCCTAGGTCCCTTATACTAAGGGATATCTTTAAGAACTACGAAATTAAGCTACGCTTCGCGATAACTAAACGGATATAATATAGAATATTTAAAAGTTTTAATATATAAAAATAAAATCTATATACTACTAGCGTTATAAGATAAAGTTATATAAGATATATATAAATATTTAATATATAGATACTAAGGAATCTAAAGAATAATAAAACGGATTAAATAATAATATAACTTCCTATAGCTTAAAGAAGCTATATAAAAAGTTATTAAAGAATACGAACTTTATATATAAAGTAAAGCTAAATAATATAAGCTATATAGAGAATTATAACCGCTATTAGTACTAGAGAAACTATAAGATTTAATAGCTTTCGATTATATTATAAAGCTACTACTATTAAAAGAACCTATAACTAACGTTAAGTATAATAGTATATTTATTATTACCGATAAACTAATAAAGTATAAAAACTTCTTACTATATAAAGAAGTAAGTAATATAAAAGAGCTAGTATATATATTCCTACGAACTATTATTAGTAATTATAGACTATTAAATAAAATTATCTTTAATAAAGGAAGTATATTTATAACTAAGTTTTAGTAAGCTCTTATAGTATAATTAAGGATAAAATATAAGCTTAGTATAGCTTATTACCTATAAATAAATAGATAAATAAAACGACTTAACTAAACGCTTAAATAATATTTATAATACTATATTAGTTATAAATAAAACAATTAAGTTAAATAGCTACTAATAGTATAACTAGCTTATAATAGCTTAGTTATAGAGATAACTAAGCTCTTACTAGTATATACTAATTATAGATATAACTTAAAAGTATTTAAAGTTACTTAATAAGGACTATAAGTAAAACGAGTAATACTATAAGTAGATTAGCTATAAAAATTATATAAAGAAATATAATAAGAACTTTAATTTATTAGAGAATAAATATCTACTTACTATAATCTAAAAAGATTATAAGGACTAATCTTTTAAGAGAGATATATAGTTTACTTTATACGATAAAATATTAAAATAAAATAACTAAGTAATAAATTAGATTTTAAGAAACTTAGACTATTTAAGGTTAAGAAAGCTATTTTAAAAGTTTACTACGAACTTTCGCTACTAATAATAATATAGATATACCTAGTATTTTATATCTTATTATTAAAACTAGCGCTATAAAACGCTAAACTATAGGAAAAAATTAAAGTTAATAATAATTAAAAATATAAAGCTAAATAAATACTAAATATAAGGAAATAAGGTTAGTAATAAGAATACCTTATTAAGTAGAAAGGATATAAACTAAAGGAAAATACCTAGGAACTACTTAAGCACTTAACTTATTATAGTTCTTTACTTTAATAGTTCTACTAGTAAAATCTACCTTAAGTATCGTAAAATCGCTTAATAAACTAATAGTATTTTAATTAATTATATTAAACCGACTTATAAACTAAACGTCGACCACCGCTTTAGATTCTTAGCGCTTAGCCTTATTAAGATTATTTAAGGAACGAAGGCCCTAATAGATTATCTTAGTACCCTTTATCTTTAGCTAGCGCTTTTAATAGTAAAGCCGCGCTAAATAAGCTAAGGCTTTATTTAGGTCGGCTTAAGCTTTTAATATTCGCTCCTTAGTAATTTCTTCTTCTTTATTTAATTAATCGGACTTTAGATTTATTTAGGATACTAGGAAATATATTAGCTATAAATAATAAGTAAGATAATAAGGTTACCTATAGGAGCTAATCGCTACGCTCGACGTATTATAGGAACGACCCCGCTATATATATTCGGTATACTTAGAAGATTTCTCTAGTATTTTATAACGGAAGCTATATAAAGAATAAAAAGAATATAGTATAATATTATAAGAATATACCCTTATATTCCTATTTTACTATTATAAAGAAATAATAAGTATAGGGAGGCTCTATAAAATAAGCTAGTAGAAAGAGGCTCTATAATATAGTCTAAGGGAATAACCCTTAAAAGATAAAAGACCTCTACTAGATATCTATAGCTTCCTTTAGGAAAGGCGGGTCGAGATAAGCCTATCCTAATAAATACGAATATGCATAAAATGCATAAGATAATTACGAGCAGAACGAATACCCTATTGCCTATTTTAGCCTAGCGGTTCCGAAGATATCCGCGATACGAGAATAGGTAGGGCATAGAATATTCTAGTTAAATCTACTACTTATACTAGAACCTATAGTCTTACGTTAACTATCACGCTATAATTAGACCACCTACTAAGTCTAGAAGACATATTATAGATAGAGCTTTTTAAGCACTATACAATATACTAGAAAGCTAACTAATTAGTCTACTAGTAAACGAGCAATAGTCTATATAAGACGAAGGATTTCCCTAGGAGTAGTAGATAGAAGAAGTAAGTTATTAAGTATCTTTTATAACGCTATTCTTTTAATATATTATTTAGCCCCTTATATACTTATTATAAATTTCGGACGAAATCCTACCCTATACTCCTTCGACCGCTCTTTCCGCTTACGGTATCGATTACCTAATCCTACGCTTATTACTTATACCTTTTAATAAATATCGAAACTAAGATAATTAATAGACTTAGCTAAATAAATACGCTTAAGGGTCTTATAAGAACGATCCTTCGATATACGACTAAATATACTATTAGTAGTATATCCTAAGGGATAAAAAGGATAAATAAGGAATATATATACGCGCGATAAGAGTATATTTATATATAGCGGCTAAGGTAGTAATAGGTCTTATAGATAAGACTAAAAGGAGGGGGGATATTATATTACGACTATAGTTAGCGGGCTATAAAAGAGTTAGCTACGTTTATATAGTAAGGCGGCTTAGAATAATAGTCGGGATAAGAAGTTACTTAAGCTTAGCTTACCTAGAGTATATATAAGCTAAGTAAGCCTTATATAAATAGATTACTACTTAAGAGTATAGCTTATAAGTAAGCTATAGTAAGCTATAAAGGGGATTATAGCTAGGACCGTAATCTTAAGATAGTCTTTATAGGTATATATAGCTACTTACTTTTACTCTTTTAAATAGATAGCTCTCTAGCTTTTAATATAATTATTATAATCTCTATTATAATCTTATCTTTAATTCTAATTACTTAATTACCTAGTTATAGTTTATAGTCTATAACCTTTAAATTATTACTAAAGTAATATCTTATTTATTACTTAAACTACGCTTTATTATATCTATTAATATAAACCCCTTAATAAGTTTATCCCTTAGGAATAACGCTAGTTATTATATAAAGGCGGCGGTAGTAGAAGTAGTAAGGGCGGCTAGAGCGGCGGCGATAGTGCCCTTAAGAGAGAGAGAGTTAGCGCTATAAAGAGTATAAGAAAGGGAGCTTATATACTTAGGTATAAGGGCAGCACGCTTAAGGAACTATAAGTTATAGTAGGCGGCGGCGGTAGTAGTTAAGGCGCGCTTAGCCTTATTTTAGTCTTTACCTAGCTTTATAGCGCTCTAAGCCGCGGTAGTATAAGTAAGGATAAGCGGCGTAACCTTATAGGTATAGCTAGCCTAAGCGTATAGGAAGTAGCTACTTTAAGGGCGGCCGGCTTAGTTAGCGTAAGGGAGGGACTATAAGGTATACTATATATAAGTAAAATCGCGGGTAGCGCCTTAAGCTATAGCGCGCTTATATTAATATAGGGAGTTAGTAACGCTTATAAGAATAAGGGTAGAAAGGCTTATAAAAGAGGGCGGCGAGGACCTATACTTATTATTATTATTATTATTATTATCGTTATCGCGGCGGCTAGTAGTAGAGAGTATAGCGGGGGCGGCGGCGGCGTAGGTAGTAGAGTTAATAGCCGAGAAGCTAGGTAGTAGGTAGCGTAGAGTAGTAGCGGGCGCGACTAAGGCGGCGGGGGTAGTAGGAGGGGTAGCGGGTAAGGTAAGGGCGTAGTTAATAAAGTCGTTAATCTTAGTAAAAAAGTAAGATAAGGTAAGGGAAAATATATTAAATTATTTAAATAACTAGTAAGGGTATAGGTTAGCTTATATATAAGCGGTAGTATATAGCTAAGCGCTAAGAGACTTATAGTTATAGTTATAGCTACTATTATTAATATTAATAATAATAGTATAGTTAAAAGGAAAGAGTAATAAGGGCGCGCTAGTAAGTTATTTACCTCTTAGCTATATACTAAGGTATAAGATTAACGTTATAAAAGACCGCCTATAAAGAAAGAGGTAAGGACCTTATATAAAAGTATTTACCTTTAGTATAGGTCTAGGTATTAGCTTAGACCTTAGCTAATAGCGTTATAGGGTAAGGTAAGCTATATATATAAATATATATTTAATAGTAGTAAGCGTAGTATATAGTTAGATCCTATATAGCTTATTATTATAATATAATAGAAGGCACCTATAGTATAACCTTTTACTTACCTTATAATATAACTTAAAGTCTTTTAAGCTAGTTTAATAAGTAAGATTATACCCTTATAAATATTAGCCTATTAAAGGGATAAGACCTTAGTACTTCCTATCCCCCCCTTAAGTATACTTAAAGACTTTATAAAAGCGCGGATTATTTAATTAGATATCCTTCTTAATTATAAAAAATTTAAATATTTATTTTTCCCTTTTAAAGTAAAGGTCGCTTATTATATAACTTTAATAAAGATAAAGAGGTATAAAGTAAAGAAATCTCTAAGACTTATATTAATAGCTTAAGACCCTTAAAGCTATATATAGAACTAATAATTAAAGAATTATATAGTTAATTACTTTATTAATCCTTAGCTATATACTATATATACTTTAAGTATATACTTTTATCCTTATTAAAACTAGTCTTTAAGGTATAAACTTATTATTTTATTTTATTTATATAGCGATAAGTAGCTTTATAAAGCTAAGAATACCTAAAAGATAATAGTACTATATAGAAAGAATAAAATCTAGGGATTTAATAATTAAAGTAGTAACTACCTTAATAGCTAGAGTTAAAAACTTAATAAAGTAATAAGCTTACTAAGAAATAAATAATTAAATAATACCTTTATTAATAGTAAAGGAAAAGTAATAAGCTAATACTAAAAAACCCTAAGCTCTTATTATTACCTTATAACCCTTAATACTAGTAACTTAGTTAAGAAACTACGATCTTTATATAATAATTTAAAAGATATAAATAATAATAATAGCGTAATCTAAACTATTCTAAAACCTTACTAAGACCTCTTACTTATATATATACTAATAATACTAATATAGGTATTAATAGGAGATACCTTAATAACCTTAACCTTAGCTTTCCTTTATATAATAGCTTATAGAAAACGCTTACCTCCTTTTAATAAATAAGAAAGTAAGTAATAAAATAGTTATAATAAGATATCCTTTAACTTTAAAAGCTTTAACTTTAAATTTTATAACCTTATAATCTATAAGTATATTATATTTAAAAACGCTAGCTATTAAGAAGGATTATTTAATCCTACTATTAATAATATTAAAAAAGTTAAGGTAAATATTAATAAGATTACTACCCTTATAGTATAGTAGTTATATACCTAAGAGGACTACTAGCTATAATACTAAAGTTAGTTTAAATCTAGCTAAGGGTACGATTAAAAAATTTAGTTAAACTAGTAAACTATACTAACTATTACGGGCTATGCCTATAGAGGGCTAAGGTTATACTATAGCGACTATACCGAAGTTAGGCCGAAGTAGACCTATATATAGGCAAAGCTCGACCTAAACTTAGGCTAAATAGCACCTAAGTATAGGTCGAGCTAAGGACTAAGGAAGATAGATAACTATCGCGACTAAGATAGAGTTTTCCTCCTTTCTCCTTAGCTTTAAATAAATAATTATTCGGCCCCGTACTACTATACTAAGTATACGCCGGCCCCTAATATATCTAAAGCTCCTTTTAAATAAAGCTATAAAGCCTAGAGAGAGATCGGACTAAAAGGATATAATACGGATATCCTAACGACCTAGAGGGGGGAGAATAGGCCTAAGGACGGTAAGGAGTAGTAATAGGAAGGCTAGACGCCTAGCTAACGATAAAGTAAGCGATACTCTCGCTATAAGTAAGAGAGGTAGAGATAAGGTATTAAGTAATATAGAGCTATCTATAGATATAGGAACTAATAAGCTAGATTAAGAGGATATACTAAAGGATAGATAAACCGATAAAGATAGGTATATAAGAGGGGGCTAAGGGCGGGATAAGTAGTTTAATACCGCCCTTAAAGGCGATAAGGGGGGCAGCGACGCCTACGACTAAGAGGGAGATGGTAGGGAAGAATAGCTATAGGAAGCCTCTCCTAAGCCTAGGAAAATTCGATAGATAACGACGGCACTATACCCTATAAGTATAATATATATAGGAAAAGTATAAGATTAATAAAGAATTCTTCTTAAGCTTAAGGGAAATCTTCTACCTTATTTATAACTACTTAAACGCTAGGCTATAATAAACGGTCGCTATATATTATAGAATAGGAGCGGAGAGGGGCTGCGATTAAAAAGAATTCTTAAAGTACCTCGACTTAATCTACCTCGACGTAGATATCTAGTTACGCGCGGCGGCGGCGATTTAGATAATAAAATAAAGGGAGAGTTAAACGTTTACGGCGTTCCTCTTAAAGTTTAAGTAGAGACTCTTTAAGGCTAAAGGCAGGTCCTAGCTATACGACGTTTAGATCGTCTTCCTAGAGGGGGCTCTAGGAATCTAGCTCTACGAGGCATTAGCTATAGTCGACCTCCCTATATTAAGCTTTACTACTTATATTAATTAAGTAGCGTAAATAGCGGCTAAGCTAAAGAGGGTCTAGTAAATAAGATAACCCCCCTTAAACTAAAGAAGACTAGTAGATATATACCCTTAAGAAAGGAAGGATAAAGATAGGGATACCTTAATAATTAGTATTAACGCCCTAAATAAATAAAAGGAGGGGTAGAGCTAGCTAGAGAATTAGACGTACTTTAACTATAGAGTTAGAGAATATATCGCGCTCTATTATAAGAAGAGGAGGTAGGAACCCTAGAGGGCGGGCGTAATAAAGAAAGAGAGGGGCGCTAAGGATAATAACGACTTAGAAAAAAGGGAACCCTAGTATAAAGTTAGGCGCTAAGGGTAAAAGAGAAATAGTAAGAAGCTTAGAAGTTAACGAGGGACTACCTTATACTAGGCCTAGTAACGCTAAGGGTAAGTATTAATAAGAAGAAGGGACTTAACGCGCTTATAGATACCGGCTATAATTACTATACTATAGTAAGCGAGAGGGTAGTAATAAAGCTATAAATACTTATCGCTAATAAAAAGAGAAGATAACTAAGGCTATTCTTAAAAGATACTCTAGCCCTATAGATAAAAGGAATTATAGTATTTAAGATAGATATTAATAGCTATATAAAGTAGACTTTCGTATATATAGTCCCTAGGCTAAGCTATAATATATTCCTAGGAAGGCTATAGATAAAAAAAAACTAGGTAATATATAATATAGTAAGGGATTAGATTCGGTATAGTAAGGCTAATATCTAGATAGGCTTATAGGGATCGGAAGTAGTAAAGAGGGTAGAATAGATCTAGGAGGTAAAGATCGTTAGCGCGGTAGTATTCGCGGCGGAATATTAAAGGGAGAGGGTAGTAAGGGACGATAAAGGAAAGCGGAGGATAGTTAATATCTAAGCGATTACGATAAAGGATATAAAGAGAGCGCTCTAGCTAAAGATAGTAGTAGACCTAGTAGACCACGTCCTAAAGTAGGCGCTAGATATATACCTAGACCTCTTTATATTAAAAAAGGCTTTAAAGATACCCTTATATAGGCTAAAGGTAGACTATAAGATTAACTTAATATTAGATAAAGATAGGGTAAAGCCCCCCCTATTATAAGGACCCCTTTATAATATATCGAGGGAGGAACTCTTAATACTAAGGAAGACCTTAAGCGAGCTAATAAAAGTAAACCTAATCCGCTTAAGTAGCTCCTTAGCTATAGCCTTAGTACTCTTTACTTAAAAGTTAAACGGTCGCTTATAATTTTACTATAACTATTAAGCCTTAAACGTAATTATAAAGAAAAATAAGTATACGCTACCCTTAATTATAGAGATACTATAGATACTCGCGAAGGTAAAGTAGTTTACGAAGCTCGACGTTATAGTAGCGTTTTATAAGATCTAGATAGTAGAGGCTATAAGTTTAAGATAGCCTTTCGGATAAGGTTTAGATTATTTAAGTAATAGGTATACTTATTTAGCTTAATAAAGACGCCGGCTACCTTTTAACGATATATTAATAAGGTACTAAGGGAGTACTTATATAAGTTTATTATAGTATATATAAACGATATTTTAATCTACTTATTAAGGTCTCTCTAAGATTACTAAGAGAAGGTAGTAAGGGTACTCTAAAAGCTATAAAAGGTAGGCCTAATACTAGACCTAAGGAAGTATAACTTTATAATAAAGGAGGTTAAGTACCTAGGCTTTATTATATAGGTAGGGGGTAAGGTTCGATATAACTTAGAGAAGATCTAGGTAATATAGATATAGTAGGTACCCTAGAATATAAGAGGAGTCTAGAGCTTCCTTAGCTTCGCGAACTACTACTAAGCCTTTATACTACTCTACGCGGAGGTATTAGTATACCTAGACGGCCTTTATAAAAAGGGTGCGATCTTTAAGTAAATAAATAAGCACTAAGTAACGTTTAAGTTTATCTAGAACGCTTTCTATAACGCCCTAATACTATAACTCTATAACCTAGAAAGAGAAATATACTTAAAGGCGGACTATTTTAGATACGCAATAAGGGGGGCGCTAATATAAGTAGGGCTAGACGGTATACGATACTTAGTAGGATTCTTCTTAAAAAGACTAAACCTAGTAGAGTATAACTACTTAATCTATAATAAGGAGATACTTATAATTATATAGTACTTAGACTTCTAAGGAGTAGAGCTCTAGAATATACTTACTTTTATAGTACTAACTAACTATAATAACCTAAGGTACTTTATAATAAAGAAGAAGTTAAACGAGAGATAGAGCTAATAAGTAATAAAGCTTATATCTTATAACTTTATACTAAAGTTCTAGCTAGGGAGGCTAGCGGCGGTGCTTAACGCGCTATCCCGCTATAAGTAAGATTAGCTAGCGGGCGAAATAAATAAAAAGGAGATAGGGCGGGTAGTCTAAATAATTCTAGAGACTATATACCTATAGGGCCGCTTAGTCCCCGCTAGGGGCTAATACGCCGACTTACTCTTAAGGTATATAAGCAAAAGCGGAATTTTAAGAAATCAAGGAATCACGTAAGACTACGTGATAGAGGGGAAGAAGGAGTATAAGGTAGGATTTTCAACGGAATTTATTAGTAGTATATTAGTGTGTAGAAGAGGTGTTAAAGTTAATGATTCTCTATCTATCTACCAGCGGACATGCTGTCTTATATAGACAATTGTAGCTGAACGGAAGAACCTTTCGGGACCAGATTTAGGCTGCCGTATAGCCCTAAGACTGGGGAGTTCCATGATATCTCGAGTGAATCTAGATGTGTCTTGGTTCCACTGATATTCGTGTTTAGAGGAGGTCGGTCGTGCCGGTGTTCTTAAGAGGTCTTAGCTAGCATTCTAAGCTAGCTCTGTTCCTTCGATTCCCGATTGTACGATAACCGGCAACCCGTTTAATGCATAATAACATGCAAAATAACGAGCAATTCTTGCTCTATAGGATGAGATTTTGTCTATAATTAATATACTACGTATTGGCTTATATAATCGGGAGAGTATATTATAGCTGCTTTATTTATAGTAGGAACACCGTTCCTTATAGCCTCCCTTAAAGAGTAGATTTATATACTCTTTACTAATTTATTTATAGTAGTATATATATAGGTAAAACCTAATATAGGAAAACCATTCTTATACCTTAATAGGATATATAAAAACTATTCTTTCTTAGGAAAAAAATATCCTTAGGTATATACTAATAGAAAACCTATAGTAGGAAAAGTCTATAGTTATAATAATTATTTATAGGATAACCTTATATAAGGTAAAACCTATTATTGCTAGGAAAATCTTAATAGATAAAAACCTAGTAAATATTTCTCTAGGAAACCTAAAAAGGAAAACCTAGTAGGGAAAGATATAGAAAGCATAAGAAATATCTAAAACCCTTTTAATTGCTTAGGAACCTATATTAAGGATAGACCGTCTCTAAATTTATAGAGTAATCTAGGTCTTAATTCCTTCGTAAAAATATTAGCTATATTATCTTCTAATTTAATATAAAAAACTCTAATTTCCCCTTCTCTTATACTAGTTCTAGTATAGTAATAGGCTAATCTTATATACTTAGACCTTTTATAAAATTCCGGATTTTCTGCTAATTTAATAGTAGCAGTGTTATCCGTTAAAATAGGAGGTATAGTATTAGGGATCTTAATAGATAGATCCTTAGTAATATTTTTAAAAAGCATATTTAAATAAACAGCTTCTTTATTTGCCTCCCTAAGGCCTATATACTCTGCTTCGCAGGTAGAAAGGGCAACGGCTTTCTACTTAGAGCAAGCCTAGCTTATTATATTATTATATATATAAAAACAGTAACCGGAAAAGGATTTTCCGTCCGTTAAATCCGACGCCTAGCTAGAGTCGCTAAAACCCTTTATATATAGATAGGTAAAAGGGATATTGCAATTATATTTAATCTTTAGGCTAGGGAATTTATTTAAATATTTCCAAATTATATTTAAAGCCTTAAAATGCGTTTGGTCGGGCTTAGCCGCGAATCTAGCGCAGGAAATTATAGAATATAAGATATCTAGCCTAGTAAATAAGGCTAAGTATAATAGAGATCCTATTTCTTTCTAAAATTGCAATATATCTTCCTTAGAAGGTAATTCCTTTGCTTTTATAAGCTTAAAGCCTACTATAGCGGGTAAATTCGAAGTTCCTAAACCTTCTTTATTAAATTCCTTTAATTTATTTAAGGTATAATTTTCTTAGGATATATATAGCTCTTTATTTTCTCGGTTTATTATAATATTTAGACCTAAGAAGTCTTTTATATCTCCTAAGATAGTAAAATCTAGGAATTTAGATAATTCTTTAAATAATCTTTCTTTTATTATAGATTTAGAGGGCCCTACTATAAGAAAGTCGTCGACGTAAATTGCTAAGGCTATACTATAGTCCTTATTTATAAATACTCCTTTATCTATTAAAAGAGGAAGAAATCCGAGATTATTTAGTATAATTTTTAAATGATTATACTAGAGCTTAGGACTTTGTTTTAGGCTATATAATGCTTTCTTTAGCTTTGCTTTAATTTAACCGGTTTTATATAGGTCTAGGAATTTAGTTAATTTAATTCCTTTAGCTCTATAAGCTGATCTATGTTTTAAATAATATTCTTTAAGAGCGTATTCTTCGTAGCCTATAGGAAGATCGATATATACTTCGCTATCTATATCGGTATATACGAAGGCATTTATTATATCTATTTACAAAGCTTCGAATTCGTAGATAATAGCTAAAATAAGTAGAATTCTAATAGATTTAGGTCTAGCCGTAGTCGAGAAGGTATCTAGGAAATCTAAGCTATAGATCTGCTTAAATCCCTATATTATAAAACGGGCTTTATATTTTATTATATTATTTGAACTATCCTTCTTAATAGTATAGACCTAGCGGCCTCCTATAGCCTCCCTATCCCTAGGGAGGTAGGAAAATTCCTAAGTTTTATATTTAATTAGCTAGATAATTTCCTTAATTATAGCATCTTTCTAAAATGCTATTTCAGGGCTATTTATTGCCTGTTTATAGGTCTTTAGAATTTTTAGATCCTAATTTTCTATACTAGCTAGAATTAACTCTATAAAATCGCAGTTTAGAAATAAATTAACGTTAGGGTATTCGATATAGTTAGAATCGAACCCTTCCGGCTTCTTAGGTAATTCTACTACTATTTTACTAGTAGTAGGAATAGGATCGTTATTTAGAGACTCTTCTTTTATAGAGGGCGAGGGACTTTTATCTCTAGGTTTACTAGTAGCTTCCTCTATAGGGATATAGCTTTCTAGCTTATCTTTATTCGGAATAGAATTAAAATCAAAGGTATTATTACTACTAGAGATTTCTAGATTTTTTATAAATTTATTTTCTAGTATAGTAATATCTCTAGAGATAGTAATCTTTCTCTTAGAAAATCCTAGATTTTATATGCATTTTCTAAATAGCCTACTATTATTCCCTTAAAAGCTTTATTATCTAGCTTATCTTTAGGGTCTTTATTCTTATAATATATAAGGCTTCCGAAGGTCTTAATTTTATTTAAGGTCTCGAAGGGTAGTATTATATTATCCCTCTTTTCTATAGGACTTTTAAATCCTATCGCAAAATGCGGTGATCTATTATATAAATAGGTAGCTATTAAAACAGCTTCTCCCTATAGATATTTAGGAAGCCTAGCAGTAAATAAAAGAGCTCGTACTTTTTCTAATATAGTACGATTTATTCTTTCTATTCTACTGTTAGATTCCGGCGTCTTAGGAGGACTAGAATTAAAGGTAATTCCTTCTTTTCGCAATAGAGCTTTATTTTATATATAAATTCTTTAGCATTATTAGAAAATGCTTCTCTAATCCTAGTATTTTTAGGGTTATTTTCTACCCTATTTTTAAATTCTAGGAACCTATCTAGAGCTTCTCCCTTTTTTCGAAGAAGGTATATTTCTAGATATCGGGTTCCTACGTCTAGGAAAGAAATATAATAGTAATATTTATTATAAGTAGGCACTTTAATTGGCCCCTAAATATCTAATACTATTTTTTCTAAATAAGAATAAGACTTATACGAAGGTTGTTTATTAACCTTATTCGTTGCTTTAGCTCTAATATATATTTCGCATTACCTTATTTTATTTTCCTCTAGAGGCATTTTTATATCCTTATTATATCTTTTAATATTTCTAAAATAGCCCTACTATTTATATGCCCTAAGCGTAAGTGCTAAGTATAAAAATCTATATCCTTTGCTTTTAAAGACGTAATAAGGATTGATTGGCTTTCTAATAAAGGTTCTATAGGAATATAATATAATTTATTTCTAAGAAATCCTTTAGTAAGGACCTTAGCCTTATTATCTAATAAAAGGACTTTATTTCCTCCTATTAAGGCATAGGTATTATTAAAATAAGATTAGGATAGTATATTTACCCTAATTCGGTATATAAAAGCAGTCTCAAGGATATACCTTTTTCTACTATACGGGAACTTAAATACTAAGTCCCCCTTTCCTTTTACTAATATAAAGGAAGCTTTTCCCTAGTAAACTTTAGACTTAATTTCTTTATAGCTAATAAGGAAATTCTTATTAGATACTATATGCTTAGTAGCTCCGGTATTATATATAAAATCAAAGATCCTTTTATTCTTATAACTAGGAAATCCTCCTTCTCTTGCCTTTAAGACTAATTCCTTTATTCTAGGAATCGAGGCTTCTAGAGGTCCTAAAAGAGAGTCTTTATTAGCTTCTACTATAGGGGTATTTATAGAGGTTAAAATTACCTCTAAATCCTTAGACGTTTGCATAGGGGTCGGAGCCCTAGAAAGGTCTATAAGGTCGATATCTAGGTCTATATTTTCTTACGAAGCTATATTTAAGACCTTATTACTATCTTCCGAATCGGACTCTAGCTCGGTAATTCGAGCCTTCCTTCTTTTATTAGTAGTAGAAATGCTACTAGAAGGGGATTTCTTCCTAGAGGAAGAAGAAGAAGAAGATTTTCTCTTCTTAGAAATTCGAGTCCTATCGTCCCTTTTTCCTTTATTTAATACCTAATAAGCGGGAGCCTTATTCGGGTGTAATTTATAGCAATTTACTATAAAATGCCCTGGTTTTTTACATTCCTTACAATAAGGAGTATCCGTAGAATTTCTACGGGATTTCCAAGGCTTCCTTTGTGTTAGGAAGGCTTTCTCCGAAGATTCATCTATATCCTCTATTCTTCTAGCTTCGTCTAAAAGACTAGCTGTCAGGGATTCGAGGGTAAACGCCGCAGAATCATGCCTAAGGCTCTGCGTAATATTTATAATATAGCTTCTAAATTCCTTATTAAGGCAATTAAGAATCCATGCTATAAGGACAACTTCTAGAATTTCTATATCATAGGATTTTAAATCCTCGTAGATTTCTTTTACCTTATAAAGGTATTTCTCTAAATTAGAGCCCGAGGGACTAAGATTAAAGAGCTGCTTTATAAGCAAATAATTCGACGAGAAATTCGACGGATTATATAGCTTTATAAGCTCATCCCAAGCAGCTTTAGCATTTATTAAATGCTTAATTTGCATTAAAGGGCCATCTTCGACTTAAAGAAAAATCTAGGATAAAGCTTCTGCAGTCTTTATATGATTTTCTTGCTCTAAGGTAGCGATAAGCTTTTCCTTAGTAAGGATAGCTCTCATCCTCGTAGTCTAAAGAGTATAATTTAAATTTCCCTTAAGTCTAGAGAATTCATATTCTTTCTATCCACCCATTTTATATAAATTCGGTATTATTTCGTTCGTAGGGATCGAGAAGTCTAGGCGGGAGTTTAAGAGCGTAGGAAGGTAAAAGAAGTTAGGGGGAATTTCGAAAGGAATTTTGATTGAATATTTCGACGAGGAATTTCAAAGGTATAAGTAGTTGATTTCCCGGCTTAAAAGGAGTAAGCCGGGCTTATAACCTCTTAAGGTATATAAGCAAAAGCGGAATTTTGGGAAATCAAGGAATCACGTAAGACTACGTGATAGAGGGGAAGAAGGAGTATAAGGTAGGATTTTCAACGGAATTTATTGGTAGTGTATTAGTGTGTGGAAGAGGTGTTGAAGTTAATGATTCTCTATCTATCTACCAGCGGACATACTGTCTTATATAGACAATTGTAGCTGAACGGAAGAACCTTTCGGGACCAGATTTAGGCTGCCGTATAGCCCTGAGACTGGGGAATTCCGTGATATCTCGAGTGAATCTGGAAGTGTCTTAGTTCCACTGATATTCGTGTTTAGAGGAGGTTGGTCGTGCCGGTGTTCTTAAGAGGTCTTAGCTAGCATTCTAAGCTAGCTCTGTTCCTTCGATTCCCGATTGTACGATAACCGGCAACCCGTTTAATGCATAATAACATGTAAAATGACGAGCAATTCTTGCTCTATAGGATGAGATTTTGTCTATAATTAATATACTACGTATTGGCTTATATAATCGGGAGAGTATATTATAGCTGCTTTATTTATAGTAGGAACACCGTTCCTTATACTTACTAAGACGCTTAACTTAAGATAGGGCGGTAGTAGCGGCGCTATAGGTAGGAAGAGGAGGGGTAGGCGCGGTAGGGTACGTTAGTAGAATAAGGGGGCCCGCTAGATAACCTAAGGAGGAGGCGAATAAGGGCGATAACTAACTAGAACTCGACCTAAACTTAGGCTAAAATATACCCTAGGAATAAGCTAACCCTATACTAGTATTTAACGACTAAGAGCTATAGGAGAAATAAATAAAAGCGCTAGGGAAAGATAAGGAATACTAAGCGGTATTCTAAGTAATATATAAAGGGGAGAGATCGCTAGCACCGAAATAGTAACTAAAGGTATAGCTAAGTAAATATATAATTAACGTTAAGAGACAGTTACGCTTTTAGGATAAGCTATAGGTACTAGGGAGGCTAAAGTATAGCGAAGGAGAGGGGGCTAAGGAATAAGATATACTTTAAGTATAGATAGCCTAGCGGACGCACGACTTAACGGCGGTAGGATACTTAGGGAGAGAGGGGACCCTAGCGATATTTCTCGTAAAGAGAGATATAAGAAGTATATAAAAAATATATAAAGGTAAAATTAAAAGTAAGGGGTCGGATAGGTAGGGCAGAGAGATTTAATTCTTACGGGGGTAGTAATTATAGTAGGGGAGTAATTATTATATTACCTTAATTATCCTTCTTTCCTCTATCTAATACCCCTCTTTATACCTATCTAGCATCTTAATTAATAAAGAAGATCTTACTTAAAGAAGCTACTAATATCCTTTCGACTACCGAGCTTTTTACTGGTTTTTTCCTTCCTTTCTAGCCGTTACCGGTATATCCGTCTTATCTCTCGCTACCTTTATAGGAAGCTATCGCTACTTCTACTTCCCCTCTTACCCTTACCCTCCTCTCTATACCTCCTTTTAGCTCCTTCCTTAAAACCTATTTTTTAGCTTCCTAGGTCCCTCGTACTAAGGGATATCTCCGAGAACTACGAAATTAAGCTACGCTTCGCGATATACCCCCTTAGCTATAGCCTGCCCTTATAGAAAGGGTAAAGCTAAATACCTAGGCCGGTAAGCGTATAGAGGAGGTCTTAGTTTATACTTATCCCCTACTCGAAAAATCCGGGTTTTAGCCCTAGGCTCTTTTAGACCTACTTTAGGAAAAGGGGCCTTAAGGAGGAAATTAAGTCTTATAAGAAAGGGGGGCTTCTCTAAGGACAAGTCCCTAAAAAGGGGGCCTTTAAGAAGAATAAGTCCTAATTAAGCTAGGGGCCCTCCTCTAGGATAAGTCCTAATTCCTCTCTTTAGCTATAGATATCTCCTTCCTCCTACGTACTATTAGCTCCTCTCGTAGACTCTTAAGGCGGGCTTCTAAGGATAGCTTCTCTCGAACGTCTTTTAGCCTAATTTACTATAAAAAGACAGCTAGCTTTTACTTCGGTAAGGGCTTCGTAAGACCGTCGGCTTTTATTAATACCGTTAGAACCTATTATACGGAAATAAGTCCCCTTTAGACCTCTTAGCGTAACTAATACTAGTAGATATCGATATACTATAGCCGGGTTAATAGCTTACTATTTTCCTCTATAAAAATTCGTATAGTCTATATATTATCGTATTCTATAGCTAATAGGGATAGAATTTATAGTTATAGAGATATTAGTAGCCGGCTAAGGAAAATCGCTTCTTTTAACGCTTCTAAAAGAGCTAGTAGCTCTGCCTCCGTACTAGAAGTCGTAACGGTAGCCTACTTCGAAGCTCTCTAAGTAATAGTTCCTCTAAAAAGGGATATAATATACCCCTATAAGCTCTTTCTATCTAATAAATTGTCCGTAAAGGACGAATCGCTTAAATAAAGGAAGATTTCGGCAGCTAATTTCCTTCCCTACCCTCCTAAGCGTAGACTATATAATCTCGTTAAATAGATATAAAGGATAGCTCTATCTACTACTTCTTAATGCCTAGGGCTAGGATTCTAGTTATACCTAGCTAGCCGGGAGACCGTAAAAGAGATATCCGGTCTAGTAAAAATAGCTAAAAAAAGCAGGGAGCCTACCTTCTATTAATATTAGTGTTTCTCTTGCTCCCTAGCTTAAAAGGACGGATTAGGTAAAAGCTCTTTATCTAATATAGGCGTAGAGGGAAGCTTCTTATTAAGGGAATTAGGGAGGAATTTATAAGCGACCTTATCGATATAGGCGTCCTAGGTAAGCTAGATAGTCTATTAGGACCTATTCCTAAGGATTCGTATCCCTAGGAACTACTTTAGCTCCCCTAGCCTAGTTATCTTATACCTTTATTATAGGCCTCGTATAGCCTCCCTAGTAGTAGCTTCTTCCTCTTTTAGGTAGGCCTAGATAATATCGTCGACGTAGAAGAAGACCGTGATTTTACCCTTCTATATTATATACGGTTCCTAAGGGACTTTCTTAAAGCCTAGGGCTTTAAGGGAACCTATTAAATACTATTGCTAAAGAAGGGGTAATCTTCGTAGTCCGTATAGAGCTTTCTTAAGCCGTAGAACCTTTCCTAGCTATTAGAAACTAAGAGGAAGTCGTATATAGATAACTTCTTCTTCCTCGAAAGGGCAGTTAACGAAGGCGTTAACTATATCTATCTAATCGAGCTCGAGGTCGAATTCTACTACTATAGCTATAAGGGTCTAAAAAGACATCCCTACTAAGGTAGTTACCTTAGTAGATAGATCCCCTTTTTCCTATTAATTCCTATAGATAACTAGCCGGGCCTTATACTTCTAAAGGAAGCCGTGTTTATTAGTCTTATAGATAAAGACCTACTTATAGCTAAGGACCTATTTTCCTCTTGCTTTTTCCTTAAGGACCTCTTCGAAAGACCTTATCTCTTCGTATAAGGCTAGGTAGTCTTTCTAGGCCTAGAAAAACTAGTCTCTAAAGGGGTGTCTTTCTAGCTGCTTCTAGTTTACTAGTAGGTCCGGGAGGTCTCTTTTATATACCTTCCTTGCTAATAGTAGCTTAAAAGGCCGGCCTGCTATAAACGCTCCGTAGGAACCGTCTTCTATTAGCGTTAGGTAGAAGTCGGAAAAACGATCGAAATAGGGGAGAGGTTAGTCTTCTTTAGTATACGTATCGGGCCCTATACCTTCCTTTGCTTCTCGAAGTAGGGACAAAAAGGCAGCCGGGTAATCCTTCGAGAGAGGTGCCTTTCCTACCCCCTTAGGGGTTAAGATAGGAAGACTAACTAAAAAAGCTACTTTTAGATCTTCTTCTTATTCCGTAAGAGGAGGCGTAGGGAGGTAGGCGTATTCTAGCTCTATTGCTTTCCTATAGTCTCCTTCTTCGTCTCGATTATCTAATCTAGTAGCTTCCTCTTCTTCGAAGTTAGCGTTATCCTTAACTACTTCGACGTTAGTTTCTTCTTCCGTTTCCTCGTCTATAACTTCTTCTTAAGACTATTAGGAAGGGGGGATTTAGATCTTTTAAATTAGCTAACGTTAAGAGAGTAAGAGGGGCTATTAATCCCTCTTTCTATCGAAAAAGCTAGATTCGTCGAAAATCATATCCTAGTTAAAATAACCTTCTATAGAAGAGGAATCTAGATCTAAAAGATATTCGTAGAATTATAACTAACGAGGTAACTAATAAAGGCTCTTAGATTAAGCTTTCTTTTTTTCTTCCTTTTTAGCTATATATCGGTAGTTATTACGTATGCCTTATAGCTATAGGCATAAAGGTAGGCTAGCGAGGCCCTCTTCTTCGTAAAGAGCTTAAGGGGGGATTTCTAATCTATTCCTTAGTTTAGTTCCCTAGGGTCCTTAGGGTCCCTAGGGGTCCGGTTCCGAAGGTAATAGGCGGTCTTAACGACTTCCCTTTAAAGGTCGTATAGAAGCTTTATAGTAAGTCTTATCGTACGGGCCCTTTCTATTATAGCACCCCTTAATCTTTCTGCCCCTCCGTTCTAGGCCTAGGTATTTAGTGCTAACGGGAGGGGTAGAATGCCCCTTTTTTATAGCTAATTTAAGATATCTTTTATAAATAGCTCTCTATTAGACCGTATCTTCTTTACCTCGTAGCTAAAGTAGGATTTTATCTAGTTAACAAAGTCCTAGAGGGCAGACTAGTTATACTTACTTAGGTAGGTCCGTAAGAAATAGGGGAAAACTATCCCTAAAAAGGCGTCTATAAAAAACATTACCTTAACGAAGCTTTCCTAATCCCTAGAGACGTCGGTCTAGTCGACCTAAATTTCCTTATATAGCTAGTCCGGCTATAAAGGCGTTCGTCTAGAAATTCGTCTCCTAGTCTTTCCTTAGCTATAGTATTCGCATTCGACGGTCTTTAGGCCCCTTATTCGTACGCCCTATTATTGTCCTAGCTTATATAAAGCTAGGGGGCCCGGGTAAATAAGTCGTGCGTGCTAAAGAAGACCGTCTCCTTAGGCTGCCGGAAGAGGGTCCTTTAAACCTACCCTCCTTCGAGCAGGGAAAGCTAACTTCTCGAGAGATTCCTTCCTAAGGATAGGTCGGAATTCGAGAATAAATTAACCGAATTTCTCCTCGATAAGCCTAATAGTCTGATTCTTCTAGACTAGCCTCGTAGGCTTAGACGTTATATCCTAGAAGATTCCTTCCTCTTAAAGAAGGCAAAAGGAAATTAGGCTTATTAAAAATCGAGGGCAAAAAGCTACCCTTTTTCGTCGAAGAATTTATATAGTCCCGTTAGGTAATTTTATTATAAAATTCACCCTTCTATACCCCTCTATCCGTACGGTTAATTCCCCGGTAATAAGGTATTCCCTCTATGCCTTCTTAAAGGACCGGAATCGTAAGAGTATATTATAGATATTAAGGGAAGCACCGGAGTCGAGGATAGCTAACTTTTATAGGGGATAATCGGTGGGCTCTAATAGGTAGTCTTACTAATCCGCGGGGAAGATAAATACCGGATTTACTATACTAACGATTTTTCCTTGAATTTACGGCTCGAATAGGGGTAGCGGCGTTAGTTGCTATTTCTTAGCAACCTAAATCTCGTATATCTTCTTCTATAACGAGGGGTCCTCCTTAAGAGACTATTATATCGTTTCTTATAGCCTCTTTAAAGGGTTAAATCCTTTAGGTCGGTTTTCCTTAAAGACCTATTAGTATTATAATAATCGATAACCTAGGGATTTATATACTAGGCAGCCGTTTCGTTGTCTAGTCTTTTATTTCTTTAAGGAATCCTTGTCCCGATCTAGAAGGTCTACTTAAAAACCTCCCCTTTTTACCCCTTATTGCTAATTTTAATAAAGAGGTTCGATTTCGACTAGTTCCTTAATTTTTCGACTAACGGACTAAAAGGTCTATTAAGGGACTAGTCGGGCCGGTCTAACTAACGGGACCGGGGCCGGGCTCGGAGCAAGATATAAAGCCGGGGCCGGGACCGGGGCAGCCGTTAAAGACAGTGTTAAGGCTCTCGAGGGAGGTAGAGCTAGAAGGGCAACAGCCGTAGTAGCAGCAGCGGGAACCGCAGTAATAGGGGCTGCAGCAGCTATAGGGGCAGCAGGTCGAGCCGTCTAGGTCGAGTGCTAGCTATAAAGGAATAAGACTACTTACTATTATACTCTAGTAGCCTCTTCGTCTAGTTCCTAGCTAGCTTCTCGAAAGATAGTCGAGTAACCGTTACTAATAGGCTTTATTAGCAGAGATATATCCCGTAGCTACTAGCCTAAAAGAGCTTCTATAAGGAAGTATTAGTTAGCTTCCTCGAGGATTTCTTCCTACTTAGCTAGCTATAAAGAAGCTAGTAGGTTCTTAGTAGAAAAGGCTCCTAGATATACTATATAGGTCTTCTTAATATAGTTAGTTATATAGCCCCTCGAGGGAGCTATTAAGGTCTCGAGCTTTAAAAGCTACTGCCTAGGAGTCTCTTCCTCTCGAAGAGATATTAGCTTTACGGCACTAACGTATTCCGTTATTACTATACGAGTAGCAGTTAGTAGCTTCGTCTCGTAAAGGTATTCCTTTCGGTAACTCTCGTAGTCGCCTAAGGTAGCAGAAAAAGCTCTCTACTATATAGAGGTTAGCTCGGAGAAGAGGGATGCTCCCTCTATAAATTCCGTTGCCCTAAGACGAAGAGGGGGCTTAAGAGGGTCCTACTTATTAGAGAAGACTAAATTATAGATAGTTCTATCTATACGAGCCTATAGCTCCTTTACCTACTTATCCTAATCTTAGGGCTCTATAAGAATCGTCCTACGGACTATAGGGACGGTAGAGGAGTCGGTTTTCGTTATTATTATAGGGAAGGGTAGAAAAGTTAGGTAAAAATCGGCTTTTTTTAGTAAGAGGGGTAAAAGGAAGCTACGAGGGATATAAGAAAGGTGCCTTTTATAGCAGCCGAAAGGTATAAGAATTCTATTCCTCCCGGGCTTATAACTCTCGTAAAGAGAGATATAAGAAGTATATAAAAAATATATAAAGGTAAAATTAGAAGTAAGGGGTCGGATAGGTAGGGCAGAGAGATTTAATTCTTATAGGGGCAGCAATTATAGTAGGGGAGTAATTATTATATTGCCTTAATTATCCTTCTTTCCTCTATCTAATGCCCTTCTTTATACCTATCTAGTATCTTAATTAATAAAGAAGATCCTACTTAAAGAAGCTATTAATATCCTTTCGACTACCGAGCTTTTTGCTGGTTTTTTCCCTCCTTTCTAGCCGTTGCCGGTATATCCGTCTTATCTCTCGCTACCTCTATAGGAAGCTATCGCTACTTCTACTTCCCCTCTTACCCCTACCCTCCTCTCTATACCTCCTTTTAGCTCCTTCCTTAAAACCTATTTTTTAGCTTCCTAGGTCCCTCGTGCTAAGGGATATCTCCGAGAACTATAAAATTAGGCTACGCTTCGCGATAATATTAGCCCGAGAATTCTTTTAGCTTAGCTAGTTAGCGATAGTAAAGCGGCTTATTACTAACTACGGACTATATAGGAAGGGGTATATATAAAGGTAACTCTAAAAGGGACTCTTAAAGCCCTTACTACTACTATCTTAACCGTTTATATACTTATTAATAGACTTTATAGTCGAACTACCGCTAACTAAGATAAAAGGCGTAAAGTACCTTTAGGTAATTATAGACTAGCTAATAAAAGTAGTAACGCTTAAAGTAATACTAACGATAAAGGTAGCGGTATATATAACGAGGTTCCTATAAGCTTACTTTTACTTTTATAGGATACTAAGGTAGATTATATTAAATAGAGGGATAAACTAAATAGGAAGCTTTTAGAAGGAGTTCTATAAATAAATAAGAGTATAAACGAAGTTAAGTTTAGTATACTACTTATAAATAAATAGGTTAACCGAGCGCGCGAACTAAGAAGTATAAGCGTACCTTTAAGCGTATATCTACTATATCTAAGACGACTAAGGAGCGTAGCTACTATGCGTATAAGCTATACTAAATAACTATATAGCGTCGATAATAGGTATAAGCCCGTTCTTCGCGATATATAGATATAATATTAAGCTAGTCTAAATAGCGAGGGCGGAGGGGCTAATAGCGCTAGAAGTAAGGGGGGTAAGGGATCTCGCTTAAAGGATAAGAGAGGTAACTAACTTCCTATAAACCGCTATTATCGTAGTATAAGTAAGATAAGAGGAAATAGCGAATTAAAAAAGAGCCCTTATAAAGAGGTTCGAAGTAAGCGATAAGGTATAGGTAGATATAGCTAAATATATAACTAACCGGTTTAATAGTAGCTACGGTATATACCTAAAAACACACCTACGCTAACGGCAATAGTAGCAGCTAGATACTAAAGGACGAGGGGGTCTAAGGGGGAAAAGGAAAAGAGAAAGTACTAGGCAGGGTAAGGCAAAAGTAAAGAAGGCTAAAAAGGTATATTAGTAAAAGAGGATATAGAAGAAGATAATAATATAAAGGTAATGTCTACTAGCTAAGGAGGAAAAGAGACCTCTTTTATAGACCGAATTTTCCCTCCTTCTTTCCTAGACGAATAGGGGCTAAGGGATCATCTAATTAAAAAGAGGGCTAGCTAGAGACTCTACTAAGGATCCTACTAAGGACCCTGCTAAAGACCCTACTAAAGACTCTACTATACGGGCTATATTCCTTAGGGTATAAATGCCCCCGTTAAACCGGCTATATAGGAAGCTTAACTAGCTATACTAAAAGTATACTATAATAAAGGTAGTAAGCCTATATATAATTAAGCTCGATATACTAAGGAGGGTATATAAGAGGCTCTATATAGAATTTCTCTACTAAGCGGTAGAGAACCTATTACCTAGATAGGTAGTCGACGACTACTAACTACTACCGGTAATCGGGGAGGATAACGAGCCTAAGTATATCGTTAAAGAGATCTAGTAAGCGTAGTAGAAGTAAAAGGGGAGGGGTAGATAGCGATAAGTACTTATAAAATAATAAGGGTATATAAACCTATTATAGTACCTACTAGACGACTTCTAGGAGATAGAAGCCTTAGAGGGATTTAAGAGATAGTAGGGAAACGTAAGGGAGAACGATAGAGGAGGGGCGAGAGAAAGGGACTAAGAGGAGGGTAGAAGATAAGGAAGGGGAAATAAAGGATAGAAGGAGGAGAAAGAGAAGGAGGTAAGAGTTAAGGGACGCTCGCTAAGAAATAAGGAAAAGATAAAGAAAAACTATAGTACTAAAGGGAAATAATAGAAGATAGATAAGGGATAGATATAAGATAGATAGCGATAGAGGATAGATAAGGATAAGGATAAGGGTAAGATATAATAAGATAAGATATAGATATAGTAAGATATACTAAGGATACCGACTTAATTTTAACCGACTATAGACGCCCTTTAACTACTACTTAATTACTTTAAGATATTAAGGTATATCTAAGCCTAGCGCGTAGATATAGCGGCATAGGTAAGCTTAGTATACTAGAATAATAGTTAAAGATAAATAGTAGGATAAGGTTAAAAGGGGAATAAAGTATATATATAAGGGTCGCTTTAGTAGTTATCGAATATCTTTTAAGATATATAGTCTTAGAAGGCGTTAGTAGTAACGATTATATCCTTAGTATACTACTATTATATTAGCGTCCTATTAAATAAAGTTAAGGGAAAGTAATAAATAAAAAGGTAGTATAATCTAGTATAGGTATAAGCGAAGTAGTTATAAGTATATAGTAACGCTTAATTTTAATAGGTACTATACTACGTCTTAATATTTAGCGATATTATTCGGCCTATATAAGCGAGATAGGGTAGCCGCTATATAGTAGTATTATAGGTCGCGCTACGCTTACTAGGAAACGTAGGCGGACATATCGACTAGCGTAAGGGCGGTAGAGTATAGTCGCCTAGCGTACTAAGAGGCGGGGTGCCGCTACGTAGAGTAGAAAAGCTAGCGGGCGTATAAGGGCCTATAGTAGTTATAATATAGCGTAGCGCGGTAATAAAAGTTAGGTAAAGTAAGGGCGCGCGCGCGGAGGGAGTAAAGCTTAAAGGAGGAAAAAGAAAGGAAGAGAGAGAGGGAAAAAAAAAGGGGTATTTATACGCGGCGGGGTATACGTATAGTTAGTAAGGTATAGGGGTATATACGCGGAAGAGGGAGGAATAGGGCGGAATAAGTATATAAAAGGGCGGTATATAGAGGGATAGGGCGAGTATAAGGTAGAGGGAAGCGACTACGCGCGCTAAGGAAAAAAGGGAGGGCGATAATAAAAAGGTAGTAAAAAAGGAATAAGAGTACTACCGATAAGAGGGGGAGAGTAAGGGTAGTATTACGGGCTACGCCTATAAAGGGCTAAGGTTATATTATAGTAACCGTACTAAAGTTAGGCTAAAGTAGACCTATATATAGGTAGAGCTTAACCTAAACTTAGGCTAAATAATACTTAAGTATAGGTCGAGCTAGGGACTAAGGAAGATAGATAACTATTATAACTAAGATAAAGTTTTCCTCCTTTCTCTTTAGCTTTAAATAAATAATTATTTAGCCCCGTACTACTATACTAAGTATATGCTAGCCCTTAATACTAACCTACTTATTAATTAGCTAATTAGCGCTTTTAAAAGCGCTTATAAATATACTATTAGTCTAGCCCTATTAAAAGTAAGCTAGCTTAGACCTCGCTTACTTAAACCTAGTAATAAATTTATTAGGACCTTCTCTTAACCTTAGTCTAAGCCCCTTAACTAGGAAAATAAAAACCTAGGGCTAATACTAATAACTTAATAAGTATAGCGTAAAGCTAGTATAATAACTTAACTACTAGCCTAGCTAAAGGCCGGTATTAATAAATAGCTTACTAAGCCTTATAGTAGAAAAATAAAGTAGAGCTAAGAAAGATATTATTATAAGATAAGGTTAAAGATAATTATATAATTAACTAAAAAACGCTTATACTATTAATTAATACTATATACCTTATATATATAAAGGAGTTACTTTTTAAGGTTACTTTATAATAAAGCTAATATAATTCTAACTAACTAAACGATACCTAAGATAGCTAGTATAAGTTTCCTATATATTATAACCGTAACCTTATAAAAGGGCTAACTAGCTATAAAAAAAGAGAGGGTTTTCTTTTAAGTACTTTAGTTTTTCCCTCTTATTTAACGCCGAAGTTCTAGATATATTTAATTAAGTTACTAGTATAATTTTAATAATAGTAATACTTATAAAGGAAAAAGATAAAAAGTTAAAGAGAATATAAAGGAAATTAAGATAATAAAAATAGTAAAAACTAGCTTAAAGATTATTCCTATATACTATAGATATAAAGTAGATCTAAATAAAAAGTTTAATAGACTTATAGAAAAAGTTATTAAAGAAATTATATATAAAAAAATCTTAATCCTTTTAAACTACTTAATTAACTTTATTTCCTAACTAAGTAAGGGGTTAGATAGGTAAAGTAAAGATATTTAAATCTTATAAGGGTAGTAATTATAGTAAGGGAGTAATTATTATATTGCCTTAATTATCCTTCTTTCCTTTATTTAACGCCCTTCTTTATACCTATTTAGTATCTTAATTAATAAAGAAGATCCTACTTAAAAAAGCTATTAATATCCTTTTAACTACTAAGCTTTTTACTAGTTTTTTCCCCTTTATTCTAGCCGTTACTAGTATATCCGTCTTATCTCTCGCTACCTCTATAAGAAGCTATCGCTACTTCTACTTCCCCTCTTACCCTTACCTTCCTCTCTATACCTCCTTTTAGCTCCTTTTTTAAAACCGGTTTTTTAGCTTCCTTAGTCCCTCGTACTAAGGGATATCTCTAAGAACTACGAAATTAAGCTACGCTTCGCGATAAGGAAAGGATCTTATATATTAAGAAGTAGTCGCTAAACTTATCTATATTTAGCGGTTAGTTTATATCTCTTATTATAATAGTATTTATACGCATAGCGGAATTAATTAAGCATAGCCCTTTATCTTTCTTTACTATAAGGAAAAAAGGGTTCTTATTAGGCCTATACCCTTTTTTAAGGACTCTTATTTCTAGTTTAATTTTAAGGATATCGATAACTTTCTACTCTATTACTTTTATAATTAGAATTAAGGCTACTTACTATACCTTATATTCTATTATCCTAATAACTTATAAGAGGGCTATAGCTAGGTCGACTTTACCTCTTTCTATAAAGTCCTAGGATAATACTACTTCCTTATTAAATAGAATACTATTAAAGATCCGGATTTCTACCTTTATAAGAAAGCCCTTAAATTATTCGTAAATTACTTTAAGTCTCTTTTATATTAGCCGCTTTCCTTTTTATATACTTAAGAATTTTCCTATTAAGTGTTCTAGGTAGGGTCTAAGCTATATCTTATCTTTAATAGTATTCTATTTAGTCTTCTTTTAGTTAAGGTCCCCTTTTAGCGTCGAGCTATTTAATAAAGTATCGTTAATAAGGTTAATCTTATTTACTTTTCTTTTAAAGAGAGTATTAACTCTTAGATTATATAATCTAATAGGTCGTTTCCTCCCTATCTTAGCTTTAACCTTTTAGATCTTTCTAAACTTCTTTCTAGCTCTAATAATATTTTTCTTAAATTCTCTTATAGCTACTATAACTATAACTTTAATAATCTCTTTTACTATTTTAGATTTAATAGCTAGAATCGCCTTATCTCCTTCGTCTATAATTAATTGCTATTATACTAGTACTATTAAAGGCTCGTTTACGCTAGTATAGGCTAGGTTAAGGACTTAGTTAGCGCCCTATTTATAACTAAGGATCTTACCTCCTAGTAAGAGAATCTCGGCTATTAGGGTATCCGAAAAGGGGTTTCTCTATAATTATTAGGTAGCTCCTAAGTTATCTTCTTTAACTTCTATTCTTAAATCCTAAAAGAAATTTCTTAGGAGCTAGGTAGCTATTTATTATATAGTCTCCTTAAGCGTTAGTCTTTTATATATATCTTTATTAACTATTAAGGTTATAGTCTAAAAGGATTTTACTATATCGACCTTATTTAAAAGGTCTTATTTAATAGCTCCTACCGCTAAGGTAACTACTTAGATAGTACTAATATAATATTTAACTTATATATTGCCGTTCCTTTAAGAAATAATTAAATAATATACGCGCGGCTCTAATAAATAGTATGCCTAGGATAAAAGGGACTAAGACTTTATCTAGCGTAATATAAAGATAGATTAGTATTTAGGCTATACTTAGATAGATATTAGTTTCTACCTCCCTAACTATATCTATAAGGAACCTAGTATACGCTATTATTAATACTCTTATTAGTAGGATTTTAAGCCTATATATATATATATATCTTTTAGTAATAAGGTTTCCTTTAAACCTAGTATTAATTAAGGCGCTTAGAACTTTAGCTTTCTAGCTACTAAGCTATACTTAAATATAGGGTAGGTCTTATATATACTTAGGCGAGTAGAAAGGTATAACGACCGTGTTTATATATATTATAGGAATCGCTATAAGGTCCTTTAAAGTTATCTCTTAGTATCTTATTAAGAGTACTACTTCCTATATAATAAATTTATATTTCCTTAGTCTTATTACTTTTAGAGTTTACTAATTAAATAGTCCTTAGGCTAGTTATATTATACTAATTATATTAGTTATAAACCTAACTTTCTTTAATACTTATTAGACTTTAAGGTACTTATAATCTAATTCTTTATAAGTAAGGTAAGTAAGCTTAATTAGTTTAACTTAGTATTCTTTATCTTATTCTTTAACTTATATTAAAGCTACTATAAGTTTTCCTTATAGATATTTAAGGAGAAGTAAACTACTTTCTATATTATCTTTAGCTACTTTTATTACTATTATTATAGTTCTATAAGGTCTTATATTACTTTCTACCTTCTTTAAGGTCTAGAATTTAGTGTTTTTTATACCTTAGGCTATATTTATATATCTTATACTAAGTCTCTTGCCTAGTTAAGGAATAAAGTTAATTAAGTAATTTAAAGGGATTAGGATTCTTTTATATATAATTTCTCTAACGATTTTATCTATAAGTCTATTAAACTTCTTATTTAGATCTACTCTATATCTATAATATATAGGAATAATCTTTAAGCTAGTTTTTACTATTCTTATTATCTCGATTTCCTTTACGTTCTCTTTAACTCTTTATCTTTTTCCCTTATAAGTATTAATCCTTATTATAGTTATATAGATTATCTAATTATATATATTGCTTTATTATATATTATCTATAATTATAATAACTAATATCCTTCTTACTTCTTTTCTTATATCGCTTACTTTTAGATTCCTTAGCCTCTATTTATATAGGCTTCTATATCTTTAGAACTAGTCTAAGAAACTAAACTCTCTTTTACTAATAGCTTAATTTAAGTAAGATAGTATAACTATAGCTATAGGAATATACCTTTATATTCCTATTTTACTATTATAAAGAAATAATAGGTATAGGGAGGCTCTATAAAATAAGCTAGTAGAAAGAGGCTCTATAATATAGACTAAGGGAATAACCCTTAAAAGATAAAAGACCTCTACTAGATATCTATAGCTTCTTTTAGGAAAAGCGGGTTAAGATAAGCCTATCCTAATAAATAAGAATATATATAAAATATATAAGTTAATTATAAGTAAAACGGATACCCTATTGCCTATTTTAGCCCTATAGTTCTAAAGATATCCGCGATATAAGAATAAGTAGGGCATAGAATATTCTAGTTAAATCTACTACTTATACTAGAACCTATAGTCTTACGTTAACTATTACGCTATAATTAAACTACCTACTAAGTCTAGAAGATATACTAAAGATAGAGCTTATTAAGCACTATAGAATATACTAGAAAGCTAACTAATTAGTCTACTAATAAGCGAGTAATAGTCTATAAAAGATAAAGGATTTCTCTAGGAGTAGTAAATAGAAAAAGTAAGTACGTAAGTATTTTTATAACGCTATTCTTTTTATATATTATTTAGTACTTTATATACTCGTTATAAATTCTAGACGAAATCCTACCTTATACTCCGTCGACCGTTCTTTCCGCTTATATTATTAATTACCTAATCCTACGCTTATTACGTATACCTCTTAATAATAGCTTTAACCTATTTTATAAGTAGTAATATAAAAGGGTCTAGCTATATATCTACCTAGTATATAATAAGCCTTTAAATATATATACCTATTTAAAAGAACCTATTAGTAAGTACTAAAGGAATTACGCTTCTATTATCTTTTCTTTTAAGGTAAAGAGTCCTATTTACTACTTTATATATTATAAATCTAATCTTATAGTCCTAAGAGTATACCTTATACTTATTAGGGTAGTATCCTTATTTATTATAATAGAAGTATCTCTTAGGCCGGTTAAAAGTATTAACCTAAAACTATATATATATATTAATTAGATAGGTAGTAAAGTCCGATAGTATTTACGCTACCTCCTTATCTATAACTTAAAGAGTAGCCTTTACTATTAATATATCTTTATTCCTTATTAAGCTAGTTAAATATCTACTCTTACTAGCGAGTAAGGTTAATCTTTATATCTTTAAAGGCTTTTATTAGGTCTAAGATCTCCTTTATAGGCTATCTAGGTTTCTTATTTATTTTCTTTAACTCTTTAAGAAGTTTTTCTTCGCCCTTATTAAATTCGGCTTCTTTTATTACTTTATTAATTTCCTTAAAGAGCTAATCTTTCTTTAGGTTCTTAAGCTTTTAATTATAGACTTTAAATACTATATCTTATCGCTTAATATCTTAGTAAGGTACTAAGTAGTTATTAATTATATAGATAAGGCTTTTATATAGGAGTTTTAAGATAACTTTAAATATCTTTTTATTTCTCTCTATAACGTTAATAATAAGTTCCTTTAGTATTATATAGTAGATAAAGTATAACTAAACTATAGATTCTTCCTAGCTATTAAGTTATACCTTACGCTATAAGTATAAGTAGAGACTAAGCTATTTTATAACTTTTATAATAGTCTTAAGCTTTTTAGTATTATAATAGTTTAAGCGGTCGTTAGTAGTTTTTAATTATTTAATATTATATATATAATAGTATTAAAGGAGTCTCTTCTTTACTTCTTTCTAAGTAAGTCTATCTATAAGAATTTTAATAGTAAGGGCTTATATAAAGGAGATATAGAATTTAAGCTAGTCTATTTTATCTTTATTATAGATATAGTTAACGTATATCTCTTCTTTAAACTTCTTAAGGAATTTAATTATATTTTTACCGTTAAATTTACTAATAGGTAGGAGTTATAGTTAATAGAGTCTTCTTATAAGGTTATCTTAGCTTTTAGTAAGTATATCTTTAAGTCTATTTATAATCTTATTAATATCTACCTTAAATATTTTAGTATTACTAGTTATAAGATTAAATAATCCTTTTTAATAGCTAGCGTTTCTAGATATAGTATACCTATAGATTATAAGGTTATAAAATTTAAAGTTAGAGCTTTTATAGTTAAAGGATATCTTATTATAACTATCTTATTACTTACTTTCTTATCTATTAAAAGGAGGTAGGCGTTCTCTATAAGCTACCGCGTAAAGGAGAGCTAAGGTTAAGGTTATTAGGGTATCTCCTATTAATACTTATATTAGTATTATTAGTGCGTATATAAGTAAGAGGTCTTAGTAGGGTTTTAAAACGGTTTAGATTATACTATTATTATTATTTATATCTTTTAAAGTATTATATAAGGATTATAGTTTCTTAACTAAGTCGCTAGTATTAAAGGTTATAAGGCTAATAATAAGAGCTTAGGGTTTTTTAGTATTAGCTTATTACTTTTCCTTTATTACTAGTAAAGGTATTATCTAATTATTTATTTCTTAGTAAGCCTATTACCTTATTAGGTCCTTAACTCTAGCTATTAAGGTAGTTACTACCTTAATTATTAAATCCCTAGATTTTAATTTTTCTAAATAGTACTATCGTCCTCTAGGTATTCTCGGCTTTATAAAGCTACTTATTACTATATAAATAAAACAGAATAATAAGTTTACGCCCTAGAGACTAGTTTTAATAGGGACGAGGGTATATACCTAAAGCACGCATAGTATACGGCTAAGGATTAATAAAGTAATTAACTACGTAATTATCTAATTATAGGTCTTATATATAGCTCTAAGGGTCTTAGGTTATTAATATAAGTCTTAGAGATTTCTTTACTTTCTACCTCTTTATCTTTACTAGAGTCGCGTAACTAATAGCCTTTACTTTAAAAGAGAAAAATAAATATTTAAATTAACTATTATTAAGGAAGATATCTAATTAAATAATCTATGCTTTTATAAAGCCTTTAAGTATACTTAAGGGGGGGGTAGATAGGAAGCGCTAAGGGTCTAATCCCTTTAACGGGCTAATATCTATAAAGGTACGATCTTACTTATTAAACTACCTTACTTTAGTTTAGTCTAAACTAAGGTAACTATATCCCTAGCCTAAGCCTTTTATATATATATAGCGTATATCTCCCCTCCCTATAAAATAAGCTATAAGGCGCTGCTCTAAGGGGTAGGGCCCTACCTCTTAGTATAGCTTTTACTTCCTATAGTACTATTAAGTTATAGCTAGCTTAGTAGTAAAGCGCTAGCTATACTAGCTTATATCTCTTTTATATATTCTAGAATAATACTTTTAGTTATTTATAAGTAAGGTTAAGGTAAAAGGGTTTATTTATATAAAGAGGGAGACTAATAGAAACCTTCGAAGAGAAGGCCTAGATATTAGCCGCTAAGTTCTTCCTATTAAAGGCCGGCACGACCTAAGGGCTACCCCGGCCTATAGCCGAGGCGACCCTTACGGTCGACTAATAGATCCGGCTAGCTAACGTCGCCGCGGCGCTAGGTAAGCTAGTAAGCTAGAAAGCGGCGGGTCTAGACGGCGTCCCCTTAAGGTTTATTAAGAAGTATAGACCGGCCCTAGTCTAGCGACTAGCTACGATCTTTAACGCCTATACCTAACTCTTATATTTCCTAGGCCGGTTCTATAGCGCGAACGTAGTAGTAATCTAAAAGCTAGGTAAGAGGCCGGAAGCTTACTATATAGTAGGGGGATAGAGACTAATTTCCCTCCTACCTATAGTAGGGAAAGTACTTAAGTAGATTCTAGCCTAGAGGATCATAGGAGTAGCGGAGGTAAATAGTATCCTACTAAATAAATAAATAAGGAATAAGAGGGAACGCTCTATAGAGGCGGCGATCCTACTAGTAACTAAACTAATATACGCGACCTAGGCCTAAAGGGGCATCGTATCGTTCCTATATCTAGATATTAAGGGCGTATTCGATATAGTTAACTATAATAAGATTATAAGGGAACTAAAGCTTAGGGGATACCTTAGATAGCTTACGAGCTTAGCATAAAGCTTTATAAGCAATAGAAGATCGACCCTTTACTTTAATAGGAGGACCTTAGAGCTAACTTAAGTACCGATAGGAGTCCTTTAAGGCTCCCCCTTATCCCTAATCCTATTTCTATACTATATAACCCCCTTATATAAGAGGCTTAGTATAATATATAGTATTTATACTTTTAGCTTTACCGATAATATAAATATAGTTAGTATTAAACTTAATAAGGCTACTATAGTAGTACGCTTAAAAGAGGCCTAAAAGGTATATATAGAGTAAGCGACTAAGTTCGCGGTTACTTTTAAACTATCGAAGAGAGAGTTAATATACTTTATATAAAAGAGATAAGTAATAATAACGCCGGTCTACCTTAGGGCTAACGTAGTAATACCGGTCTAAGAGGCCCGCTTATTAAGGGTTTAGGTATACTAGAAATTACGTTAAAAGGCATACCTAAAATAGCTCTAAGCGAAGATAAAGCGCTAGACTATAGCCCTAACTAAGCTCGCGGCGTTTTTATAGGGCTATACCCTACTACGCGCTAAGGAAGTTTATAATAAGGTAATCTAGTCCTTAATCTCCTACGCTATAGTTATATTCTATAAGATAACGCTTATAAGGGGGAAACTATATAGGATCGCGCGGGACTTAGTATAGGACTAGTTAGCCTACCTCTAAGTAGTAACGGGCGCCTACCGCGCGACCTTAGTTTACTAAGTAAAAGCAGAGGCATAGGTGCCCTTAATCGACCTCTACTTAAACTAAAGAATAATAAATACCCTTTAGAGGTTAAAGGACTTAGGGCTCCTAAGCTAAATTTAACGCGCGTTTAACGTAGTCGCGGATATACTTAAAAGGAGGCGATGCTAAAGAGAGAATAGGCCCCTAGCGGCGCTACTACCTAGTAGGCCCCCCCTTATAAAGGAAATAAGGGGGGTCTAGAGCTAGATAAGATAAGACGACGTCTTAGATAAAGCTAAGTCGCTTAAAAGGCTAAATAAGGAATAGGCCGCTTAATAGAACGCTAAAGAAAACATAATCTAATAATACTAAACTACCCTTTACCCTATTAACTTCCCGCTATAGTTCGATAAGGCGATAATACTAGACCGCTATAAGGGCCTCCTTAAGTATATTAGTATAGTAATTACTTAAATATATATAGGAAAGATCGGGCTTAATAACTTCCTCTTTAACTAATAGGTCCTTAGTATAGTCTCGCTAATATATACCTATAGATAAAAATAAGATACTATTTACTATATAATAATCGACTATTTATTAATAGTAAAGGTAAGGGAGTCTCTCTTAATATAGGCTTAAGATATAGGTAACGTAAGAGCGGGCTTTTAAAGGAAAAAGATAGCGGCGCTACTAGCGTAATAGTTCCTTTACTTAGGCAGGCTCCGCTAGTTCGACCTAGCCTAGAGGCTATATATAAATATACCGGATAATAAGACCGGGGCCGCGCTAGAGATAAAGCGGCCCTAACTAAGACTACCCTAGCTAACTACTTCCCTTACTAAGGTAACCTAAGAAAGAGAGAGGACTTACGATAATAAGATTATAGTATTAACTAAACTAGACTTAAACTAAGCGTAAAACCTTACTACTTAAACTATAGACTAAATAAAACTAATAAGACCTAACTAAGCCGGCCTTAATAGCTATAGAATAAGACCTACTACTAAAAGACTATAACTAAATAAGACCTAACCTAAAACTAAACTAAGATAGAGCCGATAACTAGCCCTTAAACTATAACCTTAGCCTAACTTATTAGTAGTAACGTCCGCCTCGCTATCGTAGCGGGAATAATAAGACCCCCCTAAGGTAGTATATAGGGTATAAGAAGGAGTAACCTAAGACTTATAAGGTATATAAGGACTACTACTACTATAAGAAGCTTAATAATAGCCGGCTAGGACCGACCTTAAACCTAAACTAAAGCTAGCTTAGACGGCTAACTTACGAGATAGAGTAATAACTAAGGTCTATACTAAGGTAAGACCTACCTTAGCGGCGGCGTAGAGGCGTTCGCTATAGCCTATACTATAACTATAGATCTAATTAAGGTTAAGACTAGTAATAATCTCGGCTAAGACCGAACCGTAATAGCTATAAAGACGCTACTAAATAAAGTTAGGAGCGGTAGTAGGGTTGCTAGGCGACGTAAGATAGGGACGCTTTAAGGCGGGCTCGGCGATAAGAGAACTACCGGGCTATAGCTTAGCGTCGGAGCTAATAAAAGGTAACGTAGAAGGCTCCTATACTATCTTTAAGACGACCGCGGGTATAGGGATAGCGGCGGACTCCTTAGCCTTAGCCTTAAATAGAGCCTTAAACGTAATAGCCGCCTTACCCTTACCTTTACCCTTACCCTTTCCCTTATTAAATAAGGCTAGGGCTAGACCGGGCCTAGTAAGATTAAAACTATTATCCTTATTATTATAGTCGTCGCTAGTAATAGGATAGAAATAGTTAGCGAGATCGTTAACTACTATAAAAGTCTTTTAAATAACTAAGAGTAACTTAGGCCCGACCTAAGCTAAGGTCTTAATAGTATTACTAAACTTACTTAGGTATTTCTCTAAGGACTTATATATATAGCGGGTATTATTTATAAAACGGGTAAAAGCTAAGGTAAGCGTCTCGATATTCTTAGCGACTATAGCTAGAATAAGGGCGGACTCGCTTAACGCGCCCTTACCCTTAGTAGCGGGGGCCTTTTAACTAGCGTAAATATAAGTTTCTAGAGTAGCGCGGTAAAAGCGCTCTTATACCGAGCCCTTAATAAGGGAGGGGCTATTAACCTTAAACTAAGCTTAGTAAAGGGTATAAGCGGCCTTCTTACCTTTAAAGGTAATCTAGAATATAGATTAATACTAAACTTAAACTATACTATAGTAGGGCGGGGTTACTTACTTAGTAATAAGACTAGTTAAAGTTAGCGTAAGCGATATACGCTTTAGCCTTTATAGCTAGTAAAGTTAGTAAAAAGCACTAAAAGTAAGACCGACCTAAGATTAAACTAAGACTAATACTTATAGGACTAGTTTTAATAGCTAGCGAAGGACTTATAGGTAAGCTTATTAATAAGGAGCCCGATATATATAAAATACGGGATAGAGCGCTCTAATCCCGCTATAGTAGCGACTTTCTTATAAGGAGGTGGTTTTAAAGGAAGCGAGCTACTACTACCTAAGTTAGCTTCTTAGTTAAATATAGCGATATAATAGTAAACGAACTAAATATAGTACTAGTAAGACCTAGGGATATAGAAATAATATAGGTAAAGAATTAGGGCCTATAAAAGAGATAATAAGTAGAGAGGTAAGAGGAGGTAAGAACGAAACTAAGGGGGGAGGGTAGGTATATATATATACGAGCTAGGCGCGTATAATTCGTAACTATATAATAGATAGTAAATATAAGCCGCCGCGCCCTTAATCGGGAAGTCGCGTAGCTAAACGGGAACCGATTTTCGATTAGCGGAGCTAGCTAACTAAATTTCGATTAGCCGGCCCTACTTAAGAGCGACCTATACTAGTGCCCGGCCTAGTAACCGGATATTACCTACCCTACTAACTAATAGACTAATAAGCTAACGCGGCCGCGGCTATATAGTAGCGATATAGGAGCTATAAAGAATAAAGGCGCTTATAAGTTAGGCCCTTAAAAAGAGACTACTACCTATAACCCTAGGCCTAGGCTAGCGAGCCCGGGCCGCGGCCGCTCGGGATAGTAGCGGCTATAGCCTAAGAAGGCTTACGCTAAAATATAAATATATAGGAGAAGCCCGCGGTAGCTAGCGTAAATTTCCTATATATTACTACTATAACCTTATTTAAGGCGGACCTATACTAAAAGAGGGGAGGGTTTTCCCTTAAGTACTTTAGTTTTTCCCTCCTATTTAATATCGAAGTTCTAGATACTTCTAGCTAGGTCCCTAGTAAAATCTTAATAATAATATATAAAGAGGGAGGCGCTTTATCTTATAGTACTTTTCTATTTACTATACTTATAAATATAGTTTATACTTAGTTTAGCCTCCCTAGCCTTACTAGCTAGTAGGTGTCTTAAGCTCGACCTCTTATCTTAGCGAGGTCTCTTTAGTCCTTACTTCTAAACCGCGGTTAAATTAATAACGCCTTAGGTTTCGATAGTAGGTAGTACTTATTACTTAGCGTATTCCTAGGTATTTATAAACTATTAAGGTCTTTATAAGTAGTTTTCCCTTACTTTTTCCTAGGCTTTATTTACTATAGGGTAAGTTTAGGTCTATGATAAGTAGTCCCCTTAATATAAAATATAGTTATAAGGGATTTTGCCCTTTTAAGCCTTATATTTATCCTCCCCTTTATTATATATTATATACTTATATTAGTTATAAAGTTATATTAATATATTCCGCTTAGTAATATAGCTATACTTATAGTAATTATAGTACCTTTATAGTTAGACTAACTTTTTATAAGGTTTATATTAAAAGATTTATATTTTAAGGACTAAACCTAAGTTATAGAGTTTATTATCCTCTTTTAAGCTACTAACCTTAATAAGTATAGTCGTCGCCGTTAATATCTTATATTAAGGGTATAGCGCTTAAGCTTAAAGGACCTTAACTTTATTTACCTTTATAATCTTATAGAGTAATCGCTCCTTATTTATTATTACTACCCTTAAGGGGACGTTCTTAGTTACTACTATATATATATAGCTCCCTAAGAATAAAGAAAAGGGACCTATACTAGTTATAAATAATTTAAAAGAATAAAAAAGGATTATTATAAAGTATTATATAGAAATAAGATATAAAATATAATACGTTATATATACGTTTATAAAGAATAAGTATTAGTAAGCTAGCCCTTAAAACGATATTTATAGTATAATCTCTTTTTATAAAGAATACTAATACTTTATAACTAAAAGACCTTAAGAAGTTATAACTATAACTATACCTAGCTACCTTATAAGTAAAATTTAATTTAATAGCTAATATATACTATTTAATTATAGGTATTAATACCTTATAAAAGCGTAAGATAACCTTATTAAATAAGTAAAAGTAACCTTAGTTTAAGAAATTACTATAAGAGCTATAACTAAATTTATACTCTTTATTATTTATAAGTATAACGTAATACTATACGCTATAATTAATAATACGCCTAAAATAAAGAAAGACTTTAAGTATATCCTAAAGAATATAAGTATTAAAGCTATTTAAACTTTAGTATATAATCTAAATATAAACGCGGTAGTAAAATAAAGGTATTAATATCGCGAAGTATAGCTTAATTTTATAGTTCTTAGAGATATCCTATAGTAAGAGGGACTAAGGAAGCTAAAAATACTTAGTATAAAAAAAGGAAGAAGGAGCTTAAAGGAGGTATAAAAAAGAGGGTAAGGGTATAAGGGGAAGTAAAAGTAGTAATAGCTTCTTATAGAGGTAGCGAGAGATAAGATAGATATACTAGTAATAGCTAGAAAAGAGGGGAAAAACTAGTAAAAAGCTTAGTAGTTAAGAGGATATTAATAGCTTCTTTAAGTAAGATCTTCTTTAGTAATTAAGATACTAAATAAGTATAAAGAGGGGCGTTAGATAAAGGAAAGAAGGATAATTAAGGCAATATAATAATTACTCCCTTACTATAATTACTACCTTTAAAAGAATTAAATATCTTTGCCCTTCCTATCTAACCCCTTACTTTTACCTTTACCTTTATATATTTTATATATACTTTTTATATCTCTCTTTATAAGAGTTATAAGCTTAGGAGGAATAGAATTCTTATACCTTCTAGCTACTATAAAAGGCAACTTTCTTATATCCCTTATAGCTTCCTTTTATTCCTCTTACTAGAAAAGCCGATTTTTAACTAACCTTTCTACCCCTTCTTCTATAATAATATCGAAAAATAACTTTACCGCCCTTATAGTTTATAGGACGATTCTTATAGAACCCTAAGACTAGGATAAGTAGGTAAAGGAGCTATAAGCTTATATAGATAGGACTATCTATAATTTAGTCTTCTTTAATAAGTAGGACCCTTTTAAGCTGCCTTTTTATCTTAAGGTAATAGAATTTATAGAAGGAGCTTCCCTCTTTTCTAAGCTAACCTCTATATAATAAAGAGCTTTTTCTACTACCTTAAGTAACTATAAGAGATATCGTAAGGAATACCTTTACTAAATAAAGCTATTAACTACTATATATATAGCGATAACGGAATCCGTTAGTACTATAAAGCTAATCTCTCTTTAAGAGGAAGAGACTTTTAAGTAGTAGCTTTTAAAGCTTAAGACCTTAATAGCTCCTTTAAGGGGCTATATAACTAACCGTATTAGGAAGACCTATATAGTATACCTAGGAGCCTTTTCTACTAAGAACCTACTAGCTTCTTTATACCTAGCTAAGTAGGAAGAAATCCTTAAGGAAGCTAACTAATACTTCTTAATAGAAGCTCTTTCTAGCTAGTAGCTATAGGATATATCTCTACTAATAAAGCCTATTAGTAACGGTTACTTAACTATCTTTTAAGAAGCTAGCTAGGAACTAAATAAAGAAGCTACTAAAGTATAATAATAAGTAGTCTTATTCCTTTATAGCTAGCACTCGACCTAGATAGCTCGACCTACTACCCTTATAGCTACTATAGCCCCTCTTACTATAGCCCCCGCTACTGCTACTATAGCTGCCCCGCTAGCTCCTCCTCCCTTAAGAGCGTTAATACTATCTTTAACGGCTGCTCTAGTCCCGGCCCCGGCTATACTTATTGCTCCGGGCCCGGCCCTATTAGTCCGTCCGACCCGACTAGTCCCTTAATAGACCTTTTAGTTTATTAGTCGAAAAATTAAGGAACTAATCGAAATCGAACCTCTTTATTAAAATTAGTAATAAGGTATAAAAAGGGGGGGTTTTAAGTATACCTTTTAAAAGGAGATAAGGACTCCTTAAAGAGATAATAAATAAGGAGAAATCGACCTACCTATTATAAGGAATAGTATTTTCCTACTATAAATAAAGCGGCTATAATATACTCTCCCGATTATATAAGCTAATAAGTAGTATATTAATTATAGATAAAATCCTATCCTATAAAGCGAGAATTGCTCGTTATTTTATATATTATTATATATTAAACAGGTTGCTGGTTATTATATAATTAGGAATCGAAGAAATAGAGCTAGCTTAAAATACTAGCTAAGACCTCTTAAGAATACTAGCACGACCAACCTCCTTTAAATATAAATATAAGCGGACCTAAGACACCTCTAGCTATACTCGAGGTATTACTAAATTCCTTAGTCTTAGGGCTATATAGCAGCCTAAATTAGGTCCTAAAAGGTTCTTCTATTTAGCTATAATTATCTAAATAAGGTAGTATGTCCGCTAGTAGATAGAGATAAAAGGATTATCTTTAATACCTCTTCTATATACTAATATACTACTAATAAATTCTATTAAGAATCCTACCTTATACCCCTTCTTCCCCTCTATAACGTAGTCTTACGTAATTCCTTAATTTCCTAAAATTCCGCTATTACTTATATACCTTAAGACCTATTAAGCGTATAAAAAGCCCTATTAGCTAGAAGACTACTAGTAGGTCTTTAAGGATAGTCGACCTTTTAAAATTACGCTTCTTAAGGGACTAAAAGACGTTATTAAAAAGTCTCTTAAAGAGGACCCTTTATTATAGAAGAAGATAGACGAGATTTAGGTTACTAAGAAATAGTAACTAACGCCGCTACCTTTATTCGAGCCGTAAATTTAAGGAAAAATCGTTAGTATAGTAAATCCGGCCTTTATCTTCCTTATAGATTAGTAAGACCGCCTATTAGGACCCTCCGACTATCCCCTACGAAAATTAGCTATCCTTAACTCTAGTACTTCCCTTAATATATATAATATACTCTTACGATTTTAGTCCTTTAAGAAGGCACGGAGGGAATACCTTATTACTAGGGAATTAACCGTATAGATAGAGGGATATAGAAGGGTGAATTTTACGATAAAATTACCTAATAGGTCTATATAAATTCTTTAATAAAAAAGGGTAGCTTTTTACCCTTAATTTTTAATAAGCCTAATTTCCTTCTACCTTCTTTAAAAGGAAGGAATCTTCTAGGATATAACTTCTAAGCTTATAAGGCTAGTTTAAAATAATTAAACGATTAGGCTTATTAAAGAGAAATTCGGTTAATTTATTCTCGAATTCCGACCTATCCTTATAAAAGAACCTCTTAAGAAGTTAGCTTTCCTTACTAAGAGGAATAGGTCTACTATAAAGGACCCTCTTTTAGTAGCCTAAGGAGATAGTTTTCTTTAGTATATATAACTTAGTTACCTAGGCCCCCTAGCTTTATATAAGCTAAGCTAATAATAAGGCGTATAAATAAGCGGCTTAAAGACTATTAAATATAAATACTATAGCTAAGGAAAGACTAAGAAACGAATTTCTAGACGAACCCCTTTATAGCTAAACTAGCTATATAAGGAAATTTAGGTCGACTAAACTAATATCTCTAAGGACTAAGAAAGCTTTATTAAGGTAATGTTTTTTATAGATACCTTTTTAAGGATAGTTTTCCCTTATTTCTTATAGACCTACCTAAGTAAGTATAACTATTTTACCTTCTAAGACTTCGTTAACTAGATAAAATCCTACTTTAACTATAAGGTAAAAAAGATATAATTTAATAGAGAGTTATTTATAAAGGATATCTTAAATTAGCTTTAAAAAGGGGGTATTTTACCCCTCTTATTAGCACCGAATACCTAAGCCTAAAACGGAGGGGTAGAATAATTAAGGGGTACTAAAATAGAAATAGCTTATACGATAAGACTTATTATAAGGCTTCCCTATAACTTTTAAAGGGAAGTTATTAAAACCGCTTATTACCTTTAAAACCGGACCTTAAGGGACCTAAGGGGCCTAAGGGACTATAGGGACCTAGAGACCTTTTTTAAGACCTAAGAAATAAACTAAAAATCTCCCCTTAAGCTCTTTATAAAAAGGAGGGCCTTACTAGCCTACCTTTTTACCTATAGCTATATAGTATACGCTATAACTACTAATATATAGCTAAAAAGAAGGAGGAAAAGAAAGCTTAATCCTAGAGCCTTTATTAGTTACCTTATTAGCTATAATTCTATAAATATCTTCTAGATCTAGATTCTTCTTTTATAAAAGGTTATTTTAATTAAGGATATAATTTTCGACGAATCTAGCTTCTTTAATAGAAAGAGGGATTAATAGCCCTTCTTACTCTCCTAACGTTAGCTAATTTAAAAGATCTAAATCCCCCCTTCTTAATAGTCTTAAGAAGAGGTATTAGATAAGGAAATAAAAGAAGAAACCGATATTAAAGTAGTTAAGGATAATACTAACTTTAAAGAAGAAAAAGTAGAAGCTACTAAATTAGATAATCTAGATAAAGAAGGAGACTATAGGAAAGCGGTAGAGATAAAATACGCCTACCCCCCTATACTTCCTCCTATATAATAAGAAGATCTAGAAGTAGCTTTTTTTATTAGTCTTTCTATTTCGACCCTTAAGGGGGTAGGAAATATACCTCTTTTTTTCTTAAAGGATTACCTAGCTACTTTTTTATCCTTACTTTAAGAAGTAAAGGAAGGTATAGGGCCTAATATAAAAGAAAACTAACCTCTCTCTTATTTCGATTGTTTTTTAATATCTATTTAACGCTTATAAAAGACGGTTCTTATAGAGTATTTATAGTAGGCTAGCTTTTTAAGCCTCTATTAGTAAGGAAGGTATATAAAAGAGACCTCCTAGACCTACTAGTAAACTAAAAGTAGCTAGAAAAATACTACTTTAAAGACTAGTTTTTCTAGGCCTAGAAAGACTACCTAACCTTATATAAAGAGATAGGGTCTTTTAAAGAGGTCCTTAAGGAAAAAGTAAGAGGAAAATAAGTCCTTAGCTATAAGTAGGTCTTTATTTATAAGACTAATAAATATAGCTTCCTTTAAAGGTATAAAGCCTAGCTAGTTATTTATAGGAACTAATAGGAAAAAGGGGATCTTCTTACTAAAGCAACTACCTTAATAAGGATATCCTTTTAGACCCTTATAGCTATAGTAGTAGAATTCGACCTCGAACTTAATTAGATAGATACCGTTTATACCTTTATTAACTACCCTTTTAAGAAAGAAGAAGTTATCTATATATACTTTCTACTTAGTTTCTAATAGCTAGGAAAGGTTCTATAGCTTAGGAAAGCTTTATATAGACTATAAAGATTACCCCTTCTTTAGTAATAGTATTTAATAGGTTCCCTTAAAGCCCTAAGCTTTAAGAAGGTCCCTTAGGAACCGTATATAATATAAAAGGGTAAAATTATAGTCTTTTTCTATATTAACGATATTATCTAAGCCTACTTAAAAGAGGAAGAAGTAACTACTAAGGAAGCTATAAAAGGCTTATAATAAAGGTATAAGATAACTAAGCTAAGGGAGCTAAAGTAGTTCTTAAGAATACGAATTCTTTAAAATAGGTCTTAATAGACTATCTAGCTTACCTAGGATATCTATATTAATAAGGTCGCTTATAAATTCCTCCTTAATTCCCTTAAGAAGAAGCTTCCCTTTACGCCTATATTAAATAAAGAGCTTTTACCTAATCTATCCTTTTAAGCTAGGGAGTAAGAGAAATACTTATACTAAAATAAGGTAGGCTCCTTACTTTTTTTAGCTATTTCTACTAAACCGGATATCTCTTTTACGGTCTCTTAGCTAGCTAGGTATAACTAGAATCCTAGCCCTAGGTATTAAAAAGTAATAGACCGAGCTATCCTTTATTTTTATTTAACGAGATTATATAGTTTATACTTAGGAGGGTAAGGAAGAAAGAAATTAGCTACTAAAATCTTCTTTTATTTAAGCGATTTATCTTTTATAGATAATTCCTTAGATAGAAAGAGCTTATAAGGGTATATTATATCCCTTTTTAAAGGAACTATTACTTAAAGAGCTTTAAAGTAAGCTACTATTATAACTTTAAGTATAAAGGTAAAGCTACTAGCTCTTTTAAAAGCTTTAAAGGAAGCGATTTTCCTTAGCTAGCTACTTATATCTTTATAACTATAAATTCCGTCCTTATTAGCTATAGAATATAATAATTTATAGACTATATAGATTCTTATAAAGGAAAATAGTAAGCTATTAACCTAGCTATTATATATCGATATTTACTAGTATTAGTTATACTAAGAGGTTTAAAGGGGACTTATTTCTATTTATTAAGTTCTAATAGTATCGATAAAAGTAAACGGTCTTATAAAGCCCTTACTAAAGTAAAAGCTAGCTATCTTTTTATAGTAAATTAAGCTAGAAAACGTCTATAAGAAGCTATCCTTAAAGGCCCGCTTTAAGAGTCTATAAAAAGAGCTAATAGCCTATATAAGAAGTTAACGTTTATAGCTAAAGAAAAAGAAGAGGTCTTCCTTTTAAAAGGCCCCTTATTTTAATTAGGTTTCTCCCTTTTAAGAAGGCCCTTTTTCTTATAAGACTTTCCCTTCTTTAATATTATAGAGTAAGTAAAAGCATATATATAAGTACCGCTTATAAGATAATATTAATAAGCTATATAAAGCTCTTTTATACGTAGCTAGCTTATATATATATATATAGGATCCGGCCTTTTATACGTAACTATATAGCTTAAGCTATAGCTTAAGCCTATAACCTATAATAGTTAAAGACTTTTATATAATGCCCCCCCTTAAGCGCGGCGCGGCGCTACCTTATTAATAGCTTCTATACTTTTAGGCCTATACCGCTAGCTCTACCCTACCCTTTCCTATTAATCGTGCTAGCCTTACTAGTCCTATTATCCCCGCGCTTATTAGCCTTAGTAGCTAGAACCTAGCTTTATACTTATTAGCTAGCTAGCCGTTTAAATAAGGGCGTAACTTATTATATACGCCCTTAGGTAGCCGGCGGCCGGCCTAGACCTACGTAAGCTTTAGGTTACTTATCCCCTCGGCCTTAGGCAGCTTCCTTTACTAAGGGGTATATAAAGCGGTATCTCCCTCTTCCTCCTTCCCTTCCTTCTCTTCTTTTTTTAACTATAGTAGTAGTAGTAATAAGTAAGTTCCGCTTTACTTAAGGTATTAGTTTACTCTTAGCTATATAAGCCGCTCTATTAATATATACTTATAGTAATAGCTATAATAGTAATAATAGCCTTAATAATAATAATAATAATAATAATAACTTTAATTAATAAGTTCCTTACCTTATAGAGTAGGAGGCTATAATCTATAATACTAACTTCCGCGATAGATATATCTACCTTCCCCTCCCTTACCTCTTTCTTCTTAGAGCGTATAGAGTTATTTATCGACGCTATACTAAGCACGGCCGACGACGGCTCTGCTACTACCGCTACTCCTACCCGCGCTCCTACTACCGCGCTTACCGCCGCCGCTACTACCTCCGCTACGCTAGCTACCCTTATATCGCCCTTTAAGGTAATAACGCTATCCATACCGCTACTTATAACGCCTAGCCCCTTAGCCCCTACCTCTATCTCTATTACCCTTATAAGTCTATAGTTAAGTAAGTATAATAAACGTCTTTTACTAACCTCTTAAAGTATAAGCGCTAGGTCTAGGCCGGAGCTACTTATACGACCCCTATATATAGTATATATCGTAGGAGCTCTCTTATACCAACTAAGTTAGGCGCCGCTATAGCGGTAGTTATTATTAGTATATACGTACCGGCCGCGCCTATAAAGCGGCGTATCTTATCCTACTCGCTATAGCGTTAGCTTTAAAGGCTAGTACGTATAAGTAGGTATAAGGGGCTACTAAGAAGCGCCTTACCGCCGCTATAGCCGCTTACTATAACCTTTACGCTTTAAAGCGCTAAGGGCTTATCCTTAAGTAGGTTCTTCCCCTTTTACTCTCTTACCTTTACTACTAACTCTCTTAGTACTAAGGATACCGCCTTTATTGCTTTATTAGCGGTCCCCTTAGCTATACCCGCCGCCGCCGCTACTACTACCCCTACCGCCGCTACTAAAGCTAGCCGCCGCCCCTTTACCCTTAGAGCCGCTGCTACTACTAACTAGCTTATAGGCCTAAAGGGCCGACTTAGCGCGCTAAAAAGCGCCGCCGCCGCTACTTAAGAGGAAGAGGAGGCTAATAAGGATAATAATAATAATAATAATAAGGGCGAGGGTAATAATAAGAAATAAGCTTAGGAAGTCTAAGGGCTTTACTTTAAAATAAATACTATTTTTATCTTTACTTATACTATTACGCTTATATCGCTATAACTACTTACTTTACTTCGCTTACTTTATAGTTTTAGCTTAAGCTATTACTAGTAGTTTATTAGTTTATTATTCTTATCTATTAGCCTATATAGGGCCTTAAACTTATTAAGGGCTATAGCTCTTATAAACTTATATATAGGTTCTTATATAAGGTTAAGGTACCCGCGCTACTTAATAAGAACCTCTTAGCGTTTCCCCCGCCCTACCTTTCTTTAGCGTATAGCTTATATTTCCTTATCTTTAAATTTATCGTCCCCTTTTACTTTAATTATAAGCGTTTAAGCGTCTATTATTTCTTATCTAGGTAGTAGGTTAAAGGAAGCTTAGCGAAGGCGGTTAATATTAATCTTATTATAGACCCTTATTAAGAGACTATTAAGCTTAACAACTTATAGGCTAATAACCCTTTATACTATAAACTTTATATATAGCTAGTTTAGCTTCTTCTTTAGTTATATTAATCTATAGTTATAAAGGTCGAGCTATACTTTATCTCTTACTATAAACCTATTTACTAGCGCCTTAGTCTTATTAGTATACCGCTCTTAATCTTATACTATAGCGGCTATTATAGATTAATAGTAATCTATAGTTTCTTATAGCTTTTATATAAATATAGAAGTATAGCTCTTTAATAACGTACTACTATACTACTTTACTATTATATTAGCGGTAAATAGGATTAAGGAGAGCGGCTTAAAGCTATATATTATAAAGAATAAGGCTATTTTAATAAAGGTTTATAGTTTACTATTTAGCGTAAGCTAGGTAGCGGGGAGCTAGTAGTTTTAGTCCGCTTAGTTATAGGCTATAACTACTTATAGGTATACCTATACTTCTTAGTTAACCCTCTTAGGTCCCTTATCGGTCTATAAGTAATAACCCGTGCTAAGTAGCTATATAATCTAAAGTAGCTAGTATAGGTACTATTAAAAGCAGCTAGTTTAGTTTAACCCTCTATTACTTATAATAAAGGCTAGCTAGCTATATAAGCGGGCTTAGTATTAAAGGAAGCGCTTTATATAAGCTTTTATATCTATAAATAGTATTAGCTTTAATACTACTAATTTACTAAGTTAGTCCTTAATTACTTATATATAGCGGTTACCGCTTATTATATATAAGAGGTCTATTATAAAGTCTATTTATATATATATATAGAACCGGTTTAGTATTAAAAGCTACTTAAGTAGCCCCTTAAGCTATGCTTTTTAGATCTTTATATAGCCGTAAATATTATAGTTATAGAAAAAGTAATAAATATAATACTATAAGAAGGGCTAGTAAAAGTCCCTCGTAAGGCCTACCGCTATACCCTACCTACCTAGGTAACCTATAATACTAAAGTTATAAATAAGCTAAACTAGCTTTCTTTAAAGCTCGTTCTATTTATCTAGCTCCGGCGGTCTATCTTTCTCCTTAGCTTCTATAATATATAGTACGCTTAGTACTTATAGTCTCTCCCGCTAGTATAGATGCCCCTATAGGTCGATATAGTAGTTAGCTACCTATACCTTTAGCTTTAGCTTTAAATCTAAGCGTTAAGCGCCGGACTTTATAGCGCGGCGTACGCCCTCGTAGGTATAGTCTAAAGCCGCTATCCTATCCTATAAGCGTTAAAGGGCCTTATCTTAAAATACTCTTACTACGCGCGCCCTTAGGCTAGTTTATCCCTCCTCGCTAAACTAAGGTAAAAGTATAAGGGGAAGCTTATTTAGTTATAAAGGTATAAGGGAAAGCTCGTCCGCTAGTACCGCGCCTTCCTCTACTAAGGAAGCTCTTATATAAGTCTATAGCGCTTCTTATAGGATAAGCTATAGATCCTAGGCCTTAATATCTACTCTTATTAGCTAGTCTTAATCCCTTTAAAAAAGCGCGTTTAGAACTATAGAGTCCTACTTAAGGCAGTACTTAATTAAGAAGTTAAAGTATAAGAGATACTTTACTTAGCGGGCTTACCGCTCTAAGAGGTACTAATAGGTTATAAAGTACTTAAGGTTCCTATAGTCTATAAGAACCTTAAAGCTCTTATAGCTCCGAAGCTCCGCTTATTATTACTTAAGGTAGCTAATAATCGCTAGTATCTCCTTATCGTAAATAGTATAATTACGCTCTATTAAGGTTAGCTTATAGGAGTAAAACGCTATTAGTTACTTCTACTTATTTACCTCCTAAGAGAGCGTTCCTTTAAGTACCTAGCCGCTATAGTCTACTTCGACTAATATAGACTAGTTAAAGTCCTACTAAAGTAATACTAAGGCTTATAAGAATAGGTCCTTAAGTATATAGAACGCTCCTTCCTATATAGGCCCTTAATAAAAGGCGGTTTACTTCCTAGTAATCTTATTTAAGGGTATTATAATATAAGAGAAGCCCTTAATAAATATCTTATAATATTTTATAAACCTAAGGAAGCTCTATATACCTATATATATAGTTAGGGCCGCTTAGTCTTAGATCGCTTAGATCTTTATAGGATCCGCCTATATACCTACGCTTATATAAATAATAAAGCTTAGGTACTTAACCCTCTTAACCCTAAATTTATACTTATCTAGGTCGAGGTAAAGCCTATAAAGTTAAAGGCGCTCTAGGACCTTCTATACTTTCTATATATAGTCCTTATAAGAGCCGCTTATATAGATAAGGATATTATCTATATATATAAAGGCGAACTTATTAAGGAAGTTCTAAAGTACGTTATTAATATAATACTAGAAGGTAGCGGGCGCTCTTAAAAGGCTAAAAAGCGTTATAAGCTACTTAAATAAGCTATAGTATATATAGAACGCTGTCTTTTACTTATTACCCTCTAAGATCTATACTTTATAGAACGCTTATTTTATATTTAGCTTTATAAACTACTTTACCTTTAAGAGGTTATAGAGTATATCTAAGATTAAAGGTAAGGGGTAATAGTCCGGCCTTATAATTACGTTTAAAGCCTTATAGTTATAATAAAACTATATCCTGCTTTTTAGTTTATATATAAATAAGACTAGCGCTCTTACTTTAAAGCTACTTACTTAAATAAAACCCTAATCTAAGAGGTCCCTTAGCGTCTTCTTTAGTATTAGTAGCTCTATATATAATATACTATATAGCGGTCTAAATAGTATAGGTAGTTCCTACCCCTTCTTATTAGTATAGAGTATAATCTTATAGTTTACCCTTAGCTTATATAAGTTAAGCTTATTTACTTCCTAGGACTTAAATACTACTATAGCTTAGAGGGCGACTTTAGCTTCTTTATTTAAAGGGCCTTATCGATATCCGCTAAGCTAACTATATAGACCGCTATATTAGCCGCTACTTAGCCTTCCTCCCGCTTTACCTATTATATAGTTCCTATAAAGATAGAGGTAAGGACTTCTTAAGATAAGTATAAAGCTCGTATACTTAGTTTAACGCTTATAGAACCGTTATTATAGCGGACCTACTATTATATAGGCCTAAACTATAGCTTCTTTTAATATAAAACTAAGTATAACTCTATATATAATAACTAAGGTTTCTTAAAGATTAAGGGAAACTCTAATTAAGGGATTATATAGGCTATAATAAGCTTATAGTAACTATCGACCTCTATATCTAGCTATATAATACCCTTAATTACTATACCTTCTATCGCGCTTAAGGCGCCTTTTACTCGCCTTAAAGCAATCTTTTTTATTAGTACTTATATCTCTTATATAAGCGCTTTATTAACTACGGTATAGTACTAATAGCCCTTATTTATAAGGGCGGCGATAGGTAAGGAGTTATTAATTATAACCTATATTAAAGTAGGCTCCTTTTTTATATAGGCGGATAATTCCTTCTTTTCCTTTACTAGTACTAGTAATTAAAGCTCCGGAGCCTATCTTTACTCTAAAGCTACTCTTTTTCTTCTAGGCCTAGGGGCGTAGAGTCCTCTTTATTATCTAAGGTATAAAGCGGTTCTATCTTCGCTACCTAAACTATTATAAGCCGCTTAGCTAAAAGGAAGGGGCATTTTAATATAAAGTATATAAACGCGCTATAATATAAGTAGCGGCCGTTAGCCTTCTTTTTCTCGATTTCCTCGCTTATTACTTACTTTACCTACTACTTAAAGTATAAGATAGTATAAAGGATATTTAATAACGACTTCCTACTACGTTTAGCTTAGTTTATATAGGTAGCCGATATTAAGGTATCTTTATTAATATCGATAGTTAGCTATTCCTTTTATAAAGGGGCGGTAATCCTATTACCGCTATATAGCGTGCGCTTATAAAGCTTTTAAAAACATAGCGTTTACTTATAGCCTTATACTACCTTTATTAACCGGCTTACGTACTCGCTCGCTATAGTTAGTAAGTATAATTATAAGGATAAGTAGCTCTTATAGGGCTAGCGTAATTAAGTTCTATAACTATATAAGCTTCGCGCTATCTTCTTATACTATAGTTCCTACCGCTCGTAAGAGCGTCTCTTTAAAGTTAAGGAGGAATTCGCTAAAGGTCTACCCGTCCCTTTACCTAAGGGTCTATAGCCTATCCTATGCCTTCTCCTACTCTTATACGTTGCCGAATATATATATAAGGTATTAAAAGAAGTTTTATAGGTCGCGTTTACCCTTAAGGCCGCCCTTATCTTAGAATCTAAAGATCCGCTATATTTAGGGCTTTAGTAGCGTATAAAGAAGCGAATACTACGCTATATTATAATAGCTATTTAGGCCCTATTTCTTATCTATTATAAACTTTATCTATAACTAGCTAAGGAAGAAGTAAAAGGACTTAGGCTTACTATCTTAAGTCGGCTAAGGAAGCGGCTTTTATATCGGTAGTGCTACTATTATAACTAGTATTATAGAGGTCATAGGGGTTAACGCTAGTCTCGTAGACGGCTCCCTTAATATAGTAAGAACCTTATTTTTCTCGATAGCTATCGCGCTTTTAATCGCTTTTAGGATAGCTATAATACTTCCTATCTACTTAAGGGGTAGCGGGGTACTCCCTTAAAGAAGTAGCACCCTTTCTAAGGAGATATTTATTAGATCTATTAGTTAATAGCTTATACTATTATAAAGTAAGTAGAGGTATATATATAGGTGCCGCTTATAAGATAATATTAATAAGCTATATAAAGCTTTTTTATACGCGGCTAGCCTATATATATAAATATAGGATCCGGCCCTTTATACGTAACTATATAGCTTAGGCTATAGCCTAAGCCTATAACCTATAATAGTTAAAGACTCTTATATTTAGGCCCTTATTCCTTAAGTAGGTCTAAAATAGCCTAGGGACCTAAAAGGGCCCTTACTTTCCTTAAGTAAAGGGATAAGTATAAAAGCGAAGAACCTCCTTTATACGCTTACTAGCTTAAAGCTATATTAGCTATACCCTTAAGGGGTAGGCTATAGCTAAGGGGGTATATCGCGAAGTATAGCTTAATTTCGTAGTTCTTAGAGATATCCTATAGTAAGAGGGACCTAGGAAGCTAAAAATACCTAGTATAAAAGAAGGAAGAAGGAGCTAAAAGGAGGTATAGAGAAGAGGGTAAGGGTATAAAGGGAAGTAAAAGTAGCGATAGCTTCTTATAGAGGTAGCGAGAGATAAGATAAATATATTAGTAACGGCTAGAAAAGAAGGGAAAAACTAGTAAAAAGCTTAGTAGTTAAGACGATATTAGTAGCTTCTTTAAGTAGGATCTTCTTTAGTAATTAAGATACTAAATAGGTATAAAGAGGGGCGTTAGATAAAGGAAAGAAAGATAATTAAGGTAATATAATAATTACTCCCTTATTATAATTACTACCCTTATAAGAATTAAATATCTTTACTATTTTTATTTAACCCTTTACTTTTACTTTTACCTTTATATATTTTATATATACTTTATATATCTCTTTTTATAAGAACTAAAGGTTAATAATAGTACTTATAGAAATAGAGAAAAAAGGTAAGTAGATTAAATACCTTAACTAAGTAATCCTTATAGACTAAATAGTAGTTAAAGAGCCTTATAGAATATTAGCTTTCTACTTATTATATAAATAAGAACTAATACTACCTCTTAAGGTAGAATACTTAACTTAGCGACTAATTAACTAAGATAAAGGAAAGATAAGAGAAGAATTATTTAAAGTATATATATAAGTTTTAAAAAGGAAAGAAGAAAATATAAAAAAAGCTAAAAAAAAGTAATAAGATATTAAAATTAGTTAGTAAAGAAAATAAATAAAGCTAATAAGTATATAATAAAGAAAAATAGCTTATAACTTAAAGACCTTATCTTATTATTTAATATAAGACGATTAAATAATTAAGGAGGTAAGCTAAGTATTAAATAAGACCCTTATAGTATAGTAGTTATATACTTAGGAAGTCTACTAGCTATAACGCTAGAGTTAGTTTAAATCTAGCTAAGGGCACGATTAATTTTTAGTCGGACTAGTAAACTACGCTAACCTAGTTATTAATTAGCTAATTAGCGCTTTTAAAAGCGCTTATAAATATACTAGTAGTCTAGCCCTACTATAAGTAGGCTAGCCTAGACCTCGCTTACTTAGACTTAGTAACGAATTCGTTAAGACCTCCCCTTAACCTTAGTCTAGGCCCCTTAACTAAGAAAATAAAAACCTAGGGCCGATACTAGTAACTTAATAAGTATAGCGCGAAGCTAGTATAATAACCTAACTACTAGCCCGGCTAAAGGCTAGTATTAATAAAAAATAGCTTACTAAGCCTTATAGCGGAAAGAATAAAGTAGAGCCTAGGAAGATATCGTTATAGGATAAGGTTAGGGATAATTATATAATTAACTATTAACTAAAAACGCTTATACTACCGATTAACGCTATATACCCCGCGTATATAAAGGAGTTACTTTCTAAGGTTACTTTATAGTAGGGCTAACGCGATTTTAACTAACTAAAACGATACCTATAATAGCTAGTATAAGATTCCTATATATTATAACCGCGACCTAGTATAAAAGTAAACTAGCTATAAAAGAGGGGAGGGTTTTCTTTTAAGTACTTTAGTTTTTCCCTCTTATTTAACGTAGAAGTTCTAGATACCTTTAAATAGGTTACTAGTATAATCTTAATAAATAAAAATAAGTATTAAATAAGATAGAACGGTCTCTTTTAAGTAATATCGCGCTTAAAGTAGTTAAAAGTATATATAATTAAGACTTTAAATAGAATTATACTTAATATAATAATCTTAAGAGAGTATTTAAAAAGGTTTAAAAAGGATAAAGAAGGTTAGTAGTACTTTACTAAGAATAATTAGTTACTTTAAGATAAGATTACTCTTAATAAGATAAAGAAAGTAGAAATAATAAATAAAGTAAATAATTTACTACTTTTACTAAGTAAAGAAGCCTTAAACTAAATAGTACTATAGTTATAATAACTCCTTAATAAACTTTAAAAGGATTAAAGCTAGGAAAAGGATAAAAAGCAACTATAGATACCTAAGAAAGGCCTAAGGTATACGATTAAGGTTTAGCTACTATAGCTTAGTAAAGTAAAAAAAGATCTTTATATAAGAGCCTTAAAGACGCTAATTTAATAAGAAAAAGAAGAGGTAAAAAGGAGCTAAGGAGGAAAAGGTAGTAAAGATATAAGTCTATAACTATTATAAAAAGTATATTAAAACCTAACTAGTTACTAAGATACTATTTAACTATCTAATTAAAAGATAACTATAATAGCTAAGATATTTATAAGCGCCTTACTTACTATCTTATCTTATTAAATCTTTTACTTAAAGTTCCTTAAGTAAATAAAGATAATATTTCCTACCCTTTCTTAATAATAATCTACTATTTACTACCTTAAAGAAAATAAATAAAGATATAAGTAAATAATAAAGTAAGAAAATAAATATTCTTATTACTTACCTCCTTTTAAAAATAGGATCTTTTACTTTATAAATATAAACGTTTATTCTTTATTATAAAAAAGGAGACCTACTATAGTAAATATAAACGTAATTATAAGATAGATTTTAAGATATTTTCGACTTATTAAATTAAATATATATAACCTTAAGAGAAAAAAAAAGAAAAAAGATTTACTATTAAAGGTAGTAATTAAACGATACTACTTACTCTTAGTAAACCTATTATTGTCGCGAAGCGTGGCCTGATTTCGCAGTTCTCGGAGATATCCCTTAGCACGAGGGACCTAGGAAGCTAAAAAACAGGTTTTAAGGAAGGAGCTGAAAGGAGGTGCAGAGAGGAGGGTGGGGGCAAGAGGGGAAGCAGAAGTGGCGATGGCTTCCTATGGAGGTGGCGAGAGATAAGACGGATGTGCCGGCAACGGCTAGAAAAGAGGGGAAAAACCGGTAAAAAGCTCGGTAGTCGAAAGGACATTAGTGGCTTCTTTAAGTAGGATCTTCTATGTTAATTGAGATGCTAGACGGGTATAAAGAAGGGCGTTGGATAGAGGAAAGAAGGAGAATCAAGGCAATACAACAATCACTCCCCTACCTTTATTGCTGCCCCCGCAAGAATTAAATCCCTCTGCCCTGCCTATCTAACCCCTTACTTCCAATTTCACCTTCGTACATTTTCATGCACTTCTCGTATCTCTCTTTGCGAGAATTATAAACTATTATAAAGTAAACTTAGACTAATTTATTATTACTTAAGAGAGAGCTTATTAAACTTATATAATTTCTTTTTAAGTAAAATAAGTATAAGGTTAATTTCCTTTTTTTTTCTTTAAATCCTTAATAGGACTAATAGGATTAAGGATATTATAAAGAAAATAAAGGGCGGTCTTATTACTAATATATTTATCGTAAATTTTATTAGTCTTAAGGTTAGTATAGAAATTATAACTATATATATAGTTAGCGAATCTATTAAGGTTATAAGTAGCTTTATAGTATTTAAGGAAGTACCGCTATTTATAAATAAGCGCTTTAGTTAAATCCTAAATATAGTTAGCGTAAGAGCTATTAATAGTACTTAAAAGAGAGATATACTTATAAAAAGGAAATATAATATACTTATAAGCGGAAGTTATAGTCGTTTAATAAGTTTAAATATACCCTTAATAAAAGCAAGGATTATAAGTTCTATATAAAGTAATTAAGACTACCTAAGAGTATTTTTACTACCTTAAACTAAGCTAAGAAAAGAAGTATTTATATAGATAAGTAATTTCTATAGGGATATAAGTTATTAGCCGATATTTATAATAAAGGGTATAAAAGACAATTTAATTATACCGACCTAGTATACTCTTAAGAAAGTAAGAGAGAGGAGAGCGACCGCGCGCTTTAATCTTAATAATATTAAGAGCTTTTAATAAAACCTATAACTAAATAGTAATTTCTATATAAATTAAAAACCCTTAATAACTAATATTATTTTTTACCGCAGACTTAGGTCTTAAAGTAACTATAGATCTATAAAAGAAGATAGTTAAAACGAGCTATATAAGATTAAATAAGTTAGATAGTCGTTACTTAAAAGTACTTTATATAAAAAGGAAAGACCTTAGTATAATAATTCTAAGTAAGGAAAGTAGTAGTAATAAAGGAAGGTTATAGAAAAGTAGTTAAAGAGAGGTTAATAATATTTAATAGCTCTTTAGTTTTAGGTTTAATAGTCTTATAAGATATAATAAGGAAAAGGAAGTAGTTATAAAGGGAGATAATAAAAGGTAGCGGTCTAGAAAAATAAAGAAGATACAGAAAAAAAGAGAAAGAAAAGGAATAAAAAAAGTAAGGAAGGGAAGAAAAAGGTAGAGATTAAATAACTCCTTAATTAATAACTAGTAAAAGAAGCTATTTAAGCGTAACCCTTAAATACGCTTAAGTTCTTACTACTATAAAAGCTAGCTAAAGTAACTAATAACTATATTCTTTAATAACTATTTATTCCTCTTATTATATATTCTTTCTTCTTACTTTCTTCTTCCTCCTATATATATATATATATATATATATATATATACTCTTTATATACTTCCTTACTTATAGCAATCCCCTTTACTAATATAACTCTTATATATATATATATAATCCTCTTAGCTTTTTAGCGTAATAACTTAAAACTACTTACCTTAACTATTTAATCTTAACCTTTCCTTCCTTTTTACTTACTTTACCCTTTTCTAAGATATAGCTAGAAACTTAAATAGTATCTTAGGCCTAGCTATAGACCTCCCTAAGAATACTATTATTTTCTTTAGCGTATTACTATTTAAGAGTAAGAGCTTTATTTTACCTACTTATTATAGTAAAGTTAAAGTAAAAAGTAGTAAAAGGCGCTTTTACGCTAAAAATAAAAAAGAATTTATAAACTAAGACTAATAAGACGTTTATAAATAAAAGTAACCGCCTTAGTATATTTACTAAGATCGTTAGTACTTAATATTAATAGGCCTTATTAAATAGCGGGATATTACCTTTAAAGACGCTTAAATAATATATAAGGGCGTACCTTTATAGTATAGTAGTTATATACCTAGGAAGTCTACTAGCTATAACGCTAGAGTCGGTTCGAATCCGGCTAAGGGTATAATTAATTTTTAGTCGGACTAGTAAACTACGCTAACCTACTTATTAATTAGCTAATTAGCGCTTCTAGAAGCGCTTATAAATATACTGGTAGTTTAGCCCCGCTATAAGTAGGCCGGCCTAGACCTCGCTTACTTAGACCTAGCGACGAATTTATTAAGACCTCCCCCTAACCCTAGTCTAGGCCCCTTAACCGGGAAAATAAAAACCTAGGGCCGATACTAGTAACTCGATAAGTATAGCGTAAAGCCGGTATAATAACCTAACTACCGGCCCGGCTAAAGGCCGGAATTAATAAAAATTAGCCTACTAAGCCTTATAGCGGAAAAATAAAGTAAAGCCTAGGAAGATATTATTATAGGATAAGGTTAAGGATAATTATATAATTAACTATTAACTAAAAAACGCTTATATTACTAATTAATACTATATACCCTACGTATATAAAGGAGTTACTTTCTAAGGTTACTTTATAGCGGGGCTAACGTAATTCTAACTAATTAAAACGATACCTATAATAGCCGGCGTAAGATTCCTATATATTATAACCGCGACCTAGTATAAGGGTAGACTAGCTATAAAAGAGGGGAGGGTTTTCCTTTAAGTACTTTAGTTTTTCCTTTTTATTTAACGCCGAAGTTCTAGATACCTCTAAATAGGTTACTAGTATAATCTTAATTAATTAATATATAAGGGCGTTAAAAAGATAAATAGATTTAATAAGAATAAGGCTTACTAAAAAAATATATTATCGATATATATAACCTTCTTTATAAAGCTATTAATAAATAATAAGCTATAAGCTTTAGCCTTAGTATAATAATTAAGATCTTAATAAAAGGTATTAAGAATATAGTATACCCCTTACCTTACTTACTATTAGTTTATACTAACTACTAAAAAGAACTTATTAAAGATATAGAAAATAGATATATAAAGTATTATAAGTACTTAAATAATAAGGAGTATTTAATTAAGTTTACTACTCTTACTTTTAACCTTAGTTACTTTATATATAAATAAAGGTATATAACTAGAGTTATTAACTTTTTAGTAGGCCTAGATAAAAAGGGACTTTACTAAGGAGCGTTCTTTTAAGACTATAAAAAATAAAACTTAGTTATCTTTAATACTTAAAAAAAAGGATAGCACGCTAAACTTTATATATTCCTAAAAATATAGTAGTAGTTTCTTTATATCCTTTAAGTTTCTTATAACTTTACTTACATATAAGTCCCTTATACTACTTAGTAAGAAGGGTAGGAATATAACTACTTAGTATTAACGATAATTTAATACTAGGTTAAAGGTATAGTTAAGCTATACCTTAAGATAATTAAATAGTAGTACTTAAAGGTTAAAGTAATTTTAAAGTAAAGGTATAAGATAACGGAAAAACGCCTATAAATAAATAAGATCTTATACTAAGACTAGTATTTCTTTAAGCTAAATAAGAAGATAAGTATAAAAGGCTACGTCGATAAGCTAATATATAGAATCTAAGCTATTATAGTAAACGAACTTAATTATATATAAGCGATATTATAAGGTAGTAGAGTTTCTTAGTAGTTTAATAGTAAGGTTAAACGACTATAAAGGATACTATTTAATTAAGGTTTAATAACTTTTAATAGAGTTCTTTTTATAAGGATTCTTAAGTATAAGCGGATTTACTAATATAACTATATTATATTAAAAGATAAAGAAGAATAAGACTTTTAAAAAGTTTAAAAGGTAGTTAACTTCTTATATAAGCTAGCTAAATAAAAACTATTAATTAATTAATTAAGATTATATTAGTAACCTATTTAAAGGTATCTAGAACTTTAGCGTTAAATAGGAAGGAAAAACTAAAGTACTTAAAGGAAAACCCTCCCTTCTTTTATAGCTAGTCCGCCCTTATACTAGGTCGCGGTTATAATATATAAGAATCTTACGCTAGCTATTATAAGTATCGTTTTAGTTAGTTAGAATTACGTTAGTCCTACTATAAAGTAACCTTAGAAAGTAACTCCTTTATATACGCGGGGTATATAGCGTTAATTAGTAGTATAAGCGTTTTTTAGTTAATAGTTAATTATATAATTATCCTTAACCTTATCTTATAATAATATCTTCTTAGGCTCTACCTTATTTTTCCGCTATAAGGCTTAGCGGGCTATTTCTTATTAATGCTAGCCTTTAGCTAGGCCGGTAGTTAGGTTATTATACTAGCTTCGTACTATACTTATTAAGTTACTAGTATTAGCCCTAGGTTTTTATTTTCCTAGTTAAGGCGCCCGGACTAAGGTTTAAGGGGAGGTCTTAATAAATTTATCGCTAAGTCTAAGTAAGCGAGGTCTAGGCCGGCTTACTTATAGTAGGGCTAGACTACTAGTATATTTATAAGCGCTTTTAAAAGCGCTAATTAGCTAATTAATAAGTAGGTTAGCGTAGTTTACTAGTCTAACTAAAAATTAATCGTGCCTCTAGCTAGATTTAAACCGACTCTAGCGTTATACCTAGTAGACTTCCTAGGTATATAACTACTATACTACGAGGGTAAATAAAAACTATTACTTTAAAGAAATATAAAACTAGCTTATATAATAAGGAGAGTAAGAAAAGAGCTATTTATACTAGCTACCTTTATAGAATAACTTAACTTAATTACTTAGGCTATATATAGTTTTTTTATAAAACTCCTCCTTAAAAAGACCCTTAACTATCTAATTATATTAATAGGAATTAAGAATAAGCTTAGGCCTTTATTACCTTAAGCGTTAACTAAATTAAGCTTTTTATTTAAACTAATTAGCTTTTCCTTAAGTAACCTTAAAATAGGATCCTTACTTTAAAGTCTATAAAAGAAAGAGCTAAGCGCCCTTACTAATCCCTTTATTTATATAAAATTAACGCTTTTATTCTCCCCTTTAAATATATAGCTAATTAAGCTTACTTTTTACCTACTATTAATAACTCTATAAAATATATAAAGGAGTAAAAGACTTATAACTATACCCTTACTAATAACTTAATAAGAAGCTAGTAAGAAAGAAAGGTAAATAGCGCGGCTACTAACTCGCCCTAGGACCCTAAAATTACTAAGCGCTTAGTTAATTACCTTAAAGCTAAAGACTTTAGTAATACTTATAGCGCGCCCTATTACTCCTTAAATATAAAGTATAGTAATAGCCTCTTTAGCTATAGTCCTTATAAGGTTTATACTAAGCTTTAAACTTACTTAAGTTAAAGGAGCTAAAAACCTAGGAACGTATTAAAACTACCGTAAGGATATTAATAACTATAACTCTATATATTTATATAGGACTACTAGTAACGTAATAATAATTAGTCTATAAGACTCTATAGCTTATTTAATCTAGCTATACTTAAAGCTATAGATTAGTAAAGACGCTAACTACTTTATTTCTTTAACGCCCTTAAGAATAATAAGCGTAAATACCCAGGAGCGTATATAAGGGGTAGTAGATAATTATTTAAAAAGAGAAGTATATAAGTAAAGATAGGAAAGAGCTAAATAAGTAGCTTATAAGTAAAGGAAGGAATAAATAATATAAAAGGAAGGGATTATAGTAAAGGAGAAAAGTTCTATTAATAGTTTTATTTACTTACTTACTTACTTACTTAAGATAAGAGCCCTTACCTATTATTATCGCGCCCTTTCTATTAGTATCTAAAGTAAGAAAGCTACTAAGAAGGAGTTTAATAAGTAAGGTCGTACCCTTATAAATATTAGCCTATTAAAGGGATAAGACCTTAGTACGTTTAATCCCTCCCTTAAGTATACTTAAAGACTTTATAGAAGCGCGGATTATTTAATTAGATATCCTTTCTAATTATAATTAATTTAAACGTTTATTTTCCCCTTTTAAAGTAAAGGTTACTTATTACGCGACTTTAGTAAAGATAAATAGGTATAAAGTAAAGAAGTCTCTAAGACTTATATTAATAGCCTAAGACCCTTAGAGCTATATATAGAACTAATAATTAAATAAGCGAACGGTTAATTACTTTATTAATCCTTAGCTATATACTATAAATACTTTAGGTATATACCCTTATTCTTATTAAAATAGGTAGGGTAAAGATATTTAATTCTTATAAGGGTAGTAATTATAGTTCTCGCGAAGAGAGATATAAGAAGTATATATAAAATATATAAAGGTAAAAGTAAAAGTAAGGGGTCGGATAGGTAGGGCAGAGATATTTAAATCTTACGGGGGCAGTAATTATAGTAAGGGAGTAATTATTATATTGCTTTAATTCTCCTTCTTTCCTCTATCTAACGTCCCTCTTTATACCTATTTAGCAACTTAATTAATAAAGAAGATCCTACTTAAAGAAGCTACTAATATCCTCTTAACTACCGAGCTTTTTATTAGTTTTTCCCTTCCTTTCTAGCCGTTACCGGTATATCCGTCTTATCTCTCGCTACCTTTATAGGAAGCTATCGCTACTTCTACTTCCCCTCTTACCCCTACCCTTCTCTTTATACCTCCTTTTAGCTCCTTCCTTAAAACCTGTTTTTTAGCTTCCTTAGTCCCTCGTACTAAAAGATATCTCTAAGAACTACGAAATTAAGCTACGCTTCGCGATATACCCCCTTAGCTATAGCCTACCCTTATAGTAAGGGCATAGCTAATACGGCTTCGGGCTAGTAAGCGTATAGAGGAGGTTCTTAGCTCTATACTTATCCCTTTACTTAAGGAAAGTAGGGGCCCTTTTAGGTCCCTAGGCTCTTTTAGACCTACTTAAGGAATAGGGGCTTAAAGAGGGGAAAGTCCTATAAGAAAGGGGGCCTTCTTAGAAGGGAGAAACCTAATTAAATAGGGGGCCCTCTAAAGGGAAGACCTCTTCCTTTTCTTTAGCTATAGACGTTACCTTCTTATACGGGCTATTAGCTCCTCTTATAGACTCTTAAGGCGGGCCTCTAAGGATAGCTTCTTACGGACGTCTTCTAGCTTAATTTACTATAAAAAGACAGCTAGCTTCTACTTCGGTAAGGGCTTCGTAAGTCTATCGGCTTTTATTAATACCGTTAAAACCTAATAGACGGAAATAAGTCCCCTTTAAACCTCTTATCGTAATTAATACTAGTAGATATCGATATACTATAGCTAGGTCGATAGCTTACTATTTTCTATAAGAATTTATATAGTCTACGTATTATCGTATTCTATAGCTAATAGGGTCGGAATTTATAGTCGTAGAGATATTAGTAGCCGGCTAAGGAAAATCGCTTCTTTTAACGCTTTTAAAAGAGCTAGTAGTTCTACCTCTATACTAAAAGTTATAACGGTAGCTTGCTTTAAAGCTCTCTAAGCAATAGTTCCTCTAAAAAGGGATATAATATACCCCTATAAGCTCTTTCTATCTAAGGAATTATCTATAAATAACGAATCGCTCGAATAAAGGAAGATTTCGGCAGCTAATTTCTTCCTTCCCTACCCTCCTAGGCGTAGACTATATAATCTTATTAAATAGAGATAAAGGATAGTACGGTCTACTACTTCTTAGTGCCTAGGGCTAGGATTCTAGTTATGCTTAGCTAGCTAGGAGACCGTAAAAGAGATATCCGGTCTAGTAGAAATAGCTAAAAAAAGCAGGGAGCCTACCTTCTATTAATATCGGTGTTTCTCTTACTCCCTAGCTTAAAAGGATAGATTAGGCAAAAGCTCTTTATCTAATATAGGCGTAGAGGGAAGCTTCTTATCGAGGGAATTAGGGAGGAATTTATAAGCGACCTTATCGATATAGGCGTCTTAGGTAAGCTAGATAGTCTATTAGGACCTATTTTAAAGGATTTATATCCCTAGGAACTACTTTAGCTCCCTTAGCCTAGTTATCTTATACCTTTATTATAGGCCTTTTATAGCCTCCCTTATAGTTGCTTCTTCCTTTTTCGGGTAGGCTTAGATAATATCGTCGACGTAGAAGAAGACTATAATTTTACCCTTCTATATTATACACGGTTCCTAAGGGACTTTCTTAAAGCCTAGGGCTTTAAGGGAACCGGTTAAATGCTATTACTAAAAAAGGGGTAATCTTCGTAATCTATATAAAGCTTTCTTAAGCCGTAGAACCTTTCCTAGCTATTAGAAGCCTAGTAGAAGGCATATATAGATAACTTCTTCTTCCTTAAGTAAGTAGTTAATAAAGGCATTAACTATATCTATCTAATTAAGTTCGAGGTCGAATTCTACTACTATAGCTATAAGGGTCCGAAAAGACATCCCTACTAAGGTGGTTGCCTTAGTAGGTAAATCCCCTTTTTCCTACTAGTTCCTATAGATAACTAGCTAGGCATTATACTTCTAAAGGAAGCTATATTTATTAGTCTTATAGATAAAGACCTACTTATAGCTAAGGACCTATTTTCCTTTTACCTTTTCCTTAAGGACCTCTTTAAAAGACCTTATCTCTTCGTATAAGGCTAGGTAGTCTTTCTAGGCCTAGAAAAACTAGTCTTTAAAGGGGTGTTTTTCTAGCTACTTTTAGTTTACTAGTAGGTCTAGGAGGTCTCTTTTATATACCTTCCTTGCTAATAGCTATAGCTTAAAGAGCCGGCCTACTATAAATGCTCCGTAGGAACCGTCTTCTATAGGCGTTAGATAGAAGTTAGAAAAACGATCGAAATAAGGGAGAGGTTAGTCTTCTTTTATATCGGGCCCTATACCTTCCTTTGCTTCTCGAAGTAGGGATAAAAAGGCAGCTAGGTAATCCTTCGAGAGAGGTGCCTTTCCTACCCCCTTAGGGGTCGAGACGGGAAGACTAATAAAGAAAGCTACTTTTAGATCTTCTTATTACGTAGGAGGAGGCGTAGGGAGGTAGGCGTATTTTAGCTCTACCGCTTTCCTATAGTCTCCTTCTTCGTCTAGATTATCTAATCTAGCAGCTTCCTCTTCTTCTTCTTCGAAGTTAGCGTTATCCTCGACTACTTCGACGTTAGTTTCTTCTTCTATTTCCTCGTCTAGGACCTCTTCTTAAGACTATTAGGAAGGGGGGATTTAGATCTTCTAAATTAGCTAACGTTAAGAGAGTAAGAGGGGCTATTAATCCCTCTTTCTATTAAAGAAGCTAGATTCGTCGAAAATTATATCCCTAGTTAAAATAACCTTCCGTAAAAAAGGAATCTAGATCTAGAAGATATTTATAGAATTATAGCTAACAAGGTAACTAATAAAGGCTCTAGGATTAAGCTTTCTTTTCTTCTTCCTTTTTAGCTATATATCGGTAGTTATAGCGTATACTTTATAGCTATAGGCACGAAGGTAGGCTAGTAAGGCCCTCTTTTTTATAAAGAGCTTAAGGGGAGATTTCTAGTCTATTCCTTAGGTCTTAAAAAGGGTCTCTAGGCCCCTATAGTCCCTTAGGCCCCTAGGGTCCCTTAGGGCCCGGTTCTAAAGGTAATAGGCGGTCTTAACGACTTCCCTCTAAAGGTTATAGGGAAGCCTTATAGTAAGTCTTATCGTACGGGCCCTTTTTATTATAGCACCCCTTAATCTTTTTGCCCCTCCGTTCTAGGCCTAGGTATTCGGTGCTAACGGGAGGGGTAAAATACCCCTTTTTTAAAGCTAATTTAAGATATCCTTCGTAAATAGCTCTCTATTAAACCGTATCTTTTTTACCTTATAGCTAAAGTAGGATTTTATCTAGTTAACGAAGTCCTAGAGGGTAGACTAGTTATACTTACTTAGGTAGGTCCGTAAGAAATAGGGGAAAACTATCCCTAAAAAAGCGTCTATAAAAAACATTACCCTAACGAAGCTTTCCTAGTCCCTAAAAACGTTGGTCTAGTCGACCTAAATTTCCTTATACGGCTAGTCCGGCCGTAAAGGGGTTTATCTAGAAATTCGTCTCTTAGTCTTTCCTTAGCCGTAGTATTCGTATTCGACGGTCTTTAGGCCCCTTATTCGTACGCCCTATTATTAGCCTAGCTTATATAAAGCTAGGGGGCCTAGGTAAATAAGTCGTGCATGCTAAAGAAGACCGTCTCCTTAAGCTGCTAGAAGTAGGTCCTTTATAGTAGACCTATTCCTCCTAGTAGGGAAAGCTAACTTCTTAAGAGGTTCCTTCTTAAGAATAAGTTAGAATTTAAGAATAAATTAATCGAATTTCTCCTCGATAAGCTTAATCGTTTAATTCTTCTAGACTAGCCTCGTAGGCTTAGACGTTATATCCTAAAAGATTCCTTCCTCTCGAAGAAAGCGGAAGGAAATTAAGCTTATTAAAAATCGAGGGCAAAATGCTACCCTTTTTCGCTATAGAATTCGTATAGACCCGTTAGGTAATTTTATCGTAAAATTCACCCTTCCGTACCCCTCTATCTATACGGATAATTCCCCGGTAATAAGATATTCCCTCTATACCTTCTTAAAGGACCGGAATCGTAAGAGTATATTATAGATATTAAGGGAAGCACCGAAGTTAAGGATAGCTGATTTTCGTAGGGGATAATCGGAGGGCTCTAACCGTTAGTCTTAGGCTTATTAATCTATAAGGAAGACGAATACCGGATTTACTATACTAACGATTTTCCCTTAAATTTACGGCTTAAATAAGGGCAGCGGCGTTATTAGTTACTATTTCTTAGCAACCGGAATCTCGTCTATCTTCTTCTATAACGAGGGGTCCTCCTTAAGAGACTTTTTAATAATATCTTCTAGTCCCTTAAGAGGCGTAATTCCGGAAGGTCGACTTTCCTTAAAGACCTACTAGTAGTCTTCTAGCTTATAGGGCCTTTTATACGCTTAGTAGGTAGGTTGATTTTTCTTCGTTCGTTGTCTCTTCGAGGAGTCCTCGTCCTTTTCTAGAAGGTCTACTTAAAAACCCCCCCTTTTTATACCTTATTGCTAATTTTAACGAAGAGGTTCGATTTTAACTAGTTCCTTAATTTTTCGACTAATAGACTAAAAGGTCTATTAAGGGACTAGTTAGGCCGGACGGACGAACGGGGCCGGGGCCGGGCCCGGAGTAAGATGCGAAGCTAGGGCCGGGACCGGGGCAGCCGTTAAAGACGGTGTTAAGGCTCTCGAGGGAGGAGGAGCCGGAGGGGCAGCAGCCGTAGCAGCAGTAGCAGCGGGGGCTATAGCAATAAGGGCTGCAGCAGCTATAGGGGCAGTAGGTCGAACCGTCTAGGTCGAGTGCTAGCTACGAAGGAAAAAGACTACTTACTATTATACTCTAGTAGCTTCTTCGTCTAGTTCCTAGCTAGCTTCTCGAAAGATAGTTAAGTAACTATTACTAATAGGCTTTATTAGTAGAGATATATCCTATAGCTACTAGCCGGAAAGAGCTTCTATTAAGAAGTATTAGTTAGCTTCCTTAAGGATTTCTTCCTACTTAGCTAGCTACGAAGAAGCTAGTAGGTTCCTAGTAGAAAAGGCTCCTAGGTAGGCCGTATAGGTCTTCCTAATACGGTTAGTTATATAGCCCCTTAAGGGAGCTAACGAGGTCTCGAGCTTTAAAAGCTACTACCTAGGGGTCTCTTCTTCTTAAAGAGAGATTAGCTTTACGGCACTAACGGATTCCGTTATTACTATACGAGTAGTAGTTAGTAGCTTTGTCTTATAAAGGTATTCCTTATAGTAACTCTTATAGTTACCTAAGGTAGTAGAAAAAGCTCTTTATTATATAGAGGTTAGCTTAGAGAAGAGGGATACTCCCTCTATAAATTCTATTGCCCTAAGATAAAGAGGGGGCTCGAGAGGGTCCTACTTATTAAAGAAGACTAAATTATAAATAGTTCTATCTATACGAGCCTATAGCTCCTTTACCTACTTATCCTAATCTTAGGGCTTTATAAGAATCGTCCTATAGACTATAGGGGCAGTAAAGTCGTTTTTCGATATTATTATAAGGGAAGGGTAGAAAAGTCGGTTAAAAATCGGCTTTTCTAGTAAAAGGGGTAAAAGGAAGCTATAAGGGATATAAGAAAGGTGCCTTTTATAGTAGCCGGAAGGTATAGGAATACTATTCCTCCTAGGCTTATAACTCTCGTAAAGAGAGATACGAGAAGTATATATAAAATGTACGAAGGTAAAAGTAAAAGTAAGGGGTCGGATAGGTAGGGCAGAGATATTTAAATCTTACGGGGGCAGTAATTATAGTAGGGGAGTAATTATTATATTACCTTAATTCTCCTTCTTTCCTCTATCTAACGTCCCTCTTTATACCTATCTAGTATCTTAATTAATAAAGAAGATCCTACTTAAAGAAGCTACTAATATCCTCTTAACTACCGAGCTTTTTACTAGTTTTTCCCTTCCTTTCTAGCCGTTGCTAGTATATCCGTCTTATCTCTTACTACCTCTATAGGAAGCTATCGCTACTTTTACTTCCCCTCTTACCCTTACCCTTCTCTCTATACCTCCTTTTAGCTCCTTCCTTAAAACCTATTTTTTAGCTTCCTTAGTCCCTTATACTAAGGGATATCTCTAAGAACTATAAAATTAAGCTACGCTTCGCGATAATAGTAAGGGAGTAATTATTATATTACCTTAATTATATAAAGGCTTTTGCTTTATATAGGCCTAGACTAAGGTCTAAGCTAAGTCTATATATAAGCGGCCTCTGCGCCTATATAAGCTAGGCCTATACTTCTCTTCCTTTTCCCTCTTATAGATTATTAACCTTCTTTTAATAGACTATACCTAAGCCTATACCTTTACTTACTTTATAATAATATAATCTACCTTTTATTTTATCTTCTTTATATCCCTATATATAAAATAGCTATTTTTAGCTACCTTTAAAGCTAACGTTTAATTACTTAGTTTAGTTAAACCGCCCGCGCTAGTATATATATACGTAAAATATCTATACTCCTATAATCGTAAAATTAAAGTAAATATAATACTTAGTTTGCTTAGGTAATTAAGAGCCTCTTATAATAGTAAGGCTCCGTATAACTAAGAGCGGTATTACTATACCTTAGTAAGTTTAACGGCTCCTTTATAGAGCTTAAGCTATAGCTACTTTATATAAAAGCAAAGCTCTATATTAATAGCGCTATAATAAGAGATATCTACGCTTAATTTAACTATCTTTATATAAGCTTATCCTTATACTTATAAAGGTATCTCTTACTATTTACGTATACTAATATAAATAGACTAGCTAACCTCCTCGCGAAGCTCTATACTAATTATAGCGAACCTAATATAAGTAAGTCGGTAGGCTAGGAGCTTATAACGCTCTATTAAAAGCAAAGTAAAGCAATTCTAGCCTACCTTATATAGTTTAAAGAGGTGCTTTATTTAGTAAATATATATAGCTAGCTTAACGCGGTAAATTATAATTACTTTATTATAAGCTTAAATATAGATTAGTATACTTATTTAAGTAAAGGTCTATACTACTAAATATATATACCGATCTCGTTTAATTTCTTTATAAGCTTAGTAGTAATAAGTTTCTTTTTTTATCTTCTTCTATAGTATAAGAAGAGGGTAATACTAGTAATACTATAGATATTTCTATCTTTACCTTAAGGACCGAGGATAGGAAGAAATAGCGATAAAAGGGTCGCTATATAGGCTATAGTAGTAAATCCTATTAGTTTTTAAAGTACCTATACTAGGAGGCGCGGGTAAATATACTCTAAGTAATAGAAGGGCGTACGCGCTAGGATAGAAAGGAGGTTAGGTTTAACGATAGCGACTCTAGCAATAAGTAATCTTAGTAACGCCTTTATAGGCTTCGTTGGCGTTCCCTCGCATATAGTAGTAGCTACTATATAGATAGGATATATACTTATAGCGACTAAAAGGGCGGCTAAGATATAAGAAGGCCGTTAATATAATATAACTATAGTAAAATAAAGTACTTATATAGCCCTATATAAGAGGGAGTAAAGCCTTATATACTAAAGTACCGTCCTTTATATTACGGTACTAAGAGCTACTACTATATACCGATATAAGGGGGGTAGGATATTATAAGCTTACTAAAGCTAGCTACGCGCTATTCTATATACCTTTACTTCTTAGATATAAGTACTAAAGCCTAACTTTTAAAGCGCGGCCCTTACTAATAATATAGTCTATCTAAGAAGCTCGCTTAAGAGGGTATTATATATCGTTTACTAATATTTTTTCTACGACTAGGCGTATATAGTCTACGTAAGGGTTCTATCCCCTTAAGCGCGGTATTAAGTATTATTTAGAGTCGCGCCTCTTTAAAAGCTAGGTAGGGGTATAATATAAAGGCTTTTACCCTATATAGGCCTAGACTAAGGTCTAGGCTAAGTCTATATATAAGCGGCCTCCGCGCCTATATAGGCTAGGCCTATACTTCTCTTTCTTTTCCCTTTTATAGATTATTAACCTTCTTTTAATAGACCGTACTTAACCTTATACTTTTACTTACTCTATAATAAATTATCTTTCTTTCCTTTATTTAACGCTCCTCTTTATACTTATTTAGTATCTTAATTAATAAAGAAGATCTTACTTAAAGAAGCTACTAATATCCTCTTAACTACTAAGCTTTTTATTAGTTTTCTTCTTTATTTTAACCGTTACTAGTATATCTATTATATTTCTTACTACTTTTATAAGAAGCTATTACTACTTCTACTTCCCTTCTTACCCTTACCCTCCTTTCTATACCTCTTTTTAGCTCCTTTTTCCTTCTTTTATACTAGTGTTTTTTAGCTTCTTAGGTCCTTTTTACTAAGGGATATCTCTAAGAATATAAATTAAGCTATGCTTTATAATAATAGTATATAGATACCTACTAGTATTAGCTATACTAAGCGGTCTAAAAAGGACTTATTTCTATTTATTAGGCTTTAATAGTATTAATAAAAGTAAATAGTCTTATAAAGCCCTTACTAAAGTAAAAGCTAGCTATCCTTAAAAGCTTACCTTAAGAGTCTATAAGAAGAGCTAATAGTATATATAAGGAAGGAAACGTATATAGCTATAAAAAGGAACTAAGACTTATCCTTTTAAAAGACCCTTAGCTTAATTAAGACTTATTCTTTTTAAAGGCCCCCTTTTTAAGGACTTATCTTTAAAAGAGACCCTCTTTCTTATAAGGTTTAATTCCTCCTTAGGCCCTTATTCTAAAGTAGGTCTAAAAGCGCTACGAAAAAACTAGATTTCTTAAGTAAGGGAGAAGTAAAAACTAAGACCGCTTTTATATATTTACTAGCTTAATTACTTAGCTTTACCCTTAAGGGGCAAGCTATAGCTAAGGGGGTATATTATTAAGCATAGCTTAATTTTATATTCTTAGAAATATCCCTTAATAAAAAGGACCTAGGAAGCTAAAAATACTTAGTATAAAAAAAGGAAGAAAGAGCTAAAAGGAGGTATAAAAAGAAAGGTAAGGGTAAAAGGGAAAGTAAAAGTAATAATAGCTTTTTATAAAGGTAGCGAGAAATAATATAGATATACTAGTACTAGCTAGAATTATTATAAAGTATAGCTTAATTTATATTCTTAAAAATATCCCTTAGTAAGAGGGACCTAAGAAGCTAAAAAGCACTACTATAAAAGAAGGAAAAAGGAGCTAAAAAAAGTATAGAAAGAAGGGTAAAGGTAAAAGGGGAAGTAAAAGTAGTAATAGCTTCTTATAAAGGTAGTAAGAGATATAATAAATATACTAGTAATAGCTAGAATAAAGGGGAAAATCTAAGAAAAAGCTTAGTAGTTAAGAGGATATTAATAGGTTTTTTAAGTAAGATCTTCTTTATTAATTAAGATATTAAATAAGTATAAAAAGAAGTATTAAATAAAGGAAAAAAGGATAATTAAGGTAATATAATAATTACTCCCTTACTATAATTACTACCCTTATAAGAATTAAATATCTTTACCTTGCTTATCTAACCCCTTACTTTTAATTTTACCTTTATATATTTTATATATACTTTTTATATCTCTCTTTATAAGAGTTATAAGCCTAGGAGGAATAGAATTCCTATACCTTCTAGCTACTATAAAAAGCACCTTTCTTATATTCTTTATAGTCCCTTCCTTTACCTCTCTTATAAGAAAAGCGAATTTTTTATTAATATTTCTAGCTTTTATCTATAATAATATTAAAGAACGATTCCTTTACTACCCTTATAGTTTATAAGACGATTCTTATAAAGCCCTAAGATTAAGATAAGTAAGTAAAGGAGCTATAAGCTTAAGTAAATAAGACTATTTATATTTTAGGTTTCTTTAATAAGTAGGACCCTTTTAAGCCCCCTTTTTATCTTAAAGTAATAGAATTTATAGAGAGAGCTACCCTTTTTTCTAAGCTAACTTTTATATAATAAAGAGCTTTTTATACTACCTTAGTAACTATAAGAGTTATTATATTATTATTATTATTATTATTATACTAGTAACCTATTTAAAGGTATCTAGAACTTTAGCGTTAAATAAAAGGGAAAAACTAAAGTGCTTAAAAGAAAACCCTCCCCTCTTTTATAGCTAGTCCGGACTTATACTAAGTCGCGGTTATAATATATAAGAAACTTACGCTAGCTATCTTAGGTATCGTTTTAATTAGTTAGAATTATATTAGCCCTACTATAAAGTAACCTTAGAAAGTAACTCCTTTATATATACGGGGTATATAGCGTTAATCGGTAGTATAAGCGTTTTTAGTTAATTATATAATTATCCTTAACCTTATCTTATAATAATATCTTCTTAGGCTCTACCTTATTTTTCTATTATAAGGCTTAGTAAGCTATTTATTAGTACCGGCCTTTAGCTAAGCTAGTAGTTAGGTTATTATACTAGCTTTACGCTATACTTATTAAGTTACTAGTATCGGCCCTAGGTTTTTATTTTCTTAGTTAGGGGGCCTAGACTAGGGTTAAAGGGAGGTCTTAATAAATTCGTTACTAGATCTAAGTAGGCGAGGTCTAGGCTAGCCTACTTATAGTAGGGCTAGACTACTAGTATATTTATAAGCGCTTTTAAAAGCGCTAATTAGCTAATTAATAAGTAGGTTAACGTAGTTTATTAATTTAATTAAAATTTAATTATGCCCTTAGCTAGATTTAAACTAACTCTAGCGTTATAGCTAGTAGTCCTCCTAGGTATATAACTACCATACTATAAAGGTATAAGAGTTATTATAAGGAATACCTTTATAAGATAAAGCTACTAACTATTATATATATAGCTATAATAAAATCTATTAGTACTATAAAGCTAATCTCTTTTTAAGAGGAAGAGACTCTTAAGTAGTAGCTTTTAAAGCTTAAGACCTTAATAGCTCTCTTAAAGGGCTATATAACTAACTATATTAAGAAGACCTATATAGCTTACCTAGGAGCCTTTTCTACTAAGAACCTTCTAGCTTCTTTATAGCTAGCTAAGTAAAAAGAGATCCTTAAGGAAGCTAACTAGTACTTCTTAATAAAAGCTCTTTCTAGCTAGTAACTATAGGATATATCTATACTAATAAAGCTTATTAGTAATAGTTACTTAGCTATCTTTTAAGAAGCTAGCTAGGAACTAAATAAAGAGGCTATTAAAGTATAATAGTAAGTAGTCTTATTCCTTTATAGCTAGTACTTAACTTAAACGGTATAACCTATTACCCTTATAGCTATTATAGCCCCTCCTATTATAGCTCCTACTACTACTTCTTTAGCTCCTTCTTCTTTAAGAGCCTTAATACTATCTTTAACTATAGCTATTACCTTAGCCCTAGCTACGCTTATTACTCTAGGCCTAGCCCTAGCCTTAGTAGTCTATTTAGCCTAGCTAGTCCCTTAATAGACTTATTAGTTTATTAGTCGAAAAATCAGGGAACTAGTTAAGCTAGAACCGTATTAGAATTAGTAATAAAGGGTAAAAAGGGGGGTTTTTAAGTAGACCTTTTAAACTAAGATAAGGATTCCTTAAAGAAATAAAAGATAAAGAGACGAATTTCTAAACGAACTTTTATATAGCCGGACTAGCTATATAAAGAAATTTAAGTTAAATAGACTAATATCTTTAAGGACTAAGAAAGCTTAATTAAAGTAATGTTTTTTATAGATGCTTTTTTAAGGATAATTATCTCTTATTTCTAATAGACCTACCTAAGTAAGTATAATTAGTTTATACTTTAATACCTTATTAATTAAATGAAATCCTACTTTAGCTATAAGTTAAAAAGGATATAGTTTAATAAAGAGCTATTTATAAAGGATATCTTAAATTAGCTTTAAAAAGGGGGTATTTTACCCTTCTTATTAGCACTAAATACCTAGGCTTAAAATAAAGGGATAGAAGGATTAAGGGGTACTATAATAAAAAAGGCCTATATAATAAAACTTACTATATATTACTTATAGAACCGGACCCTTAAGGACCCTAAGGACCTTAAGGGCTATAAGGAATTAAAGGACTTTATAAAAAAAACCTTAGGAATAGACTAGAAATCCCCCCTTAAGCTCTTTATAAAATAAAGGGCCTCGCTAGCTTACTTTTATACCTATAGCTATAAGGTATATACTATAATTACCGATATATAGCTAAAAAGAAAGAAGAAAAGAAAGCTTAATTTAAGAGTATTTATTAAATACCTTATTAATTATAATTCTATAAATATCTTTTAGATCTAGATTCCCTTTTTATAAAAGGTTATTTTAACTAAGGATATAATTTTTAATAAATCTAGCTTCTTTAATAAAAAGAGGGATTAATAGCCCCTCTTACTCTCTTAAGGTTAGCTAATTTAAAAGATTTAAATATCTCCTTCTTAATAGTCTTAAGAAGAGGTCTTAGATAGGGAAATAGAAAAAGAAACTAATATTAAAGTAGTTAAGGATAATACTAACTTTAATAAAAAAAAAGAGGAAGCTATTTAATTAGATAATCTAAATAAAAAAAGAGACTATAAGAAAGTAATAAAGCTAGAATACGCCTACCTCCTTATACCTCCTTTTATAAAATAATAAGAAGATCTAAAATTAGCTTTTTTTATTAGTCTTTTTATTTTAACCCTTAAGTAAGTAAGAAAGGTACCTCTTTTAAAGGATTACTTAGCTGCCTTTTTATCTTTACTTTAAAAAGTAAAGGAAGGTATAAGGCCTAATATAGTTACTAAAGATAACTAACCTTTCCCTTATTTTAATTATTTTTCTAACTTCTATCCTATACTAATAGAAAACGGTTCCTATAAAGTATTTATAGCTAGTTAGCCTTTTAACCCTTTATTAGTAAGGAAGGTATATAAGAGAGACCTCCTAGACCTACTAGTAAACTAAAAGTAGCTAGAAAAATATACCTTTAAAGACTAGTTTTTCTAGGCCTAGAAAGACTACCTAGCCTTATATAAAGAGATAGGGTCTTTTAAAGAGGTCCTTAAAGAAAGGAGGTCCTTAGCTATAAGTAGGTCTTTATCTATTAGACTAATAAATATAGCTTCCTATAAAAGTATAAAGCCTAGCTAGTTATTTATAGGAACTAGTAGGAGAAAGGGGATCTTCCTACTAAGGTAACTACCTTAATAAGGATATCTTTTTAAACCCTTATAGCTATAGTAGTAGAATTCGACCTTAAACTTAATTAAATAAATACTATTAATACCTTTATTAACTACCCTTTTAAGGAAGAAGAAGTTATTTATATATACCTTCTACTAAGCTCTTAATAATAAGAAAGGTTCTATAGCTTAGGAAAGCTTTATATAGACTATAAAGATTACCCTTTCTTTAGTAATAGTATTTAATAGGTTCCCTTACTAGTCCTTAAAGTATAAATCTTTTAATACGAACCTTATAATAAGTCGGTCTAACTATAAAGGTACTATAATTACTATAGGTATAGCTATATTACTAGGCGGTATATATTAATATAACTCTATAGCTAATATAAGAGTATAGTATATAATAAAGGGGAGGATAAATATAGGGCTAAAAAGAGCGAAATCCCTTATAACTATATCTTATACTAAGGGGACTACTTATTATAGACCTAAACTTACCCTATAGCGAATAAAGCCTAGGAAAAGATAAGGGAAAACTACTTATAAAGACCTTAATAGTTTATAAATACCTAAGTATACGCCGAGTAATAGGTGCTACTTATCGTTAAAACCTAGGGCGTTTCCGATCTAACTATAGTTTAAAAGTAGGGACCGGGTAGACCGCGCTAAGATAAGAAGTTAAGCTTAAGATACCTACTAGCTAATAGGGCTAGGGAGGCCGAATCGAGTATAAACGATATTTATAGGTATAATAGATAAAGAAGCGCTAAAAGATAGAGCGCCTCCCTCCTTATATAAATAACCCCTTTTACCTTAACCTTACTTATATATAACTAAAAGTTCTATTCTAAAATATATAGAAAAGATATAAGCTAGTATAGCTAGCGCTTTACTATTAATCTAGCTTTAACCTAATAGTACTATAAGAAGTAAAAGCTATACTAAGAGGTAGGGCCCTGCCTTTTAAAGCAGCGCCTTATAGCTTAGTTTATAGGGAGGGGAGGTACGCGCTATATATATATAAGAGGCTCGGGCTAGGGATATAGTCGCCTTAGTCTAAACTAGACTAAAGCAAGGTAGTATTTAAGGACGGTACTAAACTATAAGCGATTTACTTACTATTAAAGGCCGCGAGGACTAAAGTATTATAGGACCTAAGCGTAATCGAACTAAAGTACCTTATAGTAATAGTAAGGGACTTTAATATCTATTATCCGCTCTAATATAGATATAATAGAACCTTAGATAGTATAATATAACTTATATAAGAGGTAATAAGACTATAACTTAAACTTACTACTTTAAAAAAGGAGTATATAAGATTTTTCTATAGCTAAAGGGATAGTACTATTAACTTAGTATAAGTAACGCTAGAAACTAAGATATAGTATACTAGGCCTAACCTAGACCTAACTAAGTTAAACTATATCCCTTAGACTATTATAATATAGATCGATACCTAAGTATAAGCGCTTAAACCGGCCTTAAAGTAAAAAGAAGTAAAAGCTAAGCTAGTTAAAGCTAAAACTATATCCTAGCTAGGACTATACTAGCTAATACTTTAGACGCTAAAGGATATTAACTAGGACCTAGATTATATCTTCGCTACCTTAGCGTAGATCGCGATAGCTATAGTTCTACGCTAAAAGTAAGTATTACCTAGGAGTAATATATAGTTTACCTTAAAAGTAAGAAAGGCAATAAGGGAGGCTAAGAAGGTAAGGAGGAAGTATAAGCGGGAAAGGAGCGAGGTAAACTAAGAAGACCTATATAAGGCGATAGCGGCTTAAAAGTAAACTATTTATAAGGTAAGGAGAGCTTATTAGCGCGAGTTCTTAAAGGAATTTAGCGCTAATAACGCTAAGCTCTAAAATATAAAGAGGTAGGCTAGACTCTATAGTAAGCTACTACTAAAACTAACCTATATCCCGCCGCTAATAATAAAAGGTAAGGACTAATTAATAAAAACCTTTAAAGGGAAGGCTTAGATATTAATAGCTAAGTTCTTTTTACTAAAGGCTAATATAACTTAAGGGCTACCTTAGCCTATAGCTAAGGCGACCCTTATAGTTAACTAATAGATCTAGCTAGCTAACGTTATAGCGACGCTAAGTAAGATAGTAAGCTAGAAAGCGGCGGGCTTAAATAGTATCCCCTTAAGGTTTATTAAGAAGTATAAACTAGCCTTAGTATAGCGACTAGCTATAATCTTTAACGCTTATACCTAACTCTTATATTTCTTAGGGCGGTTCTATAGCGCGAATATAGTAGTACTTTAAAAGCTAAGTAAGAGGCTAAAAGCTTATTATATAGTAAGGGGATAGAGACTAATTTCCCTCCTACTTATAGTAAGGAAAGTACTTAAGTAAATACTAGCTTAAAGGATTATAGGAATAGTAAAGGTAAATAGTATCCTATTAAATAGATAAATAAAGAATAGGAAGGAGCGCTTTATAAAAGCAGCGATCCTATTAGTAATAGAATTAGTATATATAACCTAGGCCTAAAAAGGTATTATATTATTCTTATAGCTAGATATTAAGGGCGTATTTAATACGGTTAACTATAATAAGCTTATAAAGGAACTAGAACTTTAAGGATACCTTAGATAGCTTTTAAGCTTAATATAAAGCTTTATAAGCGATAGAAGATTAACCCTTTACTTTAATAAGAGATCCTTAAAGCTAATATAAGTACTAATAAAAGTCCTTTAAGGCTCCCTCTTATCCTTAATCTTATTTCTATACTATATAACCCCCTTATATAAAAGGCTTAGTATAATATATAGTATTTATACTATTAGCTTCGCTAATAATATAAATATAGTTAGTATTAAACTTAATAAGGCTATTATAATAGTATATATAAAAGAGGCTTAAAAGGTATACGTAAAGTAAGCGACTAAGTTTATAGTTACTTTTAAACTATCGAAGAGCGAGTTAATATACTTTATATAAAGGAGATAAGCGATAATAACGCTGGTCTACTTTAAGGCTAACGTAGTAATACCGGTCTAAGAGGCCCGCTTATTAAGGGTATAGGTATACCGGAAATTATAATAGAAAGTATACTTAAAGTAGCTCTAAGCGAAGATAAAGCGCTAAACTATAGCCTTAACTAAGCTCGCGGTATTTATATAGGGCTATACCTTACTACGCGCTAAGGAAGTCTATAGTAAGATAATCTAGTCCTTAATCTCTAACGCTATAGTTATATTCTAGAAGATAACGCTTATAAAGGGAAAACTATATAAGATCGTATAGGACTTAGTATAGGATTAATTAGCTTACCTTTAAGTAGTAATAGGCGTATACTACGCGACCTTAGTTTATAAAGTTAAAGTAAAGGTATAGGTGCCCTTAATCGACCTCTACTTAAACTAAAGAATAATAAATACATTTTAGAGGTTAAAGGACTTAGGGCTCTTAAGCTAAATTTAACGCGCGTTTAACGTAATCGTAGGTATACTTAAAAGGAGGTAATATTAAAGAGAGGGTAGGCCCTTAGCGGCGCTACTACTTAGTAGGCCCCCCTTTATAGAAGAGATAAAAGGGGTCTAGAGCTAGATAAGATTAAACGACCTCTTAGATAAAGCTAAGTCTCTTAAAAGGCTAAATAAGGAATAGGCTGCTTAATAGAACGTTAAAGAGGACGCGATCTAATAATACTAAACTACCTTTTACCCTACTAACTTCCTACTATAGTTTAATAAGGCAATAACGCTAAACCGTTATAAGGGCCTCCTTAAGTATATTAGTATAGTAATTACTTAGATATATATAGGAAAGATCGGGCTTAATAACTTCCTCTTTAATTAATAGGTTCTTAAAGTAGTCTTACTAATATATACCTATAGATAAAAAAAGGATACTATTTATTATACAATAATTAACTATTTATTAATAGTAGAGGTAAGAGGATCCCTCTTAATATAGGCCTAAGATATAAGTAATATAAGAGCGGGCCTTTAAAAGAAAAAGATAGTAGCGCCGCTAATATAATAGTTCCCTTACTTAAGTAGGCTTTATTAGTTCGATCTAGCTTAAAGGCTATATATAAGTATAACGAATAATAGCCCTAGGGTCGCGCTAGAGATAGAGCGGCCCTAACTAAGACTACCTTAGCTAATTACTTACCTTACTAAGGCGACCTAAGAAAGGGAGAGGACTTATAATAATAAGACTATAGTATTAACCGAACTAAACTTAAACTAAGCGTAAACCTCGCCGCTTAAACTATAGACTAAATAGAACTAAGGAGACTTAACTAAGCTAGCCTTAATAGCTATAAAATAAAACTTACTATTAAAAAACTATAATTAAATAAGACCTAACTTAAAACTAAACTAAGATAGCGCTAATAACTAGCCCTTAAACTATAACTTTAGCTTAACTTATTAATAGCTATATCTGCCTTATTATTATAGCGGGAATAATAAGACCCCCTTAAGATAGTATATAAAGTATAAGAGGGAGTAACCTAGGACTTATAAGGAGTATAGGAACTACTACTACTATAAGTAGCTTAGTAATAGCTAGCTAGACCTAACCTTAAACCTAAACTAAAGCTAGTCTAAATAGCTAGCTTATAAGATATAGTAACGACTAAAAACTATACTAAGGTAGGACCTATACTAGCGGTAGTATAAAGGTAATCGCTATAGCTTATACTATAACTATAAATCTAATTAAGGTTAAGACTAGTAATAATCTTAGCTAAGACTAAACCGCGATAACTATAAAGAGGCTACTAAATAAAGTTAGGAGCATTAATAGGGTTAGTAAGTAATATAAGGTAGGGACGCTTTAAAGTAAGCTTAGTAATAAGAGAACTACTAAGCTATAGCTTAGTATTAGAGCTAATAAAGGGAAACGCGGTAGGATCCTAAACTAACTTTAAGATAACTATAGGTATAGAGATAGCGGCGGACCCCCTAGCCCTAGCCTTAAATAGAGCCTTAGACGTAATAGTCGCCTTACCTTTACCCTTACCCTTCCCCTTACTAAAAGAAGCTAGACTAAGCTTAGTATAATTATTATTATTATTCTTATAATTATAGTTATCGCTAGTAATAAGATAAAAATAGTTAGTAAGATTATTAACTACTATAAGAGTCTTTTAAGTAACCGAGAGCGACTTAAGCTTAACTTAAGCTAAGGCCTTAATAGTATTACTAAACTTACTTAAGTACTTTTCTAGGGACTTATATATATAGTAGGTATTATCTATAATATAGGTAAAAGCTAAGGTAAGCGTTTTAATATTCTTAGCGACTATAGCTAAACTAAGGGTAAACTCGCTTAATATACTTTTACCTTTAGCGGCGGGGGCCTTTTAACTAGCGCGAATATAAGTTTTTAGAGTAGCGCGGTAAAGGCGCTCTTATACTAAACTCTTAATAAAGGAGGGGCGGTCGACCTTAAACTAAGCTTAGTAAAGGGCGCGCACGGCCTTCTTACCTTTAAAGGTAATTTAAATATAAATTAGTACTAAACTTAGACTATACTATAGCGGGATAAGGTTACTTACTTAATAATAAGACTAATTAAAGTTAGTATAAGCGATATATACTTTAGCCTTTATAGCTAATAAAGTTAGTAAAAAGTACTAAAGGTAAGACCGACCTAAGATAGAACTAAAACTAATACTTATAAGACTAGTTTTAATAGCTAGTAAAGGATATATAAGTAAGCTTACTAGTAAGGCGCTTAATATATATAAAATATAAGATAAAACGCTTTAAACCTACTATAGTAGCGACTTTCTTATAAGGAAGGGGCTTAGGAAAAAGCAAGCCGCTACTACCTAAGTTAGCTTCTTAGTTAGATATTATAAAGCGATAGTAAACGAGTTAAATATAGTACTAAAAAGACCTAGGGATATAGAAATAAGGTAAGTAAGAAATTAAAGCCTATAAAAGAGATAATAGATAAAGAGGTAAGAGGAAGTAGGAATAAAACTAAGGAGGGAGGGTAGGTATATATATATATAAGCTAGGCACGCGTAATTAGTAACTACGCGATAGACGGTAAATATAAGCCGCCGCGCCCTTAATTAGGAAGTCGCGCGGCTAGATAGGAACCGATTTTCGATTAGCGGAGCTAGCCGACCGAAATTTAATTAGCCGGCCTTACCTAAGAGCGTCCTATATTAGTACCCGGCCCGGTAACTAGATATTACTTACCCTACTAACTAATAGACTAATAAGCTAACGCGGCTATAGCTATATAGTAGTAACGTAGGAGCTATAAGGAATAAAGGCGTCCGCGAGTTAGGCCCTTAGAGAGTAACTACTACTTATAACCCTAGGCTTAGGCTAGCGAGCCCGGGCCGCGGCTGCTTAAGATAAAAGCGGCTATAGCCTAAGGGGGCCTACGCCGAAAAGCGAACGCGTAGGAGAAGCCTATAGTAGCTAGCGTAAATTTCCTATATATTACTATTAAGACCTTATTTAAGGCGGACCTATATTAAAAGAGGGGAGGGTTTTCCCTTAAGTACTTTAGTTTTTCCCTCTTATTTAATATCGAAGTTCTAGATACCTTTAGCTAGGTCCTTAGTATAATCTTAATAATAATAATAATAGGTTCCTTTAAAGCCCTAAGCTTTAAGAAAGTCCCTTAGGAACTATATATAATATAGAAGGGTAAAATTACTATTTTCTTTTATATCGATAATATTATTTAAGCTTACTTAAAAGAAGAAGAAGTAAATACTAAGGAGGCTATAAAAGGCTTATAATAAAGGTATAAGATAACCTAGCTAAGGGAGCTAAAGTAGTTCTTAAGGGTTTAAATTTTATAAAATAGGTCTTAATAAACTATCTAGCTTACCTAGGATACCTATATTAATAAGGTCGCTTATAAATTCCTTCCTAACTCCCTTAATAAAAAGCTTCCTTTTATACTTATATTAAATAAAGAGCTTTTACGTAATCCGTCCTTTTAAGCTAGGAAGTAAGAAAAACACTTATATTAATAAAAGGTAAGCTCCTTACTTTTTTTTAGCTATTTCTACTAAACTAGATATCTCTATTATAGTCTTTTAGCTAACTAAGTATAACTAGATTCCTAGCCCTAGATACTAAAAAGTAGTAGATAGAGATATCCTTTATCTTTATTTAATAAGATTATATAGTCTATACCTAGGAAGGTAAGGAAGGAAACTAGCTACTAAAATCCTTTTTTAATTTAAGCGATTCGTCCTTTATAAATAATTCCTTAGATAGAAAGAGCTTATAATAGTATATTATATCCCTTTTTAAAGGATCTATTACTTAAAGAGCTTCGAAAAAAGCTATTATTATAACTTTAAATATAGAGGTAGAGCTACTAGCTCCTTTAAAAGCGTTAAAAGAAGCGATTATCCTTAGCTAGCTACTTATATTTTTATAAATATAAATTTAAATCCTATTAGCTATAAAATATAATAATATATAAACTATATAAATTCTTATAAAGAAAAATAGTAAGCTATTAACCTAGCTATAATATATTAATATCTATTAGTATTAGTTATACTAAGAGGTCTAAAAAGGACTTATTTCTATTTATTAGGTTTTAATAGTAATAATAAAAGCTAATAGTCTAATAAAGCCCTTATTAAAGTAAAAGCTATCTATCTTTTTATAGTAAATTAAGCTAAAAGATATTTAAGAGAAGCTATCCTTAAAAGCTTACCTTGAAAGTCTTTAAAAGGAGCTAATAATATATATAAGGAAGGAAATATCTATAGCTAAAGAGAGGAACTAAGACTTATCTTAAAGGAGGGCCCTTAGCTTAATTAAGACTTATTCTTTTTAAAGGCCCCTTTTTTAAGGACTTATCCTTAAAGAAGACCCCCTTTCTTATAAGACTTAATTCCTCTTTAGGCCCGTTTTCCTAAAGTAGGTCTAAAAGAGCCTAAGCGAAATCCTAGATTTCTTAAGTAAGGGATAAGTATAAACTAAGACCTCCTTTATACGCTTACTAACTTAATTATTTAGCTTTGCCTTTAAAGGGCAAGCTATAGCTAAGGAGATATATTATAAAGTATAGCTTAATTTATATTCTTAGAGATATCCCTTAGTAAGATAGACCTAGGAAGCTAAAAAATACTAGTATAAAAGAAAGAAGAAAGAGCTAAAAAGAGGTATAGAAAGGAGGGTAAGGGTAAGAAGGGAAGTAAAAGTAGTAATAGCTTTTTATAAAGGTAGCGAGAGATAAGATAGATATACTAGTAACGGCTAGAATTCTTATAAAGAGAGATATAAGAAGTATATATAAAATATATAAAAGTAAAAGTAAAAGTAAAGGGTTTTTTTTTAATATTATTACTTATATATAGCTTCTAGGGCTATAGCGAGGCTAGTAAGGGCCTAGGCCCTTATTAGTAGTCCTAGCTAGCTATAGAGCCTAGGGGCTTATAACTAATTAAGGAAAGGGTAGCTATAAAGGTAATAATAAAGGAAAGGTTAGTTTAGTTCCTCTTACGCGGTAATTTTCCCCCCTAAGGGCCCTAGGGCCCCTAGGTTACTCTTTTTCGAGCTACTTAGCTATCCCTATCTTTATTTTAGCTAAGAAGGTTAAAAGGGCTTCCCTTCCTTCCTTAGAGCTATAGAGAATAAGTAAGCTAAGGGCCCCTTTCTATCTCTTAGAGGTCTAGTAAAGGACCTCTCTTTCCCTCCTATAGTTTAAGCACCTTAGGATAAGGTGCCTAGCTATATACCTTCCTTAGCTAAAGCGGTAGTCGTCTTAGTCTACCTTATTAGTCCTTTTTAAGAAGGAAAATAAGAAGCCGGCCTTAAAAAGGAGCTAGTAAAAGGCTAAGAGGGATAGCCTAGGCCTCCCTATAAGGTCCTTTTCTAGGCTAAGGGCTAAGCGGGGGGTCTTTTAAATAGATATATAGTACTTACCTAGTCCCTTAGCTTAAGGGCCTTTAGCCGCCTTAGTAGCCTAGAGTCCCTTTTAATAGTCCTTAGTAGCTTACCGGACCTTTCTTTATAAGTAGCTAATAAAGACTAAGGGGGTCCCTTAGGTAAGGGCCCCTAAGCCTCTTTTAGCTAGCTAGTTAGCTAGCTCGTTACTAAAGATCCTTAGGTAGCTAGGGCATTAATATAGCTATACGTTATAAAAGGCTTCTAAGCTAAATAAGAGCCTTTTAATATATATAGCTAGGTCTAAGAAACTTATAACCTTTCTTATAGCGGCTTAGCTATTTATAAAGATATAGGTATTTATAAGGGGGTTAAGGGGGCTAAGCCTTCGAGGCTAAGGCCTCTTAGCTACTAAGACTCTTAGTATCGCGAATAGCTCTATATTAGCTACTTCGATCGAGGGCCCTAGGTTCTTATAGTACGCTTTAATAGGCTTATTTTCTAGGCCTATTTTATAGAAAGAGTAAGCGTTAGTCTCTATAGGGGACCCCTTAAGGCACCCCTTAGAGCCGTCGGTATAAAAGGCTAAGAGCTATAACTTAAAGTCTTCTAGGCTAGCTAAGCTGGCTAAGAGGCGTTAGTACTACTTCTTAGCTAAGGGCTTAGGGACCTTTATTATCGTAATAAAGGCCTTAGGCTTTAAGGCCTATAAGGGCTCCTAGCTAGCTTTCCTTCTTTCTAAGTTATTATTAGGTCTTATAAAAGCTACTAGGTCTTTAGGGAGGTAAAAGAGCTATATATATAGCCTAATATAGCTTAAGGCCCTTAGGTAAAAGCCTAAGTTAGTAAGGTTATCTTATATAGCTAGGTTATAAGCTTGCCTTATAGGGTAACTAGGTAAGAAGTATAGGGTCTAAAGGGTATAAGAGAGGCATACCCTTTTAAATTATACCTTTAGTAGCGGTAGGGCCGCTTTAGCTTTTAAAGCCTTAATAGGGGATCCTTTAAAGGCCCCTAAGACCTTTAAAAGAGCTTAGTTTTAAAGCCTTTAAAAAGGCTTTATAAGGCTCTTAAGGGTCTTAGGCCCCCTATACTAAAGCTAGGCCCTATAGTTTACTATAGAGGTTACGTAGGCTTAGTAGAGCTATCTAGAGGCTTTAAATAATAGGCCTTTTTATATAGAGGTTAGGCGGGATAGTCCTTTAAAGGCAGCTTATATAAAGGCTACCTTCTTCTCGATATATTATTTAAATAGGAGCCTAGAATTAAAGAAGACCCCTAGCTACTATATTAAGGGCTTTACCTTAAAAAATAAGCCTCCTACTATTATACCCTTTAAAATAAGCTATTATTACTTACTAAAGTAAATAAGTTCTACCTTTAAGGGGTTAAAGTAGACCCCTTAGTCTTTAGCTTATTTAAATAAGTTAGTAGCTATTACTTTTAGCTACTAAACGTTCTTCTTAGCCGATATCGACGTAATAAAGATACTAAAGTTATTTATATAAGATAGCTAGTATCCCTTAGCCGCTAGTATCCCCCTTATATATAAGAGGAATAAAATAAGGCTAATAAGGGACCCTTAGAGTACCCTTATTACTAGGTCTATAAGGGGCTAGACCTACCCCTTAAAGGCTAGCTAGATCTTCCTTTTAGTAAGGAAGTAGTTTACCTAGCTTATAAGGGCCTTAAGGAGGTTTAAGTCCCTTAGGACCTTTATAAGCTATTCCTTTAATATAAAATCGAAGGCGCCCTTTATATTTAATAAGAGGGTACTAGTAATAGCCTTCTTATTAGACTCCCGCTTCTTTTAGATATAATATAGAAGGAGGAAGGCCGTGTCTATAGCTAACCGCTATTTTCGTCCCCCTAGCTATATAGGGTTTAAAAGCCTAGCCGTATTAGCTAAGTAGCTTAGCTAGGTAGTATATAGCTTTTTAAGGACCTTTCCTAAGTAGTTAAGTAGACTTATAACCTTATAAGCCTTAGGGATAGTATAGTCTAGCTTATTTTACTTAGGAAGTATAATTCTTATAGCTTCCTTCTACGCCTTAAGGTAGTATCCTTAGTTAAATAGAGCTTTATAGGCCTTATTAAAGACCGTAGGGATAGCCCTATATATATATTAAATAGGGAGGAAGCTAATAGAGTCCGGGCTAAGGGCTTTCTTATTAAAAGAGCTAAAAATAGCCCTCTTAATCTTAGGGTCCTTTAGCTCTAGCTAGTCCTACTTAACTATGCCCTTACTACCTATATAGCCCGGAGGCTCTTCTTTTTCTAAGCTCTAAGGGGGGCTAAGGGGGGGCTAAGGGCTAGGGTCTAAGGTCGGAAAAAAGGTCGTTAGGAAGGCCTTATATTTTTCTATAAAAGTATTAGCTTTTACCTCTATCCCTTTTTTTATATATAAGATACTAGGAAGGGTAGGGTTAGCTCTAGCCTTAGTATAGGAAAAGGCTATAAAGACGTCCTTTCCTATTACTTTTATTAAGAAACTCTCTTAGTATTACTTTCTAATAGCCTTAATAGTATAATTAAAGCTATTTCGGGCCTTTATAAAGCTCTTTTAGCTCTCCTCGTCCTAGGCTAGCCTATAAGCCCGTTAGGCTAGGCTTAGGGCTTTCTAAAGGTAAGTTAGCTCATTAGTTTACTAGGGCTTAGATCCCTTATAAGGCTTCTTTTTTAGTATCGCTATATTCGAGGCCTTTATAAGGGTTCTTATTAAAAGGGAAGCTATCCCTTTTAAGTTATCTCTTTTTATAGCCCTCTTTATAGCTATAAAGAGGTCCTATTCCTTCTTAGCTAAGTATTCTAAAAACACTTTTTAGTTTACTTTCCTATAATTATAGGTAGTAGGCCTAGCTAGTAAAGGCCTATTAAGGCCCCTTAAGCTAGCTTTAAAGGCTATAAGCTTATAATCTAAGCCTATAGCCTCTTAAAAGCGAAAGTTAGCCTAGGTTAGCTATTAAAAGGAGCTATAGAAAGTAAGGTCTATAACCGAGGCCCCTTTTAAGCCTTTCCTTTAATAGGTGCTTTTTATAGCTACTTTAAGGTCTATTAGTAAGGAGGCCTTATAGTAGTTAAGCTAGCTAATAAGGGCTTCCGCCTTATAGGCATTAAAAGGTTCTATAAAAGGGTTCTAATAAAGGTAGTATAAGTTAAAGTCCCTTACTAGTAAGAAGGGCTATTATAGGAGTTAGGCTATTAATAGTAGCTTTTCTATTATAAGGGGCCCTTACTAGCCTTAGCTAGCTAAGGCCCTTTTAACCTATTTTTTGTTATATAGGTTAATAAGGGTAAATAGTTTAATACCTTCTACCCTTATAGCCTATATATTAGGATTATAAAATAGGTCGAAGCTAAGGCTAGCTTCTATCTAAGTTTCCTTCTTTTTATAAGCTATAACCCTAGGCCTCTTAGTAAGCTTAAGGAAGTTAGTAGAGGGGATAAGGGTTATAACGTTATAAGCTAAATACTATATAGGGATATAGCTATTATCGATCTTATAAAGGTAGGGCTTTAATAATAAGATAAGGTCCGCTCTTATTTTTAAGGCCTACTCTAGGATCGATAGGTTAGCTATTTCCTACCTATTAGTATTATACTATATAATACTGTAAGAAGGTATGAGCAATAAGCGCAGAATCGGGTAATCGATGACGTAAGCGGAAAGATCGGTCGAAGGAGTATAGGGTAGGATTTCGTCTGGAATTTATAACGAGCATATAAGGGGCTGAATAATATATTGAAAGAATAGCGTTGCAAAAGATACTTATATACTTGCTCTTTTTTTTTTCTACTACTCCCAGGGAAATCCTTCGTCTTTTATAGACCATTGCTCGCCCACTAGTAGACCAATTAGTCAGCTTTCTAGCACATTCTATAGTGCTTAAAAAGCTCTATCTATAGTATATCTTCCTAACTTAGTAGGTGGTCTGATTGTGGCGTGATGGTTGACGTAAGACTATGGGTTCTGGCATGAGTAGTGGATTTAACCAGAATGTTCTATGCCCCACCTATTCTCGTATCATGGATATCTTCGGAACCGCTAGGCCAAAATAGGCAATAGGGTATCCGTTCTGCTCGTAATTGACTTATGCATTTTATGCATATTTATGTTTGTAAGGATAGGCTTATCCTGACCCGCTTTTCCTAGAGGAAGGTATAGTTATCTAGTAGAGTCTTTGTCTTTTAAGGGTTATTCCCTTAGACTATATTATAGAGCCCCTTTTTACTAGCTTATTCTATAAAGCCTCCCTATGCCTGTTATTTCTTTATAACAGTAAAATAGGAATATAAGGGTATATTCTTATAAATACTAATAGGGTTATAGTTAGGCCTAGGGGGCCTAAGGGGCTTTAAGGGCCCTATAAGTATAAAGGGGCTAAGGCTATTAGGTATTAGTTATTCCTTTATAGACTCCGTATTATACCTTATTAGTTATAAGGTGCTCTCCCTTATAGTTATAGTATTAGACCTTAAATTAAGAGTAGCCTTAGCTAGCCTTATAGCTAAGGTAATTATAGTCCTTAGTTAAGTGCTTTTCTAAGTAAAAGGTATACTTAATAGGCTGCTAGTAGGTCTAGGGGTTATAGCTAAAGGAAAGGCACCTATAGTATTATATACGTATAATATATTCCTTATAGGCCTTAACTCGAATCTATAGACCTACTATATAGAGGCTATTCTTTTAGTATTTAGCCCTTATAGCCTTTAAAGGGACTATAAATATAATAGATCCTACCTTCTACGTTAGGCCTAGGGTGCCTAGCTACCTAAGCTGCCCTAGGACATCGATCCTACTAAAGGGTTTAGCTTCTATAGTAAAGATATCGAGGATAGGGGTCTTTAAGAGGTTAGGGACGCTCTAGGCTACTAGCTTAGTCTAGCTAGTAAGAAGGTCGGCCGATTTAATAGGTAGCTCCTTAAGGTATAGGGACTACTTCTCCCGCTACTCTAGAAGCTTCTTTACTATATATAGGGCCTTTATTATTATAACTATATTACCTTTATTTAAAGTTAATAGAGCTAATATAGCTAGTTCCCCTATAGCCTTGTTAAGCTTATTACGAAGAGTAATAAGGTTAATAGTTAGCGTTAGTAATTCCTTTTTTAGCTTTAAGATAAGTTAGAAGTCCTTTTTTATATTCCTCTTAGCTAGGGCCTTAGTTAGGGCCTTAGCTAGGGCTTTTACTAGAGCCTTAGCCGGGGCCTTAGCTAAGGCCTTAGGTGCCTTCTTTATAGCTACCTTAGCTTACGAGCTCGCTTTAAGGTTTCCTTAGGTAGCCTTAGGCTACTAAGCGGCCTTAGGCTAGTATAGGGGCTATTATAGGGGCTATTAGCGGTCTAGGGTCCTTATAGCTACCTTCTTAAGCCCTTCTATAAGGCTCTTATAGAAGGGTTCGATTTTTTAGGCTTCCTTAAGGGCCTAGAGGGCCTACTAAAGAAAGCCCTAGGCCCGGTCCTTAGGGAAAGGGTACTAAGGCTAGGGCTAGGTTTACTATAAGTATTAAAATATAGGTCGGATAAGTATAGGGCTAATAGGGCTACTAAGGGCAGCTCTCTTTCGCTCCTTTACCTACTTTAAGAAAGTAAGGGGTTAGATAGGTAGGGTAGAGATATTTAATTCTTATAGGGGTAGTAATTATAGTAAGGGAGTAATTATTATATTACCTTAATTCTCTTTCTTTCTTTTATTTAACGCCCTTCTTTATACTTATTTAGTATTTTAATTAATAAAGAAGATCCTACTTAAAGAAGCTACTAATATCCTTTTAACTATAAAGCCTTTTACTAGTTTTTCCCTTCTTTTCCAGCCGTTACTAGTATATCTATCTTATCTCTTACTACCTTTATAGGAAGCTATTACTACTTTTATTTCCCCTTTTTCCCTTACCCTCCTCTTTATACCTCCTTTTAGCTCCTTCTTTTAAACCGGTTTTTTAGCTTCCTTAGTCCCTCTTACTATAAGATATCTCTAAGAATATAAATTAAGCTACGCTTTATAATATACCCCCTTAGCTATAGCCTACCCTTATAGAAAGGGTAAAGCTAAATAATTAGGCCGGTAAGCGTATAGAGGAGGTCTTAGTTTATACTTATCCCTTACTTAAGAAATCCGGGTTTTAGCCCTAGGCTCTTTTAGACTTACTTTAGGAAAAGGGGCCTAAGGAGGAAATTAAGTCCTATAAAAAAGGGGGTCTTCTTTAAGGATAAGTTATTAAAAAGGGGGCCTTTAAGAAAAATAAGTCTTAATTAAGCTAGGGGCCCTCCTTTAAAATAAGTCCTAGTTCCTTTCTTTAGCTATAGACGTCTCCTTCCTCTTATATACCGTTAGCTGTTCTTATAGACTTTTAAGGTAAGCTTCTAAGGATAGCTTTTCTCGAACGTTTTCTAGCCTAATTTACTATAAAAAGATAGCTAGCTTTTACTTTAGTAGGGGCTTTATAAGACCGTCGGCCTTTATCGTTACTATTAAAACCTAATAGATAGAAATAAGTCCCCTTTAGACTTCTTAGCGTAACTAATACTAGTAGATATCGATATACTATAGCTAGGTCGATAGCTTACTATTTTCCTTTATAAGAATCTATATAGTCTATATATTATTATATTCTATAACTAATAGGGTCGGAATTTATAGTTATAGAGATATTAATAGCCGGCTAAGGAAAATTGCTTCTTTTAACGCTTTTAAAAGAGCTAGTAGCTCTACCTCTATACTTAAAGTTATAATAGTAGCTTACGTTAAAGCTCTCTAAGTAATAGTTCCTTTAAAAAGGGATATAATATACCCTTATAAGCTCTTTCTATCTAAGGAATTATCCGTAAAGGGCGAATCGCTTAAATAAAGGAAGATTTTAGTAGCTAGTTTCCTTCCCTACCCTCCTAAGCGTAGACTATATAATCTTATTAAATAAAGATAAAGGATAGCTTAGTCTACTACTTCTTAGTGCCTAGGGCTAGGATTCTAGTTATACCTAGCTAGCTAGGAAACCGTAAAAGAGATATCCGGTCTAATAGAAATAGCTAATAAAAAGTAAGTAGCCTACCTTTTATTAATATCGGTGTTTCTCTTACTCCTAAGCTTAAAAGGACGGATTAAGTAAAAGCTCTTCGTTTAATATAAGCGTAGAGGGAAGCTTCTTATTAAGGGAATTAAGGAGGAATTTATAAGCAACCTTATCGATATAGGCGTCCTAGGTAAGCTAGATAGTCTATTAGGACTTATTTTAAAGGATTCGAATCCCTAAGAACTACTTTAGCTCCCTTAGCTTAGTTATCTTATGCCTTTATTATAGGCCTTATATAGCCTCCCTAGTAGTTACTTCTTCCTCTTTTAAGAAGGCCTAGATAATATTATTAATATAAAAGAAGACTATAATTTTACCTATTTATATTATATATAGTTCCTAAGGGACTTTCTTAAAGCCTAGGGCTTTAAGGGAACCTATTAAATACTATTACTAAAAAAGGGGTAAACTTCGTAGTCTATATAAAGCTTTCCTAAGCTATAGAACCTTTCTTAGTTATTAGAAACTAAGAAGAAGTTATATATAGATAACTTCTTCTTCTTTAAGGGGGCAGTTAACGAAGGCGTTAACTATATCTATCTAATTAAGTTTAAGGTCGAATTCTACTACTATAGCTATAAGGGTCCGAAAAGATATCCCTACTAAGGTAGTTGCCTTAGTAGGTAAATCCCCTATTTCCTATTAATTACTATAAATAACTAGCCGAGCCTTATACTTTTAAAGGAAGCTATATTTATTAGGCTTATAGATAAAGACCTACTTATAGCTAAGGACCTATTTTCCTCTTACCTTTTCCTTAAGGACCTCTTTAAAAGACCCTATCTCTTTATATAAAGCTTAATAGTCTTTCTAGGCCTAGAAAAACTAGTCTTTAAAGGGGTGTTTTTCTAGCTACTTTTAATTTACTAGTAGGTCTAGGAGGTCTCTTTTATATACCTTCCTTACTAATAAAGGCTTAAAAAGCCGGCCTACTATAAATACTCTATAGGAACCGTCTTTTATAAGCGTTAGATAGAAGTTAGAAAAACGATCGAAATAAGGGAGAGGTTAGTCTTTTTTTATATCGGGCCCTATACCTTCCTTTACTTCTTAAAGTAGGGATAAAAAGGCAGCTAAGTAACTCTTTAAGAGAGGTGCCTTTTCTACCCCCTTAGAGGTCGAGATAGGAAGACTTATAGAAAAAGCTACTTTTAGATCTTCTTCTTATTTTATAAGAGGAGGCGTAGGGAGGTAAGCGTATTCTAGCTTTACCGCCTTCCTATAGTCTCCTTCTTTATTTAGATTATCTAATCTAGTAGCTTCCTCTTCTTCTTCGAAGTTAGTATTATCCTTAACTACTTCGACGTTAGTTTCTTCTTCTATTTCCTTATCTAAGACCTCTTCTTAAGACTATTAAGAAGGGGGGATTTAGATCTTTTAAATTAGCTAACTTTATAAGAGTAAGAGGGGCTATTAATCCTTCTTTCTATTAAAGAAGCTAGATTTATAGAAATTTATATCCCTAGTTAAAATAACCTTTTATAAAAGAGGAATCTAGATCTAAAAGATATTCGTAGAATTATAACTAATAAGGTAACTAATAAAGGCTCTAGGATTAAGCTTTCTTTTCTTCTTCTTTTTTAGCTATATATTAGTAGTTATAGCGTATACCTTATAGCTATAGGTATAAAGGTAAGCTAGTAAGGCCCTCTTCTTTATAAAGAGCTTAAGGGGAGATTTTTAGTTTATTCCTTAGGTCTTAAAAAGGGTCTCTAGGTCCTTATAGTCCCTTAGGCCCCTAGGGTCCCTTAGGGTCTAGTTCTAAAGGTAATAGGCGGTCTTAACGACTTCCCTCTAAAGGTATTAAGGAAGCCTTATAGTAAGTCTTATTATATAGGCCCTTTTTATTATAGTACCCCTTAATCTTTCTACCCCTTTATTCTAGGCCTAGGTATTCGGTGCTAATAAGAAGGGTAAAATACCCCTTTTTTAAAGCTAATTTAAGATATCCTTTATAAATAGCTCTCCGTTAAACTATATCTTTTTTACTTTATAGCTAAAGTAGGAATTTATTTAGTTAATAAAGTCTAAGAAAGTAAACTAGTTATACTTACTTAAGTAGGTCTATAAGAAATAAGGGAAAACTATCCTTAAAAAAGTATCTATAAAAAATATTACCTTAACGAAGCTTTCTTAGCCCTTAGAGATATCGGTCTAGTTAACCTAAATTTCCTTATATAGCTAGACCGGCCGTAAAAAGGTTCGTCTAGAAATTTATCTCTTAGTCTTTCCTTAGCTATAGTATTTATATTTAACGGTCTTTAGGCCCCTTATTTATACGCCTTATTATTAGCCTAGCTTATATAAAGCTAAGGGGCCCGGGTAACTAAGTCGTATATACTAAAGAAGACTATCTCTTTAGGCTACTAAAAGAAGGTCCTTTATAGTAGACCTATTCCTTCTTTAAGTAGGGAAAGCTAACTTCTTAAGAGATTCCTTTTTAAGGATAGGTCGGAATTTAAGAATAAATTAACTAAATTTCTCCTTAATAAGCCTAATCGTCTAATTCTTCTAGACTAGCCTTATAGGCTTAGACGTCGTATCCTAGAAGATTCCTTCCTCTTAAAGAAAGCGGAAGGAAATTAAGCTCGTTAAAAATTAAGGGCAAAAAGCTACTATTTTCCGTTAAAGAATTTATATAGACCTATTAAGTAATTATGTCGTAAAGTTTACCCTCCTATACCCCTCTATCTATATAGTTAATTCCCCGGTAATAAGGTATTCCCTCTATACCTTCTTAAAGGACTAGAATCGTAAGAGTATATTATAGATATCGAGGGAAGTACTAGAGTTAAGGATAGCTAATTTTCGTAGGGGATAATTAAAGGGTCCTAATAAGCAGTCTTATTAATCTAAGGGGAAGAGGAATACTAGATTTACTATACTAACGATATTTCCTTAAATTTATAGCTTAAATAAAGGTAGCGGCGTTAGTTACTATTTCTTAGTAACCTAAATCTTATCTATCTTTTTCTATAATAAGGAGTCCTCCTTAAAAGACTATTATATCGTTTCTTATAGCCTCTTTAAAAGGTTAAATCCTTTAGGTCGGTTTTCCTCGAAGACCTACTAGTATTATAATAACCGATAGCCTAGGGATTTATAGGCTAGGCAGCCGTTTCGTCTTTTAGTCTTCTATTTCTTTAAGGAATCCTCGTCTTAATCTAGAAGGCCTGCTTAAAAACCCCCCCTTTTTACCCCTTATTATTAATTTTAACGAAGAGGTTCGATTTCGACTAGTTCCTTAATTTTTCGACTAACGGACTAAAAGGTCTATTAAGGGACTAGTCGGGCCGGACGGACTAACGGGACCGGGCCTAGAGCTATAGGCGGAGCCGGGGCTAGGACTAGGGCAGCCGTTAAAAACAAGGTTAAGGCTCTTAAGGGAGGAGGAGCTAGAGGGGTAGTAGTAGTAGTAGTAGCGGGGGCCGTAGTAAGAGGGGCTATAGTAGCTATAGGGGCAGTAGGTCGAGCCGTCTAGGTTAAGTACTAGCTACGAAGGAATAAGACTACTTACTATTATACTTAAGTAGCTTTTTTATTTAGTTCCTAGCTAGCTTTTCGAAAGATAGTTAAGTAACTATTACTAATAAGCTTTATTAGTAGAGATATATCCTATAGCTACTAGCTAGAAAGAGCTTTTATTAAAAAGTATTAGTTAGCTTCCTTAAGGATTTCTTCTTACTTAGCTAGCTATAAAGAAGCTAGTAGGTTCCTAGTAGAAAAGGCTCTTAGGTATACTATATAGGTCTTCTTAATACGGTTAGTTATATAGCCCCTTAAGGGAGCTATTAAGGTCTTAAGCTTAAAAAGCTATTACTTAAAAGTCTCTTCTTCTTAAAAAGAGATTAGATTTATAGTACTAACGGATTTTATTATTACTATATATATAGTAGTTAGCAGCTTCGTTTTATAAAGGTATTCCTTACGATAACTCTTATAGTTACCTAAGGTAGTAGAAAAAGCTCTCTACTATATAGAGGTTAGCTTAGAGAAGAGGGAAGCTCCCTTTATAAATTCTATTACCCTAGGACGTAGAGGGGGCTTAAGAGGGTCCTATATATTAGAGAAAACTAAATTATAGATAGTTCTTATTACGAAAAAGATATAGCCGCCTATTAGATATAAGCAATAGCGTTAATTAACGTATATAGTATACGCGATATACCCCCTTAGGGATATCGGGTTAATTCGTCCTAGGATACCTAGATATCCTAGACTATAGCGGGAATTTTTATATAGGCAGGCCCTATGCTAAAACCGCGCTTAATTGCGCTAGCGGGACTCGAACTACGGGCCTTTAGGTAATACGCGCTAGGCTAGCTAGAAGTGCGTGCGTAGTTACCGGGAAGTTCCTAGAGGGGTAACCCCTCCGCCCGGGCTTATAACTATCACGAAAAAGATATAGCCGCCTATTAGATATAAGCGACAGCGTTAATTAACGTATATAGTATACGCGATAGTTCTATTTATACGAGCCTATAGCTCCTTTACCTACTTATCTTAATCTTAAGGTTTTATAAGAATCGTTCTATAGACTATAAGGGCAGTAGGGTTATTTTTCGATATTATTATTAAAGAGGGTAGAAAAGTTAGTTAAAAATCAGCTTTTTTAATTAAAGGGGTAAAAGGGAGCTTTAAGGGATATAAGAAAGGTGCCTTTTATAGTAGCTAGAAGGTATAGGAATACTATTCCTCCTAGGCTTATAACTCTTATAAAGAGAGATATAAGAAGTATATATAAAATATATAAAGGTAAAAGTAAAAGTAAGGGGTCGGATAGGTAGGGCAGAGATATTTAATTCTTATAGGGGCAGTAATTATAGTAGGGGAGTAATTATTATATTACCTTAATTCTCCTTCTTTCCTTTATCTAACGCCCTTCTTTATACCTATCTAGTATCTTAATTAAAGAAGAAGACCCTACTTAAAGAAGCTACTAATATCCTTTTAACTACTAAGCTTTTTACTAGGTTTTCCCCTCTTTTTTAGCCGTTACTAGTATATCTATCTTATCTCTCGCTACCTCTATAGGAAGCTATCGCTACTTCTACTTCCCCTCTTTCCCTTACCCTCCTCTTTATACCTCCTTTTAGCTCTTTCTTCGAAACTAGTTTTTTAGCTTCCTAGGTCCCTCTTACTATAGGATATCTCCGAGAATATAAATTAAGCTATACTTCGTAATAAGAATAAAGGGGAAAAACTAGTAAAAAGCTTAGTAGTTAAGAGGATATTAATAGCTTCTTTAAGTAAGATCTTTTTTATTAATTAAGATAATAAATAAATATAAAGAAGGGCGTTAAATAAAGAAAAAACGGATAATTAAGGCAATATAATAATTACTCCCTTACTATAATTACTACCTTTATAAGAATTAAATATCTTTACCTTACCTATCTAACCCCTTACTTTTAATTTTACTTTTATATATTTTATATATACTTTTTATATCTTTTTTTATAAGAAGAATAAATAGAAAACCCTAGTAAAAAGCTTAGTAGTTAAGAGGATATTAATAGCTTCTTTAAATAAGATCGTTTTTATTAATTAAGATACTAAATAAATATAAAAAGGGGTGTTAGATAAGGGAAAGAAGGAAATTTAAGGTAATATAATAATTACTCCCTTACTATATCTTAAGGTATATAAGTAATAGCGGGAATTTAAGAAATAAAGGAATTATATAAAACTATATAATAAAGGGGACGAAGGAGTATATAGTAGGATTTATAATAGAATTTATTAGTAGTATATTAATATTAAAAGAGGTGTTTAAGTTAATAGATCTCTATTTATCTACTAGTAGATAAACTACCTTATATAGATAATTATAGCTAAACGGAAGAACTTATTAAGACTAGATTTAAGCTAATATATAGCCTAGAGACTAAAGAGCTTAGTAATATCTTAAGGATAGCTAAAAGTATCTTAGTTTTACTAATATTTATATTTAAAGAAGGTTAATTATACTAGTATTCTTTAAAGGTCTTAGCTAGTATTTTAAGCTAGCTCTATTCCTTTAATTCTTAATTAAATAATACTTAGTAGCTCGTTTAATATATAATAATATATAAAATAACGAGCGATTCCTACTTTATAAGGTAGAAATTCTTTCTATAATTAATATACTACTTATTAGCTTATATAATTAAGAGAGTATATAATAGCTATTTTCCTTTATACTATTACTTATATATAACGTTTAGGGCTATAGTAAGGCTAGTAAGGGCCTAGGCCCTTATTAGTAGTCCTAGCTAGCTATAGAGCTTAAGGGCTTATAACTAATTAAGGAAAGGGTAGCTATAAAGGTAAAGATAAAGGAAAGGTTAGTTTAGTTCCTCTTATATAGTGTTTTTCCCCTTTAAGGGCCCTAGGGCCCCTAGGCTACTCCTTTTCGAGCTACTTAGCTATCCCTATCTCTATCTTAGCTAAGAAGGTTAAAAGGGCTTCCCTTCCTTCCTTATAGCTATAAAGAATAGGTAAGCTAAGGGCCCTCTTTTATCTTTTAGAGGTCTAGTAAAGGACCTCTCTTTCCCTCCTATAGTTTAAGCACCTTAGGATAAGGTGCCTAGCTATATACCTTCCTTAGCTATAGCGGAAGTTATCTTAGTCTACCTTATTAGTCCTTTTTAAGAAGGAAAATAAGAAGCTAGCTTTAAAGAAAAGTAAGTAAAAGGCTAAGAAGGTTAGCCTAGGCCTTCTTATAAGGTCCTTTTCTAAGTAAAGGGCTAGGTAAGGGGTCTTTTAAATAAATATATAGTACTTACCTAGGCCCTTAGCCCTAGGGCCTTTAACTACCTTAGTAGCTTAGAGGCCCTTTTAATAGTCTTTAATAGCTTACTAGACCTTTCTTTATAAGTAGCTAATAAAGATTAAAGGGGTCTCTTAGGTAAGGGCTTCTAAGCCTTTCTTAGCTAGCTAGTTAGCTAGCTTATTACTAAAGATCCTTAGGTAGCTAAGGCACTAATATAGCTATATATTATAAAAAGCTTCTAGGCTAGTTAAGAGCCTTTTAATATATATAGCTAGGTCTAAGAAGCCTATAACCTTCTTTATAGTAGCTTAGCTATCTATAAAGATATAGGCCTTTATAAGGGGGTTAAAAAGGCTAAGCCTTAAAGGTCGAGGCCTTTTAGCTAGGTCTTTTAAGACCCTTAGTATCGCGAATAGATCTACGTTAGCTACTTTAATTAAAGGTCCTAGGTTTTTATAATACGCTTAAATAGGCCTATTTTCTAAGCTTATTTTATAAAAAGAGTAAGCGTTAGTCTTTATAAGGGACCCCTTAAAGCACCCCTTATAGTTATTAGTATAAAAGGCTAAGGGCTATAGTCTAAAGTCTTTTAAGCTAGCTAAGCTAGCTTAAAGGTATTAGAACTACTTCTTAGCTAAGGGCTTAAGGGCCTTTATTATTATAATAAAGGCCTTAAGCTCTAAGGCCTATAAGGGCTCTTAGCTAGCTTTCCTTTTTTTTAAGTTATAATTAAGTCTTATAATAGCTACTAGGCTTTTAAGAAGGTAGTAGAGCTATATATAGGGCCTAATATAGCTTAAAGCTCTTAAGTTAAAGCTTAAGTTAGTAAGGTTATCTTATATAACTAAGTTATACGCTTACTTTATAAGGTAACTAAGTATAAAGTATAAGGTTTAATAAGTATAAAAGAAGTATACCCTTTTAAATTATACCTTTAGTAGTAGTAGGGCCGCTTTAGCTTTTAAGGCTTTAATAAGGGATCTTTTAAAGGCCCTTAGGACCTTTAAAAGAGCTTAGTTTTAAACCCTTTAAAAGGGATTTATAAGGCTCCTAAGGGTCTTAGGCCCCCTATACTAAAGCTAGGCCTTATAGTCTACTATAGAGGTTATATAGACTTAATAAAGCTACTTAGAAGCTCTAAAAGATAGGCTTCTTTATATAGAGACTAAGTAAGATAGTTTTTTAAAGGTAGCTTATATAAAAGCTACCTTCTTTTTAATATATTATTTAAATAGTAGCCTAGAGTTAAAAAAGACTCTTAGCTACTATACTAAGGGCTTTACTTTAAAGAATAGGCCTCTTCCTATTATACCCCTTAAAATAAGCTACTTTTACCTATTAAAGTAAATAAGTTTTATTTTAAAGGGGTTAAAATAGACCCCTTACTCCTTAGCTTATTTAATTAAGTTAATAGCTATAGCTTCTAGCTACTAAACGTTTTTCTTAGCTAAGGTTAATATTATAAAGATACTAAAGTTATTTAAATAAGATATTTAATACCCCTTAGTCGCTAGTATCCCCCTTATATATAAGAGGAATAAAATAAGGCTAATAAGAGACCTTTAAGGTACCCCTTTTACTAGGTCTATAAGGGGCTAGACCTACCCCTTAAAGGCTAAATAGATCTTCCTTTTAGTAAGGAAGTAGTTTACTTAGCTTATAAAGGCCTTTAAGAAGTTTAAGTCCCTTAGGACCCTTATAAGCTATTCCTTTAATATAAAGTTAAAGGCGCTCTTTATATTTAATAAGAGGGTACTAATAATAATAGCCTTCTTATTAAACTCTTACTTCTTTTAAATATAATATAGAAGGAGGTAAGCTATATTTATATTTAACTACTATTTCTATCTCCTTAGCTATATAGGGTTTAAAAGCCTAGCTATATTAGCTAGATAGCTTAGCTAAGTAGTATATAGCTTTTTAAGGACCTTTCCTAAGTAGTTAAGTAAATATATAACCTTATAAGCTTTAAGGATAGTATAGTTTAGCTTATTTTACTTAGGAAGTATAATTCCTATAGCTTCCTTTTATACCTTAAGGTAGTATTTATTATAAAGTAAGTAAAGGTATATATATAAGTACTATCTATAAAATAATATTAATAAGCTATATAAAGCTCTTTTATATATAGCTAGCCTATATATATATATATATAATCTAGCTATTAAGGGCTAGCATATACTTAGTATAGTAGTATAGGGCTAAATAATTATTTATTTAAAGCTAAGGAGAAAGAAGGAAAACTCTATCTTAGTCGCAACGGTTATCTATCTTCCTTAGTCCCTAGCTCGACCTATATTTAGGTACTATTCGGCCTAAGTTTAGGTCGAGCTCTGCTTATATATAGGTCTACTTCGGCCTAACTTTAGTATAGTCGCTATAGTATAACCTTAGCCTTCTACGGGCGTAGCCTATAATACTACCCCCGCTCTCCCCTTCTTATTAGTAGTGCTCCCGTTCCTCTCTTACCGTCTTTCTATTATCGCTATCCCCTTTTTCTCGGCGCGCGCGGTCGCTTCCTTCCGCCTTACGCTCGCCCTATCCCTCTACGCCCCGCCCTTTCGTACGCCCGTTCTACCCTCTCCTTCCCTCCTCCGCGTATATACTCCTATACCTTACTAACTATACGCGTACCCCGCCGCGTATAAATACCCCTCTTCTATCCCCTCTCCCTCTTCTTTTCTTTTTCCTCTTTTAAGCTTTACTCCCTCCGCGCGCGCGCCCCTACTCTACCTAACTTCTATCGCCGCGCCGCGCTATATTATAACTACTATAGGCCCTCGTACGCCCGCTAGCTTCTCTACTCTACGTAGCGGCACCCCGCCTCCTAGTACGCTAGGCGACTATACTCTACCGCCTTTACGCTAGTCGAGGCGTCCGCCTACGTCTCTTAGTAAGCGTAGCGCGACCTATAGTACTACTATACGGCGGCTACCCTATCTCGCCTATATAGGCCGAATAACGTCGCCGAGCGTCGAGACGTAGTATAGTGCCTATTAAAATTAAGCGTCGCCGCGTGCTTATAACTACTTCGCTTACGCTTATACCGGATTACGCTACCTTCCTATCTATTACTCCCCCTTAACTTTATTCGATAAGACGCTAATACGATAGTAGTATACTAGGGATATAATCGCCGCTACTAACGCCCTCTAGGACTATACGTCCTAAAGGACGTTCGACGACTATTAAAGCGACCCTTATATACGTACTCCCTTCCTCCTTTAACCTTATCTTACTATTTATCTTTAACTATCGTTTTAGTATACTAAGCTTACCCGCGCCGCTATATCTACGCGCTAGGCCTAGACGTACCTTAATATCTTAGAGTAATTAGGCGATAGTTAAGGGGCGTCTATAGTTAGTTAAAATTAAGTTAGTATCCTTAGTATGTCTTACTATATCTATATCTTATCTTATTATATCTTACCCTTATCCCTATCTTTATCTATCCTCTATCGCTATCTATCTTATATTTATCCCTTATCCGTCCTTTATTATTTCCCTTTAGTACTATAGTTTTTCTTTATCTTTTCCTCGTTTTTTAATAAGCGTCCCTTATCTCTTACCTCCTTTTCTTTCTCCCCCTTCTATCCTTTATTTCCCCTTCCTTATCTTTCGCCCTCCTTTTCGTCCCTTTCTCTCGCCTCTCTTTTATCGTTCTCCCTTATATTTCCCTACTATCTCTTAAATCCCTCTAGGGCTTCCGTCTCCTAGAAGTCGTCTAGCGGGTGCTATAATAGGTTTATATACCCTTACTATTTTATAAGCACCTATCGCTATCTACCCCTCCCTTTCTATTTCTACCGCGCTCGCTAGATCTCTTCGATAATATACTTAGGCTCGTTATCCTCCTTAATTACTAGTAGCGGTTAGTAGTCGTCGACTACCTATCTAAGTAGTAGGTTCTCTACCGCCTAGTAGAGAAATTCTATATAGAGCTTCTTATATACCCTCCTTAGTATATTAAGCTCTACTATATATAGGCTTACTACCTTTATTATAATATACTTTTAGTATAGCTAGTCGAGCTTCTTATATAGCTAGTTAGTTATATATTTAGCTATATCTACCTATACTTTATCGCCTACTTCGAACCTCTTTACTAGGGCTCTCCTTTAGTTCGCCGTCTCCTCTTATCTTACCTACGCCGCGATAATAGCGGTTTATAAGAAGTCGGTTACCTCTCTTATCCTTTAAGCGAGCTCCCTTGCCCCCCTTACTTTTAGCGCTAGCGGCCCCTCCTCCCTCGCTATTTAAACTAGCTCGATATTATATCTATATATCGCGAAGAACGGGCTTATACCTATTATCGACGCTACGCGGTTATTTAGTATAGCTTATACGCACGGTAGCTACGCTCCCTAGTCGTCCTAGCTATAGTAAACGTACGCTTAAAGGTACGCCTATACTTCTTAGTTCGCGCGCTCGGTCGACCTATCTATCTATAGGTAGTATACTAAACTTAACTTCCTCTATACTCTTATTTATCTATAAAACTCCTTTTAGAAGCTTCCTATTTAGTTCGTCCCTCTATTTAATACGATCGACCTCGGTATCTTATAGAAGCGGAAGTAAGCCTAGAGGAACCTCGTCGCGTATACTACTACCCCTATCGTCGGTATCGCTTTAAGCGTTACTGCCTTTATTAGCTAGTCTATAATTACCTAAAGGTACTTCGCGCCTTTTATCTTAGTTAGTAGTAGTTCGACTATAAAGTCTATCGATAGGTATATAAACGGTTAGGACGGCGGTAGTAGGGGCTTTAAGAGTCCCTTTTAAAGTTACCTTTATATATACCCCCTCCTATATAGTCTATAGTTTACGACGAGCCGCCTTACCGTCGCTAACTAGCTAGGCTAAAAGAATTCTTAGGCTAGTATTACTAGGGTCCCCTCTCTCCCTAAGTATCCTACCGCCGTTAAGTTATACGTTTATTAGGCTATCTATACCTAAAGTATATCTTATTCCTTAGCCCTCTTTCCTTTATCGTGCTTTGGTTTCTCTAGTACCTATAGCCTCTCCTAAAAGCGTTACTATCTCCCAACGTCGATTATATATTCGCTTAGCTATACCTTTAGTTACTATTTCGGTACTAGCGATCTCTCCCCTTCGCGTACTACTTAGAACACCGCCTAGTATTCCTTATCTTTCCTTAACGCCTTTATCTATTTCTTCTATAGCTCTTAGTCGTCGAATACCGGTATAGGGTTAGCCTATTCCTAGGGTATATTTCGGCCTAAGTTTAGGTTAAGTTCTAGTCGGTTATCGCCCTTATTCGCCTCCTCCTTAGGTCGTCTAACGGGCCCCCCTACTCCGCCGACGTACGCTATCGCGCCTACCCCTCCTTTACCTACCTATAGCGCCGCTACTACTGCCCTATCTCGGGCTAAGCGTCCCGGTAAGTCGGCGTATCGGCCCCTAGCGGGGACTAGGCGGCCCCGTAGGTATACGGTCTCTAGAATTATCTAAACTACCCGCCCTATCTCCCTTTTATCCGTTTCGCCCGCCGGCCGATCTTACTCTTAGCGGGATAGCGCGTCGGGCACCGCTACTAGCCTCCCTAGCTAGAACTCTAGTATAAAGTTATAGGATATAAGCTCTATTACCTATTAGCTTTATCTCTTATTTAACTTTTTCTTTATTATAAAGTACCTTAGGTTATCGTAGTTAGTTAGTACTATAAAAGCGGGTACGTTCTAGAGTTTTACTCCTTAGAAGTCTAAGTACTATATAATTACGAGTATCTCTTTATCGTAGATTAAGTAGTTATACTCCGCTAGGTTTAGTCTCTTTAAAAAGAATCCTACTAGGTATTATATACCGTCTAGCACTACCTACGTTAGCGCCCCCCTTATCGCGTATCTAGAATAGTCTGCCTCTAAGTATATTTCTCTCTCTAGGTCGTAGAGTTATAGTACTAGGGCGTTATAAAAGGCATTCTAGATAAACTTAAACGCTACTTAGTACTTATCTATTTACTAAAAGATCGCGCCCTTCTTATAAAGGCTGTTTAAGTATACCGATGCCTCTATATAGAGTAGTATAAAAGCCCGGTAGTAGTTCGCGAAGCTAAGGAAGCTCTAGACTCCTCTTATATTCTAGGGTGCCCGCTATATCTATATTGCCTAGATCTTCTCTAGGTTATATTAAACCTTACCCCCTACCTATATAATAAAGCCTAGGTACTTAACCTCTTTCGTAGCGAAGTCGTACTTCCTTAGGTTTAATATTAGGCCTACCTTTTATAGCTTCTAGAGTACCCTTACTACCTTCTTTTAGTAGTCCTAGAGAGACCCTAACGAGTAGATTAAGATATTATCTATATATACTATAACGAACTTATATAGGTACTCCCTTAGTACTTTATTAATATATTATTAAAAGGTAGCTAGCGTCCCTATTAAGCTAAATAAGTATACCTACTACTTAAATAATCTAAACCTTATTTAAAAGGCTATCTTAAACTTATAGCCCTTTACTATTTAGATCTTATAAAACGCCGCTATAACGTCGAGCTTCGTAAACTACTTTACCTTTACGAGTATCTATAGTATCTCTATAATTAGGGGTAGCGCGTACCTATCCCTCTTCGTAATCGCGTTTAGGGCCTAGTAGTCGTAGTAAAATCGTAAGCAACCGTTTAACTTTTAGGTAAAGAGTACCGGGGCCGTGGCTAAGGAGCTACTTAGGCGGATTAGGTTTACCTCTATTAGCTCGCTTAAGGTCTTCCTTAGTACTAAGAGTTCCTCCCTTAATATATTATAAAGGGGTCCCTATAGTAGGGGGGGCTCTGCCCTATCTTTATCTAGTATTAAGTTAATCTCGTAATCTACCCCTAGCCTACGTAGGGGTATCTTTAAAGCCTTCTCTAGTATAAAGAGGTCTAGGTATATATCTAGCGCTTACTTTAGGACGTAGTCCGCTAGGTCTACCGCTATCTTTAGCTAGAGTGCTCTTTCTATATCCTTTATTATAATTACCCGGATATCGACTATCCTCTACCTTCCCTTATTATCCCTTACCGCTCTCTCCCTTTAATATTCCGCTATAAATACTACCGCGCTAACGATCTTTACCCCTTAGATCTATTCTACCCTCCTTATTACTTCCGATCCTTATAGGCTAATCTAGATCTTAGCCTTACTATACTGAATCCGATCCCTTACTACGTTATATATTACTTAGTTCTTCTTTATCTATAGCCTTCCTAGGAATACGTTATAGCTTAGCCTAGGGACTACGTATATAAAGGTCTACTCTATATAGCCGTTAATATCTATCTTAAATACTACGATTCCTTTTATCTATAGGGCTAGAGTATCTTTTAAGAACGGCCTTAGTTATCTTTTCCTCTTATCGGCGAGAGGTATCTATAGCTTCTTTACTACCCTCTCGCTTACTATAGTATAGTAATTATAGCCGGTATCTATAAGCGCGTTAAGTCCCTTCTTCCTATTAATACTTACCTTTAGCGTTACTAGGCCTAGCGTAAGATAGTCCCTTATTAACTTTTAAGCTTCTTACTATTTCTCTTTTACCCTTAGCGCCCGACTTTATACTAGGGTTCCCCTTTTTCTAAGTCGTTATTATCCTCGGCGTCCCTCTCTTCCTTTATTACGCCCGCCTTCTAAGGTTCCTATCTCCTCTTCTTATAATAAAGCGCGATATATCCTCTAACTCCGTAGTTAAAGTACGTCCGGTTCTCTAGCTAGCTCTGCCCCTCCCTTTATCTATCTAGGGCGTTAATACTAGTTATTAAGGTATCCCTATCTTTATCCTTCCTTTCCTAGGGGTATATATCCGCTAGTCTCCTTTAATTTAAGGGGGGTTATCTTATTTACTAGACCCTCTCTAGCTTAGCCGCTATTTACGCTACCTAATTAATATAGGCGGCGAAGCTTAATATAGGGAGGTCGACTATAGCTAACGCCTTACGGAGCTAGATTCCTAGAGCCCCCTTTAGGAAGACGATCTAAACGTTATATAGCTAGGACCCGCCCCCGGCCTTAAAGAGTCTTTGCTCGAACTTTAGGAGGAACGCTATAAACGTCTAACTTTCCCCTTATTTTATTATCTAGATCGCCGCCGCCGCGCATAACTAGATATCTACGTTAAGGTAGATCGAGTTAAGGTACTTTAGGAATTCCTTTTAATCGTAGCCCCTCTCTACCCCTATTCTATAGTATATAGCGACCGTTTATTATAGCCCGGCGTCTAAGTAGTTATAGATAAGGTAGAAGATTTCCCTTAAGCTTAAGAAGAATTCTTCGTCGATCTCGTACTTCTCTTATATATATCGTGCCTATAGGGTATAGTACTATCGTTATCCGTCGAATTTTCCTAGGCTTAGGAGAGGCTTCTTATAGCTATTCTTCCTTACTACCTCCCCCTCGGTCGTAGGCGTCGCTGCCCCCCCCGTCGCCCCTAAGGGCGGCATTAAACCACTTACTCCGCCCCTAGCCCCCTCCTACGTGCCCGTCTATATCGGTTTATCTATCCTTTAGTATATCCTCTTAATCTAGCTAATTAGTTCCTATATCTATAGTTAGCTCTATATTACTTAATGCCTTATCTCTACCTCTCCTGCCTATAGCGAGAGTATCGCTTACTCTATTATTAGCCGGGCGTCTAGCCCTCCCGTTGCTGCTCCCTGCCGTCCTTAGGCCTATTCTCCCTCCTTTAGGTCGTCGGGATATCTATATTATATCCTTTCGGTCTAATCTCTCTCTAGGCTTTATAGCCTTATTTAAAAGGAGCTTTAGATATATTAAGGGCCGGCGTATACTTAGTATAGTAGTATAGGGCTAAATAATTATTTATCTAAAGCTAAGGAGAAAGGAGGAAAACTCTATCTTAGTTACGACGGTTATCCGTCTTCCTTAGTCCCTAGCTCGACCCGTATTTAGGTGCTATTCGGCCTAAGTTTAGGTCGAGCTCTACCTATATATAGGTTTACTTTAGCCTAACTTCGGTACGGTCGCTATAGTATAACCTTAGCCTTCTATAGGCATAGCCTATAATACTAGCCCTTTATATATAACTATATAGCTTAAGCTATAGCCTAAGCCTATAACTTATAATAGTTAAAGACTTTTATATAATACCCTCCCTTTAATATAGCTCGGCGCTACCTTATTAATAGCTTTTATATAATTAGGCCTTAAGCTTCTTATACCGCTAGCTCTACCTTACCCTTTCCTATTAGTTATATTAGCCTTACTAGCCTTATTATCCTTATACTTATTAACTTAGGTAGCTAGAACCTAGCTTTATACTTATTAGCTAGCTAGCTACTTAAATAAAAGTATAACTTATTATATACGCCCTTAAGCGGCTAGCGGCTAGCTTAGACTTATAGAAGCCTTAGGTTACTTATCCCCTTAGCCTTAGGCATCCTCCTTTATTAAAGGGTATATAAAGTAGTATCTTTTTTTTCTTTTTCTCTTCCTTTTCCTCTTTCTTTAACTATAGTAATAGTAGTAATAAGTAAGTTCTACTTTACTTAAAGCGTTAGTTTATTCCTAGCTATATAAGTTACTTTATTAATAGGTACTTATAGGAATAGCTATAGTAATAATAGTAGTAATAATAGTAATAATAACTTTAACTAGTAAGTCCCTTATCTTATAAAGTAAAAGGCCGCGTTTTATTATACTAACTTCTATAATAGATATATCTACTTCCCTTTCCTTTTTTTCTTTTTTCTTAGAGCGTATAAAGTTATTTATTAACGCTATATTAAGCGCGGCTAACGATAACTCCGCTACTACCGCTACTCCTACTTACGCCCTTAAGACCGCGCCTACCGCCGCTACCTTTACCTCTACTATACTAGCCGCTCTTATATTGCCTTTTAAAGTAATAACGCTATCCCTACTATTGCTTATAACGCTTAGCCCCTTTACCCTTACCTCTACCTCTACTACCCCCGTAAGTCTACTACCTAGCGAGTATAATAGCTATTTTCCGCTAACTTCTTAAAGTATAAGCGCTAAGTATAGGCTAGAGCCGCTTACGCGGCCCCTTATATATAGTATACGTTATAAGAGCTCCCTTACGCCGACTAAGTTAAGCGCTACCGCGGCGGTAGTTATTATTAGTATATATATACCGGCCGCGCTTATAAAGTAGCGCCTTTTATCTTACTCGCTATAGCGTTAGCTTAAAAAGCTAGCGTATATAAGTAAGTATAAGGGGCTACTAAGAAGCGCCTTACTACTACTATAGCCGCTTACTATAATCTTGATACCCTTAAGCGCTAGGGCCTTATCCTTAAGTAAGTTCCTCTCCTCTTACTCTTTTACTTTTACTACTAACTCCCTTAATACTAAGGATACTACCTTTATTACTTTATTAGCGGTTCCCTTAGCTATACTCGCCGCTGCCCTTACCGCTACTACTAGCCGCCTCCCTCTTACCTCTACCGCTCTTAGAGCCGCCGCTACTACTAACTAGCTTATAGGCCTAAAGGGCCGCTTAAGTAACTTAAAGAGCGCCGCCGCTACTAATAAGAAGGAGGAGGCTAATAAGGATAATAATAATAATAAGGGCGAGGATAAAGGTAAGGATAAGGAATAAGTCTAAGTAGTTTAAAGGCTCTACTTTAAAATAAACGCTATTTTTATCTCTACTTATACTTTTATACTTATATTACTATAATAACTTACCTTACTTTATTTACTTTATAGTCTTAGCTTAAGCTATAATTAATAGTTTATTAGTTTATTATTCTTATCTATTAGCTTAAATAAAGCCTTAAACTTATTAAGGGCTATAGATCCTATAAACTTATATATAGGTTCTTATATAAGGTTAAGATACCTATACTACTAAATAAGGACCTCTTAGCGTTTCCCTTTACTAACTTTTTTTTATTATATAGCTTATATCTCTTTAACCTTAAACTTATCCTTTTTCTTTACTTTAATTATAAGTAGTTAAGCGTTTACTACTTTTTATTTAAGTAATAAGTTAAAAAAAGCTTAGTAAAGAAGGTCTATATTAATCTTATTATAAACTTTTATTAAAAGACTATTAAGCTTTATAACTTATAAACTAATAATACTCTATACTATAAACTTTTTATATAGCTAATTAAGCTTTTTCTTTAGCTATACTAACCTATAGTTATAGAGGTCGAACTATACTTTATCCCTTACTATAAACTTATTTACTAAAGCCTTAGTCTTATTAGGATACTACTCTTAATCTTATACTATAGTAGCTATCGTAGATTAGTAATAATCTATAGTTTCTTATAGCTTTTATATAAATATAAAGGCACGGCCTTTTAGTAATAAATTACTATACTACTCCGCTACTATATTTATAGTAAAAGGAACTAGTAAAGGCGGTTTAAAGCTATATATTATAAAGAAAAGGGCTATTTTAATAAAGGTATATAGTTTACTATTTAATATAAGCTAGGTCGTAGGGAGCTATAAGTCTTAGTTTACTTAGTTATAAGCTATAATAGCTTATAGGTAAGCCTACTCCTCTTAGTTAACCTTTTTAGGCCCTTTATTAGTCTATAAGTAATATACTATACTAAGTAGCTATAGAATCTAAAGTAGCTAGTATAGGTACTATTAAAAGCAGCTAGTTTAATTCGATCCCTTATTACTTATAATAAAAGCTAGCTAGCTATATAAGTAAGCTTAGTACTATAAGAAGCGCTTTATATAAGCCTTTATATTTATAGATAGTATTAGCTTAAATACTATAAACTTACTAAGTTAGCTTTTAATTACCTATTTATAATAATTACTACTTTTTATAAGTAAGAAGTCTATTATAAAGTCTATTTATATCTATATATAAAACTAGTTAGGTACTAAAAGCTACTTAAGTAGCTCTTTAAGCTATACCCTTTAAATCTTAGTATAGCTATAAATATTATAGTTATAAAGGAAGTAATAAATATAGTATTATAAGAAGGGCTAGTAAAAGTCCCTTATAAGGCCTACTATTATACCTTACTAGCTTAGGTATCTTATAATACTAAAGTTATAAACGAGCTAAACTAGCCTCCCTTAAAGCTTATTTTATTTATCTAGTTCTAGCGGTCTATCTTTCTCTTTAACTTCTATAATATATAGTATACCTAGTACTTATAGTCTCCCTTATTAATATAGGTACCCTTATAAGTTAATATAATAGTTAGCTACCTATACCTTTAGCTTTAGCTTTAAATCTAAGCGTTATATACTAAACTTAATAGTATAGCGTATACTCTTATAAGTATAGTCTAAAAACGATATCTTATCTTATAAGCGTTAAAGGACTTTATCTTAAAATACCCTTACTACGCGCGCCTTAAGGCTAGTCTATCCCTCCTTCTTAAACTAAGGTAGGGGTATAAGGAGGTGCTTATTTATTAGCCCTATACCTTCTTTTATTAAGGAAGCTCCTATATAAGTCTATAGCGCTTCTTATAAGATAAGCTATAGGTCTCGCGCTTCGATATCCGCTCTTATTAGCCGGTCTTAATCTCTCTAAGAAAGCGCGTTTAGTACTATAAAGTCCTATTTTAGCTAGTACTTAATCGTAAAGTTAAAGTATAAAGGGTACTTTACTTAGTAAGCTTACTACTCTAAGAGGTATTAATAGGTTATAAAGTATTTAAGGTTCCTATAGTTTATAAGAACTTTAAAGATCTTATAGCTCTAGAGCTTTACTTATTACTACTTAAGGTAGCTAATAATCGCTAGTATCTATTTATCGTAAATAGTATAATTCTACTTTACTAAGGTTAGCTTATAGAAGTAAAACGCTACTAGTTACTTTTACCTATCTACCTTTTAAGAGAGCGTCCCTCTAAGCGCCTAGCCGCTATAGTCTACTTTAACTAATATAGACTAGTAGAAGTCTTACTAAAGTAGTATTAAAGCTTATAAGAATAAGTCCTTAAGCGTATAGAACGCTTCCTCTTATATAGGCACTTAATAAAAAGCGGTCCTCTTCTTAGTAATCTTATTTAAGGGTATTATAATATAAGAGAAGCCCTTAATAAATATCCTATAATAGTTCGCGAACCCTAGGAAGCTTTATATACTTATTTATATAGTTAGGGCTACTCAGTCCTAGATCGCTTAGATTTTTATAGGGTCTGCCTATATACCTACGCTAGTATAAATAATAAAGCTAAGGTACTTTACCTTCTTAACCCTAAATTTATACTTATCTAAGTTAAGGTAGAGCTTATAAAGCTAAAGGCGCTTTAAGACCTTCTATACCTTTTATATATAGTCCTTATAAGAGCTACTTATATAAATAAGAATATTATCTATATATATAAAGATAAACTTATTAAGGAAGTCCTTAAGTATATTATTAATATAATACTAAAAGGTAGCGGGTGCTTTAGAAAAGCTAAAGGGTATTATAAGCTACTTAAATAAGCTATAGCGTATATAGAACGCTATCTTCTACTTATCCCCCTCCGCGATCTATACTTTATAAAACGCTTACTTTATATCTAGCTTTATAAATTACTTTACCTTTAAAAGGTTATAAAGTATATTTAAGATTAAGGGTAAGGGGTAGTAGTCTAGCCTTATAATTATATATAGGGTCCTATAATTATAATAGAACTATATCCTACTTCCTAGCTTATATATAAATAAGACTAGCGCCCTTACTTTAGAGCTACTTATATAAATAAAACCCTTATTTAAGAGGTCCCTTAGCGTTTTCTTTAGTATTAATAGCTCTATATATAATATATTATAAAGCAGCTTAAATAGTATAGGTAGCTCCTACCTTTTTATATTAGTATAAAGTACGACCTTATAATTTACCCTTAGCTTATATAGGTTAAGCGTATTTACTTCCTAGGACTTAAATAGTAAAAGAAGGTTATAAAAGCGCTTTAAAATCTACTACTATAGTTTAAAAAGTAACTTTATCTTCTTTATCTAAAAGGCCTTATTAGTATATACTAAGCTAACTACGTAGACTATTATATTAGCCGCTACTTAGCCCTCTTCTTATTTTACTTATTATATAGTTCTTATAAAAATAAAGGTAAGGACTTCTTAGTCTAAGTATAATACTTAAACGCTTTATCTTATACCTATAAAACTATTATTATAGTAGACCTATTATTATATAGGCTTAAACTATAGCTTCTTTTAGTATAGAATTTAGTATAATTCTATATATAATAACTAAGGTTTCTTAAGGATTAAGGGAAACTCTAGCTAAGGGATTATATAAGCTATAATAAGCTTATAGTTATCGCGAAGTATAGCTTAATTTTATAGTTCTTAAAGATATCTTATAATAATAGGGACTAAGGAAGCTAAAAAATAGGTTTAGAAGAAGGAGCTAAAAAAAGTATAAAGAGAAGGGTAAAGGTAAGAGGGGAAGTAAAAGTAGTAATAGCTTCCTATAAAAGTAGTAAGAGATAAGATAGATATACTAGTAACGGCTAGAATAAAGGGGAAAAACTAGTAAAAAGCTTAGTAGTTAAGAGGATATTAGTAGCTTCTTTAAGTAGGATCTTCTTTATTAATCGAGATACTAAATAGGTATAAAAAGGAGCGTTAAATAAAAGAAAAGAAGGATAATTAAGGCAATATAATAATTACTCCCTTACTATAATTACTGCCCTTATAAGAATTAAATATCTCTACCCTACCTATCTAACCCCTTACTTTTACTTTTACCTTTATATATTTTATATATACTTCTTATATCTCTCTTTATAAGAGTTATAAGCTTAAGAGGAATAGAATTCCTATATATTCCGGCTACTATAAAAGGCACCTTTCTTATATCCCTTATAGCCCCTTCCTTTTACCCTTCTTACTAGAAAAGCCGATTTTTAACCGACTTTTCTACCCTCTTCTATAATAATATCGAAAATTAATTCCTCTCCTACCCCTATAGTCTATAAGATAATTCTTATAAAGCCTTAAGATTAAGATAAGTAGGTAAAGGAGCTATAGGCTCGTATAAATAGAACTATTTATAATTTAGTCTTCTTTAATAAGTAGGACCTTCTTAAGCCCCCTCTTTATCCTAAGGTAATAGAATTTATAGAGGGAGCTTCCCTTTTCTCTAAGCTAACCTCTATATAGTAAAGAGCTTTTTCTACTACCTTAGGTAACTATAAAAGTTATTATAAAGAATACCTTTATAAGATAAAGCTACTAACTACTATATATATAGCGATAATAAAATCTATTAGTAATATAAAACTAATCTCTCTTTAAGAGAAAGAGACCCTTAAGTAGTAGCTTTTAAAGCTTAAGACCTTAATAGCTCCCTTAAAGGGCTATATAACTAACCGTATTAAGAAGACCTATATAGTATACTTAGGAGCTATTTCTACTAGGAACCTACTAGCTTCTTTATAGCTAGCTAAGTAAGAAGAAATCCTTAAGGAAGCTAACTAATACTTCTTAATAAAAGCTCTTTCCTACTAGTAGCTATAGGATATATCTCTATTAATAAAGCTTATTAGTAACGGATACTCGACTATCTTTCGAGAAGCTAGCTAGGAACTAAATAAAGAAGCTATTAAAGTATAATAATAAGTAGTCTTATTCCTTTATAGCTAGCACTCGACCTAGATAGCTCGACCTACTGCCCCTATAGCTACTGCAGCCCCTCTTACTATAGCCCCCGCTACTACTACTATAGCTATAGCCCCTCTAGCTCCTCCTCCCTCGAGAGTATTAACCCTGTCTTTAACGGCTACCTTAGTCCCGGCCCTAGCTTCGCCTTTTACTCTAGGCCCGGCCCCGGTCCCGTTAGTCCGTCCGGCCCGACTAGTCCCTTAATAGACCTTTTAGTCCGTTAGTCGAAAAATTAAGGAACTAGTTAAAATCGAACCTCTTTATTAAAACTAGTAATAAGGTATAAAAAGGGGGGGTTTTTAAGTAAACCTTCTAGAAAAGGACGAGGACTCCTTAAAGAGACAACGAATAAGGAGGAATCGACCTACCTACTAAGTATATAAAAGGCCCTATTAGCTAGAGGACTATTAATAGGTCTTTAAAGAAAGTTAACCTTTTAAAATTACGCCTTTTAAGGGACTAAAAGATATTATTAAAAAGTCTCTTAAGGAGGACCCCTTATTATAAAAGAAGATAGATAAGATTTAAGTTACTAAGAAATAGTAACTAATAACGCTACTACCCTTATTCGAGCTATAAATTTAAGGAAAAATCGTTAGTATAGTAAATCTAGTATTTATCTTCCCTATAGATTAATAAGACCGCTTATTAAGACCCTCCGATTATCCCCTACGAAAATTAGCTATCTTCGACTCTAGTACTTCCCTTAATATCTATAATACCCTCTTATTATTTTAGTCCTTTAAGAAGGTATAAAGGGAATACCTTATTGCTAGGGAATTAACTATATAGATAAAGGGATATAGAAGGATGAATTTTACGATAAAATTACTTAATAGGTCGATATAAATTCTTAGACGAAAAAGGGTAGTATTTTGCCCTTAATTTTTAATAAGCTTAATTTCCTTCTACTTTCTTTAAGAGGAAGGAATCTTTTAGGATACGACTTCTAAGCCTATAAGGCTAGTTTAAAAGAATTAAACGATTAAGCTTATCGAGGAAAAATTCGGTTAATTTATTCTTAAATTCTAACCTATCCTTAGGAAGGAATCTATTAAGAAGTTAGCTTTCCTTACTAAGAAGGTAGGTTCTAAGGACCCTCTTTTAGTAGCCTAAGGAGACGGCCTTCTTTAGTACGTATAACTTAGTTACCTAGGCCCCCTAGCTTTATATAAGCTAAGCTAATAATAAGGCGTATAAATAAAGGGCCTAAAGACTATTAAATATAAATTCTATAGCTAAGGAAAGACTAGGAGTCGAATTTCTAAATAAACCCCTTTATAGCTAGACTAGCTATATAAGGAAATTTAGGTCGACTAAACTAACGTCTCTAAGGACTAAGAAAGCTTTATTAAGGTAATAATTTTTATATACGCTTTTTTAAGGATAGTCTTCCTTTATTTCTTATAGACCTACCTAAGTAAGTATAACTAGTCTACCCTTTAAGACTTTATTAACTAGATAAAATCCTACTTTAGCTATAAGGTAAAGAAGATATAGTTTAATAGAGAGCTATTTATAAAGGATATCTTAAATTAGCTTTAAAAAAGGGGTATCTTACCCCTCCTATTAGTACTAAATACCTAGGCTTAGAACGGAGGGGTAGAAAGATTAAGGGGCGCTATAATAAAAAGAGCCTATATAATAAGACTTACTATAAGGCTTCCTTATAATCTTTAAAGGGAAGTTATTAAGACCGCCTATTACCTTTAGAACTAAACCCTAAGGGACCTTAGGGGCCTAAGGGACTATAGGGATATAGAGACCCTTTTTAAGACCTAAGGAATAGACTAGAAATCTCCCCTAAAGCTCTTTACGAAGAAGAAGGCCTTACTAGCTTACTTTTATACCTATAGCTATAAGGTATACGCTATAACTACCGATATATAGCTAAAAAGGAAGAAGAAAAAAAAGCTTAATCCTAGAGCCTTTATTAGTTACCTTATTAGTTATAATTTAACTAATATCTTCTAGATTCCTCTTTTATAGAAGGTTATTTCGACTTAGGATATAATTTTCGACGAATCTAGCTTCTTTAACGGAAAGAAGGATTAATAGCCCCTCTTACTCTTATAACGTTAGCTAATTTAAAAGATCTAAATCCCCCCTTCTTAATAGTCTTAAGAAGAGGTCTTAGATAAGGAAACGAAAGAAGAAACTAATATTAAAGTAGTTAAGGATAACGCTAACTTTAAAGAGGAAAAAGAGGAAGCTACTAGATTAGATAATCTAGATAAAGAAGGAAACTATAGGAAAGCGGTAGAGCTAAAATACGCCTACCTCCCTATACCTCCTCCTATATAATAAGAAGATCTAAAAGTAGCTTTTTTTATTAGTCTTCTTATTTTAACCCTTAAAAGGGTAGGAAAGGCACCTCTTTCTCTCTTAAAGGATTACCTAGCTGCCTTTTTATCCCTACTTTAAGAAGTAAAGGAAGGTATAGGGCCTAATATAAAAGAAGACTAACCTCTCCTTTATTTTAATTGTTTTTCTAACTTCTATCTAACGCTTATAGAAGACGGTTCCTATAGAGTATTTATAGTAGGCCGGCTTTTTAAGCCTTTATTAGTAAGGAAGGTATATAAAAGAGACCTCCCGGACCTACTAGTAAACTAAAAGTAGCTAGAAAAATAATACTTTAAAGACTAGTTTTTCTAAGCTTAGAAAGACTACCTAGCCTTATATAAAGAGATAGGGTCTTTTAAAGAGGTTCTTAAGGAAAAAGTAAGAGGAAAATAAGTCCTTAGCTATAAGTAGGTCTTTATTTATAAGACTAATAAATATAGCTTCCTTTAAAAGTATAAAGCCTAGCTAGTTATTTATAGGAACTAGTAGGAAAAATAAGATCTTCCTATTAAAGTAACTACTTTAATAAGGATATCTTTTTAGACCCTTATAGCTATAGCGGTAGAATTCGACCTTAAACTTAATTAAATAGATATAGTTAATACCTTTATTAACTACCCTTTTAAAGAAGAAGAAGTTATCTATATATACCTTTTACTTAGTTTTTAATAGCTAGTAAAGGTTTTATAGCTTAGGAAAGCTCTATACGGACTATAAAGATTACCCCTTCTTTAGTAATAGTATTTAATAAGTTCCCTTAAACCCCTAAGCTTTAAGAAAGTCCCTTAGGAACCGTATATAATATAAAAAGGTAAAATTATAGTCTTTTTCTATATTAACGATATTATCTAGGCCTACTTAAAAGAGGAAGAAGTAACTACTAAGGAGGCTATAAAAGGCCTATAATAAAAGTATAAGATAACTAAGCTAAAGGAGCTAAAGTAGTTCTTAGGGATTCGAATCCTTTAAAATAAGTCCTAACGGACTATCTAGCTTACCTAGGATGCCTATATCGATAAGGTCGCTTATAAATTCCTCCCTTATTCCCTTAAGAAATAGCTTCCTTCTACGCTAATATTAAATAAAGAGCTTTTACTTAATCCGTCCTTTTAAGCTAAGGAGTAAGAGAAATACCTATATTAATAGAAGATAGGCTCCTCACTTTTTTTAGCTATTTCTACTAAACTAAATATCTCTTTTATAGTCTCTTAGCTAGCTAGGTATAACTAGAATCCTAGCCCTAAGCACTAAGAAGCTATAGACTAAGCTATACTTTATCTTTATTTAACGAGATTATATAGTCTACGCCTAAGAGGGTAGAGAAGGAAACTAGCTACCGAAATCTTCCTTTATTTAAGCTATTCGTCCTTTAAAGATAATTCCTTAGATAGAAAGAGCTTATAGGGGTATATTATATCCCTTTTTAAAGGAACTATTACTTAGAAAGCTTTAAAGTAAGCTACTATTATAACTTTAAGTATAGAGGTAGAGCTACTAGTTCTTTTAAAAGCGTAAAAAGAAGCGACTTTCCTTAGCTAGCTACTTATATCTTTATAACTAATAATCCTAACCCTATTATCTATAGGATATAATAATATATAAACTATATAAATTTTAATAGAAAACGTAAAGCTATTAACCTAGCTATAGTATATCGATATTTATTAGTATTAGTTACGCTAAGAGGTCTAAAAGGGACTTATTTCTGTTTATTAGGTTTTAATTATATCGATAAAAGTAAACGGTATTATAAAGCCCTTACTAAAGTAGAAGCTAGCTATCCTTTTATAGTAAATTAAGCTAAAAGACGTCTATAAGAAGCTATCCTTAGAGGCCCGCCTTAAAAGTCTATAAGAGGAGTATAAGAGGAGCTAATAGCCCGTACGAGAAGGTAACGTCTATAGCTAAAGAAAAGGAAGAGGTTTTCCCTTTAAAGGGCCCCTTATTTTAATTAGGTTTCTCCGTTTTAAGAAGGCCCCCTTTCCTATAGGACTTTCCCTTCTTTAGGCCCCTATTCCTTAAGTAAGTCTAAAAGAGCCTAGGGACCTAAAAGGGCCCTTGCTTTCCTTAAGTAGAGGGATAAGTATAGAGCTAAGAACCTCCTCTATACGCTTACTAGTAGGAGGCTATATTAGCTATACCCTTACTAAAAGGGCAGGCTATAGCTAAGGAGGTATATTGCGAAGCGTAGCTTAATTTCGTAGTTCTTAGAGATATCCTATAGTAAGAGGGACTAAGGAAGCTAAAAAATAGGTTTAAAAGAAGGAGCTAAAAGAAGGTATAAAGAGGAGGGTAGGGGTAAGAGGGGAAGTAAAAGTAGCGATAGCTTCCTATAAATATAGCGAGAGATAAGACGGATATACCGGTAACGGCTAAAATAAAGGGGAAAACCTAGTAAAAAGCTTAGTAGTTAAGAGGATATTAGTAGCTTCTTTAAGTAAGATCTTCTTTATTAATCGAGATACTAAATAAGTATAAAGAGGGGCGTTAGATAGAGGAAAAGAAGGATAATTAAGGTAATATAATTATTACTCCCTTACTATAATTACTGCCCTTATAAGAATTAAATATCTCTGCCCTACCTATCTAACCTCTTACTTTTACTTTTACCTTTATATATTTTATATATACTTCTTATATCTCTCTTTATAAGAATAGTACCTATTAACCTTTATAGCTAGCTATATAATACCCTTAATCTTTATACCTTTTATTACGCTTAAGGCGCTTTTTACTTACCTTAAAGCGATCCTTTTTATTAGTACTTAGATCTCTTATATAAGCGCCTTATTAACTATAGTATAATATTAATAGCCCTTATTTATAAAGGTAGTAATAAGTAAAGAGTTATTAACTATAACTTATATTAAAGTAAGCTCCTTTTTTATATAAGCGGATAATTTCTCTTTCTCCTTTACTAGTACTAGCGATTATAGCTCTAAAGCCTATCTTTACTTTAAAGCTACTCTTTTTCTATTATACTTAAAAGAGTAAAGTCCTCTTTATTATCTAAGGTAAAAAATTCTTTTATCTTCGCTACCTATACTATTATAAGCTACTTAGCTAAAAAGAAGGGGCATTTTAATATAAAGTATATAAACGCGCTATAATATAAGTAGCGGCTATTAGCCTTCCTTTTCTTAATCTTCTTACTAATTACTTACTTCGCTTACTACTTAAAGTATAAGATAGAATAAAGGGTAGTTAGTAGCGTCTTCCTACTATATTTAGCTTAGTCTATATAAGTAGTCGATATTAAGGTATCCTTATTTATATTAATAGCTAGCTATTCTTTTTATAAGGGGGCGGTAATCTTATTACTACTATATAGTAAGCGCTTATAAAGCCTTTAAAAATATAGCGTTTAATTATAGCCTTATACTACCTTTATTAGCCGGCTTATATACTTACTATAGTTAGTAAGTATAATTATAAGGATAAGTAGTTCTTATAAAGCTAGCGTAATTAAATTCTATAGCTATATAAGCTTCGCGCTATCTTCTTATACTATAGTTCCCGCTACTTATAAGAGCGTCTCTTTAAAATTTAAGAGGGATTTACTAAAGGTCTATCTATCTTTTTACTTAAAGGTATATAGCCTATCTTATACCTTCTTCTACTCTTATATATTACTAAATATATATATAAGGTATTAAAAGAAGTCTTATAGGTTACGTTTATACCTAAGGCCGCCCTTATCTTAGAATCTAAAGATCTACTATATCTAAGGCTTTAGTAGTATATAAAAGAGCTAATACTATACTATATTATAATAGCTATTTTAGCGTTATTTCTCGTTAGTTATAAACTTCGTTTATAGCTAGCTAAGGAAGAAGTAAAAGGACTCTAGCTTACTATCTTAAGTTAGCTAAGGAAGCGGCTTTTATATTAATAGTATTACTACTATAACTAGCGTTATAGAGGTTATAGGGGTTAACGATAATCTTATAGATAGCTCCCTTAATATAGTAAGAACCTTATCTTTCTTACTAGCCGTTACGCTTTTAATCGCTTCTAGGATAGCTATAATACTTCCTATCCGCTTAAAGGGGAGGCGGAGCGCTCCCTTAAAATAGTAGCACCCTCTTTAAAAAGATATCTATTAAATCTATTAGTTAATAGCTTATACTATTATAAAGGAAGTAAAGGTATATATATAGGTTCTATTTATAAGATAATATTAATAAGCTATATAAAGCTCTTTTATATATACCTAGTATATATATATATATATATAGGATCCGGCCCTTTATATATAACTATATAGCTTAGGCTATAGCCTAAGCTTATAAACTATAATAGTTAAAGACTCTTATAGTATCCTTAGTTAAATAAGGCTTTATAAGCCTTATTAAAGACTATAGGAATAGCTTTATAAGTATATTAAATAAGGAGGAAGCTAAGAGAGTCTAAGCTAAGGGCTTTCTTATTAAAAGAGCTAAAAATAGCCCTCTTAATCTTAGGGTCCTTAAGCTCTAGCTAGTCTTACTTAGCCGTGCCCTTACTACTTATATAGCCTAGAGGCTCCTTTTTTTCTAGGCTCTAAGGAGCGCTAGGAGGGGGGCTAGGGCTAAGGTCTAAGGTTAGAAAAAGGGTTATTAAAAAAGCCTTATATTTTTCTATAAAAGTATTAGCTTTTACTTCTATCCCCTCTTTTATATAAAAGATACTAAGAAGGGTAAGGTTAGCTTTAGCCTTAGTATAGGAAAAGGCTATAAAGACATCCTTTTTTATTACTTTTATTAAGAAGCTCTCTTAGTATTACTTTTTAATAGCCTTAATAGTATACTTAAAGCTATTTTAGGCCTCTATAAAGCTCTTTTAGCTCTCTTTATCTTAGGTTAGCTTATATACTTATTAAGCTAAGCTTAGGGCTTTTTAAAAGGAGGTTAGCTTATTAGTCTACTAGGGCTTAGATCTTATATAAAGCTTCTTTTTTAGTATCGCTACGTTCGAGGCCTTTATAAGGGTTCTTATTAAAAGGGAAGCTATCCTTTTAAAGTTATTTTTTTTTTACCCTTTTTATAGCTATAAAAAAGTCTTATTCCTTCTTAGCTAAGTAGTCTAAAAAAATCTTTTAGTTTACCTTCCTATAGTTATAAGTAGTAAGCTTAGCTAGTAAGGGCCTATTAAGGCCCTTTAAGCTAGCTTTAAAGGCTATAGGCTTATAATCTAAGCCTATAGCTTTTAAGAAGTAGAAGTTAGCTTAAGTTAGCTACTTAAAAGGGCTATAGAAAGTAAGGTCTATAACTAAGGCCCCTTTTAAGCCTTACCTTTAATAAGTACCTTCTATAGCTACCTTAAGGTCTATTAGTAAGGAGGCTTTATAGCGGTTAAGCTAGCTTATAGGATCTTTTACTTTATAAGCCTTAAAGGGTTTTATAAAAAGGGTTTAATAAGGGTAGTATAAGTTAAAGTCCCCTATTAATAAAAAGGGCTATTATAGGAGTTAAGCTATTAGTAATAGACTTTTTATTATAAAGGGCCCTTATTAGCCTTAGCTAACTAAGGCCCTTTTAACCTCTTTTTTATTATATAGGTTAATAAAGGTAAATAGCTTAGTGCCTTTTACCTTTATAGCCTATATATTAAGGTTATAAAAGAGGTTAAAGCTAGGGCTAGCTTTTATTTATATTTCCTTTCTCTTATAAGCTATAACCTTAGGCCCTTTAATAAGCTTAAGAAAGTTAGTAAAAGGGATAAGGGTTATAATATTATAAGCTAAATACTATATAAGGATATAGCTATTATTAATCTTATAAAAGTAAGGCTCTTATAATAAGATAAGGTTTACTTTTATTTCTAAGGCTTACTTTAAGATCGAATAGTTAGCTATTTCTTACCTATTAGTATTATACTATATAATACTAATAGGGTTATAGTTAGGCTTAAGGGGTATAAGGGGCCTTAAGGGCCTTATAAATATAAGGGGGCTAAAGCTATTAAGTATTAATTATTCCCTTATAAACTCTATATTATACCTTATTAATTATAAGGTACTATCTTTTATAGTTATAGTATTAAACCTTAAAGTAAGAGTAGCCTTAGCTAGCTTTATAGCTAAGGTAGCTATAATCCTTAGTTAAGTACTTTTCTAAGTAAAAGGTATACTTAATAGGCTACTAATAAGTCTAAGGGTTATAGCTAAAAGAAAGGCACCTATAGTACTATATATATATAGTATATTCCTTATAGGCCTCGACTTAAATCTATAGACTTACTATATAAAGGCTTTCTTTTTAGTATTTAGCCCTTATAGCTTTTAAAGGGACTATAAAGATAATAAATCCTATCTTTTATATTAGGCCTAAGGTACTTAGCTACCTAAGCTATCCTAGGATATTAATCTAGCTATAAGTCTTAGCCTTTATAGTAAAGATATCTAAGATAAGGGTTTCTAAGAAGTTAAGGACGCTTTAAGCTATAAGCTTAGTCTAGCTAGTAAGAAGGTTAGCTAATTTAATAAGTAGCCCCTTAAGGTATAAGGACTATTTATCCTACTATTTTAAAAGCTTTTTTACTATATAAGGGGCCTTTATTATTATAACTATATTACTTTTATTTAAAGTTAATAGAGCTAATATAGCTAGTTTATTTATAGCTTTATTAAGCTCGTTATAAAAAGTAATAAAGCTAATAGTTAGTATTAGTAATCCCTTTTTTAGCTTTAAGATAAGTTAGAAGTTCTCTTTTATATTCCTTTTAGCTAGGGCCTTTACTAAAGCCTTAGCTAGGGCCTTAGCTAGAGCCTTAGCTAAGGCCTTTATTAAGGCCTTAGGCGCTTTCTTTATAGTAACCTTAGCCTATATATTAAAAGGTATAAGTAATAAGTATAAGATTAGGTAATCGATAATATAAGTAAAAGGAGCGGTCGAAGGAGTATAGGGTAGGATTTCGTTTAGAATTTATAATAAGTATATAAGGGGCTAAATAATATATTAAAGGAATAGCGTTATAAAAGATACTTATAAACTTACTTATACTTCCTACTATTCTTAGGGAAATCCTTTATCCTTTATAGACTATTACTCGCTTACTAGTAAACTAATTAGTTAGCTTTCTAGTTTATTCTATTATACTTAAAAAGCTCTATTAATAAGATATCCTCTAGACTTAGTAGGTAGTCTAATTATAGCGTAATAGTCGATATAAGACTATAGGTTCTAGTATAAGTAGTAGATATAACTAGAATATTCTATACCTTATTTATTCTTATACCGCGGATATCTTTAAAACTACTAAGCTAAAATAGGTAATAGGGTATCTATTCTACTTATAATTAACCTATGTATTTTATATATCTTCTTATTTATTAAGATAGGCTTATTATAACTTATATTTCTTAAAGGAAGCTATAAATATTTAATAAAGGTCCTTTATCTTTAAGGGTTATTCCTTTAAACTATATTATAAAGCCTTTTTTTACTAGCTTATTTTATAGAGCCTCCCTATACCTATTATTTCTTTAAAAATATAAAATAGGAATATAAGGGTATATTCTTATACTATAAGCTAGCTTTAAGGTTTCCTTAAGTAGCCTTAAGCTACTAAGCGGCCTTAGGCTAGTATAGGGGCTATTATAAGGTCTATTAGCGGTCTAGGGTCCCTATAGCTACCTTCTTAAGCCCTTTTCTAAGGGTCTTATAAAAGGGTTCGATTTTTTAGGGTTTCTTAAAGGCCTAGAAGGCGTATTAAAGGAAGCCCTAGGCCTAGTCCCTAGGATAGGAGTATTAGGGCTAGGGCTAGGTCTATAATATATATTAAAATATAGGTCGGATAGGCGTAGGGCTAATAAGGCTATTAAGGGTAACTCTCTTTTACCCCTTTACTTACTTTAAAGGCTAGTTAAGCTAAAAGTAGCTAGCTTAAAGTAAGGCTAAGCTTAGTTTAAATAGGCTAGTTTTTAGTATAAGCTAAGTATTATCTTCTATCTCTATATCCTCTTAGTCTTAGTCTTAAGCCTTAGGCCTTTCTTTTAAGGTCTTTAAAAAGCGTTAGCCTTTTAAAGCTTCTCTTAAGTAGGCCCTAGCTTTTAAGGTACTTATTTTAGCCCTTAAGTTAAAGGGGGGGGGGTTTAAAGGGGCCCTCCTTAGGCCTAGGCTAAGGTCCTAGGTTAGGCCCGGGCTAGGTCCTATTAGTAGGGGGTATATACCCTTAGTTAGCGAGGGTAAGGAAGAGTTTTCTACCTATATAAGGGAAAACCTTACTTAATTTATAATCTTTAGTAGTATATTATATACCCGCTAATAGCTATATAAAGCTATACTTAGGGGGGCGTAATATACTATTTATAAAGGTTCTAGGTAAATACCTTTTTTATATTTTAAGCTTAGTTTTAAAAAGCTAGCTAGAAAGATATAATAATATTTTTAAGCTTAATAGCTACTTTATTATAGTAGGGAAATACCTTTTCTTATACTATAATTATTACCTTTATAAGAATTAAATAACTTTACCTTACTTATCTAACCCCTTAATTTTAATTTTACCTTTATATATTTTATATATACTTTTTATAACCCTTATAGTATAATAGTTATATACTTAAGAAGACTACTAGCTATAACGCTAGAGTTAGTTTAAATCTAGCTAAAGGTATAATTAAATTTTAGTTAAACTAGTAAACTACGCTAACCTACTTATTAATTAGCTAAATAGCGCTTTTAAAAGCGCTTATAAAGATACTAGTAGTCTAGCCCTACGATAAGTAGGCCGGCCTAGACCTTACCTACCTAAACCTAGTAACGAAATTATTAAGATATCCCCTTAACCTTAGTTTAGGCCCCCTAACTAAGAATATAAAAACCTAGGGCTAATACTAGTAACTTAATAAGTATAGCGCGAAGCTAGTACGATAATATAAGAGCGCTACTAGGAGGTATAGGCTAATAAAGCACTCGGGTACGTAGTACTAATATATCGGTAGGGTATTAGTAGGGAATCGTGCCTACCCCACTTATATATTATAGACTACTCGCTACTTTAACTAAAGAGGAGAAATTCCTTTTCTCGTAAGCTTTAGTCTTACAACGAGGAGAATATAATATATATAGCGTAGTACCTCTAGCTATCTCTACTACCTAACTAATCGTACTATAATACGTATTCCCTTATAGATAACTTAACTACCGACCTAGCTATAGGCTAGTATTAATAAATAGCCCGCTAAGCCTTATAATAGAAAAATAAAGTAGAGCTTAAAAGGATATTATTATAGGATAAGGTTAAGGATAATTATATAATTAACTATTAATTAAAAACGCTCGTACTACCGATTAACGCTTTATACCCTATATATATAAAGGAGTTACTTTCTAAGGTTACTTTATAGTAGGGCTAATATAATCTTTTTTCTTCCTTTATATATTGTTACCTATATATAGCTTCTAGGGCTATAGCGAGGCTAGTAAGGGCTAAGGCCCTTATTAATAGTCCTAGCTAGCTATAAAGCTTAAGGGTTATAACTAATTAAGGAAAGGGTAGCTATAAAGGTAAAGATAAAGGAAAGGTTAGTTTAGTTTCTCCTATATAGTAATTTTCCCTTTTAAGGGCCCTAGGGCCCCTAGGTTACTTATTTTTAAGCTACTTAGCTATTCCTATCTCTATCTTAGCTAAGAAGGTTAAAAGGGCTCCCTTTCCTTTCTTATAGTTATAGAGAAAAGGTAGGCTAAGGGCCCCCTTCTATCTCTTAAAGGTCTAGTAAAAGACCTCTCTTTCCCTCTTATAGTTTAGGCACCTTAGGATAAGGTGCCTAGCTATATACCTTCCTTAGCTATAGCGGTAGTCGTTTCGGTCTACCTTATTAGTCCTTTTTAAGAAGAAAAATAAGAAGCTAGCCCTAAAGAGTAGCGAGTAAAAAGCTAAGAGGGTCGGCCTAAGCCTCCTTATAAGGTCCTTTTCTAAGCTAAGGGCTAAGCGGGGGGTCTTTTAAATAAATATATAGTACTTACCTAGGCCCTTAGCCCTAGGGCCTTTAGCTACCTTAGTAGCTTAAAGGCCCTTTTAATAGTCTTTAATAGCCTACTAGACCTTTCTTTATAAGTAGCTAATAAAGACTAAAGGGATCCCTTAGGTAAAGACCTCTAAGCCTTTCTTAGCTAGCTAGTTAGCTAGCTTATTACTAAAGATCCCTAGGTAGCTAGGGCATTAGTATAGCTATATATTATAAAAGGCTTTTAAGCTAGTTAAGAGCCTTTTAATATATATAGCTAGGTCTAAGAAGCTTATAACCTTCTTAATAGCAGCTTAGCTATTTATAAAAATATAAGCTTTTATAAAGGGGTTAAGGGGACTAAGCCTTAAGGGTTAAGGCCTCTTAGCTAGGTCTTTTAAGACCCTTAGTATCGCGAATAGCTCTATATTAGCTACTTTAATTAAGGGTCCTAGGTTCTTATAATACGCTTTAATAGGCTTATTTTCTAAGCCTATTTTATAGAAAAAGTAAGCGTTAGTCTTTATAAGAGACCCTTTAAGGTACCTCTTAAAGCCGTTAGTATAAAAGGCTAAGAGCTATAGTTTAAAGTCTTCTAAGCTAGCTAAGCTAGCTAAGAAGTATTAATACTACTTCTTAGCTAAGGGCTTAGGGGCCTTTATTATTATAATAAAGGCCTTAAGCTTTAAGGCCTATAAGGGCTCCTAGCTAGCTTTCCTTCTTTCTAAGTTATAATTAAGTCTTATAATAGCTACTAGGCCTTTAAGAAGGTAAAAGAGCTATATATAGGGCTTAATATAGCTTAAGGCTCTTAAGTTAAAGCTTAAGTTAGCGAGGTTATCTTATATAGCTAGGTTATATACCTACCTTATAAGGTAACTAGGTAAGAAGTATAGGGTCTAAAGGGTATAAGAGAAGTATACCCTTTTAAATTATACCTTTAGTAGCGGTAGGGCCGCTTTAGCTTTTAGGGCCTTAATAAGGGATCCTTTATAGGCCCTTAAGACCTTTAAAAGAGCTTAGTTTTAAAGCCTTTAAAAGGGCTTTATAAGGCTCTTAAGGGTCTTAGGCCCCTTATATTAAAGCTAGGCCCTATAGTCTACTATAGAGGTTATATAAGCTTAATAAAGCTACTTAGAAGCTTTAAAAGATAGGCCTCTTTATATAAAGACTAAGTAGGATAGTCCTTTAAAGGTAAGTTATATAGAAGCTACCTTCTTCTTAATATATTATTTAAATAGTAGTTTAAAGTTAAAGAAGACTCCTAGCTACTATACTAAGGGCTTTACTTCGAAGAATAAGCCTCCTATTATTATACCCTTTAAAATAAGCTACCTTTACTTATTAAAGTAAATAAGTTTTATTTTAAAGGGGTTAAAATAGACCCCTTACTCCTTAGCTTATTCGAATAAGTTAGTAGCTATAGCTTTTAGCTACTAAACGTTCTTCTTAGCTAAGGTTAATATTATAGAGATACTAAAGCTATCTATATAAGATATCTAATACCCCTTAGTCGCTAGTATCCCCCTTATATATAAGAGGAATAAAATAAGGCTAATAAGGGACCCTTAAAGTACCCTTATTACTAGGTCTATAAGGGGCTAGACCTGCCCTTTAAAGGCTAGCTAGATCTTCCTTTTAGTAAGGAAGTAGTCTACTTAGCTTATAAGGGCCTTAGGGAGGTTTAAGTCCCTTAAGACCCTTATAAGCTATTTCTTTAATATAAAGTTAAAGGCGCCCTTTATATTTAATAAGAGGGTACTAGTAATAGCCTTCTTATTAAACTCTTACTTCTTTTAGATATATTATAGAAGGAGGAAGGCCGTATTTATAGCTAACCGCTATTTTCGTCTCCCTAGCTATATAGGGTTTAAAAGCCTAGTTATATTAGCTAGATAGCTTAGCTAAGTAGCGTATAGCTTTTCGAGGACCTTTCCTAAGCACTTAAGTAGACTTATAACCTTATTAGCTTTAGGGATAATATAGTCTAGCTTATTTTACTTTAGAAGTATAATTCCTATAGCTTCCTTCTATACCTTAAGGTAGTATCCTTAGTTAAATAGGGCTTTATAAGCCCTATTAAAAACCGTAGGAATAGCCTTATAGGCGTATTAAATAAGAAGGAAGCTAAGGTAGTCTAAGCTAAGGGCTTTCTTATTAAAAGAGCTAAAAATAGCCCTCTTAATCTTAGGGTCCTTAAGCTCTAGCTAGTCCTACTTAGCTATGCCCTTACTACCTATATAGCCTAGAGGCTCTTCTTTTTCTAGGCTCTAAGAGGGGCTAAAAGGGGGGCTAGGGCTAGGGTCTAGGGTTAGAAAAAGGGTTGTTAGGAAGGCCTCGTATTTTTTCGTAAAGGTATTAGCTTTTACCTCTATCCCTTCTTTTATATAAGAGATACTAAGAAGGGTAAGGTTAGCTTTAGCCTTAGTATAGGAAAAGGCTATAAAGATATCCTTTCCTATTACTTTTATTAAGAAGCTCTCTTAGTATTACTTTTTAATAGCCTTAATAGTATAATTAAAGCTATTTCGGGCCTCTATAAAGCTCTTCTAGCTCTCTTTATCCTAGGTTAGCCTATACGCCTATTAAGCTAAGCTTAGGGCTTTCTAAAGGGAGGTTAACTTATTAGTCTACTAGTGCTAATACGATCCTAACTAACTAAAACGATACCTAAGATAGCCGGTATAAGTTTCTTATATATTATAACCGCGACCTAGTATAAGGGCGGACTATCTATTAAAGAGGAGAGGGTTTTCCTCTAAGTACTTTAGTTTTTCCCTCTTATTTAACGCTAAAGTTCTAGATACCTTTAAATAGGTTATTAGTATAATCTTAATAATATACTTCTTATATCTCTCTTTATAAGACTTTTATATACTAATATTATTATATACTAGTCCCTTAGTATAGGGCTAGTACTTAACCTTACTATTTACTTAGATTAAGTATAAGTTAAATAGGTAACTAAATAGACTAGCTATTAAATATACTTAAATATATTATATAAACTAGCTACTATATATTATTATATATATTAAATATAAACTAGCTATTAGTCTTATAAGTTAAAGTAAGATTAGTAATAACTATATATATTCTTTTCTACCTACCTAAGATTTAGCGGGTTCTCTATCCTCTATATATACTATAGCGAGCGTAAGACCTTACTTAGGGCTATAACTAAGTAATATCTTAATCTTATAATTATACGATATTAATATAATATATCTTATAATATTTCCTAGTACTTTCCTTAAGTAGGTATAGTTACTTCCTTATAGTTTCCCTACTATAATCTTATAGTAACTTCTTAGGGAAATATTAAGGTAATCCCTAGGAAGCTATTATTACTTAAGAAATCCTAGTATATTTCCTATATATTATATTTATAGGGGGAAGTCTTTATAAAAATTTATTAATCTACTAGGTTATTATTTCTAGGATTTCTAGGTAATTTCCTAGAGTTTACCTAGTAACTTCTAGGTTCTTTCTTCTATAAGAAGTCTTAAAGAGTTAGTAATAACTTCCTTAAAGGAAGTAGATATTATTATAGGTACCTAGATTATTAGTTATAAGGTATCTTATAATAAATATGCTACTAATAAATTCTATTAATAATCCTACCCTATACCCCTCCTTCTTATTTATTACGTAGTATTATATAATTCCTTAATTTACTAAAATTCTACTATTACTTATATACCTTAAAAGAAAAGAAAAACCTAAGGCTAATATTAGTAATTTAAAATATTTAGTATAAAGTTAGTATAATAAACTAGCTACTAGCTTAGCTAAAGGCTAGTATAATAATAATAGCTTACTAAGTTTTATATAAAAGAGAATAATATAAGCTTAGAAAGATATTAAATTAAAATAAAGCTAAAGATAATTATATAATTAATAATAATACTTATACTACTAATTAATATTACTAACCTTATATATATAAAGGGGTTACTTTCTATAATTACTTTATAGTAAAGTAAATATAAGTCTAACTAACTACTAATCTTAAGATAGCTAGTATAAGTTTTTATATATTATAACTATAACTTAGTATTAAGGTAAACTAGTAATAAAGAAAGAAAAGGTTTTCCCTTAAGTACTTTAGTTTTTCCTTTTATTTACTATTAAAGTTCTAATTACCTTTAGTTAGATTATTTATATAATCTTAATTAATTAATTAATATATTAGTTTTAAGCTTAATTTATTATTTTAAATTAAAAGTAGTTAAAACTAGTACTTATATAATTATACTCTTAATATATTTAAAAGGTTTATTATCTTTACTATCTTATATAAACTTATTAGAAAACGCGGTTATTAGTTATATATATTAATTATAGCGTACCTATCGGAGCGCGTTTTACTTTTGCCTACGTAGCGTAATAGTCTTCGCGATAGTTATAAGCCCGGGAGGGGGTGGCAAACTACCCCCTATAACTTCCGGTAACTACGCGTTGCGGGGTAATACCCGTAGATAGCCGTATAACCCTCTCTCTCTTAGATTTCCCTAGGTAATGGGCGCGGTGCTTAGTGTTCGACTCCCGCGTCGTGGGCTTAGGTCTAGGAATCCCGGCGGAGCCGCGATCCCTAAGGGGGTATGTCGGAAAACGCGGTTATTAGTTATTGTCGCGAAGACCATTGCGCCACGCAGGCAAAAGTGGAACGCGCTCCGACAGGTGCGCTGCAAATGACACATATCTGGCAACCGCGTCTTCCGACACACCCCCTCAGGGATCGCGGCTCCGCCGGGAGCCCTGGCCCGTAGCCCAAGACGCGGGAGTCGAACACCAAGCGCCGCGCCAATAACCCAAGGAAATCTAAGAGAGGTAGTTGCCTACGGGGGATTGAACCCCGCACCGCGCGCAGTTACCGGAAGTTGCAGGGGTGGTGTGCCATCCCCTCCCGGGCTCATAACTCTCGCGAAGAGAGATGCGAGAAGTGCATTTATATCTCGTATCTCTCTTCGCGAGAGTTATATATATTAATTACAGCGCACCTATCGGAGCGCGTTCTACTTTTGCCTACGTAGCGTAATAGTCTTTATAGTAAAACTATTATAGAATTATTAAATTTAAAGGGATTTAACTAAAGTATCTATTTTTAACTAATCTTAAAGAAAGTAAAAGGTAACCTTAAAGAGGTTTATTAATATTTATATAGTATAAAGGTAAGTTCTTAATAAATAAAGGGTATTTATCTAAGGTATTAAAGATAGTTCTAAGATAAGAAGGTAAAGATTAACCTTTAAAAGGATTATTTATATTTATATAATATAAAAGCAAGTTCTTAATAAATAAAGGATATTTCTTTAAAATATTAAAGATAGTTCTTAGATAAGAGGGTAAAGAATATATAAGGGATCCCTATTTTACTACTATTAAACTAGCTAAGCTAAGTTTAGAAAGGCAAGAGGTAAAGGTCTCTTAAAGAGAAGTAAAAAGTATATTTATATAATAAAGTAAGATTTTAGGCTAAGGAAGAAGAGAGGAAAAGGTCCTTTTTATAAGGAGGGGATTTAGTTATATATAAATAAATTTCTCCCTACTAAAAATATATATAGCTACCTTATATAGTATCCCTCTAGCTATCCTACTACCCCTTAGTACTTTCTAGCTATCTAACCGCCTCCTTAGTATTTCTTACTTATCTAACTACTTTTATAACTCTTATACTAATAGCCTAGGAGGGTATAGGTCTTCTAAGATAGTATTAAGGGCGTATAAGTTAATAAGAAAGAGGTCTAGATATCCTTAAGCTATATTAACTTTATCCTATTAATAGCTATTAATAGTATTACCTATATTTAGCTATATATAGCTTAAACTAAATTAAGTGTATTTTCTTAAGCTTTAACTAAACGTATATAACTATATATACCTTAAGCTATAACTAACTATATTAAGATTTAAAGTATAACTAACTAACTAACTAAGATTTATATAATATATATATATTATATATAATATTATATATATAATATATCGTTAGGAAATAATACTATAAATAATAGGAAATTAATAGAAAGTTATTTTTAGTTAAACTATAATAAAGGGATTAAATATATAATATAAAGTTATTTAAATATTTAAAAGGCAATAATAGTAGTAGAGAATTAATTATTATATAACCTTAATCCCCTCTCTTTTCTCTATCTAACACCCCCCCTTTATATTTCTTTAGTATCTTAATTAATAAAGAAAATCCTCCTTAGCTAAGTCTTTAATATCTAATCGATTACTAAGCTTTTCGCTACTTTTCCTCTCTTTTCTAGCCGTTGCCGGTAAGTCCTTATATTTTTGCTACCTCTATAGGAAGCTATCGCCACTTTTGCTTCCCCTCTCTCCCCCGCCCTCCTTTCTGCACCTCCTTTCAGCTCCTTCTTCCTTCTTCTACACCGGTTGTTTTCAGCTTCCTAGATCCCTCTTGCCAAGGGATATCTCCGGGATCTGCGAAATCAGGCCAGGCTTCGCGACGGGATGTGTGAGAGGCAAAGTACCCCCTTTTCCACGGTCAAGGAACCAACCCGTGCTTGAAAATCAACCGTGGGCAGTCCATTTTTCAACCTCCCTCACCTGCTCCGCCCACCCACCTCGCCATGACGTTCAAGTTAATCGAGGTCGACCCTACTTCCGATTTCGACGAACTTATTGAGTGCGAGTGGGCTTCCTATGAAACGCCAAATCAAAACTTCTTCCGCCTCTATTGCCCCATTCATGGTACGGGTCCGACTGCCCGAGCAGATTCGCTCAGGGAATGCACAAGGCGCCGACTGGACTGGCACAAATCGGATCCCTCGAGCTACTGGCAAAAGGTCGTCAACAGCGAGTGCAAGATTGTGGGAGGCGCGTTGTGGAAAATTTGTCCGACATATACCCTCAAAAAAATCGATTCGCATTCCCAGGTCTCCTGGTACCCAGAGGGAGGACAGCGAGACTATGTCGCAGCAGCACTTGAGCGTATCCATGCAGTAAGAAAGAAGGTGGAGTCGAGGCCGCAGGTTTGTACGTATTCGCCACCAAAATCATCATGCCTGCTAGCAATCTAAGCCTCGCAACATTAGTTCTGACTACTATATTTACACATCCCGACTATCGACATCAGGGCGTGGCCGACTTAATGATGAACTGGGGCATTCAGAAGGCGGACCAGATGGGTGTGGAAATGTGGCTGAATGCGACGGTATATGGGCTACCGCTCTACAAGAAACATGGGTTTACTGTTGTCGACGAAATCGACGCTTCTCCCATCGCGGATAACGCGAGTGACGAGTGGAGGAACATGGCACGGCGTTCAGAACCCATGAACATGTGGCAAATGTGGAGACCAGTCGGTGGCTAGTACGGAGACGGCAAGAGTACGCGTCCGGCTTGGCACAAAGCATATCGCTATACCAGGTTCGTACCGCCGTCTTACTGACTGCCTTAGAAATTCTATGCTGGCGAACTTTGGCCCTTCCAGAGACACTCCAATTACATGTACACAAGTTGGTCATGGACCGTGTCACGTGCAGGATATGGCTATAAAGAGAGTAAGTTGAGTAACCTTCATATGTTTTCATGCACCAAGGCACCAAGGTCCTCTCATGTGCTCCCCGCACCAATTAGCTGCCTCCGACCCAGATAACTTCACTCATGTCCCCTCATAACCACGGTCCACCGGACCGTCTATTGACAGACAATGGTTAATTGCCGTATATGATAATAGGGCATAATCCATGACTGTTACAAGGTACTTACCAGTTAGATTATCCTCCGTAGCCGTTTTGCTTGTCTCGTTCGCCGGCCAGACGAATCTCCACGTCTTCAGCTGCCGAGGCTTGCTTAGGCGCAGGCTCCTTGATAATAGCCTTCCACGGCTGCGCGCGTACTGGCGCGGGATGAGTAGATTCCTTGTCCATTGAGGCAACTGGGCATATGCCCAAGTAAAAGATTTCCGGAATTTGGAGTCACAACCCAACTAGAGATGATCCAAGTGAATTTACAGTTCATGAATGCAAGGGGTGTCCTCTCATTGAAATATACATTCTGGAGTACGAAGTAGCTATGCCCAGCATTCCGAATCGACGTCATAAAGGACGGGGTTGAGCAAGCCATCAAATTAGAAATGCAGGTGGTGTGGTAGTCGCATGTAATACCCCGCCTCACATCGGCGCATGCAGAACGCGCTCTATTCGTTGCCTTGGATGCCGGAGTTCTGCACCTTTCTTTGTAAAGATGATGAGTCTGACCTCCAAACTTTCCCGTGGCGGGGCAGTGGACGAGGCAAGGGGACTCTTGAAGGACCCATGAGCACAATCTGGTATTTACTAGCATCAGCACTTCGGACAGTAGACGCAGGATTTTTATACTCCAACAGACAGTTGATAGGTAGTGTTGGCGAAGCCCTTTCCGAATCAAAGCTCACGAAGATGGCGATTTCGTCAGGCGACATGTCGCTCAGCCAGTACCATCTCTGTCGGGCCGATGGTCGGACGTAGTATACCTCACCGACGTACTCGGGCGATACACGGTCAGCTGGGACGAGATCGTCTTCGACAAGGGTGCGTGCGTCGCAGAATACGAGCGGCGCGTCGCTGATCTTGCGAAATAATGGCCGCCAGACACTATTAGGGAGTCAGACATGCCGAGCTATTAGCTGCAGGAAGGATGTGCGAGCTGCCGGACTTCATAATCCTCGCACGGTAACCGCCCGAGAGGTAAGTCTTTTGTTCGTCCTCGGTCAGGTGGCGCTTGATGCGATGGAAACCGCCTTCTCTCGTTTGATCTCGAAACCGGTCAGATGCTTCGTTTGAACATTGAACGAAAGGCCTAGCAGTTGCTCACCTATATGGATGGCTGTTACAGCAGGGGTAGGGAGAGCGAAGTCGTTGGACGTCTTCTGTTCAGCTGCCATGGGTGTATTGAGGCGTCTCTGACCAGGTGAAAATAGCATGAGTTACGGCAACAAGAACAGTGACAGGGAAAACCAACCCGAATGTCGTAGCATATGATTCGTTCTGCCTCGAACCAACGACGCATGAGCTCGACTGTTTCTCTCATATACGCCAAGTTGGCCTCCGCGGACTTATCGTACACAACGCTTGAAGGCAGGGTTTTAAAAGTAAAGGAATGTGTATCAAGGGTAAATTCGCTTTCATGACCGCGCGCGTCGTGTATAAAAATGTTATGACAAGTTGCATACTCCAAGTTGGTTGCTTCCTCGTTATCGAATCCCGGTCTCGGAGCCAAGTAGTAAGGTTTCTCTGTATTGTAGAGCTGAATATCCGCCAAGTATTCCAAGGTAATGGGAATTTCCCTCAAAGTTGGGTTGCAGGCCATGGCTGTCGCACTGGATTCTCCTCTCGTTGAAGCTAGCGATGAAGATCACGTCCGTCAAAGGTAGATGGTACTGGCGGAGGAAGAAGCGGGAACTTTGGTTGATATAACTTGTATAAAACAGGTAGAAATGTGTTGTGTGGCACGATTTCGTATACAAAGTACAAAGTATTCAAATTTACCGTACTGTTCGCACCTGTGACCGCTCTGTCTGGTGGGTGGTTGGCCTGCTTGTTCTCGTCCATAGAAGCATGGGCTGCACTGCCTCGCAGCTGTTCACTCACTCAGATACCCACTAACCCGCTCACCAAAGCATAGAACTCAGCTCGAAGGCAACATGATGTAATTACTGCACCCCGATTTGAATTTGCTCACCACGGAAGCCGCTCAGCGCTTGGGTCGCGTTGGGCATCGGGGGTGCCATGGCCAACTCACGAATACTGCGTCTGCTGGCGTATTTCTACTCCGCGCTCCGCCCTCGACGGCAGTGAAACATGCAGAATAGCTGCATTAACTTATATGAATTAATGTGGCTATTACTGGTCCTTCTGTCAAGCAGATATTGACACGCAATGGTATTGTACAGTTTTGGAAGGAGATTGACGGGCCAGCAGCTCAGCTCTCCCAGGCGCCGCTGTCACCTCGTCCATGCCATCAGAACATCATCATTTATCCCTGCTCCCCGAAGCATAACGCCAAGGTTGTACAAAGTACCAAATGCCTGGTTGTTAGCCTCGGCCGCCGTGGGGACTAGCCTTAGGCGGTGTCGAGTGCCTACTTTTTGGCAGTTAAAGGGGTGTCGGTCATTTTCTCACCTCCCACACGAGCATTCGATCCGGGCCTCTTCGTGGTCGAATCTTTCATGGTAGTCAGCGAAGCCCCCGTGCCCGCTCCTTACGGCGAGCACGTAATAGTGAAGGTGTTGTCGTTCGGGGTGCAGCTCCGGGGGGTACCCGAGCAAGGCTCGAGCTCTAGGGTCTTGTAGCTGCTCGGGGCCGCCGCGGCCCACCAGTCCTGGAAATTGCGCCTGGCTGCAGCCTTTTGCCTGTCTCTCATACGTCGGGGGTCTTTCCGGGCCCTCAGCCCGGCTGCCCTCCTTTGTAAGTCTCAGAGAGCGACCGCGGGCGCTGGTTCTCGTCACGTCAGCCGTGTTTGTCGAGTGGGCCACATTGTCGTTCGTGCTGTCATGCTGGTCATTAATCAACTCAAATTCCGCACCTCTCGTGCGCGAAGAGGTGGTAACCCGGCGTCACCAGTTCCGGCAAGAATGTTGGGAACGCTGGGTACATTATTCCGCATCGAATGACGTGAGCGACATCGGAGGCGCTGTGGCTGATGTCGGGGGAATGGGGAATTGAGAGTTGGGTGCGAGTCTCACTTTCCTTCCCCTCTTACTCCCCATGCAGATATCTAGTTTCTGCCCGTGCGAGATACCTAAGATAGCATATCATACACTCTGCTCTCGCTCTTGGGATACAACACGTCGCCATCATGACCTTCTCTACGGGAAGGACATCCAAAGTCGATGTCTTAATTGTAGGAGCCGGGCCGGCGGGTTTGATGATGGCGTTGTGGATGGCAAAGTTGGGTATCAAGGCCCGCGTCGTCGACAAGCGAGCCGACAAAGTCTTTTCCGGTCATGCAGATGGGTAGCGCACCCTCCAATATTACTTGGCGCGAACGAAGAGAAAGCCAATAAGAAAGCTAATATTACGTCTGTTAGATTGAACGTGCGGACCATGGAGATTCTCGACAGCTTCGGTATCGGGGAAAGGGTGTCGAAGGAGTCGTACCACAGGCATGGTACGAGGGCCACCTTAACATCGATCCCGCCTTCCACAAAAGGTGTGCTGGCGAACAAACATGAACAGGTAATTGATGCAGTTACTCGCAGAAGCCTCGTTCTGGAACCCCGATAAGAATGGCATCATTAGGCGCGATGCCCGCGCCCCGACCTCGCAGCCCGACCTGTCACGTTTCACCTGGTGCCTCCTACATCAAGGCCATATAGAGACATTCTTGCTCGACGCCATCCGCGAGGCGTCAATGTCGGTTCACATCGACCGCAATGTCATGCCTTCGGCGCTACGTATCGACGAGGAACAAGTCGCTAGAGCAAACGCACACGATAGCAAGCAGAGCCCAGGCAGTGAAGGGACGAGTAAAACGGACGACGACGCATACCCAATTGAGGTTACACTACGTCACCTATCTGAGGACGGGGCTACGCCGATGCAGCGGCTGAGCAACCTGGGCGACAGGTTGCACGGGAGCGACGCGACAGATGATAACCAGGCCATCTTCGACTGTCGTAGCGGTGCTATCAATAGAGCACTTGAATTGCAAGAAGAGACTGTCCGCGCTAGGTACCTAGTCGGCTGCGACGGAACGCACTCGTGGGTAAGACAGGCGCTAGGTGAGGGATACGAGATGGTGGGCGAAACGACAGACTCTATCTGGTAAGTTGTTCCCTTCTCTACAATATTTTTTCGTCGATTGACGATGTACATAACAATGGGCTAATTATCGATCAAGGGGTGTCCTAGATATCGTCCCAGTTACCGATTTCCGTAAGTCCTGTCTGCTTTGCTGTTTTCGTCCTTGGGACACCGGAACCACAACGAGCAGCCTAGGCTTCCTATCTATATTCCATGAGCCATAGGCCCGTATAGAAGATGGAATATGGCATTCATGTTTGCATGGAAGCTTATTCTGTGCGTATGGAGTATAGAAGTCTCGTATGGAAAGTTCCATATGGGTTAACTTATTCCATACTCTTATGGATAGAAAGCCTGGTGCAGCCTAGCAAATGGGTGGACGGATCTGCAAGGGGAGTGGACGCAGGCATGAGAATCCTGATCGAGGGCTGTAGCCAGTTGCATATCCATGAGTAGTTGAAATAGCTAACGACCTTTCCCCGCAGCCGATATCAGAATCCCTTGCACGGTCCGTAGCGCCAGCGAAGGCACCGTCATAGTGGTTCCACGAGAAAACCATCTAGTGAGGCTATATATTCAGCTCAAGGAGGTGTCTACGGGATCAGGTGCAGCGGATAGGTCAAAAATTACATCCGAGGTCATCTTTCGAACTGCGCGTAGGATCCTAAGCCCATACTCGCTCGACTATCACTATATCGACTGGTAAGCTTGATAAGGATGCACATAGCCTTATTGACTTTATACCTGTGGTTGACTGGCACCCTAGGTGGTCGGCGTATCAGATCGGACAACGTTCCGGTAACCGATTTAGCAAACTCGACCGCATCTTTCTCGCAGGGGGTAAGTTTGCTATTGTACACGTATCTAGCCTTGGCCCCTCATTCCCTCTTCCGCGTGCGTGTTGCTATGTTATATGCAAAGCTCCTCCTGCCTGTTACGAGTAGGCATATGTGCGCGCACGCCTATCATACTAATGCCACAACGTTGCAGACGCTGTCCATACGCACTCTCCCAAGGCCGGCCAAGGCATGAATACCGCTATTCAAGATACTTATAATTTGGGCTGGAAGTTGGGACTGGTTTGTAAGCGGGTGCTGCGGCGGGAAGTACTGGCTACGTACGAGCTAGAGCGGCGGCGGATTGCGAAGCAGCTCATTGCCCTAGACCAAAAGCTCTCCCAGCTATTCGTCGGCCGGCCGGCTAAGGATATCCTTGACGAGACTGGCGTGACTATGGCCGAGTTCGAAAAGGCGTCTCGCATGAATAAGATGGTAAGATACCCCTATACCCCTACCTTACGCCCCCAGATCTAGGCCACTAAGGCTATATTTATATTATCCGTAGCTAATTGTTTAGTTTACGACGGGTATTGGCATACGCTATACACCCAACCTTCTGGTCTCGATAGTTGAAAAACGTCACGAGTCGCCTCCCGATGATGGTTCTACGCAGAATATGTCGGACGAGGACCAACAACAACACCTCGCGCTCGCCACCAACTGCCAGCCTGGCACTCGCTTCGCATCGCATAGGGCTCTCTGCCAGGCGGACGCGCGGCCGTGGGAGCTCCACCACCGCATGCCGTCGGACGGCCGATTTCGCATCGTTATCTTTGGCGGGGATATTTCGAGACCCCCGCAGCTAGCGCTCGTCAACTCGCTCGGTGCCTGGCTATCGGTGTCACTACAGCCGCGCTTCCTTGTCTTGTCCATGCCGGGGGCTGCTAGCAAGTTTAAGGCGGCCCGCGACCCGTCCGTTATCGACGTCCTCCTAGTGCACTCGGCACCGCGGGAGCGCGTCGAGCTACTCACGGACCTCCACGATGTATACCACCCATTTGACGATAAATTAGGGTGGGACTACGAAAAGACATTTGCAGACGGCCACGGCAGAGCATACCGGGGATACGGTGTTAACGACAAGGGTCTTGGAGCCGCCGTCGTGGTTCGTCCCGACGGCTATGTCGGGTTAGTCACCTCGCTAGACGAGGTAGGGAGGGATAGAATAGGCAAGTGGTTTGAGGCTATACTCCGTCGCGGTTAGTGCGAAGGGTTATGCCTTGAGGAGCGTGCCTTTTATGCCTTGAGGAACGAAGTTCCGAGAGGATATTAATTATTTATATATTATTTTACGCTTCCCTAAGATCACACAATTTCATTATAAAGAGAACCATACCTTATAGCTTTCCTTCGCCTCGCACCCTCTAGATTATTATTACTCCCTTTCTATCTAAGTAATCCTTCCTAAATGCTACGGTTAATAATAGATACGAATAGGTAGCTCTTACTAGCCTTGCCTAGCTACTTTTAAAAATAAGGCTCGTAGTATAGACTACTATTAGGCAATAACTATTAATTAGGTAAGGGATGCCTATATAAATAAGGTCTAAGTAGCTATATATATATATCTATATAAGGATAACCTATTACGATATATAAGGCTAAGGGAAGTTATAATTTAGTATTAAGATATTATAAATATTAAGGTAAGGCTATATTAATAGCTATATTAAGGTTTAGAAGAGGTATCTATATATTTAAATACTCCTTAAAGCCTTAAATAACTAGAAAGGAGTATATATAATTATTATATCTATTTATTATACTTAATTACTTTAATATAATACCTATTTAAGAGCGTATTAGCCTTAGGACGAGGGCGGGATAGGGGGCGACCTAATAGTAGTTAACGAAGTAAGCGACCGCTAAACAATTTTTTTTTTATCGTAGTAGGAATATAGTAATATAATAGGCCTAGGACTAAACTAGGGCGATTTCGAGCTAATTACTAAGAATAAAGTAAAGGCTAGTATTATTAAATATATATAAAGAGTCGCCTATAACTTTATCTAAAAGATTATATAAAGGCTCTTAGCTACTAAAGTAAGGGCGGCGCCGTTACTAAGCCCGACCTTAAGTAATATTAAGTCCGTTATTATAAACGTAGTCTTAAAGGCCCTTAAGTAAGGCCTTCTTTTTTAGCTAACGCCTTAGCCCTAGACCTAAGCCGCTATAGTAGCGGCCCTAAGTAGGGAACGTATAGTCATAGAAAACTTACTCTTAAACTAATATAAGTAGTAGCTTATAGTCTAGTAAGACATAATCGAAGCCTCCCTTAAATAGTATAGACTAAAATAAATAGTATAGGTAGTTAACTAATACCTTTAAGGTAAAGGAGAAGTAGTAGCGGTATAGAGACTCCTAATTAAGGATATAACTATTATCTTTTAAGAGAACGCTGCGCCTTAAAGAAGTAACTAAGCTTAGCTCTAATTAGCGTTTAGAGTAAAAGCTACCTTTATAAGTAAGGGCCTTATAGTTATCGTTAAAGGGGTCTTAGTAAGGGCGCTAAAGAAAAGAGGAAAAGAGGTACTAAAGAAGGAAATTATAAGGGCTAACGGCGTTTCTATTATCTAGCTATATATAAAGAAACCCTATATTAAACGTATACCTAAGACGGCCCTTATCTTAACTATAAAAAGTATAGAAGAGGTAAATCGACTCTATAATAAGGGTATAGTAATCTAGTTAAAGATCTTTAATATAGAACTATATAAAAATATAATATAGCCTTATTAGTACTTTAAGTACTACTAAATTAAATATATTACTAAGTACTATAATATAAAGGCAATATATAGCTAATATAGAGTATTAGCGTATAAGGAAGGTAAAGATATATATTAATCGAAGACTAAGGAGATCCTTATTTAGTATACGCTCTATTAAAGTATATACCTAGCATAGAGCTATACTTATTTAAAACTATAGAAGGTATAAGATAGCGCTTAGGGCGCCTATCTAGCGAGGCCTAAGAGTTTATAAGAGCGCTAAGTAGTAGAGGCAAGGCCTTAGGCCGAGGGAGGGGCGGAGGCTATACTAGCTAAGAGGCCGGTAAAGAGGTAGAGAGCTATAACTATAGCCTTAGAAAAAGAGAAGGATAAGGAGAAGAGGCTAAGGTAGCCGTTTAAGCTTAAGAGAGCTAAGGCTATACTAAGGTAAAAATAACTTAAGATATACTCTTTTAAGGAAATCCGTTAGCGAGCCTAAGCAATAGTAACTAATACTTTTAGCCTAGCTAAGAAGGAGGACCTCTAGGAGAACTACTAGCGCGCTTAGCCCGATCCTTAATTAGCTTATATCTACTACTAAAAAGGTAAGTATAATTAGTCTAAGATAAAGTTTAAGGACACGGTAGGACGCTACGCTATTTAGTAAGATAATCTACCTTACTAGTCGTTAAGTACTAGGTTAAATATAAACCTAAAAAGGATATAAGGCGGGCGGCTAGTTTTTACCTAAGCGAAATAAGCTATAGTTTCTAGCCGCTAAGAATCCCTTATAAGGCTTACTACTATACCCTACTAGCTTAGGTAACCTATAATACTAAAGTTATAAATAAGCTAAACTAGCTTCCCTTAAAGCTTATTTTATTTATCTAGCTTTAGTAGTCTATCTTTCTCCTTAGCTTTTATAGTATATAGTATACTTAGTACTTATAGTCTCCCCCGCTAATATAGATGCCTTTATAGGTCGATATAATAGTTAGCTACCTATATCTTTAGCTTTAGCTTTAGATCTAAGCGTTAAGCGCTAGACTTAATAGCGCGGCGTATACTTTTATAAGTACGATCTAAAGATAATATCCTATCTTATAAGCGTTAAAGGACCTTATCTTAGAATACCCTTACTACGCGCGCTTTTAGGCCGATCTATCCCTCTTCCTTAGACTAAGGTAAGGGTATAAGGGGGTACTTATTTACTAGTACCTTACCTTCCGTTATTAAGAAAGCTCTTATATAAGTCTATAAAGCTTCTTATAAGATAAGCTATAGATCTCGCGCCTTAATATCTACTCTTATTAGCTAGTTTTAATCCCTTTAAGAAAGCACGTTTAGTATTATAAAGTCCTACCCTAGCTAGTACTTAATCGTAAAGTTAAAGTATAAGAAGTATTCCGCTTAGTAGGCTTACCGCTTTAAGAGGTACTAGTAGGTTATAAAGTACTTAAGGTTCTTATAGTTTATTAGAACCTTAAAGCTCTTATAGCTTTATAGCTTTACTTACTATTACTTAAAGTAGCTAATAATCGCTAATATCTCTTTATTATAAATAGTATAATTCCGCTCTACTAGGGTTAGCTTATAAGAGTAGAACGCTATTAGTTACTTTTACCCTTTTACTTCTTAAGAAAGCGTCCCTTTAAGCGCCTAGCCGCTATAATCTACTTTAACTATTATATACTTATTAAAGTCCTACTAAAGTAATACTAAGGCTTATAAGAATAGGTTCTTAAGTATATAAAACGCTCCCTCTTATATAGGCCCTTAATAAAAGGCGGTCCTCTTCTTAGTAATCTTATTTAAAGGTATTATAATATAAGAGAAGCCCTTAATAAATATCCTATAATAGTTTATAAACCTAAGGAAGCTTTATATGCTTATCTATATAGTTAGTACTACTTAGTCCTAGATTACTTAGATCTTTATAAGGTTTACTTATATTCCTATACTAGTATAAATAATAAAGCTAAGGTACTTTACCTTCTTAACCTTAAACTTATACTTATTTAAGTTAAGGTAGAGCTTATAAAGCTAAAGGCGCTTTAGGACCCTTTATACTTTTTATATATAATCCTTATAGGAGCTACTTATATAGAAAAGGATATTATCTATATATATAAAGGTAAACTTATTAAGGAAGTTCTTAAGTATATTATTAATATAATACTAGAAGGTAGTAAGCGTACCTAAGAGGCTAAAGGGTATTATAAGCTACTTAAATAAGCTATAGTATATATTAAACGCTGTTTTTTACTTATTTCCCTATACGATCTATACCTTATAAAACGCTTACTTTATATCTAGCTTTATAAACTACTTTACTTTTAAGATATTATAAAGTATATTTAAGATTAAGGGTAAAGGGTAGCGGTCTAGCCTTATAATTATATTTAAAGCCCTATAGTTATAATAGAACTATATCCCGCCTCCTAGCTTATATATAAATAGGACTAGCGCCCTTACTTTAAAGCTACTTACTTAAATAAAACCCTTATTTAAGAGGTCCCTTAGTATCTTCTTTAGTATTAATAGCTCTATATATAATATACTATATAGCAGCCTAAATAGTATAGGTAGTTCCTACCCTTTTTTATTAGTATAAAGTATAACCCTATAGTCTACCTTTAGCTTATATAAGTTAAGCTTATTTACTTCCTAAGACTTAAATAGTAATAAAAGGTTATTATTAAGAGGTATAAGTAATAGGTATAGGATCGGGTAATTAATAACGGAAGCGTAAAGGGCGGTTAAGGGAGTATAGGGTAGGATTTCGTCCGGAATTTATAACGAGTATATAAGGGGCTAAATAATATATTAAAAGAATAGCGTTATAAAAGATACTTATAAACTTACTTATTCTAACTCCTACTCCTAGGGAAATCCTTTATCTTTTATAGACTATTACTCGCTTACTAGTAAACTAATTAGTAAATATTTTAATATATTCTATAGTGCTTAAAAAGTTCTATCTATAGTAGGTCCTCCGGACTTAGTAGGTAGTCTAATTATAGCGTAATAGTTAATATAAGACTATAGGTTCTAGTATAAGTAGTAGATTTAACTAGAATATTCTATACCCTACCTATTCTTATATCGCGGATATCTTTAGAACCGCTAAGCTAAAATAAGTAATAGGGTATCCGTTCTACTCGTAATTAACTTATGCATTTTATATATATTCCTATTTATTAGGATAGGCTTATCTCGACCCGCGTTTCTTAAAGGAAGCTATAATTATCTAGTAAAGGTCTTTTTATCTTTAAGGGTTATTCCCTTAAACTATATTATAGAGCCTCTTTTAACTAGCCTATTCTATAGAGCCTACTTATGCTTATTATTTCTTTATAATAGTAAAATAGGAATATAGGGGTATATTTTTATAGCCTCTCTAAAAAGTACTAGGTAAATAATACTCTTTACTAATTATTTCTTTTATAGTAGAATTATCCTTATTAAAAATAAGGTGTATAATTATTACGAAGCGTAGCTTAATTTTATAGTTCTTAGAGATATCCCTTAGTACGAGGGACTTAGGAAGCTAAAAAACCGGTTTTAAAGAAGGAGCTAAAAGGAGGTATAAAGAAAAAGGTAAGGGTAAGAGGGGTAAGAGGGGTAAGAGGGGAAGTAGAAGTAGCGATAGCTTCCTATAACGGTAGCGAGAGATAAGACGGATATACTAGTAATAGCTAGAATAAAGAGGAAAAACTAGTAAAAAGCTCGGTAGTTAAGAAGATATTAAAGGCCTCTTTAAGTAGGATCTTCTTTATTAATTAAGATACTTAATATATATAAAGAGGGGCGTTAGATAAAAGAAAGAAGGATAATTAAGGTAATATAATAATTACTCCCTTACTATAATTACTACCCCTATAAGAATTAAATATCTCTGCCCTACCTATCCGACCCCTTACTTTTAAATTTACCTTTATATATTTTTATATACTTCTTATATCTCTCTTTTTAAGAGTTATAAGCCTAGGAGGAATAGAATTCCTATACCTTCTAGCTACTATAAAAAGCACCTTTCTTATATCTTTTATAGCTTCCTTTTACCCCTCTTACTAAGAAAAGCCGATTTTTAACTAACTTCTCTACCCCCTCTCCTATAATAATATTAAAAAACGATTCCTTTACCGCCCCTATAGTCTATAAGATAATTCTTATAGAGCCCTAAGATTAGGATAAGTAGGTAAAGGAACTATAGGCTCGTATAGATAGAACTATCTATAATTTAGTCTTCTTTAATAAGTAAGACCCTCTTAAGCCCCCTTTTTATCCTAGGGCAACGGAATTTATAAAGGGAGCTTCTCTCTTCTCTAAGCTAACCTCTATATAGTAGAGAGCTTTTTCTACTACCTTAGGTAACTACGAGAGTTAACGTAAGGAATACCTTTATAAGATAAAGCTACTAACTACTATATATATAGCGATAATAGAATCCGTTAGTACCGTAAAGCTAATCTCTCTTTAAAAGGAAGAGACCCTTAAGTAGTAGCTTTTAAAGCTTAAGACCTTAATAGCTCCCTTAAAGGGCTATATAACTAACCGTATTAAGAAAACCTATACGGTATACCTAGGAGCCTTTTCTACTAGGAACCTACTAGCTTTTTTATAGCTAGCTAAGTAAGAAGAAATCCTTAAGGAAGCTAACTAATACTTCCTAATAAAAGCTCTTTCCGGCTAGTAGCTATAGGATATATCTCTACTAATAAAGACTATTAGTAATAGTTACTTAACTATCTTTTAAGAAGCTAGCTAGGAACTAAATAAAGAAGCTACTAGAATATAATAATAAGTAGTCTTATTCCTTTAAGGCTAGTACTTAACCTAGATAGCTCGACCTACTACCCCTATAGCTACTATAGCCCTTATTACTACGGCCCCCGCTACTACTACTACTACCCCTTTAGCTCCTCCTCCCTTAAGAGCCTTAACCCTATCTTTAACGGCTGCCTTAGTCCTAGCCCTAGCTCTGCCTTTTACTCTAGGCCCGGCCCTAGCCCCGTTAGTCCGTCCGGCCTAACTAGTCCCTTAATAGACCTTTTAGTCCGTTAGTCGAAAAATTAAAGAACTAGTCGAAATCGAACCTCTTCGTTAAAATTAGTAATAAGGGTTAAAAAGGGGGGGTTTTTAAGTAGACCTTCTAAATTAAGATAAGGATTCCTTAAAGAAATAAAAGACTAAACGAAATAGCTGCCTAGCCTATAAATCCCTAGGCTATCGGTTATTATAATACTAGTAGGCCTTTAAGAAAAACCGACCTAAAGGATTTAACCCTTTAAAGAGGCTATAATAAACGATATAATAGTCTCTTAAGGAGGACCCCTCGTTATAAAAGAAGATAGACGAGATTTAGGTTACTAAGAAATAGTAACTAATAACGCCGCTACCCTTATTCGAGCTATATATTTAAGGAAAAAATCGTTAGTATAGTAAATCCGGCCTTTATCTTCCTTATAGATTAATAAGGCTAAGACTAACTATTAAAGTCCTTCGATTATCCCCTACGAAAATTAGCTATCCTTGACTTTAGTACTTCCCTTAATATATATAATACCCTCTTATAATTTCGGACCTTTAAGAAAGTATAAAAGGAATACCTTATTACTAAGGAATTAACTATATAGATAGAGGGATATAAAAAGGTGAATTTTATAATAAAATTACCTAATAGATTTATACGAATTCTTTAACGAAAAAGGGTAGCTTTTTACCCTTAATTTTAATAAACCTAATTTCCTTCCGCTTTCTTTAAGAAGAAGGAATCTTCTAAGATATAACTTCTAAGCCTATAAGGCTAGTCTAGTAGAATTAAACGATTAAGCTTATCGAGGAGAAATTTAATTAATTTATTCTTAAATTCCGACCTATCCTTAAGAAGGAATCTCTTAAGAAGTTAGCTTTCCTTACTAAGAGGAATAGGTCTACTATAAAAGACCCTCTTTTAGTAGCCTAAGGAGACGGTCTTCTTTATTACGTATAACTTAGTTACCTAGGCCCCCTAGCTTTATATAAGCTAGGCTAATAATAAGGCGTATAAATAAGGGGCTTAAAGACCGTTAAATGCGAATACTATAGCTAAGGAAAGACTAAGAGAGGAATTTCTAGACGAATACCTTTATAGCCGGACTAGCTATATAAGGAAATTTAAGTCGACTAGACTAACGTTTCTAGGGACTAAGAAAGCTTTATTAAGGTAATGTTTTTTATAAACGCTTTTTTAGGGATAGTTTTCCTTTATTTCTTATAGACCTACCTAAGTAAGTATAACTAGTCTACCTTCTAGGACTTTATTAACTAAATAAAATCCTACTCTAGCTATAAGGTAAAGAAGATTCGGTTTAATAAAGAGCTATTTATAAAGGATATCTTAAATTAGCTTTTAAAAAGAGGCATTTTACCCCTCCTATTAGCACTAAATACCTAGGCCTAATATAAAAGGGTAGAAAGATTAAAGGTTACTATAATAGAAAGGGCCTATATAATAAGACTTACTATAAGGCTTCCCTATAACCTTTAAGGGGAAGTCGTTAAGACTGCCTATTACCTTTAAAACTAGACCTTAAGGGACCTAAGGGGCCTAAGGGACTATAGGGACCTAGAGACCCTTTTTAAGACCTAAGGAATAGACTAGAAATCCCCCCTTAAGCTCTTTACGAAGAAAAGGGCCTCGCTAGCCTACCTTTATACCTATAGCTATAAGGTATATACTATAAATACCGATATATAGCTAAAAAGGAAGAAGAAGAGAAATCTTAATCCTAGAACTTTTATTAGTTACCTCGTTAGTTATAATTCTACGAATATCTTTCGGATCTAGATTCCTCTTTTATAAAAGGTTATTTTAACTAAGGATATAATTTTCGATAAATCTAGCTTCTTTTATAGAAAGAGGGATTAATAGCACCTCTTACTCTTATAACGTTAGTAAATTTAAAAGATCTAAATCCCCCCTTCTTAATAGTCTTAAAAAGAGGTCCTAGATAAGGAAATAAAAAAAGAAACCGATATTAAAGTAGTCGAGGATAACGCTAACTTTAAAGAAAAAGAAGAAGAGGAAGCTATTAGATTAGATAATCTAAATAAAGAAGGAGACTATAGGAAAGCGGTAGAGCTAAAATACGCTTACCTCCCTACGCCTCCTCTTATATAAGAAGAAGATCTAAAAGTAGCTTTTTCTATTAGTCTTTCTATCTTAACCTTTAAGGGGGTAGGAAAGGCACCTCTCTTAAAGGATTACCTAGCTACCTTTTTATCCTTACTTCGAGAAGTAAAGGAAGGTATAGGGCCCGATATAGTTATTAAAGAAGACTAACCTCTCCCTTATTTCGATCGTTTTTCTAACTTCTATCTAACGCCTATAAAAGACGGTTCCTATAAAGTATTTATAGTAGGCCGGCTTTTTAAGCTTCTATTAGTAAGGAAGGTATATAAAAGAGACCTCCTAGACCTACTAGTAAACTAAAAGTAGCTAGAAAAACACCCTTTTAAAGACTAGTTTATCTAAGCCTAGAAAGACTACCTAGCCTTATATAAAGAGATAGGGTCTTTTAAAGAGGTCCTTAAGGAAAAAGTAAGAGGAAAATAAGTCCTTAGCTATAAGTAGGTCTTTATCTATAAGACTAATAAATATAGCTTCCTTTAAAAGTATAAAGCCTAGCTAGTTATTTATAAGAACTAATAGGAAAAAGGGGATCTTTTAACTAAGGTAACTACCTTAATTAGGATGTCTTTTTAGACCCTTATAGCTATAGTAGTAGAATTCGACCTTAAACTTAATTAGGTAGATACTATTAACGCCTTTATTAACTACCCCCTTAAAAAAGAAAAAGTTATCTATATATACTTTCTACTAAGCTTTTAATAGCTAGGAAAAATTCTATAGCTATTATAAGGTAGGTAGAGGGTTATACTATAGGTGCCTTTTATTATATTATAATAATAAGCTATATAGGATCTAACTATACGCTACGCCTACCGCTACTAAATATATATTTATATATATAGCCTACCTTACCTTATAACGCTATTAGCTAAGGTCTAGGCTAATACTTAGACCTATACTAAGGGTAAATACCCTTATATAAGGTCCCTACCTCTCTCTTTATAAGCGGTCCTTTATAATATTAATCCTATACCTTAGCGTATAGCTAGGAAGTAAATAACTTACTAGCGCGCCCTTATTACTCTTTCCTCTTAACTATACTATTATTATTAATATTAGTAGTAATAGCTATAACTATAACTATAAGTCTCCTAGCGCTTAGCTATACGCTACTACCTATATATAAGCTAACTTATACCCCCGTTAGTTATTTAAATAATTTAATATATCCTCCCCCGCCTTATTTTACTTCTCTACTAAGATCGATAACTTTATCGATCGCGCCCTTACCTCGCCCGCTACCTTACTTACTGCCCCCGCCGCCTTAGTCGCGCTTACCGCCGCTCCGCGCTACCCGCTGCCTAGCTTCTTAGCTATTAACTTTACTACCCGCGCCGCTACCGCCCCCGCTATACTCTCCGCTACCGGCCGCCGCAATAACGATAATAATAACGATAACGACGATAATAATAAGCGCGGGTCCTCGCCGCCCTCCTCTATAAGCCCCTTTACCCTTATTCTCGCGAGTATTACTAACTCCCTATACTAGTATAAGCGCGCTATAGCCTAAGGCGCTACTCGCGATTCCTCTTATATATAGTATACTTTATAGTCCCTCCCCTACGCCGCTTAGGCCGGCCGCCCTTAAGGCAGCTACTTCCTATACGCTTAGGCTAGCTACGCCTATAAGCTTACGCTACCCGTCCTTACCTATACTACCGCGGCTTAGAGTGCTATAGAGCTAGGTAAGGACTAGAATAAGGCTAAGCGCGCCTTAACCGCTACCGCCGCCGCCTACTATAACTTATAGTTCTTTAAGCGCGCCGCCCTTATACCTAAGTATATAAGCTCCTTTTCCTATACTCTCTACGGCGCTAACTCTCTCTCTCTTAAGGGCACCGTCGCCGCCGCCTTAGCCGCCCCCGCTACCTCTACCGCCGCCGCCTCTACTACTACCGGTACCGCCGCCGCCGCCGCCGCTATCCCTAACGCCGCTGCCGTTGCCGCTTAGCTAAGTAGCTTAGAGGGCTAGACCTATGCCCTTAAGGCTAGGGCCGTGCCTTATACTAAGGAGGAGGATAAGGAGGAGGATAAAGAGGAGGATAAGGATAACCTTTTAGTAGTTAAGACCCCGCTAAAAAAGAAGGCCCCCTAGGCCTAGTCTATACGCCCTTAAGCGCGCCTATAAGGGCTAATACGATTTATTTATACTACCGCTAACCTAAGTGCGCCCCGCTTATTATCTATAGTCGCGGTATCTATAATATATACTTATAGCTTATACTAGCGTAGCGACTACCGCGGGCCCGGTACCCCGCCGCTTCCTTAAGGGCGGGGCGTAGTCTCCCTTATATCTTAGGGTACTAGCCGCTTTACCGCTAAGGGGGTAGCTTCTCTCGCCGGGCCGTTGTTCTCCTCTATTAGCCTATAAAGGGCCTCGAACTTATTTAGAGCTACCGCGCCCTCGAACTTAGAAGCTAGCTCCTATATTAAGTCTTAGTAGCCGCGCTACTTAATAAGGACTTTACGCTTCCTACCGCGGCCTATATTCTTTTAATAGGCTACTTATAACTCCTTTACTAAGAACTCCTCCTCCCCTTTAATAAGGATAGTAGCTAGTTAAGAATCCGCTATCTCTTAGCTTAGTAAGGGGTCTATAGTAGCGCGATAAAAGAGGTTAACGTTAATTATATTATAGATACTAAAGGGTAGCCCCTTTAGCTCTATAGTCTATAAACTTAGTACCCTCTTTACTATATACTTAGTATATAGCTAGTCGAGCTTTTTCTTTAGCCTCGTTAACCTATAGTTATAGAGGTCTAGCTAGACCTTATCCCTCGCCGCGAACTTATTTATAGGATCCTATAACTTATTAGCTTACCGCTCTTAGTCTTAGGCGGTAGACGCTATTAAGGATTAATAGAACTTTATAATTTATTATAGCTTTTATATAAAGGTAGACGCCCTACCCTTTAAGGAGCTAGCTAGGTAGCGCTCCGCGCTTATATCTATAGTAATAGGCTACGCTAACGGCGGTTTAAACCTATTTAGCGCGAGGAAAGGGGATATACTAATAAAGGAGTTTAACCTACTATTAAGCGCTATCTAGGCTATAAGAAGCTACTTATCTTAGTCCGCTTAGTTATAGGCTATTACCCTTTAAAGGTAGGCTTATACTTCCTAGTTAAGGCGTTTAGGCCCCTTATTAGTCTATATATAGTAGGCTATACTTAGTAACTAAGTAACTTAGAGTAGCTTATAGAGGTACTATTAAAAGCGGCCGGTTTAATTAATACCTTTATTACTAATAATCGAGGCTAGCTATTAGTAAAAGCGGGCGTAGTATTAAAGGAAGCGCTTAGTATAAGCCTCTACTTCTATAGATAGTATCGGCTTTAATACTACCTCCTTACTTAAACGGTCCTTAATTACCTAAAGATTATAGTTACCGCTTACTATAAGGGGGAGGTCTATAATAAAGTCTATCTATATATATATATAAAACTAGTTAAGGACCGGTAGTAACTTTAATAGCCCCCTTTTAAGCGCTTACTAGATCTTAAAGCGGATATAGATATTATAGTTATAAAGGAAATAGCGGACGTATAGTACTATAAGCGGCTAGTAAAAGTCCTAGCTAATCGCTACTAGCGTGCCCTCGTAGCTAGGATAGCTAATTACGCTTAAGTCGTAGATTATTTATATAATCCGCCCTCTTAACCTATCCCGCTCTTTAACTTCTAAGGGGGCCGCCCTAGCTATAGCCTCTATTATCGCCGGCGCGCTTAAGACCTATAGCCTAGCCTTATAGCGAAGGTAGCTATAAGGGTCGATATAGTAGTCGCTTACTTAGACTTTTAACCTAAGGCCGCGGTTAAGGGAGCGCGCCCTTACCTTTATAGCGCGGCGTATACTTATATATATACTATCTTATACTACTAGCTAGTCCTATAGGCGTTAGAGCTCCTTATCTTAGAAGATACGCTAAGGGACGTTAGGCGTACCCTTAGGGGGGGCCGGGACCCCGGCCGCTCCTAGGGGGTTACCCTCTGCCCTTAATAAAGTAGCGCTAAAGTAAGTCTAGAGCGCCTTATCCGGGATTATCTATATATCTTATATATTAAGGTCTATAAAGGTAGGCCGGTCTTACTCTCTTTATAAGAGGGCGTTTAAGACTATAGCCTCCTTACTTAGTCTATACTTAATATAGAACTAAAAGCGTAAGAGATACTCTACCTAGCGCGCCTACCGCTCTAAGAGATACTATTAAGTTATAAAGTATTTAAGGTTCTTATAGTCTATAAAGATCTTAAAGCTCTTATAGCTATAGAGCTCCGCTTACTACTACTTAAGGTAGTTAATAATTGCTAATATCTCTTTATTATAGATTAAGTAGTTCCTCTCTACCGCGGTAAGCTTATACGAGTAAAACGCTATAGGCCTCCTTTACCCTTTTACTTCTTAGGATAGGGTTCCCCTAAGTATATAGCCGCTATAGTCCGCTTTTATAGTTAAGAGATTATCGAAGCCCTACTATAGTAGTACTAAGGCCTATAAAAATAAGTCCTTAAGGGCTTAGAACGCCTCTACTTATATAGGTCCCTAAGAGAAAGGGGCCCTATCCCCTATTAGCTTATTAAGCGGTAGCACGATCTATAAGAACCCCTTAATAAAGACCTAGTAGTATTTAGCGAAGCTAAGGAAGCTCTATATACCTCGTTACGATATTAAGGTCGCTTAGTCGCGGATAGCTTAAATCTTAGCTAGGTCCGCTTATATACCTACGCCCGCGATAATAATAAAGCTAAGGTATTTAACGCGCTTAATGCTAAATTTATATTTATCTAGGTCTAGGTATAAGCCGTGCTCTACTAAGCGGTTTAGTACCTTTTATACCTTTTATATATAGTCTTTATAGCTCTTACTTAAATAGATAAGAATATTATCTATATATATAAACGCGAACTTATCGAGGAAACCCTTAAGTACCTAGTTAATATAATATTAGAACGTAGCTAGGGCACCTACTAAGCTAAAGGGGGTAACTATTTACTTAAATAAGCCGTATCTTATATAAAACGCTATCTTCTACTTCTCCCCGTACGCTATTTATACTTTATAGAACGCTTAAACGATATTAAGCTTTATAAACTACTTCGCCTTTACTAGGTTATAGAGGGTTTCTCCTATAAGTAAAAGGAGGTACCGGTCTAGGTATATAATTACGTTTAACGCTTAGTAGTCTATATAAAAGTAAAGTCCCCCCCTTAGCTTCTATATAAATAGGACTAGAGCCGCCGCCTTAGAGGAGCTAGCCTTAATAAATCCCTTATCGAGGAGGTCTATAAAGGTCTTCTTTAATACTAATAGTTCCTTTCGTAATATACTATATAGCGGCCTAAACGGTAGGGGAAGCTCCTTACCGTTATCCCTTATATAAAGCGGTAATAAGTAGTCTACGCCTAGCTTATAGGGGTTTAACTTATTAGCCTCGCTCTTTTAAAAGAGTAGTAGTAGGTTATAGAACCGCGGCGGGATAGCTTACTATAGCTCCTCTTTTAATATAGGGCGCTTTAGTTATAGCGCTTTCTTAATATCTACTAAGCTAACCGCGTAGATCGACGCTATAGCTATAGCTAGCCCTTTCCGCCTATAGATTTACCGTATCGTGCCTATAAATACCGAGGCTAAGACTTCCTAAGCGTCTTATAAGTTAAGTAGGGCGTCCGGCGCTCCCTCCCTACTACTATACTAGACCTAGGACTATATAGGGCTAAACTATAGCCTCCCCTTATACGGCACTAAATATAACTTTATATACGTTAACTATAGCTTCCTAAGAATTAAGGGAAATATAAGCTAAGGGACTATATATACTACTAGTAGCCGCGGGAGGCTATTAACCTCCGTAGCTACCTAAGCGACGCCTTTAATAACCGCGCCCTTTATCGCGGCTAAGGCGCCCTTTATATACCTAAGGCGAATCTTCTTTACTAGTAAGCGTAGCTTAAGGGCTTTCGCTTTATTAATTATAGCGGAATACTAGTAACCCTTATTTATAAGGGCAAAGAAAAAGTAAGTCTAGTTAATAATAACTAATATTAAAGTAGGTTCTTCTTTAATATACCTTACTAGGTCCTCCTTAGCTAGTATTAGCTTACTAGGCTCTAGGGCCCGCCTTTATACTAGAGCTAAGCTTTTCCCTCCGCTTTATATATAGTAAAGGTTCCCCTATCTCCTTTATCGTCGGATTTTAATAAGGCGCGGGTAACCTATATCTCTACTAGCCTCTTTACTAAGAGGTAAGGGTAAGACCTAACTATATATATACTTACGCCGTAACGTATATAGTAGCCCTCTTTACGTTATTTATTAATTTCCTTATAAGGCACCTACTTAGCTATCTTACCGGACTACGCCGCTAGCGGAGCAGCTAGGGTCTTACTATTACCGCGCCCCTTAGGGCGTATAGCCGCTATATAGACGTCGCCGTCTATATCGACCGCTAACTTAGGAGTAGGCCCGGGCGTAGATAGGCTAAGTAGGGAGGAACTATCTAGCCTATTAGTCCCGCTTAAGGCTAAGCGCTTATATAGCTTTTAAAAGCGCGGCGTTTACTTATATCTTTAGGCTACCTTTATAAGGCGGGCTACGTAGCCCTTATAGGTAGAGGGCATTATAATAAGGATAAGTAGCTCTTAGAGCGCTAGGGAGATCGAGTTCTATAGCTAGGTAAGCTTAGCGCCGTCCTCCTAAGTAGTATTACCCGCCGCCTAGGTTAAGGTCTCTTTAAATTCCGGTAAGAACTCCTTAAAGGACTACCCCTCTTACTAAGTAAAGGTCTATAGCCTATCCTATGCCTTCTCCTATTCCTATATATTACTAAAGGCATAGACTAGGTAGTTAAAGAATACTTAGGGGTCTTTTATCCCCCTAAGACCGCCCCGCTCTTAGAAGCCCGCTACTCGCTATATCTAGGGCTCTAGTAGTATATATAGGAGCGAGAACTAAGCCGTCTCCTTATAGCCGTTAAGGCCTTATTTTTAGTTAATATAGTATTTTGCTATTAAGCGGTTAAGGAAGAAGTAAAAGGTCTCTAGCTTACTATCTTAGGTAGGCTAAGGTAGTAGCTTCCGTTTACCGAGGGCCGCCTTACGCTCCGACCTCTTAGTAGTAAGGGGCGTAACTATCGGAGCTAGCGTTAAGAGGGTATTAAGGATCTAGTATAAGGTTACTTATTAGTCTAGGTCTTATAATATTTAGTAAAATAGCTTTATAAATCGGGCTTATTCGTCCTATTACTACTAGGTCTCTTTATATAAGTATTACTAGTATAGCTCTTCTACTTATTACTATAGCTATTAGTACTAAGCTTCTTCTTATAGTAGCTACTACTACTACTACTATTATAGCTAGTACTACTAAGGTTTTAATATTAGGTTTAATATAAGGATAGCTTATACTATTATAGGGTAGGTAAAGGGTTATACTATAAGTGCCTTTTATTATATTATAATAATAAGCTATATAGGATCTAACTATACGCCGCGCCTACTACTACTAAATACGCGTTTATATATATAGCCTACCTTACCTTATAATACTATTAACTAAGGTCTAGGCTAATACCTAGACCTATACTAAGGGTAAATACCCTTATAATAGCTTAAGGAAGCTCTATATAAACTATAAAGATTACCCCTTCTTTAGTAATAGTATTTAATAGGTTCCTTTAAAGCCTTAGGCTTTAAGAAAGTCCCTTAGAAACTATATATAATATAAAAGGGTAAAATTATAGTCTTCTTTTATATTAATAATATTATCTAGGCCTACTTAAAAGAGAAAGAAGTAACTACTAAGGAGGCTATATAAGGCCTATAGTAAAGGTATAAAATAACTAAGCTAGGGGAGCTAAAGTAGTTCCTAGGGATTTAAATCCTTTAAAATAGGTCCTAATAAACTATCTAGCTTACCTAAGACGCCTATATCGATAAGGTTAATTATAAATTCCTCCTTAATTCCCTCGATAAGAAGCTTCCCTCTATACCTATATTAAATAAAGAGCTTTTACTTAATCTATCCTTTTAAGCTAGGTAGTAAGAGAAATACCTATACTAATAAAAGGTAGGCTCCTTACTTTTTTTAGCTATTTCTACTAAACTAGATATCTCTTTTACGGTCTCTTAGCTAGCTAGGTATAACTAGAATCCTAGCCTTAAGTACTAAGAAGTAGTAGACTAAGCTATCCTTTATCTTTATTTAACGAGATTATATTATCGCGTATACTATATACGTTAATTAACGCTGTCGCTTATATCTAATAGGCGGCTACTACTTTTTTCGTAATAGTTATAAGCCCGGGCGGAGGGGTTACCCCTCTAGGAACTTCCCGGTAACTATATACGTACTTCTTCTAGCTAGCCTAGCGCGCACTACCTAAAAGGCCCGAGGTTCGAGTCCCGCCGGAGCAATTACGCGGTATTAGCATAGGGCCTACCTATATAAAAATTCCCTCTATAGTCTAGGATATCTAAGTATCCTAGGACGAATTAACCTAGTATCCCTAAGGGGGTATATCGCGTATACTATATACGTTAATTAACGCTGTCGCTTATATCTAATAGGCGGCTACTGCCTTTTTCGTAATATATATAGTTTACGCCTAAGAGGGTAGGGAAGGAAGAAAGTAGCTATTAAAATCTTCCTTTATTTAAGCGATTCGTCCTTTATAGATAATTCCTTAGATAGAAAAAGCTTATAAAGGTATATTATATCCCTTTTTAGAGGAACTATTACTTAAAGAGCTTAAAAATAAGCTATTATTATAACTTTAAGTATAGAGGCAAAGCTACTAGCTCTTTTAAAAGCGTTAAAAGAGGCGATTTTCCTTAGCTAGCTATTAATATCTCTATAACTATAAATTCCGTCCTTATTAGCTATAAAATATAATAATATATAGACTATATAAATTCTTTTAAAGGAAAATAGTAAGCTATTAACCTAGCTATAGTATATCGATATCTACTAGTATTAGCTATAGTAAGAGGTCTAAAAGGGACTTATTTCCGTTTATTAGGTTCTAATAGTATTAATAAAAGCTAATAGTCTTATAAAGCCCTTACTAAAGTAGAAGCTAGCTGTCTTTTTATAGTAAATTAGGCTAAAAGACGTTTAAAAGAAGCTATCCTTAAAAGCCCGCCTTAAGAGTCTATAAGAAGAGCTAATAGTACGTAAGAGGAAGGAGACGTCTATAGCTAAAGAGAGAAACTAGGATTAATCCTAAAGGAAGGCTCTAAGCTTAATTAGGACTTATTCTTTTTAAAGACCCCCTTTTTAAAGACTTATCCTTAAAGAAGCCCCCCTTTCTTATAGGCCTTAATTTCCTCCTTAAGCCCCTTTTTCCTAAAAAGTAGGTCTAAAAGAGCTTAAGGCTAAAACCTAGATTTCTTAAGTAAGGGATAAGTATAGACTAAGAACTCCTCTATATACTTACCGGCCTAATTATTTAGCTTTACCTTTTCTTTAAGGGCAGGCTATAGCTAAGGGGGTATATCGCGAAGTATAGCTTAATTTTATAGTTCTTAGAGATATCCCTTAGTATAAGGGACCTAGGAAGCTAAAAAACCGGTTTTAAAGAAGGAGCTAAAAGGAGGTATAAAGAGGAGGTTAAGGGTAAGAGGGGAAGTAAAAGTAGCAATAGCTTCCTATAAAGGTAGCGATAGATAAGACGGATATATTAGTAACGGCTAGAATAAAGTAGAAAAACTAGTAAAAAGCTTAGTAGTTAAGAGGATATTAAAGGCCTCTTTAAATAGGATCTTCTTTATTAAGTAAGATACTAAATAGGTATAAAGAGGGGCGTTAGATAAAGGAAAGAAGGAAAATTAAGGTAATATAATAATTACTCCCTTATTATAATTACTACCCCTATAAGAATTAAATATCTCTACCCTACCTATCTAACCCCTTACTTTTTATTTTACCTTTATATATTTTTATATACTTCTTATATCTCTCTTTATAAGAATAATAGGAATATAAGGGAAAATATTTAAAACCCCTTTCTTAGAAAAACCTTAGTAGGAAAAATCCTAGTTATAGTTATAATAGTTCTCCTCTTCTTAGGTAAACCTTTATAATAAAAAGGCCTTATAAAGTTATTATAGGAAACCTTTAATAAGGGAAATCCTTATTTTTATAAGTTATTTTCTATTAATAGGAAACCTTTTTAAAGGAAAAACCTATTAGTTATATATAAAGGAAAAGCTAAGAAAGTAAAAGATAGCTAAAAACCCTTTATTAAAGGGATATATACTTTTCTTTTTAAGGCTCTTTTAATTCCTTAAGGGAAAGAAGCTCTTAGAACTTAAAGAATCTTTCTCTTTTTAGTTCCTAAGTAAATATATTAGTAATATTATATTTAGATTTAATATAGAAAATCCGGATCTTCTTCTCCTTCATATTCTCTTAAGTATAAAAGTAGGCTATATCTATATACTTTATCTTTTTATAGAATTCCGGATTTTTAGTTAATTTAATAGCTACCTTATTATTTATTAGGATAGGAGGTATAGTATTAAAAACCTTAATAGATAAGCTATTATATATAGAATAAAATAGCCGATTTAGATATAAAGCTTCTTTATTAGCCTCCTTAAGGGTAATAAGTTTAGCTTTATAAGTTAATAGGGCTATAGATCTTTACTTTTAGCTAGCTTAACTTATAATATTTTTATAAATATAGAAATAGTATTTAGAAACGGATTTTCTATTTATAAGGTTAAACGCCTAGCTAGCGTTAGAATAGCCTTTTATAAAATTATAAGTATAAGGGATATTATAGTAATAAATTATCCCTAGGTTAGGGTATTTATTTAAATATTTCTTAATAGTATTTAACGCTTTAAAATACGTATTATTTAGTTTAGAAGTAAATCTAGTATAGGAAATAATAGTATATAGAATATCTAGCTTACTTATTATAGCTAGATATAATAGAGCCCTTATTTCCCTTTAGTAAATAAGGATTTCCTTTTATAAAAGCGTTATAGTAGCCTTTTTAAGCTTTACTCTTACTATAGTAAGAGTATTAAAAGTCCCTAAGGCTTCTTTATTATATTCTCGTATTTTATTATAAATATATATTTCCTAGGATATAAATATCTCCTTTTTACTTTAGTTTATAATTATATATACTCTTAAGAAGTCTTTTAGTTCGCTTAAAGGCTAAACCTTTATATAATCTACTATATTTTTAAGTAGATTACTTATTATACCTTTATTAGGCCTTATTATTAAGAGGTTATCTATATAGATTACTATTATAATTATATATTATATATTTATAAATTCCTATTTATTTATAAGAAGGGCCGAAAATCCTATCTTAGCTAAAGAAAAGCTAAGATAGTTATACTAAAGCTTTAAGTTTTATTTAAAGCTATATAATACTTTCTTTAATTTTACTACTAGCCTTTTCCTTTTATATAGCTCTAGGAACTATAAATAGCTAATATTATACTTATACTAGTTTTTATTAAACTAGTCTTTAAGTATTAGCTCTTCGTAGCCTATAAGGATTTATATATAAATATCTATATCTATTTCGGTATATATAAAGGCATTTTTTATATTATATTATAGTAGAGCGTAATTATTAGAAATAGCTATTATAAGTAGTATTTTAATAGATTTAGGTCTTACTATTATAGAAAAGGTTTTTAAATAATCTAGGCTATAGACCTAATTAAATCCTTATACTATATAACGGGCTTTATATTTAATAATATTATTATTATTATCCCGCTTTAATTTATAAACTTAACGGCCGCTAAGGGCCTTCTTATTACTAGGAAGAGGCTTTAATTCCTAGGTATTTTAGTTTAAGAGCTCTTTTATTTCTAGAAATATAGCTCTTTTCTATTCTATAGCTTCTAAGCAATTTATAGCCTATTTAAATATTTTAGGCTCTATAATATCCTTATTTTCTAGTAAAGATAGAATAATCCCTTTACTTTTACTATTTAATATATTATTATTATTAAGATTATACTAGGGACCTAGCTAGAGGTATCTAAAACTTCGATATTAAATAGGAGGGAAAAACTAAAGTGCCTAAAGGAAAACCCTCCCCTCTTTTAGTATAGGTCTACCTTAAACGAGGTCTTAATAATAGTATATAAGAAATTTACGCTAGCTACTACGGGCTTCTCCCGCGTATTTACTTTTCGGCGTAGGCCCTCTTAAGCTATAGCCGCTTCTATCTTAAGCGGCCGCGGCCCAGGCTCGCTAGCCTAGGCCTAGGGTTATTATCGCGAAGCGTGGCCTAATTTCGTAGTTCTCGGAGATATCCCTTAGTAAGAGGGACCTAGGAAGCTAAAAAACAGGTTTTAAGGAAGGATCTAAAAGGAGGTGCAGAGAGGAGGGTAGGGGTAAGAGGGGAAGTAGAAGTAGCGATAGCTTCCTATAGAGGTAGCGAGAGATAAGACGGATATACCGGCAATAGCTAGAAATGAGGGGAAAAACCAGCAAAAAGCTTAGTAGTTAAAAGTATATTAGTAGCTTCTTTAAGTAGGATCTTCTTTATTAATTAAGATGCTAGATAGGTATAAAGAAGAGCGTTAGATAGAGGAAAGAAAGATAATTAAGGTAATATAATAATTACTTCCCTATTATAATTACTGCCCCTATAAGAATTAAATATCTCTGCCCTACCTATCCGACCCCTTACTTTTAATTTTACCTTTATAAATATTTTTATATACTTCTTATATCTCTCTTTACGAGAGTTATAAGCCTAGGAGGAATAGTATTCCTATACCTTCCGGCTACTATAAAAGGCACCTTTCTTATATCCCTCGTAGCTTCCTTTTACCCCTCTTACTAGAAAAGCCGATTTTTAACCGACCTTTCTACCCCCTCTTCCGTAATAATATCGAAAAACGACTCCTCTACTATCCCTATAGTCCGTAGGACGATTCTAGTAGAGCCCTAAGATTAGGATAAGTAGGTAAAGGAGCTATAGGCTCGTATAGATAGGACTATCTATAATTTAGTCTTCTTTAATAAGCAGGACCCTCTTAAGCCCCCTCTTTATCTTAGCGCAACGGAATTTATAGAGGGAGTATCCCTCTTCTCCGAGCTAACCTCCGTAGAGTAAAGAGCTTTTTCTACTACCTTAGGTAACTACGAGAGTCACCGAAAGGAATACCTCTATGAGACGAAGCTGCTAACTACTATACGCACGGCTATAATAGAATCCGTTAGTGCCGTAAAGCTAATCTCTCTTTAAGAGGAAGAGACCCCTAGGTAGTAGCTTTTAAAGCTCGAGACCTCGATAGCTCCCTCGAGGGGCTATATAACTAACTATATTAGGAAGACCTATACGGTATACCTAGGAGCCTTTTCTGCTAGGAACCTACTAGCTTCTTCGTGGCTAGCTAAGTAGGAAGAAATCCTCGAGGAAGCTAACTAATACTTCCTAATAGAAGCTCTTTCCGGCTAGTAGCTATAGGATATATCTCTGCTAATAAAGCCTATTAGTAACGGTTACTCGACTATCTTTTAAGAAGCTAGCCGGGAACTAAACGAAGAAGCTATAAGAGTGCAATAATAAGCAGTCCTATTCCTTCGTAGCTAGCACTCGACCTAGACGGTTCGACCTGCTGCCCCTGCAGCTGCTATAGCCCCTATTGCTGCGGCCCCCGCTGCTGCTGCGGCTGCTATTGCCCCTCCGGCTCCTCCTCCCTCGAGAGCCTTAACACCGTCTTTAACGGCTGCCCCGGTCCCGGCCCCGGCTTCGCATCTTACTCCGGGCCCGGCCCCGGCCCCGTTAGTCCGTCCGGCCCGACTAGTCCCCTAATAAACCTTTTAGTCTATTAGTCGAAAAATCAGGGAACTAGTCGAAATCGAACCTCTTCGTTAAAATTAGCAATAAGGGGTAAAAAGGGGGGGTTTTTAAGCAGACCTTCTAGACCAGGACGAGGATTCCTCGAAGAAATAAACGAGAAGGAATCGACCTACCTACTAAGTATATAAAATGCCCTATTAGCTAGAAGACTACTAGTAGGTCTTCGAGGAAAACCGACCTAAAGGAGGTAACCCTTTAAAGAGGCTATAAGAAATAGTATAATAGTCTCTTAAGGAGGACCCCTCGTTATAGAAGAAGATAGATAAGATTTAGGTTGCTAAGAAATAGTAACTAATAACGCCGCTGCCCTTATTCGAGCCGTAAATTCGAGGAAAAATCGTTAGTATAGTAAATCCGGCCTTTGTCTTCCCTATAGATTAATAAGGCTAAGACCAACCGTTAAAGCCCTCCGATTATCCCCTACGAAAATTAGCTATCCTCGACTCCGGTGCTTCCCTCGATATCTATAATATACCCCTACGATTCCGGTCCTTTAAGAAGGCACGGAGGGAATATCTTATTGCTAGGGAATTAACTATATAGATAGAGGGGTACGGAAGGGTGAATTTCACGATAAAATTACCTAATAGGTCTATATAAATTCTATGGCGAAAAAGGGTAGTATTTTGCCCTTAATTTTTAATAAGCCTAATTTCCTTCCGCTTTCTTCGAGAGGAAGGAATCTTCTAAGACACGACGTCTAAGCTTATAAGGCTAGTCTAGAAGAATTAAACGATTAAACTTATCGAGGAGAAATTCGGTTAATTTATTCTCGAATTCCGACCTATTCTTAGGAAGGAACCTCTCGAGAAGTTAGCTTTCCCTACTAGGAGGAATAGGTCTACTATAAAGGACCCTCTTCTAGCAGCCTAAGGAGACGGCATTCTTTAGCACGTACGACTTAGTTATCCGGGCCCCCTAGCTTTATATAAGCTAGGCTAATAATAAGGCGTACGAATAAGGGGCCTAAAGACCGTTAAATATAAATACTACGGCTAAGGAAAGACTAGAAGACGAATTTCTAGACGAACCCCTTTACGGCCGGACTAGCTATATAAGGAAATTTAGGTCGACTAGACCGACGTCTCTAGGAACTAAGAAAGCTTCGTTAGGGTAATGTTTTTTATAGACGCTTTTTTAGGGATAGTTTTCCCTTATTTCTTACGGACCTACCTAAGTAAGTATAACTAGTCTACCTTCTAGGACTTCGTTAACTAGATAAAATCCTACTTTAGCTATAAGGTAAAGAAGATACGGTCTAATAGAGAGCTATTTACGAAGGATATCTTAAATTAGCTTCGAAAAAGGGGTATTTTACCCCTATTATTAGCACCGAATACCTAGGCCTAGAACGGAGGGGCAGAAAGATTAGGTGGTGCTATAATAGAAAGGGCCCGTATAATAAGACTTACTACGAGGCTTCCCTATAACCTTTAGAGGGAAGTCGTTAAGACCGCCTATTACCTTTAGAACCGGACCCTAAGGGACCCTAGGGGCCTAAGGGACTATAGGGACCTAGAGACCCTTTTTAAGACCTAAGGAATAGACTAGAAATCTCCCTTTAAGCTCTTTATAAAGAAGAGGGCCTCGCTAGCCTACTATTATACCTACGGCTATAAGGTATACGCTATAACTACTAATATATAGTTAAAAAGGAAGAAGAAAAGAAAGCTTAATCCTAGAGCCTTTATTAGTTACCTCGTTAGTTATAATTCTATTAATATCTTCCGGATTTAGATTCCTCTTTTATAAAAGGTTATTTCGACTAGGGATATAGTTTTCGACGAATCTAGCTTCTTCGATAAAAAGAGGGATTAATAGCCCCTCTTACTCTTATAACGTTAGCTAATTTAAAAGATCTAAATCCCCCCTTCTTAATAGTCTTAAGAAGAGGTCCTAGATAAGAAAACGGAAGAAGAAACCGACGTCGAAGTAGTCGAGGATAACGCCGACTTCGAAGAAGAAGAAGAGGAAGCTGCTAGATTAGATAATCTAGATAAAGAAGGAGACTATAGGAAAGCGGTAGAGCTAGAATACGCCTGCCTCCCTACGCCTCCTCTTATAGAATAAGAAGAAGATCTAAAAGCAGCTTTTTCTATTAGTCTTCCTATCTTAACCCCTAAGGGGGTAGGAAAGGCACCTCTCTTAAAGGATTACCTAGCTGCCTTTGTATCCTTGCTTCGAGAAGCAAAGGAAGGTATAGGGCCCGATACGGTTACTAAAGAAGACTAACCTCTCCCCTATTTCGATCGTTTTTCCGACTTCTATCTAACGCCTATAGAAGATAGTTCCTACGGAGCATTTATAGCAGGCCGGCTTTTTAAGCTACTATTAGTAAGGAAGGTATATAAAAGAGACCTCCTAGACCTACTAGCGAACTAGAAGTAGCTAGAAAAACACCCCTTTAGAGACTAGTTTTTCTAGGCCTAGAAAGACTACCTAGCCTTATACGAAGAGATAGGGTCTTTCGAAGAGGTCCTTAAGGATAAAGTAAAAGGAAAATAGGTCCTTAGCTATAAGTAGGTCTTTATCTATAAGACTAATAAACATAGCTTCCTTTAAAAGTATAAGGCCTAGCTAGTTATCTATAAGAATTAATAGGAAAAAGGGGATCTACCTACTAAGGTAACTACCCTAGTAGAGATATCCTTTTAGACCTTTATAGCTATAGTAGTAGAATTCGACCTCGAGCTCGATTAGATAGATATAGTTAACGCCTTTATTAACTGCCCCCTTAAGAAAGAAGAAGTTATCTATATATAACTTCCTCTTAGTTTCTAATAACTAGGAAAGGTTCTATAGCTTAGGAAAGCTCTATACGGACTACGAAGATTACCCTTTCTTTAGTAATAGTATTTAACCGGTTCCCTTAAAGCCCTAAGCTTTAAGAAAGTCCCTTAGGAACCGTATATAATATAGAAGGGTAATATTACAGTCTTCTTCTATATCGACGATATTATCTAGGCCTACCTAAAAGAGGAAGAAGCTACTATAAGGGAGGCTATATAAGGCCTATAATAAAGGTATAAGATAACTAGGCTAGGGGAGCTAAAGTAGTTCCTAGGGATACGAATCCTTTAGAATAGGTCTTAATAGACTACCTAGCTTACCTAGGACGCCTATATCGATAAGGTCGCTTATAAATTCCTCCCTAATTCTATCGATAAGAAGCTTCCCTCTACGCCTATATTAGACGAAGAGCTTTTACCTAATCCGTCCTTTTAAGCTAGGGAGTAAGAGAAACACCGATATTAATAGAAGGTAGGCTCCTTGCTTTTTTTAGCTATTTTTACTAGACCGGATATCTCTTTTATAGTCTCCTAGCTAGCTAGGTATAACTAGAATCCTAGCCCTAGGCATTAAGAAGTAATAAATAGAGCTATCCTTTATCTCTATTTAACGAGATTATATAGTCTATGCCTAAGAGGGTAGGGAAGGAAACTAGCTACCGAAATCTTTCTTTATTCGAGCGATTCGTCCTTTACGGATAATTTATTAGATAGAAAGAGCTTATAGGGGTATATTATATCCCTTTTTAAAGGAACTATTGCTTAGGGAGCTTCGAAGTAAGCTACCGTTACGACTTTTAGTATAGAGGTAGAGCTACTAGCTCTTTTAAAAGCATTAAAAGAAGCGATTTTCCTTAGCTAGCTACTAATATCTCTACGACTATAAATTCCGACCCTATTATTTATAGAATACAATAATATATAGACTATATAAATTCTTATAGAAAACGTAAAGCTATTGACCTAGCTATAGTATATCGATATCTACTAGTATTAGTTACGCTAAGAGGTTTAAAGGGGACTTATTTCCGTCCGTTAGGTTTTAATAGTATTAATAAAAGCCGACGGTCTTATAAAGCCCCTACTAAAGTAGAAGCTAGCTATCTTTTTATAGTAAAATAGGCTAGAAGACGTCTATAAGAAGCTGTCCTTAGAGGCCCGCCTTAAGAGTCTACGAGAGGAGCTAATAGCCTATACGAGAAGGTAACGTCTATAGCCGAAGAAAAGGAAGAGGTCTTCCCTTTAAAGGGCCCCTTATTTAATTAGGTTTCTCCCTTTTAAGAAGGCCCCCTTTCTTATAGGACTTTCCCCTCTTTAGGCCCTTATTCCTTAAGTAGGTCTAAAAGAGCCTAGGAACCTAAAAGGGCCCTTACTTTCCTTAAGTAAAGGGATAAGTATAGAGCTAAGAACCTCTTCTATACGCTTACTAGCCCGAAGCCGTATTAGCTATACCCCTACTATAAGGGCAGGCTATAGCTAAGGGGGTATATCGCGAAGCATAGCTTAATTTCGTAGTTCTTAGAGATATCCCTTAGTAAGAGGGACCTAGGAAGCTAAAAAATAGGTTTTAAGGAAGGAGCTAAAAGGAGGTATAGAGAGGAGGGTAGGGGTAAGAGGGGAAGTAGAAGTAGCGATAGCTTCCTATAGAGGTAGCGAGAGATAAGACGGACATACCGGCAATAGCTAGAAAGGAGGGGAAAAACCAGTAAAAAGCTTAGTAGTTAAAAGTATATTAGTAGCTTCTTTAAGTAGGATCTTCTTTATTAATTAAGATACTAAATAGGTATAAAGAGGGGCGTTAGATAGAGGAAAGAAGGATAATTAAGGCAATATAATAATTACTTCCCTACTATAATTACTGCCCCTATAAGAATTAAATATCTCTGCCCTACCTATCCGACCCCTTACTTTTAATTTTACCTTTATATATTTTTTATATACTTCTTATATCTCTCTTCGCGAGAGTTATAGGTAGTAGTCTCTCTTTAAGGGGCCCGACTTATAAGCGCCTCTATTCCCTATAGCTCTTACGTTACCGCCGCGTAGCTATAGCCGCGTCGGCCTATCGGTCTATTAGTTAGTAGGGTAGGTAATATCCGGTTACCGGGCTAGGCACTAGTATAGGTCGCTCCTAGGTAGGGCTAGCTAATCGAAATTCGGTCGGCTAGCTCCGCTAATCGAAAATTAGTTCCCGCTTAGCCGCGTAACTTCTTAATTAAGGGCGCGGCGGCCTATATTTACTATCTATCGCGTAGTTACTAATTACGCGCGCCCGGCTTATATATATATATATACCTACCTTTCTCCCTTAGTTTTATTCCTACCTCCTCTTACCTCTCTATCTATTATCTCTTTTATAGGCTTCGATTTCTTACCTACCTTATTTCTATATCCTTAGGTCTCTCTAATACTATATCTAAATCGTTCGCTATTACTTTATAATATCTAACTAAGAAGCTAACTTAAGTAGTAGTAGCTCGCCTCCTTTTAAGCCCCCTTTTTATAAGAAAGTTACTACTATAGCGGGTTTAAAGCGCTCTATCCTATATTTTATATATATTAAGTGCCCTATTAGTAAGCTTATTTATAAGTCCTTTACTAGCTATTAAAACTAGTCTTATAAGTATTAGTCTTAGTTTTATCTTAGGTCGGTCTTACTTTTAATACTTTTTACTAACTTTACTAGCTATAAAAGCTAAAGCGTATATCGCTTACGCTAACTTTAACTAGTCCTATTACTAACTAAGTAACCTTATCCCGCTATAGTATAGTCTAAGTTCGGTGCTAATCTATATCTAGATTACCTTTAAGGGCGAGGAGGCCGCGTATGCCTTTTATTAGGTATAGTCTAAGGTCGACCGCCCCTCCTTTATTAAGGGTTTAATATAAGAGTACCTTTACCGCGCTACTCTAGAAACTTATATTTACGCTAGTTAGAAGGCCCCCGCCGCTAAAGGTAAGGGCGCGTTAGGTAAGTCTACCTTTAGTTTAGTTATAGTTACTAAGAATATTAAGACGCTCGCCTTAGCTTTTACCCGTTTTATAAATAATATCCGCTATATATATAAGTCCCTAGAAAAGCACTTAAGTAAGTTTAGTAATATTATTAAGGCCTTAGCCTAAGTTAGGCCTAAGTCGCTCTTAGTTACTTAAAAGACTCTTATAGCGGTTAATAATCTTATTAACTATTTCTATCTTATTACTAATAATAACTATAATAGTAAGAATAATAATAATAAATATACTAGGCTTAGTTTAGCCTTTTTTAGTAAAGGGAAGGGTAAAGGTAAGGGTAAAGCGACTATTACGTTTAAGGCTTTATTTAAGGCTAAGGCTAAGGGGTCTACCGCTATCTCTATACCTATAGTTATCTTAAAGTTAGTTTAGGATCCTACCGCGTCCCCCTTTATTAGCTCCGATACTAAACTATAGCCTAGTAGTTCTCTTATTACTAAGCTCGCTTTAAAGCGTCCCTGCCTCGTATCGCTTACTAACCCTATTAACGCCCTTAACTTCGTTTAATAGCGTCTCTATAGTTATCGCGGTTTAGTCTTAGCTAAGATTATTATTAGTCTTAACCTTAATTAGATTTATAGTTATAGTATAGGCTATAGCGATCGCCTTTATACCGCCGCTAGTATAGGTCTTACCTTAGTATAGTCCTTAGTTATTACTCTATCTTATAAGCTAGCTATTTAAACTAGCTTTAGTTTAGGTTTAAGGTTAGGTCTAGCTAGCTATCGCTAAGCTACTTATAGTAGTAGTAGTCCCTATACTCTTTATAAGTCCTAGGTTACTTCTTTCCGCGCTCTATATACTACCTTAGGAGGGTCTTATTATTCCCGCCGTAATAGTAAGGTAGATATTACTATCGATAAGTTAAGCTAAAGTTATAGTTTAAGGGCTAGTTATTAGCGCTATCTTAGTTCGGTTTTAAGTTAGGTCTTATTTAGTTATAGTCTTTTAATAGTAGGTCTTATTTTATAGCTATTAAAGCTAGCTTAGTTAGGTCTCCTTAGTTTTATTTAGTCTATAGTTTAAGCGGCGAGGTTTACGCTTAGTTTAGGTCTAGTTTAGTCGATACTATAGTCCTATTATCGTAAGTCCTCTCCCTTCCTAAGGTCTCCTTAATAAGGTAAGTAGTTAGCTAAGGTAGTTTTAGTTAAGGCCGCTCTATCTTTAGCGCGACCCTAAGGCTATTATTTATTATATTTATATATAGCCTTTAAGCTAGATCAAAGTAGCGGAGCTTATTTAAGTAAAGGAACTATTACGCTAGCGGCGCTACTATCTTTTTCCTTTAAAGGCCCGCTCTTATATCGCCTATATCCTAAGCTTATATTAAGAGGGATCCTCTTACTTTTACTATTAATAGATAGTCGATTATTATATAGTAAATAGTATCTCTTTTTTATCTATAAGTATATATTAGTAAGACTATACTAAGGACTTATTAGTTTAAGAGGAAATCGTTAAGCCCGATCTTTCTTATATATATCTAAGTAATTACTATACTAATATACTTAAGGAGGCCCTTATAACGGTCTAGTATTATTGCCTTATTAAACTAAGGTAGGAAGTTAGCGGGGTAGAGGGTAGTTTAGTATTATTAGATTATATCCTCCTTAGTATTTTATTAAGCGGCTTATTCTTTATTTAGCCTTTTAAGCGACTTAGCTTTATCTAAGAGGTCGTCTAATCTTATCTAGCTCTAGACCCCCTTTATCTCTTCCGCGAGGGGGGGCCTACTAAGTAGTAGCGCCGCTAAGGGCCTACCCTCTCTTTAGCATCGCCTCCTTTTAAGTATACCTATAACCGCGTTAAACGCGCGTTAAATTTAGCTTAAGAGCCCTAAGTCCTTTAACCTTTAAAATATATTTATTATTCTTTAGTTTAAGTAAAGGTTAATTAAGGGTACCTATACCTCTACTTTAACTTAGTAGACTAAGGTCGCGTAGTATATGCCTATTACTACCTAAAGGTAGGCTAACTAGTCCTATACTAGGTCCTATATAATCTTATATAGTTTTCCTCTTATAAGCGTTATCTTATAAAATATAACTATAGCGTAAGAGATTAAGGACTAGATTACCTTACTATAAACTTCCTTAGCGTATAGTAAGGTATAGCCCTATATAAACGCCGTAAGCTTAGTTAAGACTATAGTTTAGTGCTTTATCTTTACTTAAAGCTACTTTAAGTATACCTTTTATTATAATTTCTAGTATACCTATACCCTTAGTAGGCGGGCCTCTTAAACTAGTATTACTATATTAGCCTTAAGGTAGACTAGCGTTATTATCGCTTATCTCCTTTATATAAAGTATATTAACTTACTCTTTAATAGTTCGAAAGTAACTATAAACTTAGTCGCTTACTTTATATATACCTTTTAAGCCTCCTTTAAGTATACTACTATAATAGCGACGGTAGGTCTAATATTAACTATATTTATATCGTTGGTAAAGCTAATAATATAAATACTATATATTATACTAAGCCTTTTATATAGGAGGGTTATATAGTATAGAAATAGGATTAAGGATAAGGGGGAGCTTTAAAGGACTCCTATTAGTACTTATATTAGCTCTAAGGATCTTTTATTAAAGTAAAGGGTTAATCTTTTATTACTTATAAAGCTCTATATTAAGCTTAAAAGCTATCTAAGGTATCCCTAAAGTTCTAGTTCCTTTATAAGCTTATTATAGTTAACTATATTAAATACGCCCTTAATATCTAGCTATAGGAATAATATAATACCCTTCTAAGCCTAGGTCGTATATATTAGTTTTATTACTAATAGGATCGCTACCTTTATAAAGCGCTCCCTCCTATTCCTTATTTATCTATTTAATAAGATATTATTTACCTTTACTACTCCTACGATCTTTTAAGCTAATATCTACTTAAGTACTTTCCTTATTATAGGTAGGAGGGAAATTAGTCTCTATCCCCTTATTATATAGTAAGCTTCTAGCCTCTTACCTAGCTTTTAAAGTACTATTACGTTCGCGCTATAAAACTACCTTAGGAAATATAAGAGTTAGGTATAGGCATTAAAGATTATAGCTAGTTACTAGACTAAGGCTAGTCTATACTTTTTAATAAACCTTAAGGGGACGCCGTTTAGGCCCGCTACTTTCTAGCTTACTATCTTACTTAGCGCCGTTATAACGTTAGCTAGCTAGATCTATTAGTTAACTATAAGGGTCGCCTTAGCTATAGGCTAAGGTAGCCCTTAAGTTATATTAGCCTTTAATAAAAAGAACGTAGCTTCTACTTCTTTCTACCTTAGGGCTAGTTTAAGCGCTTATACCTAGGTATTAACCTATATTATAATAGTTTAAGGGATATAGTTTAACCTAGTTAGGTCTAGGTTAAGCTTAGTATACTATACTTTAGTCTTTAGTATTACTTATACTAAGTTAATAGTACTATCCCTTTAGCTATAAAAAAATCTTATATACTTTCTTCTTAAAGTAGTAAGTTTAAGTTATAGTCTTATTACTTTTTAAATAAGTTATAATATACTATCTAAGGTTTTATTATATTCGTCTTAAAGTAAGTAATAAATATTAAAGTCCCTTACTATTACTATAAGGTACTTTAGTTTAATTATACTTAGGTCTTATAATACTTTAGTCCTCGCGGACCTTAGTAGTAAGTAAATCGCTTATAGTTTAGTACCGTCCTTAAATACTACCTTACTTTAGTTTAGTTTAAACTAAGGTAACTATATCCCTAGCTTAAGCCTCTTATATATATATAGTATATACCTCCCCTCCTTATAAACTAAGCTATAGGGCGCCGCTTTAAGGGGCAGGGCCTTACTTCCTAGTATAGCTTTTACTTCTTATAGTACTATTAAGTTAAAGCTAGCCTAGTAGTAAAGCGCTAGCTATACTAGCTTATATCTCTTTTATATATTTTAGAATAGTACTTTTAGTTATATATAAGTAGGGTTAAGGTAAAAAGGGTCGTTTATATAAAAAGGGAAGCGCTTTATCTCCTAGCGCTTCTTTATCTACTATACCTATAAATATTATTTATACTTAGTTTAGCCTTCCTAGCCCTACTAGCCGGTAGGTATCTCGAGCTTAACCTTTTATCTTAGCGCGGTCTACCTAGTCCTTACTTCTAGACCGCGGTTAGATCGGAAACGCCCTAAGTTTCGATAATAGGTAGTACTTATTACTTAGTATATACCTAGGTATTTACGAACTATTAAGGTCTTTATAAGTAGTTTTCCCTTACCTTTTCTTAGGCTTTATTTACTATAAAGTAGGTTTAGGTTTATAATAAGTAGTCCCTTTAATATAAGATATAGTTATAAGGGATTTCGCCCTTTTTAGCCCTATATTTATCCTCCCCTTTATTATATACTATACTCCTATATTAGCTATAGAGCTATATCGAAATATACTGCCTAATAATATAGCTATACCTATAGTAATTATAGTACCTTTATAGTTAAACTAACTTATTATAAGGTTTATATTAAAAGATTTATACTTTAAGGACTAAGCCTAGGTTATAGAGCCTATTAGCCTCCTTTAAGCTACTAACCTTAATAAGTATAGTTATCGCTATTAATATCTTAGATTAAGGGTAGAGCGCTTAAGCCTAAAAGACCTTAACTTTATTCGCTTTTATAATCTTATAAAGTAATCGCTTCCTATTTACTATCGCTACCTTTAAAAGGACGTTCTTAGTAACTACTATATACGCGCGGTAGGTAATTATAGCCTCTAGCTTAAATATAGCCTTAACCTAGCCTTAGTTCCTTTAATAGGCTCTCGCTAAGGTATTAAATATAACCGCGATATCTCTACTTTAAAAGCGCCTTACCGCTATAGCGTATATAGCCTTTAAGGCTATATTTACCGCCTTTACTATATCCTTTAGTTTACGGCTTAAGATTTTAAGCGGTGCCTTAATAGGGACTATAATAATCTCGCGTTTATAGCGTAGTAGGACCTACTTTACCGCGGCTTTATATTAAGTTAGTCCCTTAGTCTTAGCTACGATCGCGGCCTAGGTTCGCTTTAGGCCCCTTAAGCTTAAAGCAATACTTAGGTAGAGTTCTTCTTTAACTACCTCCTTAATTATTTCCTAGATTATTATATTAAAGCTCTTATCTACGCGGAGTACTACTAATAATGCGCTACTAGCGCGACTCTTTACTTTAAAGAGCTATTCGACTACTACTTATACCTTACCGAACTATACGCTTAGGATAAAGCCCGCGAGTTTATTATATATTGCTTTTTTTATAGGGTCGCTCGGCGCTTAGGTAGGTATTATATTGCTACTTTAGGTTTATTAACTCGCTCTATCGGGGTATATAAATTTAAGCGGCGTCTCTTTACGCTACGCGCTTTAATTATGTCGGAAGACGCGGTTGTCAGTCATATGTGTCAATTGCAGCGCACCTGTCGGAGCGCGTTCCACTTTTGCCTGCGTGGCGCAATGGTCTTCGCGACAAATTAAGCCTAGTATATCGAGGGCTACTACTATATTTATATACCCCTTAGCCTTAGCGTAGTATTATTACTAAAGGTAATTAATACTATTAAATTAATTCCTAGTATTAGTTAGTATTTTAGTTATAATATATACCTACTATAAGCGTATATTAGCTTTATAAGAAGTTTTTCCTATTTAATATAGTATTTATTTTAGGGTATATAATATAGTCTTTATAAAATCCGTTTAGCTTTTTAAGTATATTAATATAGATTTTTAGATCCTTATTTAATCCTTTTTCTAAAAGAGGATTATTTCCCTTTTCTATAAAAGGGCTATTTTCTTTTTTTATAAGAGTGTTATTTTCCTTCTTTATAAGAGGGTTATTTTCCTCTTCTTTTAAAGAAGAGTTATTACCTTCTTTATATATAGGTTCCTTTTATAAATAGTTATCTAGGACCTTATTTATAGAAAGTAAGGTATTAAAGTTAAAGTCCTTAAGGTCTTCTTCTTTTTAATTTTCTATAAATTCATTTTCTAGGATAATAATATCTTTAGAAACTATTACCTTTCTTTTTAAAAGGTTATATATTTTATAAGTATTTTTAGTATATCCTATAATAATACCCTAATAAGCTCTTATTTCTAGCTTATCTAAGGGGTCTTTATTCTTATAATAAATAGTATATCTAAAGGTCTTAATTTTCTTTAAGTCTTTTAAGGCTAGAGATTTATTTTTCTTTTTCTTTATAAGAGTTTAGAAGCTTATTTATAAGTAAGGGGTCCTATTATATAAATAGGCTACTATTAGAATAGCTTCTCCCTATAAATATTTAGGTAGTTTTACTATAAATAAAATAGCTTAGACTTTATTTAAAATAGTCCTATTAATCCTCTTTATTACTCCGTTTAATTTAAGAGTCTTAGGAGGGCTAGTATAATATTTAATTCCCTTTCTTAAGTAGTAGGGTTTTATTTTATATAGGAATTCCTTTATATTATCTAAAAGGACTTCCTTTATAGCAATATTATCCTAGTTATTTTTAACTAAGCCTTTATATTCTAAGAATTTATCTAGGGCTTCTACCTTAGACTTTATTAAAGATATTTCTAAATACCTTATTCCTATATTTAAAAAGGATATAAAGGAGGTATATTTATTTTAGGTAAGGGTCTTTATAAGGCCCTAAATATTAATAGTAACTCTATTAAGGTAATTATATACCTTATTAAATAGGGATTTATTCCTCTTATTAGTTGCCTTTACTTTAATATAAGCCTTATATTCTTTTATTTTTAAAATAACCTTTTTAGGGATAGTTATATCTTTATTATATCTTTTAAAGGTTTCTAGTAAGGCTTTAAGACTTATATATCCTAGCCTTAAATACTATAAATAAAGGTTAAGATCCTTTATATTATTTATTATATTATTAATATTATATAGGAATGTCTTCTTTTTTAAGAAAGGTATTTATAAAGAGAAGATATAAAGGTTATCTTACTATTTTCCTTTAAATATAATATTAGCCTAGTTATTTAATAGGAAAATTTCCTTACTATTAATAAAAGCATAAGTATTTTTAAAATACTATTAGCTTATAATATTTACCCTTAATTTAGGTATAAAAAGGTAGTTTCTTAAGATAAATAGCCTTTTATTATTTAGAAATCTAAAAATAAGATCTCTATAGCCTTTAATAACTATATAAGATGCCTTTCCCTAATTAACCTTAGTAGAGATAGTTCGAAAATTAATAAGGAATTTCTTTTCCGATTCTATATACTTAGTAGTACTAGTATTATATATAATATTATAGAAATTTCTATTCTCTAAGGTTTTATAAGGGATTTCCTTCTCTTTTATATTATATATAAGGTCTTTAATTTAAGAGGAATTTAAAGGTCCTATTTACTTATTATTAAATATAGCCTTTTAAGGGATATTCGAAGAGATATATACCTTTGCTTCTTCTTTAGAGCTTTTATAACCTTTAGGGGTAAGAGGAGGAATAGAAAAATCGATTTCTAGTTCTTTATCCGTTTAATTATCGATTTCTATTCTTTTTACTTCTAATATATATAAAGAATAGGGCTTTTTCTTCTTCTTATTAACGTAAGAGTCTAATTTAATAGGATTTCCTTCTATAAAAAGGTTTCTAGGCCTCTTAAAAGGTATTCCTTTATTTTAATCTTTTAAGTTTTTAGAGAAGCCTTTAAGGGCCTTTTCTAAGTAAAGATAGTAGTAATCTTTAACTAAATGCCCTTTCTTCTTATAGTAAGTATATTATAATATAAATCTTTTTTTCTAGGGCTTCTTAGTAAAGAAAGCTTACTTAAGGGGATTTTCTTAAGGCTTAGTCCTCTTAAATTCGTCTATAAGACTACTAGAAAGAGACTTTAGATTAAAAGCCTCTAAGTTATTTTAAAGAGCTTACGTTATATTAATTATATAGCTGAAAAACGAGCCCGAAAGGCTATTTAAAATCTAGGCTATAATAACTACTTTTAGAATTATAATATTTTATGCTTTTAGCTCTTTAAATACCTCTTTTACCTTATTTAGGTAGGCTTCTAGGGATTTAAAATCCCCTACTAAAGTATTAAAAAGCTCTTTTATAAGTAAGTAATTCGAAGTAAAGGAAATAGGGTTATATAGGTTTTTTAACCTATCCTAAGCCTCTTTAGCATTTATAATATACTTTATTTAGGTTTAAGGACTATCGTTTATATAGAGAAAAATTAAGGTAAGTGCTTATTTTATTTTTAAGTAATTTTCTTACTATATAGTAGTAGAAAGCTTCTTCTTAACTAAAAGAGCTTATATTTAATTAGCCTAGAAGGAGTAATTAGAACTACCCTTATATTTAGTAAATTCGACCTTATCCTTAGAGCTAAATTTAGAGAATTTAAGATCGTATAATTAGTATTAGAATTTCAGGGAATTTTTAAAGTTATTACCTAACTTATAGAGAAGCCGGGCTTATAACCTATTAAGGGGTATTAGCAATAAGCGGAGGATCGGGTAATTAATAACGTAAGCGGAAGGAGCGGTCGAAGGAGTATAAGGTAGGATTTTATCCGGAATTTATAACGATTATATAAAGGGCTAAATAATATATTAAAAGAATAGCGTTATAAAAGATACTTATAAACTTACTTATTCTAACTCTAACTCCTAGGGAAATCCTTTGTCTTTTATAGACTATTGCTCGCTTACTAGTAGACTAATTAGTTAGCATTCTAGTATATTTTATAGTGCTTAAAAAGCTCTATCTATAGTAGGTCCTCCGGACTTAGTAGGTAGTCTAATTATAGCGTAATAGTCGACGTAAGACTATAGGTTCTAGTATAAGTAGTAGATTTAACTAGAATGTTCTATGCCCTACCTATTCTTATATCGCGGATATCTTCGGAACTACTAAGCTAAAATAAGTAATAGGGTATCTATCCTACTCGTAATTAACTTATATATTTTATATATATTCTTATTTATTAGGATAGGCTTATTACGACCCGCCTTTCTTAAAGGAAGCTATAGATATTTAGTAGAGGTCTTTTTATCTTTAATAGTTATTCCCTTAGACTATATTATAGAGCCTCTTTTAACTAGCTTATTCTATAGAGCTTACCTATGCCTATTACTTCTTTATAATAGTAAAATAGGAATATAGGAGTATATTCTTATAGTTATAAAAGCGCTTTAATATCTACTACTATATCTTAAAGGGTAACTTTAGCTTTTTTATTTAAAGGACCTTATTAATATCTACTAAGCTAACTATATAGACCGCTATATTAGCCGCTACTTAACCTTCCTCCCGCTCTACCTATTATATAGTTCTTATAAAGATAAAGGTAAGGATTTCTTAGGCTTAGTATAAAGCTCGCACGCTTAGTCCTATACTTATAAAACTATTATTATAGTAAACCTACTAGTATATAGGCTTAAACTATAGCTTCTTTTAGTATAAAACTAAGTATAACTATATATATAATAACTAAGGTTTCCTAAGGATTAAGGGAAACTTTAGTTAAGGGATTATATAAGCTATAATAAGCTTATAATAGCTATCGACCTTTATAAATAGCTATATAATACCCTTAATCTTTATACCTTTTATCGCGCTTAAGGCGCCCTTTACTTACTTTAAAGCAATCTTTTTTACTAGTACTTATATCTCTTATATAAGCGCTTTATTAACTATAGTATAGTACTAGTAGCCCTTATCTATAAGGGCGGCGATAAGTAAGGAGTTATTAATTATAACCTATATTAAAGTAAGCTCCTCTTTTATATAAGTAGATAATTCCTTCTTTTCTTTTACTAATACTAGTAATTAAGGCTTTAAAGCTTATCTTTACTTTAAAGCTATTCTTTTCCCTTTAAGCTTAAGGGAGTAGATTCCTCCTTATTATTTAAGGTAAGAAGCGGTTCTATCTTTACTACCTAAACTATTATAGGCTACTTAGCTAAAAGGAAGCGGTACTTTAATATAAAGTATATAAACGTACTATAATATAAGTAGTAGCCGTTAGCCTTCTTTATTTTAATCTCCTTACTTATTACTTACTCTACCTAGTACTTAAATTATAAGATAGTATAAAGGGTATTTAATAATAACCTTTTACTACGTTTAGCTTAATTTATATAAGTAGCTAATATTAAGGTATTATTATTAATATTAATAGTTAGCTATTTCTCTTATAAAGAGGCGGTAATCTTATTACCGCTATATAGTATATACTTATAAAGCTTTTAGAAATATAGCGTTTACTTATAACCTTTTCTACCTTTATTAACTAGCTTATATACTTACTATAGTTAGTAAGTATAATTATAAGGATAAGTAGCTCTTATAAGGCTAGTATAATTAAGTTTTATAGCTATATAAGCTTCGCGCTATCTTCTTATATTATAGTTCCTATTACTTATAAGAGCGTCTCTTTAAAGTTAAGGAGGAATTCGCTAAAGGTCTACCTATCCCTCTACCTAAGGGTCTATAGCTTATCTTATACCTTCTCTTACTCTTATACGTTATTAAACGTATATATAAGGTATTAAAAGAAGTCTTATAAGTTACGTTTACCTTTAAGGCCGCCTTTATCTTAGAATCTAAAGATCTACTATATTTAAGGCTTTAATAGTATATAAAGAAGCGAATACTACGCTATATTATAATAGCCGTTTAAGCTCTATTTCTTATTAGTTATAAACTTTATTTATAGCTAGCTAAGAAAGAAATAAAAGGACTTAGGCTTACTATCTTAAGTTAGCTAAAGAAGCAGCTTTTACGTTAATAGTACCGCTACTATAACTAGCGTTATAAAGGTTATAGGGGTTAACGCTAGTCTTATAGATAGCTCCTTTAATATAGCGAGAACCTTATCTTTCTCGCTAGCTATCGCGCCTTTAATTACTTTTAGGATATCTATAATACTTTCTATTTACTTAAGGGGTAGCGGGATACTCCCTTAAAAAAGTAGTACCTTTTTTAAGGAGATATTTATTAAATCTATTAGTTTATAGCTTATACTATTATAAAGTAAGAAAAGGTATATATATATAAGTACTATTTATAAGATAATATTAATAAGCTATATAAAGCTCTTTTATACGCGGCTAGCTTATATATATATATATATAGGATCCGGCCCTTTATATATAACTATATAGTTTAGGCTATAGCTTAAGCTTATAACTATCGCGAAGACTATTACGCTATATAGGCAAAAGTAGAACGCGCGCTCCGATAGGTACGCTGTAAATAATATATATCTAATAACCGCGTCTTCTAATATACCCCCTTAGGGATCGCGGCTCCGCCGGGAGCCCTAGACCTTATAGCCTAAGACGCGGGAGTCGAATACTAAGCGCTACGCTAATAACCTAAGGAAATCTAAGAGAGGTAGTCGTCTACGGGGGATTAAACCCCGCACCGCGCGTAGTTACCGGAAGTTATAGGGGTAGTATACTATCCCCTCCTAGGCTTATAACTGTCACGAAAAAAGCAGTGGCCGCCTATTAGATATAAGCGACAGCGTTAATTAACGTATATAGTATACGCGATAATAACCTATAATAGTTAAAGACTCCTATAGAAAGATTAAGGGGTACTATAATAAAAAGGGTTTATATAATAAGACTTACTATAAGGCTTCCTTATAACGTTTAAAGGGAAATTATTAAGACTGCTTATTATCTTTAAAACTAGACCCTTAGGGACCTTAAGGATCTTAAGGGCTATAGGGACTTAAAGAACCTTACAAAGGAAATCTAAGGAATAGACTAGAAATCCCTCTTTAAGATCTATAAAAAAAAGAGGGCCTTACTAGCCTACCTTTATACTTATAGCTATAAGGTATATACTATAACTATTAATACCTAGCTAAAAAAAAGAAGAAGAAAAGAAAGCTTAATCTTAGAGCCTTTATTAAATACCTTATTAGCTATAATTCTAAAAATATCTTTTAGATCTAAATTCCTTTTTTATAAAAGGTTATTTTAACTAAGAATATAATTTTTAATAAATCTAGCTTCTTTAATAAAAAAGGGAATAATAGTACCTCTTACTTTCTTAATATTAGTTAATTAAAAAGATTTAAATCCCTCCTTTTTAATAGTCTTAAATAGAGGTCTTAAATAAGGAAATAAAAGAAGAAACTAATATTAAAGTAATTAAGGATAACGCTAACTTTAAAAAAAAGGGCTCTTAAATTAAATAATCTAAAAAAAAAAGAAACTATAAGAAAGTAGTAGTATAAAAGTCTTTAACTATTATAAGTTATAGGCTTAAGCTATAGCCTAAGTTATATAAATATATATAAAAGGCTAGATCTTATATATATATATATATAAGCTAGCTATATATAAAAGAGCTTTATATAGCTTATTAATATTATACTATAAATAGTACTTATATATACGCTTTTACTTACTTTATAATAGTATAAGCTATTTACTAATAAATCTAATAAATATCTTTTTAAAAAGGGTACTACTTTCTTTTAAAGTACTTTCCCCCCCCTTAAATAAATAAGTATTATAGCTATCCTAAAAGCAACTAAAAGTATAATAGCTAGCGAGAAAGATAAGGTTCTTACTATATTAAAGGAGCTATTTATAAGAATAATATTAACCCCTATAACCTTTATAACGCTAGTTATAGTAGTAATACTATTAATATAAAGGCCGCTTTCTTAGCTAACTTAAAATAATAAGCTAAACTCCTTTTAATTATTTTTTAGCTAGCTATAAATAAAGTATATAACTAATAGGAAGTAAAGCTTAAATAGCTATTATAATATAGTATAGTATTTACTCCTATATATACTATTAAAGCCTTAGATATAGCGGATCTTTAGATTCTAAGATAAGGGCGGCTTTAAAGGTAAACGTAACCTATAAGACTTCTTTTAATACTTTATTTATATATTTAGCAACGTATAAAAGTAAGAGAAGGTATAAGATAAGCTATAGACCCTTAGGTAAAAGGATAGATAGACCTTTAGTAAATTTCGCCTTAAATTTAAAGAGATACTCTTATAAGTAATAGGAACTGTAGTATAAGAAGATAGTATAAAGCTTATATAGCTATAGAATTTAATTAAGCTAGCATTATAAGAGCTACCTATCCTTATAATTATACTTATTAACTATAGTAAATATATTAGCTAGTTAATAAAAGTAGTATAAAGCTATATATAAACGTTATATTTCTAAAAGCTTTATAAGTATATACTATATAATAGTAATAAGATTACTAGCTTTTTATAAAAAGAATAGCTAGGTATTAATATTAATAAAGATACCTTAATATTAACTACTTATATAAACTAAGCTAAATATAATAAGAAGATACTATTAACTACCTTTTATACTATCTTATACTTTAAGTAGTAAGTAAAGTAAGTAATAAGTAAGGAGATTAGGAAAAAGAAAGCTAATAGCCGCTACTTATATTATAGCTTATTTATATACTAAATATTAAAGTCCTCTTTTATTTTAGCTAAGCGGCCTATAGCAGTTTAAGTAGTAAAGATAAAACTACTTCTTACCTTAAATAATAAAGAGGACTTTACTCCTTTAGGCCTAAAAGAAAAAGAGTAGCTCTAGAGTAAAGATAGGCTTTAAAGCTTTAATTACTAAAACTAGTAAAAGAGAAAGAGGAATTATCCGCTTATATAAAAGAAGAGCTTACTTTAATATAAGTTATAATTAATAACTCTTTACCTATTACTACTTTTATAAATAAAGGCTACTAATACTATACTATAGTTAATAAAGCGCTTATATAAAAGATATAAGTACTAGTAAAAAAGGTCGCCCTAAGGTAAGTAAAGGGCGCCTAAAGTATAATAAAAGGTATAAAGATTAAGGGTATTATAGAGCTAGCTATAAAGGTTAATAGCTATTATAAGCTTATTATAGCTTATATAATCCTTTAACTAAAGTTTCCCTTAATCCTTAGGAAACCTTAGTTATTATATATATAGTTATACTTAATTCTATATTAAAAGAAGCTATAGTTTAAGCTTATATAATAATAGGTTTATTATAATAATAGTTTTATAAGTATAAGACTAAGTATATAAGTATTATACTTAGCCTAAGAAGTCCTTATATCTATCTTTATAAGAACTATATAATAAGTAAAGTAAGAGGAGGGCTAAGTAGTAGCTAATATAATAGTCTATATAGTTAGCTTAGCGAATATTAATAAGGCCCTTTAAATAAAGAAGCTAAAGTCGCCCTTTAAGCTATAGTAGTAAATACTAAAGCGCTTCTATAACCTTTTACTACTATTTAAGTCCTAAGAAGTAAATAAGCTTAACTTATATAAGCTAAAGGTAAGCTATAAGGTTATATATTATAGTAATAAAAAATATTAAGAGCTACTTATACTATTTAGGCCGCTATATAGTATATTATATATAGAGCTACTAGTACTAAAAAGGATAATAAGGGACCTCTTAAATAAGGGTTTTATTTAAGTAAGTAGCTTTAAAGTAAGAGCGCTAATCTTATTTATATATAAGCTAAAAAGTAAGATATAGTTTTATTATAACTATAAGGCCTTAAATATAATTATAAGGCTAGACTATTACTTTTTACCTTTAATCTTAAATATACTTTATAACCTCTTAAAGGTAAAGTAATTTATAAAGCTAGATATAAAGTAAGCGTTTTATAAGGTATAGGTAGTATAAAGAGATAAGTAAAAGATAGCGTTTTATATATATTATAGCTTATTTAAATAGCTAGTAATACCTTTTAGCCTCTTAAGAGCGCTTACTATCTTTTAGTGCTATATTAATAATATACCTAAGGACTTTCTTAATAGGTTTACCTTTATATATATATAGATAATATCCTTATTTATATAAGTAGCTCTTATAAGGACTATATATAAAAAGTATAAAAGGTCTTAAAGCGCTTCTAGCTTTATAGGCTTTACCTTAACTTAGATAAGTATAAATTTAGGGGTATAAATATAAAGTACTTAGGTTTTATTATCTATACTAGTATAAGTATATAAGTAAACCCTATAAAATTCTAACCGATCTAAAACTAAGTAGCCTTAACTATATAGATAAGTATATAAAGCTCCCTAAGGTTTACGAACTATTCTAGGATATTTATTAAAGGCTTCTTTTATATTAGAATACCTTTAAATAAGATTACTAAGAAAAGGACTACTTTTTATTAAGGGCCTATATAAGAGGGAGCGGTCTATACGTTTAAAGACTTATTCTTATAAGCCTTAGTATTACTTTAATAAGATTTTAACTAATTTATAATAGTTAAAGTAAATTATAGCGGCTAAGCGCTTAAAGGAATACTTTTTAAAAGGTAGATAAGTAAAAGTAACTAATAGTATTTTACTCTTATAAGCTAACTTTTATAAAGTAAAATTATACTATCTATAATAAAAAGATATTAGTAATTATTAGCTACTTTAAGTAAGAGTAAGTAAAGCTTTAAAGCTATAAGAACTTTAAGGTTCTTATAAACTATAAGAACCTTAAGTACTTTATAACCTACTAGTACTTCTTAAAGTAGTAAGCCTATTAAGTAAAGTACTTCTTATACTTTAACTTTATAATTAAGTACTAGCTAAAGTAAGAATTTATAATACTAAACGCGCTTTCTTAAAAGGATTAAGACTAGCTAATAAGAGTAGATATTAAGGCTTAGGATCTATAGCTAATCTTATAAGAGGGGCTATAGATATATATAAAAGCTTTATTAATAAAGAAAGGTATAGTATTAATAGATAAGTACCTTTTTATACCTTTACCTTAGTCTAGTAAAGAGAGATAGACTAGCTTAAGGGCGTACGTAGTAAAGGTAATTTAATATAAAGTCCTTTAACGCTTATAGGATATAATATTATTTCTAGACTATACTTATAAAAGTATATACCGCGCTATTAAGTTTAGCGCTTAACGCTTAAATCTAAAGCTAAAGCTAAAGGTAAAGGTAGCTAACTATTATATTAACTTATAAAAGCATCTATATTAGTAAGGGAGATTATAAGTACTAAGTATATAATATATTATAAAAGCTAAGGAAAGGGATAAACTACTAAAGCTAGATAAATATAATAAGCTTTAAAGGAAGCTAGTTTAGCTTATTTATAACTATAGTATTATAAGTTACTTAAGCTAGTAAGGTATAGTAGTAGTCCTTATAAAGGATATTTACTAGCCCTTCTTATAGTACTATATTTATTACTTTCTTTATAACTATAATATTTATAGCTATACTAAGATTTAAAAGGTATAGCTTAAAAGGCTACTTAGGTAGCTTTTAGTACCTAACTAGTTTTATATATATATATAAATAGCCTTTATAATAAACCTCTTACTTATAAAAGGTAGTAACTACTATATATAAGTAATTAAGGACTAGCTTAGTAAATTAATAATATTAAAGCTAATACTATTTATAGATATAAAAGCTTATATAAAGTACTTCTTTTAATACTAGGCCTACTTATATAGCTAGCTAGCCTTAATTATAAGTAATAAAGGATTAAACTAAACTAGCTACTTTTAATAGTACTTATACTAGCTACTTTAAATTATATAGCTACTTAGTATAGCCTATTACCTATAAACTAATAAAGGACTTAAGAAGGTTAGCTATAAAAGTCTTTAACTATTATAGGTTATAAGCTTAGGCTATAACCTAAGCTATATAGTTATATATAAAGGGCCGGATCCTATATATATATATATAAGCTAGCTATATATAGAAAAGCTTTATATAGCTTATTAATATTATCTTATAAATAGTACCTATATATATACCTTTACTTACTTTATAATAGTATAAGCTATTAACTAATAGATTTAATAGATATCTCCTTAAAAAAGGTACTACTTCTTTAAAGCAGTACTCCGCCCTCTCTTAAGTAAATAGAAAGTATTATTATTAAGATTATACTAGTAACTTATTTAAAAGTATCTAGAACTTTAGCGTTAAATAAGAGGGAAAAATTAAAGTACTTAGAGGAAAACCCTCCCTTCTTTTATAGCTAGTCTACCCTTATACTATGTCGCGGTTATAATATATAGGAATCTTACGCTAGCTATCTTAGGTATCGTTTTAGTTAGTCGGAATCGCGTTAGCTCCGCTATAAAGTAACCTTAGAAAGTAACTCCTTTATATATATAAGGTATTTAGCGTTAATCGGTAGTATAAGCGTTTTTAGTTAATAGTTAATTATATAATTATCCTTAACCTTATCTTATAATAATATCTTCTTAAGCTTTATATTATTTCTATGCTATAAAGCTTAGCGGGCTATTTTCTTTTATTAATACTAGCCTTTAGCTAGGCCGGTAGTTAGGTTATTATACTAGCTTCGCGCTATACTTATTAAGTTACTAGTATCGGCCCTAGGTTTTTATTTTCCTAGTTAAGGGGCCTAGACTAAGGTTAAGAGGAGGTCTTAATAAATTTATTACTAGGTTTAGGTAAGCGAGGTCTAGGCCGGCCTATGTATAGTAGGGCTAGACTACTAGTATATTTATAAGCGCTTTTAAAAGCGCTAATTAGCTAATTAATAAGTAGGTTAGCGTAGTCTACTAGTTTAACTAAAAATTAATCGTGCCCCTAGCTAGATTTAAACTAACTTTAGCGTTATAGCTAGTAGTCCTCTTAGGTATATAACTACTATACTATAAAGGTAAATAAGAAGTATTATAACTATCTTAGAAGCGATTAAAAGCGTAATAGCTAGTAAGAAAGATAAGGTTCTTATTATACTAAGGGAGCTATTTATCTATTTATAAGACTAGTATTATCGCGAAGCGTAGCCTGATTTCGTAGTTCTTAGAGATATCCCTTAGTACGAGGGACCTAGGAAGCTAAAAACAGGTTTTAAGGAAGGAGCTAAAAGGAGGTATAGAGAGGAGGGTAGGGGTAAGAGGGGAAGTAGAAGTAGCGATAGCTTCCTATAGAGGTAGCGAGAGATAAGACGGATATACTAGTAACGGCTAGAAAAGAAGGGAAAAACTAGTAAAAAGCTCGGTAGTTAAAAGGATATTAGTAGCTTCTTTAAGTAAGATCTTCTTTATTAATTAAGATACTAGACGGGTATAAAGAGGGGCGTTAGATAGAGGAAAGAAGGATAATTAAGGCAATATAATAATTACTCCCCTACCGTAATTACTGCCCCTATAAGAATTAAATAGCTTAGCCCTACTTATCCGTCCCCTTACTTCTAATTTTACCTTCGTATATTTTATATATACTTCTCGTATCTCTCTACGCGAGAGTTATAAGCCCGGGAGGAATAGAATTCCTATACCTGCCGGCTACTATAAAAGGCACCTTTCTTATATCCCTTATAGCTTCCTTTTACCCCTCTTACTAGAAAAGCTAATTTTTACCTAACTTTTTTACCCTTCCCTATAATAATAAAGAAAACCGACTCCTCTACCGTCCTTACGGTCTATAGGACGATTCTTATAGAGCCCTAAGATTAGGATAAGTAGGTAAAGGAGCTACGGGCTTATATAGATAGAACTATCTATAATTTAGTCTTCTCTAATAAGTAGGACCCTCTCGAGCCCCCTATTTATCCTAGGGCAATAGAATTTATAGAGGGAGCTTCCCTCTTCTCCGAGCTAACCTCCGTATAGTAGAGAGCTTTTTCTACTACCTTAGGCGACTACGAGAGTCACCGAAAGGAATACCTCTACGAAACGAAGCTACTAACTACTGCTCGTACGGTAATAACGGAATCCGTTAGTGCTATAAAGCTAATATCTCTTTAAGAGGAAGAGACTCCTAAGCAGTAGCTTTTAAAGCTCGAGACCTCGATAGCTCCCTCGAGGGGCTATATAACTAACCGTATTAGGAAGACCTATACGGTATATCTAGGAGCCTTTTCTACTAGGAACCTACTAGCTTCTTCGTAGCTAGCTAAGTAGGAAGAAATCCTCGAGGAAGCTAACTAATACTTCCTAATAGAAGCTCTTTCCGGCTAGTAGCTATAGGATATATCTCTACTAATAAAGCCTATTAGTAACGGTTACTTAACTATCTTTCGAGAAGCTAGCTAGGAACTAAATAAAGAAGCTACTAGAGTATAATAATAAGCAGTCTTATTCCTTCGTAGCTAGCACTCGACCTAGATAGCTCGACCTACTGCTACTGTAGCTACTGCAGCCCCTCCTATTGCGGCTCCCGCTGCTGCTATAGCTGTTGCCCCTCCGGCTCTACCTCCCTCGAGAGCCTTAACACCGTCTTTAACGGCTGCCCTGGTCCCGGCCCCGGCTTCGTATCTTGCTCCGGGCCCGGCCCCGGCCCCGTTAGTTAGACCGGCCCGACTAGTCCCCTAATAGACCTTTTAGTCCGTTAGTCGAAAAATCAGGGAACTAGTCGAAATCGAACCTCTTCGTTAAAATTAGTAATAAGAGGTAAAAAGGGGGGGTTTTTAAGCAGACCTGCTAGAAAGGGATAAGGATTCCTTAAAGAGATAACGTACGAGGAGGAATCGACCTACCTACTAAGCATATAAAAAGCCCTATCGGCTAGAAGACTACTAGTAGGTTTTCGAGGAAAACTAACCTAAAGGAGTTAACCCTTTAAAGAGGCTATAAGAAATAGTATAATAGTCTCTTAAAGAGGACCCCTCGTTATAGAAGAAGATAGATAAGATTCGGGTTACTAAGAAATAGCAACTAACGCCGCTGCCCTTATTTAAGCCGTAAATTTAAGGAAAAATTATTGGTATAGTAAATCCGGCATTCGTCTTCCCTACGGATTAGTAAGACCACCCGTTAGAGCCCTCCGATTATCCCCTACAAAAATCAGCTATCCTTAACTCCGGTGCTTCCCTCGATATCTATAATATACTCTTACGATTCTGGTCCTTTAAGAAAGCACGGAGGGAATACCTTATTGCCGGGGAATTAACCGTATAGATAGAGGGATACGGAAGGGTGAATTTTACGATAAAATTACTTAACGGGTCTTTACGAATTCTTCGACGAAAAAGGGTAGCTTTTTACCCTCGATTTTTAATAAGCCTAATTTCCTTCCGCCTTCTTCGAGAGGAAGGAATCTTCTAGGATATAACGTCTAAGCCTACGAGGCTAGTCTAGAAGAATTAGACTATTAGGCTTATCGAGGAGAAATTTAGTTAATTTGTTCTTAAATTCCGACCTATCCTTAGGAAGGAATCTCTCGAGAAGTTAGCTTTCCCTGCTTAAAGGAGGGTAGGTTTAAAGGACCCTCTTCCGGTAGCCTAAGGAGACGGTCTTCTTTAGCACGCACGACTTAGTTACCCGGGCCCCCTAGCTTTATATAAGCTTAGATAATAATAGGGCGTATAAATAAGGGGCCTAAAGACCGTCGAATGCGAACACTACGGCTAAGGAAAGACTAAGAGACGAATTTCTAGACGAACCCCTTTACGGCCGGACTAGCCGTATAAGGAAATTTAGGTCGACTAGACCGACGTCTCTAGAGACTAGGAAAGCTTTATTAGGGTAATGTTTTTTATAGACGCCTTTTTAGGGATAGTTTTCCCCTATTTCTTATAGACCTACCTAAGTAAGTATAATTAGTCTACCCTCTAGGACTTCGTTAACTAGATAAAATCCTACTTTAGCTACGAGGTAAAGAAGATACGGTCTAATAAAGAGCTATTTACGAAGGATATCTTAAATTAGCTTCGAAAAAGGGGCATTTTACCCCTCCTATTAGCACCGAATACCTAGGCCTAGAACGGAGGGGCAGAAAGATTAAGGGGTGCTATAATAGAAAGGGCCCGTATAATAAGACTTGCTATAAGGCTTCTATACGACCTTTAGAGGGAAGTCGTTAAGACCGCCTATTACCTTCGGAACCGGACCCTTAGAGGGACTACCTAAGGAATAGACTAGAAATCCCCCCTTAAGCTTTTTATAAAGAAGAAGGCCTCGCTAGCCTACCTTTATACCTATAGCTATAAGGCATATATAATAACTGCCGATATATAGCTAAAAAGGAAGAAGAAAAGAAAGCTTAATCCTAGAGCCTTTATTAGTTACCTTATTAGTTATAATTCTATAAATATCTTCCGGATTATTACGACTACGGTTAGCGGGCCGTAGGAGAGCCGGCCACGTTTACGTAATAAGGCGGCTCGGAATAATAGTCGGGACGAGAAGTTACTTAGGCTTAGCTTACCTAGAGCGTACGTAAGCTAAGTAAGCCTTATATAGATAGATCACTACTTAGGAGTATAGCTTACGAGTAAGCTATAGTAAGCCACGAAGGGGATTATAGCTAGGACCGTGATCTAAGGATAGTCTCTACGGGTATATATAGCTAGCTACTTTTACTCCTTTAGATAGATAGCTCGATAGCTTTTAATATAGATCTTTATTACGATTCTATCTTTAATTTTAATTACCTAGTTATAGTCTACGGTCTACGACCTCCGACTTATTACTAACGTAATATATATATTATTGCTTAGACCACGCCCTAGTATATCTGCTAATATAAACCCCTCGATAGGTTTATCCCTTAGGAATAACACCGGTCGTTATACGTTAAAAGCTCTTATTTAGTGCAATACCGCGTTACTCTAAGTAATATCGTAACTATTAATATACCTATATAGTAAGCTAGATTAACTAACTCTAGAGCTACTATATCGCCTTAGGATATAATACGCGAGATTATTACCCTTCGATATAAGGTATAGTTACTTAGGAATAGAGGAGGCAACGGATAAGTTAGGGACCTTAGAGAAGTAGTTAAACTAAAATAGCTAGGACTATTCGACGGTACTTATAGCACGCTTCGAGACTTTCTTACCTAACTTAAGGCCTACTACTAGTTTTACCTTACTAAACTTTCGGACCTAGTCGAAAAGGTACTCTATATAGGATATTATTTATCTAGAATAGTACTCGCTTAGTTTAGACCTATTATAAGGGACTTTCTCGATAACTAACTAGCGCGATAAGATAACGAGATAGACGAAGTCTTTGCTAGTTTCTAAGGATTTAAAGAAGCTATTATAAAGGTATTTAGAATAACCGACGAGGAATAAGAAGCCGAATAGAAACTTTAAGAACTCCGATAAAGGATCTTAGTATCGGATTATACTACGAAGTTCCGTTAAGTTACCTTAAAGCTTAATTAAGACGATAAACCTCTTATATTACGATTCTACGACGGGCTTAAAGAAGAAGTTAAGGACGAGCTCTATAAGGAAAATTAACCTAATAACCTCTCGGACTATATTACTATAGTAGTACGAATCGACGATACATAGTACGCGCGACGCTAAGAAAAGAAATAAGGAAGAGGAAACTAGAACCCTTCCTATAAGAATAACTTTAACCGACGCGCTAACTATAAAAAGAAGCGCGAAACTCCTATTACCTACGCCTATATAACTAACCTAGGTAGGATAGATCTAGATATAATATAGAAAAGTAAAGGAAAGTATTTTAACTACGGGAAACTTAGATATTACTCTAAAGAATATAGATAACCTCGTAAGGAGAAGAAAACCTACTAGGTACTAGCCCTAGAAGGTAAGAAACATATAAACGCTACTAATAGATAGGAACTAAAGTATAAACTCCTTAGTTAGACTATATACTACGACGACGAATATATAGTATACCTAAGCGATAAGAACGGTACTAAATAGTTCCTAAAGCTACTAAAGAAAACCCTTATAATAATATAACGAAGGGATCCTAAAATATAGAAATAAGTTAAATTCGTAGAACCGGAATACCCCTATCCTAAAGGAGTTTCCTAAGACTAGATTAGGAAGAACGGTAAATAATTCTAGGAAGATATACGAAATAAAAATCGATAATAACGACGGGCAGTCTATAAAGAATATAATAAAGAAGATATAGACGTAACCCTTATACTTACGAAACTTAGATAATAACCTAAGGAGGAATAATAAAGTATCGACGATATAAGCTTTAAAGAATAAGAAATACCTAGAGAAACGGAAGACGAGAACGAACTTATACTACTACCCTCGCTACTAAGGGAGAATACTACGATTAGAGAATACGCTCTATACTTCGAAGAATTCGAAGAAATACTTAAAATTAAAACCTAATAAACGCCTTAAATTCTTATAGAAAACTAATAAGCTATATTAATTCGATATTAACTAGCACTACGTAGAGGAGACTACGCTATAGCTATCGCTATAGTCGATACCTTTATAGCTCTATAATAAGAATAGTAACTATAAGGAGAATTTAGAGACGATCTATAAATACTACTTACTTATAAATACTATAAGTATAGTTTATAGATATTATACGTTTACCTAGATTATATAATATACTTCTAGATAAAGGCACGATACGACGCCTTCCTAGTTAGGTTCGAGGGATAAGTACTTTCGAAACCTTACTTAAGTATAGAACTAGACTACTAGAAAATCGATTAACGCTACCTAAACGACTAAGTTATATTATTAGAACCCGATTACGGCACGCTACTTAAATGCCGCGATAATTACGGTTTATTAATAAGATGTCTTTCGGAGATATATAAAATCTATAAATATACTAAAATAGAAGAATAGTGTAACGCTACTCGCTCTAAGATATCCGAACCCTTAATCTTCTAAAGCCTTACGTAATAAGTTAAATACGATAAAGAAGATTATAACGAATATATATACCCGAACTATAGAATTTATAAATACGAAAAAGTATAAGTATAGTATAAACGATATAACGGTGCACTAAAATATTATTAGTAATACGTACGAAGGCTATAAGCCGTATTCGACTAAGGAAAAATCGATATAGAAATACTACGCGAAAAATAGAAAGACGCTAAACGAAAACTCGACCTTTAGTACGAAAACGAATAGAATTACGAAGTATAGTACGCAATTAACTGCGAAGTAGTATAATATAAACGATATAGCGTCGAGAAATAAGAAATCTTCGATTAGCTATAAGAAATTAGTCTCTTAAGCCCCGATATAATACTACGCGATAAAAATATAAAGAAACGATATTAATAATAAATTAAAGAAGAATACCTAAATAAAACGAATAAGGACTAGGTAAAAAACGAGGTACGCTATCTATAAAAGGGCTATAGACTAGCACGATATAATAAGATCTAAGGACCCTATATATAGTAATAGCAAGCTATAGCGACTAAATAATATTAGATATCTAAATCGCGGGATATTATATATATATACTTTTAAATTATAGCGCGATAGGCAATTATATTTTACCTTGAGTCGTTAATCGTTACCGACTTATATAGAGATATAAAAAAGATCTATATAAACTTATAAATATTAAAGGAGAGGCCTTTAACTATAATAACGGAATTATTAATATAGAGATTAATTACCTCGATATTAATATCTAGGGCTACGATAAATAAGTTAACTTTAATATTATAGATATTAAAGAATACGACCTTATATTAGGGCTTTTATAGCTATAGGAGAGCAACCTACTAATTAACTAGAAAACTAGCTAGCTACGTTAGAATAAAGACGTAAGTTTCTAAGACTAGTAGATTTAGGAGAAAGTAAAATTTTACGATAGTTTAGCTACTAAATAGGATAAAAGGGATAACCGTTTAAGTAAATTATTACGGGCTTTAGCGATATAAACGAAAATAGTAACTAAACCGGCGGATATAATAAAATCGACTAATAAGACCTACGTACTAACTAATACGGCTATATAACCTAGCATCCGATATAAATAGAATAAAAGATATAATACGAAGATCCGAAGAGTTATTACTACTCTAAGGAAAGACCTTAAATAAATTAATAAAGAGCTTAAGTTAAGAGAAACTAGCTCTTAAAAGAAAGAATAAAGCCTATAAGATAGAATAAAGAATATCCCCTAGGAATACCGGAAATACAATAAACTCTTTAAGGAAGAACTTAAGATAGGGTTACTTAAATATAGCTAATAGGACCACGAAATTTATCTTAAGGATAGAATAACGCCGACGTTCTATAAAATCTATAACCTAAACGAAAAGTAACTATAAACGCTATACGACTACCTCGACGAGAATCTACGAAAGGGATATATATAAATATTAATATCCAAAGTAGGCTATCTAGTTATATTTATTTAAAGAAAAATAGTAAGCTACGATTAGTTATTAACTATAGACGCTTAAATAATATTATAATAAAGGACCGAATACTATTACCGCTTATATCGGAACTACGAGATCGACTATATAGTAAAAAATAGTTTATAGCCCTCGATCTTAAAGGCGCCTATAACTTAATACGTATAAAGAAGGGACACGAATAGATAATAGCCTTTAGAACGAAATTCAGACTATTCGAATATCTAGTAATACTATTTAGACTTATAAATATACTAGCTACCTTTTAATAGATAATTAATAATATCCTACGCGAATACTTAGATATCTTTATAGTAGTATACCTAGATAATATCCTAATCTTCTCGGACACCCTAGAAGAATATAAGGAATACGTTTATAAGGTACTCCGCGTACTTTAAAATGCGAAGTTACTAGTTAAACTAAAGAAAAGCAAGTTCTATATATAGGAAGTAGACTTCCTCGGATATACGATCTCGCTAAGAGAGATACGGATATAATAAGATAAGATTAACTTAGTTAAAGAATAGCTAACGCTAAAGAACGTTAAGGACGTATAAAGTTTCCTAGGATTTATAAATTACTACCGACGATTTATTAAAGATTTTAGAAAAATTATAGTACTACTATATAACTTAACGAAGAAGGAAAAAGGATTTATATAGGACGATAAAGCTAACGAAGCTTTCGAATATATTAAGACTACGATTACGTAAGAACTAGTCTTAACTACCTTCGATTTAGAACGATAAATCGAACTTAAAACCGATATATTAGACTTTGCTCTAGGAGTATAAATCGGATAAAAAGATAATAAAGGAAGACTATAACTAATTATATTCTACTTAAAGAAGCTATATAGCGTAGAACTTAATTACCTTATCTATAATAAAGAATTCCTTATAATTATTTAAGCTTTTAAGGAATTTCGATACTACCTTCTCGGAAGTAAATATAAAGTTAAGGTCTATATAGACTATAAGAATATCTTATATTTTATAACGACGTAATAGTTAAATAGATAATAGATTTAATAGGCCGAATACTTATTAGAATTCGACTACGAAATAATCTATAGAAAAGGAATAGAAAACGGTTAAGCTAATACCCTTAGTCGACGAAGTAACTATAATATAGGGGCACCTATAGCGAAAGGACAGCTCCTAGAAATCAACGAAAACGGGAACTACTAGCAACGATAGCTAAATATAATATTTACAGTATAACCCGACGACTTAACTTATTAGAAGATCCTAAAATAGATAAAAGAATACGAAGCACTAAAGGGATATAATATAGGATATTTAGAAGTCCTAATATATAAAAATAAAATCTAGATACTACTAGAATTACGAGATAAAGTTATATAAGATATATACGAATATCTAATATATAGATACTAGGGAATCTAAAGAATAATAGAACGGATTAGACGATAATATAACTTCCTATAGCTTAAAGAAGTAGTACGATAAGTTATTAAAGAATATAAACTTTATATATAAAGTAAGGCTAAACGATATAAACTATACGGAGAATTTTAACCGCTACTAGTACTAAAAAAACCATGGGATTCGATAGCCTTCGACTATATTATAAAGCTACTACTATTAAAAGAACCTATAACTAACGTTAAATACGATAGTATATTCGTTATTACCGATAAACTAACGAAGTATAGGTACTTCTTACTATATAAAGAAGTAAGTAATATAGAAGAGCTAGTATATATATTCCTACGAACTATTATTAGCAATTACGGACTACTAAACGAGATTGTCTTTAATAAAGGAAGTATATTTATAGCTAAGTTTTAGTAAGCTCTTATAGTATAATTAGGGACGAAATATAAGCTTAGTATAGCTTATTACCTATAAATAGATAGATAAACGGAACGACTTAACTAAACGCTTAAATAATATTTACGATACTATATTAGCTATAAATAAAACGATTAGGTTAAATAGCTACTAATAGCGTAACTAGCTTATAATAGCTTAGTTATAGAAATAACTAAGCTCTTACTAGTATACGCTAATTACGGATATAACCTAGAAGTATTTAAGGTTACTCGATAAGGACTATAAGCGGAACGAGCGATACTATAAGTAGATTAGCTACGAAAATTATATAAAGAAATATAATAAGAACTTTAATTTATTAAAGAACGAATATCTACTTACTATAATCGGAAAAGATTATAGGGACTAATCTTTCGAGAGGGAGATATAGTCTACCTCGTACGACGAAATATTAAAATAAAACGACTAAGCAATAAATTAGATTTTAAGAAACTTAGACCATTTAAGGTTAAGAAAATCATTTTAAAAGTTAACTACGAACTTTCGCTACTAACGATAATACGGATATACCTAATATTTTATATCTTATTATTAGAACTAGTAAAATCTACCCTAGGCATCGTAAAATCGCCTAATAAACTAATAGCATTTTAATTAATTATATTAAATCTACCTATAGACTAAACATCGACTACCGCTTTAGATTCTTAGCGCTTAGCCTTATTAAGGTTATTTAAGGAACGAAGGCCCCGATAGACTATCTCGGTACCCTTTATCTTTAGCTAGCGCTTTTAACGGCGAAGCCGCGCTAAACGAGCTAAGGCTTCGTTTAGGTCGGCTTAAGCTTTTAATATTCGCTCCTTAGTAATTTCTTCTTCTTTATCTAATCGATTAGACTCTAGATTTATTCGGGATACTAGGATATACGTTAGCTATAAATAATAGGTAGGATAACGAAGTTACCTACGGGAGCTAATTACTATGCCCGACGTATCGTAGGAACGACCCCGCTATATATATTCGGTATACTTAGAAGATTTCTCTAGTATTTTATAGCGGAAACCGCGCGACGAATAGAAAGAATATAGTATAACGTCGAAACTAAGACGATTAATAGACTTAGCTAAACGAATGCGCTTAAGGGTCTTACGAGAACGATCCTTCGATACGCGACTAGATATACTATTAGTAGTATATCCTAAGGGATAGAAAGAACGAACGGGGAATATATATACGCGCGATAAGGGTATATTTATATACGGCGGCTAAGGCAGTAGTAGGTCTTATAGATAAGACTAAAAGGAGGGGAGACATCGTATTACGACCACGGTTAGCGGGCCGTAGGAGAGCCGGCTACGTTTACGTAATAAGGCGGCTCGGAACAATAGTCGGGACGAGAAGTCACTTAGGCTTAGCTTACCTAGAGCGTACGTAAGCTAAGTAAGCCTTATATAGATAGATTACTACTTAGGAGTATAGCTTATAAGTAAGCTATAGTAAGCTACGAAGGGGATTACGGCTAGGACCGTGATCTAAGGATAGTCTCTATAGGTATATATAGCTACCTACTTTTACTCCTTTAGATAGATAGCTCGATAGCTTTTAATATAGATCTTTATTACGATTCTATCTCTAATTCTAATTACCTAGTTATAGTCTATAGTCTACGACCTCCGACTTATTACTAACGTAATATATATATTATTGCTTAGACCACGCCCTATTATATCTGCTAATATAAACCCCTCGATAGGTTTATCCCTTAGGAATAATACCGGTCGTTATATAGATCTAGATTCCTCTTTTATAAAAGGTTATTTCGACTAGGGATATAATTTTCGACGAATCTAGCTTCTTCGACGGAAAGAGGGATTAATAGCCCCTCTTACTCTTATAACGTTAGCTAATTTAGAAGATTTAAATCCCCCCTTCCTAATAGTCTTAAGAAGAGGCCCTAGACGAGGAAATAAAAAAAGAAACCGATATTAAAGTAGTCGAGGATAACGCCGACTTCGAAGAAGAGAAAGCTACTAGATTAGATAATCTAGACGAAGAAGGAGACTATAGGAAAGCGGTAGAGCTAGAATACGCCTACCTACCTACGCCTCCTCCTACGTAAAAAGAAGATCTAAAAGCAGCTTTTTTAGTTAGTCTTCCTATCTCGACCCCTAAGGGGGTAGGAAAGGCACCTCTCTTAAAGGATTACCTAGCTGCCGTTTTATCCCTACTTCGAGAAGTAAAGGAAGGTATAGGGCCCGATACGGATACTAAAGAAGACTAACCTCTCCCCTATTTCGATCGTTTTTCCGACTTCTATTTAACGCCTATAGAAGACGGTTCCTACGGAGTATTTATAGTAGGCCGGCTCTTTAAGCTATAGCTATTAGCAAGGAAGGTATATAAAAGAGACCTCTTAGACCTACTAGTAAACTAGAAGCAGCTAGAAAAACACCCCTTTAAAGACTAGTTTTTCTAGGCCTAGAAAGACTACCTAGCCTTATACGTAGATATAGGGTCTTTCGAAGAGGTCCTTAAGGAAAAGGTAAGAGGAAAATAGGTCCTTAGCTATAAGTAGGTCTTTATCTATAAGACTAAAAAACACGGCTTCCTTTAAAAGTATAAAGCCTAGCTAGTTATCTATAGGAATTAATAGGAAAAAGGGGATCTACCTACTAGGGCAACCACCCTAGCTAGGATGTCTTTTTAGACCCTTATAGCTATAGTAGCAGAATTCGACCTCGAACTTAATTAGATAGATATAGTTAACGCCTTCGTTAACTGCCCCCTTAAGGAAGAAGAAGTTATCTATATACGACTTCCTCCTAGTTTCTAAAAACTAAGAAAGGTTCTACGGCTTAGGAAAGCTCCATACGGACTACGAAGATTACCCCTTCTATAGCAATAGCATTTAATAGGTTCCCTTAAAGCCCTAGGCTTTAAGAAAGTCCCTTAGGAACCGTGTATAATATAGAAGGGTAAAATCACGGTCTTCTTCTACGTCGATAATATTATCTAGGCCTACCTAAAAGAGGAAGAAGTAACTGCTAGGGAGGCTATATAAGGCCTATAATAAAGGTATAAGATAACTAGGCTAGGGGAGCTAAAGTAGTTCCTAGGGATACGAATCCTTTAGAATAGATCCTAACGAACGATCTAGCTTACCTAGGACGCCTATATCGATAAGGTCGCTTATAAATTCCTCCCTAATTCCCTCGATAAGAAGCTTCCCTCTACGCCTATATTAAATGAAGAGCTTTTACCTAATCTATCCTTTTAAGTAAGGGAGTAAGAGAAACACTAATATTAATAGAAGGTAGGCTCCCTGCTTTTTTTAGCTATTTCTATAAGACCGGATATCTCTTTTACGGTCTCCCGGCTAGCTAGGCATAACTAGAATCCTAGCCCTAGGCATTAAGAAGTAGTAGATAGAGCTATCCTTTATCTCTATTTAACGAGATTATACGGTCTACGCCTAGGAGGGCAGGGAAGGAAACTAGCTACCGAAATCTTCCTTTATTTAAGCGATTCGTCCTTTACGGATAATTCCTTAGATAGAAAGAGCTTATAAGGGTATATTATATCCCTTTTTAGAGGAACTATTGCTTAGAGAGCTTCGAAGCAAGCTACCGTTACGACTTTAAGTACGGAGGCAGAGCTACTAGCTCTTTTAAAAGCGTTAAAAGAAGCGATTTTCCTTAGCCGGCTGCTAATATCTCTACGACTATAAATTCTAACCCTATTAGCTATAGAATACGATAATACGTAGACTATACGAATTCTAACGGAAAACGCAAAGCTATCGACCTAGCTATAGTATATCGATATCTACTAGCATTAGTTACGCTAAGAGGTCTAAAGGGGACTAATTTCCGTCCGTTAGGTTCTAACGGTATTAATTAAAGCCGACGGTCTTACGAAGCCCCTACTAAAGTAGAAGCTAGCTGTCTTTTTATAGTAAATTAGGCTAGAAGACGTTCGAGAAAAGCTATCCTTAGAGGCCCGCCTTAAGAGTCTACGAGAGGAGCTAATAGCCCGTACGAGAAGGTAACGTCTATAGCTAAAGAAGAAGGAAGAGGTTTTTCCCTTTAGAGGGCCCTTTATTTAATTAGGTTTTTCCCTTCTAAGAAGGCCCCCTTTCTTATAGGACTTTCCCCTCTTTAGGCCCCTATTCCTTAAGTAGGTCTAAAAGAGCCTAGGGACCTAAAAGAGCCCCTACTTTCCTCGAGTAAAGGGAGAAGTATAGAGCTAAGAACCTCCTCTATACGCTTACTAGCCCGAAGCCGTATTAGCTATGCCCTTAAGGGCAGGCTATAGCTAAGGGTGTGTCATGAAGCGTGGCCTGATTTCGTAGTTCTCGAGATATCCCAGCACGAGGGACCTAGGAAGCTAAAAAACAGGTTTTAAGGAAGGAGCTAAAAGGAGGTATAGAGAGGAGGGTAGGGGTAAGAGGGGAAGTAGAAGTAGCGATAGCTTCCTATAGAGGTAGCGAGAGATAAGACGGATATACCGGTAACGGCTAGAAAAGAGGGGAAAAACTAGTAAAAAGCTCGGTAGTTAAAAGGATATTAGTAGCTTCTTTAAGTAGGATCTTCTTTATTAATTAAGATGCTAGACGGGTATAAAGAGGGGCGTTAGATAGAGGAAAGAAGGATAATTAAGGCAATATAATAATTACTCCCCTACCACAATTACTGCCCCCGTAAGAATTAAATAGCTTAGCCCTACCTATCCGTCCCCTTACTTTTAATTTTACCTTTATATATTTTATATATACTTCTCGTATCTCTCTACGCGAGAAGTATTAACCCTTATAACCTTTATAACGCTAGTTATAGTAGTAGTACTATTAATATAAAAGCTACTTTTTTAACTAACTTAAGATAGTAAGCTAAAGTCCTTTTACCTTTTCCTTAGTTAGCTATAAATAGAGTTTATAACTAATAAGAGATAGGGCTTAAATAGCTATTATAATATAGTATAGTATTCGCTCCTTTATATATTACTATTGCCTTAGATATAGTAGATCTTTAGATTCTAAGATAAGGGTAGCCTTAAAAGTAAACGCGACTTATAAGACTTCTTTAATACTTTATATATATATTTAGTAATATATAAAAGTAAGAGAAGGTATAAGATAAGCTAAAGACCCTTAAGTAAAAGGATAAGTAGGCCTTAAGCTAATTCCTCCTTAACTTTAAAGAGACGCTTTTATAAGTAGCGGGAACTATAATATAAAAAGTTAGCGTAAAGCTTATATAGTAATAGAACTTAATTATACTAGCCTTATAAGAGCTACTTATCCTTATAATTATACTTACTAACTATAGTAAGTATATAAGCTAGTTAATAAAAGTAGTATAAGGCTAAAAGTAAATACTATATTTTTAAAAGCTTTATAAGTATATATTATATAGTAGTAATAAGATTACTACTTTTTTATAAGAGGAATAGCTAACTATTAATATTAATAAAGATACCTTAATATTAACTACTTATATAAACTAAGCTAAATATAGTAAGAAGATATTATTAAATACCCTTTATACTATTTTATACTTTAAGTAGTAGGTAAAGTAAGTAATAGGCCCTAGAGTTTAATAAGCTAATATTAGCTAAAGGGGACCTAGTAAAGCGTATTAAAAAAGAACCTACTTTAATATTAGCTATTATTAACTAAACTTACTTCTTTTCTACCCTTATAAATAAAGGCTATTAGTATTACGCTATAATTAATAAAGCGAAAGCCCTTAAGCTATACTTATTAATAAAGAAGATTTACCTTAGGTATATAAAGGGCGCCTTAGCTATAATAAAAAGCGCGATTATTAAAGGCGTTACCTAAGTAGTTATAAAGGTTAATAGCTTTTTATAGCTACTAATAGTATATATAGTCCCTTAGCTTAAGTTTCCCTTAATTCTTAGGAAGCTATAGTTAATATATATATAGTTATATTTAGTACTATATAAAGGGAGGCTATAATTTAGCCTTATATAGTCCTAGGTTTAGTATAGTAGTAAAGGTAAAGAAGCGCTAGACGCCCTACTTAATTTATAAAATACCTAGGAAGTCTTAGCCTTAGTATTTATAGGAATATAATAGTAAATCTATAAGTAGAAGGGGCTAGCTATAGCTATAGCGTTAATCTATATAGTTAGCTTAGTAGATATTAAGAAAGCGCTATAACTAAAGCGCCTTATATTAAAAGAGGAGCTATAGTAAGCTATCCTACTATAGTTCTACGACCTACTACCGCTCTTTTAAAAGAGTAAGGCTAATAAGTTAAACCCTTATAAGCTAAGTATAAACTACTTAATACTACTTTATATAAAGGATAATAGTAAGGAGCTTTCCTTATTATTTAAGCTACTATATAATATAGTATAAAAAGAACTATTAATATTAAAAAAGACCTTTATAGACCTCCTTAATAAAGGATTTATTAAGGCTAGCTCCTTTAAGGTAATAGCTTTAGTCTTATTTATATAAAAGCTATAGTAGGGACTTTATTTTTATATAAATAACTAAGCGTTAAACGTAATTATATACTTAGACTAGTACCCCTTTTTACTTATTAAAGAGACCCTTTAAAATAAAATATTATTATATCTACTTAGCTAACCTTTTAAAACTAAGCCTAAAATATAAAAAAAGTATATACTTAGAACCCTTATAAATAGTATATTACGCCCCCTTAAGTATAGCCTTATATAGTTATTAGCGGGAGCGTAATATACTATTAAAGTTTATAAATTAAGTAAGGTTTTCCTTTATATAAGTAAAAAACTCTTCCTTACCCTTACTAACTAAGGGTATATACCCCTAGCTAATAGGACCTAGCCTAGACCTAACTTAGGACCCTAGCCTAGGCCTAAGGAGGGCCCTTTTAACCCCCCCCCCTTAACTTAAGGGCTAAAATAAGTACCTTAAAGGCTAGGGCCCGCTTAAAAGAAGCTTTAAAAAGCTAACGCCTTTTAAAAAACCCTAGAAGAAAGGCCTAAGACCTAAGACTAAGACCTAAAGAATATTAAGATAAAAGATAATACTTTGCCTATATTAAAGACTAGCCCTTTAAGCCTAGCCTGGCCCTACCTTAGGCTAGCTACTTTTAGCTTAACTAGCCTTTAAAGTAAGTAAAGGGATAAAAGAGGGCTACCTTTAATAGCCCTATTAGCTTTATACTTATTTAACCTACGCTTTAATACTTATAGTCGACCTAGCCCTAGCCTTAATAACCCTTCCCTAAGGACCGGGCTTAGGGCTTCCTTTAGTAAGCCTTGTAGGCCCTTAAGAAAGCCTAACTAATTAAACCCTTTTATAAGACCTTTATAAAAAGGCTCGAAAAAGTAGCCCTAGGGACCCTAGACCGCTAATAGCCCTTATAATAGCCCGTATACTAGCTTAAGGCCGCCTAGCAGCCTACGGCTATATAAGGAAACTATAAAACTAGCTTATAAGCTAAGGTTACTATAAAGAAAGCGCTTAAGGTCCCGATAGAGGCCCTAACTAAGAGGAATATAAAGGAGGACTTCTAGCTTATCTTAAAGCTAAAAAAGGGATCGCTAAAGCTAACTATTAGCCTTATTACTCTTTATAATAAGCTTAATAAGGCTATAAGAGAACTAGCTTTATTAGCTTTATTAACTTTAAATAAAGGTAATATAGTTATAACGATAAAGGCCCTATATATAGTAAAGAGAATTCTAAAATAGTAAGAGAAGTAGTTCTTATACCTTAAGGAGCTACCTATTAAGTTAGCTAACCTCCCTACTAGCTAAACTAAGCTAGTATCCTAAAGCGTCCTTAACCTCCTAAAAACCCTTATCTTAAATATCTATATTATAGAGGCTAAGACCTATAGTAGAATCGATATCCTAGGGCAGCTTAGGTAGCTAGGTACCTTAGGCTTAATATAAAAGGTAGGTTCTATTACCTTTATAGTCCTTTTAAAAGCTATAAAAGCTAAATACTAAAAATATGGCTTTAATATAATAAGCTTATAAATTTAGGTTAAGGCCTATAAGGAATATACTATATATATATAGTATTATAGGTGCCTTTCTTTTAACTATAACTTATAAAGCTACTAGTAGCTTATTAAGTATACCTTTTACTTAGAAAAGTACTTAACTAAGGAATTTAACTACCTTAGCTATAAAGCTAGCTAAAGCTACTCTTACTTTAAGGTCTAATACTATACCTATAAGAGAGAGTAGCTTATAACTAATAAGGTATAATATAAAGTCTATAAGGGAATAACTAATACTTAATAGCTGCCCTTATAATATAGTAGTTATATACTTAGGAAAACTACTAGCTATAATACTAAAGTTAGTTTAAATATAACTAAAGGTATAGTTAATTTTTAATTAAACTAATAAACTACGCTAACCTACTTATTAATTAGCTAATTAGCGCTTTTAGAAGCGCTTATAAATATACTAGTAGTCTAGCCTTACTATAAGTAGGCTAGCCTAGACCTCGCTTACTTAGACCTAGTAATAAATTCGTTAAGACCTCCCCTTAACCTTAGTCTAGGCCCCTTAACTAGGAAAATAAAAACCTAGGGCCGATACTAATAACTTAATAAGTATAGTACGAAGCTAGTATAATAACCTAACTACCGGCCTAGCTAAAGGCTAGTATTAATAAAAATAGCCCGCTAAGCCTTATAGTAAAAAATTAAAGTAAAGACTAAGAAGATATAGTTATAAGATAAAGTTAAGGATAATTATATAATTAACTATTAACTAAAAGAACGCTTATATTACCGATTAACGCTATATACCCTATATATATAAAGGAGTTACTTTCTAAGGTTACTTTATAGTAAAGCTAACGCGATTCCGACTAACTAAAAATAATACCTAAGATAGCTAGTATAAGATTCCTATATATTATAACTATAACCTAGTATAAGGGCGGACTAGATATAAAAAAAGGGAGGGTTTTCCTTTAAGTACTTTAGTTTGTTCTTTTTATTTAATACTAAAGTTCTAGATACCTTTAAATAAGTTACTAGTATAATCTTAATTAATACTTAATAGCCTTGGCCCCTTTATGCTTATAAGGCCCTTAAGGCCTAACTATAACCTTATTAATATTATATAGTATAATATTAATAAGTAGGAAATAGCTAACCTATTAATCTTAAAATAAGCCTTAGAAATAAAAGTAAACCTTATCTTATTATAAGAGCCCTACCTTTATAAGATCGATAATAGCTATATCCCTATATAGTATCTAGCCTATAATATTATAACCTTTATCCTTTTTATTAACTTTCTTAAGCTCGCTAAGAGACCTAAGGTTATAGCTTATAAGAGGAAGGAAGCTTAAATAAAAGCTAGCCCTAGCTTTATCCTCTTTTATAATTTAATATATAAGCTATAAAGGTAAAAGGCACTAAGCTATTTACTATTATTAACTTATATAATAAAAAAAGGTTAAAGGGGCCTTAGCTAGCTAAGGCTAGTAAGGGCCCCTTATAATAAAAAGGCTACTATTAATAGCCTAGCTCTTATAATAGCCTTTTCTATTAGTAAGGGACTTTAACCTATACTACCTTTATTAGAGTATTTTTATAAAACCCTTTAAAGCTTATAAAGTAAAAGCTATTATTAGCTAGCTTAACCGCTATAAGGCTTCCCTATTAATAAACCTTAAGGTAGCTATAAAAGGCACCTATTAAAAGAAAGGGTTAAAAGAGGCCTTAAGTATAAACCTTACTTTCTATAGCCCCTTTAAGTAGCTAACTTAAGCTAACTTTTACTTCTTAAAAGCTATAGGCTTAGACTTTAAGTTATAGCCTTTAATACTAGCTTAAAGGGCTATAATAGTCCCTTACTAGCTAGGCCTACTACTTATAACTATAAGAAAGTAAACTAAAAGGTCTTTATAAAATACTTAGCTAAGAAGGAATAAGACCTCTTTATAGCTATAAAGAGGGCTATAAAAAAAGAGGACTTAAAAGGGATAGCTTCCCTTTTAATAAGAACCCTTATAAAGGCTTTAAACGTAGCGATACTAAAAAAGAGGCCTTATAAAAGATTAAAGCTTTAGTAGACTAATAAGCTAACCTTCCTTTAAAAAGCCTTAAGCTTAGCTTAATAGGCCTATAAGCTAGCTTAGGATAAAGAGAGCTAAAAAAGCTTTATAAAGGCCTAAAACAGTTTTAAGTATACTATTAAGGCTATTAAAAAGTAATACTAAGTAAGCTTCTTAATAAAAGTAATAAGAAAGGATATCTTTATAACCTTTTCTTATACTAAGGCTAAAGCTAACCTTACCCTTGTTAGTATTTTATATATAAAAGAAAGGATAAAAGTAAAAGCTAATACCTTTATAGAAAAATATAAGGCTTTCTTAATAACCCTTTTTTAACCTTAGATTCTAGCCCGAGCCCCCCCCTTAGCCCCTCTTAGAGCTTAGAAAAAGAAAAGCCCCTAGGCTATATAAGTAGTAAGGGTATAGCTAAGTAAGACTAGCTAGAGCTAAAGGACCCTAAGATTAAAAGGGCTATTTTTAGCTCTTTTAATAAGAAAACCCTTATCTTAGACTCCCTTAGCTTCCTCCCTATTTAATATATATATAAGGCTATCCTTATAGTCTTTAATAAGGCTTATAAAGCCTTATTTAACTAAGGATACTATCTTAAAGTATATTAAAAGCTATAAGAATTATACTTCCTAAGTAAAATAAGTAAGACTATACTATCCTTAAGGCCTATAGGGTTATAAGTCTACTTAACTATATAGGAAAGGTCCTTAAAAAGCTATATACTACCTAGCTAAGCTATTTAGTTAATATAGCTAGGCTTTTAAACCCTATATAGTTAAAGGGACGGAAATAATAGTTAGCTATAAATATAGCCTTCCTCTTTCTATACTATATTTAAAAGAAGCGGGAGGCTAATAAGAAAGCTATTACTAGTACCCTTTTATTAAATTTAAAGGGCGCCTTTAACTTTATATTTAAGGAATAGCTTATAAGGGTCCTAAGAGATTTAAACCTCTTTAAGGCTATTATAAGCTAAGTAAACTACTTCCTTATTAAAAGGAAGATCTAGCTAGCCTTTAAAGGGTAAGTCTAGCCCCTTATAGACCTAGTAATAAAGGTACTTTAAGGGTCCCTTATTAGCTTTATTTTATTCCTCTTATATATAAAAGGAATACTAGCGGCTAAAGGGTACTAGCTATTTTATATAGATAACTTTAGTATTTATATAATATCGACCTTAGCTAAGAAGAACGTTTAGTAGCTAAAGACTATAGCTACTAACTTATTTAAGTAAGCTAATAACTAAGGGGTTTACTTTAACCTCTTTAAAATAAAACTTATTTACTTTAGTAAGTAAAAGCAGCTTATTTTAAAGGGTATAATAGTAAGAGGCTTATTTTTTAAGGTAAAGCCTTTAATATAGTAGCTAAGGGTCTTTTTTAATTTTAAGCTCTTATTTAAAAAATATATTAAAAAGAATATAGCTTTTATATAAGCTACTTTTAAAGGGCTATCCCGCTTAACCTTTATATAAAGAGGCTTATTATTTAAAGCCTTTAAGTAGCTTTACTAAGCCTAGGTAACCTTTATAGTAGACTATAAAGCTTAACTTTAATATAAGGGGCCTAAGACCCCTAAGAGCCTTAAAAAGCCTTTTTAAAGGCTTTAAAACTAAGCTCTTTTAAAGGTTTTAAGGACCTTTAAAGGATCCCTTATTAAAGCTTTAAAAGCTAAAGCAGCCCTACTACTACTAAAGGTATAATTTAAAAGGGTATACCTCTCCTATACCCTTTAGACCTTATACTTCTTACTTAGTTACCTTATAAAGCAAGCTTATAACCTAGCTATATAGGATAACCTCGCTAACTTAAGCTTTAACTTAAGGGCCTTAAGCTATATTAAGCCCTATATATAGCTCTTCCGCTTCCTTAAAGGCTTAGTAGCTATTATAAGGCTTAATTATAAGTTAGAAAGAAGGAAAGCTAGCTAAGAGCCCTTATAGGCCTCAAAGCTTAAAGCTTTTATTATAATAATAAAGGCCCTTAAGCCCTTAGCTAAGAAGTAATACTAATACTTCTTAGCTAGCCTAGCTAACCTAAAAGACTTTAGGCTTTAGGCCTTAGCTTTTTATACTAATAGCTTTAAGGGGTATTTTAAGGGGTCCCTTATAAAGACTAATACTTACCTTTTTTATAAAATAAGCTTAGAAAAAAAGCTTATTAAAGTATACTATAAGGTCCTAAGGCCCTTAATTAATATAACTAATATAAAGCTTTTTATAATACTAAGGGTCTTAAAGGACTTAACTAAGAGGCCCTAGCCCTTTAAGCCTAGCCCCCTTAACCCTTTTATAAAGGCCTATATCTTTATAAATAGCTAAGCTACTATAAAGAAGGTTATAGGTTTCTTAGACCTAGCTATATATATTAAAAGGCTCCTTTTTACCTTAAAAGCCTTTTATAATAAATAGCTATATTAGTACCTTAGCTACTTAAGGATTATTAATAATAAGCTAGCCGACTAGCTAGCTAAGAAGGGCTTAAAGGCCCTTACCTAAGGGACCCTTTTAGTCTTTATTAGCTACTTATAAAGAAAGGTCTAGTAAGCTACTAAGGACTATTAAAAGGGCCTTTAGGCCGCTAAGGTAGCTAAAGGCCTTAAGGCTAAGGGCTTAAGTAAGTACTATATATTTATTTAAAAGAACCCCCCGCCTAGCCTTTAGCTTAGATAAGGACCTTATAAAGAGGCTTAGGCTATCCCTTTTAACTTTTTACTAGCTCTTCTTAAAGGCTAGCTTTTTATTTTCCTTTTAAAAAAAGACTAATAAAGTAAACTAAGATAACTATTATAAAGTAAGTAAAGGTATATATATAAGTACTATCTATAAGATAATATTAATAAGCTATATAAAGCTCTTTTATATATAGCTAGCCTATATATATATATATAGGATCTAGCCCTCTATATATAAATATATAGCTTAGGCTATAGCCTAAGCCTATAACCTATAATAGTTAAAGACTCTTATATAATACCCTCCTTTAAGCATAGCGCGGCGCTACCCTATTAATAGCTTTTATACTATTAGGCCTATACTACTAGCTCTACCTTACCCTTTCCCGTTAATTATACTAGCCCTACTAGCCCTATTATCCTTATACTTATTAGCTTAAGTAGCCGGAACCTAGCTCTATACTTATTAGCTAGCTAGCTATTTAAATAAAGGCGTAACTTATTATATACGCCCTTAGGTAGCTAGCGGCTAGCTTAGACCTATATAAGCCTTAGGTTACCCGTCCCCTTTACCTTAGGCCGCCTCCTTTATTAAGGGGTATATAAGGCGGTATCCCTTCCTCCTTCCTTCCCTTCCTTTTCTTTTCTCTTTAACTATAATAATAGTAGTAATAAGTAAGTTCTACTTTACTTAGGGCATTAGTTCGTTCTTAGCTATATAGGCCGCTCTATTAACGTATACTTATAGTAATAGCTATAGTAGTAATAATAGCCCTAATAATAATAATAATAATAACTTTAACTAGTAAGTTCCTTTACCTTATAGAGTAGGAGGCTATAATCTATAATACTAACTTCCGCGATAGATATATCTACCTCCCCCTCCCTTACCTCCTCCTTCTTAGAGCGTATAGAGTTATTCGTCGACGCTATACTAAGCGCGGCTAATAATAGCTCTACTACTACCGCTACTCCTACCCGCGCTCTTACTACTACGCCTACCGCCGCCGCTACTACCTTCGCTACGCTAGCTACCCTTATATCGCCCTTTAAGGTAACGACGCTATCCCTACCGCTACCTATAACGCCTAGCCCCTTAGCCCCCGCCTCTATCTCCGCTACCCTTATAAGTCTATAGTTAAATAAGTATAATAAACGTCTTCTACTAACCTCTTAAAGTATAAGCGCTAGGTCTAGGCTAGAGCCGCTTACGCGGCCCCCTATATATAGTATACGTTATAGGAGCTCCTTTACGCCGACTAAGTTAGGCGCTGCTATAGCGGTAGTTATTACTAGTATACGCGTACCGGCCGCGCTTATAAGGCGGCGCCTCTTATCCTACTCGCTATAGCGTTAGCTTAGAAAGCTAGCGCGTATAGGTAGGTATAAGGAGCTACTAAGAAGCGCTATACCGCCGCTATAGCTACCTATTATAACCTCCCCGCCTTAGAGCGCTAAGGGCTTATCCTTAAGTAGGTTCTTCCCCCTTTACTCTCTTACCTCCGCTATTAACTCTCTTAGTACTAAGGATACCGCCTCTATCGCCTTATTAGCGGTCCCCTTAGCTATGCCCGCCGCCGCCGCTACTACTACCCCTACCGCCGCTGCTAGAGCTAGCCGCTGCCCCTTTACCTATAGAGCCGCCGCCGCTACTAACTAGCTTATAGGCTTAGAGGGCCGACTTAGCGCGCTAAAAAGCGCCGCCGCCGCTATTAAGGAGGAGGAGGAGGCTAATAAGGATAATAATAATAATAATAGTAAGGGCGAGGGTAATAATAAAGAATAGGTATAAGAAGTCTAAGGGCTCTACTTTAAAATAAACGCTATTTTTATCTCTACTTATACTATTACGCTTATATTACTATAACTACTTACTTTACTTTACTTACTTTATAGTCCTAGCTTAAGCTACTACTAATAGTTTATTAGTTTATTATTCTTATTTACTAGCCTATATAGGGCCTTAAACTTATTAAGGGCTATAGCTCCTATAAACTTATATATAGGTTCCTATATAAGGTTAAGGTACCCGCGCTACTTAATAAGAACGTCTTAGTATTTCCCTTAGCTTACCTTCTTTTAGTATATAGCCTATATCTCCTTAACCTTAAATTCGTTATCCCCCTTTACTTTAATTATAGGCGGTTAAGCGTTTACTATTTCTTATTTAAGTAGCGGGTTAAAAGAAGCTTAGTAAAGGAGGTTAACGTTAATCCTATTATAGACCCCTATTAAGAGACTATTAAGCTTAACTACCTATAAGCTAATAACACTCTATACTATAAACTTTATATATAGCTAGTTTAGCTTTTTCTTTAGTTATACTAACTTATAGTTATAGAGGTCGACCTATACTTTATCTCTTACTATAAACCTATTTACTAGCGCCTAAGTCTTATTAATATACCGCTCTTAATCTTATACTATAGCGGCTATTATAAATTAATAGTATTCTATAGTTTCTTATAGCTTCTATATAAATATAAAAGTATAGCTCTTTAGTAATATATTACTATACTACTCCGCTACTACGTTAGCGGTAAATAGGATTAAAGAGGGCGGCTTAAAGCTATACGTTATAAAGAAAGGGGCTATCTTAATAAAGGTTTATAGTTTACTATTTACCGCGAGCTAGGTAGCGGGGAGCTAGCGGTCTTAGTCCGCTTAGTTATAGGCTATAACTACCTATATATACGCTTATACTTCTTAGTTAACCCTCTTAAGTCCCTTATTAGTTTATAAGTAATAAGCTATACTAAGTAGCTATATAATCTAAAGTAGCTAGTATAAGTACTACTAAAGTAGCTAGTTTAGTTTAACCTTTTATTACTTATAATAGAGGCTAGCTAGCTATATAAGTAGGCCTAGTACTAAAGGAAGCGCTTTATATAAGCTTTTATATCTATAAATAGTATTAGCTTTAATATTACTAATTTACTAAGTTAGTCCTTAATTACCTATATATAGTAGTTACCGCCCTTTATAAGTAGGAGGTTTATTATAAGGTTTATCTATATATATATATAAAACCGGTTTAGTATTAAAAGCTACTTAAGTAGCCCCTTAAGCTATACCTTTTAAATCTTTATATAGCTATAAATATTATAGTTATAAAGGAAGCGACGAATATAGTACTATAAGAAGGGCTAGTAAAAGTCCCTTATAAGGCCTACTATTATACCCTACTTACTTAGGTAACCTATAATACTAGAGTTATAAATAAGCTAGACTAGCCTCCCTTAAAGCTTATTTTATTCGTTTAGCTTTAGCGGTCTATCCTTCTCCTTAGCTTCTATAGTATATAGTACGCCCGGTACCTATAGTCTCCCTTACTAGTATAGATACCCTTATAGGTCGATATAGTAGTCGGCTACCTATACCTTTAGCTTTAGCTTTAGATCTAAGCGTTAAGCGCTAGACTTTATAGCGCGGTATACGCCCTCGTAAGTATAGTCTAGAGCCGCTATTATATCTTATAAGCGTTAAAAGGCCTTATCTTAAAATACTCTTACTACGCACGCCCTTAGGCCGGTCTATCCCTCCTTACTAGACTAAGGTAAAGGTATAAAGGGAAGCTTATTTAGTAGTAAAAGTATAAGGGAAAGCTCGTCTACTAGCACCGCGCCTTCCTTTACTAAGGAAGCTCTTATATAGGTCTATAGCGCTTCCTATAGAATAAGCTATAGAACTTAGGCCTTAATATCCGCTCCTATTAGCCGGTCTTAATCCCTCTAAGAAAGCGCGTCTAAGACTATAGAGTCCCGCTTAAGGCAGTACTTAATTAAGAAGTTAAAGTATAAGAGATACTCTACTTAGCGGGCTTACTACTCTAAGAGGTACTAGCGGGTTATAAAGTACTTAAGGTTCCTATAGTTTATAAGAACCTTAAAGCTCTTATAGCTCTAAAGCTTTACTTACTATTACTTAAGGTAGCTAATAATTACTAGTATCTCCTTATTATAAATAGAGTAATTCCGCTTTACTAAGGTTAGCTAATAAGAGTAGAACGCTATTAGTTACTTTTACCTATCTGCCTCTTAAGAGAGCGTTCCTTTAAGTACCTAGCCGCTATAGTTCGCTTTAACTAATATAGACTAGTTAAAGTCCTACTAAAGTAGTACTAAGGCTTATAAGAATAGGTCCTTAAGCGTATAGAACGCTCCTTCCTATATAGGCCCTTAATAAAAAGCGGTCTACTTCTTAGTAATCTTATTTAAGGGTATTATAATATAAGAAAAGCCCTTAATAAATATCTTATAATAGTTTATAAACTTAAGGAAGCTCTATATAACTATTTATATAGTTAGGGCCGCTTAGTCTTAGATCGCGTAGATCTTTATAGGATCCGCCTATATACCTATACTTATATAGAAAATAAAGCTTAGGTACTTAACCCTCTTAACCTTAAATTCGTACTTATCTAAGTTAAAGTAGAGCTTATAAAGTTAAAAGCGCTCTAAGACCCTTTATACTTTCTATATATAGTCTTTATAAGAGCCGCTTATATAGATAAGGATATTATCTATATATATAGAAGCGAACTTATTATAGAAGTCTTAAAGTATATTATTAATATAATACTAAAAGGTAGTAGGCGCTCTTAAGAGGCTAAAGGGCGTTATAAGCTACTTAAATAAGGTATAGCGTATATAAAACGCTATCTTTTACTTATTACCCTCTAAGATCTATACCTTATAAAACGCTTATTTTATATCTAGCTTTATAAACTACTTTACCTTTAAGAGGTTATAAAGTATATCTAATATTAAGGGTAAAGGGTAGCGGTCTAGCCTTATAATTACGTTTAGAGCCTTATAGTTATAATAAAATTATATCCCGCCCCTTAGTTTACGTATAAATAAGACCAGCGCTCTTACTTTAGAGCTACTTACTTAAATAAAACCCTTATTTTATAGGTCCCTTAGTATCTTCTTTAGTACTAGTAGCTCTATATATAATATACTATATAGTAGTCTAAACGGTATAGGTAGTTCCTACCCCTTCTTATTAGTATAGAGTACGATCTTATAGTTTACTTTTAGCTTATATAAGTTAAACTTATTTACTTCTTAGGACTTAAATAGTAATAGGAGGTTATAAAAGCGCTTTAGTATCTACTACTATAGCTTAGAGGGCGACTTTAGCTTTTTTATTTAAAGGGCCTTATCGATATCTACTAGGCTAACTATATAAACCGCTACGTTAGCCGCTACCTAGCCTTCCTCCCGCCCTACCTATTATACGGTTCTTATAAAGATAGAGGTAAGGACTTCTTAAGCTAAGTATAAAGCTTATATACTTAGTCCTATACTTATAAAACTATCGTTATAGCTAACCTATTATTATATAGGCCTAAACTATAGCTTCTTTTAGTATAAAACTAAGTATAACTCTATATATAATAACTAGGGTTTCCTAAGGATTAAGGGAAACTCTAGTTAAAGGATTATATAAGCTATAATAAGCTTATAGTAACTATTAACCTTTATAGCTAGCTATATAATCCCCTTAATTACTATACCTTCTATTAAGCTTAAGGCGACCTTTACTTACTTTAAGGCGATCTTTTTTACTAGTACTTATATCTCTCGCGTAAGCGCTTTATTAACTATAGTATAGTACTAGTAGCCTTTATTTATAAAGGCAGTAATAAGTAAGGAGTTATTAATTATAACCTATATTAAAGTAAGCTCCTTTTTTATATAGGTAGATAATTCTTCTTTCTCTTTTATTAGTACTAGTAATTAAGGCTCTAGAGCCTATCTTTACTTTAGAGCTACTCCTTTTCCTCTAGGCTTAAGGGCATAGAGTCCTCTTTATTATCTAAGGTATAGAGCGGTTCTATCTTTACTACTTAAACTATTATAGGCCGCTTAGCTAAAAGGAAGGGGCATTTTAATATAAAGTATATAGACGCGCTATAATATAGGTAGCGGCCGTTAGCTTTCCTTTTCCTAATTTCCTTACTTATTACTTATTTTGCTTATTACTTAAAGTATAAGATAGTATAAAGGATATTTAATAATAACTTCCTACTACGTTTAGCTCGGTCTATATAAGTAGCTAATATTAAGGTATCTTTATTAATATCGATAGTTAGCTATTCCTCTTATAAAGGAGCGGTAATCCTATTACCGCTATATAGCATACGCTTATAAAGCTTTTAAAAACATAGCGTTACTTATAGCCCTATACTACCTTTATTAACTAGCTTATATACTCGCTATAGTTAATAAGTATAATTATAAGGATAAGTAGCTCTTATAGGGCTAGCGTAATTAAGTTTTATAACTATATAAGCTTCGCGCTATCTTTTTATACTATAGTTCCCGCTACCTATAAGAGCGTCTCTTTAAAGTTAAGGAGGAATTCGCTAAGGTCTACCTATCCCTTTACCTAAAGGTCTATAGCCTATCTTATACCTTCTCCCGCTCTTATACGTTGCTAAATATATATATAAGGTATTAAAAAAAGTCCTATAAGTTACGTTTACCTTTAAGGCCGCCCTTATCTTAGAATATAGAGATCCGCTATATCTAGGGCTTTAGTAGTATATAAAAGAGTAAATACTACGCTATATTATAATAGCTATTTAGGCCCTATTTCTTATCTATTATAAACTTTATCTATAGCTAGCTAAGGAAGAAGTAAAAGGACTTAAGCTTACTATCTTAAGTTAGCTAAGGAAGCGGCCTCTATATCGGTAGTACCGCTACTATAACCGGTATTATAGAGGTCGTAGGGGTTAACGCTAGTCTTATAAACGGCTCCTTTAATATAGCGAGAACCATATTCTTCTTACTAGCTATCGTGCTTTTAATCGCTTTTAAGATAGTAATAATACTTCCTATCTACTTAAAGGGTAGCGGGGTACTTCCTTAAGAAAGCGGCACCCTTTTTAAGGAGATATCTATTAGATCTATTAGTTAATAGCTTATACTATTATAAAGTAAGTAGAGGTATATATATAGGTGCCGTCTATAGGATAATATTAATAAGCTATATAAAGCTCTTTTATACGTAGCTAGCCTATATATATATATATAGGATCTAGACCTTTATATATAACTATATAGCTTAAGCTATAGCTTAAGCCTATAACCTATAATAGTTAAAGACTTTTATAACGACTACTATTATAGCTAAGGAAGGTATATAGCTATATACTTTATCTTAAGGTACTTAAACTATAGGAGGGAAAGAGTAGTCCTTTACTAGACTTCTAAGAGATAAAAGGGGGCCCTTAGCTTACTTTTTCTTTATAGCTTTAAGAAAGGAAGGGAAACCCTTTTAACCTTCTTAGCTAAGATAGAAATAAGAATAGCTAAGTAGGTTAAAAAGGAGTAACCTAAGGGCCCTAGGGCCCTTAAAGGGGAAAACTACTATATAAGAAAAATAAAACTAACCTTTCCTTTATTTTTACTCTTATAGCTACCCTTTCCTTAATTAGTTATAAGCCCCTAAGCTCTATAGCTAGCTAGTACTACTAATAAGGGCCTAGGCCCTTATTAGCCTCGCTATAAGGGCTAAAGGCTATATATAAGTAATAATATAAAAATAAAGACCCTTTATAACTTAGTAAAGGTAAAGTAGTTTATAAAGCTTAATATTATTTAAGCGTTTTATAAAGTATAAATAGTTTATAAAAAGAAGTAAAATATATTATTTTATATAAGATATAGCTTATTTAAGTAAATAGTTACTTTCTTTAGCTTAGTAGGTACCTTAGCTACGTTTTAATATTATATTAACTAAGTACTTAAGGGTTTCGTTAATAAGTTTACTTTTATATATATAAATAATATTCTTATTTATTTAAGTAAGAGCTATAAAGACTATATATAAAAGGTATAAAAGGTACTAAACCGCTTAATAGAATATAGCTTATACTTAGACTTAAATAAGTATAAATTTAATATTAAGCGCGTTAAATACTATAGCTTTATTATTATTATAAGTATAGGTCTTATAAAGAGAGATATAAGAAGTATATAAAAATATATAAAGGTAAAATTAAAATTAAGGGGTCGGATAGGTAAGGTAGAGATATTTAATTCTTATAAAAGTAGTAATTATAGTAAGGGAGTAATTATTATATTTTCTTAATTTTCCTTTTTTCCTTTATTTAACTGCCCTTTTTATACCTATTTAGTATCTTAATTAATAAAGAAAATCCTACTTAAAGAAGCTATTAATATCCTCTTAACTACCGAGCTTTTCCTTAGTTTTTACCCTCCTTTCTAGCCGTTACCGGTATATCCGTCTTATCTCTTACTACCTTTATAAGAAGCTATCGCTACTTTTACTTCCCCTTATACCCCTACCCCCCTCTTTATACCTCCTTTTAGCTCCTTCTTTTAAACCGGGTTTTTAGCTTCCTAGGTCCCTTATACTAAGGGATATCTCTAAGAACTATAAAATTAAGCTACGCTTCGCGATATACCCCCTTAGCTATAGCCTGCCCCTTAAGGGTATAGCTAATATAGCTTTAGGCTAGTAAGCGTATAAAGGAGGTTCTTAGCTCTATACTTATCCTTTTACTTAAGGAAAGTAAGGGCCTTTTTAGGTCCCTAGGCTCTTTTAGACCTACTTAAGGAATAGGGGCCTAAAGAAGGGAAAGTCCTATAAGAAAGAGGGCCTTCTTAGAAAGGAGAAATATAATTAAATAAGGGGCCCTTTAAAAGGAAGACCTCTTCCTTTTCTTTAAGTATAAACGTTACCTTCTTATATAGGCTATTAGCTCTTTTTATAAACTCTTAAGGTAGGCCTCTAAGGATAGCTTCTTATAAACGTCTTCTAGCCTTATTTACTATAAAATAATAGCTAGCTTTTACTTTAGTAAGGGCTTTATAAGACCGTTTGCCTTTATTAATACTATTAAAACCTAATAAAGGGAAATAAGTCCCTTTTAAACCTCTTAGCGTAACTAATACTAGTAGATATTAATATACTATAGCTAGGTTAATAGCTTTACGTTTTCTATTAGAATTAATATAGTCTATATATTATTATATTCTATAGCTAATAGGGTTAGAATTTATAGTTTTAGAGATATTAGTAGCTAGCTAAGTAAAATAGCTTCTTTTAAAGCTTTTAAAAGAGCTAGTAACTCTACCTTTAAACTTAAAGTTATAATAGTAGCTTACTTTAAAGCTTTCTAAGTAATAGTTCCTTTAAAAAGGGATATAATATACCTTTATAAGCTTTTTCTATCTAAGGAATTATCGATAAAGGATAAATCGCTTAAATAGAAAAAGATTTTAGTAGCTAGTTTCCTTCCTTATTATTTTAAGCGTAGACTATATAATCTTATTAAATAGAAATAAAGGATAGCTTAGTTTATTACTTTTTTAATACCTAGGGCTAGGATTCTAGTTATACTTAGCTAGCTAAGAGGCTATAAAAGAGATATCCGGTTTAGTAGAAATAGCTAAAAAAAAAGTAAGAAGCCTACCTTTTATTAATATTAGTATTTCTCTTACTCCCTAGCTTAAAAGGGCGGATTAAGTAAAAGTTCTTTATTTAATATAGGCGTAAAGGGAAGCTTCTTATTAAGGGAATTAAGGAGGAAATTATAAGCGACCTTATCGATATAGGCGTCCTAGGTAAGCTAGATAGTCCGTTAGGACCTATTTTAAAGGATTCGAATCCTTAGGAACTACTTTAGCTCCCTTAGCTTAATTATCTTATACCTTTATTATAGGCCTTTTATAGCCTCCTTAGTAGTTACTTCTTCCTCTTTTAAGTAAGCTTAGATAATATCATTAACGTAAAAGAAGACTATAAATTTACCTTTTTATATTATATACGGTTCCTAAGGGACTTTCTTAAAGCCTAGGGCTTTAAGGGAACCTATTAAATACTATTACTAAAGAAGGGGTAATCTTTATAGTCCGTATAGAGCTCTCCTAAGCTATAGAACCTTTCCTAGTTATTAGAAACTAAGAGAAAGTTATATATAAATAACTTCTTTTTCCTTAAGGGGGTAGTTAATAAAGGCGTTAACGGTATCTATTTAATTAAGTTCGAGGTCGAATTCTACTATTATAGCTATAAGGGTCTAAAAAGATATCCCTACTAAGGTAGTTACCTTAGTAGGAAGATCCCTTTTTTCCTACTAGTTCTTATAAATAACTAGCTAGGCTTTATACTTTTAAAGGAAGCTATATTTATTAGTCTTATAAATAAAGACCTACTTATAGCTAAGGACCTATTTTCCTCTTATATTTTCCTTAAGGACCTCTTTAAAAGACCCTATCTCCTTATATAAGGCTAGATAGTCTTTTTAGGCCTAGAAAAACTAGTCTCTTAAGGGGTGTTTTTCTAGCTACTTTTAGTTTACTACTTAGTCTAAGAGGTCTCTTTTATATACCTTCTTTATTAATAGAGGCCTAAAAAGCCGGCCTACTATAAATACTCTATAGGAACTATCTTTTATAGGTATTAGATAGAAGTTAAAAAAACGATTAAAATAAAGGAGAGGTTAGTTTTCTTTAGTAACTATATTAAGTCTTATATCTTCCTTTACTTCTTAAAGTAAGGATAAAAAGGTAGCTAGGTAATCCTTTAAGAGAGGTGCCTTTCCTACCCCCTTAAGGGTCGAGATAGGAAAACTAATAAAAAAAGCTACTTTTAGATCTTCTTTTTATTTTATTAAAGGAAGCGTAGGAAGGTAAGCGTATTTTAGTTTTACCGCTTTCCTATAGTCTCTTTCTTTATTTAGATTATCTAATCTAGTAGCTTCCTCTTCTTATTCTTCTTCGAAGTTAGCGTTATCTTTAACTACTTTAACGTTAGTTTCTTCTTCCGTTTCCTTATCTAAGACCTCTTCTTAAGACTATTAGGAAAGGGGGATTTAGATCTTTTAAATTAGCTAACGTTATAAGAGTAAGAGGGGCTATTAATCCCTCTTTCTATTAAAGAAGCTAGATTTATCGAAAATTATATCTATAGTTAAAATAACCTTTTATAAAAGAAGAATCTAGATCTAAAAGATTTTAGTAGAATTATAACTAATAAGGTAACTAATAAAGGCTCTAAGATTAAGCTTTCTTTTCTTCTTCCTTTTTAGCTATATATTAGTAGTTATAGCGTATACCTTATAGCTATAGGTATAAAGGTAGGCTAGTAAGGCCCTTTTCTTTATAAAGAGCTTAAGGGGGGATTTCTAGTTTATTCCTTAAGTCTTAAAAAAGGTCTCTAGGTCCCTATAGTCCCTTAGGCCCCTAGGGTCCCTTAGGGTCCGGTTCTAAAGGTAATAGGCGGTCTTAATAACTTCCTTTTAAAGGTTATAGGGAAGCTTTATAATACGTCTTATTATATAAGCCCTTTCTATTATAGCACCCCTTAATTATTCTGCCCCTCTATTTTAAGCCTAGGTATTTAATATTAATAAAAGGGGCAAAATACCCCTTTTTTAAAGCTAATTTAAGATATCCTTTATAAATAGCTCTCTATTAGTCTATATCTTTTTTACCTTATAGCTAAAGTAGGATTTTATCTAGTTAACGAAGTCCTAAAGGGTAAACTAGTTATACTTACTTAAGTAGGTCTATAAGAAATAGGGGAAAACTATCCTTAAAAAAGCGTCTATAAAAAACATTACCTTAATAAAGCTTTCTTAGTCCTTAGAGACGTTAGTTTAGTCGACCTAAATTTCCTTATATAGCTAGTCTAGCTATAAAGGGGTTCGTCTAAAAGATCGTCTCTTAGTCTTTCTTTAGCTATAGTATTTATATTCGATAGTCTTTAAGCCCCTTATTTATATACCTTATTATTAGCCTAGCTTATATAAAGCTAGGGGGCCTAGGTAACTAAGATATATATACTAAAAAAGACTGTCTCCTTAGGCTACTAAAAGAGGGTCTTTTATAGTAGACTTATTCTTCTTAGTAAGGAAAGCTAACTTCTTAAGAGATTCCTTTTTAAGGATAGGTCGGAATTTAAGAATAAATTAACTAAAGCTCTCCTTAATAAGCTTAATCGTTTAATTATTCTAGACTAGCCTTATAGGCTTAGACGTTATATCTTAGAAGATTCCTTCTTTTTAAAGAAAGTAAAAGGAAATTAAGCTCGTTAAGAATTAAAGGTAAAAAGCTACCCTTTTTTATTAAAGAATTCGTATAGACCTATTAAGTAATTTTATTATAAAATTCACCCTTCTATATCCCTCTATCTATATAATTAATTCCCTAGTAATAAGGTATTCCTTTTATACCTTCTTAAAGGACTAGAATCGTAAGAGTATATTATAGATATTAAGGGAAGTACTAGAGTTAAGGATAGCTAATTTTCGTAGGGGATAATTAAAGGGCTCTAATAGCTAGTTATAACCTTATTAATCTATAGGGAAGATAAAGGCCGGATTTACTATACCAATGATTTTTCCTTAAATTTACGGCTTAAATAAGGGTAGCGGCGTTAATTACTATTTCTTAGTAACCTAAATCTTATTTATCTTCTTTTATAATAAGGGGTCCTTGTCGCGAAGCGTGGCCTGATTTCGCAGTTCTCGGAGATATCCCTTAGCACGAGGGACCAAGGAAGCTAAAAACACCCGGTGTAGAAGAAGGAAGAAGGAGCTAAAAAGAGGTGCAGAAAGGAGGGTGGGGGCATAAGGGGAAGCAGAAGTGGCGATAGCTTCCTATAGAGGTGGCGAGAGATAAGACGGATAGGCCGGCAACGGCTAGAAAGGAGGGGAAAAACCGGTAAAAAGCTCGGTAGTCGAAAGGACATTAGTAGCTTCTTTAAGCAGGATCTTCTTTATTAATTAAGATACTAGACGGGTATAAAGAGGGGCGTTGGATAGAGGAAAAAAGGATAATCAAGGCAATACAACAATCACTCCCCTACTATAATTGCTGCCCCCGTAAGATTTAAATATCTCTGCCCTGCCTATCCGACCCCTTACTTCTACTTTTACCTTCGTGCATTTTATATGCACTTCTCGCATCCCTCTTCGCGAGAGTTATAAGCCCGGGAGGAATAGTATTCCTATACCTTCCGGCTGCTGCAAAAGGCACCTTTCTTGCATCCCTCGTGGCTTCCTTTTACCCCTCTTACTAGAAAAGCCGATTTTTAACCGACTTTTCTACCTTTCCCCGTAATAATAACGAAAATCGACTCCTTTGCCGTCCCTACGGTCCGTAGGACGATTCTTATAGAGCCCTAAGATTAGGATAAGTAGGTAAAGGAGCTACGGGCTCGTGTGGACAGAACTATCCATAATTTAGTCTTCTCTAACAAGCAGGACCCTCTTAAGCCCCCTCTTCGTCCTAGGGCAACGGATTTTATAGAGGGAGCTACCCTCTTCTCCGAGCTAACCTCTGCATAATAGAGAGCTTTTTCTACTACCTTAGGCGACTACGAGAGTCACCGAAAGGAATACCTTTACGAGACAAAGCTACTAACGGCTGCTCGTACGGCGATAACGGAATCCGTTAGTGCCGCAAAGCTAATCTCTTCGAGAGGAAGAGACTCCTAGGCAGTGGCTTTTAAAACTCGAGACCTCGACAGCTCCCTCGAGAGGTTATATAACTAACCGTATTAGGAAGACCTATACGGCCTACCTAGGAGCCTTTTCTACTAGGAACCTGCTAGCTTCTTCGTGGCTAGCTAAGTAGGAAGAAATCCTCGAGGAAGCTAACTAATACTTCCTTATAGAAGCTCTTTCTAGCTAGCAGCTACGGGATATATCTCTGCTAATAAAGCCTATTAATAACGGTTACTCGACTATCTTTCGAGAGGCTAGCCGGGAACTAGACGAAGAAGCTGCTAGAGTACAATAGCAAGCAGTCTTATTCCTTCGAGGCCAGCACTCGACCTAGACGGTTCGACCTGCAGCCCCTGTTGCTACGGCTCCCGCTGCTGCTGCTGCGGCTGTTGCTCCTTCGGCTCCTCCTCCCTCGAGAGCCTTAACGCCGTCGTTAACTGCAGCTGCGGCCCCGGCCCCGGCTACGCATCTTGCTCCGGGCCCGGCCCCGGTCCCGTTAGTTAGACCGGCCCGACTAGTCCCCTAATAGACTTTTCAGTCCGTTAGTCGAAAAATCAGGGAACTAGTCGAAATCGAACCTCTTCGTCAAAATCAGCAATAAGGGGTAAAAAGGGGGGGTTTTTAAGCAGACCTTCCGGACCGGGACGAGGATTCCTCGAAGAAACAACGTACGAGGAGGAATCGACCTACCTGCTAAGCATGCAAAAAGCCCTATCGGCTAGAAGACTGCTAGCAGGTCTTCGAGGAAAACCGACCTAAAGGAGTTAACCCTTTAAAGAGGCTACGAGAAATAGTATAACAATCTCTTAAGGAGGACCCCTCGTTGTAGAAGAAGATAGACGAGATTCGGGTTGCTAAGAAATAGCAACTAATAACGCCGCTGCCCTTATTCGAGCCGTAAATTCGAGGAAAAATCGTTGGTATAGCAAATCCGGCATTCGTCTTCCCCACGGATTAGCAAGACCACCCGTTAGGACCCTCCGACTATCCCCTACGAAAATCAGCTATCCTCGACTCTAGTGCTTCCCTCGACATCTATAATACACTCTTACGATTCCGGTCCTTTAAGAAGGCACGGAGGGAATACCTTATTGCCGGGGAATTAACCGTACGGATAGAAGGGTATAGAAGGGTAAATTTCACGATAAAATTACCTAATAGGTCTATACGAATTCTTCGACGAAAAAGGGTAGCTTTTTACCCTTGATTTTTAACGAGCCTGATTTCCTTCCGCCTTCTTCGAGAGGAAGGAATCTTCTAGGATACGACGTCTAAGCCTATAAGGCTAGTCTAGAAGAATCAGACCATTGGGCTTATCGAGGAGAAATTCGGTCAATTTGTTCTCGAATTCCGACCTATCCTTAGGAAGGAATCTCTCGAGAAGTCAGCTTTCCCTGCTCGAAGGAGGGTAGGTTTAAAGGACCCTCTTCCGGCAGCCTAAGGAGACGGTCTTCTTTGGCACGCACGACTTGGTCACCCGGGCCCCCTAGCTTTATATAAGCTAGGACAATAATAGGGCGTACGAATAAGGGGCCTAAAGACCGTCGAATGCGAACACTGCGGCCAAGGAAAGACTAGGAGACGAATTTCTAGACGGACCCTAATACGGCCGGACCAGCCGTGTAAGGAAATTTAGGTCGATTAGACCGACGTCTCTAGGGACTAGGAAAGCTTCGTTAGGGTAATGTTTTTCATAGACGCCTTTTTAGGGATAGTTTTCCCCTATTTCTTACGGACCTACCTAAGCAAGCATAACTGGTCTGCCCTCTGGGACTTCGTTAACTAGATAAAATCCTACTATGGCTACGAGGTAAAGAAGATACGGTCTAACGGAGAGCTATTTACGAAGGATATCTTAAATTAGCTTCGAAAAAGGGGCATTTTACCCCTACCGTTAGCACCGAATACCTAGGCCTAGAACGGAGGGGCAGAAAGATTAGGGGGTGCTATGATAGAAAGGGCCCGTACGATGAGACTTGCTGCAAGGCTTCCACACGACCTTTAGAGGGAAGTCGTTGAGACCGCCTATTACCTTCGGAACCGGACCCTAAGGGACCCTAGGGGACCAAGGGACTATAGGGACCCAGAGACCCTTTTTAAGACCTAAGGAATAGATTGGAAATCCCCCCTTAAGCTCTTTACGAAGAAGAGGGCCTCGCTAGCCCACCTTCGTGCCTACGGCTGCAAGGCATACGCAATGACTGCCGATGCATAGCTAAAAAGGAAGAAGAAAAGAAAGCTTGATCCTAGAGCCTTTGTTAGTTACCTCGTTAGGTATAATTCTACGAATATCTTCTGGATCTAGATTCCTCTTCTACGGAAGGTTATTTCGACTAGGGATATGATTTTCGACGAATCTAGCTTCTTCGACGGAAAGAGGGATTAACAGCCCCTCTTACTCTTATAACGTTAGCTAATTTAGAAGATCTAAATTCCCCCTTCCTAATAGTCTTAAGAAGAGGCCCTAGACGAGGAAATAGAAGAAGAAACCGACGTCGAAGCAGTAGAGGATAACGCCGACTTCGAGGAAAAAGAAGAAAAGGAAGCTGCTAGATCAGATGATTAAGACGAAGAAGGAGACTATAGGAAAGCGGTAGAGCTAGAATACGCCTACCTACCTACGCCTCCTCCTACGCAAGAAGAAGATCTAGAAGCAGCTTTTTCAGTTAGTCTTCCCGTCTCGACCCCTAAGGGGGTGGGAAAGGCACCTCTCTCGAAGGATTATCCGGCTGCCTTTTTATCCCTGCTTCGAGAAGCAAAGGAAGGTATAGGGCCCGATACGAAAGAAGACTAGTTTCTCCCCTATTTCGATCGTTTTTCCGATTTCTACCCAACGCTAATAGAAGACGGTTCCCACGGAGCGTTCACAGCAGGCCGGCTTTTCAAGCTAGTATTAGCAAGGAAGGTATATAAAAGAGACCTCACGGACCCACCAGCAAACCAGAAGCAGCTAGAAAAACACCCCTTTAGAGACTAGTTTTTCTAGGCCCAGAAAGACCACCTAGCCTTACACGAAGAGATAGGGTCTTTCGAAGAGGTCCTTAAGGAAAAGGCAAGAGGAAAATAGGTCCTTGGCTATAAGTAGGTCTTTATCTATAAGACTAATAAACACGGCTTCCTTTAAAAGTGCAAAGCCCGGCTAGTTATCTATAGGAACTAGCAGGAAAAAGGGGATCTTCCTACTAGGGCAACTACCCTAGCAGGGATGTCTTTTCGGACCCTTATAGCTATAGCAGCAGAATTCGACCTCGAGCTCGATTAGATAGATACAGTTAACGCCTTTATTAACTGCCTACTTAAGGAAGAAGAAGTTATCTATATACGCCTTCTACTAGGCTTCTAATAGCTAGGAAAGGTTCTACGGCTTAGGAAAGCTCTATACGGATTACGAAGATCACCCCTTCTTTAGCAATAGCATTTAATAGGTTCCCTCGAAGCCCTAGGCTTTAAGAAAGTCCCTTAGGAACCGTGTATAATATAGAAGGGTAAAATCACGGTCTTCTTCTACGTCGATAATATTATCTAGGCATACCCGAAAGAGGAAGAAGCTGCTGCAAGGGAGGCTATATATAGCCTGCAACAAAGGTATAAGATAACCCGGCTAGGGGAGCTAAAGTGGTTCCTAGGGATACGAATCCTTCGGAATAGGTCCTAACGGACTATCTAGCTTACCTAAGACGCCTATATCGATAAGGTCGCTTATAAATTCCTCCCTAATTCCCTCGATAAGAAGCTTCCCTCTACGCCTATATTAGACGAAGAGCTTTTACCTGATCCGTCCTTTTAAGCTAGGGAGCAAGAGAAACACTAATATTAATAGATGGTAGGCTCCCTGCTTTTTTTAGCTATTTCTACTAGACCGGATATCTCTTTTACGGTCTCCCGGCTAGCTAGGCATAACTAGAATCCTAGCCCTAGGCATTAAGAAGCAGCAGACAGAGCTATCCTTTATCTCTATTTAACGAGATTATATAGTCTGCGCCTAGGAGGGCAGGGAAGGAAATAAGCTGCCGAAATCTTCCTTTATTCGAGCGATTCGTCCTTTACAGACAATTCCTTAGATAGAAAGAGCTTATAAGGGTATATTATGTCCCTTTTTAGAGGAACTATTGCTTAGAAAGCTTCGAAGCAGGCTACCGTTACGACTTCTAGTACGGAGGCAAAGTTACTAGCTCTTTTAAAAGCGTTAAAAGAAGCGATTTTCCTTAGCCGGCTGCTAATATCGTTACGACTGTAAATTCCGTCCCCGTTAGCTATAGAATGCGATAACACACAGACTATACGAATTCTTACGGAGGAAAATAGTAAGCTGTCGACCCGGCTATAGCATATCGATATCCACTAGCATTAGTTACGCTAAGAGGTCTAAAGGGGACTTATTTCCGTCCGTTAGGTTCTAACGGTATTAATAAAAGCCGACGGTCTTACGAAGCCCCTGCCGAAGCAGAAGCTAGCTGTCTTTTTATAGTAAATTAGGCTAGAAGACGTTCGAGAGAAGCTGTCCTTAGAGGCCCGCCTTAAGAGTCTACGAGAGGAGCTAATAGCACGTACGAGAAGGTAACGTCTATAGCCGAAGAAAAGGAAGAGGTTTTTCCCTTTAGAGGGCCCCCTATTTTAATTAGGTTTTTTCCCTTCTAAGAAGGCCCCCCTTTCTTATAGGACTTTCCCCTCTTTAGGCCCCTTTTCCTTAAGTAGGTCTAAAAGAGCCTAGGGACCTAAAAGGGCCCCTGCTTTCCTCGAGTAAAGGGAGAAGTATAGAGCTAAGAACCTCCTCTATACGCTCACTAGCCCGAAGCCGTATTAGCTATGCCCTTACTATAAGAGCAGGCTATAGCTAAGGGGGTGTCGAAGCGTGGCCTGATTTCGCAGTTCTCGGAGATATCCCTTAGCACGAGGGACTAAGGAAGCTAAAAACACCCGGTGTAGAAGAAGGAAGAAGGAGCTAAAAAGAGGTGTAGAAAGGAGGGTGGGGGCATAAGGGGAAGCAGAAGTAGCGATGGCTTCCTATAGAGGTAGCGAGAGATAAGACGGATAGGCCGGCAACGGCTAGAAAGGAGGGGAAAAACCGGTAAAAAGCTCGGTAGTCGAAAGGACATTAGTGGCTTCTTTAAGCAGGATCTTCTTTGTTAATTAAGATGCTAGACGGGTATAAAGAGGGGCGTTAGATAGAGGAAAAAAGGACAATCAAGGCAATATAACAATTACTCCCCTACTATAATTGCTGCCCCCGTAAGATTCAAACATCTCTGCCCTGCCTGTCCGACCCCTTACTTCTACTTTCACCTTCGTGCATTTTATATGCACTTCTCGCATCCCTCTTCGCGAGAGTCCTCCTTAAGAGACTTTTTAATAACGTCTTTTAGTTCTTTAAGAGGCGTAATTCTAAAAGGTCGACTTTCCTTAAAGACCTACTAGTAGTCTTCTAGCTTATAGGGCCTTTTATACGCTTAGTAGGTAGGTCGATTCCTCCTCGTTCGTTGTCTCTTTAAGGAGTCCTTATCCCTTTCTAGAAGGTCTACTTAAAACCCCCCCCTTTTTATACCTTATTACTAATTTTAATAAAGAGGTTCGATTTCGACTAGTTCCTTAATTTTTTAACTAATAGACTAAAAGGTCTATTAGGGGACTAGTTAGGCCGGAGGGACTAATAGGGCCGGGGCCGGGCCTAGAGTAAGATATATAGCTAGGGCCGGGGCAGCTATAGTTAAAGATAGCGTTAAGGCTCTTAATAGAAGAGGAGCTAAAAGGGCAGCAGCCATAGTAGTAGTAGCGGGGGCCGTAGTAATAAGGGCTATAATAACTCTTACTTCTTTTAAATATAGTATAGAAAGAGGAAGGCTATATCTATAGCTAACCGTTATTTTCGTCCCCTTTATTATATAGGGTTTAAAAGCCTAGCCGTATTAGCTAAATAGCTTAGCTACGTAGTATATAGCTTTTTAAGGACTTTTCTTAAGTAGTAAAGTAAACTTATAACCTTATAGGCCTTAGGGATAATATAGTCTAGCTTATTTTACTTAGGAAGTATAATTCCTATAACTTCCTTTTATACCTTAAGGTAGTATCCTTAGTTAAATAGAGCTTTATTAGCCCTATTAAAGACTATAAAGATAGCCTTATATATATATTAAATAAGAAGGAAGCTAAGGGAGTTTAGGATAAGGGCTTTCTTATTAAAAGAGCTAAAAATAGCCCTCTTAATCTTAGGGTCCTTTAGCTCTAGCTAGTCTTACTTAATTATACCCTTACTACTTATATAGCTTAGAGGCTCTTCTTTTTCTAGGCTTTAAAGGGGGCTAAGGGGGGGGCTAAGGCTAAGATCTAAGGTTAGAAAAAAGGTCGTTAAAAAGGCCTTATATTTTTCTATAAAGGTATTAGCTTTTACCTCTATCCCTTCTTTTATATATAAGATACTAATTAAGGTAAGGTTAGCTTTAGCTTTAGTATAGGAAAAGGCTATAAAGATATTCTTTCTTATTACCTTTATTAAGAAGCTCTCTTTATATTACTTTTTAGTAGCCTTAATAGTATACTTAAAGCTATTTTAGGCCCTTATAAAGCTCTTCTAGCTCTCTTTATCCTAGGCTAGCCTATAAGCCTATTAGGCTAAGCTTAGGGCTTTTTAAAGGTAGGTTAGCTTATTAGTTTACTAAGGCTTAGATCCTTTATAAGGCCTCTTTTTTAGTATTACTACGTTTAAGGCTTTTATAAAGGTTCCTATTAAAAGGGAAGCTATCCCTTTTAAGTCGTCTCTTTTTATAGCTTACTTTATAGCTATAAGGAGGTCCTATTCCTTCTTAGCTAAGTATTTTAAAAATACCTTTTAGTTTACTTTCCTATAATTATAAGTAGTAAGCCTAGCTAGTAAGGGCCTATTAAGGCCCTTTAAGCTAGCTTAAATAGCTATAGGCTTATAGTCTAAGTATATAGCTTTTAAGAAGAGGAAGTTAGCTTAGGTTAGCTATTTAAAAGGGCTATAAAAAGCAAGGTCTATAACTAAGGCCCCTTTTAAGCCTTTCCTTTAATAGGTACTTTCTATAGCTACCTTAGGGTCCGTTAATAAGGAAGCTTAATAACGGTTAAGCTAGCTAATAAGGGCTTTTAACTTATAAGCTTTAAAGGGTTTTATAAAAGGATTTAAATAAGGGTAGTATAAGTTAAAGTCCCTTATTAATAAGAAGGGCTATTATAGGAGTTAGGCTATTAGTAGTAGCCTTTCTATTATAAGGGGCCCTTAATAGCCTTAGCTAGCTAAGGCCCTTTTAACCTCTTTTTTATTATATAGGTTAATAAGGGTAAATAGTTTAATGCTTTTTACCTTTATAGCTTATATATTAAGGTTATAAAAGAAGTTAAAGCTAAGGCTAGCTTTTATCTAAGCTTTTTTCCTTTTATAAGTTATAACCCTAAGCCTCTTAGTAAGTTTTTAAAGGTTAGTAAAAGGGATAGGGGTTATAATAATATAGGCTAAATACTATATAAGGATATAGCTATTATTAATCTTATAAAGGTAGGGCTCTTATAATAAGATAAGGTCTACTCTTATTTTTAAAGCTTACTTTAAGATTAATAGGTTAGCTATTTCCTACTTATTAGTATTATATTATATAATACTAATAAGGTTATAGTTAAGCTTAAGTAGCTTAAGGGGTATTAAAGGCCCTATAAGTATAAGGGGGCTAAGGCTATTAAGTATTAGTTATTCCCTTATAAACTTTATATTATACCTTATTAGTTAAAAGGTACTTTATCTTATAGTTATAGTATTAAACCTTAAAGTAAGAGTATCCTTAGCTAGCCTTATAGCTAAGGTTATTATAGTCCTTAGTTAAGTATATTTCTAAGTAAAAGGTATACTTAATAAGCTATTAATAGGTCTAAGGGTTATAGCTAAAAGAAGGGTACTTATAGTACTATATATATATAATATATCCCTTATAGGCCTTAACTTAAATCTATAAACCTACTATATAAAGGCTTTTTTTTAGTATTTAGCCCTTATAGCCTTTAAAGGGACTATAAAGATAACGGATCCTACCTTTTATATTAAGCTTAGGGTGCCTAGCTACTTAAGCTACCCTAGGATATTAATCCCGCTAAAGGGTTTAGCTTTTATAGTAAAGATATTAAGGATAAGGGTTTCTAAGAGGTTAGGGATACTCTAAGATACTAGCTTAGTCTAGCTAGTAGGAAGGTCGGCCGATTTAATAGGTAGCTCCTTAAGGTATAAGAACTACTTCTCTTACTATTTTAGAATTCTCTTTACTATATATAGGGCCTTTATTATTATAACTATATTACCTTTATTTAAAGTTAATAAAGCTAATAAAGCTAGTTCTCTTATAGCCTTATTAAGCTTATTATAAAGAGTAATAAGGTTAATAGTTAGCGTTAGTAATCCCTTCTTTAGCTTTAAGATAAGTTAGAAGTCTTTTTTTATATTCCTCTTAGCTATAGCCTTAGCTAAGGCCTTAGGCGCCTTCTTTATAGTAACCTTAGCCCTTTTAAATAGCTAACCTAAGCTAACTTTTACTTTTTAAAAGCTATAAGCTTAGGCTATGAGCCTATAGCCTTTAAAGCTAGCTTAAGGGGCCCTAATAAGCCCTTACTAGCTAAGCTTACTACTTATAATTATAGGAAAGTAAACTAAAAGGTATTTTTAAAATACTTAGCTAAGAGGGAATAAGACCTTCTTATAGCTATAAAGAGGGCTATAAAAAGAAACGACTTAAAAGAAATAGCTTCCTTTTTAATAAGAACTTTTTTAGAGGCCTTAAATATAATAATATTAAAAAAGAAGCCTTATAAGGGATCTAAGCCTTAGTAAACTAACGAGCTAACCTACTTTTAGAAAGCCCGAAGCCTAGCCTAAAAGGCTTATAGGCTAGCTTAAGATAAGGAGAGCTAAAAGAGCTTTATAAAGGCCTAAAATAGCTTTAAGTATACTATTAAGGCTATTAAAAAGCAATACTAAGAGAGCTTCTTAATAAGGTAGTAGGAAAGGATATTTTTATAGCCTTTTCTTATACTAAGGCTAAAGCTAACCTTACTCTTCTTAGTATCTTATATATAAAAGAAGGGATAAAGGTAAAAGCTAATACTTTTATAGAAAAATATAAGGCCTTCTTAATAACCCTTTTTCTAACCTTAGACCCTAGCCCTAGCCCCCCCCTTAGCCCCCCTTAAAGCTTAGAAAAAGAAGAGCCTCTAGGCTATATAAGTAGTAAGGGTATAGTTAAGTAAGACTAGCTAAAGCTAAAGGACCCTAAGATTAAGAGGGCTATTTTTAGCTCTTTTAATAAGAAAGCCCTTAGCCTAGACTTCCTTAACTTCCTCCCTATTTAATATATATATAAGGCTATCCTTATAGTCTTTAATAAGGCTTATAAAGCTTTATTTAACTAAGGATACTACTTTAAAGTATAAAAAAAAGCTATAGGAATTATACTTCCTAAGTAAAATAAGCTAGACTATACTATCCTTAAGGCCTATAAGGTTATAAGTCTACTTAACTACTTAGGAAAGGTCTTTAAAAAGCTATATACTACTTAGCTAAGCTATTTAGCTAATATAGCTAGGCTTTTAAACCCGATATAATAAAGGGGACGAAAATAACGGTTAGCTATAGATATAGCCTTCCTCTTTCTATACTATATTTAAAAGAAGTAAGAGTCTAATAAGAAAGCTATTACTAGTACCCTTTTATTAAATTTAAAGCGCGCCTTTAACTTTATATTAAAGGAATAGCTTATAAGGGTCCTAAGAGATTTAAACCTCCTTAAGGCCCTTATAAGCTAAGTAGACTACTTCCTTACTAAAAGGAAGATCTAGCTAGCCTTTAAAAGGTAAGTCTAACCCCTTATAGACCTAGTAATGAGGGTGCTTTAAGGGTCCCTTATTAGCCTTATTTTATTCCTTTTATATATAAGGGGGATACTAGCGGCTAAGGAGTACTAGCTATCTTATATAAATAACTTTAGTATCTTTATAACGTTAACTTTAGCTAAGAAGAACGTTTAGTAGCTAGAAGCTATAGCTATTAACTTATTTAAATAAGCTAAGGACTAAGGGGTTTACTTTAACCCCTTTAAGATAAACCTTATTTACTTTAGTAAGTAAAAGCAGCTTATTTTAAAGGGTATAATAGTAAGAGGCTTACTTTTTAAAGTAAAGCCCTTAGTATAGTAGCTAGGGGTCTTTTTTAACTCTAGGCTCTTATTTAAATAATATATTAAGAAGAAGGGAGCCTCTATATAAGCTGCTTTTAAAGGACTATCTTACTTAACGTCTATATAAAAAGGCTTATTATTTAAAGCCTCTAAATAGCTTTACTAAGCCTATATAACCTTTATAATAAACTATAGGGCCTAGCTTTAATTTAGGGGGCTTAAGGCCCCTAAGAGCTATATAAAGCCTTTTTAAAGGGTTTAAAACTAAGCTCTTTTAAAGGTCTTAAGGGCTTTTAAAGGATCCCTTATTAAGGCTTTAAAAGCTAAAGCGGCCCTACTACTACTAAAAGTATAATTTAAAAAGGCATGCTTCTCTTAGACCCTTTAAACCCTATACTTCTTACTTAGTTACCTTATAAGGTAGGCTTATAACCTAGCTATATAAGATAACCTCGCTAACTTAGGCTTTAATTTAAGGGCCTTAAGCTATATTAGGCTATATATATAGCTCTTTTACTTCTTAAAAGGCTTAGTAGCTTTTATAAGACCTAATTATAAGTTAGAAAGAAGGAAAGCTAGCTAGGAGCCCTTATATACCTTAGAGCCTAAGGCCTTTATTATAATAATAAAGGCCCTTAAGCCTTTAGCTAAGAAGTAGTACTAACGCTTCTTAGCTAGCCTAGCTAGCTTAAATAGCTTTAGGTTACGGCCCTTAGCCTTTTATACTAACGGCTTTAAGGGGTACCTTAAGGGGTCCTTTATAAAGATTAACGCTTACTCCTTTTATAAAATAAGCTTAGAATATAAGCCTATTAAGGCATACTATAAGAACTTAGGGCCCTTAATCGAAGTTATTAATATAGAGCTATTCGCAATACTATAGGTCTTAAAGGACCTAGCTAGGAGGCCTTAGCCCCTAAGGCTTAGCCCCCTTAACCCCCTTATATATACCTATATCTTTATAGATAGCTAAGCCGCTATAAGGAAGGTTATAGGTTTCTTAGACCTAGCTATATATATTAAAAGACTCTTATTTAGCTTAAAAGCCTTTTATAATATAAAGCTATACTAGTACCTTAGCTACCTAAGGATCTTTAGTAATAAGCTAGCTAACTAGCTAGCTAAAAGAAGTATAAGGGCCCTTACTTAAGGGACCCCCTTAGTCTTTATTAACTACTTATAAAGAAAGGTTTAGTAAGCTACTAAGGACTATTAAAAGGGCCTCTAGGCTACTAAGGCAGCTAAAGGCCCTAGGGCTAAGGGCTTAGGTAAGTACTATATATCTATTTAAAAGACCCCCTACCTAGCCCTTAGCCTAGAAAAGGATATTATATAGAGGCCTAGGCCGACCCTCTTAGCCTTTTACTAGCTTCTTTTTACTAGCTTTTTATTTTCCTTCTTAAAAAGGACTAATAAGGTAAACTAAGATAACTACTACTATAGCTAAGGAAAGTATATAGGTAGGTACCTTATCCTAAGATACTTAAACTATAAGAAGGAAAGAGAGGTTCTTTACTAGACCTTTAAGAGATAAAAGGGGACCCTTAGCTTACTTATTCTCTATAGCTCTAAGAAAGGAAGGGAAGCCCTTTAAACCTTCTTAGCTAAAATAAAGATAGGGATAGCTAAGTAGCTTAAAAAGGAGTAACCTAGGGGCCCTAGGGCCCTTAAGGGGGAAAATTACCGCGTAAGAGGAACTAAACTAACCTTTTCTTTATTATTACCTTTATAGCTACCCTTTCCTTAATTAGTTATAAGCCCCTAAGCTTTATAGCTAGCTAGGACTATTAATAAGGGCCTAGGCCCTTACTAGCCTCGCTATAGCCTTAGAGGCTATATATAAGTAATAATATAAAAAAATAAAAAAGACCTATTTATAGTATTAAAAGATATAAAAACGTTTCCTTAAGGTTCTTAGCCTTAATAATATATATAAAACTAACCGCTTTAGCCTCTTCCTTTTCTAGGTTACTAAAGTTACTAACTAAAAGTCCCTAGCTAACTTTACCTTTAGCCTTATTAACTTAAAGAAAGAAGAAGGATATTAATAGCTATATAAGTCCCTTAACGCTCTTTATATATAGGTTAAGGCACTAAAGCCTACTATAATTATTATAGATAAAGAAGTTACCCTTAAAAACGCCCTCCTTTATATTTTCCCCTTAATATAATAATAACTTTATATATTCTATATTAATAATAATATTTAGGCTTAAATCTAGTTTTACTAAAAAGACTTAGTAGATCTTAATAGCCTTAAAACTCTATTAATATAGAGATCCCTTAGGAAGTAAAAGCTATTATTACTTAAGAGGCTATTAAATAAAGAGCCTTTAACGCTACCCCTACTACTATATTTAGTTTAGATAATAAGGAAGTTAAATTTAGCTATAAGGGAATATTCCTAGCTTAAAGGTATATTATTTACTTAAAAATAAAAACGGATTTCTATAAAGTATAGTAGTAGTATAATAAGACCTTTAATTAATACTTAAGGTATATCGTAATATATATCTTATATAAATATATACTATAGTATAAGTAGTAGGTAAGCTACTTTATTAGCTAATAGTATAACTTTAGGTACTAGGTAAATAACTTAGTTAAGACTACTTATAAGGATATAAAGTCTTATTTAGTTATAAGTACTTCTAACCTCTTATATCTTATAAGGGAATATATATTATAGTACGATTAGTTAGGTAGTAGAGATAGCTAGAGGTACTATACTATATATATTTTATTTTATTTATCGTAAGACTAAAGCTTACTAAGAGAGAGATTTTTCCTTTATAGTTAAAGTAGCGAGTAATCTATAACTCGCGAGCGGGGTATATATAATTCCCTACTAATACCCTACTAATAAATTAGTACTATATACCTAAGTACTTTATTAGCTTATACCTCTTAGTAGCGCTCTTATATATCTTTATAATACCTTTATATAGATAATTAAAAATAAAGAGATAATATATATATAAACGGCTACTTAATAAGAAATATAAAAAAGGCATTAGTTCCTTAAGTAGACTTAGCTTAAGGATCTTAGTATAAAATTACTTATAAAGTAATTAACCTACTTACTATATAATATATACTTATACTTACTATAATACCTTTATTAATATAAGAGCTATAGCTATTATAGCCTTATAGTAAGCGATTTATATACTAACTTAGGCTACCTTATATATATATAATCCTTTAATGCCTTTAAGCTAGGTTAACGCTTAAAAAGTATAATATTCTCTCGCAATAATAGCTTAAGAAGCCGTTAGTAAAGCCCTTCTTTTTAAGTAATTTTAATACTAATTACTACTATTAAGACCTTAAGGAGCTATTATTATAAATCCGCGACCTTAACGTTATTACTATTATATACGGCCGGCCTAATAATAATAAGCTACTTATATAAAGCTCCCTTATAGCGAGGGTCGTACTACTAGCTTCGTTAAGGTAGCTAGCTTTATTAGGGCAGCTAGCTTCGTTAAGCGTTAAAGGGATCGTTAAGTAAGCGCCGCCGCCGCCGCCTATATAGCCCTAAGGGCTAAGGAGGAGCCGATTTAATTAATAGGCTAATTATTATAACTTTAAGCTTAAGGCCTAGAAATATATTATTTAAGCGAATTAAGAGGTATATATTATATAGCCTTTATTGCCTCTTATATATATATAAGCGGGCGTAGGTATAGGTATAAGTATTTAAGTAGTATAAGTACTTACTAAGCGCGTATAGTATAAATAATTAAGGTAGGCTAGCCTTAATATATATCTTAAAAATAAGTTAAGTATATAAATAGTAATCTACTATTATATAAATAGTAATACTTATAACTATAAGAGTAATACTATTTATATAAAGACCTATCGCTATTTATATAAAGGCCTTATTTTTAAGATATATACTAATACTAGCCTACCTTACTTATTTATACCGCGCTTATATAGTAGGTAGCGGTACTACTTAAACGCTTATACCCCCGCCCGCCTATAAATATATATATATAATATAAGAGTCTTTAACTATTATAGGTTATAAGCTTAAGCTATAACCTAAGCTATATAGTTATATATAAAGGGCCGGATCCTATATATATATATATAGGCTAGCTATATATAAAAGAGCTCTATATTCTCGCGAAGAGAGATGCGAGAAGTATATATAAAATGCACGAAGGTGAAAGTAGAAGTAAGGGGTCGGACAGGCAGGGCAGAGATATTTAATTCTTACGGGAGCAGCAATTACGGCAGGGGAGTAATTATTATATTGCCTTAATTCTCCTTCTTTCCTCTATCCAACGCCCCTCTTTATATCTATCTAGCATCTTAATTAATAAAGAAGATCCTACTTAAAGAAGCTACTAATGTCCTTTTAACTACCGAGCTTTTTGCTAGTTTTTCCCTTCCTTTCTAGCCGTTTCCGGCATATCTATCTTATCTCTCGCTACCTCTATAGGAAGCTATCGCTACTTCTACTTCCCCTTATACCCCTACCCTCTTCTCTACACCTCTTTTTAGCTCTTTCCTTAAAACCTATTTTTTAGCTTTCCTAGGTCCCTCGTACTAAGAGATATCTCCGAGAACTACGAAATTAGGCTACGCTTCGCGACACACCCCCTTAGCTATAGCCTGCCCTTATAGTAAGGGTATAGCTAATACGGCTTCGGGCTAGTAAGCGTATAAAGGAGGTTCTTAGCTCTATACTTCTCCCTTTACTCGAGGAAAGCAGGGGTCCTTTTAGGTCCCTAGGCTCTTTTAGACCTACTTAAGGAAAAGGGGCCTAAAGAGGGGAAAGTCCTATAAGAAAGGGGGCCTTCTTTAAAGGGAAAAACCTAATTAAAATAGGGGGCCCTCTAAAGGGAAAAACCTCTTCCTTTTCTTCGGCTATAGACGTTACCTTCTTATACGTGCTATTAGCTCCTCTCGTAGACTCTTAAGGCGGGCCTCTAAGGATAGCTTCTCTCGAACGTCTTCTAGCCTAATTTGCTATAAAAAGACAGCTAGCTTTTACTTCGGTAAGGGCTTCGTAAGACCGTCGGCTTTTATTAATGCCGTTAGAACCTAATAGACGGAAATAAGTCCCCTTTAGACTTCTTAGCGTAATTAATACTAGTAGATATTAATATACTATAGCTAGGTCGATAACTTACTATTTTCTATAAGAATTCGTATAGTTTACGTATTATCGTATTCTATAGCTAATAGGGTCGGAATTTATAGTTATAGAGATATTAGTAGCCGGCTAAGGAAAATCGCTTCTTTTAACGCTTTTAAAAGAGCTAGTAGCTCTGCCTCCGTACTAGAAGTTATAACGGTAGCTTGCTTCGAAGCTCTCTAAGTAATAGTTCCTTTAAAAAGGGATATAATATACCCTTATAAGCTCTTTCTATATAAGGAATTATCTATAAAGGACGAATCTCTCGAATAAAGGAAGATTTCGGTAGCTAATTTCTTCCTTTCCTACCCTCCTAAGCATAGACTATATAATCTTATTAAATAGAGATAAAGTATAGCTCTATCTACTACTTCTTAATGCCTAGGGCTAGGATTCTAGTTATGCCTAGCTAGCCGGGAGACCGTAAAAGAGATATCCGGTCTAGTAGAAATAGCTAAAAAAAACAGGGAGCCTACCTTCTATTAATATTAGTGTTTCTCTTGCTCCCTAGCTTAAAAGGACGGATTAGGCAAAAGCTCTCCGTCTAATATAGGCATAGTAGGAAACTTCTTATTAAGGGAAGTAAGGAGGAATTTATAAGCGACCTTATCGATATAGGCGTCTTAGGTAAGCTAGATAGTCCGTTAGGACCTATTCCGAAGGATTCGTATCCCTAGGAACTACTTTAGCTCCCCTAGCTTAGTTATCTTATACCTTTATTATAGGCCTCGTATAGCCTCCCTAGTAGTAGCTTCTTCCTCTTTTAGGTAGGCCTAGATAATATCGTCGATATAGAAAAAGACCGTGATTTTACCCTTCTATATTATATACGGTTCCTAAGGGACTTTCGTAAAGCCTAGGGCTTCGAGGGAACCTATTAAATGCTATTGCTAAAGAAGGGGTAATCTTTATAGTCTATATAGAGCTTTCCTAAGCTATAGAACCTTTCCTAGTTATTAGAAACTAAGAGGAAGTTATATATAAATAACTTCTTCTTCCTTAAGAGGGCAGTTAACGAAGGCGTTAACTATATCTATCTAATTAAGCTCGAGGTTAAATTCTACTACTATAGCTATAAGGGTCCGAAAAGACATCCCTGCTAAGGTAGTTGCCCTAGTAGGTAGATCCCCCTTTTCCTATTAATTCCTATAGATAACTAGCCGGGCTTTATACTTTTAAAGGAAGCTATATTTATTAGTCTTATAGATAAAGACCTACTTATAGCTAAGGACCTATTTTCCTCTTACCTTTTCCTTTAGGACCTCTTCGAAAGACCCTATCTCCTCGTATAAGGCTAGGTAGTCTTTCTAGGCCTAGAAAAACTAGTCTCTAAAGGGGTGTTTTTCTAGCTACTTTTAGTTTACTAGTAGGTCCGGGAGGTCTCTTTTATATACCTTCCTTGCTAATAGAGGCTTAAAAAGCCGGCCTGCTATAAATACTCCGTAGGAACCGTCTTTTATAGGCGTTAGATAGAAGTCGGAAAAACGATCGAAATAAGGGAGTAATTAGTCTTCTTTAGTATCTATATCGGGCCCTATACCTTCCTTTGCTTCTGGAAGCAGGGATAAAAAGGCAGCCGGGTAATCCTTCGAGAGAGGTGCCTTTCCTACCCCCTTAGGGGTCGAGATAGGAAGACTAATAGAGAAAGCTGCTTCTAGATCTTCTTCTTATTCCGTAAGAGGAGGCGTAGGGAGGCAGGCGTATTCTAGCTCTACCGCTTTCCTATAGTCTCCTTCTTCGTCTAGATTATCTAATTTAGCAGCTTCCTCTTCTTCTTCTTTAAAGTTAGCGTTATCCTCGACTACTTCGACGTCGGTTTCTTCTTCCGTTTCCTCGTCTAGGACCTCTTCTTAAGACTATTAGGAAGGGGGGATTTAGATCTTCTAAATTAGCTAACGTTAAGAGAGTAAGAGGGGCTATTAATCCCTCTTTCCGTCGAAGAAGCTAGATTCGTCGAAAATTATATCCCTAGTCGAAATAACCTTCCGTAGAAGAGGAATCTAGATCTAGAAGATATTTATAGAATTATAGCCGACGAGGTAACTAATAAAGGCTCTAGGATTAAGCTTTCTTTTCTTCTTCCTTTTTAGCTATATATCGGTAGTTATAGCGTATACTTTATAGCCGTAGGCACGAAGGTAGGCTAGCGAGGCCCTCTTCTTTATAAAGAGCTCGAGGGGGGATTTCTAGTCTATTCCTTAGGTCTTAAAAAGGGTCTCTAGGTCCCTATAGTCCCTTAGTCCCCTAAGGTCCCTATAGTCCCTTAGTCCCCTAAGGTCCCTTAGGGTCCGGTTCCGAAGGTAATAAGCGGTCTTAACGACTTCCCTTTAAAGGTCGTATAGAAGCTTTATAGTAAGTCTTATTATACGGGCCCTTTCTATTATAGCACCCCCTAATCTTTCTACCCCTCCGTTCTAGGCCTAGGTATTCGGTGCTAATAGGAGGGGTAAAATGCCCCTTTTTTAAAGCTACTTTAAGATATCTTTCGTAAATAGCTCTCCGTTAGACCGTATCTTCTTTACCTCGTAGCTAAAGTAGGATTTTATCTAGTTAACGAAGTCCCGGAGGGCAAACTAGTTATACTTACTTAGGTAGGTCTATAAGAAATAGGGGAAAACTATCCCTAAAAAAGCGTCTATAAAAATCATTACCCTAATAAAGCTTTCTTAATCCCTAGAGACGTTAGTTTAATCGACCTAAATTTCCTTATACGGGTGGTCCGGCCGTATTAGGGTCTATCTAGAAATTCGTTTCTTAGTCTTTCCTTAGCCGTAGTATTTATATTCGACGGTCTTTAGGCCCCTTATTCGTACGCCCTATTATTAGCCTAGCTTATATAAAGCTAGGGGGCCTAGGTAACTAAGTCGTGCGTACTAAAGAAGACCGTCTCCTTAGGCTGCCGGAAGAGGGTCCTTTAAACCTACCCTCCTAGTAGGGAAAGCTAACTTCTCGAGAGATTCCTTTTAAAGGATAGGTCGGAATTCGAGAATAAATTAACCGAATTTCTCCTCGATAAGCCCGATAGTTTAATTCTTTTAGACTAGCCTTATAGGCTTAGATATTATATCCTAGAAGATTCCTTCCTTTTAAAGAAGGCGGAAGGAAATTAGGCTCGTTAAAAATCGAGGGCAAAAAGCTACCCTTTTTCTTCGAAGAATTCGTATAGATCCGTTAGGTAATTTTATCGTAAAATTTACCCTTCTATATCCCTCTATCCGTATAGTTAATTCCCCGGCAATAAGATATTCCTTTTATGCCTTCTTAAAGGACCGGAATCGTAAGAGTATATTATAGATATTAAGGGAAGCACTAAAGTTAAGGATAGCTGATTTTCGTAGGGGATAGTTAGAGGGTCCTAATAGTTAGTCTTGCTAATCTATAGGGAAGATAAATACCGGATTTACTATACTAACGATTTTTCCTTAAATTGATAGTAGCGGAGTTAGTTGCTATTTCCTAGTAACCCGAATCTTATCTATCTTCTTCTATAACGAGGGGTCCTCCTTAAGAGACTATTATACTATTTCTTATAGTCTCTTTAAAGGGTTAACTCCTTTAGGTCGATTTTCCTCGAAGACCTACTAGTAGTCTTCTAGCCGATAGGGCTTTTTATATGCTTAGTAGGTAGGTCGATTCCTCCTCGTACGTTATTTCTTCGAGGAATCCTTGTCCCGGTCTAGAAGGTCTGCTTAAAAACCTCCCCTTTTTACCCCTTATTGCTAATTTTAACGAAGAGGTTCGATTTCGACTAGTTCCCTAATTTTTCGACTAACGGACTAAAAGGTCTATTAGGGGACTCGTCGGGCCGGTCTAACTAACGGGGCCGGGGCCGGGCCCGGAGCAAGATACGAAGCCGGGGCTAGGACCGGGGCAGCTATTAAAGACGGTATTAAGGCTCTCGAGGGAGGTAGAGCTAGAGGGGCAATAGCTATAGTAGTAGCGGGAGCCGTAATAGGAGGGGCTATAGTAGCTATAGTAGTAGTAGGTCGAGCTGTCTAGGTCGAGTGCTAGCTACGAAGGAATAAGACTGCTTATTATTATACTCTAGTAGCTTCTTTATTTAGTTCTTAGCTAGCTTCTCGAAAGATAGTCGAGTAACCGTTACTAATAGGATTTATTAGTAGAAATATATCCTATAGCTACTAGCCGGAAAGAGCTTCTATTAGGAAGTATTAATTAGCTTCCTCGAGGATTTCTTCCTACTTAGCTAGCTATAAAGAAGCTAGTAGGTTCCTAGTAAAAAAGGCTCCTAGATATACCGTATAGGTCTTCCTAATACGGTTAGTTATATAGCCCCTCGAGGGAGCTATTAAGGTCTCGAGCTTTAAAAGCTACTACTTAGGAGTCTCTTCCTCTCGAAAAGAGATTAGCTTTACGGCACTAATAGATTCCGTTATTGCTATACGAGTAGTAGTTAGTAGCTTCGTCTTATAAAGGTATTCCTTACGGTAACTCTCGTAGTTACCTAAGGCAGTAGAAAAAGCTCTCTATTATACGGAGGTTAGCTTAGAAAAGAGGGAAGCTCCCTCTATAAATTCCGTTACTCTAGGATAAAGAGGGGGCTTAAGAGGGTCCTGCTTATTAGAGAAGACTAAATTATAGATAGTTCTATCTATACGAGCCCGTAGCTCCTTTACCTACTTATCCTAATCTTAGGGCTCTATAAGAATCGTCTTATAGACCGTAGGGATAGTAAAGGAGTCGGTTTTCGTTATTATTATAGGGAAGGGTAGAAAAGTTAGGTATAAATCGGCTTTTCTAATAAGAGGGGTAAAAGGAAGCTACGAGGGATATAAGAAAGGTGCCTTTTATAGTAGCCGGAAGGTATAGGAATACTATTCCTCCCGGGCTTATAACTCTCGCGAAGAGAAATACGAGAAGTATATAATAATATATAAAGGTAAAATTAAAAGTAAGGGGTCGGATAGGCAGGGCAGAGAGATTTAATTCTTACGGGAGCAGTAATTACGGTAGGGGAGTAATTATTATATTTTCTTAATTTTCTTTCTTTCCTCTATCTAACGCCCCTCTTTATATCCATCTAGCATCTTAATTAGTAAAGAAGATCTTACTTAAAGAAGCTACTAATGTCCTTTTAACTACTAAGCTTTTTGCCGGTTTTTCCCCTCCTTTCTAGCCGTTGCCGGTATATCCGTCTTATCTCTCGCTACCTCTATAGGAAGCTATCGCTACTTCTACTTCCCCTTATGCCCTTAACCTCTTCTCTATACCTCTTTTTAGCTCCTTCCTTAAAACCTGTTTTTTAGCTTTCCTAGGTCCCTCGTACTAAGAGATATCTCTAAGAACTACGAAATTAAGCTACGCTTCGCGATATATATAGCTTATTAATATTATCCTATAAACGGTACCTATATATATACCTTTACTTACTTTATAATAGTATAAGCTATTAACTAATAGATCTAATAAATATCTCCATAAAAAGAGTACTACTTTATTAAAGGAGTATCTTACTACCCTTTAAGTAGATAGGAAGTATTATAGCTATCTTAAAAGCGATTAAAAGCTCGATAGCTAGTAAGAAGAATAAGGTTCTCGCTATATTAAGGGAGCCGTTTATAAGACTAGCGTTAACCCCTATAACCTTTATAATACTAGTTATAGTAGTAGTACTATTAATATAAAAGCTATTTCTTTAGCCGACTTAAGATAGTAAGCCTAAGTCCTTTTACTTTTTCCTTAGCTAGCTATAAATAAAGTTTATAATAAATAAGAAATAGGGCCTAAGCGGCTATTATAATATAGCATAGTATTCGCTCCTTTATATACTACTAGAGCCTTAAATATAGCGGATCTTTAGATTCTAAGATGAGAGCGGCCCTAAAAGTAAACGCGACCTATAAGACTTCTTTTAATACCTTATATATACGTTCGGCAACGTATAAGAGCGGGAGAAAGTATAGGATAAGCTATAGACCCTTAGGTAAAAAGATAGGTAGACCTTTAGCGAATTCCTCCTTAACTTTAAAGAGACGCTCTTATAAGTAGCGGGAACTATAGTATAAAAAGATAACGTAAAGCTTATATAATTATAGAACTTAATTACGCTAGCCTTATAAGAGCTACTTATCCTTATAATTATACCTACTAACTATAGCGAGTATATAAGCCGGTTAATAAAGGTAGTATAGGGCTATAAATAAACGCTATATTTCTAGAAGCTTTATAAGCGTACGCTATATAGTAGTAATAAGATTACCGCCCTTATATAAAAGGAATAGCTAACTATTAATACTAATAAGGATACCTTAATATCGGCTACCTATATAGACCGAGCTAAACGTAGTAGGAAGTCGTTATTAAATATCCCTTATACTATCTTATACTTTAAGTAGCGGGTAAAGTAGGTAATAAATAAGGAAATTAAAAAAAGGAAGGCTAATAGCCGCTACTTATATTATAGCGCGTTTATATACTTTATATTAAAATAACCCTTCCTTATAGCTAAGCGGCCTATAGTAGTTTAAGTAGCGAAGATAGAACCGCTCCTTACCTTAAATAATAAAGAGGACTCTATACCTTTAAGCCTTAAAGAAAAAGAGTAGCTTTAAAGTAAAAACGGGCTTTAAAGCCTTAATTACTAGTACTAGTAAAGAATAAAGAGGAATTATCCGCTTATATAAAAAAAGAGCTTACTTTAATATAGGTTATAATTAATAACTCCTTACTTATCGCCGCCCTTATAAATAAGGGCTACTAGTATTACGCTATAGTTAACGAGGCGCTTATATAAGAGATATTAGTACTAGTAGAAAGGATCGCTTTAAGGTAAGTAAAGGGCGCCTTAAGCGCGATAAAAGGTATAGTAATTAAGGGTATTATATAGCTAGCTATAAAGGTCGACGGTTACTATTCTCGCAAAGAGAGATACGAGAAGTATATATAAAATACACGAAGGTAAAATTAGAAGTAAGGGGTCGGATAGGTAGGGCAGAGGGATTTAATTCTTATAGGAGCAGTAATAAAGGTAGGGGAGTAATTATTATATTGCCTTAATTATCCTTCTTTCCTCTATCTAACGCCCCTCTTTATACCTATCTAGCATCTTAATTAATAAAGAAGATCCTACTTAAAGAAGCTACTAATATCCTTTCGACTACCGAGCTTTTTACCGGTTTTTTTCCCCTCCTTTCTAGCCGTTGCCGGTATATCCGTCTTATCTCTCGCTACCTCTATAAGAAGCTATCGCTACTTTTACTTCCCCTCTTACCCCTACCCTCCTCTCTATACCTCCTTTTAGCTCCTTCCTTAAAACCTATTTTTTAGCTTCTTAGGTCCCTTATACTAAGGGATATCTCCGAGAACTACGAAATTAGGATATGCTTCGCGATAACTATAAGCTTATCGTAGCTTATATAATCCCTTAACTAGAGTTTCCCTTAATCCTTAGGAAACCTTAGTTATTATATATAGAGTTATACTTAGTTCTATATTAAAAGAAGCTATAGTTTAGGCCTATATAATAGTAGGTCTACTATAATAATAGTTCTATAAGTATAAGACTAAGTATATAAGCTTTATACTTAGCTTAAGAAGTCCTTACCTTTATCTTTATAAGAACTATATAATAAGTAGAGCGGGAGGAAGGCTAGGTAGCGGCTAATATAGCGGTCTATATAGTTAGCTTAGTAGATATTAATAAGGCCCTTTAAATAAAGAAGCTAAAGTCGCCCTTTAAGCTATAGTAGTAGATACTAAAGCGCTTTTACGACCTCTTACTACTATTTAAGTCCTAGAAAGTAAATAAGCTTAACCTATATAAGCTAAAGGTAAACTATAAGATCGTACTCTATACTAATAAAAATAAGTAAGAACTACCTATACTATTTAAACCGCTATATAGTATATTATATATAGAGCTACTAGTACTAAAGACGATACTAAGGGACCCCTTAAATAAGGGTTTTATTTAAGTAAGTAGCTTTAAAGTAAGAGCGCTAGTTTTATTTATACGTAAACTAAGGGGCGGGATATAGTTTTATTATAACTATAAGGCTCTAAATATAATTATAAGGCTAGACTACTACCTTTTACCCTTAATCTTAGATACGCTCTATAACCTCTTAAAGGTAAAGTAGATAATAAAGCTAGATATAAAATAAGCGTTTTATAAGGTATAGATCTTAAGGGGTAATAAGTAAAAGATAGCGTTTTATATACGCTATAGCTTATTTAAGTAACTTATAATGCCTTTTAGCTTCTTAAGAGCGCTTATTACTTTCTAGTATTATATTAATAATATACTTTAGGACTTCCTTAATAAGTTCGCTTTTATATATATAGATAATATCCTTATCTATATAAGCGGCTTTTATAAGGACTATATATAGAAAGTATAGAGGGTCTTAAAGCGCCTTTAACTTTATAGGCTTTACCTTAACTTAAATAAGTATAAAATTAAGGTTAAAAGAGTTAAGTACCTAGGCTTTATTATTTATATAGGTATAAGTATATTAGCGGATCTTATAAAGATCTAGGTAATCTAAGACTAAGCGGCTTTAACTATATAAATAAGTATATAAAGCTTTCTTAGGTTCGTAAACTATTATAAGATATTTATTAAGGGCTTTTCTTATATTATAATACCTTTAAATAAGATTACTAGGAAGTAGACTACCCTTAGTTAAGGACCTATATAAGAAAGAGCGTTTTATATACTTAAGGACCTATTCTTATAAGCCTTAGTACTACTTTAGTAAGACTTTAATTAGTTTATATTAGTTAAAGTAAACTATAATAGCTAGGTACTTAAAGGAACGCTTTCTTAGGAGGTAGATAAGTAAAAGTAACTAATAGCGTTTTACTCTTATAAGCTAACCTAGTAAAGCGGAATTATACTATTTATAATAAGGAGATATTAGCGATTATTAGTTACTTTAAGTAATAATAAGTAAAGCTTTAAAGCTATAAGAGCTTTAAGGTTCTTATAGATTATAGGAACCTTAAGTACTTTATAACTTATTAATACCTCTTAAAGCGGTAAGCCTGCTAAGTAAAGTATCTCTTATACTTTAACTTTTCGATTAAGTACTACCTTAAGTAAGACTTTATAGTCTTAATCGCGCTTTCTTAAAAGGATTAAGACTAGCTAATAAGAGTAGATATTAAGGCCTAGGATCTATAGCTTATCTTATAAGAAGCGCTATAGACTTATATAAGAGCTTCCTTAGTAAAGAAAAGCACGGTACTAATAAATAAGCTTTCCCTTATATTATTACTATTAAACGAGCTTCCCTTTATACCTTTACCTTAGTTTAGTAAGGAGAGATAGACTAGCTTAAGGGCGCGCGCAGCGAGAGTATTTTAAGATAAGGCCTTTTAACGCTTATAAGATAGGATAGCGGCTTTAGACTATACCTATAAGGGCGTATACCGCGCTATAAAGTCCGGCGCTCGATACTTAGATCTAAAGCTAAAGCTAAAGGTATAGGTAGCCGACTACTATATCGACCTATAAGGGCATCTATATTAATAAGGGAGACTATAGGTACCGGGCGTACTATATATTATAGAAGCTAAGGAGAAAGATAGACCGCTAAAGCTAGATAAATAAAACGAGCTTTAAGGGAGGCTAGTTTAGCTTATCTATAACTCTAGCGTTATAGGTTACTTAAGTAAGTAGGGTATAATAGTAAGCCTTATAAGGGACTTTTACTAGCTCCTTTTATAGTACTACGTTTATTACTTTTTTTATAACTATAATATTTATAGCTATATAAAGATCTAAAAGGTATAGCTTAAGGGGCTACTTAAGTAGCTTTTAATATTAAACTAGTTCTATATATATATATAAATAGACTTTATAATAGACCTTTTACTTATAAAGGGCGGTAACCGCTATATATAGGTAATTAAGGACTAACTTAGTAAATTAATAGTATTAAAGCTAATACTATTTATAGATATAAAAGCTTATATAGAGCGCTTCCTTTAATACTAAGCTTACTTATATAGCTAGCTAGCCTTTATTATAAGTAATAGAGGGTTAAACTAAACTAGCCGCTTTTAGTAATACCTATACTAGCTACTTTAGATTATATAGCTACTTAGTATAGCTTATTACCTATAAACTAATAAGGGACCTAAGAGGGTTAACTAAGAAGTATAGGTATACTTTATAAGTAGTTATAGCCTATAATTAAGCGGACTAAGACCGCTAGCTCCCTACTACCTAGCTCGCGCTAAATAGTAAACTATAAACCTCTATTAAAATAACCCCTTTCTTTATAATATATAGCTTTAAGCCGCCCTCCTTAATCCTATTTACTACTAATATAGTAGTAAAGTAGTATAATAGTATATTACTAAAGAGCCGCGCTTTTATATTTATATAAAAGCTATAAGGAACTATAAAATACTATTAATCTATAATAGCTACTATAGTATAAGAGTAAGAGTAGTATACTAATAAGACTAAGGCGCTAGTAGATAGGTTTATAGTAAGAGATATAGTATAGCTCGACCTTTATAACTATATTTAAAGGTATATAAGTAATAGCGGAATTTTAGGAAATTAAGGAATTACGTAAGACTATATAATAAAGAGAAAGAAGGAGTATAAGGTAGGATTTTCAACGGAATTTATTAGTAGTATATTAGTATATAAAAGAGGTATTTAAGTTAATAATTCTATCTCTATTTACTAGCGGATATACTGCCCTATATAGATAATTATAGCTAAACGGAAGAACCTTTCGGGACTAGATTTAGGCTACCGTATAGCCCTAAGACTAAGGAATTTAGTAATGTCTTAAGTATAGCTATAAGTGTCTTAGTTCCGCTAATATTTATATTTAAAGGAGGTTGGTCGTGCTAGTATTCTTAAGAGGTCTTAGTTAGTATTCTAAGCTAGCTCTATTCCTTCGATTCCCGATTATACGATAACCGGCAACCCGTTTAATATATAATAATATATAAAATAACTAGCGATTCTTACTCTATAAGATAGGATTTTATCTATAATTAATATACTACTTATTAGCTTATATAATTAGGAGAGTATATTATAGCTGCTTTATTTATAGTAGGAAAACACCGTTCCTTATACTATAAGTTAATATAACTAAAGAAAAAGCTAAACTAGTTATATATAAAGTTTATAGTATAGAATATCGTTATCCTATAAGTAGTTAAGCTTAATAGTCTCTTAATAGGGGTCTATAATAAGATTAACGTTAACCTCCCTTACTAAGCTTCCTTTAACTTACTACTTAGATAAGAAATAGCGGACGCTTAACCGCTTATAATTAAGGTAAAAAGAGATAACGAATTTAAGGTTAAGAAGATATAAGCTATATACTAAATAAAGGTAGGCTAAGAGAAACGCTAAGAGGTTCTTATTAAGTAGCGCGGGTACCTTAACCTTATATAAGAACCTATATATAAGTTTATAAGAGCTATAGCCCTTAATAAGTTTAAGGCCTTATATAAGCTAGTAGATAAGAATAATAAACTAATAAACTACTAGTAATAGCCTAAGCTAAAACTATAAAATAAGTAAAGTAAAGTAAGTAGTTATAGTAATATAAGCGTAATAGTATAAGTAAAGATAAAAATAGCGTTTATTTTAAGGTAAAGCTCTTAGACTTCTTAAGCTTATTCTTTATTATTACCCTTACCTTTATTATTATTATTATTATCGTCCTTATTAGCCTCCTCCTCCTCCTTAATAGTAGCGGCGGCGCTCTTTAGCGCGCTAAGTCGGCCCTCTAGGCCTATAAGCTAATCGGTAGCGGCGGCGGCTCTAAGGGTAAAGGGGCAGCGGCTAGCTCTAGCAGCGGCGGTAGGGGTAGTAGTAGTAGCGGCGGGCACGGCTAAGGGGACCGCCGATAAGGTAATAGAGGTAGTATCCTTAGTACTAAGAGAGTTAATAGTAAAGGTAAGAGAGTAAAAGAGGAAGAGCCTACTTAAGGATAAGCCCTTAGCGCTCTAAGGCGTAGAGGTTATAGTAGGCGGCTATAGCGGCGGTAAGGCGCTTCTTAGTAGCCCCCTATACCTACTTATATACGCTAGCCTTTTAAGCTAACGCTATAGTAAGTAGGATAGGAGGCGCTGCTTTATAGGCATAGCTAGTACGCGTATACTAATAATAACTACCGCCGCGGCGGCGCCTAACTTAGTTAGCGTAAGGGAGCTCTTATAATATATACTATATATAGGGGGCTACGCGAGCGGCTCTAGCCTAGACCTAGCGCTTATACTTTAAGAGGTTAGCGGAAGACGTTTATTATACTTACTTAACTATAGACTTATAAAGGTAGCGGAGATAAAGGTAAGGGCTAAGGGGCTAGGCGTTATAAGTAGTAGTAGGGATAGCGTCGTTACCTTAAAGGGCGATATAAGGGTAGCTAGTATAGTAGAGGTAATAGCGGCGGTAGTAGGCGCGGTAGTAGGAGCGTAGGTAAAAGTAGCGGTAGTAGTAGAGCTATTATTAGCTATACTTAGTATAGTATTAATAAATAACTTTATACGCTCTAAGAAAGAAGAGGTAATAAAGGGGGAGGTAGATATATCTATCGCGGAAGTTAGTATTATAGATTATAGCCTCCTACTTTATAAGGTAAAGGAACTTATTAGTTAAAGTTATTATTATTATTATTATTATTAAGGCTATTATTACTACTATAGCTATTACTATAAGTATATATTAATAGAGTAGCCTATATAGCTAGGGATAAACTAATACCTTAAATAAAGCGGAACTTACTTATTACTACTATTACTATAGTTAAAGAAGAAAGAGAAAAAAAATAAGAAGGAAAAAAGGGATGCCGCTTTATATACCCCTTAGTAGAGGAGGCTGCTTAAGGCTAAGGGGATAGGTAACCTAAGGCTTATATAGGTCTAGGCCGGCCGCTAGCTACCTAAGGGCGTATATAATAGGTTATACCCTTATTTAAATAGCTAGCTAGCTAATAAGTATAGAGCTAGGTTCTAGCTACCTAAGCTAATAAGCGTAGGGATAATAGGGCTAGTAGGGCTAGTACGATTAATAAGAAAGAGTAAGGTAAAGCTAGTAGTATAAGCTTAATAGTATAAAACCTATTAATAAGGTAGCGCTATACCGCGCTTAAGAAAGGGTATTATATAAAAGTCTTTAACTATTATAAGTTATAAGCTTAAGCTATAGCCTAAGCTATATAGTTATATATAAAGGGCCGGATCTTATATATATATATATAAGCTAGTATAAGAGTCTTTAACTATTATAGGTTATAGGCTTAGGCTATAGCTTAAGCTATATAGTTATATATAAAGGGCTAGATCTTATATATATATATATAGGCTAGCCGCGTATAAAAGAGCTTTATATAGCTTATTAATATTATCCTATAGATAGCACCTATATATACGCTTCTACTTACTTTATAATAGTATAAGCTATTAACTAATAGATCTAATAAATATCTCCTTAAAAAGGGTACTATTTCTTTAAAGGAGTACCCCGCTACCCTTTAGGTAAATAAGAAGTATTATAGCTATCCTAAAAGCGATTAAAAGCGCGACGGCTAGTAAGAAAAATAAGGTTCTCGCTATATTAAGGGAGCTATCTATAAGACTAGCGTTAACCCTTATAACCTCTATAATACTAGTTATAGCGGCGGTACTATTAATATAAAAGCTACTTTCTTAGCTAACTTAAGATAGTAAGCTTAAGTCCTTTTAATTCTTCCTTAGCCGGCTATAAATAAAGTTTATAATAAATAAGAAATAAGGCCTAAATAGCTATTATAATATAGCGTAGTATTCGCTCCTTTATATACTACTAAAGCCTTAAATATAGCGGATCTTTAGATTCTAAGATAAGGGTAGCTTTAAGGGTAAACGCGACCTATAGGACTTCTTTTAATACCTTATATATATATTACGACTACGGTTAGCGGGCTATAGGAGAGCCGGCCACGTTTATATAATAAGGCGGCTCGGAATAATAGTCGGGATAAGAAGTTACTTAAGCTTAGCTTACTTAAAGCGTATATAAGCTAAGTAAGCCTTATATAGATAGATTACTATTTAAGAGTATAGCTTACGAGTAAGCTATAGTAAGCTATAAAGGGGATTATAGCTAAGACCGTGATCTAAGGATAGTCTCTATAGGTATATATAGCTACTTACTTTTACTCCTTTAGATAGATAGCTCTCTAGCTTTTAATATAGATCTTTATTATGATTCTATCTTTAATTCTAATTACCTAGTTATAGTCTATAGTCTACGACCTCTAACTTATTACTAACGTAATATACTTATTATTACTTAGACCACGCCCTATTATATCTACTAATATAAACCCCTTAATAGGTTTATCCCTTAAGAATAATACCGGTTATTATACGTTAAAAGCTCTTATTTAGTATAATACCGCGTTACTTTAAGTAATATCGTAACTATTAATATACCTATATAATAAGATAGATTAACTAACTCTAGAGCTACTATATCGCCTTAGGATATAATACGCGAGATTATTACCCTTCGATATAAAGTATAGTTACTTAAGAATAGAGGAAGTAATAGATAAGTTAGGGACCTTAGAGAAGTAGTTAAACTAAAATAGCTAGGACTATTCGACGGTACTTATAGTACGCTTTAAGACTTTCTTACCTAACTTAAGGCCTACTATTAGTTTTACCTTACTAAACTCTCGGACCTAGTTAAAAAGGTACTCTATATAGGAAATTATTTATCTAGAACGGTACTCGCTTAGTTTAGACCTATTATAAGGGATTTTCTTAATAACTAACTAGCGCGATAAGATAATAAGATATATAAAGTCTTTACTAGTTTCTAAGGATTTAAAGAAGCTATTATAAAGGTATTCGGAATAACTAATAAGGAATAAGAAGCTAAATAAAAACTTCGAGAACTTTAATAAAGGATCTTAATATCGGATTATACTACGAAGTTCTATTAAGTTACCTTAAAGCTTAATTAAGATAACGAACCTTTTATATTACGATTCTACGACGGGCTTAAAGAAGAAGTTAAGGATAAGCTCTATAAGGAAAATCGACCTAATAACCTCTCGGACTATATTACTATAGTAGTACGAATCGACGATAGATAGTACGCGCGATGCTAAGAAAAGAAATAAGGAAGAGGAAATTAAAACCCTTCCTATAGGAATAACTTTAACTAACGCGCTAACTATAAAAAGAAGCGCGAAACTCTTATTGCCTACGCCTATATAATTAACCTAGGTAGGATAGATCTAGATATAATATAGAAAAATAAAGGAAAGTATTTTAACTATAGGAAACTTAGATATTACTCTAAAGAATATAAATAACCTTATAAGGAGAAGAAAACCTACTAGGCACTAGCCTTAGAAGGTAAGAAATACCTAAACGCTACTAATAAATAGGAACTAAAGTATAAACTCCTTAGTTAGACTATATACTACGATAATAAATATATAGTATACTTAAGTAATAAAAATAGTACTAGATAGTTCCTAAAGTAACTAAAGAAAACCCTTATAATAATATAATAAAGGGATCCTAAAATATAGAAATAAGTTAAATTTATAGAACTAAAATACTCTTATCTTAAAAGAGTTTCTTAAGACTAAATTAGGAAAAACGGTAAATAATTCTAGGAAGATATATAAAATAAAAATCGATAATAATAACGGGCAGTCTATAAATAATATAATAAAGAAGATATAGATATAGCCCTTATACTTATAAAACTTAAATAATAACCTAAAGAGGAATAATAAAGTATCGACGATATAAGCTTTAAAGAATAAGAAATACTTAGAGAAACGAAAGATAAGAACGAACTTATACTACTACCCTCGCTATTAAAGGAAAATACTACGATTAAAGAATATACTTTATACTTCGAAGAATTTAAATAAATACTTAAAATTAAAACCTAATAAATACCTTAAATTCTTATAGAAAACTAATAAGCTATATTAATTCGATATTAACTAGTACTATATAAAGGAGACTATACTATAGCTATCGCTATAGTTAATACCTTTATATCTCTATAATAAGAATAGTAACTATAAGGAGAATTTAAAGATAATCTATAAATACTACTTACTTATAAGCACTATAAGTATATTTTATAGATATTATACGTCTACTTAGATTATATAATATACTTCTAGATAAAGGTATAATATAATACCTTCTTAGTTAGGTTTAAGGGATAAGTACTTTCGAAACCCTACCTAAGTATAAAACTAAACTACTAGAAAATCGATTAACGCTACCTAAACGACTAAGTTATATTATTAAAACCTAATTATAGCACGCTACTTAAATACCGCGATAATTATAGTTTATTAACGAGATATCTTTTAGAGATATATAAAATCTATAAATATACTAAAATAAAAGAATAGTATAGCGCTACTTACTCTAAGGTATCTAAACCCTTAATCTTCTAAAGACTTATATAACGAGTTAAATATAACGAAGAAGATTATAATAAATATATATACCTAAACTATAGAGTTTATAAATATAAAAAAGCATAAGTATAGTATAAACGATATAACGGTATACTAAAAGATTATTAGTAATATATATAAAGGCTATAAGCCGTATTTAACTAAGGAAAAATCGATATAGAAATACTACGTAAAAAATAAAAAGACGCTAAATAAAAACTTAACCTTTAATACGAAAATAAATAGAATTATAAAGTATAGTATATAATTAACTATAAAGTAGTATAATATAAATAATATAGCGTTGAGAAATAAGAAATCTTCGATTAGCTATAAGAAATTAGTCTCTTAAGCCCCGATATAATACTATACGACGAAAATATAAAGAAACGATACTAATAATAAATTAAAGAAGAATACCTAAATAAAATAAATAAGGACTAAGTAAAAAACAAGGTACGCTATCTATAAAAGGGCTATAAACTAGTATAATACGATAAGATCTAAGGACCCTATATATAGTAATAGTAAGCTATAGCGACTAAATAGTATTAGATATTTAAATCGCGGGATATTATATATATATACTTTTAGACTACGGCGTAATAAGTAATTACGTTTTACTTAGAGTCGTTAATCGTTACCGACTTATATAGAGATATAAGATAGATCTATATAAACTTATAAATATTAAAGGAGAGGCCTTTAACTATAATAATAGAATTATTAATATAGAGATTAATTACCTCGATATTAATATCTAGGGCTACGACGAACGAGTTAACTTCGATATTATAAATATTAAAGAATACGACCTTATATTAAGACTTCTATAGCTATAGGAGAGCAACCTATTAATTAACTAGAGAACTAGCTAGCTATATTAGAACGAAGACGTAAGTTTCTAGGACTAGTAGATTTAGGAGAAAGTAAAATTTTACGATAATTTAGCTACTAAATAGGATAAAAGAGATAACCGTTTAAGTAAATTATTATAGGCTTTAGCGATACGAACGAAAATAGTAACTAAACTAACGGATATAATAAAATCGACTAATAAGACCTATATACTAACTAATATAGCTATATAACTTAGTATCCGATATAAATAGAATAAAGGATATAATATAAAGATCTAAAGAGTTATTACTACTTTAAGGAAAGACCTTAAATAAATTAATAAAGAGCTTAAGTTAAGAGAAACTAACTCTTAAAAGAAAGAATAAAGCTTATAAGATAAAATAAAGAATATCCCCTAGGAATACCGGAAATATAATAAACTCTTTAAGGAAGAACTTAAGATAGGGTTACCTAAATATAGCTAATAGGACCACGAAATTTATCTTAAGGATAGAATAACGCCGACGTTCTATAAAATCTATAACTTAAACGAAAAGTAACTATAAACGCTACGCGACTACCTCGATAAGAATCTATAAAAGGGATATATATAAATATTAATATCTAAAGTAGGCTATCTAGTTATATTTATTTTAAAGAAAAACGGTAAGCTATAACTAGTTATCGACTATAAACGCTTAAACGATATTATAATAAAGGACCGAATACTATTACCGCTTATATTAGAACTATAAGATCGACTATATAGTAAAAAATAGTTTATAGCCCTCGATCTTAAAGGCGCTTATAACTTAATATATATAAAAAAGGGATACGAATAGATAATAGCCTTTAAAAGGAAATTTAGACTATTTAAATATCTAGTAATACTATTTAGACTTATAAATATACTAGCTACCTTCTAATAGATAATTAATAATATCCTATACGAATACTTAGATATCTTTATAGTAGTATACCTAGATAATATCCTAATCTTCTCGGATACCTTAAAAGAATATAAGGAATACGTCTAAAAGGTACTCTACGTACTTTAAAATATAAAGTTACTAGTTAAACTAAAGAAAAGTAAGTTCTATATATAGGAAGTAGACTTCCTTAGATATACGATCTTACTAAGAGAGATATAAATATAATAAGATAAAATTAACTTAGTTAAAGAATAGCTAACGCTAAAGAACGTTAAGGACGTATAAAGTTTCCTAGGATTTATAAATTACTACTAACGATTTATTAAAGATTTTAGAAAGATTATAGTACTACTATATAACTTAATAAAGAAGGAAACAGAATTTATATAGGACGATAAAGCTAACGAAGCTTTCGAATATATTAAGACTATAATTATATAAGAACTAGTTTTAACTACCTTTAATCTAGAATAATAAATCGAACTTAAAACCGATATATTAGACTTTACTTTAGGAGTATAAATCGGATAGAAAAACGATTAATAAAGACTACGACTAATTATATTCTACTTAAAAAAGCTATATAGCGTAGAACTTAATTACCCTATCTATAATAAAGAATTCCTTATAATTATTTAAGCTTTTAAGGAATTTCGATACTACTTTCTTAGAAGTAAATATAAAGTTAAGGTCTATATAGATTATAAGAACATCTTATATTTTATAACGACGTAATAGTTAAATAGATAATAGATTTAATAAGCTAAATATTTATTAGAATTTAACTACGAAATAATCTATAGAAAAGGAATAGAAAACGGTCGAGCTAATGCCCTTAGTCGACGAAGTAACTATAATATAGGAGCACCTATAGCGAAAGGATAGCTCCTAGAAATTAACGAAAACGGGAATTACTAGCAACGATAGCTAAATATAATATTTAAAGTATAACCTAATAACTTAATATACTAAAAGATCCTAAAATAGATAAAAGAATATAGAGTACTAAACGGATATAATATAGAATATTTAAAAGTTCTAATATATAAAAATAAAATCTAGATACTACTAGAATTATAAGATAAAGTTATATAAGATATATATAAATATCTAATATATAGATATTAAGGAATCTAAAGAATAATAGAACGGATTAAACGATAATATAACTTCTTATAGCTTAAAGAAGTAGTACGATAAGTTATTAAAGAATATAAACTTTACGTATAAAGTAAAGCTAAACGATATAAACTATATAAAGAATTATAACCGCTACTAGTACTAGAAAAACTATAGGATTTAATAGCTTTTAACTATATTATAAAGCTACTACTATTAAAAGAACCTATAACTAACGTTAAGTATAATAGTATATTTATTATTACTAATAGACTAACGAAGTATAGATACTTCTTACTATATAAAGAAGTAAGTAATATAAAAGAGCTAGTATATATATTCCTATAAATAATTATTAGTAATTATAGACTACTAAATAAGATTATCTTTAATAGAGGAAGTATATTTATAGCTAAGTTTTAGTAAGCTCTTATAGTATAATTAAGGATAAAATATAAGCTTAGTATAGCTTATTACCTATAAATAGATAGATAAATAGAACGACTTAACTAAACGCTTAAATAATATTTACGATACTATATTAGCTATAAATAAAACGATTAAGTTAAATAGCTATTAATAGCGTAACTAGCTTATAATAGCTTAGTTACGGAAATAACTAAGCTCTTACTAGTATATACTAATTACGGATATAACCTAGAAGTATTTAAGGTTACCTAATAAGGACTATAAGCGGAACGAGCGATATTATAAGTAGATTAGCTATAAAAATTATATAAAGAAATATAATAAGAACTTTAATTCGTTAGAAAACGAATATCTACTTACTATAATCGGAAAAGATTATAGGGTCTAATCTTTTAAGAGGGAGATATAGTCTACCTTATATAACGAAATATTAAAATAAAACGACTAAGTAATAAATTAGATTTTAAGAAACTTAGACCGTTTAAGGTTAAGAAAACTATTTTAAAAGTTAACTATAAACTTTCGCTACTAATAATAATATAGATATACCCGATATTTTATATCTTATTATTAAAACTAGCGCTACGAAACGCTAAACTATAGGAAAAAATTAAAGTTAACGACGATTAAGAATATAAAGCTAAATAAATACTAGATATAAGAAAATAAGGTTAGTAATAAGAATACCTTATTAAGTAGAAGGGATATAGACTAGAAGAAAATACCTAGGAACTACTTAAGCACTTAACCTACTATAGTTCTTTACTTCGATAGTTCTACTAATAAAATCTACCTTAGGTATCGTAAAATCGCTTAATAAACTAATAGCATTTTAATTAATTATATTAAATCTACCTATAAACTAAACATCGACTACCGCTTTAGATTCTTAGCGCTTAGCCTCGTCTAGGTTATTTAAGGAACGAAGGCCCCGATAGACTATCTCGGTACCCTTTATCTTTAGCTAGCGCTTTTAACGGCGAAGCCGCGCTAAACGAGCTAAGGCTTCGTTTAGGTCGGCTTAAGCTTTTAATATTCGCTCCTTAGTAATTTCTTCTTCTTTATCTAATCGATCGGACTCTAGATTTATTTAGGATACTAGGAGACACGTTAGCTATAAATAATAAGTAGGATAATAAAGTTACCTATAGGAGCTAATCGCTACGCCCGACGTATTATAGGAACGACCCCGCTATATATATTCGGTATACTTAGAAGATTTCTCTAGTATTTTATAGCGGAAGCCGCGCGACGAATAAAAAGAATATAGTATAACGTCGAAACTAAGATAATTAATAGACTTAGCTAAACGAATACGCTTAAGGGTCTTACGAGAACGATCCTTTAATACGCGACTAGATATACTATTAGTAGTATATCCTAAGGGATAGAAAGGATAAACGGGGAATATATATACGCGCGATAAGGGTATATTTATATACGGCGGCTAAGGTAGTAGTAGGTCTTACGGATAAGACTAAAAGGAGGGGAGACATTATATTACGACTACGGTTAGCGGGCTATAGGAGAGCCGGCTACGTTTACGTAATAAAGCGGCTCGGAACAATAGTCGGGATAAGAAGTTACTTAGGCTTAGCTTACTTAGAGCGTACGTAAGCTAAGTAAGCCTTATATAAATAGATTACTATTTAAGAGCATAGCTTACGAGTAAGCTATAGTAAGCTATAAAGGGGATTACGGCTAGGACCGTGATCTAAGGATAGTCTCTATAGGTATATATAGCTACCTACTTTTACTCCTTTAGATAGATAGCTCTCTAGCTTTTAATATAGATCTTTATTATAATTCTATCTCTAATTCTAATTACCTAGTTATAGTCTATAGTCTACGACCTCTAACTTATTACTAACGTAATATACTTATTATTGCTTAGACCACGCCCTATTATATCTACTAATATAAACCCCTTAATAGGTTTATCCCTTAGGAATAACACCGGTCTTTATAATATACGTTCGGTAACGTATAAGAGCGGGAGAAGGTATAGGATAAGGTATAGACCCTTAGGTAAAGGGATAGGTAGACCTTTAGCGAATTCCTTCCTAACTTTAAAGAGACGCTCTTATAAGTAGCGAGAACTATAATATAAAAAGATAGCGTAAAGCTTATATAGTTATAAAACTTAATTATACTAGCCTTATAAGAGCTACTTATCCTTATAATTATACCTATTAACTATAGTAAGTATATAAGCTAGTTAATAAAGGTAGTATAAAGCTATAAATAAACGCTATATTTCTAAAAGCTTTATTAGTATATACTATATAGTAGTAATAGGATTACCGCTCTTTTATAAGAAGAATAGCTAACTATCGATATTAATAAGGATACCTTAATATTAGCTACTTATATAGACCGAGCTAAACGTAGTAAGAAGTCGTTATTAAATATCCTTTATACTATCCTATACTTTAAGTAGCGGGCGAAGTAAGTAATAAGCAAGGAAATTAAGAAAAGGAAGGCTAACGGCCGCTACTTATATTATAGCGCGTTTATATACTTTATATTAAAATGCCCTTTCTTTTTAGCTAAGCAGCTTATAATAGTTTAGGTAGCGAAGATAGAACCGCTCCTTACCTTTAATAACGAAGAGGACTCTACGCCCTTAAGCTTAAAGGAAAAAGAGTAGCTTTAAAGTAAAAATAAGCTCTAGAGCCTTAATAACTAATACTAGTAAAGGAGAAGGAGGAATTATCTACTTATATAAAAGAGGAGCTTACTTTAATATAAGTTATAATTAATTACTTCTTACTTATCGCTACCCTTATAAATAAGGGCTACTAGTACTACGCTATAGTTAATAAGGCGCTTATATAAGAGATATAAATACTAGTAGAAAAGATCGCCCTAAGGTAAGTAAAGGGCGCCTTAAGTATAATAGAAGGTATAGTAATTAAGGGTATTATATAGCTAGCTATAAAGGTTAATAGTTACTATAAGCTTATTATAGCTTATATAATCCCTTAACTAAAGTTTCCTTTAATCCTTAGGAAACCCTAGTTATTATATATAGAGTTATACTTAGTTCTATATTAAAAGAAGCTATAGTTTAGGCCTATATAATAGTAGGTCCGCTATAATAACGGTTTTATAAGTATTAAACTAAGTATATAAGCTTTATACTTAGCCTAAGAAGTTCTTACTTTTATTTTTATAAGAACTATATAATAAGTAAAGTAAGAGGAAGGCTAGGTAGTAGCTAATATAGCGGTCTATATAGTTAGCTTAGTAGATATTAATAAGGCCCTTTAAATAAAAACGCTAAAGTTATCTTTTAAGCTATAGTAGTAGATACTAAAGCGCTTTTATGACCTCTTACTACTATTTAAGTCTTAGGAAGTAAATAGGCTTAACCTATATAAGCTAAGGGTAGACTATAAGATTATACTTTATACTAATAAAAAGAAGTAAGAACTACTTATACTATTTAGACCGCTATATAGTATATTATATATAGAGCTATTAGTATTAAAAAAGACGCTAAGAGACCTCTTAGATAAGGGTTTTATTTAAGTAAGTAGCTTTAAAGTAAGAGCGCTAGTCTTATTTATATATAAACTAAGGGGTAGGATATAGTTCTATTATAATTATAGGGCTTTAAACGTAATTATAAGGCTAGACTACTACCTTTTACCCTTAATCTTAGATATATTTTATAACCTCTTAAAAGTAAAGTAGTTTATAAAGCTAAATATAAAATAAACGTTTTATAAGGTATAGATCTTAAAGGGTAATAAGTAAAAGATAGCGTTCTATATATATTATAGCTTATTTAATTAGCTTATAACGCCCTTTAGCCTCTTAAGAGCGCTTACTACCTTTTAGTATTATATTAATAACGTACTTTAGGACTTCCTTTATAAATTCGCTTCTATATATATAGATAATATCCTTATTTATATAAGCGGCTCTTATAAGGACTATATATAGAAAGTATAGAGGGTCCTAAAGCGCCTTTAACTTTATAGGCTCTACCTTAACTTAAATAACTATAAATTTAAGGTTAAGAAGGTTAAGTACCTAAGCTTTATTATTTATATAGGTATAAGTATATAGGTAGATCCTATAAAGATCTAAGCGATTTAGGACTAAGTAGCCCTAACTATATAAATAGGTATATAAAGCTTTCTTAGGTTCGCGAACCTTTATAGGATATTTATTAAGGGCTTCTCTTATATTATAATACCCTTAAACGAGATTACTAAGAAGTAAACCGCCTTTCGTTAAGGGCGTATATAAGAAAGAGCGTTCTATACGCTTAAAGACCTATTCTTATAAGCCCCGATATTACTTTAGTAGGACTTTAACCGGTCTACGTTAGTTAAAGTAAACTATAGCGGCTAAGCACTTAAAGGAACGCTCTCTTAGGAGGTAGATAGGTAAAAGTAATTAATAGCGTTTTACTCCTATAAGCTAACCTTAGTAAAGCAGAATTATACTATTTATAATAAGGAGATATTAGTAATTATTAACTACCTTAAGTAATAGTAAGTAAAGCTTTAAAGCTATAAGAGCTTTAAGGTTCTTATAAACTATAAGAACCTTAAGTACTTTATAACCTACTAGTACCTCTTAAAGTAGTAAGCCTACTAAGTAAAGTATCTCTTATACTTTAACTTCTTAATTAAGTACTACCTTAGGTAGGACTTTATAGTCCTAAACGCGCTTTCTTAAAAGGATTAAGACCGGCCGATAAGAGTAAATATTAAGGCTTAAGATCTATAGCTTATCCTATAAGAAGCGCTATAGACTTATATAGGAGCTTCCTTAGTAGAGGAAGGCACGGTATTAATAGATAAGCTTTCCCTTATACTTTTACTACTAAATAAGCTTCCCCCTACGCTTTTACCTTAGTTTAATAAGGAGGGATAAACTAGCTTAAGGGCGCGCGCGGCGAGAGTATTTTAAGATAAGGCCCTTTAACGCTTATAGGATAAGGTAGTAGCTCTAGACTATACCTATAAGAGCGTACGCCGCGCTATAAAGTCTAGCGCTTAACGCTTAGATCTAAAGCTAAAGCTAAGGGTATAGGTAGCCGACTACTATATCGACCTATAAGGGTATCTATATTAGCGAGGAAGACTATAGATACCGGGCGTACTATATACTATAGAAGCTAAGGAGAAGGATAGACTATTAAAGCCAAATAAATAAAACAAGCTCTAAGGGAAGCTAGTCTAGCTTATCTATAACTCTAGTATTATAGGTTACTTAAGTAGGTAGGGTATAGTAGTAAGCCTTATAAGGGACTTTTACTAGCCCTTCTTATAGTACTATATTCGTTACTTCCTTTATAACTATAATATCTATAGCTATATAAAGATCTAAAGGGTATAGCTTAAGGGGTTACTTAAGTAGCTTTTAGTACTAAACTAGTTCTATATATATATATAGATAGACTTTATAATAGACCTCTTACTTATAAAGGGCGGTAACTATTATATATAAGTAATTAAGGACTAACTTAGTAAATTAATAGTATTAAAGCTAATACTATTTATAAATATAAAAGCTTATATAAAGCGCTTCCTTTAGTACTAGGCTTACTTATATAGCTAGCCGGCCTTTATTATAAGTAATAAAGGGTTAAACTAAACTAACTACTTTTAGTAGTACTTATACTAGCTACTTTAGATTATATAGCTACTTAGTATAGCTTATTACTTATAGACTAATAAGGGACCTAAGAGGGTTAACTAAGAATTATAGGCGTACCTATAAGTAGTTATAGCTTAAAATTAAGCGGACTAAGACCGCTAGCTCCCTACTACCTAGCTTATACTAAATAGTAAACTATAAACCTTTATTAAGATAGCCCCTTTCTTTATAATATATAGCTTTAAGCTACCCTCCTTAATCCTATTTACTATTAATATAGTAGCGAAGTAGTATAGTAGTATATTACTAAAGAGCCGCTCTTTTATATTTATATAGAAGTTATAAGAAACTATAAAATACTATTAATCTACGATAGCCGCTATAGTATAGGATTAAGAGCGGTATACTAATAAAACTAAGGTACTAATAAATAGGTTTATAGTAGGAGATAAGGTATAGCTTAACTTCTATAACTATAGGTTAGTATAATTAAAGAAAAAGCTAGACTAGCTATATATAAAGTTTATAGTATAAAGGGTTATTAGCTTATAAGTAGTTAAGCTTAATAGTCTCTTAATAAGGGTTTATAATAAGATTAATATTAACCTTCTTTACTAAGCCTCCTTTAACTTACTATTAAGGTTAGAAATAGTAAATACTTAACTGCCTATAATTAAAGTAAAGGGGGATAATAAATTTAAGGTTAAGGAGATATAGGCTATACGCTAAAAGAAAGTAAGCTAAGGGAAACGCTAAGAGGTTCTCGTTAAGTAGTATAAGTACCTTAACCCTATATAGGAACCTATATATAAGTTTATAAGAGCTATAGTCCTTAATAAGTTTAAGGCCTTATATAAGCTAATAAATAAGAACGATAGACTAATAAACTACTAATAATAGCTTAGGCTATCTAAGGTATATAAGTAAAAGCGGGATTTTAGGAAATTAAGGAATTATATAAGACTACGTAATAAAGGAGAAGAAGGAGTATAAGGTAGGATTTTCAACGGAATTTATTAGTAGTATATTAGTATATAGAAGAGGTATTAAAGTTAATAATACTATCTTTATTTACTAGCGGACATACTACCTTATATAGACAATTATAGCTAAACGGAAGAAGCTTTCGGGACTAGATTTAGGCTGCTATATAGCCCTAAGACTAAGGAATTTAGTATTATCTTAAGTATAGCTAGAAGTATCTTAGTTCCGCTAATATTCGTATTTAAAGGAGGTTAGTCGTACTAGTATTCTTAAAAGGTCTTAGCTAGTATTCTAAGCTAGCTCTATTCCTTCGATTCCTAATTATATAATAACCGGCAACCTATTTAATATATAATAATATATAAAATAACGAGCGATTCTTACTTTATAAGATAGGATTTTATCTATAATTAATATACTACTTATTAGCTTATATAATCGGGAGAGTATATTATAGCTAATTTATTTATAGTAGGAAAACACCGTTCCTTATAGGCTAAGACTATAAAGTAAGCAAAGTAAAGTAAGTAGTTATAGTAATATAAGCGTAATAGTATAAGTAAAGATAAAAATAGCTTTTATTTTAAAGTAAAGCCTTTAAACTTTTTAAGCTTATTCTTTATTATTACCTTTACCCTTACTATTATTATTATCGTTATCCTTATTAGCCTCCTCTTCCTCTTAAGTAGCGGTAGCGGCGCTCTTTAGCGCGCTAAGTCGGCCTTCTAGGCCTATAAGCTAGTTAGTAGTAGCGGCGGCTCTAAGGGTAAAGGGGCGGCGGCTAGCTCTAGCGGTAGCGGTAAGGGTAGTAGTAGTAGTAGCGGCGGGCATAGCTAAGAGGACCGCCGATAAAGTAATAGAGGCGGTATCCTTAGTACTAAGAGAGTTAATAGTAGAAGTAAGAGAGTAAAAAGGAAAGAACTTACTTAAGGATAAGCCCTTAGCGCTCTAGGGCGTAAAGGTTATAATAGGCGGCTACGGCGGCGGTAAGGCGCTTCTTAGTAGCCCCCTATACCTACCTATACGCGCTAGCCTTATAAGCTAAAGCTATAGCGAGTAAGATAGGAGGCGCTGCTTTATAGGCACGGCTAGTATATATATACTAGTAATAACTACTGCCGCGGCGGCGCTTAACTTAGTCGGCGTAAGGGAGCTCCTATAATATATACTATATATAAGGGGCTATATAAGCGGCTCTAGCCTAGACCTAGCGCTTATACTTTAAGAGGTTAGTAGAAGATATTTATTACGCTTACTTAACTATAGACTTATAGGGGTAGTAAAGATAAAGGTAGGGGCTAAGGGGCTAGGCGTTATAAGTAGTAGCGAGGATAGCGTTATTACCTTAAAGGGTAATATAAGCGTAGCTAGCGTAGCGGAAGTAGTAGTAGCGGTAATAGGCGTAGTAGTAAGGGTATAAGTAAGAGTAGCGGTAGCGGCGGAGCTATCGTTAGCTATACTTAGTATAGCGTTAACGAATAACTTTATACGCTTTAAGAAGAAAGAGGTAAGGGAGGGGGAGGTAGATATATTTATCGCGGAAGTTAGTATTATAGATTATAGCCTCCTATTCTATAAGGTAAGGAACTTACTAGTTAAAGTTATTATTATTATTATTATTATTAGGGCTATTATTAATACTATAGTTATTACTATAAGTATATATTAATAAAGCGGCTTATATAGCTAAGAATAAACTAATACCTTAAGTAGAGCGGAACTTACTTATTACTACTATTACTAGGTTAAAGTAAAAAGAAAAAAAAGGGAAGGAAGAAGGGGGGGATACCGCTTTATATACCCTTTAATAAAGGAGGCTGCTTTAGGCTAAGAAGATAAGCAACCTAAGGCTTATATAGGTTTAAGCCGGCCGCTAGCTACCTAAGGGTATATATAATAAGTTACTATAAGAGTCTTTAACTATTATAAGTTATAGGCTTAAGCTATAGCCTAAGCTATATAGTTATATATAAAGGGCTAGATCCTATATATATATATATAGGCTAGCCGCGTATAAAGGAGCTCTATATAGCTTATTAATATTATCTTATATAAAGAAAGTAAGAAAAAAAACTCTCGCGAAACCGATATATACTTATAGCGGGTATATATCGCGACTAAAATACTAACTAATACTAGGAATTAATTTAGCGGTATTAATTACCCTTAGTAACGATACTATGCCGAGGCTAAGGGGTAGGTAGACGTAGTAGCGGCCCTTAACGTACTAGGCTTAACTAGAGCGTATAGCGTAAAGAGACGCTACCCGAATTTATATACCCTAATAGGGCGAGTTAATAAACCTAAAGTAGTAATATAATACCCGCTTAAGCGCCGAGCGACCTTATAGAAAAAGCAGTATACGATAAACTCGCGGGCTTCGTCCTAAGCGTATAGTTTAGTAGGGTATAGGTAGTAGTCGAACGGCTCTCTAGGGCGAAGAGCCGCGCTAGTAGCGCGTCGTCGGCGGTGCTCTACGCGGACGAGAGCTTTAAAACGATAATCTAGGAAGCAATTAAGGAGGCAGTTAAGGAAGAACTCCGCCTAAGTATCGCTTTAGGCCTAGGGGGCCTAAAGCGAACCTAGGCCGCGGTCGTAGCTAAGACTAAGGGACTAACCTAATATAAAGCCGCTATAAAATAGGTCCTACCGCGCTATAAACGCGAGATTATTATAGTCCCTACTAAGGCACCGCCCGAAATCCTAAGCCGCGAACCGAAGGATATAGTAAAGGCGGTAAATATAGCCCTAAAAGCTATAAGCGCTATAGTAGCGAGGTGCCTTTAAAGTAGAGATATCGCGGTTATATTTAATACCTTAGCGAGAGCCTACTAAAGGGACTAAGGCTAGGTTAAGGCCGTATTTAGACTAGAGGCTACGATTACCTACCGCGTATATATAGTAGTCGCTAAGAATATCCCCTTAAGGGTAGCGACGGTAGATAGGTAGCGATTACTCTATAAGATTATAGAGGCGAATAAAGTTAAGGTCCTTTAAGCCTAGGCGCTATACCCTTAATCTAAGATATTAATAGCGATAACTATACTTATTAAGGTCGGTAGCCTAAAGGAGGCTAATAGGCTCTATAACCTAGGCCTAGTCCTTAAAGTATAAATCTTTTAATATAAACCCTATAATAAGTTAGTCTAACTATAAAGGTACTATAATTACTATAGGTATAGCTATATCGCTAGGCGGTATATATCGATATAACTCTATAGCTAATATAGGAGCACGGTATATAATAGAGGTAAGGACGAATATAAGGCTAAGAAGGGCGAAATCCCCTATAACTATATCTTATACTAAGGGGACTACCTATTATAAACCTAAACTTACCTTATAGCGAATAAAGCCTAGGAAAAGGTAAGGGAAAACTACCTATAACGACCTTAATAGTTCGTAAATACCTAGACTTACGCCGAGTAACGGGTACTACCTACCGTCGAAACCTAGGGCGTTCTTAATTCGACCGCGGTCTAAAAGCGGGGACTAAGTAAACCGCGCCGGGATAAGAGGTCGAGCTTAAGATACCTACCGGCTAGTAGGGCTAGGGAGGCCGAACTAAGTATAAACGATATTTATAGGTATAGTAGATAGAGAAGCGCTAAGAAATAAAGCGCCTCCCTCTTTATATAGATAACCCCTTTTACCCCGACCCTACCTATATATAACTAAAAGTACTATTTTAGAATATATAGAAAAGATATAAGCTAGTTTAGTTAGTGCTTTACTACTAAGCCGGCTTTAACTTAATAGTATTATAAGAAGTAGAAGCTATACTAAGAGACGGGGCCCTGCCCCTTAGAGCAGCGCCCTATAGCTTAGTTTACGGGGAGGGGAGGTACGCACTATATATATATAAAAGGCTTAGGCTAGGGACTTAGTCGCCCCGGTTTAAATAAGATTAAAGTAAGGTAATTTTTAGGGATAGTACTAGACTATAAATAATTTACTTACTACCGGGGGCCGCGAAGACTAAAGCGTTATAGGACCTAAGCGTAATCGAACTAAAGCACCTTATAGTAATAGTAAGGGACTTTAATATCTATTACCTACTCTAAGATAAATATAATAGAACCTTAGATAGCGCGATATAACTTATATAGGAGGCGATAAGACTATAACTTAAACTTACTACCTTAAGAAGGAAGTATATAAGATTTTTCTATAGCTAAAGGGATAGTACTATCGACCTAGCTTAGGCAACGCTAGAGACTAAGATATAGTATACTAGGCCTAACTTAGACCTAACCGGGTAAGACTATATCCCTTAGACTATTATACTATAGGTCGATACCTAGGCCTAGGCGCCTAAACCGGCCCTAAGGTAGAAAGAAGCGGAAGCTAAGCTAGTCGAAGCTAAGACTATATCCTAACTAGGACTACGCTAGCTAACGCTTTAGACGCTAAAGGATATCGACTAAGACCTAGACTATATCTTTACTATTCTAGCGTAGATCGCGATAGCTACGGTTCCGCGCTAAGGGTAAGCATTACTTAAGGGCAACGTATAGTTTACCCTAGAGGTAAGAAGGGCGACGAGGGAGGCTAAGAGGGTAAGGAGGAAGTATAGGCGGGAAAGGAGCGAGGTAAACTAGGAAGACCTATATAAGGCGACGGCGGCTTAGAAGTAGACCGCCTATAAGGTAAGGAGGGCCTACTAGCGCGAGTTCCTAGAGGAATTTAGCGCCGATAATACTAAGCTTTAGAATATAGAGAGGTAGGCTAGACTCTATAGTAAGCTATTACTAAAACCGACCTATATCCTACCGCTAGTTAAAGAAGGCGAGGACTAACTAATAGAAACCTTTAAAAGGAAGGCTTAGATATTAGCTACTAAGTTCTTCCTACTAAAGGCCGGTATAACCTAAGGGCTACCCTAGCCTATAGCCGAGGCGACCCTTATAGTCGACTAATAGATCTAGCTAGCTAACGTTATAGCGGCGCTAGGTAAGATAGTAAGCTAGAAGGCGGCGGATCTAGATAGCGTCCCCTTAAGGTTTATTAAGAAGTATAGACTAGCCTTAGTCTAGTAACTAGCTATAATCTTTAACGCCTATACCTAACTTTTATATTTTCTAGGACGGTTTTATAGTATAAATATAATAATAATCCGGAAGCTAGGTAAGAGGCTAGAAGCCTATTATATAGTAAGGGGATAGAGACTAATTTCCCTCCTACCTATAGTAGGGAAAGTACTTAAGTAGATACTAGCTTAGAAGATCGCGGGAGTAGTAAAGGCGAATAGTATCCTACTAAATAAATAAATAGGGAATAGAAGGGAGCGCTCTATAAAGGCGGCGATCCTATTAATAATAGAACTAGTACGCGTAACCTAGGCCTAGAAGGGCATCGTATCGTTCTTATAGCTAGATATTAAGGGCGTATTTAATATAGTTAACTATAATAAGCTTATAAGGGAACTAAAGCTTTAAGGATACCTTAGATAGCTTATAAGCTTAATATAAAGCTTTATAAGTAATAGAAGATCGACCCTTTACTTTAATAGGAGGACCTTAAAGCTAACTTAAGTGCTAATAGGAGTCCCTTAAGGCTCCCCCCTATCCCTAATCCTATTTCTATACTATATAACCCCCCTATATAAGAGGCTTAGCACGATATATAGTATTTATACCGTTAGCTTCGCCGACGATATAAATATAGTTAGTATCGGACCTAATAAGGCTACTATAATAGTACGCTTAAAGGAGGCTTAGAAGGTATACGCGGAGTAAGCGACTAAGTTTATAGTTACTTTTAAACTATTAAAGAGCGAGTTAATATACTTTATATAGAAGAGATAAGCGATAACGACGCCGGTCCGCCTTAGGGCTAACGTAGTAATACCGGTCTAGGAGGCCCGCCTACTAAGGGTTTAGGTATACCGGAAATTACGTTAGAAAGCGCACTTAAAATAGCTTTAAGTAAAGATAAAGCGCTAGACTATAGCCCTAACTAGGCTTACGGTATCTATATAAGGCTATACCTTACTACGCGCTAAGGAAGTCTATAGTAAGGTAATCTAGTCCTTAATCTCCTACGCTATAGTTATATTCTATAAAATAACGCTTATAAGGGGGGAACTATATAGGATCGCGCGGGACCTAGTATAGGATTAGTTAGCTTACCTCTAGGTAGTAACGGGCGCCTACCGCGCGACCTTAGTCTACTAAGTTAAAGCGGAGGTATAAGTACCCTTAATTAACCTCTACCTAAACTAAAGAATAATAGATACCCTTTAAAGGTTAGAGGACTTAGGGCTCCTAAGCTAAATTTAACGCGCGTTTAACGCGGTCGTAGGTATACTTAAAAGGAGGCGACGCTAAAGAGAGAGTAGGCCCTTAGCGGCGCTACTACCTAGTAGGCCCCCCCTCGTAGAGGAGATAAGGGGGGTCCGGAGCTAAATAAGATTAAACGACCTCTTAGATAAAGCTAAGTCGCTTAAAAGGCTAAATAAGAAATAGGCCGCTTAATAGAACGCTAAGGAAAACGCAATCTAATAATACTAAACTACCCTTTACCCCGCTAACTTCCCGCTATAGTTTAATAAAGCGATAATACTAGACCGTTATAAAGGCCTCCTTAAGTATATTAGCACGGTAATTACTTAGATATATATAGGAAAGATCGGGCTTAATAACTTCCTTTTCGATTAATAGGTCCCTAGTATAGTCTCGCTAATATATACCTATAGATAAAAATAAGATACTATCTACTATATAATAATCGACTATCTATTAACGGTAGAGGTAAGGGAGTCCCTTTTAATACGGGCCTAGGATATAGGTAACGTAAGAGTAAGCCTTTAAAGGAAAAAGATAGCGGCGCCGCTAGCGTAATAGTTCCCCCGCTTAGGTAGGCTCCGCTAGTTTAACCTAGCTTAGAGGCTATACGTAGATATACTAAAAGATAGGACCGGGGTCGCGCTAGAGATAGAGCGGCCCTAACTAAAACTACCTTAGCTAACTACTTCCCTTACTAAGGCGACCTAGGAAAGGGAGAGGACTTATAATAATAAGACTATAGTATTAACTAAACTAGACTTAAACTAAGCGTAAACCTCGCTACTTAAACTATAGATTAAATAGAACTAATAAGACCTAACTAAGCTAGCCTTAATAGCTATAGAATAAGACCTACTACTAAAAGACTATAACTAAATAAGACCTAACCTAAAACTAAACTAAGATAGAGCTAATAACTAGCCCTTAAACTATAACCTTAGACTAACTTATTAGTAGTAACGTTTACCTTACTATTATAGCGGGAATAATAAGACCCCCTTAAGGTAGTATATAGAGCGCGGGAGGGAGTAACCTAAGACTAGCGAGGAGTATAGGGACTACTACTACTATAAGAAGCTTAACGATAGCCGGCCGGGCCCGACCTTAAACCCGAACTAGAGCTAGCTTAGACGGCTAGCTTACGAGATAGAGTAACGACCGGGGACTATACTAAGGCAGGACCTATACTAGCGGCGGCGCGGAGGCGTTTACTATAGCCTATACTATAACCCTAAATCTAATTAAGGTTAAGATAGGTAATAATCTCGGCTAGGACCGAACTATAATAGCTATAAAGACGCTACTAAATAAAGTCGGGAGCGTTAATAGGGTTAGTAAGCAACGTAAGGCGGGGATACTTTAGGGCGGGCTTAGCGATAGGAGAACTACCGGGCTATAACTTAGCGTTAGAGCTAATAGAGGGTAACGCGGTAGGATCCTATACTAACTTTAAGATAACCGCGGGTATAAAAACAGCGGCGGACTCCCTAGCCTTAGCCTTAGATAGAGCCTTAGACGCGATAGCCGCCTTACCCTTACCTTTACCCTTACCCTTCCCCTTATTAAAAAGGGCTAGGGCTAGACTAGGCCTAGTAAGATTAAAACCGTTATCCTTACTATTATAGTCGTCGCCGGTAATAAGATAAAAATAGTTAGCGAGATCGTTAACCGCCGCGAGAGTTTTTTAAGTAACTAAGAGCGACTTAGGCCCGACCTAAGCTAAGGTCTTAATAGTATCGCTAAACTTACCTAGGTATTTTTCTAAGGACTTATATATATAGCGGGTATTATCTATAAAATAAGTAAAAGCTAAAGCGAGCGTCTCGATATTCTTAGCGACTATAGCTAGACTAAGAGTAGACTCGCCTAACGCGCCCTTACCCTTAGCGGCGGGGGCCTTTTAACTAGCGCGAATATAAGTTTCTAGAGTAGCGTAGTAAAGGCGCTCCTATACCGAACCCTTAATAAGGGAGGGTCTATCGACCTTAGACTAAGCTTAATAGAGGGTACGCACGGCCTCCTCGCCCTTAGAGGTAATCTAAAATATAGATTAATACTAAACTTAGACCGTATTATAGCGGGATAGGGTTACTTACTTAATAATAAGACTAATTAAAGTTAGCGTAAGCGATATATACTTTAGCTTTTATAGCTAGTAAGGTTAGCGAAAAGTACTAAGAGGTAAGACCGACCTAAGATAGAACTAGGACTAATACTTATAGGACTAGTTTTAATAGCCGGTAAAGGACTTATAAGTAAGCTTACTAGTAAGGCGCCCGATATATATAAAATATAGGATAGAGCGCTTCGATCTTACTATAGTAGCGACTTTCTTATAAGGAGGGGGTTTTAAAGGAGGCGAGGCGCTACTACCTAAGTCGGCTTCTTAGTTAAATATAGCGATACGATAGCGAACGAACTAGATATAGTACTAAAGAGACCTAGGGATATAGAAACGAGGCAGGTAAGGAATTAGGGCCTATAAAAGAGATAGCGGACGGAGAGGTAAGAGGAGGTAAGAACGAAACTAAAGGGGGAGGGTAGGTATATATATACGCGAGCCGGGCGCGCGTAATTAGTAACTACGCGATAGACGGTAAATATAGGCCGCCGCGCCCTTAATTAAAAAGTCGCGTAGCCGGACGGGAACCGATTTTCGATTAGCGGAGCCGGCCGACCGAATTTCGATTAGCCGGCCCTACCTAGGAGCGACCTATATTAGTACCCGGCCCGGTAACCGGATATTACCTGCCCTACTAACTAATAGACCGATAGGCCTACGCGGCCGCGGCTACGCGGTAGCGACGCGGGAGCCGTAGAGAATAGAGGCGCCCGCGAGTTAGGCCCTTAAAGAGAGACTACTACCTATAACCCTAGGCCCGGGCTAGCGAGCCCGGGCCGCGGCCGCTCGGGATAGTAGCGGCTATAGCCTAAGAGGGCCTACGCCGAAATATAAATATATAGGAGAAGCCCGCGGTAGCCGGCGTAAATTTCCTACGTACTACTACTATAACCTCGTTCGAGGCGGACCTATACCGAAAGAGGGGAGGGTTTTCCCTTAAGCACTTTAGTTTTTCCCTCCTATTTAATATCGAAGTTCTAGATACTTCTAGCTAGGTCCCTAGTATAATCTTAATAATAATATTATCTTATAGATAGTACCTATATATATACCTCTACTTACTCTATAATAGTATAAGCTATTAACTAATAAATATAATAGATATCTTTTTAGAGAGGGTACTACTTCCTTAAGGGAGTACTCTACCCTTTCTTAGATAGATAGGAAGTATTATAGCTATCCTAAAAGCGATTAAAAGCGCGATAGCTAGCGAGAAGGATAAGGTTATTACTATACTAAGGGAGCTATCTATAAGACTAGCTTTAACCCCTACGACCTCTATAACGCTAGTTATAGTAGCGATATTACTAACGTAGAAGCCGCTCTCTTAGCCGACTAAAGATAGTAAGCTAGAGTCCTTTTACTTCTTCCTTAGCTAGCTATAAACGAAGTTTATAACTAATAAGAAATAGGGCCTAAATAGCTATCGCGATATAGCATAGTATTTACTCCTTTATATACTATTAAAGCCCTAGATATAGTAGATCTTTAAATTCTAAGATAAGGGCGGCCCTAAAGGTAAACGCGACCTATAAGACTTCTTTTAATACCTTATATATATATTTAGCAACGTATAGGAGCGGGAGAAGGTATAAGATAGGCTATAGACCTTTAAGTAGAAAGATAGATAAACCTTTAGCGAATTCCTCCTTAAATTTAAAGAAACGCTCTTATAGGTAGCAAGGACTATAGTATAGGAAGATAGCGCGAAGCTTATATAGCTATAGAATTTAATTACGCCGGCCCTATAAGAGCTACTTATCTCTATAATTATACCTACTAACTATAGTAAGTATAAAAGCTAGTTAATAAAGGTAGTATAAGGCTATAAGTAGACGCTATATTTCTAAAAGCTTTATAAGCGCACGCTATATAGTAGCGATAGGATTACCGCCCTTCTATAAGATAAATAGCCGGCTATCGATATAGATAGGAATACCTTAATATCGGCTACCTATATAGACCGGGCTAAACGTAGTAAGAAGACACTATCGACTACCCCTTATACCGCCCTATACTTTAAGTAGCGGGCGAAGTAGGTAATAAGCGAGGAAATTAAGAAAAGGAAGGCTAACGGCCGCTACTTACGTTATAGCGCGTTTATATACTTTATATTAAAATGCCCCTTCCTTTTAGCTAGGCGGCCTATAGCGGTTTAAGTAGCGAAGATAGAACCGCTCTTCGCCTTAAACGATAAGAAGGACTCTATCCCCTTAGGCCTAGAGGAAAAAGAGTAGCTCTAGAGTAAATATAGGCTCCGGAGCTTTAATTACTAGTACTAGTAAAAGAAAAGGAGGAGTTATCCGCTTATATAAAAAAGGAGCTTACTTTAATATAGGTTATAATTAATAACTCCTTACTAGTCGCCGCCCTTATAGATAAGGGCTACTAGTACTACGCTATAGTTAACGAGGCGCTTATATAAGAGATATAAGTACTAATAGAAAGGATCGCCCTAAGGTAAATAAAAGGCGCCTTAAGCGCGATAGAAGGTATAGTAATTAAGGGTATTATATAGCTAGCTATAGAGGTTAATAGCTACTATAAGCTTATCGTAGCTTATATAATCCTTTAACTAGAGTTCCCCTTAATTCTTAGGAAACCCTAGTTATTATATATAGAGTTATACTTAATTCTATACTAAAAGAAGCTATAGTTTAGGCCTATATAATAGTAGGTCTACTATAATAATAGTTCCGTGAGTATAGGACTAAGTATACGAGCTTTACGCTTAGTATAAGAGGTCCTTACCTTTATCTTTATAGGAACTATACGATAATTAAAGCGGGAGGAGGGTTATATAGCGGCGGATATAGCGGTCTATATAGTTAGCTTAGTAGATATCGATAAGGCCCTTTAAATAAAGAAGCGAAAGTCGCCCGCTAAGCTATAGTAGTAGATATTAAAGCGCTTCTATAATCTTCTTTTACTATTTAAGTCTTAAGAAGTAGATAAGCTTAACTTATATAAGCTAAGGGTAGATTATAAGGTTGTACTTTATATTAATAAGAAAGGGTAAGAACCGCCTATACTATTTAGGCCGCTATATAGTATATTATATATAAAGCTACTATTACTAAAGAAGACGCTAAGGGACCTCTTAGATAAGGGGTTTATTTAAGTAAGTAGCTCTAAAGTAAGAGCGCTAGTCTTATTTATATATAAGCTAAGGGGCGGGATATAGTTTTATTATAACTATAGGGCTTTAAACGTAATTATAAGGCTAGACCGCTACCCCTTACCCTTAATCTTAGATATACTCTATAACCTCTTAAAGGTAAAGTAGTTTACGAAGCTAGATATAAAATAAGCGTTTTATAAAGTATAGATCTTAGAGGGTAACGAGTAAAAGATAGCGTTTTATACTTACTATAGCTTATTTAAGTAGCTAGTAATACCCTTTAGCCTTTTAAGAGCGCCCGCTACCTTTTAACGTTATATTAATAATATACTTTAAGACTTCCTTAATAAGTTCGCCTCTATATATATAGATAATATCCTTATTTATATAAGTAGATCCTATAAGGACTATATATAGAAAGTATAAAGGGTCTTAAAGCGCTTTTAACTTTATATGCTTTACCTCGACCTAAATAAGTATAAGTTTAGGGTTAAGAAGGTTAAGTACCTAGGCTTTATTATCTATATAAGTATAAGTATATAGGCAGACCCTATAAAGATCTAGGCGATCTAAGACTAAGCGGCCCTAATTATATAAATAGGCGTATAGAGCTTCCTTAGGTTTATAAACTATTATAGGATATTTATTAAGGGCTTCTCTTATATTATAATGCCTTTAAACGAGATTACTAAGAAGAGGACTACCTTTTATTAAGGACCTATATAAGAGGGAGCGTTTTATACGCTTAAAGACTTATTTTCGTAAGCCCTAGTACTACTTTAGTAAGACTTCGACCGGTCTATAATAGTTAAAGCGAACTATAGCGGCTAGGCGCTTAGAGGTATACTTTCCTAGAAAGTAGATAAGCGGAAGTAACTAATAGCGTTTTACTCTTAAAAGCTAACCCTAATAGAGCGGAATTACGCTATTTATAATAAGGAGATACTAGCGATTATTAGCTACCTTAAGTAATAGTAAGTAGAGCTCTAGAGTTACGAGAGCTTTAAGGTCCTTATAGACTATATAAACCTTAAGTACTTTATAACCTACTAGTACCTCTTAGAGCGATAAGCCCGCTAAGTAAAGTACCTTTTACGCTTTAACTTCTTAATTAAGTACTAGCTAAGGCGGGACTCTATAGTCTTAGATATACTTTCTTAGAAGGATTAAGACCGGCTAATAGGAGCGGATATCGAGGCCTAGGATCTATAGCTTATCTTATAAAAAGCGCTATAAACTTATATAAGAGCTTCCTTAGTAAAGGGAGGCGCGGTATTAATAGATAAGCTTTCCTTTATATATTTACCTTAGTTTAGTAAAGAAGGATAAACTAGCCTAAGGGCGTATATAGCGCTAGTATTCTAAGATAAGGTCCTTTAATACTTATAAGATAGAATATCGTCTTTAGACTATACTAAATAAAACGAGCTTTAAGGGAAGCTAGTCTAGCTTATCTATAACTTTAATATCGTAGGCTACCTAGGTTAATAAGGTATAGTAGTAGGCCTTATAAGGGAATTTTACTAGCCCCTCTTATAATACTACGTTCGCTGCTTCCTCTATAACTATAATATCTATAGCTATACTAAGATTTAAAGGGCGTAGCTTAAGGGGCTACTTAAGTAGCTTTTAATACCTAACCGGTTCTATATATATATATAAATAGACTTTATAATAGACCTTCCGCTTATAAAAGAAAGTAACCGTAATATATAGGTAATTAAGGACTAGCTTAATAAATTAATAGTATTAAAGCTAATACTATCTATAAATATAAAAGCTTATATAAAGCGCTTCCTTTAATACTAAGCTTACTTATATAGCTAGCCGACTTTTATTATAAGTAATAAAGTATTAAACTAAACTAGCCGCTTTTAGTAGTACTTATACTAGCTACTTTAAATTATATAGCTACTTAGTATAGCTTATTACCTATAGACTAATAAGGGACCTAAGAGGGTTAACTAGGAAGTATAGGCGTACTTATAGGTAGTAGTAGCCTATAACTAAGTAGACTAAGACCGCTAGCTCCCTACGGCCTAGCTTATATTAAATAGTAAACTATAGACCTTTATTACAATAGCCCCCTTCTTCGCTATATATAGCTTTAAGCCGCCCTCCTTAATCCCGTTCGCTATAGATATAGTAGCGGAGTAATATAGTAGTTTATTACTAAAAAGCTATACCTCTACGTTTATATAGAAGCTATAAGAAACTATAGAATACTATTAATCCGCGATAGCCGCCTTAGCGTAAGATTAAGAGCGGCACGCTAATAAGACTAAGGCCTTAGCGGATAGGTTTATAGTAAGAGATAAGGTATAGCTTAATCTCTATAACTATAGGTTAGCGCGGCTAAAGAAGAAGCTAGACTAGCTATATATAAAGTTTATAGTATAAAGGGTTATTAGCTTATAGGTAGTTAAGCTTAGTAGTCTTTTAATAAGGGTCTATAATAAGATTAATATTAACCTCCTTCGCTAAGCTTCCTCTAACCTATTACTTATATAAGAAGTAGTAGACGCTTAACCGCCTACTATTAAGGTAGAAGGGGATAACGAATTTAAGGTTAAGGAGATATAAGCTATATACTAGAAAAAGGTTAGCTAGGGGAATCGCTAAGAGGTCCTTATAAAGTAGCGCGGGTACCTTAACTTAATATAGGAGCCTATATATAAGTTTATAAGAGCTATAGCCCTTAATAAGTTCGAGGCCTTATATAAACTAGTAAATAAAAATAATAGACTAATAGACTATTAATAGTAGCTTAAGCTAAGACTATAAAGTAAGTAAAATAAAGGGGGTAGTTATAGTAATATAAGTATAATAATATAAGTAAAGATAAAAATAGCGTTTATTATAAGGTAAAGCCCTTAAACTACCTAGGCCTATTCCTTATTATCGTTATTACCTTTATTATTATTATTATTATCGTTATCCTTATTAGCCTTCTCTTACTTATTAGCGGCGGCGGCGCTCTTTAAGGCGCTAAGGCGGCCCTCTAAGCCCGTAAGCTAGTCGGCGGCAGCGGCGGCTTTAGGGGTAAAGGGGCGGCGGCTAGCGTCGGCGGCGGCGGTAGGGGTAGTAGCGGTAGCGGAGGCGGGCACGGCTAAGGGAACCGCCGATAAGGCGACGGAGGCGGTATCCCTAGCGCCGGGCGCGTTAAAAGCGGAAGTAAGGGAGCGGAGGAGTAAAGACTTACTTAGGTATAAGGCCCTATCGCTTAAGGGCGCGAAGGTTATAGTATATAGTAGCGGTAGTAGTAAGGCGCTTCTTAGTAGCCCCCTATACTTACCTATATATACTAGCCTTCTAAGCTAATACTATAGCGAGTAGAATAAGAGGCGCCGCCTTATAGGCGCGGCTAGCGCGCGCGTACTAGTAGTAGCTACCGCCGCGGCGGCGCCCGACCTAGTCGGAGTAGTTAAGCTCCTACGACGTATAACGTATATAGGGGGCCGAGTAAGCGGCGCCGGCCTATACTTAGCGCTTATACTATAGGAGGTTAGCGGAAAACGTTTATTACGCTTACTTAACTATAGACTTATAGGGGTAGCGGAGATAGAGGCGGGGGCTAAAGGGCCGGGCGTTATAGGGGGCGGTAGGGATAGCGTCGTTACCTTAAAAGGCGATATAAGGGTAGCTAGCGTAGTAGAAGTAGTAGCGGCGGCGGTAGGCGCGGTAGTAAGGGCGTAGGTAAGAGCGGCGGTAGTAGCGGAGCTATCGTCGGCCGCGGCTAGTATAGCGTCGATAAATAACTTTATATGCTCTAAGAAGGAGGAGGTAAGAGAGAGAGAGGTAGATATATCTATCGCGGAAGTTAGTATAACGGAATATAGCCTCCTACTCTATAAAGCAGAGAACTTATTAGTTAAAGTTATTATTATTATTAAGGCTATTATTACTACTATAGCTATTACTATAAGTATATATTAATAGAGCGGCCTATATAGCTAAGAATAAACTAATACTTTAAGTAAAGTAGAACTTACTTATTACTACTACTACTATAGTTAAAGAAAGGAAAGAAGGAAGGGAAGAAAGAAAGGGGGGATGCCGCCTTATATACCCCTTAGTAAAGGAGGCTGCTTAAGGCTAAGGGGATAGGCAACCTAAGGCTTATATAGGTCCGGGCCGGCCGCCGGCTACCTAAGGGGCGTATATAATAGGTTGCGCCCTTATTTAAACGGCTAGCTAGCCGGTAAGTATAGAGCTAGGTTCCGGCTGCCTAGGCTAATAAGCGCGGGGATAATAGGGCTAGTAGGGCTAGCATAATTAACGGGAAAGGGTAGGGTAGAGCTAGGGCACGGGCCTAATTATACGGAAGCCGTTAATAAGGCAGTGCCGCGCCGCGCTTAAGGGAGGGCATTATATAAGAGTCTTTAACTATTATAGGTTATAGGCTTAAGCTACGGCTTAAGCTATATAGTTATATACGGAGGGCCGGATCCCGTATATATATATATAGGCTAGCCGCGTATAGAAGAGCTCTATATAGCTTATTAATATTATCCTATAGACGGCACCTATATATACGCCTCTACTTACTCCGTAATAGTTACGCCCCTATTTAAACGGCTAGCCGGCCGATAAGTATAGAGCCGGGTTCCGGCTGCCCGGGCTAATAGGCGCGGGGGTAATAGGACTAGTAGGGCTAGCACGATTAACGGGAAAGGGTAGGGTAGAGCTAGCGGCACGGGCCTAATAGTACGGAAGCCGTTAATAGGGCAGCGCCGCGCTACGCTCGAGTAAGGGCATTATATAAGAGTCTTTAACTATTATAGGTTATAGGCTTAGGCTACGGCCTAAGCTATATAGTTACGTATAGAGGGCCGGATCCTATATATATATATACGGGCTAGCCGCGTATAGAAGAGCTTTATATAGCTTATTAATATTATTCTATAGACGGCACCTACGTATATGCCTCTACCTACTCCGTAATAGCTAGCCGCGTATAAAAGAGCTCTATATAGCTTATTAATATTATCCTACGGACGGCACCTATATATACGCCTCTACCTACTCTATAATATATAAGACCCTACCTTTATTTTATATATATATATATATATATTAATCTAAAGCTATCGCTAGCGCTATTATAGACCCTCTTCTCTCTCTCCTTAATACCCTTATACTATAAGGCGACTTAAACAAAGCCTACGATGCCTATAACCTTATGCTTAAGCTAAGTTAAAGCTTAAAAAGCGTAATATTTTAGCACGATAGTAGCTTAAGAAGCTATTAGTAAAGACCCCTCCTTTAATAGTGGTTTTTATACTAATTACTACCTCTAGGACCCCGACGAGCTATTACTATAAATCCGCGATCCTAACGTTATTATAGTTATACGCGGCCGGCCCTGCAATAATAAGCTGCCTATGCCGGGTTCCCTCGTAGGAACGGCATCACAACCAGCGGCGGCAGCAGCAGTAGCAGCAGCAGCGGCGGCGGCGGCGACGACGGTGACGGCGTCACAACAGCACCTAATTCGAGTTAGGCCAGCTCAAGGCGGCTTAACGCAAGCATTCGAAGGCGCCGGGGGCACAACGAAATCGACGAACTTAGCTATAGTCCGCGATCTCTTATAGCGTCATAATAAGGATCGACCGCCCGAGGAAATATAAGGGGAAGGGGATTAAGAGGAGGACGCGGCAGGAGGGGCGCGCCGCCGGCTTCGTCAGGGCAGCCGGCTTCGTCAGGCGTTGGAGGGATCGTTGAGTGGGATGCAATTGAGGCGCCGCCGCCGCCGCCGCCCACACAGCCGTAAGGGCCAGAGGAGGAGCCGGATTAATTAACGGGCCGATTGTTGCAACTTCGAGCTCAAGGCCCGGAAATGCGTTATTTGAGCGAATTGAGAGGCATGCGTTATATGGCCTTTATTGCCTCTTGTGTGTGTGTGTGTGTGTGGGCGGGCGGGGGCGCGGGCGTTTAGGCGGTACCGCTACCTGCCATGCGGGCGCGGTACAAATAGGCGGGGCGGGCTGGTGTTGGTACGTATCTTAAAAATGGGGCCTTTGTACGAATAGCGATGGGTCTTTGTATAAATGGTATTACTTAACTATAATAAGACTAAAATCCGGTAAATCGCTAGATCCGGTAGATCACCGGGAAATCCCTTAGTCTAGGTAACATGGCTTTTTCTAAAAACGGTTAGTCTCCTCTTATAAATAGCCTGAGCCCTTCCTTAGGTTAGATAGAATAGATAAGAATATAGAAGACGAATACAATAATACGGTTAACCCTATCTTTGCATGCAAAGAAGACCTACCAACAGTTTAAATAGTAGACCTTTAGTCGGGAGATTTTTAATTGCGCTACCGAAAGGGGGGTGTTACTAAAGGGGTAGTAGGGTAAAGTAAGTCTTCCTTGCGACGCACCTTGCCTATAAAAGCCTGTTGCTGCGTCCTTTGCTATCCTTCCTAAAGAAATTGACATTCCTTCCAGGCACCCAATGTTTAAGCCAACCCCCCCCCCCTTAAGTAGGGGTTTATCATACGTTCTGGTACGGTGGATAAGCGCATACCACGAGCTGTCTTGTCTTCTGTACCTCAGCAGCTTCCTTGCCAAAATACCGCTCTCCTCGGAAACTAACTATACATTAGTTATCATTTATATTCAGGCTTTAGTCCTTAGCTTTGCGTACCTATACCGAAGGTTCGCTCTAACCAAGTTGCGGATAGCCTCGATATATTCCTCGACTTGGGGATCAACCTGGCTGCCCCATGAAGGAAGTCTCGAGAGAGACTCGTCCCATCTCGCAATGCGACCATCTAGCATTGTCCCGACCATCTCAAATGCCTGTTGCGCGGATAGACCATTGATGCGGCATCTGGCGACCATATTATGAGGCATAGCATCCATCTCCTCTTTGCGGTACGAGATTATGTCGTTGCAACTATAGCACTTAGCCATACATCTAGCGTTAGGTAAATTGGTAGCATGATACTTACATAGCAATCATATCGAAAGCAAGCTGCTGTAGGTCCTTGATGACTTCATGCTCGAACACGTCGGACGGGATGTTGAGGCCATGTGCGTACTCCACCAAGACATACATAGGCCAGCCGGCGATAGATTGTGTCCGCGTCCTGAGCATTTCTTCAAGCTTGTTCGGCGTGTCGCCCCGAGCAGCTCGCCCCACTTGGGTAAGCTGTTGTTGTTTATAGCACAATATCAGTCACTGATATATAGACGGTCTTTTACATTATAGGGCTTACCACGCCATGACGGTAGTGCTCCATGGACTCTATATATCGGCGTATGGTTTCGGGTGATGATTTCTCTTGCATTGTCAGTAATCTCACTTTTTACGAAAGACGTAGAAGACGCACGTCGCACAAATGGTCAAAGATAGAATCGTGGCATTGCACCAGTAGCGACTTCTCGCCCTTCCAGAGCTTACCAGTAAGATGGCTCATAAGGCTGTCCATCTCTAGGCGAGCGCCTTGGACGTCGGTCCCCAGCTCACCCTCGTCGAATCCTTGACATCGTTAACTGCTAACTGGATCGCTGTGAAATGGGAGATCCTACGTACTGTCGTCAAATGGAAACACCCAATTACCCCAGTCACTGACAGTCCTGCAAAGCACAGTCAGCCACCACGCACGTGTCAGTTCTCGCTATGATAAGGCCCAGCTTACCTAAACTTATCCAATGGCGCATGGGGATAAACAATTGCGCAGCAGTAAGTAAAGTCACACTGCCTAACCTTCTCAGCTGCTCTCTGAGAAAGCTGGCAGAATCTGCAGCGCGATGGTTAACGGCTAGTCTAGATCGATTGGAATCATTGTAGCTTCGTAATATTGTACTTAATAATATAATTCTCCGAATCAAGCTTGACTCTCTCCCAGTGAGGGTTCAATGGTGTTATATCTCCGAGGAAAGATTTAAACATATTTGGGATTAGGACCGTAGTAGTATCGTTGGAGGGCATCTTGCTAGCTAATCTTAGAGTATGAATCTAACTTAGAGTAAGAAGGATCCTAGGCAATATATATAGGAAGAAGTAGAGCTAGACGATAAAAGAAGACTAGAGTTTTACTGCTATAATCGCTAGGTAATACTAAATTATTAGCTTTTATCTTCTAATTAAGACTATAGTAGGGCGCTAAAAAGTCCGCTTAATCGCTTATACTAAGCTTATAAATTGTTACGTCTTCTTAGCTAACCTTTCGAAACTAAGCCTAAAATATAAATAAAGTATACGCTTAGAACCCTTATAATAATATATTACGCCCCCCTAAGTATAGCCTCGCGTAGCTACTAGCGGGTGCGTAATATACTACCGAAGTTTATAAATTAGGTAAGGTTTTCCCCTATATAGGTAGAAAACTCTTTACTACCTTTGCTAACTAAGGGTTTATGCCCCCCGCTAATAGGACCTAGCCTAGACCCGACCTAGAACCCGCCTAGCCTGGGAGGGCCCTTTAACCCCCTAGCAAGGGCCGAAATAAGTACCTTAGAGGCTAGGGCCTACTTAGAAGAAGCTTTAAAAGGCTAATACCTTTTAAAGACCCTAGAAGAAAGGCCCGAGACCTAAGACTAGGACCTAGAGGATATTAAGATAGAAGATAATACGTAGGCTATATTAAAGACTAGCCTCTTTAAGCCTAGCTTAGCCCTACCTTAGGCTAGCTACTTTTAGCTTAACGAGCCTTTAAAGTAAGTAAAAAGGTAAAAGAGAGCTGCCCTTAATAGCCCTATGCCTATCCGACCTATATTTTAATAATTATAGTAAACCTAGCCCTAGCCCTAGCACCCTTTCCCTAAGGACCGGGCCTAGGGCTTCTTTTAGTAGGTCCTCTAGGCCCTTAAAGAAGACTAAAAAATCGAACCCTTTTATAAGACCTTTATAGAAGGGCTTAAGAAAGTAGCTATAAGGACCCTAGACTACTAATAGCCCCCGTAATAGCCCTTATACTAGCCTAAGGCCGCCTAGTAGCTTAAGGCTACCTAAGGAAACCTTAAAGCTAGCTTATAGGCTAAGGTTACTATAAAGAAGGCGCTTAAGGCCTAGGCTAAGGCCCTAACTAAGGCCCTAGCTAAGAGGAATATAAAGGAGGACTTTTAACTTATCTTAAAGCTAAAAAAAAAAGGATTGCTAACGCTAACTATTAGCCTTATTACTCTTTATAACGAGCTTAATAGGGCTATAGTAAAACTAGCTATATTAGGTCTATTATTACGACCACGGTTAGCGGGCCGTAGGAGAGCCGGCCACGTTTACGTAATAAGGCGGCTCGGAATAATAGTCGGGACGAGAAGTCACTTAGGCTTAGCTTACCTAGAGCGTACGTAAGCTAAGTAAGCCTTATATAGATAGATTACTACTTAGGAGTATAGCTTACGAGTAAGCTATAGTAAGCTACGAAGGGGATCACGGCTAGGACCGTGATCTAAGGACAGTCTCTATAGGTATATATAGCTACCTACTTTTACTCCTTTAAATAGATAGCTCGATAGCTTTTAATATAGATCTTTATTACGATCCTATCTCTAATTCTAATTACCTAGTTATAGTCTACGGTCTATAACCTCCGACTTATTACTAACGTAATATACTTATTATTACTTAGACCACGCCCTATTATATCTACTAATATAAACCCCTTAATAGGTTTATCCCTTAGGAATAATACCGGTCGTTATACGTTAAAAGCTCTTATTTAGTGCAATACTACGTTACTCTAAGCAATATCGTAACTATTAATATACCTATATAGCAAGCTAGATTAACTAACTCTAGAGCTACTATATCGCCTTAGGATATAATACGTAAAATTATCGCCCTTCGATATAAGGTATAGTTACTTAAGAACGGAGGAGGCAACGGATAAGTTAGGGACCTTAGAGAAGTAGTTAAACTAAAATAGCTAGGACTATTCGACGGTACTTATAGCACGCTTCGAGACTTTCTTACCTAACTTAAGGCCTACTACTAGTTTTACCCTACTAAACTCTTAGACCTAGTCGAAAAGGTACTCTACGTAGGAAATTATTTATCTAAAATAGCACTTACTTAGTTTAGACCTATTATAAGGGACTTTCTCGATAACTAACTAGTATAATAAGATAACGAGATAGATAAAGTCTTTGCTAGTTTCTAAGGATTTAAAGAAGCTATTATAAAGGTATTTAGGACAACTAACGAGGAACGAGAAGCTAAATAGAAACTTCGAGAACTCTAATAAAGGATCTTAGTATCGGATTATACTACGAAGTTCTAATAAGTTACCTTAAAGCTTAATTAGGACGACGAACCTCTTATATTACGATTCTACGACGGGCTTAAAGAAGAAGTTAAGGACGAACTCTATATGGAAAATCAACCTAATAACCTCTCGGACTATATTGCTATAGCGGTACGAATCGACGATAGATAGTATACGCGACGCTAAGAAAAGAAATAAGGAAGAGGAAACTAAAACCCTTCCTATAAGAATAACTTTAACCGACGCGCTAACTATAAAAAGAAGCGCGAAACTCTTATTACTTACGCCTATATAACTAACCTAGGTAAGATAGACCTAGATATAATATAAAAAAGTAAAGGAAAGTATTTTAACTATAGGAAACTTAGATATTACTCTAAAGAATATAGATAACCTCGTAAGGAGAAGAAAACCTACTAGGCACTAGCCCTAGAAAGTAAGAAATACCTAAACGCTACTAATAGATAGGAACTAAAGTATAAACTTCTTAGTTAGACTATATACTACGACGACGAATATATAGTATACTTAAGCGATAAGAACGGTACTAAATAGTTCTTAAAGCTACTAAAGAAAACCCTTATAATAATATAATAAAGGGACCCTAAAATATAAAAATAAGTTAAATTTATAGAACCGGAATACCCCTATCTTAAAAGAGTCTCTTAAGACTAGATTAAGAAGAACGGCAAACGATTCTAGGAAGATATACGAAATAAAAATCGATAATAATAATAGGTAGTCTATAAATAATATAATAAAGAAGATATAGATATAGCCCTTATACTTACGAAACTCGGATAATAACCTAAAGAGGAATAACGAAGTATCGACGATATAAGCTTTAAAGAATAAGAACTACCTAGAGAAACGGAAGATAAGAACGAACTTATACTACTACCCTCGCTATTAAGGGAAAACGCTACGATTAGAGAATACGCTCTATACTTTAAAGAATTTAAAGAAATACTTAAAATTAGAACCTAATAGATACCTTAAATTCTTACGGAAAACTAATAAGCTATATTAATTCGATATTAACCGGTACTATATAAAGGAGACTACGCTATAGCTATCGCCGTAGTCGATACCTTTATAGCTCTATAACGAGAATAGTAACTATAAGGAGAATTTAGAGATAATCTATAAATACTACTTACTTATAAGCACTATAAGTATATTTTATAGATATTATACGTCTACCTAGATTATATAATATACTTCTAGATAAAGGTATGATACGATGCCTTCCTAGTTAGGTTCGAAGGATAAGTACTTTCGAAACCTTACCTAAGTATAGAACTAAACTACTAGAAAATCGATTAACGCTACCTAAATAACTAAGTTATATTATTAAAACTTAATTACGGTATACTACTCGAATACCGCGATAATTACGGTTTATTAACGAGATATCTTTTAGAGATATATAAAATCTATAAACTCGCTAAAATAAAAGAATAGTATAACGCTACTCGCTCTAAGGTATCTAAACCCTTAATCTTTTAAAGACTTATATAATAGGTTAAATACGACGAGGAAGATTATAACGAATATATATACCTAAACTATAGAGTTTATAAATATAAAAAAGTATAAGTATAGTATAAATAATATAACGGTGTATTAAAAGATTATTAGCAATATATACGAAGGCTATAAGCTATATTCGACTAAGGAAGAATCGATAAGGAAATACTACGCGAAAAATAGAAAGACGCTAAATAAATACTTAACCTTTAGTATAAAAATAAATAGAATTACGAAGTATAGTACGTAATTAACTACGAAGTAGTATAATATAAATAATATAGCGTTAAGAAATAAGAAATCTTCGATTAGCTATAAGAAATTAGTCTCTTAAGCCCTAATATAATACTATGCGATAAAAATATAAAGAAACGATATTAATAATAAATCGAAGAAGAATACCTAAATAAGACGAATAAGGACTAGGTAAAAAACGAGGTACGCTATCTATAAAAGGGCTATAGACTAGTATAATACGATAAGATCTAAGGACCCTATATATAGCAACGGTAAGCTATAGCGACTAAATAGTATTAGATATCTAAATCGCGGGATATTACGTACGTATACTTTTAAACTACGGCGCGATAGGCAATTACGTTTTACCTAGAGTCGTTAATCGTTACCGACTTATATAAAGATATAAGAAAGATCTATATAAACTTATAAATATTAAAGGAGAGGCCTTTAACTATAATAACGGAATTATTAATATAGAGATTAATTACCTCGATATTAATATCTAGGGCTATAACGAATAAGTTAACTTCGATATTATAGATATTAGAGAATATAACCTTATATTAAGGCTTCTATAGCTATAGGAGAGCAACCTACTAATTAACTAGAGAACTAGCTAGCTATGTTAGAACGAAGACGTAAGTTTCTAGGACTAGTAGATTTAAAAGAAAGCAAAATTTTACGATAATTTAGCTACTAAATAGGATAAAAAGGATAACCGTTTAAGTAAATTATTACGGGCTTTAGCGATATAAACGAAAATAGTAACCGAACTAGCGGATATAAAATCGACTAATAAGACCTACGTACTAACTAATACGGCTATATAACCTAGTATCCGATATAAATAAAATAAAGGATATAATACGAAGATCCGAAGAGATATTACTACTCTAAGGAAAGACCTTAAATAAATTAATAAAGAGCTCGAGTTAAGAGAAACTAGCTCTTAAAAGAAAAAACAAGGCCTATAAGATAGAATAAAGAATATCCCCTAGGAATACCGGAAATATAATAAACTCTTTAAGGAAGAACTTAAGATAGGGTTACCCGAATATAGTTAATAGGACCACGAAATTTATCTTAAGGATAGAATAACGCTAACGTTCTATAAGATCTATAACCTAAACGAAAAGTAACTATAAACGCTACGCGACTACCTCGACGAGAATCTATAAAAGGGATATATATAAACGTTAATATCTAAAGTAAGCTACCTAGTTATATTTATTCTAAAGAAAAACGGTAAGCTATAACTAGTTATCGACTATAGACGCTTAAACGATATTATAATAAAGGACCGAATACTATTACCGCTTATATTAGAACTATAAGATCGACTATATAGTAAAAAATAGTTTATAGCCCTCGACCTTAAAGGTGCCTATAACTTAATACGTATAAAAAAGGAATATAAATAGATAATAGCCTTTAAAACGAAATTCGGACTATTCGAATATCTAGTAATACTATTTAGACTTATAAATATACTAGCTACCTTCTAACGGATAATTAATAATATCCTATATAAATACTTAGATATCTTTATAGTAGTATACCTAGATAATATCCTAATCTTCTCGGATACCCTAGAAGAATATAAGGAACACGTCTATAAGGTACTCCGTATACTTTAGAATACAAAGTTACTAGTTAAACTAGAGAAAAGTAAGTTCTATATATAGGAAGTAGACTTCCTTAGATATATAATCTTACTAAGAGAGATATAAATATAATAAGATAAAATTAACTTAGTTAAAGAATAGCTAACGCTAAAGAATATTAAGGACGTATAAAGTTTCCTAGGATTTATAAATTACTACTAACGATTTATTAAAGATTTTAAAAAGATCGTAGTACTACTATATAACTTAACGAAGAAGGAAAAAGAATTTATATAGGACGATAAAGCTAACGAAGCTTTTAAATATATTAAGACTATGATTACGTAAGAACTAGTCTTAACTACCTTTAATCTAGAACGATAAATCGAACTCGAAACTAATATATTAGACTTTGCTCTAAGAGTATAAATCGGATAGAAGGACGATAAAGGAAGACTACGACTAATTATATTCTACTCGAAAAAGCTATATAGCGTAGAACTTAATTACCCTATCTACGATAAAGAATTCCTTATAATTATTTAAGCTTTTAAGGAATTTCGATACTACCTTCTTAAAAGTAAGTATAAAGTTAAGGTCTATATAAATTATAAAAACATCTTATACTTTATAACTATATAATAGTTAAACGGACGATAGATCCGATAGGCCGAATATTTATCGGAATTCGACTACGAAATAATCTATAGAAAAGGAATAGAAAATGGTCGAGCTAATACCCTTAGTCGACGAAGTAACTACGATATAGGAGCACCTATAGCGAAAGGATAGCTCCTAGAAATCAACGAAAACAGCAACTACTAGCAACGATAGCTAAATATAATATTTAAAGTATAACCTAATAACTCGATATACTAAAAGATCTTAAAATAGATAAAAGAATATAAAGTACTAAACGGATATAATATAGAATATTTAGAAGTTTTAATATATAAAAATAAAATCTAGATACTATTAGAATTACGAGATAAAGTTATATAAGATATATACGAATATTTAATATATAGATACTAAAGAATCTAAAGAATAATAGAACGGATTAAACGATAATATAACTTCCTATAGCTTAAGAAAGCAATATAATAAGTTATTAAAGAATATAAACTTTACGTATAAAGTAAAGCTAAACGATATAAACTATACGGAGAATTATAACTACTACTAGTACTAGAGAAACTATAGGATTCGATAGCTTTCGACTATATTATAAAGCTACTACTATCGAAAGAACCTATAACTAATATTAAGTACGATAGTATATTCGTTATTACCGATAGACTAACGAAGTATAGGAATTTTTTACTATATAAAGAAGTAAGTAATATAGAAGAGCTAGTATATATATTCCTACGAATAATTATTAGTAATTATAGACTACTAAATAAGATTATCTTTAATAGAGGAAGTATATTTATAGCTAAGTTTTAGTAAGCTCTTATAGTATAATTAGGTACGAAATATAAGCTTAGTATAGCTTATTACCTATAAATAGATAGATAAATAGAACGACTTAACTAAACGCTTAAATAATATTTACGATACTATATTAGCTATAAATAAAACGATTAAGTTAAATAGCTACTAATAGCGTAACTAGCTTATAATAGCTTAGTTATAGAAACAACTAAGCTCTTACTAGTATACGCTAATTACGGATATAACCTAGAAGTATTTAAGGTTACTCGATAAGGACTATAAGCGGAACGAGCGATACTATAAGTAGATTAGCTACGAAAATTATATAAAGAAATATAATAAGAACTTTAATTTATTAAAGAACGAATATCTACTTACTATAATCGGAAAAGATTATAGGGACTAATCTTTTAAGAGGGAGATATAGTCTACCTCGTACGACGAAATATTAAAATAAAACGACTAAGTAATAAATTAGATTTTAAGAAACTTAGACTATTTAAAGTTAAGAAAATTATTTTAAAAGTTAACTATAAACTTTCGCTACTAACGATAATACGGATATACCTAATATTTTATATCTTATTATTAAAACTAGCACTATAAAACGCTAAACTATAGGAAAAAATCGAAGTTAATAATAATTAGGAATATAAAGCTAAATAAATACTAGATATAAGAAAACAAGGTTAATAATAAGAATACCTTATTAAGTAGAAGGGATATAGACTAGAAGAAAATACCTAGGAACTACTTAAGCACTTAACCTACTATAGTTCTTTACTTCGATAGTTCTACTAGTAAAATCTACCTTAGGTATCGTAAAATCGCCTAATAAACTAATAGTATTCTAATTAATTATATTAAATCTACCTATAGACTAAATATCGACCACCGCTTTAGATTCTTAGCGCTTAGCCTCGTTAAGGTTATCTAAGGAACGAAGGCCCCGATAGACTATCTCAGTACCCTTTATCTTTAGCTAGCGCTTTTAACGGCGAAGCCGCGCTAAATAAGCTAAGGCTTCGTTTAGGTCGGCTTAAGCTTTTAATATTCGCTCCTTAGCAATTTCTTCTTCTTTATTTAATCGATCGGACTTTAGATTTATTTAGGATACTAGGATATACGTTAGCTATAAATAATAGGTAGGATAACGAAGTTACTTACGGGAGCTAATCGCTACGCTCGACGTATCGTAGGAACGACCCCGCCGTATATATTCGGTATACTTAGAAGATTTCTCTAGTATTTTATAGCGGAAGCCGCGCAATAAATAAAAAGAATATAGTATAACGTCGAAACTAAGACGATTAATAGACTTAGCTAAACGAATACGCTCGAGGGTCTTATAAGAACGATCCTTCGATACGCAACTAGATATACTATTAGTAGTATATCCTAAGGGATAGAAAGAACGAACGGGGAATATATATACGCGCGATAAGGGTATATTTATATACGGCGGCTAAGGCAGTAGTAGGTCTTATAGATAAGACTAAAAGGAGGGGAGACATCGTGTTACGACTACGGTTAGCGGGCCGTAAGAGAGCCGGCTACGTTTATATAATAAGGCGGCTCGGAATAATAGTCGGGACGAGAAGTCACTTAGGCTTAGCTTACCTAGAGCGTACGTAAGCTAAGTAAGCCTTATATAGATAGATTACTACTTAGGAGCATAGCTTACGAGTAAGCTATAGTAAGCTACGAAGGGGATTACGGCTAGGACCGTAATCTAAGGATAGTCTCTATAGGTATATATAGCTACCTACTTTTACTCCTTTAGATAGATAGCTCGATAGCTTTTAATATAGATCTTTATTACGATCCTATCTCTAATTCTAATTACCTAGTTATAGTCTACGGTCTATAACCTCCGACTTATTACTAACGTAATATACTTATTATTGCTTAGACCACGCCTTATTATATCTACTAATATAAACCCCTTAATAGGTTTATCCCTTAGGAATAACACCGGTCGTTATATCTATTAACTTTAAATAAAGGTAATATAGTTATAATAATAAAGGCCCCTTATATAGTAAAGAAACTTCTAGAGTAGTAGGAAAGGTAGTACTTATACCTTAAGGGGCAACTTATTAAATCGGCCGACCTTCCTACTAGCTAGACTAAGCTAGTATCTTAGAGCGTCCCTAACTTCTTAAAAGCCCTTATCCTAGATATCTTTCCTATAAAGGCTAAGACCTATAGCGGGATCGATATCCTAGGGCAGCCTAGGTAGCTAAGTACCTTAGGCCTAATATAAAAGGTAGGATCCGTTATCTTTATAGTCCTTTTAAAGGCTATAAGGGCCGAATACTAGAAAAAGGGCCGTTATATAGTAGGTCTATAAATTCAGGTTAAAGCTTATAAGGAATATACTATATATATATAGTACTATAAGTGCCTTTCCTTTAGCTATAACCCTTAGACCTACTAGCAGCCTATTAATTAAGATTATAATAGTAACCTATCTAGAGGTATTTAGAACTTCGGCGTTAAATAGGAGGGAAAAACTAAAGTGCTTAGAGGAAAACCCTCCCCTCTTTTATAGCTAGTCCGCCCTTATACCGGGTCGCGGTTATAATATATAGGAATCTTACGCCGGCTATTATAGGTATTATTTTAGTTAGTCGGAATCGCGTTAGCCCTACTATAAAGTAACCTTAGAAAGTAACTCCTTTACGTATATAGGGTATATAGGGTTAATCGGTAGTACGAGCGTTTTTTAATAGTTAATTATATAATTATCCCCGACCTTATCTTATAACGATATCTTCTTAGGCTCTACTTTATTTTTCCGCTATAGGGCTTAGCGGGCTATTTTTATTAATGCCGGCCTTTAGCTAGGCTAGTAGTTAGGTTATCGTACTAGCTTTATGCCGTACTTATTAAGTTACTAGTATTAGCCCTAGGTTTTTATTTTCCTAGTCGGGGGGCCTAGACTAGGGTTAGGGGGAGGTCCTAACGAATTCGTCGCTAGGTCTAGGTAGGCGAGGTCCGGGCTAGCCTACTTATAGCGGGGCTAGACTGCTAGTATATTTATAAGCGCTTCTAGAAGCGCTAATTAGCTAATTAATAAGTAGGTTAGCGTAGTCTACTAGTCCGACTAAAAATTAATCGCGCCCTTAGCCGGATTTAAACCGACTCTAGCGTTATAGCTAGTAGACTTCCTAGGTATATAATAATTATACTACGAGGGTACCGGCAGCCTATTAAGTATACTATTTACCTAGAAAAGTACCTAACTAAGGATTATAACTACCCTAGCTATAAGGCTACCTAAGCCTACTCTTACTTTAAGGTCTAATACTATAACTATAAGGGAGAGTACCTTATAACTAATAAGGTATAATATAGAGTTTATAAGGGAATAATTAATACTTAATAGCCTTAGCCCCCTTATATTTATAAGGCCCTTAAGGCCCCTTAGGCCCCCTAAGTATAACTACGACCCTATTAGTATTATATAGTATAATACTAATAGGTAGGAAATAGCTAACCTATCGATCTTAAAGTAGGCCCTAGAAATAAAAGCGGACCTTATCTTATTATAAGAGCCCTACCTTTATAAGATTAATAATAGCTATATCCTTATATAGTATCCGGCCTATAACGTTATTATAAGGAACGGTGTTTTCTTATTATAAATAAAGTAGCTATAATATACTCTCTTAATTATATAAGCTAATAAGTAGTATATTAATTATAGATAAAGTCTTACTATATAAAGTAAGAATCGCTCGTTATTTTACGAGTTAATATATATTAAACGGGTTACCGGTTATCGTATAATCGGGAATTAAAGTAATAGAGCTAGCTTAGAATACTAGCTAAGACCTCTTAAGAATACTAGTATAACTAACCTCCTTTAAATACGAATATTAGCGGAACTAAGATACTTCTAGCTATACTTAAGGTATTACTATATTCCTTAGTCTTTAGGCTATATAGCAGCCTAAATCTAGTCCTAAAAGGTTCTTCCGTTTAGCTATAATTATCTATATAAGGTAGTATATTCGCTAGTAAATAGAGATAGAATTATTAACTTTAATACCTCTTTTATATACTAATATACTACTAATAAATTCTATTGAAAATCCTACCTTATACTCCTTCCTCCCCTCTATTACGTAGTCTTATATAATTCCTTAATTTCTTAAAATTCTACTATTACTTATATACCTTTAGAGTTATAAACCCTATCCCTTTTATTAACTTTCCTAAGCTTACTAAGAGACTTAGGGTTATAGCTTATAAGAAGAAAGAAGCTTAGATAAAAGCTAGCCTTAGCTTTAACCTCTTTTATAACCTTAATATATAGGCTATAAAGGTAAAAGGCACCGAGCTATTTACCTTTATTAACTTATATAACGAAAAAAAGTTTAAAAGGGCCTTAGCTAGCTAAGGCTAGTAAGGGCCCCTTATAATAGAAACGCTATTACTAATAGCTTAGCTTTTATAATAGCCCTTCTTACTAATAAGGGACTTTAACTTATACTACCTTTATTAAAACCTTTTTATAAAACTATTTAAGGCTTATAAGGGAAAAGCCCTTATTAGCTAGCTCGACTACTATAAAGCTTCCTTATTAATAGGCCTTAAGATAGCTATTAAAGGCACCTATTAAAGGAAAGGCTTAAAAGGGGCCTTAGTTATATACCTTACTTTCTATAACTCTTTTAAGTAGCTAACCTAAGCTAACTTCTGCTTTTTAAAGGCTAGCTTAAAGGGCCTTAATAGGCCCTTACTAGCTAGGCCTACTCCCTATAACTATAGGAAAGTAAACTAAAAGGTCTTTTTAAAATACTTTACTAAGAAGGAATAGGACCTCTTTATAGCTATAAAGAGGGCTATAAAAAGAGATAACTTAAAAGAGATAGCTTCCCTTTTAATAAGAACCCTTATAAAAGCTTTAAACGTAGTAATACTAAAAAAGGGGCCTTATAAGGGATCTAAGCCCTAGTAGACTAACGAGCTAATATCCTTTTAGAAAGCCTTAAGCCTAGCTTAACGGGCTTATAGGCTAGCTTAGGATAAAAAGAGCTAAAAGAGCTTTATAAAGGCCCGAAATAGTTTTAAGTTTACTATTAAGGCTACTAAAAAGTAATACTAAGAAAGCTTCTTAATAAAGGTAGTAAGAAAGGATATCTTTATAGCCTTTTCCTATACTAAGGCTAAAGTTAACCTTACTTTTCTTAGTATCTTATATATAAAAGAAGGTATAGAGGTAAAAGCTAATACCTTTATAGAAAAATATAAGGCTTTCTTAATAGCCCTTTTTCCGACCTTAGACCCTAGCCCTAGCCCCCTTAGCCCCCCCTAGAGCTTAGAAGAGAAAGAGCCTCTAGGCTATATAAGTAGTAAGTGCACGGCTAAGTAAGACTAGCTAAAGCTAAGGGACCTTAAGATTAAGAGGGCTATTTTTAGCTTTTTTAATAATAAAGCCCTCGGCCTAAACTCTCTTAACTTCCTCCCTATCTAATATACGTATAAGGCAATCCCTATAGTCTTTAATAGGGCCTATAAAGCCTTATTTAACTAAGGATACTACCTTAAAGTATAAAAGGAAGCTATATAAATTATACTTCCTAAGTAAAATAAGTAAGACTATACTATCCTTAAGGCTTATTAGGTTATAAGTTTACTTAACTACTTAGGAAAGGTCTTAGAAAAGCTATACGCTACCTAGCTAAGCTACTTAGCGAGTACGGCTAGGCTTTTAAACCTTATATAGCTAAGGGGACGAAAATAGTAGTAAGCTATAAATATAGCTTTCCTCCTTCTATACTATATCTAAAAAAAGTAGGAGTCTAATTAGAGGGCTATTACTAGCACCCTTTTATTAAATATAAAGGGCGCCTTTAACTTTATATTAAAGGAATAGCTTATAAGGGTCCTAAGAGATTAATCCTCTCTAAGGCCCTTATAAGCTAAGTAGACTACTTCCTTACTAAAAGGAAGATCTAGCTAGCCTTTAAGGGGTAAGTCTAACCCCTTATAAACCTAGTAATAAGAGTACTTTAAGGGTCCTTTATTAGCTCTATTTTATTCCTTTTATATATAAGGGGGATACTAGCCGCTAAAGGGTACTAGCTATCTTATATAAATAACTTTAGTATCTTTATAACGTTAACCTTAGCTAAGAAGAACGTTCGGTAGCTAGAAGCTATAGCTATTAACTTATTTAAATAAGTTAAGAACTAAGGGGTCTACTTTAACCCATCTAAGATAGAACTTATTTACTTTAGTAAGTAAAGGTAGCTTATTTTAAGGGGTATAAGAATAAGAGGCTTATTTTTAAAGGCAAAGCCCTTAATATAGTAGCTAAGGGTCTTCTTTAATTTTAGGCTCCTATTTAAATAATATATTAAAAAGAAGGTAGCTTTTATATAAGCTACCTTTAAAGGGCTATTCCGCTTAACCTTTATATAAAAAGGCCCATTGTTTAGAGCCTTTAAGTAGCTCTACTAAGCCTATATAATATTTATAGTAGACTATAAGGCCTAGCTTTAGTATAAGGGGCCTAAGACCCTTAAGAGCCTTATAGAGCCTTTTTAAAAGCTCTAAACCTAAGCTCTTTTAAAGGTCTTAGGGGCCTTTAAAGGATCCCCTATTAAGGCTTTAAAAGCTAAAGCAGCCCTACCGCTATTAAAGATATAATTTAAAAGGGTATACCTCTCTTACGCCCTCTAGACCCTATACTTCTTACCTAGTTACCCTATAAGGTAGGCTTACGACCTAGCTATATAAGATAATCTCGCTAACTTAAGCTTTAACTTAAGGGCCTTAAGCTATATTAGGCCCTATATATATCTCTTTTACTTTCTTAAAGGCTTAGTAGCTATTATAGGACCTAATTATAGCTTAGAAAGAAGGAAAGCTAGTAAGGAGCCCTTAAAGGCCCTATAGCTTAAGGCTTTTATTATAATAATAAAGGCCCCTAAGCCCTTAGCTAAGAAGTAGTATTAACGCCTCTTAGCTAGCCTAGCTAGCCTAGAAGACTTCGGGCTATAGCTCCTAGCCTTTTATACTAACGGCTTTAAGGGGTGCTTTAAAAGGTCCCTTATAAAGACTAACGCTTACTTCTTCTATAAAATAAGCTTAGAAAATAGGCCTATTAAGGTATACTATAAGAACCTAGGGCCCTTAATTAAAGTAGCTAATATAGAGCTATTTATAATACTAAGGGTCCTAAAGGACTTAGCTAGGAGGCCTTAACCTTTAAGGCTTAGCCCCTTTAACCCCCTTATAAAGGCTTATATCTTTATAGATAGCTAAGCCGCTATAAGGAAGGTTATAGGTTTCTTAGACCTAGCTATATATATTAAAAGGCTCTTATTTAGCTTAGAAGCCTTTTATAATATATAGCTACACTAGTACCCTAGCTACCTAATGATCTTTAGTAATAAGCTAGCCGACTAGCTAGCTAAGAAGGGCTTAAGGGCCCTTACCTAAGGGACCCCTTTAGTCTTTATTAGCTACTTATAAAGAAAGGTCTAGTAAGCTACTAAGGACTATTAAAAGGGACTCTAGGCTACTAAGGCGGCTAAAGGCCCTAGGGCTAAGGGCCTAGGTAAGTACTATATATCTATTTAAAAGACCCCTTACCTAGCCTTTAGCTTAGATAAGGACCTTATAGGGAGGCCTAGGCCGACCCTCTTAGCCTTTTACTAGCTCCTCTTTAAGGCCGGCTTCTTATTTTCCTTCCTAAAAAGGACTAATAAAGTAGACCGAGACGACTACCGCTATAGCTAAGAAAGGTATATAGCTAGGCACCTTATCCTAAGGTACCTAAACTATAGGAGGGAAAGAGAGGTCCTTTATCTAACCTCTATAAAACGGAAGGAGACCCTTAGCCTACCTTTTCTCTATAGCTCTAAGGGAAGAAGGGAAGCTCTTTTAACCTTCTTAGCTAAAATAGAGATAGGAACGGCTAAGTAGTTTAAAAATAAATAACCTAGGGGCCCTAGGGCCCTTAAAGGGGAAAAACACTGCGTAGGAGGAACTAAACTAACCTTTCCTTTATCTTTACCTTTATAGCTACCCTTTCCTTAATTAGTTATAAGCCCCTAGGCTCTATAGCTAGCTAGGACTACTAATAAGGGCCTAAGTACTTATTAGCCTCGCTATAGCCTTAAAGGCTATATATAAGTAATAATATAAAAAGAAATTATATATACTATTTACTTAGGACTTAAGAGTATTTATATATATATTAGTAAAATACTAACTAATAACTTATATATATATACTATTTTTATAGAATATACTTAAAAAGAAATTTTTATATTTATTTAAGTTAAAATCTAATCTTTAATATTATACTTATTTTTATATTTTAATTATTTTAGTTAGAAGCTATTTATATAATATAATAGAAATTTTAATAAATAACTAATAGTAAATTCGGTTTTCTATTAATTTAAGTAATATACTATCTTACTTTATTTTTCTTAGGTTCTACCTTTCTAAGCTAGTTTATAATTTATTTAAAACTAAGGTATCTATTTTACTCCTTAATTTTAAATTTAGTAGAATACTTAAAACGGAACTATATTTAGTATTATAAGTTTAAATTATACCTATATATATAAGTTTTATAGAAAAAGTCCTCGCTTACTAAGGTACTATATAGTGCTAAAAGAAAAAGTAAAAGTATTATTATACTTAATTTATATAATATAATACCCTTTTTAATTTTAATTTTAGATTTTAAGGTAGCTAAAATTATACTAGCTTCCTATTATAAAGCCTTAATAAAAATAAAAGGAGGAAATAGTAAGCTAATATAAGTATTATACTAAGGGATTAACTAGTACTATTATTAGTTTATAATCTTAACCTTATTATTTTTCTTTACTAAAAAATATAAGAACTAGCTAGAGACTTTAATTTAAGACTATAAAACTTCTATATATTATTATTATATTTAGCAATAGATATATAATTTATATATATATATAGTCTGCTCCCTTCTTTTATCGCGAAGCGTGGCCTGATTTCGAGGTTCCTAGATATCCCTCAGTAAGAGGGATCTAGGAAGCTAAAACTATCGGGAAGCGGTTATCAGACATTTGTGTCAATTGCAGCGCACCTGTCGCAGCGCGCGTTCTACTTTTGCCTACGTGGCGCAATGGTCTTCGCGACAGTTATGAGCCCGGGAGGGGTGGCAAACCACCCCTGCAACTTCCGGTGACTGCGCGTTGCGGGGTAATACCCGTAGATAGCCGTGTACCCCCTCCTTCTCTTAGATTTCCCTGGGTAATGGGCGCGGTGCTTGGTGTTTGACTCCCGCGTCTTGGGCTGCTAAGGTCCAGGAATCCCGGCGGAGCCGTGATCCCTGAGGGGGTGTGTCGGGAAGCGGTTGTAAGACATTTGTGTCAATTGCAGCGCACCTGTCGCAGCGCGCGTTCTACTTTTGCCTACGTGGCGCAATGGTCTTCGCGACAGAAACAACCGGTATAGAAGAAGGAAGAAGAAGCTGAAAAGAGGTGCAGATAGGAGGGTGGGGGAAAGAGGGGAAGCAGAAGTAGCGATGGCTTCCAATGGAGGTGGCGAGAGATAAAGCGGGATTGCTGGCAACGGCTGGAAAAGAGGGGTAAAAAGGCTGGTCATCTGATGGACATCGAGATCTGGCCTGTAAGGGATTTCCCTTATCAATTGGGATGCTAGAGGGACATAGAGGGGAGCGTTGGATAGAGGAAAGAGGAGGAACAAGGCAATACAACAATTAATTCTCTGCCCTTATTGCCCTTAAAAGATTCAAACAACTTTGCCCTGCCTGTCCGACCCCGTACCGTTAATTTCACCTTGGTGCATTTTATATGCACTTCTCGCGTCTCACTTCGCGAGATCTTAAGATTAGTAATTTGCTGGACCTTAATACAATTAAGCCTACTTGGCTATATTTTGACAAGGCAACTATAAAGAGAGGCATCTAAAAGAGCTCGCAGGAAGCTATTTAAGCTTAATCTAATAGTCAGCTTAGAGAGAGCTGCCGCAAGAGAAACTTAAGCTTAGATTAAGAGAATTCCTTAGCATCTAAAAAGATCACTAAACTTAAAAGAGGAAATAGGCATTAGGAGAGCTAAGAATGTCGCGAAGCGTGGCTGGATTTAGCAGGTCTCAAGGATATCTCTTAGTAAGGGAAGCTATAGGAGGAGCTACGGGTAACCTAGGTGCAGAGAGCTAATAAGGGGCTATAAGAGGAGCTAAGGGAGGTGTAGGGAGCTAAAGAGTAGAAGAAGAGGTAGCAAAAGCTTCTAGTAGAGGGAGCGAAAGATAAGACGGAAAAGCCGGCAACGGCTGGAAAAGAGGGGTAAAAAGTTCTGTCTTTGGTCGGACATCGAGATTATAGCTATGCTGCTGCTGCTGTTATAGACAGTACTGTGTGTATTTCCGCAAAATACATAGAATCTTGTTAGAAAGAAAGACATATGTCAATTGCAGCGCACCTATAGGAGCGCGCGTTCCACTTTTGCCTGCGTGGCGCAATGGTCTTCGCGACAAATCCAGTCCGTGCAACCTTTATTATACTACCCCTCTTTCGTCCATGCATGCAGCACATCCCTTTCTCCTTACGTGTGCCGCCGTTAGGCATTCCTCCGCCTTAGCTGTCTGGACCGCCTAGATCCGGCTGGTGCACGACCTAGTCTATATATTTAGCGCTTACCTTTATATCTGCCGTTTGACAGACCCCTGTTGGAGGGATGATTATACTTTTATTTTAGCTGCTTTTTGCTATCCTTTTATATTCCCTTTTCTAGAGTCTCCTTTTTCTTTAGGCGTCTATAACCTCTTTCCTTAAGCGCTCTCAAGTGACTTTTGCGGGATAAAATACCAGGGCTGTGGACAGGCTCTTCACTGCAGTGAGGTTATTCGAACTGGTTCAATTGGTTATATCTTGTGTAACTAGGGAAACGTGTCCCATACAAACTGTGTGCAAAGACCTTCCTCCCTGTGTCTCACCTCTTACTCGCACGTGACTAGCGCGGTCGATTAGTTATACGTGCGCGATCGGTGCCTAGTGCACAGGTGGATCCAACACTGGAACCTCTTTCTAAATCGATGATCGCGCACTAATCAATCCACCAAAAACACACCAAACACAGCGAATTAAGATGAGATAGGAAAAACACGAACAAGAACACCAACAAACTCCTACCACGATGCATCACTATGTTGGATAGTGTGCTCTGACTGTAGCTCTCCCTCCCCCACACTGGGTGTGTTCTGCCACACGCCATCATGGGCCGCATTTCGAGCGCCGGATGCGCTAGCTGATTCCATCGGTCCCACGTTGGAATATGGACACGAGGATCTCCTCGTTAATGTGAATGGAATAAAAGAACGACGGTAAAGCAGAAGAAGGGAACGAAAAAAACCGATTAAATCTCGTCGAGAATTGTTGTGTTATTGCGATGAACGAATCCTTCCACCCTCACGTTTAGCTGATTGTCGCTAATAAACTGCGTGAGGGCGCTGTTTGGTGATGCCTTCGTCATAGCATCGGCAGGGTTATCTGCGCCGTTGACCCAACGGATTTCCGCAATATCCCTTGATTCATATGCCTGCCTCAGCGCCATGATATCTATCATGAGTCGCTTCTCTGTTGTGGTGCCAAGTTTGACGAGGCACTCATAGAGGCTATATGAATCTGTGCAAATGACGAGCAGGATTTGCTTCAGATCAAGGCGTTGTGCGATCGTATTGACCGTTTGCTTGATCACAAATGCGAGATCGAAGCCCGATGTCAATCCATAGATCTCTGATGCAAGAACGCTTCGAGTAACGCGCTTGCATTTAGTTGAGCTCCAATGAAGAATGTTTCCGCGGATGGAAAATGAATCGGTTGATTGCGCGGTCTCATTGGCGATGATAATCACAAAGCCGATTTGAGAGCTTAAATCCTTATTGTTGGCGAATGATCCATCGGTGAACACAAAGATCTTCGCGCTCTCGAGATCGATGGGTATGTAACATAGGCCACGGTCGGGATTGTTGATCTGCCATTCAATCCGCTTGTTCAAAGCCTTGAAGTCGGTATTAACGGGCTCTTGGGCTTGTGCCGCAACGGAACAATCGTATGTTGCTTCGGGTTGGCAAATCGAAGCGATATATGCCCCCTGGCGCGTTGAGCAGCATAATCCTGATGCCTACTTGATGCCTGAAGATTGATCTCCTCGAGGTTTTGGGCTTGGCCCTTCTGCCTGACGATGACACAGCCATTTTGTATGGTCAGGCGGCTACCGTTAAAGTCGCAGATGGAACCTTCTTGGAGAATCTCTTTGGCTTGGCCTTAAAGCAGAGTTCTTTCTCCTCGATCTTGAGAAATGCATCTGTGCCAACAATGAATGTGTCATCCGTTTGCAAGGCCGCGATGCCAAACAGGTCCTTGTCGGCGATGTTGTTTGCCGTGATCAGAAGGCACGGGTCAAACGAAGAGGTTTCCATATTAAGCTTGCGGCAGTGATGGTCGTGATATGTGTTGAACCAGTGGGCTCCTGCCTCTGCGATGCCATATAGCGGCTTCACGATTCGCAGGATTGTTCCTCTGGATATCTTCTTTTGAGTTCTTGAGGAAGGGCTGCAAGGATGACACGGGCCAGCTTGGTCTGGGATTGTGTGTATGCCATCGTGATGTCTCTGATCATGATGAACATATCCCGTGTGCAGAGAAACGGTGCTAAGGCCAAGGCCACGCGTTGTGCGGGCCGGCTGATGGTAGGGGCTTGTGTGAGGATCCCACGTTTCCCATCATCATTGTATCCTTGCACAACGAGGCGTGATTTCTCGTATGGCGTTGCAGTATTTCTTCCTTAACCTCTGACCATTCGTGATTTGAAGACACGATATCCACCATGTTTATTCGCATCGAATTCTTCGGGTACAATGACCCCAGCGGCGAGGAGGTTCGTGAGCTCGAGTGTGTCGGAAGCTTCAAATGGAAACCGGTGCTTGTGATCTTTCCTTCAGCTCGTAGCCGCTTGGCTAGGCCGAGATGTTCCATTTCTTTTCGAACAAGAAACGCATTAGCTTCATGATGAACGATAAATTGAACGGGTGAGCAAACAATAGTGGATTCTGATGTGCCATTTTGTGCAGCATCCTTCCTAGGTCGGCCACGCCTGCGCGGCCTCTTTGGCTCAGGGTATTCGAAAGGTTTGGGTTGGTCTTCTGTGGTAGGAAGAGGAAGAGGTTGTTGAGTTGTGGGTGGAAGGGAAGAGGGTTTTGAAGAGGATGTTGTTGATCGGATTGTGTTGAGGAAGGAGTGATTGTTGTGTTGATGGGTCTGTGCGGCTAGGGCTAGGGTCGGGTTGCAACTGAGGAAGGAGCGATTCCGGGTGACGATAGTACGGTTGGACGCATGTACTGCGAAATTTCGCTGGTCCGTTGTCCAGGTCAACTGCGATTTCCGTATCCGTCACCTCGAGCACTTTATATGGGCCTTGCCATCCGTGCTTCTCGCGAAATACGCGAACTTCGCTTCCTAGCGCCAGGGATAGGGGCAGGCGCAACGCTGTATCAGGCCCATTACGCGTATTTAACGCGGTCTGAACCTTCCTCTGGGCGTTGATCTTCCTCAGCTCTGACATCGTTCGCCACACCGCCTTAGCTCTTGCCATTGCGGAAGGTGTAGGCGGCGAATCCATCGTCATTCGAGGCAGAGCACCGAAGACGAGGAGGGTTGGAACGAGGCCATCCGGACCGGCTGTGTCGTTGACAGCCTTGAAAGCCATTTGAAGGACTTGATCAGGGCTCACGGTATCCTTCAGCTCTGCCTTTAATATATCATATGCTCTTCGGACGGGCACATGATACTTCTCAACCTTCCCAACAGCCCAATGTGCTTCCACAGGCACCTGATGACACGTTATTCCCATCAATTTCGCTTCTGCTTGGAACTCGGCAGCAGCGAAATTCGTGCCTGCGTCATGAGTGATCACATCGGGTGGTCCAAGGTATGTATCCATCCAACATTGTTTCAACGCGAGCCACGTTTCCTTGGCCGTCATGTTGGATAGGAATCTCCTGCCTGATAGGCAGTGGCGATCAACAACATGGAGGACTGGTCTGCCACCCAATGTCATGACATCAACGATGACTTCGTAATTGAAGTCACAATCATCCTTCAAGCTGAACTTGAACCTTCGTGGCGGGTCGGATTTCATCTGACAGTAGTGGCAGAACTTCTTGATCATTTCCAGAGCTTCGATTTCCACATCATGGCCAGCCGAATTCAGCAGCTTGTGCAGCCGATACACGGATGGATGACCAAAACGCGTGTGGAGGCGCCGCAATTCAGCCTCCGTGAGATATGCCACTGATGCCTCTTGTTTCCGCAAGAAGAACCACGCGTGACCCCATCTTCGAATCACTGGAACGCTCACACCATTGCCAACGAGCTCGTTCGTGACGTTATTTAAATATACGCCGAGCCGATCCATATCAGCTAGGCATAGGAGGAATGGCGTTGGCACGTTGACTATATGAAAATCAACCTCTCCCACTGGTGTGTTCAAGGTGATCACGCCAAGTGGTGTTTCCAATCTTCCTGCACCAAATCTAACTGGTTCGGGCTTGCGATCATCACGGAATTGGACTGGGGGCATCTCTCGTTGGAGAGCACGCAGTTGTTCGATTCCTCCCGTCGATATGCATGCCGCACCTGTGTCCGGCATGATTCCTTGGAACGAGTCTTGAGAGTAACGATCTAGTATGAATTGTGTGGGTTCGTCACTGTTGAATAACTTGATGCCTACTGGAGAGATCCGATGATGGAAAGCTTCGTTGGACAGAAAGGTCGCAGCAGCGTAGAACGATTCATAAGGGTCAGAGGAGTCAGAATCATCGGATTCCTCGGTGCTCGAGTCATCCTGATCCTGTGATTCCCCTTCATAGTCAGCCAAGAACATAGCATACGAACGAGATTGACCGTGGAAGCCTCTCTCGTAGATACTTCTCTTTGGCTGCTTTTCTCTCGTTTTCAGGATGTCTCGTTGAGAAACAACCTTCCTTGCCGCAAACGTAGCATTTCTTCTTCCAATTTGGCTGACGCCTTTGTGATTGACCTCTTGTTCCGCCGGAATTTCGCTGAAATTTGCGATCCACGAAGTGCTGATCATGTCCTCTATCCAGGTCTTGGGGATATTGGCCACTGGGTTGTTCAGATCGTTCATCTTGCATGGCAGATAGCGATGATCGAAGCTGTGATGCCAATCCCTCAAATGTAGGTGCGGGAGTATATCGCGAGTCGGAATTCAGGCACACCACGGCACGCCCTGAGCGTTGCATCGATCAGGCCACCTTCGCCGCCAGACTTATCCCCGAGTGCTCTCCTACAGAGCCGCAATTTCGTAAGAAGGGCCTGGAGGACCTCGTCAGATGACTTACCGGGCATCTCAGCCCGAAGTCGGCTGAAGGTGAGGTCCTCCAGTGGGTATGATACATCTTCTGGTTGATTTCGGTGTCAAAGTGCTCTTTCATCTTCTGATACATCTCAGCGAAGGTTAAATCAGTGCTGATTTCGTGTAGAAAGAAGGACTGAGCTTCCTGGCCAGAATCGAAGGAAAACACCATGGAATTTAGACGGAGGAATGTTTGCTTGACGGCACACGCTCATGAATTTCCGGATCTTGTCATCGAAGATATCGTATGGTTCGCCGGTATAGGCTAGTTTCTTGTCCCATATCTTAATGAATCTAATCGTGAGATCGGCCTCAACTTCCTCGTTCTCGAATCGAACAGGTGGAATGCTCGTGTATGCATCTCGGAAGTTGGTAGTCCGTACGGGGCGTCTGCTGATACCGAGGGGATTCGCGCCATTGATGCTGAGGCTCTTGCTGAGCGGGTTGATGGGTCTCAATGATCTGAGGGGATTCCGGTTCCGCCGGTCGGGTAATAGTTGGCTGCTGGATTACTACCGGTGCCGGTGACGATATAGCCGCTTTAACAGTTCCTTGGAGCAGCTTCTGTTTCACCTTATATGCCACGGTGTTTTCAGCAACCTCTTGACCAAGCAACTCGTTCTCATCCCATTCAGGAAGTTCGTTACTTGTTAGAAGGCCACATAAAGCTCGAGAGATGCTAGAGTTGGCCTTGCCCATATAGATCCCCCTAATTCTGAGAAGCGTCCGGAGTCTTGATCTAAGGCGTGGGTTGATTAGTTCGAAGTCATCATAGCTCCATCCCGTGAAGTCGTTATACAGATCCCCAAGCAGGGCAATTCCGTGGTTACGTTTATCCACCGTGTATGTTGCCACACAGCCTAAGAAGAAGCTGTTGCGGTGGACAAGGGAGGAGCTCTGGGTGATAGGTTCGTTGGAAATCCGCGTCGAAATGCCTGATCGGGAGTGAAGGGAGCTCCACGATCGTCAGGTTCCGTTCAACGAGTTGCCTGTCTTCGAGAGACACGTTGGCCGGGGTATCCTGGGCTGTTGCCGGGGCTAGTGCGGCAGATGAATTGTCAGACATATTGACAGGCTGTGTGCTGAGAAACAGGGCACAGGGTGTCAATGAGGTTATCAATGTGCGATAGGGCACGCCTAAGGGTCGCTGATGACAGCAAAGCTTAGGCACGGTTGGATAACTAGAGTGGGCTCTGATGCAGAGTCTTCGTAGCAATCCGCGCGTTGTAGCAACTATCCTACCGTCAGGAGCTCGCTTTGCAGAGCGTGACGATAGGTTAGCTCTCTTCCGTCTTGCTGTTCTGTGTCACCTTTGCCGGGCGACACTGATCAGTGTGGACAGGCTCTTCACTGCAGTGAGGTTATTCGAACTGGTTCAATTGGTTATATCTTGTGTAACTAGGGAAACGTGTCCCATACAAACTGTGTGCAAAGACCTTCCTCCCTGTGTCTCACCTCTTACTCGCACGTGACTAGCGCGGTCGATTAGTTATACGTGCGCGATCGGTGCCTAGTGCACAGGTGGATCCAACAAGGGCTGAATTAGTATCTATACGATCAAGGAGATAATTATTTAGAGCTTTACCGCGCTACCTACGCTGCTTCTGTCGCAAAGTGTAGCCGGATTTTGCAGGTCTCGGAGATATCTCCTAGCTAGAGGGGTTATAGAGGGAGCTGAAAAGCGGTGTAAGAAGCTAGAAGGAGGTGTAGAGGGTCGAGAAAGGAAGGTGTAGGGAAGAGAGGGGAAGCGGAAGTAATAGCTTCTATAGAGGTAGCGGGAGAGTAAGACGGATCTACTAGCAACGGCTGGAAAAGAGGGGTAAATGCATTAGTTCTAATAATTAATCATTTATATCGTATTATAACTTATATACTAGTACTATATAAACCACCGTTAGGCACCAGGGCGCCTATATATTAGCCGCCTATCTCTAACCTATATAGAGTTAATTGTCTAATACTATATATAACCCCGCACGCATAGCTATATAGCTAGGTATATAATCTATAGCATTATTTAATAGCCTAAGGCACTATTATAGTCTTATAGGCTAGTCGGGGTAATAGGCCTATATAAGGACCTTTATAGCTCTAATAGGCGTAGGCCTAAGGGCACTATATCTTTCGTGGGTGCTAGGTTATTATAACTAGCTATAATATATAGCTGCTAAGCTAAAAGCTAATAAATGCACTATTATATAATATTAAAAACCTAACCTATAATCTTTATCCTAAATATTTCTAGACGGAGAAACTTCTCCGAGCAAGCTATAGATATATAATAAGATAACTAATTTTACGGCCTATTATATACTCTAAATTTTAGATAGATATATATCTTAGAATTTTTACAGTTATTTATATAAGGAGGCAACTTCCGCCTAGGAAATATTATACTATGTAATTTTCATGAAGCGTGGCCTAATGTCGCTGTTCTCGGAGATATCCCTTAGTAAGAGGGACCTAGGAAGCTGAAAACACCGGTGTGGAAGAAGGAAGAAGGAGCTGAAAGGAGGTGCAGAGAGGAGGGTGGGGGCAAGAAGGGAAGTAGAAGTAGCGATAGCTTCCTATAGAGGTGGCGAAAGATAAGACGGATGTGCTGGCAACGGCTAAAAAGGAGGGGAAAACCCGGCAAAAAGCTCGGTAGTTAAGAGGACATTAGTGGCTTCTTTAAGTAGGATCTTCTTTGTTAATTGGGATGCTAGACGGATATAAAGAGGGGCGCTAGATAGAGGAAAGAAGGACAATTAAGGCAATACAACAATTACTCCCCTGCCGCTACTGCTACCCCCGCAAGAATCAAATAACTTTGCCCTGCCTATCCGACCCCTTACTTCTACTTTTACCTTCGTGCATTTTATATGCACTTCTCGCACCTCTCTTCGCGAGAGTAATCATAAGTGCTAAATATTCAACGTCTTATTTATATTCATCCTTGCTTTTTCTAGGATAACTAGATCTGCTACGAACATCTCTATTCCCCGGATTCTTATATTGCCTAGTTTATTTACCTGCTCCCTATTTATATCCTTTCCGGGATCATCTAGAGAGCTGCCATGGCACTTAGAATATTGTCGACGTTGTTTAAACATCCAACAGTAGACGAAACTTCGTCTATCGTAAAAGGAATTATGCTAACCTTTATAATTATTTCGGCAATCTCTTATTAAATGTCGGCTCGAACACTATCTTGACCAAAAGCCGTTTCCTCTGGCTAACCCTCCTATGTGGTACCAGCCTCGGATTATTAGACAAATAGAGTTTTTATTTAAAAGCTCGGAAGTTCTCTCCGATGGTAGAAGAGATAATGTTGGAAAGCCCTTCAGACTCTTGTCAGAACTCGGCGAAGTGTTGGTGTTACCGTCGCTATTTGCAAATGTTATTGGCAACAATACACGTCTTAATGCTCATAAAGCTCGGGCAGAGGTGAGAAACTAAACCAACTTTATATCACAACGTATTACTGACTATAAGTAGCAAGTTCATAGCTATTTACCTGGTTTTGAGCCGTTCCGGTTTATTCAAGATGAGTCTCGAATTTTGCACACAGTGATTAAGAAGTGGCTGAAAGGAGGAATCTCGGTACGTTGGCCCGGTCTTCAATATCTCAATGGTTTCTTTAATAATATATCAAGACGCTTTAGTTAAGCCGCTTTCATCCGAAGCGGAGCTAGCTACCAGAATGCTTCTCGGCGACTGCTTAGGTAATTCTTTCGCCAAGAGTTGTATAGGCTGTATTGACAGGACATATTAGAATGGCGCGAGTGCAAACCTTTGAATCTATTCTCGACCTAATAGTCCGCATGACATCTGGTATCTTCCTGGGCGACGACATCGGCCGCAACGAAGACTGGTTAAGGATCACCAGCGAGTATACATTTCACAGCCTCGAAGCAATCGTAAAGATCAACCTTGTACCTAGGCCGCTTCGGGGCATGCTTCACTGGTTCTTTGCAGATTGCAAAAAAGTGAGGCGATGTTATGCCCAAGCGCAGGAGTTCTTGAGACCTATTGTCGAAAATCGAAATACGAAAAGGAGCCAGTTCAAGACTGGAGACAAGTTTAAACCGATATTCAATGACAGTATCGATTGGGCCGAGCACGAGAGCAACGGTCATTCCTACGAACCGTCCGCCTTCCAACTCATACTATCATTTACAGCAACACATAACACAACGGACCTTTGCACCTATACGTTAGCCCTGCTGGCCAGCAACCCAGAATTATTTGAACCAGTGCGCAGAGATATGGTCGACACCCTTCGGTCGCATGGATGGAAGCAAGGGGCGCTCGATGATCTGAAATTGCTCGATAGCGCGATAAAAGAGGCGCAGCGTCTAAAGCCTATCGATTTAGGTGAGGCCACCGAAAATTACAGCCATGTTTATTTCGTGCTGATCATTTTAGTGACAATGAGCCGAATCGTTTCCGAGAATACTATCATTGCCGGCGATTTGAAGATACGTAAAGGTGAACGAATCGCTGTCGACGTCTCCAGTATGATGGATCCAGCCATTTATGGAAACCCAGAAAATTTTGATATCTATCGCTTTGTCCACCTGAGCGAGAAACCGGACTGGACGAAGCGCGGCTTGTATCAACAAGTGCGGAACATCTAGGATTTGGCCACGGATTTAATGCTTGTCCTGGTCGGTTCTTCGCTTCCAACACGGTTAAGGTGGCTTTATGTTTCTTAATATTGAAGTACGACTGGAGACTTGGGTCGGGAAGCGACGTGAAGCCACTTATTATTGGCCTTATTAGAACCACTAATCCAAAGGCAGCGTTATTATTCCGACGCCGAAATGCAGAGATAGACCTCGGAAGCCTGCTTTGATAATGGTATTGCTCTGGGGAATTCACACTTGCGACGTACGTTATAAAGAAATAGTTGGTACGTACGACGCTTGCGCGAACTTTGCGTCTTCATTAAGGGGACATTAGCCTCAAGGAAACGCTTTTGACCATTGTCGCTCAAGCAATAAACAGCCATGAGTGCGTAGGCACACTCGGTGATTGTGGGCAGCGCATCGTTGCTGGTCATCGATTTGCGCTCTCTTTTTTGGCAGATTCATTGTGCAGTAATAAAAGTAAGCCGTAAATCAAGGCCGTGACTAGGGAGCACATACTTCTGCCTAAAGAGCCCAAAAATTAGGGCAGTGTGGCTAGTTAAGGCGCAGCGCCGATACCGCATAATTAGGTGCGTATGTTGGCTCGTCTTAAGGAATTTTCCGATGATCTGCCGGATCCCGTGACCCGCCGGACTTACACGCGACCGTAAGTTAATAGACATCAATCCATAATAACTCCATAGCAACGGGGCCAAATTTTCTCTAACTTAAAATGTAATAAAAAAGCGACTACGAGATATATATCATCCTATTTCGTAGTCGTTAAGCTATTATTGTCACGACCAACGAGGGTCTTAAAGACCCAACAAGGGTCCCAGTGGGCCACAGACTAATGTATAGCTATTGAAGGTTGGGCTCACGCCCACACGCACTAACAGGCGCGCCCCTCATCCCTATAAGCGGAGACGATGCCATCGCCGCATCCGGAGGCACCGAATGCGGTAGTTAACCTAAGGGATGCTAAGGAAGTCACTTAACGGATCCGGATAACCGTAAGCTGCCGGATTAGTAGGGAAACCTATTCCCCCCGTACTTCGTATATATATATATAGTCACACCTACGGACTCCCTCTTTTAGGCAGGACAGAGCAATATACACCCTCTTTCTTTAATGCAAAGACCTAATAACTAGCAATAATTATAGTCGCTTACTATTCCGCTGCGGCCGTCCTGAGCTCCGATATACTACTACTATCTCCCGATTACTCTTAATAGCTAGAAAGGTCTTTAGGCACGAGGTGTTCGGCCTAGCGGAATCCTTGCCTTCTTTGCTAAGTCGTGCTATAGCTAATCTAGCGCTTGCGATATTACCGGAAGCTCTAATAGTAACGGAGGAGCGACGATTATTTCGTTTAGAATTCCTAGACTCTTCTCTTATAGGTTAAAGGCCCTAGCTAGCTTTACTACCCCTATTACGGCCTTTCCTAGTAAAGACGCCCGAAGTCGTTATAAAGCTATTAGTTAGCCTCTTTCTCTTACTTTCTAGCTTCTTTTTCCTATAATTTTCGCTCCCTTTTCTTCTCTCGCTACTTCTTTCTTTCTAACGGGACCTCTTTTTATTCTTCCGCCTTCTACTATTACTAACCCCTCTAGGATTCCTTTTAAAGAGCCTCCTCTTTCTTTTAGGCCTCTATTATAGCTTTCTCCTCTTAAGCTTAGGCTACTTTTTACGGGCTAAAGACTAAAGTAAAGTTAGGATCTATATAGTTAAAGAGGTAATCTTTTAAAGCGGTACTATACTACCTACGCTACTTCTTATAAATTATTACCTTATAGAGTCCCTTATTCTTATATCTAAGTAGCTTAACCTCGGATTTAAGGCTTTTAAGAGTGCTCTTTAGCCTCTAAGTATTAACTTTTAAATCTATAGTAGATTTATTAACTACTTTATTAATAAGCCGTCGTAATTCTTAAGTAGTAGGCTATTATAATACTAGTAAGTCTTTTAAACCGCTGCCTATATTAAAATCGTCGGTTTTCTTCTTTATAATTTATAATAGGACGACTTTAAGATTAAAAGGTAGGAGCCTAGTCTATATCTACTTACTTTTAATATTCTTTAAAAGAAAGACGCCTTAAATATATTCTAAAATAAGGTCTAGAACTCGCGCTTAAATAGCCTAACGAGCCCTTAAGACTTTACTATCTATTAGATAAGCTAATTTATATATACTATTAATAGAGGGCTAAATAGGGATACGTTTAAGGGCTAGAGCTTATAAGTAAAGTAAGGAGGAAATACTACTATAATAATCTAATACTAATCGTACTACTTTAGAAAGTCTATATTAATATAGCTAAAGTATTTATTAGTAATAAAAAGGTAATAATTACGTCCGTTTTATACTTTTACTTTAGTAAACGGATTCTTATTATTAATTTATACTAAGGACCTATTAAAGGTATCTAGAAAGCTACTTATTCTAAGCGGCTAGAAACTATAGCTTATTCCGTTTAAGTAAAAACTAACTACCTACCTTTCTTCCTCTTTAAGTTTATATTTAACTTAGTACTTAATAATTAGTAAGGTAAATTATCTTACTAAATAATATAGTTATTATAGAGTATACGTACCGCCCTAGCGCCTAGGTACGCTAGCGCGCCCGGGCGTATCCTTAATATATATAGTTAATTAACGAAGCTATTACTTAGTTAATTTCTGTCTTCCTTTACGTATACGTATACTTTTCGGCCTCTACGTAGTAGAGGGGTTAGTAGTATATCTACTACTTTAGCCTACCCTCTAGCTAAGACCCTAATAATAGTATCCTATTATATCCTTAAAATTTACCTTAGACTATTAATACCTACCTTTTAGTAGTAGATATAAGCTAGTTAGGGATTAGGTTAAGCGCGCTAGTAGTCCTCCTAAAGGTCCTCTTCTTATCTAAGTTAAAGGCGCTAGTTACTATCGCTTAGGCTCGCTAATAGATTTCTTTAAGGAGTATATCTTAAGTCGTTTCTACCTTAAAGCGGCCCTAGCTCTCTTAAGCCTAGAAGGCCGCCCTAGCCTCTTCTCCTTTCTTTCTCTTTTTCTAAGGCTATAGTTATAGCTCTTTACCTCTTTACTAGCCTTTTAGTTAGTATAGCCTCTACCTATCCCTTAGCTTAGGGCCTTACCTTTACTACTTAGCGCTCTTAAAAACCTCTTAGGCCTTACTAAGTAAGAGCCTTAAATACTATCTTATACCTTTTATAGTTTTAAATAAGTATAGCTCTACGCTAGGTATATATCTTAATAAAGCGCGTACTAAATAAAGATCTCTTTAGTCTTTAATTAATATATATCCTTACCGCCTTTATATATTAATACTTTATATTAGCTATATATCGCTTTTATACTATAGTACTTAGCGATATATTTTATTTAATAGTACTTAAAGTACTAGCGAACTATATGCCCCTACCTAGGGCCGCTACTATAGCGGCCTAGGTCTAAGGCTAGGGCGTTAGCTAAAGAGGAAGGCTTTACTTAAAGGCCTTTAAAACTATATCTATAATAATAGACTTAATATTACTTAGGGTTAGGCTTAGTAGCGCCGCCGCCCTTACTTTAGTAGCTAGGAGCCTTTATATAATATTTTTAATAAAGTTATAAGTAGCTCCTTATATATATTTAGTAATATTAGCCTTTACTTTATTTTTAGTAATTTACGTAAAATCGCTTTAGTTTAGTCCTAAGCTTATTATATTACTATATTCCTATTATAATTAAAAATAATATTTAGTAGTTACTTACTTTACTAACTACTATTAAGTTACCTCTTATCTTACCCTTATCTTAAGGCTATTATACTATCTTAGTATAGGGGTAACTAGGTATAAGGAATCTAATAAGATTATTTATTTTAATTTTAGCGCTATAGCTAGCTTAGGACTATTATAAGGCTTTATAAGAGTCTTTTCTTTTAGTAAACCGATTAAAAACGCTAATAAGCTAATCTTTTCTAAGCTTATAGCTAGTCTAGCCTATATCTAAGGTTTTAAAAAATACTTATTAATACTCTAGGTTAAAGTCTATAAGCTAAGTATTATAAGCTATGCCTATAAAGGGCTAAGGTTATACTATAACGACCGTACTAAAGTTAGGCTAAAGTAAACCTACGTATAGGTAGAGCTCGACTCGAAATTAGGCCGAATAGCACTTAAATATAAGTCGAGCTAAGGACTAAGGAAGATAGATAACTAACGTAACTAAGATAGAGTTTTCCTCCTTTCTCCTTAGCTTTAGATAAATAATTATTCGGCCCTATACTACTATACCAAGTATATACTAGCCCTTAATATATCTAAAGCTCCTTTTCGATAAGGCTATAAAGCCTAGAAAGAGATCGGACCGAAAGGATATAATATAGATATCCTAACGACCTAGAAAGGGGAGAATAGGCCTAAGGACGGCAAGGAGTAGCGATAGGAGGGCCTAACGCCCGGCTAATAATAAAGTAAGCGATACTCTCGCTATAGGTAAGAAAGGTAGAGATAAGGTATTAGGTAATATAGAGCTAATTATAAATATAGGAACTAATTAGCTAGATTAAGAGGATATACTAAAGGATAGATAAACTAATAAGAATAGGTATATAAAAAGGGGCTAGGGGCGAGATAAGTAGTTTAATACTGCCCTTAGGGGCAACGGGGGGCTAGCGACGCTAACGACTAAGGGGGGGATAATAGGAAAGAATAGCTATAAAAAGCCTCTCCTAAGCCTAGGAAAATTTAACGGATAACGACGGTACTATACCCTATAAGTATAATATATATAAGAAAAGTATAAGATTAATAAAGAATTCTTCTTAAGCTTAAGGGAAATCTTCTACCTTATTTATAATTACCTAAACGCCGGGCTATAATAAACGGTCGCTATATACTATAAAATAAAAGTAGAGAAGAGCTACGATTAAAAGGAATTCCTAAAATACCTTAACTTAATCTACCTTAATATAGATATTTAGTTCAGGCGGCGCGATCTAGATAATAAAATAAAGGAGAGTTAAACGTTTCTAGTATTCCTCCTAAAGTTTAAGTAAAGACTCTTTAAGGCTAAAGGCGGGTCTTAGCTATACGACGTTTAGATCGTCTTCCTAGAGGGGGCTCTAAGAATCTAGCTCCGCGAGGCGTTAGCTATAGTTAACCTCCTTATATTAAGCTTCGCTACTTATACTAATTAGGTAGTATAAATAGCGGCTAAGCTAGAGAGGGTCTAGTAAATAAGATAACCCTCCTTAAACTAAAGGAGATTAGCGGATATATACCCCTAGGAAAGGAAGGATAAAAATAAGGATACCTTAATAATTAGTATTAACGCTTTAAATAAATAAAAAGAAGGGTAAAGCTAGCTAGAGAATTAAATATACTTTAACTATAGAGTAAAAGGATATATCGCGCTCTATTATAAAAAGAAGAGGTAGGAACCTTAGAGGGTAGGCGTAATAAAGGAAGAGAGGGGCGCTAAGAATAATAATAACTTAGAAAAAGGGGAACCTTAGTATAAAGTTAAGTACTAAAGGTAAAAGAAAAATAATAAGAAGCTTAGAAGTTAATAAAGGACTACCTTATACTAAGCTTAGTAACGCTAAAGGTAAGTATTCTCGCGAAGAGAGATATAAGAAGTATATATAAAATGTATAAAGGTGAAAGTAAAAGTAAGGGGTCGGATAGGTAGGGCAGAGATGTTTAATTCTTACGGGGGCAGCAATTACGGTAGGGGAGTAATTATTATATTGCCTTAATTCTCTTTCTTTCCTCTATCTAACGCCTATCTTTATACCCGTCTAGTATCTTAATTAATAAAGAAGATCCTGCTTAAAGAAGCTACTAATGTCCTCTTAACTACCGAGCTTTTTACCGGTTTTTTCCCTCCTTTCTAGCCGTTGCCGGCATATCCGTCTTATCTCTTGCTACCTCTATAGGAAGCTATCGCTACTTCTACTTCCCCTCTTACCCTTACCCTCCTCCTTTTAGCTTCTTCTTTAAAACCTGTTTTTTAGCTTCCTTAGTTCCCCTTACTAAGGGATATCTCTAAGAACTACGAAATTAGGCTACGCTTCGCGATATACCCCCTTAGCTATAGCCTGCCCTTATAGTAAGGGCATAGCTAATACGGCTTCGGGCTAGTAAGCGTATAAAGGAGGTCTTAGTCTATACTTATCCCTTACTCGAGAAATCTAGGTTTTAGCCCTAGGCTCTTTTAGACCTACTTTAAGAAAAAGGGGCCTAAGGAGGAAATTAAGTCCTATAAGAAAGGGGGGCTTCTCTAAGGATAAGTCCCTAAAAAGGGGCCTTTAAGAAAAATAAGTCCTAATTAAGCTAAGGGCCCTCCTTTAAGATAAGTCCTAGTTCCTCTCTTTAGCTATAAACGTTACTTTCTTATACGTTCTATTAGCTCCTCTCGTAGACTCTTAGGCGGGCCTCTAAGGATAGCTTCTTATAGACGTCTTCTAGCCTAATTTACTATAAAAAGACAGCTAGCTTCTACTTTAGTAAGGGCTTTATAAGACCGTTGGCTTTTATCGTTACCGTTAAAACCTAACAGACGGAAATAAGTCCCCTTTAAACCTCTTAGCGTAACTAATACTAGTAGATATCGATATACTATAGCCGGGTCGATAGCTTACTATTTTCCTTTATAAGAATTCGTATAGTCTATATATTATCGTATTCTATAGCTAACGGGGTCGGAATTTATAGTCGTAAAGATATAAGTAGCTAGCTAAGGAAAATCGCTTCTTTTAACGCTTCTAAAAGAGCTAGTAGCTCTACCTCCGTACTTAAAGTCGTAACGGTAGCTTACTTCGAAGCTCTCTAAGCAATAGTTCCTTTAAAAAGGGATATAATATACCCCTATAAGCTTTTTCTATCTAAGGAATTATCTATAAAGGACGAATCGCTTAAATAGAGGAAGATTTTAGTAGCTATTTTCTTCTTTCCTTGCCCTCCTAAGCGTAGACTATATAATCTCATTAAATAGAGATAAAGGATAGCTCGGTCTATTACTTCTTAGTGCCTAGGGCTAGGATTTTAGTTATACCTAGCTAGCTAGGAGACCGTAAAAGAGATATCCGGTCTAGTAGAAATAGCTAAAAAAAGTAGGGAGCCTACCTTCTATTAATATCGGTGTTTCTCTTACTCCCTAGCTTAAAAGGACGGATTAAGTAAAAGCTCTTTATCTAATATAGGCGTAGAGGGAAGCTTCTTATCGAGGGAATTAGGGAGGAATTTATAAGCGACCTTATTAATATAGGCGTCCTAGGTAAGCTAGATAGTCTATTAGGACCTATTCTAAAGGATTCGAATCCCTAGGAACTACTTTAGCTCCCCTAGCCTAGTTATCTTATACCTTTATTATAGGCCTTTTATAGCCTCCTTAGTAGTTACTTCTTCCTTTTTTAGGTAGGCCTAGATAATATTATCTACGTAGAAAAAGACTATAAATTTACCCTTCTATATTATATACGGTTCCTAAGGGACTTTCTTAAAGCCTAGGGCTTCTAGGGAACCTATTAAATGCTATTACTAAAGAAGGGGTGATCTTCGTAGTCCGTATAGAGCTTTCCTAAGCCGTAGAACCTTTCCTAGCTATTAGAAACTAGGAGGAAGTCGTATATAGATAACTTCTTTTTCTTTGAGAGGGCAGTTAACGAAGGCGTTAACTATATCTATCTAATCGAGCTCGAGGTCGAATTCTACTACTATAGCTATAAGGGTCCGAAAAGATATCCCTACTAGGGTAGTTGCCCTAGTAGGAAGATCCCGTTTTTCCTACTAGTTCCTATAGATAACTAGCTAGGCCTTATACTTCTAAAGGAAGCTATGTTTATTAGTCTTATAGATAAAGACCTACTTATAGCTAAGGACCTGTTTTCCTCTTACTTTTTCCTTAAGGACCTCTTCGAAAGACCCTATCTCTTTATATAATGCTAGGTAGTCTTTCTAGGCCTAGAAAAACTAGTCTCTAAAAGGGTGTTTTTCTAGCTGCTTTTAGTTTACTAGTAGGTCTAGGAGGTCTCTTTTATATACCTTCCTTGCTAATAGTAGCTTAAAAAGCCGGCCTGCTATAAATGCTCTATAGGAACCGTCTTCTATAAGCGTTAGATAGAAGTCGGAAAAACAATCGAAATAAGGGAGAGGTTAGTCTTCTTTTATATCGGGCCCTATACCTTCCTTTGCTTCTCGAAGCAGGGATAAAAAGGCAGCTAGGTAATCCTTCTAGAGAGGTGCCTTTCCTACCCCCTTAGGGGTCGAGATAGGAAGACTAACTAAAAAAGCTGCTTCTAGATCTTCTTCTTACGTAGGAGGAGGCATAGGGAGGTAGGCGTATTTTAGCTCTACCGCTTTCCTATAGTCTCCTTCTTCGTTTAGATTATCTAATCTAGCAGCTTCCTCTTTAAAGTCGGCGTTATCCTCGACTACTTTAACGTCGGTTTCTTCTTTTATTTCCTTGTCTAAGGCCTCTTCTTATAACTATTAGGAAGGGGGGATTTAGATCTTTTAAATTAGCTAACGTTATAAGAGTAAGAGGGGCTATTAATCCCTCTTTCCGTCGAAGAAGCTAGATTTATCGAAAATTATATCCCTAGTTATAATAACCTTCTATAAAAGAGGAATCTAGATCTAGAAGATATTTATAGAATTATAGCCGATAAGGTAACTAATAAAGGCTCTAGGATTAAGCTTTCTTTTCTTCTTCCTTTTTAGCTATATATAGGTAGTTATAGCGTATGCCTTATAGCCGTAGGCACGAAGGTAGACTAGCGAGGCCCTCTTCTTCGTAAAGAGCTCGAGGGGGGATTTCTAGTCTATCCCTTAGTTTAGTTCCCTAAGGTCCTTAGGGTCCCTAGGGGTCCGGTTCTAAAGGTAATAAGCGGTCTTAACGACTTCCCTCTAAAGGTCGTATAGAAGCCTTATAGTAAGTCTTATTATACGGGCCCTTTCTATTATAGCACCCCCTAATCTTTCTGCCCCTCCGTTCTAGGCCTAGGTATTTAGTGCTAATAGGAGGGGTAAAATGCCCCTTTTTTAAAGCTAATTTAAGATATCCTTCGTAAATAGCTCTCCGTTAAACCGTATCTTCTTTACCTCGTAGCTAAAGTAGGATTTTATCTAGTTAACGAAGTCCCGGAGGGTAGACTAGTTATACTTACTTAGGTAGGTCCGTAAGAAATAAGGGAAAACCATCCCTAAAAAAGCGTCTATAAAAAACATTACCCTAACGAAGCTTTCCTAGTCCTTAGAGACGTCGGTCTAGTCGACCTAAATTTCCTTATATAGCTAGTCCGGCCGTAAAGGGGTTCGTCTAGAAATTCGTCTCTTAGTCTTTCCTTAGCCGTAGTATTCGTATTCGACGGTCTTTAGGCCCCTTATTCGTACGCCTTATTATTAGCCTAGCTTATATAAAGCTAGGGGGCCCGGGTAACTAAGTCGTGCGTGCTAAAGAAGACCGTCTCCTTAGGCTGCTAGAAGAGGGTCCTTTAAACCTACCCTCCTTCGAGCAGGGAAAGCTAACTTCTCGAGAGATTCCTTCCTAAGGATAGGTCGGAATTCGAGAATAAATTAACCGAATTTCTCCTCGATAAGCCTAATAGTCTAATTCTTCTAGACTAGCCTTATAGGCTTAGACGTTATATCCTAAAAGATTCCTTTCTCTCGAAGAAAGCGGAAGGAAATTAGGCTCGTTAAGAATCGAGGGCAAAAAGCTACCCTTTTTCGTCGAAGAATTCGTATAGGCCCGTTAGGTAATTTTATCGTAAAATTTACCCTTCCGTATCCCTCTATCTATACGGTTAATTCCCCGGCAATAAGGTATTCCCTCCGTGCCTTCTTAAAGGACCGGAATCGTAAGAGAATATTATAGATATTAAGGGAAGCACTAGAGTTAAGGATAGCTGATTTTCGTAGGGGATAGTCGGAGGGTCCTAACGGGTGGTCTTACTAATCCGTAGGGAAGATAAAGGCCGGATTTACTATACTAACGATTTTTCCTCGAATTTATAGTAGCGTCGTTAGTTACTATTTCTTAGTAACCCGAATCTCGTCTATCTTCTTTTATAATAAGGGTCCTCCTAAGAGACTATTATACTATTTCTTATAGCCTCTTTAAAGGGTTAACTCCTTTAGGTCGGTTTTCCTCGAAGACCTACTAGTATTATAATAACCGATAGCCTAGGGATTTATAGGCTAGGCAGCCGTTTCGTTTAGTCTTTCGTTTCTTCGAGGAATCCTCGTCCCGATCTAGTAGGTCTGCTTAAAAACCCCCCCTTTTTACACCTTATTGCTGATTTTAACGAGGTTCGATTTCGACTAGTTCCCTGACTTTTCGACTAACGGACTAAAAGGTCTATTAGGGACTAGTCGGGCCGGACGGACTAACGGGGCCGGGCCCGGAGCAGCAAGTAGAGCCGGGGCCGGGACTAGTGCAGCCGTTAAAGACAGGGTTAAGGCTCTCGAGGGAGGAGGAGCCAGAGGGGCAGCAGCCGTAGCAGTAGCAGCGGGGGCCGCAGCAATAAGGGCTGCAGCAGCTGCAGGGGCAGTAGGTCGAGCTGTCTAGGTCGAGTGCTAGCTACGAAGGAATAAGACTGCTTACTATTATACTCTAGCAGCCTCTTTATTTAGTTCCCGGCTAGCTTCTTAAAAGATAGTTAAGTAACCGTTACTAATAAGCTTTATTAGCAGAGATATATCCTATAGCTACTAGCCGGAAAGAGCTTCTATTAGGAAGTATTAGTTAGCTTCCTCGAGGATTTCTTCCTACTTAGCTAGCTACGAAGAAGCTAGTAGGTTCCTAGCAGAAAAGACTCCTAGGTATACCGTATAGGTCTTCCTAATACGGTTAGTTATATAGCCCCTCGAGGGAGCTATCGAGGTCTTAAGCTTTAAAAGCTACTGCCTAGGAGTCTCTTCTTCTTAAAGAGAGATTAGCTTTATAGCACTAATAGATTCCGTTATTACCGTACGAGCAGTAGTTAGTAGCTTTGTCTCGTAAAGGTATTCCTTACGGTAACTCTTATAGTTACCTAAGGTAGTAGAAAAAGCTCTCTACTATACGGAGGTTAGCTTAGAGAAGAGGGAAGCTCCTTCTATAAATTCCGTTGCTCTAGGATAAAAAGGGGGCTCGAGAGGGTCCTACTTATTAGAGAAGATTAAATTATAGATAGTTCTATCTATACGAGCCCATAGCTCCTTTACCTACTTATCCTAATCTTAGGGCTCTATAAGAATCGTCCTACGGACCGTAGGGGCGGCAGAGGAATCGTTTTTCGATATTATTATAGGGGAAGGGTAGAAAAGTCGGTTAAAAATCGGCTTTTCTAGTAAGAGGGGTAAAAGGAAGCTACGAGGGATATAAGAAAGGTGCCTTTTATAGCAGCCGGAAGGTATAGGAATACTATTCCTCCCGGGCTTATAACTCTCGCGAAGAGAGATATAAGAAGTATATATAAAATATATAAAGGTAAAAGTAGAAGTAAGGGGTCGGATAGGCAGGGCAGAGATATTTAATTCTTATAGGGGCAGTAATTATAGTAAGGGAGTAATTATTATATTACCTTAATTCTCCTTCTTTCCTTTATCTAACGCCCCTCTTTATACCTATCTAGCATCTTAATTAATAAAGAAGATCCTGCTTAAAGAAGCTACTAATATCCTCTTAACTACCGAGCTTTTTACCGGTTTTTCCCCTCCTTTCTAGCCGTTACCGGTATATCCGTCTTATCTCTCGCTATCTCTCGCTACTTCTACTTCCCCTCTTACCCCTACCCTCCTCCTTTTAGCTTCTTCTTTAAAACCTATTTTTTAGCTTCCTTAGTTCCCCTTACTAAGGGATATCTCTAAGAACTATAAAATTAAGCTACGCTTCGCAATAAGTATTAATAGGAAGAAGGGACTTAACGCGCTTATAGATACTAGCTATAATTACTATACTATAGTAAGTAAGAGAGTAATAATAGTTATAAATACCTCTCGCTAATAAGAAGAGAAGATAATTAAGGCTATTCTTAAAAGATATTCTAGCCCTATAGATAAAAGGAATTATAGTATTTAAAATAGATATTAACGGCTATATAGAATAAACTTTTATATATATAGTCCTTAAGCTAAGCTACGATATATTCCTAAGGAGGCTATAGATAAAGAAGAACTAAGTAATATATAACGTAGCGGGGGATTAGATTTAGTATAGTAAGGCTAAGATCTAAATAGGCCTATAAGGATCGGAAGTAGTAAAGAAGGTAAAATAGATTTAAGGGGAAAGGATTATTAGCGCGGTAGTATTTATAGCGGAATATTAAAGGGAGAGGGCGGTAAGGATAATAAAGGAAGATAGAGGATAGTTAATATCTAAGTAATTACGATAAAGGATATAAAGAGAGCGCTCTAGCTAAAGATAGCGGTATACTTAGCGGACTATATCTTAAAGTAAGCGCTAGATATATACCTAGACCTCTTTATACCTAAAAAGGCTTTAAAGATACCCTTATATAGGCTAAGGGTAAACTATAAGATTAACTTAATACTAGATAAGGATAAGGTAGAGCCCCCTTACTATAAGGACCCCTTTATAATATATTAAGGAAGAACTCTTAATACTAAGGAAGACCTTAAGCGAGCTAATAGAGGTAAACCTAATCCGCTTAAGTAGCTCCTTAGCATGGCCTTAGTACTCTTTACCTAAAAGTTAAATAGTCGCTTATAATTTTACTATAACTACTAAGCCTTAAAAGCGATTATAAAAAGGATAAGTACGCGCTACCCTTAATTATAAAGATATTATAAATACTTATAAAGGTAAAGTAGTTTATAAAGCTTAACGTTATAGTAGTATTTTATAAGATTTAGATAGTAAAGTACTATAAGTTTAAGATAGCCTTTTAAATAAAGTTTAAATTATTTAAGTAATAGGTATACTTATTTAGCTTAATAGGGACGCTAGCTACCTTTTAATAATATATTAATAAGGTACTAAGGGAATACCTATATAAGTTTATTATAGTATATATAGATAACGTTTTAATCTACTTATTAAGGTCTCTTTAAAACTACTAATAAAAGGTAGTAAGGGTACTTTAAAAGCTATAAAAGGCAGGCCTAACGCTAGACTTAAAGTAGTATAACTTTATAATAAATAAGGTTAAGTACTTAAGCTTTATTATATAAGTAAAGGGTAAAGTTTAATATAACCTAGAGAAGATCTAAGTAATATAGATATAGTAGGTACCTTAGAATATAAAAGGAGTCCGGAGCTTCCTTAGCTTCGCGAACTACTACTAAGTCTTTATACTACTCTATATAAAGGTATTAGTATACCTAGATAGCCTTTATAAAAAAGGCGCGATCTTTAAGTAGATAGATAAGTACTAAGTAGTATTTAAGTTTATTTAAAACGCCTTTATAACGCCTAATACTATAACTTTATAACTTAAAAGAGAATATACCTAGAAGCAAACTAATTTAAATATATAATAAGGGGGCGCTAATATAGATAGGGCCGGATAGTATATAATACTTAGTAGGATTCTTCTTAAAGAGACTAAACCTAGCGGAGTATAACTACTTAATCTATAATAAGGATACTTATAATTATATAGTACTTAGACTTTTAAAGAGTAGAACTTTAAAATATACTTACTTTTATAATACTAACTAACTATAATAACTTAAGGCATTTTATAATAAAGAAGAAGTTGTGACGGCCTAGCACCGTCACACCCCCTTTGCATACATGACCCACATGTTGCTGAGCCAACGGCCCACACGTACGGAAGGCATATTTAGGAGAGGACACCCAGTTGTATTGTTCTGTTCTCCTTTCTCTCTTCTTCAGCAGAATCTTCGTAATAGAGTCCACAGCCTTCTGGCTCAGTCCGTGACCGTCACACTATTCTGCTCTCTACCACGCCATCGCTGCCGAGCGATTCATAAGAACGCCACGACTTTACCCCATGCCAAGACTGCGCTCGGCCGGCCCACTTGAACAGGACACGGCCCTCCATAGATCGCAGCTCCCGACCCGTCTTACCAAGCATCGAAGATCAAGACCAAGACCAAGACCAAGACCAAGACCAAGACCAAGACCAAGACCAAGACCAAGACCAAGATCAAGATCAATACCAAGACCAAGACCAAGACCAAGACCAAGACCAAGATCAAGACCGAGATCAAGACCAAAGAAACAGTTCAGGGACCATCGAATCGCACATAACCATCCAGGAAGGACAGGGACCTAAAATGGCTGACAGAACCAATCAGGAGGGCAGCAGCGGCTTGTTCACCGAATTGTCTCCCGAGCAGAGACAGCAATTAACCGACCACATCAGCCGAGAAGTGGCCCGTTTGGTCGCCCAAGTACGAGTGACCGAGCCAAGAGACAGCCAATATGGTGAAGATGAAGTCAGCACACCAGGCCAACGGGAAGGAACAGCCTTTGACGACCGCGAAGAATTCCGGCCGTCAGGATATGCGGCCCTTTTAGCCTTCCGGAGATATGAGTCGATGGATGGCACCAACCCAAACTATAGAGAGGGACGGAAACGTCGGGGAGAGAAACCACCATGTTCTCCGGCGAAGGACTCCCTCGTTTGAAAGCTGGATTAAGCAAGTAGAGGCAAGTTCGAGGAGGACAACGATACTTTCGCCTCTGAGAAGACGCGGATCAACTTCGTGATTACGCGTCTCGAGGGCACCGCGTATAAGACCGTAGAAGGACGCCACCACTCGCTGACTCGGCCTTTCACAACATTGGCCGAACTAATCCAGGTCCTCCAGACAGCGCACACAAACCCAAACAAAGGCGCCGACGCCCGCGCCCAGCTGCGTGTCTGCAAATACGATTGGAAGAAGGACTTCAATATTTTCTTGGGAATTCAACTCCATGTACGAGGCGGCGGGGTACCAACCTTCAATGCAGAAACAGACCCTGTGGGACTCTCTTCCTGCTCCGGTCAACCAAGCGGTGGTCGAGAGGGTCTACGATACGAAAGTGCGCTACGAGGACTTCTGTGAGTCAGCACAGCACCAGGTGTTCGTGGCCCGCCACAACTTTTCCGAAGCGCAAAAGAAGCGCAACCACTCTAGTAGTAGTGGTGCCCGAGGGGTTCGGAACAATGGCGGCAACCGTAACAATGCCCGTGGTCGCCACCGGGAACAAACTGGCAACGAAGGGGCTAGCCGGGAAGCTGGAGGGAACCGTATCTCCGAGGAAGAGAGGGAACGTCGCCGCATCAATAACCTGTGCTACCGGTGCGGAGAATCTGGGCATATCGCCCCATTCTGTCGCACCCGCAACAACAACACCCGGAAAGGCAACCACGAAGACCGTGGAGAGCAGGCGGCCCCAGTCAGCGCAGCGACAACCAACACCGCCACGGGCAAGGGCAAGGTTTGCGACCCAGACTCGAGCAGTTCGGAGTCGGAAAACGAGTAGGCCAGGACAAAGTCTCGTTCCTGGCCGACTTGGTGTCTGTGATTGGAGCGGCGGATTTGGACAGACTCATAGGGGGCAAACAGCTGACAATCTCATCTCGCCTTAAATTGAACAACATGTCTATTCTCATTCGTGCCCTTGCAGACACCGGAGCGAGTATGTATCTCGCCATTAACCATAGGTTAGCGAGAAGAGCGGCCTCACAACTTGGGGCCCAGAGGAAGAGGCTTGATCAGCCAATTCACCTAAAGGATTACGCGGAGTCAAGCACAAACACCCGATCAAGGAGGTTTTTTATGGACTTCGAGATTGATGGACGACTCTAAAGAACTTACCATTCTTGGTCGTCCGGATGGACTACGACATCATCATTGGCAGGAAATGGTTTGAACAACACAGGGTCGCCGTTGCGCCTGGACTCAGGAAACTTCTCTGGTCATCAGGACGGGAAGGCGCGACGAGATTATCGGGCCGAAGACGAGACAGTCTGGGGAAGCCGTCCTGGCGAAACCCGACGATTCCAACCACGCGAGTCGACGCCGATAATCCGCAGCAAATCCGCGCTGTTTCCGGTACGGAGCCTATCCAAGGAAGGGGAAAACGGACGACCAAGAGGACGTCATCCGTGACTGTGGTCGCCTTGCTACCGACCAGCGTCTGGCCGGCCAGGAGAGCAATGCCGGCGGGCCGCCAACGTGTTCGGCACAAGCGCAAGCCCCAAGAATTCATGAACTAGCGTCTCCGGGAGCAAAGGGGACCCAAGTCGACCAGAGTCAATTGCCACAGGATGGACCACCCCACGACCACGACTCTGCAGGCCGACGGGGTGGTTGCCAGCTTTCTAAACCCGCAACAGGACCGGGAACTTCAGGGCTGCTGACAGCCCGCCTTAAGGGAATTCAGAGTGCATCGCGCCTCGGAGAATTGGCTCGAAGAAGTGTTACGGTGGCTCACGTGAACCCGCAAACGCCAGAGATGCCTAAGGTACCACCGAAGGACACCCGCCCAGTTATCCCACTTCCACGGGGTGAGGATGACGAGACGGTCCGCCTGATCAAAGAGAAACTCCCGACCCCGCTGGGCCATCTGGCTGGATTTTCTCGAAGAAGGAGTCTAACCAGTTGCCTCCTCTCCGCGGCCCAGGGAGGGACATGAAGATCTACCTGACCAAGCCATTGCCAGAGCGTTCGAGAGGTGTCTACCGCAACCCACATCATCTAGACGAACTACTCCGAAAGACGATTCAAGATTACCTGGACAAGGGTTTCATCGAGAGCTGCTGGCCTGGATTTGCCTCACCAGCCTTCTTTGTGCCCAAGGGTGACATGGGCATGGATTGGAGATTCGTGATCGACTACCGGGACCTCAACGACGCCAGTGCAAAGATGAAGTACCCCATGCCTCTGTTAGAAGATACCCTGGTAAAACTAGCAAGCGCCAAGTTTTTTACAAAAATCGACATCCGTCAAGCCTTCCATAGGTTGCGAATGGCCCTCGAAAGTATGGATCTGACGGCATTTCGGTGCCGGCTGGGAACTTTCCGTTGGAAGGTGATGCCCTTTGGGCTGACGAACGGCCCAGCAATCTTTCAATGCTTTATCAACGACTGCCTGAGGGATATCCTGGACATCTACTGCAGTTCGTACGCCGACGACATCCTGATCTATTCAGAGTCGGCCGAGGAAAACGTGCGCCAGACCGAGGAAGTCATTCGACGACTGGCAGCGGCAGGCCTACAGGGCGACATCAAGAAGAGCTCCTTTTGCGTCACCGAGGTGGATTACCTCGGGCTGGTGATTAAGGCGGGAAGGTATCGCCCTTGACCCTAAGAAGAAACAGGCCATCCTTGAGTGGAGGCTGTCGGACCTAAAATCTACGAAAGCCATCCGATCTTTCCTCGGATTGGTTAACTTTGTCCGACGCTTCTCGAAAGAAGTAAGCGAGCTGGCGCACCCGCTCAACGAGCTCCTAAAAAAAGGGGCAATCTTCAAGATCGGCAAGCAAGAGGAAGCGGCTTTTGAAGCACTCAAGGAAGCCCTGGTCCGAGCTCCCGGAATGGGCTTCTGGAAGATAGGCGCCCCGACTCGGATAGAGACTGATGCGTCAAAGCATTCGGTAGGCGCCACCGCTTTACAACAACAGAACGACAACTCATGGAAGCCGGTGGCCTACTTCTCCAAGACCTTGTCGTCAACAGAGACGGTATGGCCTATCCAAGACCGAGAATTCCTCGCCATCATCCGCGCCCTAGAAGAGTGGAGGCCAGAGCTGGTTGGGGCCCTTTTGAAGTAGTAACGGACCATGAAGCTCTCAAGTACTTTGCGACAAAGCGGGTTTTATCATCTCGACAAGCCCGTTGGGCACAGATTCTGTCGGAATTTGACTACAAGATGACATACCGACCCGGGAAGGAGAACATAATTGCAGATGCCCTGTCCCGGAAAAGCGAGAACTTCGAGACCGTCAGAGCCAGAGACCTGGATTCCCGCACCATGGAACTGGTCCCGAACGATCGGGTACCCGCAGAAGTTCTCGAGGAGACACATGTCGAAGCTGCTCCCCTAGACATCGCGGCAAATTCTGAGGACCGCGGCCCAGCAGTACCTGGGGAGGCACCAGCCGGAGTGTTCCTTGTGGAGCTGATTGTCCGGGAAAATGAGAAACAGATTCCCAAGGAGGACCGGCGGAAGGAGATCGTATCTGGGTGCCGGAGTACTCGTCAGAAGGGCTCGCACTGCGAACTGCCTTAATCCGGGAAGTCCACGAACCCAAATCAAGGGGTCATCCCGGGAAGAACAAGATGAAGGCGATGCTGCGGCCGTTCTATTACTGGCCACGTATGGATGAGGATCTCGCGCGCTACGCACGCAATTGCCAGGCATGCCGTAGGAACAAGGTGTGGAAAGATAAGTCACCTGGATTGCTCCATTCGTTGCCCGTCCCAGAGGAACCTTGGCATACCGTGCTGGTGGACGGAAAGGACATGCCGAATGATCGAAATGGATTCGACTACGTTTGGACGTTCATCTGCAAGCTGAGCAAGCTGATTCTCACGATTCCGGGGAAAAAGACAGACACCGCCGAAAGACTGGCCAAGCGATATTACCGCCGCGTGTTTGGTCACCTCGGTCTACCGAAGATTTGGCTCTCGGACAACGGACCACAGTTCATTTCGAAATTCATGGCCAAGGTCAACGAGATGACGGGAACAGAGCACAAATTCGGCAGTGCCTACCATGCGCAGACTCAAGGAGGCGTGGAGATTACCAACCAGTATCTTGACCAACGCTTGACGTTTTACGTGTCGTATTTTCAAGACGATTGGAGTGAGCATCTGGCGGCGTTAGACTTCGCGCATAACTCCACGCCGCACGACTCAACAGGCATGACTCCGATCGAGGCCTCCCAGGGCGAGCACCCCACGCGGCTTTCGTTCATATAGCGACCGACAAGCAGGTCGGGGATTGGACCGACGCCCAAAAGGCAGCCAAGGACTTTGTGAATCGAGCCAAGAAAGTTTGTTCGCTGGCAAAAAGGAACGTGGAAGCGGCTCAAAGGCGCCAGGAACGATCAGCCAATTTGAAGAGAAGAGTGCCCGATTTTGATGTCGGTGACTGGGTGTTTGTTTCGAAAAGGGGCTGGTCAACTGACAGGCCAACAACGCGGCTAGATTCTAAGAACGCGGGTCCGTTCAGAATCGTGGCAAAAAGGGGTCACTCATTCGAGCTGGACCTACCCAAAGGCATGAGGGTGGCAAAGGTGCTGCATGCCGACCGGTTGAGAAGGGCTGCGCGAGACCCGCTGCCGGGACAGCAGGTGGAAGCTCCGCCGGCCGAGATGATTAACGGCGAGCCAGAGTACGAGGTGGCGAAAATATTGTCGTCAAGGATCTCAAGGGGGAAATTACAGTACCGAGCCGAGTGGGCAGGACAGGACCCTGACGAGCTATACTACGACGCTGAAGGGTTCAAGAATGGTGCCGCAGCTCTCAGGCGGTTCCACGACGAATATCCCGAGGCACCTGGACCGCCTGTACGATTGGCAGAATGGCTGCTAGCCGCTGCGGAAGACAGGTGGGCAGAGAGTCACAACGATGACAACAAGGCTGTCGGCCGTGGGCATGAGCGACGGCGACTGCGACGACACTCGTGAGGAGCCATCTCCACCGTTGGTGTTCGACGGCTTTAGGGGGGGGGTAGTGTGACGGCCTAGCACCGTCACACCCCCTTTGCATACATGACCCACATGTTGCTGAGCCAACGGCCCACACGTACGGAAGGCATATTTAGGGAGAGGACACCCAGTTGTATTGTTCTGTTCTCCTTTCTCTTCTTCAGAGCAGAATCTTCGTAATAGAGTCCACAGCCTTCTGGCTCAGTCCGTGACCGTCACAGAAGTTAAATAAGAGATAAAGCTAATAAGCGATAGAGCTTATATCTTATAACTTTATACTAAAGTTCTAGCTAAGGAGGCTAGTAGCGGTGCCTAACGCGCTATCCCGCTATAAGTAAGATTAGCTAGTAGGCGAAATAAATAAAGGGAAATAAGGTAGGTAGTCTAAATAATTCTAGAAACCGGGTACTTATAAGGCCGCTTAGTCCTTATTAAGGCTAATACGCCGACTTACTAAGACGCTTAACTTAAGATAGGGCGGTAGTAATAGCGCTATAGGTAGGTAAAAGAGGGGTAAGCGTAGTAGTATACGTTAGCGGAGTAAAGAGGCCTACTAAACGACTTAAGGAGGAGGCGAATAAAGGCGATAACTAACTAAAACTTAACTAAAACTTAGGCCGAAATATACCCTAAGAATAAGCTAACCTTATATTAGTATTTAACGACTAAGAGCTATAAGAGAAGTAGATAAAGGCGCTAAGGAAAGATAAAGAGTACTAAGCGGTATTTTAAGTAATATATAAAAGAGAGAGTTCGCTAGTACTAAAATAGTAACTAAAGGTATAGCTAAGTAAATATATAATTAATATTAAGAGATAGTTATACTTTTAAGATAAGCTATAGGTACTAAGGAGGCTAAAGTACTATAAAGGAGAGGGGGCTAAGGAATAAGATATACTTTAGGTATAGATAGCCTAGTAGACGTATAACTTAATAGCGGTAGGATACTTAAGGAGAGAGGGGACCTTAGCGATACTAGCTTAAGAATTCTTTTAGCCTAGCTAGTTAGTAACGGTAAAGTAGCTTATCGCTAACTATAGACTATATAAGAGGGGGTATATATAAAGGTAGCTTTAAAAGGGACTCTTAAAGCCCTTATTACTATTATCTTAACTATTTATATACCTATTTATAGACTTTATAGTTAAACTACTACTAACTAAGATAAAAGGTATAAAGTACTTTTAAGTAATTATAAACTAGCTAATAAAAGTAGTAACGCTTAAAGTAATACCGATAATAAAGGTAGTAGTATACGTAATAAGGTTCTTTTAAGCTTACTTTTACTTTTATAGGATACTAAGGTCGATTATATTAAATAAAGAGATAAACTAAATAAGAAGCTTTTAAAAGGAGTTCTATAAATAAATAAGAGTATAAAGGAAGTTAAGTTTAGTATACTACCTATAGATAGATAAGTTAACTAAGTACGCGAACTAAGAAGTATAAGTATACCTTTAAGCGTATATCTACTATAGCTAAGATAATTAAGGAGTATAGCTACTATATATATAAGCTATATATTAATACTAAGACTTCTTATAACTAAGGGTTTACTAAATATAATATATTTCTTATATAGCTAAAATATATTATATATATTACCTTAAAAATAAAAGCTTAGGTCGGCCGCTTATAACTTTATATAAAAGCTATAGTCTATAATCCGCGATCTATTAATAAGTAATTATAATAATAAGGTAATTATAGTTTTTAGAAATACTCTTAGGGATTAGTAGCGGATATAAACCTTTAAGGTAATAGCTTAACTTTAAAAGCTAAATCTAAGAAAGTAACTCTTACTAACCTCTTAATAGTTTAAATCGGTTATAAGTAATATATACTAAAGTATAAGGGCTTTTACCTTATATAGGCCTAGACTAAGGTTTAGGCTAAGTTTATATATAAGCGGCCTTTATACTTATATAGGCTAAGCTTATACTTCTCTTTCTTTTCCTTCTTATAGATTATTAACCTTCTTTTAATAAACTATACTTAATCTTATACCTTTACTAAACCCTTATAGTATAGTAGTTATATACCTAGGAAGTCTACTAGCTATAATACTAAAGTTAGTTTAAATCTAGCTAGGGGTATAATTAAATTTTAGTTAGACTAGTAAACTATACTAACCTACTTATTAATTAGCTAATTAGCGCTTTTAGAAGCGCTTATAAATATACTAGTAGTCTAGCCCCGCTATAAGTAGGCCGGCCTAGACCTTACCTACCTAGACTTAGTAATATATTTATTAAGACCTCCCCTTAACCTTAGTCTAGGCCCCTTAACTAGGAAAATAAAAACCTAGGGCTAATACTAGTAACTTAATAAGTATAGCGTAAAGCTAGTATAATAACCTAACTACTAGCTTAGCTAAAGGCCGGTATTAATAAAAATAGCCCGCTAAGCCTTTTAGTAGAAAAATAAAGTAGAGCCTAGGAAGATATTATTATAAAATAAGGTTAGGATTATTAACTAAAAAACGCTTATACTACTAATTAACGCTATATACCCTATATATATAAAGGAGTTACTTTCTAAGGTTACTTTATAGCGGGGCTAACGCGATTCCAACTAACTAAAACGATACCTATAATAGCTAGCGTAAGATTCTTATATATTATAACCGCGACCTAGTATAAGGGCGGACTAACTATAAAAAAGGGGAGGGTTTTCCTTTAAGTACTTTAGTTTTTCCCTCCTATTTAACGCTAAAGTTCTAGATACCTTTAAATAGGTTACTAGTATAATCTTAATAATAATAATAATAATATACCTTTACTTACTTTATAATAGTATAATCTACCTTTTACTTTATCTTTTTTATATCCCTATATATAAAATAGCTATTTTTAGCTACCTTTAAAGCTAATATTTTATTACCTAGTTAAGTTAAACCGCCCGCGCTAGTATATATATATATAAAATATCTATACTCCTATAGTTATAAAATTTATTATAGAGTAAGTAAAGGTATAAGCTTAGGTATAGTCTATTAAAAGAAGGTTAATAATCTATAAAGGGAAAAAAATAAAAGTATAAGCTTAGCTTATATAAGCGCGGAGGCAGCTTATATATAGACTTAGCTTAGACCTTAGTCTAGGCCTATATAAGGTAAAAGCCCTTATATTATACCCCTACCTAGCTTTTAAAAAAGCGCGACTATAAATACTACTTAATACCGCGCTTAAAAGGACGGAACCTTTACGCGGACTATATACGCTTAATCGCGGAAATAACGTTAGTAAATAATATATAATACCCTTTTAAGTAAGCTTCTTAAATAAACTATATTATTAGTAAGGGCCGCGCCTTAGGAGTTAGACTTTAGTACTTATAGTATATAAAATAGTATATAGCTAGCTTTAGTAAGCTTATAATATCCCGCCCCCTTTATATTAATATATAGTAATAGCTCTTAGTATAATAATATAAAGGATAGTACTTTAGTATATAAGGCTCTACTCCCTTTTATATAAGGCTATATAAGCACTCCTTTTTACTATAGTTATATTATATTAGCAGCCTTCTTATATCTTAGCTACCCTTTTAATTACTATAAGTATACGTTCTATTTATATAATAGCTACTACTATATATAAGGGGACGCTAATAAAGCTTATAAAGGCAATACTAAGATTACTTATTACTAAAGTCGCTATTATTAAACTTAACTTATTTTTTAATCTTAGTATATATATTATTTTACTATTTAAAGTATATTTACCTATACCTCTTAGTATAAGTACTTTAAAAACTAATAGGATTTACTACTATAGCTTATATAGCGACCCTCCTATCGCTACTTCTTTCTATCCTTAGTTTTTAAAGTAAAGATAAAGATATTTATAGTATTACTAACGTTATTATTTTCTTATACTATAAAAGAAGATAATAAAAGAAACTTATTACTACTAAGCTTATAAAGAAAGTAAATAAGATCGGTATATATATTTAGTAATATAAACCTTTTACTTAAATAGGTATACTAATTTATATTTAAGCTTATAATAAGGTAATTATACCTTACGATATTAAGCTAGCTATATAAATTTACTTAATATAATATCTTTTAAAACTATATAAAGTAAGCTAGAATTACTTTACTTTACTTTTAATAAAGTATTATAAGCTCTTAGCCTACTAACCTAGCTATATTAAGTTTACTATAATTAATATTAAGCTTTATAAGGTAGTTAGCTAGTTTATTTATATTAATATATACGCCCCGGTCCGGACTAGACTAGAGCGAGGTGATTTTCGGGGATAGCACTAGACTATAGGCGATTTACTTACTACCGGGGGCCGCGAGGGCAGGAGCGCTACGCGACCTAAGCGTAATCGAACCAGAGCACCCTATAGTAATAGTAGGGGACTTTAATATCTATCACCCGCTCTAGGACGGACACGATAGAACCTCGGATAGCGCGATATAACTTATATAGGAGGCGATAAGGCTATAACTTAAACTCGCTACCCCGAGAGGGGAGTATATAAGATTCTTTTACGGCTAAAGGGATAGCACTATCGACCTAGCTTAGGTAACGCCGGAGACTAGAACATAGTATACCGGGCCCGACCTAGACCTAACCGGGTTAGACTATATCCCTTAAACTATTATACTATAGGTCGATACCTAGGCCCGGGCACCCGAACTAGCCCTAAGGTAAAAAGAAGCGGAAGTAAAGCTAGTCGAAGCCGAGACTACGTCCCGGCTAGGACTATACTAGCTAATGCTTTAAACGCCTAAGGATATCGACAAGGACCTAGACTACGTCTTCGCTACTCTAGCGTAGATCGCGATAGCTACGGTTCCGCGCTAGGGGCGAGCATTACCTAGGGGCAACGTATAGTTTACCCCGGAGGTAGGGAGGGCGACGAGGGAGGCTAAGAGGGCAAGGAGGAAGTATAAGCGGGAAAGGAACGAGGCGAACTAAGAAGACCTATACGAGGCGTCTATAGCTTAGAAGCGGACCGTCCGCGAGGCGAGGAGGGCCTACTAGCGCGAGTTCCTAGAGGAATTTAGCGCCGATAATACTAAGCTCTAGAATGTAAAGAGGTAGGTAAGACTCCGTAGTAGGCTACTACCGGAACCGACCTATATCCTACCGCTAGTTAAGGAAGGCGAGGACTAACTAATAGAAACCTTTAAAGGGAAGGCCTAGCTACTAGCCGCTAAGTTCTTCCTACCGGAGGCCGGTATAACCTAAGGGCCACCCCGGCCTATAGCCGAGGCGACCCTTATAGTTAACTAATAGATCCGGCTAGCTAACGTCGTAGGGGCGCTAGGTAAGATAGTAAGCTAGAAAGCGGCGGATCTAGACGGCGTCCCCTTAGGGTTTATTAAGAAGTACGGCCTAGCCCTAGTCTAGCGACTAGCCACGATCTTTAACGCCTATACCCGACTCTTATATTTCCTAGGTCGGTTCCGTAGCGCGAATATAGTAGTTATCCGGAAGCTAGGCAAGAGGCCGGACGCCTACCGCACGGTAGGGGGTTAGAGACCAATCTCCCTCCTACCTATAGTAGGAAAAGTACTCGAGTAGATACTAGCCTAGAGGATCGCGGGAGTAGCGGAGGCGAACGGTATCCTACTAAACGGATAAATAGGGAATAAGAGGGAACGCTCTACGGAGGCGGCGATCCTACTAGTAACGGAACTAGTGCGCGCGACGTAGGCCTAGAGGGGCATCGTATTATTCCTATAGCTAGATATTAAGGGCGTATTTAATACGGTTAACTATAATAAGCTTATAAGGGAACTAGAGCTTAGGGGATACCCTAGGTAGCTTACGAGCCTAATATAGAGCTTTATAAGCGATAGGAGATCGACCCTTTACTTTAATAAGAGGACCTTAGAGCTAACTTAGGTGCCGACGGGAGTCCCCTAGGGCTCCCCCCTATCCCCGATCCTATTTCTATACTATATAACCCCCCTATACGAAAGGCTTAGCACGATATATAGTATTTATACCGTCGGCTTCGCCGACGATATAAATATAGTTAGTATCGGACCCGACGAGGCTACTACGGTAGCATGCCTAGAGGAAGCCTAGAGGGTATACGCGGAATAGGCGACCGAGTTCGCGGTTACTTTTAAACCGTCGAAGAGCGAATTAATATACTTTATACGAAGGAGATAAGCGATAACGACGCTAGTCCGCCTCGGGGCCGACGTAGTAACCCCGGTCTAAGAGGCCCGCCTACTAGGGGTTTAGGTATACTAGAAACTACGCTAGAAGGCGCACCTAAAATAACTCCGAGCGAAGTTAAAGCGCTAGACTATAGCCCTAACCGGGCTCGCGGCGTCTACGTAGGGCTATACCCTACTACGCGCTAGGGAAGTCTATAGTAAGGTAATCTAGTCCCTAATCTCCTACGCTATAGTTATATTCTATAAGATAACGCCCGCGGGGGGGAAACTACGCGGAATCGCTCGGGACCTTACCCGGGACTAGTTAGCCTACCTCTAGGTAGTAACGGGTGCCTACCGCGCGACCTTAGTCTACTAAGTCGAAGCGGAGGCGTAGGTGCCCTTAATCGACCTTTACCTAAACTAAAGAATAATAGATACCCTCTAGAGGCTAAAAGACTTAGGGCTCCTAGGCTAAATCCAACGCGCGTTTAACGCGGTCGCGGGCATACTTAAGAGGAGGCGACGCTAGAGAGAGGGCAGACCCCCGGCGGCACTACCTTTAGGTAGACCCCCCCTCGCGGAGGAGATAAGGGGGGTCTAGAGCTAGATAGGAACGGACGACCTCCTAGATAAAGCTAAGTCGCTTAAAAGGCTAAACGAGGAATAGGCCGCCCGATAGAACGCTAGGGAAGACGCGATCCGATAATACCGGACTACCCTTTACCCCGCTAACTTCCCGCCTTAGTTTAATAAAGCGATAACGCTAGACCGTTACGAGGGCCTCCTTAAGTATATTAGTACGGCAATTACCTAGATATATATAGGAAAGATCGGGCTTAACGACTTCCTCTTTAACCGATAGGTCCTTAGCGTAGTTTCGCTAATATATACCTATAGATAAAGATAGGATACTATCTACTATACGATAATCGACTATCTACTAACGGTAGAGGCAAGGGAGTCCCTCTTAATATAGGCCCGGGACGTAGGTAACGTAAGAGCGGGCCTTTAAGGGAAAAGGACTACGGCGCCGCTAGCGTAATAGTTCCTCCGCTTAGGTAGGCTCCGCTAGTTCGACCTAGCTCGGAGGCTATACGTAGATATACCGGATAATAGAACTAGGGTCGCGCTAAGGACGGAGCGGCCCCGACTAAGACTACCCTAGCTAACTACCTCCCTTACTAAAGCGACCTAGAAAGGGAGAGAACTTACGATTATAGGACTATAGCTTCGACTAAACTAGACCTAGACTAAGCGTAAACCTCGCCGATTAAACTATAGACCGAATAGAACTAATATAACCTAACTAAACTAACCTTAATAGCTATAGAATAAGACCTACTACCGAAAGACTATAACTAAATAAGACCCGACCTAGAACCGAATTAAGACGGAGCCGATAACTAGCCCCCCCCTAAACTATGACCCTAGCCTAGCTCGTTAGTAGCAACGTCCGCCTCGTTATCGCGGCGGGAATAACGAGACCCCCCTAAGGTAGCACGCAGAGCACGGGAAGGAGTAACCTAAGGCTTACGAGGAGTGCGGGGACTACTACTACTATAAGAACCCTAACGACGACCGAACGGACCCGACCCCGAACCTAAACTAGAGCTAGCCTAGACGGCTAGCTTACGAGATAGAGTAACGACCGGGGTCTCTACTAAGGTAGGACCTATACCGGCGGCGGCACGGAGGCGTTCGCTATAGCCTATACTATAACTATAGATCTAATCGAGGTTAAGACTAGTAATAATCTTAGCTAGGACCGAACCGCGATAGCTATAAAGATACTACTAGACGAAGTCGGGAGCGTTAATAAGATCGGTAGGCGACGTAAGACGGGGACGTTTTAGGGCGGGCTCGGCGCTAGGAGAACTGCCGGGCTATAGCTTAGCGTTAGAGGGAGACGCGGTTAGCTCCCGAGCCGGCTCCGCGATAGCCGCGGGTATAGATACCTTAGCCTTAGCCTTAGATAGGGCCTTAGACGCGGCTGCCGCCTTGCCCTTGCCTTTGCCCTTCCCCTTATCGACGGGGATTAAGGCCGGAACGGGCCTAGTAAGACTAGTAAGATTAAAGCCGCTATCCTCCGCGTCGGGGCTATCGCTAGTAATAGGATAGAAATAGTCGGTAAGATCGTTAACCGCCGTAAGAGTCTTCTAGGCGACTAAGAGCGACTTAGGCCCGACCTAGGCTAGGGTCTTAATAGCGTCGCTAAACTTACCTAAGTACTTCTCTAGGGACTCGTATATATAGCGGGTGTTATCTATAAAACGGGTAAAGGCCGACGCGAGCGTCTCTATATTCTTAGCGACCGTAGCCGGACTAGGGGCAGACTTACTTAACGCGCCCTTACCCTTAGCGGTAGGGGCCTTCCGACTAGCGCGAACACGAGTTTCTAGAGTAGCACGATAAAGGCGCTCTTATACCGAACCCTTAATAAGGGAAGGGCTATTAACCTCGGACTATACTTAGTAGAGGGTACTAGCGGCCTCCTTACCTTCGGAGGTAATCTAGAACTTAGATTAGCACTAAACTTAGATAGCATTATAGCGGGAAGGGGTTACTTACTTAGTAATAAGACTAGTTAAAGTCGGCGTAAGCGATATACGCTTTAGCCTTTATAGCTATTAAAGTTAGTAAAAATACTAAAGGTAAGACCGACCTAGGATAAAGCCGGGATTAATACGTATAAGACTAGTTCTAATAGCCGGCGAAGGACTTATAGGTAAGCTTACTAGTAAGACGCCCGATATACGTAAAACACGGGATAGAGCGCTCCGATCCCGCTACTATAGCGACTTTCTTATGAGGAGGGGGTTTTAGAGGAGGCGAGCCGCTACTACCTAAGTTAGCTTCCTAGTTAGATATTACGACGCGACGATAAGCGAACTAGATACGGTGTTAAGGAGACCCGGAGTTATAGAAATAAGGCGGGCGAGGTAGTAGCTAGGCCTACGAAAGAGATAGATAATAAAGGGATAGGAGGAGGCACGTACGGAACTAGGGGGGGAGGGCAGGTATATATAGGCGCGAGCCGGGCGCGCGCAATTAGTAACTACGAGATAGAGGGTAAATATAGGCCGCCGCGCCCCCGATCGGGAAGTCGCGTAGCTAGACGGGAACCGATTTACGATTAGCGGAGCCGGCCGACCGAATTTCGATTAGCCGGCCCTACCTAAGAGCGACCTATACTAGCGCCCGGCCCGGCAACCGGATATTACCTGCCCTACTAACTAATAGACCGATAAGCTAACGTAACCGCGGCTATGCGGCTGCGACGCGGGAGCTAGGGTAAATAAAGGCGCCCACGAGTTAGGCCCCTAGAGAGAGACTACTGCCTATAACCCTAGGCCCGGGCTAGCGAGCCCGGGCCGCGGCCGCTCGGGATAGTAGCGGCCACGGCCCGAGAGGGCCCGCGCCGAGACGCGATTTCGCGGGAGTAGCCCGCGGCAGCCGGCGTAAATTTCCTACGTACTACTACTACGACCTCGTTCGAGGCGGACCCGTACTAAAAGAGGGGAGGGTTTTCCCCTAAGCACTTTAGTTTTTCCCTCCTATTTAATATTAAAGTTCTAGATACCTCTAGCTAGGTCCTTAGCGTAATCTTAATAATAATAATATATTAATATATATAAATAGTAAGAGATACCTTTATAAGTATAAGGATAAGCTTATATAAAGATAGTTAAATTAATTATAGATATCCTTTATTATAGCGCTATTAATATAAAGTTTTACTTTTATATAAAGTAGCTATAGCTTAAGCTTTATAAAGGAGCTATTAAACTTACTAAAGTATAATAATACTACTTTTAGTTATATAAAGCCTTACTATTATAAAAGACTTTTAATTACCTAAGTAAACTAAGTATTACGTTTACTTTAATTTTATAATTATAAGAGTATAGATATTATATATATATATATACTAGTATAAGTAGTTAAACTAAACTAAGTAATTAAACGTTAGCTTTAAAGGTAGATAGAAATAGCTATTTTATATATAAGGATATAAAAAGTATAAAATAAAAGGTAGATTATTCTTATAAAAAGTAATATAAAAAGTATATAGAAAGTAAAATTAAAAGTAAGGGGTTAGATAAGTAAGGCAATAATATTTAATTCTTATAATTATAATAAAGGAGTAATTATTATATTACCTTAATTATACTTCTTTTTTTTATTTAACGCTCTTTTTTATACTTATTTAGTATCTTAATTAATAAAGAAGATCTTACTTAAAGAAGCTATTAATATCCTTTTAACTACTAAGATTTTTATTAGTTTTTCCCTTCTTTTCTAGCTATTACTAGTATATCTATCTTATTTCTTACTACTTTTATAAGAAGCTATCGCTACTTTTACTTCCCTTTATACCCTTACCTTTCTTTTTATACCTCTTTTTAGCTCCTTCTTTTAAACTAGAATTTTAGCTTCCTAGGTCCCTCTTACTAAGGGATATCTCTAAGAACTATAAAATTAAGCTACGCTTTATAATATACCCCCTTAGCTATAGCCTATACTTATAGTAAGGGTATAGCTAATATAGCTTTAGGCTAGTAAGTTTATAAAGGAGGTTCTTAGCTCTATACTTATCCCTTTACTTAAGGAAAGTAAGGGCCCTTTTAAGTCCTTAGGCTCTTTTAGACCTACTTAAGGATTATAAGGGCTTAAAGAAGGGAAAGTCTTATAAGAAAGGGGGCCTTATTAAAAGGGAAAAACCTAATTAAAATAAGGGGCCCTTTAAAGGGAAAACATCTACCTTTTCTTTAGCTATAGACGTTGCCTTCTTATATAGGCTATTAGATTCTCTTATAAACTCTTAAAGTAGGCCTCTTAAAATAGCTTCTCTTAGACGTTTTCTAGCTTAATTTACTATAAAAAGATAGCTAGCTTTTACTTTAGTAAGGGCTTTATAAGACCGTTTACTTTTATTAATACTATTAGAACTTAATAGATAAAAATAAGTCCCTTTTAGACCTCTTAATATAGCTAATACTAATAGATATTAATATACTATAGCTAGGTTAATAGCTTACTATTTTCCTTTATAAGAATTTATATAGTCTATATATTATCGTATTATATAGCTAATAGGTTTAGAATTTATAGTTATAAAGATATAAGTAGCTAGCTAAGGAAATTCGCTTTTTTAAACGCTTTTAAAAGAGCTAGTAGCTCTATCTTTATACTTAAAGTTATAATAGTAGCTTACTTTAAAGCTCTCTAAGTAATAGTTCCTTTAAAAAAGGATATAATATACCTTTATAAGCTCTTTTTATCTAAGGAATTATTTATAAAGGATAAATCGCTTAAATAAAAAAGATTATAATAGCTAGTTTATTCCTTCCTTACCCTCTTAGGTATAGACTATATATGTCGCGAAGCGTGGCCTGATTTCGCAGTTCTCGAAGATATCCCTTAGCAAGAGGGACCAAGGAAGCTAGAAACACCCGGTGTGGAAGAAGGAGCCGAGAAGAGGTGCAGAAAGGAGGGTGGGGGCATAAGGGAAAGCATAAAGTGGCGAGAGATAAGACGGATATGCCGGAAACGGCTGCAAAGGAAGGAAAAAACCGGCAAAAAGCTCGGTAGTTGAAAGGACATTAGTGGCTTCTTTAAGCAGGATCTTCTTTGTTAATTGAGATGCCAGACGGGTATAAATAGGGGCGTTGGATAGAGGAAAGAAGGACAATCAAGGCAATACAACAATCACTCCCCTACTGCAATTACTGCCCCCGCAAGATTCAAACATCTCTGCCCTGCCTGTCCGACCCCTTACTTCTAATTTCACCTTCGTGCATTTTATATGCACTTCTCGCATCTCTCTTCGCGAGAATATAATCTCGTTAAATAAAGATAAAGGATAGCTCTATTTATTACTTCTTAGTACCTAAGGCTAGGATTTTAGTTATCCTTAGCTAGCTAAGAGACTATAAAAGAGATATCTAGTTTAGTATAAATAGCTAAGAAAGGTAAGGAGCTTACCTTCTATTAATATTAGTATTTCTCTTACTCCCTAGCTTAAAGGAATAGATTAGGTAATAGCTCTTTATTTAATATAAGCGTAAGGGGAAGCTTTTTATTAAGGGAATTAAGGAGGAATTTATAAGCGACCTTATTAATATTAGCGTCCTAGGTAAGCTAGATAGTTTATTAAGACTTATTTTAAATAATTTATATTCCTAGGAACTACTTTAGCTCTCCTAGCTTAGGTATCTTATACCTTTATTATAAGCCTTTTATAGCCTCCTTAATAGTTACTTCTTTCTTTTTTAAGTAAGCTTAGATAATATCGTCGATATAAAAAAAGATAGTAATTTTACCCTTTTATATTATATATAGTTCTTATAGGACTTTCTTAAAGCTTAGGGCTTTAAGGGAACCTATTAAATACTATTACTAAAGAAAGGGTAATCTTTATAGTCTATATAAAGCTTTCCTAAGCTATAGAACCTTTCCTAGCTATTAAAAGCTTAGTAAAAAGTATATATAAATAACTTCTTTTTCCTTAAAAGGGTACTTAATAGAGGCGTTAATAGTATTTATTTAGTTTAGCTTAAGGTTAAATTCTACTACTATAGCTATAAGGGTTTAAAAGATATCCTTACTAAGGTAGTTACCTTAGTAAGAAGATCCCCTTTTTCTTATTAGTTCCTATAGATAACTTACTAGGCTTTATACTTTTAAAGGAAGCTATATTTATTACTCTTATAGATAAAGACCTATTTATAGCCTAGGACTTATTTTCCTCTTACCCTTTCTTTAAGGACCTCTTTAAAATACCCTATCTCTTTATATAAAGCTAGGTAGTCTTTCTAAGCCTAGAAAAACTAGTCTTTAAAAGGGTAACTTTATAGCTACTTTTATATTACTAGTAGGTCTAAAAGGGTTCTTTTATATACCTTACTTACTAATAAAGGCTTAAAAAGCTAGCTTAATATAGATACTTTATAAGAACTATCTTTTATAAGCGTTAAATAAAAGTTAGAAAAATAATTAAAATAAAAGAGATATTTATCTTCTTTTATAACTATATTAGGCTATATTATAAGGGCTTTTACCCTATATAGGCCTAGACTAAGGTCTAGGCTAAGTCTATATATAAGCGGCCTCCGCGCCTATATAAGCTAGGCCTATACTTCTCTTTCTTTTCCCTTTTATAGATTATTAACCTTCTTTTAATAGACCGTACTTAAGCTTATACCTCTACCTACTCTATAATAGTATAATCTACCTTTTATTTTACCTTCTCTATATCCCTATATATAGAATAGCTATTTTAGCTGCCTTTAAAGCTAACGTTTAATTACTTAGTTTAATTAAACCGCCCGCGCTAGTATATATATATATAAAATATCTATACTCTTATAATTATAAAATTAAAGTAAATATAATACTTAGTTCGCCTAGGTAATTAAGAGCCTCTTATAATAGTAGGGCTCTATACGACTAAGAGCAGTAGTTAGTAATAGCTACTATATAAATAGGACGTATACTTATAGCAACTAAAAGGGCGGCTAGGAAATAGGAAGGCCGCTAATATAATATAACTATAGTAAAAGGGAGTGCCTATATAGCCCTATATAAGAGGGAGCAGAGCTTTATATACTAAAGTACTATCCCCTATATTATAGTACTAGGAGCTACTACTATACGCCGATATATTATAAGCTTACTAAAGCTAGCTATATATTATTTTATATACCTTTACTCCTTAGCTATAAGTACTAAAGCTTAACTCTTAGGGCGCGGCCCCTATTAATAATATAGTCTATTTAAGAAGCTCGCTTAGGAGGGCATTATATATTATTTACTAACGTTTTTTTCGTGACTAAGCATATATAGTCTTCGCGAGGGTTTTATCCCCTTAAGCGCGGTATTAAGTATTATTTAAAAGCGCGCCTCTTTAAAAGCTAGGTAAGGGTATAATATAAGGGCTTTCGCCCTATATAGGCCTAGACTAAGGTCTAGGCTAAGTCTATATATAAGCGGCCTCCGCGCTTATATAGACTAAGCCTATACTTCTCTTCCTTTTCCCTTTTATAGATTATTAGCTTTCTTTTAATAGACCGTACCTAAGCCTATACCTTTACTTACTCTATAATACCTATACCTTTCTTTACTTCTTAAAGTAGTAATAAAAAAGCAGCTAAGTAATCCTTTAAGAGAGGTGCCTTTCCTACCCTTTTAAGGGTTAAAATAAAAAGACTACTAGAAAAAGTTACTTTTAAATCTTCTTATTATATAAGAGGAGGTATAAGGAGGTAAGCGTATTTTAGCTTTACTACTTTCCTATAGTCTCCTTTTTTATCTAGATTATTTAATTTAGTAGCTTCCTCTTTTTCTTTTTTAAAGTTAGCGTTATCCTTAATTACTTTAACATTAGGTTTTTCTTTTATTACCTTATCTAGGACCTCTTCTTAAAACTAGTAAAAAGGAAGGATTTAGATCTTTTAAATTAATAAACGTTAAAAGAGTAAAAGGGGCTATTAATCCCTCTTTTTATTAAAGAAGCTAAATTCGTTAAAGGTTATATCCCTAGTTAAAATAACCTTCCTTAAAAGAGGAATCTAAATCTAAAAGATATTTATAAAATTATAATTAATAAGGTAACTAATAAAGGCTATAAGATTAAGCTTTCTTTTCTTCTTTCTTTTTAGCTATATATTAGTAGTTATAGTATATACTATTCTCGCGAAGAGAGATATAAGAAGTATATAAGAATGCACGAAGGTAAAATTAGAAGTAAGGGGTCGGACAGGCAGGGCTAAGAGATTTGATTCTTACGGGAGCAGCAATTACGGTAGGGGAGTGATTGTTGTATTTTCTTAATTGTCCTTCTTTCCTCTATCCAACGCCCCTCTTTATACCCGTCTAGCATCTTAATTAATAAAGAAGATCCTGCTTAAAGAAGCTACTAATGTCCTTTCGACTACCGAGCTTTTTGCCGGTTTTCCCCCTCTTTTCCAGCCGTTGCCGGCACATCCGTCTTATCTTTCGCCACCTCTATAGGAAGCTATCGCCACTTCTGCTTCCCCTCTTACCCCTACCCTCCTCTCTGCACCTCCTTTTAGCTCCTTCCTTAAAACCTGTTTTTTAGCTTCCTAGGTCCCTCGTGCTAAGGGATATCTCCGAGAACTACGAAATCAGGCCACGCTTCGCGATAACTATATAGCTATAAGTATAAAGGTAAGCTAGTAAGGCCTTCTTCTTTATAAAGAGTTTAAAGAGGGATTTTTAGTTTATTTCTTAGTTTAGTTCCCTAAGGTCCTTAGGGTCCTTAAGGGTCTAGTTCTATAAGTAATAAGAGGTCTTAATAACTTCTATTTAAAGGTTATAGGGAAGCTTTATATTAAGTCTTATTATATAGGCCTTTTTTATTATAGTACCCCTTAATCTTTCTGTCCCTTAGTTCTAGGCCTACGTATTTAATACTAATAAGAGGGGTAAAATACTCTTTTTTAAAGCTTATTTAAGATTTCTATTATAAATAGCTCTTTATTAAACTATATCTTCTTTACCTTATAGCTAAAGTAGGATTTTATTTAGTTAACGAAGTCTTAAAGGGTAAACTAGTTATACTTACTTAAGTAGGTCTATAAGAAATAAGGGAAAGCTATCTATAAAAAAGCGGTTATAAAAAGTATTACCTTAATAAAGCTTTCTTAATCCCTTAAAACGTTAGTTTTATCGACTTAAATTTTCTTATATAGCTAGTCTTACTATATAAGGGTTCGTTTAGAAATTCGTTTCTTAGTCTTCCCTTAGCTATAGTATTTATATTTAATAGTCTTTATCGCGAAGCGTAGCTTAATTTTATTATTCTTAGAGATATCTCTTAGTAAGAAGGACCTAGGAAGCTAAAAAACCAGTTTAAAAGAAGGAGCTAAAAAGAAGTATAAAGAGGAAGGTAAGGGTATAAGGGGAAGTAAAAGTAGCGATAGCTTCCTATAAAGGTAGCGAGAGATAAGATAGATATACTAGTAACGGCTAAAAAAGAAGGGAAAAACTAATAAAAAGCTTAGTAGTTAAAAGGATATTAATAGCTTCTTTAAGTAGGATCTTCTTTATTAATTAAGAAACTAAATAAGTATAAAAAGGGGCGTTAAATAAAAGAAAGAAGGATAATTAAGGTAATATAATAATTACTCCCTTATTATAATTACTGCCCTTATAAGAATTAAATATCTTTACCTTACTTATCTAACCTATTACTTTTAATTTTACCTTTATATATTTTTATAAACTTATTATATCTCTTTTTATAAGAGTCTTAAGGCTTTTAATTTAAACGCCTTACTACTAGCTTAGCTTATATAAAGCTAGGGGGCCTAGGTAACTAAGTTATATATACTAAAAAAGACCGTCTCCTTAAGCTACTAAAAGAGGGTCCTTTATAATAGACCTATTCCTCTTAGTAAGGAAAGCTAACTTCTTAAAAGGTTCCTTCTTAAAAGTAAGTTAGAATTTAAAAATAAATTAACCGAAATTTTCCTTAAAAAGCTTAATCGTTTAATTCTTCTAAACTAGCCTTATAAGCTTAGAAGTTATATCTTAGAAGATTCCTTCCTCTTAAAGAAAGTAAAAGTAAATTAAGCTTATTAAAAATTAAGGGTAAAAAGCTACCTTTTTTTATCGAAGAATTTATATAGAACCGTTAGGGAATTTTATTATAACATTTACCCTTCTATATCCTTTTATTTATATAGTTAATTCCCTAGTAATAAGGTATTCCCTCTATACCTTTTTAAAAGACTAGAATTATAAGAGGGTATTATAGATAGTAAGGGAAGTACTAGAATTAAGGATAGCTAATTTTTATAAGGGATAGTTAAAGGGCTTTAATAGTTAGTCTTAGCCTAGCTAATCTATAAGGAAAATAAAGGCTAGATTTACTATACTAACGATCTTTCCTTAAATTTATAGCTCGAATAAAGGTAGCGGCGTTAGTTACTATTTCTTAGTAACCTAAATCTTATCTATCTTCTTTTATAATAAGGGGTCCTCCTTAAAAGACTTTTTAATAATATCTTTTAGTTCCTTAAGAAGCGTAATTCTAAAAGGTTAACGTTTCTTAAAGACCTATTAATAGTCTTCTAGCTAATAAGGCCTTTTATATACTTAGTAGGTAGGTCGAATTCTCTTTATTTATTATTTCTTTAAGGAGTCCTTATCTTTATTTAAAAGGTATACTTAAAACCCCCCCTTTTTATACCTTATTACTAATTTTAATAAGGTTTTAATTTAACTAGTTCTTAATATTTCGACTAATAGACTAATAGGTCTATTAAGGGACTAGTTAAGCTAGATAGACTAATAGGGCCGGGCTTAAAGTAGTAGGCAAAGCTAGGGCCGGGGTAGTAGCTACCGTTAAAGATAAGGTTAAGGCTCTTAAGGGAGGATAAGCTATAAGGGTAGTAGTAGTAGTAGTAAGGGCTATAGTAGTAAGGGCTATAGTAGCTATATAGGTAGTAGGTCGAGCCGTCTAAGTCGAATACTAGCTATAAAGGAATAAGCTACTTATTATTATACCTTAGTAGCCTCTTTATTTAGCTCTTAGCTAGCTTCTTAAAAGATAGTTAAGTAACCGTTACTAATAGGCTTTATTAATAAAGATATATCCTATAGCTACTAGCTAGAAAGAGCTTTTATTAGGAAGTATTAGTTAGCTTCCTTAAGGATTTCTTCTTACTTAGTTAGCTATAAAGAAGCTAGAAGGTTCTTAGTAAAAAAGGCTCCTAGGTAGGCTATATAGGTCTTCTTAATATAGTTAGTTATATAGCCCTTTAAGGGAGCTATTAAGGTCTTAAGCTTTAAAAGCTATTATTTAAAGGTCTCTTCTTTTTAAAGAGAGATTAGCTTTATAGTACTAATAGATTCTATTATAGCTATATATATAGTAGTTAGTAGCTTTATCTTATAAAAGTATTCCTTATAGTAACTCTTATAGTTACTTAAGGTAGTAGAAAAAGCTCTTTATTATATAAAGGTTAGCTTAAAAAATATAGAAGCTCCCTCTATAAATTCTATTACCTTAAGGTAAAGAGGGGGCTTAAGAAGGTCCTACTTATTAAAGAAAACTAAATTATAGATAGTTCTATTTATATAAACCTATAGCTCTCTTACCTACTTATCTTAATCTTAAGGCTTTATAAGAATCGTTTTATAGATTATAAGGGTAGTAAAGGAATCGGTTTTTATTATTATTATAGGAGAGGGTAGAAAAGTCGGTTAAAAATCGGCTTTTTTAATAAGAGGGGTAAAAGGATAAAGGTAGTAAGAAGGGCCTTTTATAGTAGCTAGAAGGTATAGGAATTCTATTCCTCCTAAGCTTATAACTCTTATAAAGAGAGATATAAGAAGTATATATAAAATATATAAAGGTAAAATTAAAAGTAAGGGGTCGGATAAGTAAGGCAAAGATATTTAATTCTTATAAGGGTAGTAATTATAGTAAGGGAGTAATTATTATATTACCTTAATTATCCTTCTTTCCTTTATTTAATACTCCTCTTTATACTTTTTTAGTATCTTAATTAAGAAAAAAGATCTTACTTAAAGAAGCTATTAATATCCTCTTAACTACTAAGCTTTTTACTAGCTTTTCCCTTCTTTTCTAGCCGTTACTAGTATATCTATCTTATCTCTCGCTACCTTTATAAGAAGCTATCGCTACTTTTACTTCCCTTTATACCCTTACCCTCCCTTCTATACCTCTTTTTAGCTCTTTCTCTTAAACCGGTTTTTTAGCTTCCTAGGTCCCTCTTACTAAAGGATATTTCCGAGAACTATAAAATAAAGCTATACTTCGCGATAATTATACTATTATAAAGACTATTACGCTATATAAGTAAAAGTAGAATGCGCTTTAATAGGTACGCTATAATTAATATATATATTTAATAACTATGTTTTTTTTAATATACCCCCTTAAGGATTATACTTCTACTAGGATTCCTAGACCGTAGTAGCCTATAACGCGGGAGTTAAATACTAAGCACCGCGCCTATTACTTAGGGAAATCTAAGAGAAGGAGGGGTATATAGCTATCTATAGGTATTACCCTATAACGCATAGTTACTAGAAGTTATAAAGGTAGTTTCCTACCCCTCCCTAGCTTATAACTATCGCGAAGACTATTATACTATATAGGTAAAAGTAGAACGTGCTCTAATAAGTATACTATAATTAATATATATATTTAATAACCGCGTTTTCTTTAATATATACTATTATAAAATAAGTAAAGGTATAAGCTTAGGTATAGTCTATTAAAAAAAGGTTAATAATCTATAAAAGGGAAAAGAAAGAAAAGTATAAGCTTAGCTTATATAGGTATAAAGATAGCTTATATATAGACTTAGTATAGATCTTAGTCTAGGCCTATATAAGGTAAAAGCCCTTATAAAATTAAAGCAAATATAATATTTAATTTACTTAGGTAATTAAGAGCTACTTATAATAATAAGGCTTTATATAACTAAAAGTAGTATTACTATACCTTAATAAGTTTAATAGCTCCTTTATAAAGCTCGAGCTATAGCTATTTTATATAAAAGTAAAACTTTATATTAATGGCGCTATAAAGGGATATCTATTATAGGCTAAGCTACGCTATACGCCTAGGCTATACCTATATATCTAACTATTAATAAGCGTAGTTAGTTAACTAGCTAAGTAGCTTAGTTAATTTATCTTCTTTTACCCTCTACCGCCGTTATAATATAGTAGTCTAATTAAATAGCTGCCCTATAATAATAAATAGTAGTATAACTACCGCTTTAGCCCTTATAAGGCTAACTTATTATAGTTAACTAAGCTATAATAAAAGGTCTTAGGTTTAAGACCTACTAATAGTACTAGTAAGACGGCCTAGGCTTATAAGAGCTACTTAAGGGAGACGACCTATTTATAGGCCCTTACCTTAAGGGGTAGGGGCCCCGCCTAAAGAGGTAGGGGAAGGGAGGTAGTATTATAGGCTAGGCTACGCTATACGCCTAGGCTACGCCTATATATCCGACTATTAATAGGTATAGTTATTTAACTAGCTAGGTAGCTTAGTTAATTTATCTTCTTTTACCTTCTACCGCCGTTATAATATAGTAGTTTAATTAAATAGCTGCCCTATAGTAACGAATTATAGTATAACTACTACTTTAGCCCTTATAAGGCCGACCTATTATAGATATTAAGGGCTAGTATATACTTAGTATAGTAGTATAAGGCTAAATAATTATTTATCTAAAGCTAAGGAGAAAGGAGGGAAACTTTATCTTAGTCGCGATAGTTATCTATCTTCCTTAGTCCTTAGCTCGACCTATATTTAAGTACTATTTAGCCTAAGTTTAAGTCGAGCTTTACCTATATATAGGTTTACTTTGGCCCGACTTTAGTATAGTCGCTATAGTATAACCTAGGCCCTCTATAGGCATAGCCTATAATACTACCCCCGCTCTCCCCCTTTTATTAGTAGTACTCTTATTCCTCTCTTACTACCTTTTTATTATCGCCCTCCTTTTTTTCTTAGGCGCGCGTAGTTACTTCCTTTTACTTTACGCTCGCCCTATCCCTTTATATACCGCCCTTTTATATACCTATTCCGCTTTATTCCTTCCTCTTCTACGTATATACCCTTATACCTTACTAACTATACGTATGCCTTACTACGTATAAATACCCCTTTTCTTTCCCTTTTCTTTTTTCCTTTCTTTTCCTTCTTTTAAGCTTTACTCCCTTTACGCGCGCGCCTTTACTTTACCTAACTTCTATCGCTACGCTACGCTATATTATAACTACTATAGGCCCTTATTATAACGGCCGGTGTTATTCTTAAGGGATAAACCTATCGAGGGGTTTATATTAGTAGATATAATAGGGCGTAGTCTAAGTAATAATAAGTATATTACGTTAGTAATAAGTTAGAGGTTATAGACTATAGACTATAACTAGGTAATTAAGTAATTAGAATTAAAGATAAGATTATAATAGAGATCGTAATAATTATAATATATATTAAAAGCTATCGAGCTATCTATTTAAAGGAGTATTCCGTTCCTTCCTTATATATTTCGAGAGCTTCCTTAGATCGCCGAGAGTACTAGGTAATCCCGTCGCCTAGGAGAGCTAGAGCGCTAGAGCGATCCTACGATCCTAGCTATAGAGCGTTAGAGCGCTAAAGTAACCCGTCGCTCTAAACTTAATTAGCCTATCGGTCCGTTTAATATTCCTTGCTCCCTATATTACGTGTCCTCGTAATATATACTAGTCCCCGCGGTTTACTAGACTATAGTCGTAATAGGATGCCTCCCTTCCTTTTAGTCTTACCCTTAAGACCTACTACCTTAGCCGCTATATATAAATATACCCTTATCGCGTTATACGTAAGTATATCGTTCCTTATTCCTTTATCCTTTTAGGATATACTACTAATAGTATATCTAGTTATATTTAAAAATCTAGTTCTTATAATTCTAATAAATCGTATTAACGATTAGAGCTAGTATCTTAGACTAAGATCTATAGTATTAAAATTATACCTTACTCCTATTATTTTCGGTTAGGCCTAACTTATAAGGTTAGCGAGCGTTCTAATTAGTGTTCTAAATATACCTTTATAGGTTATTCTTATAATAGTTATAATATAGCGTCCGCTTATTTATTTTATCCCTTTCCTTCCCTATTATTCTTTTTACTAATACTCTTTCTTTTCTAGTTTATTATATTATAAATTAATAGTAAAAGATTAATTCGGACGAACGGAAAGTAAAAAACGTTTTAGAGGAAGCGATAGCTCGCTTAGCTTAGATTAAGAAATAAAAGCGTTTCTTAAAGGACTAAGGTAATAAGTTATTTTAGCGGGGTATATAAGCTATTAATAAAGAAGATAGTATAATACGTTTTTCTTAAGATAAATTAGTTTATTTATCGAATAAGGAAACTATTATTATTAGCGAGGTTTAATTATTTAGTACCTTAGATATATTAAACTAAGATACTATTCTTAGTAACCTTATATTTCTAAGTAAGGGTTCGCTTAGTAGAACTATCGGAGTAAAGAACTATAGTAGGTTAAGTACTTAAGTAGTTCCTAAGTATTTTCCTCTAGTCTATATCCTTTCTATTTAAAAAGGTATTCTTACTACTAACCTTATTTTCTTATATCTAGTATTTATTTAGCTTTATATTCTTAATTATTATTAACTTTAATTTTTTCCTATAGTTTAGCGTTTTATAGTACTAGTTTTAATAATAAGATATAAAATATTAGGTATATCTATATTATTATTAGTAGCGAAAGTTCGTAGTTAACTTTTAAAATAGCTTTCTTAACCTTAAACGGTCTAAGTTTCTTAAAATCTAATTTATTACTTAGTCGTTTTATTTTAATATTTCGTTATATAAGGTAGACTATATCTCCTTCTTAAAAGATTAGTCCCTATAATCTTTTCCGATTATAGTAAGTAGATATTCGTTTTCTAATAAATTAAAGTTCTTATTATATTTCTTTATATAATTTTTATAGCTAATTTACTTATAGTATCGCTTATTTTACTTATAGTCCTTATTAAGTAACCTTAAATACCTCTAGGTTATATCTATAATTAGCGTATACTAGTAAGAGCTTAGTTATTTCTATAACTAAGCTATTATAAGCTAGTTATACTATTAATAGCTATTTAACTTAATCGTTTTATTCGTAGCTAATATAGTATCGTAAATATTATTTAAGCGTTTAATTAAGTCGTTCTATTTATCTATCTATTTATAAGTAATAAGCTATACTAAGCTTATATTTCGTCCCTAATTATACTATAAGAGCTTACTAAAACTTAGCTATAAATATACTCCCTTTATTAAAGATAATCTTATTTAGTAGTCCGTAATTACTAATAATTATTTATAGGAATATATATACTAGCTCTTTTATATTACTTACTTCTTTATATAGTAAAAAGTATTTATACTTCGTTAATCTATTAGTAATAATAAATATACTATTATACTTAACATTAGTTATAGGTTCTTTTAATAGTAATAGTTTTATAATATAGTCGAAAGCTATTAAAACCTATAGTTTCTCTAGTACTAGTAGCGGTTATAGTTCTCTATATAGCTTATATCGTTTAGCTTTACTTTATATATAAAGTTTATATTCTTTAATAATTTATTATACTACTTCCTTAAGCTATAGGAAGTTATATTATCGTTTAATCCGTTTTATTATTCTTTAGATTCCTTAGTATCTATATATTAGATATTAGTATATATCTTATATAAATTTATCTTATAACGCTAGTAGTATTTAGATTTTATTCTTATATATTAGAACTTCTAAATATTCTATATTATATCCCTTTAATACTTTATATTCTTTTATCTATTTTAGGATCTTTTAGTATATTAAGTCGTTAAGTTATACTTTAAATATTATATTTAGCTATCGTTGCTAGTAGTTCCTATTTTCGTTAATTTCTAGGAGCTATTCTTTCGCTATAAGTACTCTTATATCGTAGTTACTTCGTCGACTAAGGGTATTAGCTCGACTATTTCTTATTCCTTTTCTATAGATTATTTCGTCGTTAAATTCTAATAAATATTCGGCCTATTAAATCTATTATCTATTTAACTATTATATTATTATAAAGTATAAGATATTCTTATAATCTATATAGACCTTAACTTTATATTTACTTTTAAAAAGGTAGTATTAAAATTCCTTAAAAGCTTAGATAATTATAAGGAATTCTTTATTATAGATAAGGTAGTTAAGTTCTACGCTATATATCCTTTTCGAGTAGAATATAATTAATTATAGTCTTTCTTTATTATCTTTCTATCCGATTTATACTCTTAAAGTAAAGTCTAATATATCGGTTTTAAGTTCGATTTATTATTTTAGATCGAAGGTAGTTAAGACTAGTTCTTATATAATCGTAGTCTTAATATATTTAAAAGCTTTATTAGCTTTATCGTCCTATATAAATCCTTTTTCCTTCTTTATTAAGTCGTATAATAGTAGTATAATCTTTCTAAAATCTTTAATAAATCGTTAGTAGTAATTTATAAATCTAAGGAAACTTTATATATCCTTAACGTTCTTTAGCGTTAGCTATTCTTTAACTAAGTTAATTTTATCTTATTATATTTATATCTCTCTTAGTAAGATTATATATTTAAGGAAGTCTACTTCTTATATATAAAACTTACTTTTCTTTAGTTTAACTAGTAACTTTATATTTTAAAGTACGTAGAGTACCTTATAAACGTATTCCTTATATTTTTCTAGGGTATCTAAGAAGATTAAGATATTATCTAGGTATACTACTATAAAGATATCTAAGTATTCGCATAGGATATTATTAATTATCCGTTAAAAGGTAGCTAGTATATTTATAAGTTTAAATAGTATTACTAGATATTTAAATAGTTTAAATTTCGTTTTAAAAGCTATTATCTATTTATATCCCTTTTTTATATATATTAAGTTATAGGCGCCTTTAAGGTTAAGGGCTATAAACTATTTTTTACTATATAGTTAATCTTATAGTTCTAATATAAGTAGTAATAGTATTCGGTCCTTTATTATAATATCGTTTAAGCGTCTATAGTTAATAACTAGTTATAGCTTACTATTTTTCTTTAGAATAAATATAACTAAGTAGCTTACTTTAAATATTAAGATTCGTATATATCCCTTTTATAGATTCTTATTAAGGTAGTAGCGTAGCGTTTATAGTTGCTTTTTATTTAGGTTATAAATTTTATAGAATATTAGCGTTATTCTATCCTTAAGATAAATTTTATAGTCCTATTAACTATATTTAGGCAACCCTATCTTAAGTTTTTCCTTAAAGAGTTTATTATATTTCCGGTATTCCTAGGGGATATTCTTTATTCTATCTTATAGGCCTTATTCTTTCTTTTAAGAGCTAGTTTCTCTTAACTTAAGCTCTTTATTAATTTATTTAAGGTCTTTCCTTAGAGTAGTAATAACTCTTTAGATCTTTATATTATATCCTTTATTTTATTTATATCGGATACTAGGTTATATAGCCGTGTTAGTTAGTACGTAGGTCTTATTAGTCGATTTTATTATATCCGCTAGTTCGGTTACTATTTTCGTTTATATTACTAAAGCCTATAATAATTTACTTAAATAGTCCTCCCTTTTATCTTATTTAGTAGCTAAATTATCGTAAAACTTTACTTTCTCCTAAATCTACTAGTCCTAGAAACTTATATCTTTATTCTAATATAGCTAGCTAGTTTTCTAGTTAATTAATAGGTTGCTCTCCTATAGCTATAGAAGTCCTAATATAAGGTTATATTCTTTAATATCTATAATATCGAAGTTAACTTATTTACTATAGCCTTAGATATTAATATTAAGGTAATTAATCTCTATATTAATAATTCCGTTATTATAGTTAAAGGCCTTTCTTTTAATATTTATAAGTTTATATAGATCTTTCTTATATCTTTATATAAGTCGGTAATAATTAACGACTTTAAATAAAACGTAATTGCCTATCGCGCCGTAATCTAGAAGTATATATATATAATATCCTATAATTTAGATCTCTAATACTATTTAGTTACTATAGCTTACTATTACTATATATAGGGTCCTTAGATCTTATTGTTTCGTGCTAGTTTATAGCCCTTTTATAGATAGTATACCTCGTTTTTTACCTAGTCCTTATTTATTTTATTTAGGTATTCTTCTTTAATTTATTATTAATATCGTTTCTTTATATTTTTATCGCGTAGTATTATATTAGGGCTTAAGAAACTAATTTCTTATAGCTAATTAAAGATTTCTTATTTCTTAACGCTATATCGTTTATATTATACTACTTTATAGTTAATTATATACTATACTTTATAATTTTATTCGTTTTCGTACTAAAGGTTAAGTTTTCGTTTAGCGTCTTTCTATTTTTTATATAGCGTTTCTATATCGATTTTTCCTTAGTCGAATATAGCTTATAGCCTTCGTACGTATTACTAATAATATTTTAGTATACCGTTATATTATTTATACTATACTTATACTTTTTCGTATTTATAAACTCTATAGTTTAAGTATATATATTTGTTATAATCCTCTTTATTATATTTAATTTATTATATAAGTCTTTAAAAGATTAATAGTTTAGATACCTTAAAGTAAGTAGCGCTATACTATTCCTCTATTTTAGTATATATATAGATTTTATATATCTCTAAAAGATATCTTATTAGCGAACTATAATTATCGCGGTATTTAAGTAGCGTACTATAATTAAGTTCTAATAATATAACTTAGTCGTTTAGGTAGCGTTAATCGACTTTCTAGTAGTCTAGTTCTATACTTAGGTAGGGTTTCGAAAGTACTTATCCTTTAAACCTAACTAGGAAGGCGTTATATCGTACCTTTATCTAAAAGTATATTATATAATCTAGGTAGACGTATAATATCTATAAAATATACTTATAGTACTTATAAGTAAGTAGTATTTATAGATCGTCTTTAAATTCTCCTTATAGTTACTATTCTTATTATAAAGCTATAAAGGTATTAACTATAGCGATAGCTATAGCGTAGTCTCCTTTATATAGTACCGGTTAATATTAAATTAATATAGCTTATTAGTTTTCTATAAGAATTTAAGGTATTTATTAGGTTTTAATTTTAAGTATTTCTTTAAATTCTTTAAAGTATAAAGCGTATTCTTTAATCGTAGTATTTTCCCTTAGTAGTAAGGGTAGTAGTATAAGTTCGTTCTTATCTTCCGTTTCTCTAAGTATTTCTTATTCTTTAAAGCTTATATTATTAATACTTTATTATTCCTCCTTAGGTTATTATCTAAGTTTCGTAAGTATAAGGGCTATATCTATATCTTTTTTATTATATTATTTATAAACTACCCGTTGTTATTATCGATTTTTATTTTATATATCTTCTTAGAATCGTTTACTATTCTTCCTATTTTAGTCTTAAGAGACTCCTTTAAGATAAGGGTATTCTAGTTCTATAAATTTAACTTATTTCTATATTTTAAGATCCCTTTATTATATTATTATAAGGGTCTTCTTTAATAGCTTTAAGAACTATTTAGTACCGTTCTTATCGCTTAGGTATACTATATATTCGTCGTCGTAGTATATAGTCTAATTAAGGAGTTTATACTTTAGTTCCTATTTATTAGTAGCGTTTAGGTATTTCTTACCTTTTAAGGCTAGGGCCTAGTAGGTCTTCTTCTCCTTATAAGGTTATTTATATTCCTTAAAGTAATATCTAAGTTTCCTATAGTTAAAATACTTTCCTTTACCTTTTTATATTATACTTAAATCTATTAGTCTAGCATTTATTATATATACCTAGGCTATTTACGTTTCGCGCTTTTTTTTATAGTTAGCGCGTCGGCTAAAGTTATTTCTATAGGAAGGGTTTTAGTTTCCTCTTCTTTATTTCTTTTCTTAGTATCGTATATATTATCGATTATCGATTCGTACTACTATAGTAATATAGTCCGAGAGGTTATTAGGTCGATTTTCCTTATATAGCTCGTCCTTAACTTCTTCTTTAAGCCTATTATAGAATCGTAATATAAGAGGTTCGTCGTCTTAATTAAGTTTTAAGGTAACTTAATAAAACTTTATAGTATAATTTAATACTAAGATCCTTTATCGGAGTTCTTAAAGTTTCTATTTAGCTTTTTATTCCTCGTTAGTTATTCCGAATACTTTTATAATAGCTTCTTTAAATCCTTAGAAACTAATAAAGACTTTATCTATCTCGTTATCTTATCGCGCTAGTTAGTTATTAAGAAAATCCCTTATAATAGGTCTAAACTAAGCGAGTACCGTTCTAAATAAATAATTTCCTATATAGAGTACCTTTTCGACTAGGTCTAAGAGTTTTATAGGGTAAAACCGGTAGTAGGCCTTAAGTTAAGTAAGAAAGTCTTAAAGCGTACTATAAGTACCGTTAAATAGTCTTAGCTATTTTAGTTTAACTACTTCTCTAAGGTCCTTAACTTATCTATTACCTTTTTTATTCTTAAGTAACTATACCTTATATTAAAGGGTAATAATCTTATGTATTATATCCTAAGGCGATATAGTAGCTCTAAAGTTAGTTAATCCGGCTTACTATATAGGTATATTAATAGTTATAATATTACTTAGAGTAACGCGGTATTATACTAAATAAGAGCTTTTAACGTATAATAGCCGGTATTATTCCTAAGGGATAAACCTATTAAAGGGTTTATATTAGTAGATATAATAAGGCGTAGTCTAAGTAATAATAAGTATATTATATTAGTAATAAGTTAGAGGTTATAAACTATAAACTATAACTAAGTAATTAAGTAATTAGAATTAAAGATAAGATTATAATAAAGATTATAATAATTATAATATATATTAAAAGCTATCGAGCTATCTATCTAAAGGAGTGTTCTATTCCTTCCTTATATATCTTAAGAGCTTCCCTAGATCGCCGAGAGCACTAAGTAATCCTATTACCTAGGAGCGCTAAAGCGCTAGAGCGATCTTATAATCCTAGCTATAGAGCGTTAGACCGCTAAAGTAACCCGTCGCTCTAAACTTAATTAGCTTGTTAGTCTATTTAATATTCCCTGCTCCCTACGTTACGTGTCCTCGTAATATATACTAGTCCCCGCGGTTCGCTAGACCGTGGTCGTAATACTTATATACCTAGTAGCTTCTTTACTCCGCGTAGCGGTACCCCGCCCCTTAGTACGCTAGGCGACTATACTCTACTACCCTTACGCTAGTTAACGCGTATACCTATATCTCTTAGTAAGCGTAGCGCGACCTATAGTACTACTATATAGCGGCTACCTTATCTTACTTATATAAGCTAAATAACGTCGCTAAATATTAAGATATAGTATAGTACTTACTAAAACTAAGTATCGCTATATACTTATAACTACTTTACTTATACTTATACTAAATTACGCTACCTTCTTATTTATTACTCTCCTTTAACTTTATTTAATAAGACGCTAATATAATAGTAGTATACTAAAGATATAATCGTTACTACTAACGCCCTTTAAGACTATATATCTTAAAAAACGTTCGATAACTATTAAAGCGACCTTTATATATATACTTTATTCCCCCTCTAACCTTATCTTACTATTTATTTTTAACTATTGTTTTAGTATACTAAGCTTACTTACGCTATTATATTTACGCGCTAGGCTTAAATATACCTTAATATCTTAGAGTAATTAGGCGGTAGTTAAAGGGCGTCTATAGTTAGTTAAAATTAAGTTCGTATCCTTAGTATATCTTACTATATTTATATCTTATCTTATTATATCCTACCTTTATCCCTATCTTTATCTATCCTTTATTACTATTTATCTTATATCTACCTTTTATCTATCTTTTATTATTTCCTTTTAATACTATAGTTTTTCTTTATCCTTTCTTTATTCTTTAGTAAGCGTCCCTTAACTCTTACCTCTTTCTTTTTCTCCCCCTTCTATCTTTTATTTCCCCTTTCTTATCTTCCGCCCTCCCCTTATTCCCTTTTTCTTACCCCTTTTTTATCGTTCTCCTTTACGTTTCCTTACTATCTCTTAAATCTCTCTAAGGCTTCTATCTCTTAAAAGTCGTCTAGTAAGTACTATAATAGGTTTATATACCTTTACTATTTTATAAGTACCTATTACTATCTACCTCTCCCCTTTTACTTTTACCGCGCTTACTAGATCTCCTTAACGACGTACTTAAGCTTATTATCCTTCTTAATTACTAGTAGTATTTAGTAGTCGTTAACTACCTATCTAAGTAATAGGTCTTTTACCGCCTAGTAGAGAAATTCTATATAAAGCCTCTTATATACCCTCCTTAATATATCGAGCTTAACTATATATAAGCTTACTACCTTTATTATAGTATACTTTTAGTATAGCTAGTTAAGCTTCCTATATAGCCGGTTAGTTATATATTTAGCTATATCTACCTATACCTTATCGCTTACTTTAAACCTTTTTATAGGGGCTCTCTTTTAGTTTACTATTTCCTCTTATCTTACTTACGCTACGATAATAGCGGTTTATAGGAAGTCGGTTACCTCTCTTATCCTTTAAGCGAGCTCCCTTACCCCCCTTACTTTTAGCGATAGCGGCCCCTTTACCCTTACTATTTAAACTAGCTTAATATTATATTTATACGTTATAAAGAACGGGCTTACGCTTATTATTAACGCTACGCGGTTATTTAGTACGGCCTATATATATAGTAGCTACGCTCCTTAGTTATCCTAACTATAGTAAATATACGCTTAAAGGTATACCTATACTTCTTAGTTCGCGCGCTTAGTTAACTTATTTATTTATAGGTAGTATACTAAACTTAACTTCCTTTATACTCTTATTTATCTATAAAACTCCCTTTAAAAGCTTCTTATTTAGTTCGTCCCTTTATTTAATATAATCGACCTTAGTATCTTATAAAAGTAAAAGTAAGCTTAAAGGAACCTTATTATATATACTATTACCCTTATTATTAGTATTACTTTAAGCGTTACTACCTTTATTAGCTAGTTTATAATTACTTAAAGGTACTTCGCGCCTTTTATTTTAGTTAGCGGTAGTTTAACTATAAAGTCTATTAATAAGTATATAAATAGTTAAGATAGCGGTAGTAAGGGCTTTAAGAGTCCTTTTTAAAGTTACCTTTATATATACCCCCTCTTATATAGTCTATAGTTAGCGACGAGCCGCCTTACTATCGCTAACTAGCTAGGCTAAAAGAATTCTTAGGCTAGTATTACTAGGGTCCCCTTTCTTCCTAGGTATCCTACCGCCGTTAAGTTATATATCCGCTAAGCTATTTATACTTAAAGTATATCTTATTCCTTAGCCCCCTTTCTTTTATAGTACTTTAGCCTCCTTAGTACTTATAGCCTTTCTTAAAAGTATAACTATCTCTTAATATCGATTATATATTTACTTAGCTATACCTTTAGTTACTATTTTAGTACTAGCGATCTCTCCCTTTTATATATTACTTAGAATACCGGTTAGTAATCCTTATCTTTCCTTAGCGCCTTTATTTACTTCTCCTATAGCTCTTAGTCGTTAAATACTAATATAAGGTTAGCTTATTCTTAGGGTATATTTTAGCTTAAGTTTAAGTCGAGTTTTAGTTAGTTATCGCCCTTATTTACCTCCTTCTTAGGTCGTCTAACGGGCCCCCTTACTCTACTAACGTATACTACTACGCTTACCTTTACTCTACCTACTTATAGCTCCGCTACTACCGCCCTATCTTAAGTTAAGCGTCCTAGTAAGTTAGCGTATTAGCCCTTAGTAAGGACTAGGCGGCCCCGCGGGTATATAGTCTTTAGAATTATCTAGACTACCCGCCCTATCTCCCTTTTATTTATTTCGCTTACTAGCCGATCCTACTTATAGCGGGATAGCGCGTTAAGTACCGCCGTAAGCCTTCTTAGCTAAAACTCTAGTATAAAGTTATAGGATATAAGCTTTATTACCTATTAGCTCTATCTATCGTTTAACTTCTTCTTTATTATAAAGTACCTTAGGTTATTATAGTCGGTTAATACTATAAAGGTAGGTATATTCTAAAGTTCTACTCCTTAAAAGTCTAAGTACTATATAATTATAAGTATCTCCTTATTATAGATTAGGTAGTTATACTTTACTAGGTTTAGTCTCTTTAAGAAGAATCCTATTAAGTACTATATACTATCTAGCCCTACTTATATTAGCGCCCCCCTTATTATAAATCTAGAATAGTCTACCTCTAGGTATATTTCTCTTTCTAAGTTATAGAGTTATAGTACTAAGGCGTTATAAAAAGCGTTTTAGATAAACTTAAATACTACTTAGTACTTATCTATCTACTTAAAGATCGCGCCCTTTTTATAAAGGCCGTCTAGGTATACTAATACTTTTATATAAAGTAATATAAAGGCTTAGTAGTAGTTTATAAAGCTAAGGAAGCTCTAGACTTCTTTTACGTTTTAAGGTACCTACTATATTTATATTACTTAGATCTTCTTTAAGTTATATCGAACCTTACCCCTTACTTATATAATAAAGCTTAGGTACTTAACCTCCTTTATTATAAAGTTATACTTCCTTAGGTCTAGCGTTAGGCCCGCCTCTTATAGCTTTTAGAATACCCTCGCTACCTTCTCTTAGTAGTCTTAAAGAGACCTTAATAAGTAAATTAAGACGTTATTTATATACGCTATAATAAACTTATATAGGTATTCCCTTAGTACCTTATTAATATATCGTTAAAAGGTAGCTAGTATTCCTATTAAGCTAAATAAGTATACCTACTACTTAAATAATCTAAACCTTATTTAAAAGGCTATCTTAAACTTATAGCCTTTTACTATTTAAATCTTATAGAACGCCGCTATAACGTTAAGCTTTATAAACTACTTTACCTTTATAAGTATCTATAGTATCTCTATAATTAAGGGTAGCGTATACCTATCTTTCTTTATAATCGCGTTTAGGGCCTAGTAGTTATAGTAAAATTATAAGCGACCGTTTAACTTTTAGGTAAAGAGTACTAAGGCCGCGGCTAAGGAGCTACTTAAGTAAATTAAGTTTACCTTTATTAGCTTACTTAAGGTCTTCCTTAATACTAAGAGTTCCTCCCTTAATATATTATAAAGGGGTTCCTATAGTAAGGGGGGCTTTACCTTATCCTTATCTAGTATTAAGTTAATCTTATAGTCTACCCTTAGCTTATATAAGGGTATCTTTAAAGCTTTTTTAAGTATAAAGAGGTCTAGGTATATATCTAGCGCTTACTTTAGGATATAGTCTACTAGATCTACCGCTATCTTTAGCTAGAGCGCTCTCTTTATATCCTTTATTATAATCGCTTAGATATCGACTATCCTCTATCTTCCTTTATTATCCTTTACCGCCCTCTCTTTTTAATATTCTACCGCGAATACTACCGCGCTAACGATCCTTGCCTCCTAGATTTATTCTACCTTTCTTACCGCTTCTAATCCCTATAAGCTTATTTAAATCTTAGCCTTACTATACTAAATCTAATCCCTTACTATATTATATATTACTTAGTTTTTCTTTATTTATAGCCTCCCTAGGAATATATCGTAGCTTAGCCTAAGGACTATATATATAAAAGTTTACTTTATATAGGCGTTAATATTTATCTTAAATACTATAATTCCTTTTATCTATAAGGCTAAAGTATCTTTTAAGAACGGCCTTAGTTATTATTTCTTTTTATTAGCGAGAGGTATTTATAACTTCGTTACTACCTTCTCGCTTACTATAGTATAGTAATTATAGCTAGTATCTATAAGTATATTAAGTCCCTTCTTCTTATTAATACTTACCCTTAGCGTTACTAAGCTTAGCGTAAGGTAGTCCCTTATTAACTTCTAAAAGTTTTACTATTTCTCTTTTACCCTTAGCGCTTAACTTTATACTAAGGTTCCTTTTTTTCTAAGTTATTATTATTTTTAGCGCCCCTCTCTTCCTTAATTATACCCGCCCTCTAAGGTTCTTACCTTCTCTTTTTATAATAGAGCGCGATATATCCTTTAACTCTATAGTTAAAGTACGTTTAATTCTCTAGCTAGCTCTACCCTTCCCTTTATCTATCTAAGGTATTAATACTAATTATTAAGGTATCCCTATCTTTATCTTTCCTTTCTTAAGGGTATATATTTACTAGTCTCCTTTAGTTTAAAAGAGGTTATCTTATTTACTAGACTCTTTTTAGCTTAGCTACTATTTATACTACTTAATTAAGATAAGCGGCGAAGCTTAATATAAAGAGGTCGACTATAGCTAACGCCTTATAAAGCCGGATTCCTAGAGCCCCCTCTAAGAAGATAATCTAAACGTTATATAGCTAAGACCTACCTCTAGCCTTAAAGAGTCTTTACTTAAACTTTAAGAGGAACGCCGTAAACGTTTAACTCTCCCTTTATTTTATTATCTAGATCGCCGCCGCTATGCGTAACTAGATATCTACGTTAAGGTAGATTAAGTTAAGGTACTTTAGGAATTCCTTTTAATCGTAGCTCCTCTCTACTCTTATTCTATAGTATATAGCGACTATTTATTATAGCCTAGCGTTTAAGTAGTTATAAATAAGGTAGAAGATTTCCCTTAAGCTTAAGAAGAATTCTTTATTAATCTTATACTTTTCCTATATATATTATACTTATAGGGTATAGTGCCGTCGTTATCTATTAAATTTTCCTAAGCTTAAGAGAGGCTTCTTATAGCTATTCTTCCTTACTATCTCCCCCTTAGTCGTTAGCGTCGCTACCCCCCCTATTACTATTAAGGGCGGTATTAAGCTACTTATCTTACCCCTAGCCCCTTCCTATATACCCGTCCTTATCGGTTTATCTATCCTTTAATATATCCTTTTAATCTAGCCGATTAGTTCTTATATCTATAGTTAGCTTTATATTACTTAATACCTTATCTTTACCTCTCTTACTTATAGCGAGAGTATCGCTTACTTTATCGTTAGCCGGGCGTTAGGCCCTCCTATCGCTACTCCTTACCGTCCTTAGGCTTATTCTCCACCCTTTAGGTTATTAGGATATCTATATTATATCCTTTTAGTCTAATCTTTTTCTAGGCTTTATAGCCTTATTTAAAAAGAGCTTTAGATATATTAAGGGCTAGTATATACTTAGTATAGTAGTATAAAGCTAAATAATTATTTATTTAAAGCTAAGGAGAAAGAAGGAAAACTTTATCTTAGTCGCGATAGTTATCTATCTTCCTTAGTCCTTAGCTTAACTTATATTTAAGTACTATTCGGCCTAAGTTTAGGTCGAGCTCTACTTATATATAGGTTTACGTTAGCCTAACTTTAGTATAGTCGCTATAATATAACCTTAGCCCTTTATAGGCATAGCCTATAATAATATCTATACTTATTATTATTATTAAGATTATACTAAGGACCTAGCTAGAGGTATCTAGAACTTCGATATTAAATAAGAGGGAAAAACTAAAGTACTTAAGGGAAAACCCTCCCTTCTTTTAGTATAGGTCTGCCTTAAATAAGGTCTTAGTAGTAGTATATAGGAAATTTAAGCTAGCTACCGCGGGCTACTTTTATATATTTACTTTTTAGCGTAGGCCCTCTTAGGCTATAGCCGCTTCTATCTTAAGCGGCCGCGGCCCGGGCTTATTAGCCTAGGCCTAAGGTTATAGGTAGTAGTCTCTTTCTAAGGGCTTAACTTATAGGCGCCTCTATTTCCTATAGCTCCTACGTCGCCGCTATATAGCTATAGCTATATCGGCCTATTAGTCTATTAGTTAGTAAGGTAGGTAATATCTAGTTACTAGGCCGGGCATTAGTATAGGTCGCTCTTAGGTAGGGCCGGCTAATCGAAATTTAGTTAGCTAGCTCTATTAATTAAAAATCGGTTCCTACCTAGCTACGCGACTTCCTAATTAAGGGCGTAGCGGCCTATATTTACCGTCTATCGTATAGTTATTAATTACGCGCGCCTAGCTTATATATATATATACTTACCCTTCCCTTTTAGTTTTATTCCTACCTCCTTTTACCTCTCTATTTATTATCTCTTTTATAAGCTCCGATTTCTAACTACCTCGTTTCTATATCCCTAGGTCTCTTTAGTACTATATCTAAATCGTTTACTATTACTTTATAATATCTAACTAAGAAGCTAACTTAGGTAGTAGTAGCTCGCCTCCTCCTAAGCCCTCTCCTTATAAGAAAGTCGCTACTATAGTAAGTTTAAAGCGCTCTATCTTATATTTTACGTATATCGGTCGCCTTACTAGTAAGCCTACCTATAAGTCCTTTACCGGCTATTAAAACTAGTCTTATAAGTATTAGTCTTAGTTTTATCTTAGGTTAGTTTTACCTTTAGTGCTTTTCGCTAACTTTATTAGCTATAAAGGCTAAAGCGTATATTACTTACGCTAAATCTAACTAGTTTTATTACTAAGTAAGTAACCCTATCCTACTATAGTATAGTCTAAGTTTAATACTAATTTATATTTAGATTACCTTTAAAGGTAAGGAGGCCGCGTATACCCTCTACTAAGTATAGTCTAAGGTTAACCGCCCTTCCCTTATTAAGGGTTTAATATAGGAGCGCCTTTACTATACTACTTTAGAAACTTATATTCGCGCTAGTTAGAAGGTCCCCGCCGCTAAGGGTAAGGGCATATTAAGCGAGTCTACCTTTAGTCTAGCTATAGTTATTAAGAATATTAAGACGCTCGCCTTAGCTTTTATCCGTTTTATAGATAATACCTATTATATATATAAGTTCTTAAAGAAGTACCTAGGTAAGTTTAGTAATACTATTAAGGCCTTAGCTTAAATTAAGCTTAAGTTACTCTTAGTTACTTAAAAGACTTTTATAGTAGTTAATAATCTAGCTAACTATTTCTATTTTATTACTAGTAATAACTATAATAGTAGGAATAATAATAATAAACATACTAGGCCTAGTCTAGCCTCTTTTAGTAAGAGGAAGGGTAAGGGTAAGGGTAAGGCGACTATTATATTTAAGGCTCTATCTAAGGCTAGGGCTAGAGGGTCCGCCGCTATCTCTATACCTAGGGTTATCTTAAAGTTAGTTTAGGATCCTACCGCGTCCCCCTTTATTAGCTCTAATACTAAACTATAGCTTAGTAGTTCTCCTATCGCCGAGCCCGCTTTAAAGCGTCCCCGCTTTATATCGCCTACCGACCCTACTAATACCCTTAACTTTATTTAATAGCGTCTTTATAGTTATTACGGTTTAATCTTAGCTAAGATTATTACTAGTCTTAACCTTAATTAAATTTATAGTTATAATATAGGCTATAGCGATCGCCTTTATACCGCCGCTAGTATAGGTCCTACCTTAGTATAGTCCTTAGTTATTACTCTATTTTATAAGCTAGCCGTTTAAACTAGCTCCGGTTTAGGTTTAGGGTTAAGTCTAGCTAGCCGTCGCTAAGCTACTTATAGTAGTAGTAGTCTTTATACTCCTTATAAGTCCTAGGTTACTCCTTTCTATACTTTATATACTACCTTAAGGGGGTCTTATTATTCCCGCTATAATAGTAAGGTAGATATTACTATTAATAAGTTAAGCTAAAGTTATAGTTTAAAGGCTAGCTATTAGTACTATCTTAGTTTAGTTTTAAGTTAGGTCTTATTTAGTTATAGTCTTTTAATAGTAGGTTTTATTTTATAGCTATTAAGGCTAGCTTAGTTAGGTCTCCTTAGTTCTATTTAGTCTATAGTTTAAGCGGCGAGGTTTATACTTAGTCTAGGTTTAGTTTAGTTAATACTATAGTCCTATTATTATAAGTCTTCTTTTTTCCTAAGGTCGCCTTAGTAAGGTAAGTAGTTAGCTAAGGTAGTCTTAGTTAAGGCCGCTCTATCTCTAGCGCGACCCTAGGGCTATTATCTATTATATCTATATATAGCCTCTAAGCTAAATTAAACTAGCGGAGCTTACCTAAGCAAAGGAACTATTACGCTAGTAGCGCTACTATCTTTTTCCTTTAAAGGCCTACTCTTATATCGCTTATATCCTAGGCCTATATTAAGAAGGATTCTTTTACCTTTACTATTAAAAGATAGTCGATTATTATATAGTAAATAGTATCCCTTTTTTATTTATAGGTATATATTAGCGAGACTACGCTAAGGACCTATTAGTTAAAGAGGAAATTATTAAGCTTAATCTTTCCTATATATATCTAGGTAATTACTATACTAATATACTTAGGGAGGCCCTTATAATAGTCTAGCGTTATTGCCTTATTAAACTAAGGTAGGAAGTTAGTAGGGTAGAAGGTAGTTTAGTATTATTAAATTATATCCTTCTTAGTATTCTATTAAGCGGCCTATTCCTTATTTAGCCTTTTAAGTAACTTAGCTTTATTTAAGAGGTTATTTAATCCTATCTAGCTCTAGACCCCCCTTATCTCCTTTATAAGGGGGGGTCTACTAAGTAGTAGCGCCGCTAAGGGCCTGCCCTCTTTCTAGCGTCGCCTCCTTTTAAGTATACCCGCGACCGCGTTAAACGCGCGTTAAATTTAGCTTAAGAGCCTTAAGTCCTTTAACCTTTAAAGGGTATTTATTATTCTTTAGTTTAAGTAAAGGTTAATTAAGGGTACCTATACCTCCGCTTTAACTTAGTAGACTAAGGTCGCGCGGTATATACCTATTACTACTTAAAAGTAAGCTAATTAGTCCTATACTAAGTCCCGCGCGATCTTATATAGTTTTCCCTTTATAAGCGTTATCTTATAGAATATAACTATAGTATAAGAGATTAAGGACTAGATTACCTTACTATAGACTTCCTTAGCGTATAGTAAGGTATAGCCTTATATAAACGCCGCGAGCTTAGTTAAGGCTATAGTCTAGCGCTTTATTTTTACTTAGAGCTACTTTAAGTATACCTTTTATTATAATTTCTAGTATACTTATACTATTAGTAGGCGGGCCTCTTAGACCGGTATTACTATATTAGCCTTAAGGTAGACCGGTATTATTATCGCTTATCTCCTTTATATAAAGTATATTAACTCGCTCTTTAATAGTTTAAAAGTAACTATAAACTTAGTCGCTTACTCTATATATACCTTCTAGGCCTCCTTTAAGCGTACTACTATAATAGCCTTATTAGGTTTAATACTAACTATATTTATTTTATTAGCGAAGCTAATAGTATAAATACTATATATTATACTAAGCCTTTTATATAGGGGGGTTATATAGTATAGAAATAGGATTAGGGATAGGGGGGAGCCTTAAAGGACTCTTATTAGTACTTATATTAGCTTTAAGGATCTCTTATTAAAGTAAAGGGTTAGTCTTTTATTACTTATAAAGCTCTATATTAAGCTCGAAAGCTATCTAAGGTATCCCTAAAGTTTTAGTTCCTTTATAAGCTTATTATAGTTATCTATATTAAATATACCCTTAATATCTAGCTATAAGAATGATATAATACCCTTCTAGGCCTAGGTTATATATATTAGTTCCGTTACTAGTAAGATCGCTACCTTTATAAAGCGCTCCTTTTTATTCCTTATTTATTTATTTAGTAAGATACTATTTACCTTTACTACTCCTATAATCCTTTAGGCTAGTATCTACTTAAGTACTTTCCTTACTATAGGTAGGAGGGAAATTAGTCTTTATTCCCCTACTATATAGTAAGCTTCTAGCCTCTTACTAAGCTTCTAAAGTACTATTATATTCGCGCTATAGAACCGCCTTAAGAAATATAAGAGTTAGGTATAAGCGTTAAAGATTATAGATAGTTACTAAACTAAGGCTAGTTTATACTTCTTAATAAAACTTAAGTAGACGCTATCTAAGCCTACTACTTTCTAGCTTACTATCTTACTTAGCGCCGCTATAACGTTAGCTAGCTAGATCTATTAGTTAACTAAAAGGGTCGCCTTAGCTATAGGCTAGGGTAGCTCTTAAGTTATATTAGCTTTTAATAAGAAGAACTTAGCTATTAATATCTAGGCCTTCCTTTTATAGGTTTCTATTAATATAAGGGAATATATATTATAATACGATTAGTTAGGTAGTAGAGATAGCTAGAAGTACTACGCTATATATATTATATTCTCTTTATCGTAAGACTAAAGCTTATAAGAAGAGGGATTTCTCCTCTTTTATCGGAATAGTAAGTAGTCTATAATATATAAGCGGGGTAGGTACGATTCCCTACTAATACCTTACTAATATATTAATACTATATACCTAAGTACTTTATTAGCCTATACCTCTTAGTAGCGCTCTTATAATTATCTCCCCTCTTATATAAACGTCTTAGCTATATCTTTAATATATATTACTTTCGCTATATTATATATATTTAGTTAAAAAGAGAGGTAGTTTTAGTTATATATCGCGTATATACGCTTATATAAGTATATATTAGTCTACGCTCTATAACGTTAATAGTTATTATACTAGTAGTTACCGCTAAGTAACTATTATAGTATTACCTATATATCGGCCGCGTAACTATAATATAAAGAGCGTGCGTATATATCTCTTACTTCTTTTATTTTCTTTTCTTCTTTAACTCTTCTACTTACGATTACTATAGAGTTTTATACCTTTTTTTATTAATCCCTTATACCTTTTTATATTACTTTTTATCGACGATTTATTAATAATAATACCTTCTACGCTAAAGAAGATAAAGAACTATAACGCCGATTTCCTATACTATATATAAGAGTAAGTAGTAGCGGGTTTACCTTTAAAGCGTAAGCGATCGGCCTAGAAGTCTTATAGCGATACTAGTTCCCCCTTAGTAAAGAAAGCTAAGAAAGGTATAGGGGAATCCTAGTCCTAGGAGACTTTTAGTCTAAGACCTAACGTTAGTAAGGGTCATGCCCTTATTACCCTACTAAATACCCTAACTCTAACTATTAATAAGCCTACCTTTATAAGCTAGGAAACTTATAAGTCTATTACCCTTATTAGCGATATTAATACTAGTAAGGAGATTATACTTAGGCGCTCCTAGGTAAGTACCGATAACCTAGCTACTCTATCTTAATAGGGCGGCTCTAGCTAATAAGAGATTATTACTTAGGCCGCTCCTTAAAATAAGTAGGCCGATATTAATAATAAGGCCTAGCTAAATAAGGGCTAAGATTATCCTAATACTTAGCCGAACGAGGGCTAAGATAACGATAACGGTAATAATAGAGACGGCCGCGATCTAACTCCTCTTACCGACGAACCTAAGAACGGCGGTGCTAGAGACGAGGGCACCTAAGCGGCGGTATAAGGCGGTCGCGCTCCTATAAAGAAGCGTACTTAATCTAAGGCTAAAGCCCGCTTAGTTAAGGCCTAGGGGGTTATCCCTTATAAGCTCTAGTATATATATTATTTTAGGATAATTATTAAGGAGTATAATATAACTAAGCCTAAGCTTATTAAGGTACTCTTAATTAGCTATATTTTCTTAGGGGTTTCCTTAACGCGCTATAAGTAGTACTATAAACGTACCGCGACCTATAACTAAGTATGTTTCCCCTTAACTTTAAATATTACGATTAATAAGCTAATCTTTCTTAAGGCCGCTACTCTTATATTTAATAACCGGGCTAATATAGTTACTATCGTTAAGTACCTACGCGAGCTTAATAAGCTAAAGACCGGTAATAAGGATACCGAGGACGATAGCTTAGACGCGGGCGTGCTTATTTTCGAGGAGGCTAATCGGCGCCGTCTTACTATTATAGTATAGTATTTAGCCGAGGCTTTTAACGCCGCTAAAACGGCCTATCGTAAGTCCTTTAAGACTATAGGTATATAGAAGTCTACTATCGTAAGTTTTATCCGACCCTTCTATTAGCGACCGCCTAATAATATACTAGGTTAAGCGTACCGACTACTATATACTAATTAATAAGCGCCGCGAGCTTATTATTTACCTTAACCTTATGCCCTTATTCGATATCGCTTATATAAGCTTAGAGTACTAGGCCTAAGAATCCTAGTTAAAACTCCGCCTTATTAACGGCGATATAGGCTATACTTTATAGTAATACGCTTTACTATTTACTAAGGCTAAGGTAAGTGCCGTGCTAATAGAGATAGGTCTTAACGCGGAGGATAAGGAAAGAGCGGAGGATAGGGTAGTTTTAGTATTTCTAGAAGTATTTAGTATAGCGGAGGGGGCGCCTTAGTTAGTTCCCGCTATACTAGTAAAGAAGAGGGGTAGTCGGAAGTAATAGATAGGTCTTATCTTTCTTTTATTTAGTTATAACTATCCTTCTCTCCTTTATCGTTAAGGTCTTAATAGAGTTATAGTTTAGTTTTATTTTCCTTAATAATATTTAATAGGTAGTATAGATAGTTTTCCCTTATTCTCTTATTTTACTATTTTATATATAGTTATAGGATATTTAAACGTGCTAATACGTTAATAAGTTAGTAGCGATTTAGTAGGGATTCGTTACTAATTTAGTAGCGTCTCCTTATACTAGTAGGTTTCCCTACCTTACTTAGTCTTACGCCTCTTTTTCTTAGTTAAGCGAGTAGTATATTCTTTAATAAGGTCTTAGCTATTTACTATATCTTCGGTATCGACCTATTAGTTATACTTAGCTAGCTATCCTTTCTATTTAATAAGGAAAAAGGTATTGCCTTTAGATCTCTTTTAGTCTTTAATCTCTTAGACTTCTTATTCGCCTTTATTATCCTTTAAGTCTAGTATTAATAGGGTTTCGCTATTTTTATAGGTACCTTTTTACTCTTTTTATAGCTTTAAGAAACTAATATAAAAAACGTTATAAAGGCATAAGTACTTCTTAGGGAGTATAAGACGATATACTTACTTTCTAATAGCTTATAGGACCTAAAATAGTTTAATATACTTAGGTAAGAGTTTTCTTTTTTCGTTCTTAAAGCGTAAGTTCTTTATTAATAGTACTATAAGGTCTCCTACTTTTAGTATAAGCGGTTAGTGCCTTAAATTATAGTATTTTACTTACGATTTAATAGCCTTTCCCTAGTATTCCTTAAGCTTCTTTTATAGCTCTTATAGCCTAGTAACTCTTACTCTTACTTTAGGTACCCCCCTTTAAATAATATCGTCCTTAGTATTAATATAAAAGTTTAGTTAATAACCTATTAACGCTTTATTAAGTAATAACCTAGTTATTACGTTCTTTATATTATTATATATAAATTAAGCAATATATAAGAGTAACGCTTAGTTAGTTTATTTTAAGTTAGTAAAGTATCTTAAGTAGTGCTATATAGCTTAGTTTATTTATTTTATTTACTTATTAGTTTATAAGTAAAATACTATCGATAGCCTACGTTTTACTTATAAGATAAAATAGAGATTTAACTAAAACTTACTTATAAATAAGGACCTTTTATTTAAGATAATGCCTTTTAAAGGTCTATATACTAATTTAACTTAGTAATAGAATAATTCTACTAGCTTTAAAGCTATTATTATCTTAGAGATAGGAAAGAAGAGGCAATACTTAGTATATCGGTCTATAATTACTAAGATAGTATTAACGTCTTATCTATTATACTATACTTTAAGTAGACCTATAGTAAAGTCTATTAATAATTCTTTCTATAGTTATATAAGATATAATAACGATTATATAGTACTATAAGAGCGATGCCTCCTAGATACTATACCTTAATATACTAAGTATAACTAAACGTATTTATTTACGTTTTTTATTATTCTATCTTAGTAAAAGTTCCTTATTAGTAGTTTACTAATATATTAGGAGCTAAAGTATCTTATTAATAGATCGTTATAAAAGAGCTATATTAGCTCTTACTATAAGGCTACTTTTAAAGGTACTACGATACGACCCTTCTATAGTAGTAGTCTATCTAAGTATGCTAACTAGAAACCCTTCCTTTTTAAGAAGTTTTCGGTCTCCTTTAGCTTACTAATCGCTATATTAACCGACTAAATACGTTTTAGTAACTCTAGTAGCGGTTCTAGAACTTTTACTATATAAACCTTTATATAGTAAGCTGCTTTTTTAGCGGTCTTCCTTAAGAGTAACTATTTATAACTAGCTCTCTCTTTAGCTTAATTAGCTAATTATCTAGGTCTCGCGCCTAAATTATTATAGTTTTACTATAGATAAGCTTATATATTTTCCTTATATAAAGGTACTTTACTATACTTATATTAACTTAAGGTTAAGTATCTCTTTACTTATAAAAACGCCTTATTATCTCTCTATATAGATATAGTATTAATAGTAGCTAGCTTCGCTTATAGCTTTAGTAATAGTTCCTTAGATAGGGGCTTCTCGCCCTTATATCTAGGTATTCTTAATAGCGCGTCCGCTAGGTTTAATTTACCTATACGATACTTAATCGTAAAGTCGAATAGTACTAAATATATATACTATCTTACTTACCTCTTATTTAAGGAGGTCTAGTATATAAACGTTTAAAGGTTATAGTAGTTTAATAATACCTTTACTTTATACGCTACCCCTTTAACGTAATATTACTAGTATTTAAATAACTTAATAATAGCGAATAGTTCTTAGTTTAAAATACTATAATTAAGTTCGGCTTTAGTAAACTTCCTTAACTAAAATACGATTAAATAGTAACGCCCTTTATTATTAAGTTAAGAGATAATTCCTACTATCGCGAATTACGATATATCTATTTCGATATAAATATATCTTTCTAGATCGTAATATTAAAGGAGTAGGGCTCTTTAAAAAGTATCCTTAAAAGCTTAAAACGCTACCCGTTTAGTAAGGTTTAGCTCTATACTCCTTAGCTTCTTCTTATTCTTACTCCCCTTTAGTAATATAGTTAAGGGCGCTATAACTTTAAAGTACTTATATATAAATCGTCGGTAAAAATTATAGAACCTAAGGAAAACCTAAATATTATAGTAGGTTATAGGTTTAGGCTATTAAGCTATTACCTCTACCTATCAAGGGTCTATTAATACCCTATCGATTAATAAAATAAACCTAAGGAACTTAACTAACTATTAATAAAAGATATACTTCGATAGTTTTATATAGAGCTCTATAGCCCTTAGCCTTTTTATTACTTATCCTAAGTATTTAGTATATTCTTCTCTTATCTTAGAGTATATAAGGATATCGTTAAGGTAGACTATATAGATTATATTTATAAGCCCCTTAAGCGCTTAATAGATATAGCTTTAAAATATAGCTAGTGCGTTAATAAGTTTAAAGGGTATTACTAGGTATTTAAAATATCTATAATGCGTTTAAAAAGCGGTCTTTTATTTATCTCCTTCTTAAATTTAAATATATTAATACGTATTCTATATATTAATCTTAGAAAAATACTTAGCTCCTTAATAACAGTTAATAATCTCCGAAATAAGGGGTAAAGGGTACTAATTCTTTTATATAACCTAATTAAGCTCTTAATAGTCTATATATAGCCGTAAGGTACTATCCTTCTTTAAAATAAAAAGGATAAGCGCCCTAGCTAGGCTCTTTAACTCTTAGATTATTTTCCTTCTTATTATATCTTAGATCTAGTCGCGTAATACTTAGAGTTCCCTTTATAATAAAGGGTAAATCGGTCTATAAAAGGGTTCTATATTAAGGATTAAATTAATTAAGTAATCTATTCCCTTTCTAGCTAGTAGTAAGTTAGATTTATTAGCCGAGAAAGTATCTTTAAACTAGTAAAAAGTTAGTAGGATTTTAGCCTATTCTTCTTATAGAATCCCTTTATCTTTATCTTTATTTAGTAGTAAGATTAGCTTAGGATTAAGCGCTATTATATATACCCTTACTTCGTTTTTATATTCTTAAAGGAATCTATAGGGGTTCTATAAGGTTTCGCTACTTAGTTAATACTTAAACTACTACTATCGTTTCTATAAGATAATATAAATACGTTTATCCTTTAAGGTAGTAACTAATAAAAAGATTAATACCCGATCGTTTAGCGTTAACCTATTAGTACCGATATAGAAATAAGTAATTATCTTTTTAGTGCCTCTTATATTTATTATTTAGAGCGGCACTAACTATACTCTATACTCCCTTACCTTACTATTATTAAGCCCTAATAACTTAGGGTATAATAGCGCTACTTATAGCAATCCCTACTATTAAGTAAAGTATATATTTATAAGGTTAATAGTACTATAAGTATTTAAATATATAGGGACTTTAGTAGGGTTTCGCCCTAATATTATTATAGGAGTTTTAAGTAACTATCCTATAAGTATTAAGTTTACTAAAGGAGAGGCGTTTACCTTAATATCTTACCTTTTCCTTATTTTATAGTATTAAGTCTAAGAGTCTTTACTAAGGTTTCTACCTTTAAAGAATTAGTATATTCTATAGATAGGTGTCTTAGCTTATTATATTAGAAATATATAATTCCTAATTAAGTAAAAGATCCTCTTCCTCGATAACGTCCCTTAGTTTAGCCCTTAATAGGTATATCGCTAGCTTACTAGTTATTAGTCGAATTAGTAGTATTTCCTTAACGATTCGGCCTAGCTTATTAGCCTCTTTAATTCCTTCCCTTATACGTACTACCTTAGGGTATAGTACTATTTCTATTCCCGGTTCCTTTAAGGGTAGAAGTAGTATTAATACGTTGCCTCTTATTAGTAGTAGTATTTTAATATCGTTAAGCGACTTATATAAGCTCTTCCTATTAATAGGTATAAATAGGTATTAAGTAAAGGTTAATTTAGTTTTAAAGTTATAGCTCTAACTTAGCGAAAAACGTAAGAGTACGCGCCTTTTCTAATAGGCGTTTAAAATACCTCTCTAAGGAGTTAAGGTATAAGCTAAACTTTAAGGGAGACTAGCCTTCTTATTAGTAAGCCTCCTTTAATTACGTCGCTAATAGTATCTCTTTATTTATAGTATCCTTAATTAAGATAAGTATTTATTCTTTAAAGTATATTTAATCTATACTATATTTCGTCCGGTCGATCGGCGTTTATTCTTTAAGGTATTAGCGCTATCTCGCTTTATAGTCGCTATATATATAATCTACTATATAGAGGATCTTTATTTTATTACGACGAAAACGTCTAAGCGCTACCTTAAAGGCGTCCTTTAAATTATAAGTCTAGTTTAGACGTTTCTATATATTAGTAGGTTAAGATAATTAAGCGATATTTTTAATCTTAACCTCGCCTATACGACTACTATCCGATTTAAGGGAGTAGGACCGTCGATGCTTCCTTAAATAAATAGCGATAGTACCGGCGCGTTTAGTAATTTCCTCCTTTAATTATATAACGCGATCTTATAGGCGTTTTATCTCCTCTAGCTCCTTAACCCGCGCTTATAGAGCTATAAGCTTTTCCTTATAAGATAGTTATCTTACGCTTATAGGTAGCGATATCTTTAATATAGTTATAACGCTATTTATAGTAAGGGTCTATTCTAAGGATATATCTTTCTATTCTTTATCTCTTAAGTAGATACTTAATATATATAACGAAGAGGCCTTAACTAGTTAACTACTATATCGCGCTATAGGAGCGTTATATAGTCTTTTCTAAGTAGCTATCTCTACTAAGTAACTAAAAAGGGAAGCTTTAGAAATTATAAGGGAATACGTATTATAGTACGATTAGTTAGGTAGTAAAGATAGCTAGAGGTACTACGCTATATATATTATATTCTTCTTATTGTAAGACTAAAGCTTACGAAAGAGGGATTTCTCTTCTTTTATTAAAATAGTAAGTAGTCTATAATATATAAGCGGGGTAAGCACGATTCCCTACTAATACCCTACCGATATATTAGTACTATATACCTAAGTACTTTATTAGCCCGTACCTCTTAGTAGCGCTCTTATAATTAATTAGTCCTTACCCTCCTTTATTAATAGCGGGATATAAGTCGGTTTTAGTAGTAGCTTATTATAAAGTCTAGCCTATCTCTTTATATTTTAAAGCTTAGCGTTATTAGCGCTAAATTCCTTTAAAAACTAGCGCTAATAAGCCTTCCTTACCTCGCGGATAGTTTACTTTTAAGCTACTATCGCCTTATATAGGTCTTCTTAGTTCGCCTTACTCCTTTCCCGCTTATACTTCCTCCTTACCCTCTTAGCCTTTTTTATTGCCTTTCCTACTTCTAAGGTAAACTATATATTGCCCTTAGGTAATACTTACTTTTAGCGCGGAACTATAGCTATCGTAATCTATACTAAGGTAGTAAAGATATAGTTTATATCCTAGTTAATATCCTTTAGCGTTTAAAGTATTAGCTAGTATAGTCTTAGCTAAGATATAGTCTTAGCTTTAACTAGCTTAACTTTTACTTCTTTTTACTTTAAGGCTAGTTTAAGCGCTTACGCTTAAGTATCGACCTATATTATAATAGTCTAAGGGATATAGTCTAACCTAGTTAGGTCTAGGTCGGGCTTAGTATACTATACTTTAGTTTCTAGCGTTACTTATACTAGGTTAATAATACTATCCCTTTAGCTATAGAAAAATCTTATATACTTCCTTCTTAAAGTAGCGAGTTTAAGTTATAGTTTTATTACCTCCTATATAAGTTATATTATACTATCTAAGGTTTTATTATATCTATCTTAAAGTAAGTAATAGATATTAAAGTCCCTTACTATTACTATAGGGTACTCCGGTTTAATTACGCTTAGGTCCTATAATACTTTAGTCCTTATAAACCTTAGTAGTAAGTAAATTACTTATAGTTTAGTACTATTCTTAAATACTACCTTACTTTAGTTTAGTTTAGACTAAGGCGACTATATCCCTAGCCTAAGCTTTTTATATATATATAGCGCGTACCTCCCTTCTTTATAAACTAAGCTATAGGGCGCTACTTTAAAAGGCAGGGCCCTACCTCTTAGTATAGCTTTTACTTCCTATAGTACTATTAAGTTAAAGCCGGCCTAGTAGTAAAGCGCTAGCTATACTAGCTTATATCTTTTTTATATATTCTAAAATAGTACTTTTAGTTATATATAAGTAAGGTTAAGGTAAAAAGGGTTATTTATATAAAGAGAGAAGCGCTTTATCTCTTAGCGCTTCTTTATTTACTATACTTACGAATATCGTTTATACTTAGTTTAGCCTCCCTAGCCTTACTAGCTAGTAGGTATCTTAAGCTTAACTTCTTATCTTAGCGCGGTCTACTTAGTCCTTACTTCTAGACTATAGTTAGATTAAAAACGCCTTAGGTTTCGACGGTAGGTAGTACTTATTACTTAGCGTATACCTAGGTATTTACGAACTATTAAGGTCTTTATAAGTAGTTTTCCCTTACTATTTCCTAGGCTTTATTCGCTATAAGGTAAGTTTAGGTCTATAATAAGTAGTCCCTTTAATATAAGATATAGTTATAAGGGATTTCGCCCTTCTTAGCCTTATATTTATCCTCCCCTTTATTATATACTATACTCTTATATTAGCTATAAAGTTATATTAATATATACCGCTTAGCGATATAGCTATACCTATAGTAATTATAGTACCTTTATAATTAAACTAACTTATTATAAGGTTTATATTAAAAGATTTATACTTTAAAGACTAGGCCTAGGTTATAGAGCTTATTAGCCTCCTTTAAGCTACTAACCTTAATAAGTATAGTTATTGCTATCGATATCTTAGATTAAGGGCGGAGCGCTTAAGCTTAAAAGACCTTAACTTTATTTACTTCTATAATCTTATAGAGTAATCGCTCCTTATCCGCCGTTACTACCCTTAAAATAATATTCTTAGTAACTACTATATATACGCGGTAGGTAATTATAGCTTTTAGCTTAAATATAGCCTTAACCTAGCCTTAGTTCCTTTAATAAGCTCTTACTAAGGTATTAAATATAACCGCGATATCTCTACTTTAAAGGCGCTTTACCGCTATAGTATATAGCCTTTAGGGCTATATTTACCGCCTTTACTATATCCTTTAGTTCGCGGCTTAGGATTCTAGGCGGTGCCTTAGTAAGGACTATAATAATCTTATATTTATAGCGCGGTAGGACCTACTTTACCGCGGCTTTATATTACGTTAGTCCCTTAGTCTTAGCTACGATCGCGGCCTAAGTTTACTTTAGGCCCCCTAAGCCTAAAGCGATGCCTAGGCGGAGTTCTTTCTTAACTACCTCCTTAATTACTTCTTAGATTATTATCTTAAAGCTCTTATCTATATAAAGTACCGCTAACGACGCGCTACTAGCACGACTTTTCGCCTTAGAGAGCTATTTAACTATTACCTATACCCTACTAAACTATATACTTAAGATAAAGCCCGCGAGTTTATTATATACTACTTTTTCTATAAGGTCGCTTAGCGCTTAGGTAGGTATTATATCGCTACTTTAAGTTTATTAACTTACTTTATTAGGGTATATAAATTTAAGTAGCGTCTCTTCGCGCTATACGCTTTAATCGAGCCTAGTATATTAAAGGCCGCTACTACGTCTATATACCCCTTAGCCTTAGCGTAGTATTATTACTAAGGGTAATTAATATTACTAAATTAATTCTTAGTATTAGTTAGTATTTTAGTTATAATATATACCTACTATAGGCGTATATTAGTTTTATAAGAAGTTTCTAAGTTTCGAAAATCTATACTTAATATCTATAATTAATTAAACTATTTTTACGCGAGCTTATCTTTATACTTATAAAAGGTATCTCTTACTATTTATATATACTAGTATAAATAAACTAGCTAACCTCTTTATAAAGCTTTATATTAATTATATCGAACTTAATATAGCTAAGTTAATAAGCTATATACTTATAATACTTTATTAAAAGTAAAGTAAAGTAATTTTAGTTTACTTTATATAGTTTAAAGAAGTACTATATTAAGTAAATATATATAGCTAGCTTAATATAATAAAGTATAATTACTTTATTATAAGCTTAAATATAAAGTAATATACTTATTTAAGTAAAAGGTCTATATTACTAAATATATATACCGATCTTATTTACTTTTTTTATAAACTTAGTAGTAATAAGTTTCTTTTTTATCTTTTTTTATAGTATAAAAAAAGGATAATATTAATAATACTATAAATATCTTTATTTTTACTTTAAGGACTAAGAATAAAAAGAGATAGTAATAAGAAGGTCGTTATATAAGCTATAGTAGTAAATCCTATTAGTTTTTAAAGTACCTATACTAAAAAGTATAAGTAAATATACTTTAAGTAGTAAAGTAGTATATATACTAAGATAGAAAGAAGGTTAGGTTTAATAATAGTAACTTTAATAATAAGTAATCTTAGTAATACTTTTATAAGATTTATTAGCGTTCCCTTATATATAATAGTAGCTATTATATAAATAGGATATATACTTATAGCGATTAACAAGGTAGCTAAGATATAAGAAGGCTATTAATATAATATAACTATAGTAAAAGGAGTACTTATATAGCCCTATATATAAGGGAGCGGAGCTTTAATAATATAAGAAGGGCGCTATAAAGACTAGCCCTACGCCCTTTATATTAGCTATAATAAGGAATATACTATAGCTCCTACTAAAGATCTTAGATTATAGATAGTTTAACCCTTAAGGTACTATAAATAAAGGTAGCGCCTATAGTAGTCTTTATTAATATAAATTATCCCTTTTATAACCTTTATATCTAACCCTTAGTATATTAAATTAATAGTAATTCCTACTTTTATAAACGTTTTTTATTTTTATAAAACTATTAAAAAGATCCTTTTCTTAACTAATAATAATATAGCTATAGTATTAATAGCGACCTCTATAATTATATATACTAATAGCGACCCTTATAATTATATATATTAGTAAGTATAATAGGTCGGCCTTATATAGGCTAAAGCGGTAGTTATATTACTATTCGTTACTATAGGGTAGCTATTTAATTAGACTACTATATTATAATAGCGGTAGAGGGTAAAAGAAAACGAATTAACTAAGCTACCTAGCTAGTTAATTAACCACGCTTATTAATAGTCGGATATATAGGCGTAGCCTAGGCGTATAGCGTAGCCTAGCCTATAATACTACCTCCTTTCCCCTGCCTCTTTAGGCGGGGCCCCTACCCCTTAAAGTAAGGGCCTATAAATAGGTCGTCTCCCTTAGGCAGCTCTTATAAGCCTAGGCCGTCGCCTACTAGTACTATTAATAGGTCTCGAACCTAAGACCTTTTATTATAGCTTAGTTAACTATAATAGGTCGGCCCTATAAGGGCTAAAGCGGTAGTTATACTACTATTCGTTACTATAAAGCAGCTATTTAATTAAACTACTACGTTATAATAGCGGTAGAGGGTAAAAGAAGATAAATTAACTAAGCTACCTAGCTAGTTAATTAACCTCGCCTATTAATAGTTAGATATATAAGCGTAGCTTAGGTATATAGTATAGCCTAGCCTATAATAGTAAGTATTTATTTAGTTAATTTACTATACTATTTACCTTATATAGTACGAACGCTCTTACTTAATATTAATTAGTAGGAACTACTTAATAATTAATTTATTATTTTACTTATAAACTAGTTTTTAAAACCTAATTTAGAAATTAAAAAAATTCTTCCTTAGCGAAAAATACCTCTTATACTAATAACCTAAAGCTATTATAAGGAATTTTTATAGAACTTAGACTAAAGAAAACTCTATATACTAGCGAACCTTATAAAATATAAAGAATAAGTCTATATTATTAAGTAACTTACTTTTAACTTAACGTAAGTAAATTCTTAGCGCTAAAAGTACATTTAAGTCTATATATAGCGCGTATATATAACTATTAAGTATTTACTAGTAATATAACTAGTAACTTATAGCGCTTATAAGTTAAAATCTAGTTTTACTAGCCCTTTTACTTACTCCCTCAACTCTTTATATTTATCTCTTAGCTTATATAACTTATATTTAAGCTAGAGTAATACTTACTTAGAAGTTTCCTTTAAAGGGAAAGTAAGCTTAAAAGAACTCTTCCTTTATAAGTACTAGATTATTAGTAGCCTCTCCCTTAGCTAGTCCTACTAATAAGATAACTCCTTTAATACCTTAGACTTTAAAAGCCTCCTTATTTAAGATATCCTTTACTAAGATAACTATTTAAATACTATTTCCTTTACCCTACCCTTATAGTATAGTAGTTATATACCTAGGAGGACTACTAGCTATAACGCTAGAGTTAGTTTAAATCTAGCTAAGGGTATAATAAATTTTTAATTAGACTAGTAAACTACGCTAACCTACTTATTAATTAGCTAATTAGCGCTTTTAAAAGCGCTTATAAATATACTATTAGTCTAGCCCCGCTATAAGTACGCTAGCTTAGACCTCGCCTACTTAGACCTAGCGATTAATTTATTAAGACCTTCCCTTTAACTTAGTCTAGGCCCCTTAACCGGGAAAATAAAAACCTAGGGCTAATACTAGTAACTTAATAAGTAAAGTATAAAGCTAGTATAATACCCTAACTACTAGCCCGGATAAAGGCAGGTATTAATAAATAGCCCGCTAAGCCTTATAGTAGAAAAGTAAAGTAGAGCCTAAGAAGATATTATTATAAGATAAGGTTAAGGATAATTATATAATTAACTATTAACTAAAAACGCTTATAATACTAATTAATACTATATACCCTATATATATAAAAGAGTTACTTTCTAAGGTTACTTTATAGTAAGGCTAATATAATCCTAACTAACTAAAATAATACTTAAGATAGCTAGTATAATTTTCTTATATATTATAACCGCGACCTAATATAAGGGCGGACTAGCTATAAAAGAAAGAAGGAGTTTCCTTTAAGTACTTTAGTTTTTTCTTTTTATTTACCGCTGAAATTCTAAATACTTTTAGATAAATTACTAGTATAATCTTAATAATAATCTCCTTTACCCTTAAAACCCCTTAATCTTATATATAGTATAGCTTCTTAACTAGCGTCCTTTCCTTATAAGGATATACTAAAAGTAATATAAGTAGCTAAGTAAATCTACTATTAGTATACTAACTTCTCTCTTTAACCTTTATTTAATAACTATACCCGCTTAGTAGTTTATAACTTAGTAACTAAAGATAAGAAAGAAGCTTACTTAATATAATAAACTATTTATTTTCTTAAGCTCTTTAAATAGTACTTATTAAAGGATATATTAAGTACCTTTACTTATAAGGATTATAATATTATAGACTTAATTAATAAGGTAGTTTATAATTAAAAAGATATATTACCCTTTTATAAAACTTTATTAAAAGCTACCTTAATAATAAATAAGTACTTTACGTTAATTAACTATTAAAGGATCTATATTTATACTTTTAACCTTAAAGTAAAGAGCTTAAATAAGCTACTTTAATAGTTTAAAACTAAAAAGGTCTTACTATAAAATACTAAGCCTATACTCCTTAAAGAAAAGGAAGATAAGTACTAACCTATATATATTAATAATACTCTTTTTATTAAAACTAAGCTAAGAGTACTTTATACTATAACTAATAAATAAAAAACTTAACTAGCTATAAGCTTAGTATTTATTCCCTTACTAACTATAGAGTATAAGACTATAACTATAGTATAGAAGTCGGCTTAAAAGTTTAATTAAACTATTAAGCCGCTTTTAGCCCTTATTAAAAGCGACTTTAACCCCTTAAACTCTAACTTTAACTTTAACTTAAATAAGCTTAGATATTAAGAGTAGCCTTTATACTAAATAATATATAGCCTATAATTTAAGTACTAAAGGAATAAGTATAAATTATAACGAAAAAAGCAGTAGCCGCTTATTAAATATAAGCGATAGCGTTAATTAATATATATAGTATATATAATATACCCCCTTAGGGATACCGGGTTAATTCGTCCTAAGATACCTAGATATCCTAGACTATAGAGGGAATTTTTATATAAGTAGGCCCTATACTAAAACCGCGCTTAATTACGCTAGCGGGACTTAAACTATAGGCCTTTAGGTAATACGCGCTAGGCTAGCTAGAAGAAGTATATATATAGTTACTAGGAAGTTCCTAAAAGGGTAACCCCTCCGCCTAGGCTTATAACTATTACGAAAAAAGTAGTAGCCGCTTATTAGATATAAGCGATAGCGTTAATTAATATATATAGTATACGCGATATAAATAGCTTAAAGAAATTAATTAGTAAGCGATTAAAAAGAGATAATATTAGTTCTTTTAACCTTAATATATAAAATAAAAGTAAATATTATTATATCTTCTTAGCTAACTTTTTAAAACTAAGCTTAAAATATAAAAAAAGTATATACTTAGAACTATTACGAATAGTATATTATACCCCCTTAAGTATAGCTTTATATAGCTATTAGTAGGTATATAATATAGTACTAAAGATTATAAATTAAGCGAGGTTCTCCTTTATATAGGTAGGAAACATTTCCCTACCCTCGCTAACTAAGGGTATATACCCCCCGCTAATAGGACCTAGCTTAGACCTAACCTAGGACCTTAGCTTAAACCTAAGGAGGGGTACTTTAACTTTAACCCCCCCCTCTTATTATAAAGTAAGTAAAGGCGTATATATAAGTATTATCTATAAAATAATATTAATAAGCTATATAAAGCTCTTTTATATATAGCTAGCCTATATATATATATAGGATCTATCCCTTTATATATAACTATATAGCTTAAGCTATAGCCTAAGCTTATAACTTATAATAGTTAAAGACTCTTATATAATACCTTCCCTTTAATATAGCGCGGTGCTACCTTATTAATAGCTTCTATATAATTAGGCCCTAGGCTCCTTATACCGCTAGCTTTACCTTACCCTTTCTTAATAATCGTACTAGCCTTACTAGCCTTATTATCTCTACGCCTATTAGCTTAGGTAGCTAAAACCTAGCTTTATACTTATTAGCTAGCTAGCCGTTTAAATAAGAGTATAACTTATTATATACGCTTTTAAGCGGCTAGCGGCCGGCCCGGACCTATATAAGCCTTAGGTTAGCCGTCCCCTTAGCCTTAAATAGATTTCTCTACTAAGGGGTATATAAGGTAGTATCCCCCCCTTCCTCCTTCCTTTCCTTCTCTTACTTTTTTAACTATAGTAATAATAGTAATAAGTAAGTTTTACTTTACTTAAGGTATTAGTTTATTCTTAGCTATATAAGCTGCTCCATTAATATATACTTATAGTAATAGCTATAGTAGTAACTATAGCCCTAATAATAATAATAACTTTAACTAGTAAGTTCTTTATTTTATAGAGTAAAAGGCTATATTCTATTATACTAACTTCCGCGATAGATATATCTACCTCTCCCTCTTTTACCTCCTCCTTCTTAGAGCGTATAGAGTCGTTCGTTAACGCTATACTAGCCGCGGCTAATAATAGCTCCGCTACTACCGCCGCTCTTACCTACGCTCTTACTTCTATACTTACCGCCGCTACTACTACTTCTACTACGCTAGCTACCCTTATATCGCCCTTTAAGGTAATAACGCTATCCCCGCTACTACTTATAACGCCTAGCCCTTTAGCCCCTACCTTTATCTCCGCTACCCTTATAAGTTTATAGTTAAATAAGTATAATAAACGTTTTCCGCTAATATTTTAAAGTATAAGCGCTAAGTATAGGCTAGCGCCGCCCGCTTAGCCCCTTATATACGTTATACGTTATAGGAGCTTAACTACTTTAACTAGGTTAGGCGCCGCCGCCGCGGTAGCTACTATTAGTATACGCGCGCTAGCCGCGCCTACGAGGCAGCGCCTCTTATCTTACTTACTACGGCGTTAGCTTAAAAGGCCGGCGCGTATAGGTAGGCGTAGGGGGCTACTAAGAAGCGCCTTACCGCCGCCGCTACTATATACTATTACCTCCGCGCCCTTAAGCGATAGGGCCTTATACTTAAGTAAGTCCTTACTCCTTCGCTCTCTTACTTTTACCTTTAATATACCTAGCGCTAAGGATACCGCCTCTATTACCTTATCGGCGGTCCCCTTAGCTATACCTGCCTCTACTACCGCTACTACCCCCGCCGCCGCCGCCGATACTAGCCGCCGCCCCTTTACCCTTAAAGCCGCCGCCGCCGCTAACTAGCTTATAAGCTGAAAGGGCCGCCTTAGCGCTTTAAAGAGCACCGCTACTACTAATAAGAAAGAGGAGGCTAATAAGGATAATAATAATAATAATAATAATAATAATAAAGGTAACGATAATAATAAGGAATAAGCCTAGGTAGTTTAAGGGCTCCGCTTTATAATAAACGCTATTTTTATCTTTACTTATACTATTATACTTATATTACTATAACTACCCCCTTTACTTTACTTACTTTATAGTCCTAGCCTAAACTACTACTAATAGTTTATTAATCTATTATTCTTATCTACTAGTCTATATAAGGCCTTAAACTTATTAAGGGCTATAGCTCCTATAAACTTATATATAGGTTCCTATATTAAGTCGAGGTACCTACGCTACTTTATAAAGACCTCTTAGCGTTTCTCTTAGCCGACCTTCTTTTAGCGTATAGCTTATATCTCCTTAACCTCGAATTTATTATCCCCCTTTACTTTAATAGCGGGCGGTTAAGCGTCTACTACTTCTTATTTAAGTAGCGGGTTAAAAGAAGCTTAGTAAAGGAGGTTAATATTAATCTTATTATAGACCCCTATTAAAAGACTATTAAGCTTAACTACTTATAGGCTAATAACCCTTTATACTATAAACTTTATATATAGCTAGTTTAGCTTTTTCTTCGGCCGCGCTAACTTATAGTTATAGAGGTTAAGCTATACTTTATCTCTTATAATAAACCTATTTACTAAGGCCTTAGTTTTATTAACGTACCGCTTTTAATCTTATACTAAGGCGGCTATTATAGATTAATAGTATTTTATAGTTTCTTATAACTTCTATATAAATATAGAGGCGCGGCTCTATAGTAATAAACTATTATATTACTCCGCTACTATATTTATAGTAAATAAGATTAAGGAGGGCGGCTTAAAGTTATATATAGCGTAGAAAGGGGCTATCTTAATAAAGGTCTATAGTTTATTATTTAATATAAGCTAGGCTATAGGGAGCTACTAGTTTTAGTCTACTTAGTTATAAGCTATTACTACTTATAAGTACGCTTATACCTCTTAGTTAACCCTCTTAGGTCCCTTATTAGTCTATAGGTAATAAGCCGTACTAAGTAGCTATATAATTTAAAGTAGCTAGTATAGGTACTACTAAAAGCAGCTAGTTTAGTTTAATCCTTTATTACTTATAATAAAGGTCGGCTAGCTATATAAGCGGGCTTAGTACTAAAGGAAGCGCTTTAAATAAGCTTTTATATCTATAGATAGTATTAGCTTTAGTACTACTAATTTACTAAGCCGGTCCTTAATTGCCTATATATAGCGGTTACTGCCTTTTATAAGCGGAAGGTTTATTATAAAGTCTATTTATATATATATATAGAGCCGGTTAAGTATTAAAAGCTACTTAAGTAGCTACTTAAGCTATACCCTTTAAATCTTAGTATAGCTATAGATATTATAGTTATAAAGGAAGCGGCGAACATAGTACTATAAAAAGGGCTAGTAAAAATCCCTTATAAGGCCTACTACTATGCCCTACTAACCTAGGTAGCTTACGATACTAAAGTTATAAATAAGCTAGACTAGCTTCCCTTAAAGCTCGTTCTATTCGTTTAGCTTTAGCGGTCTATCCTTCTCCTTAGCTTTTATAGTATATAGCGCGCTTAGTACCTATAGTCTCCCCTACTAATATAAATACCCCTATTAATCGATATAATAGTTAGCTACTTATACCTTTAGCTTTAGCTTTAGATTTAAGCGTTAAGCGCCGGACTTAATAGCGCGGCGTACGCTCTTATAAGTATAGTCTAGAAACGATATCTTATCCTATAAGCGTTAAAGGACCTTATCTTAAAATACCCGCGCTATACGCGCCCTTAGGCCGGTCTATCCCTCCTTACTAAACCGAGGTAAAGGTATAAAAGGAAGCTTATTTATTAGTACCGCGCCTCCCTTTATTAAGGAAGCTCTTATATAAGTCTATAGCGCTTTTTATAGGATAAGCTATAGAACCTAGGCCTCGATATCCGCTCCTATCGGCCGGTCTTAATCCCTTTAGAAAAGTATATCTAGGACTATAAAGTCCTACCTTAGCTAGTACTTAATTAAGAAGTTAAAGCGTAAAAGGTACTTTACTTAGTAGGCTTACTACTCTAAGAGGTACTAGTAGGTTATAAAGTACTTAAGGTTCCTATAGTTTATAAGAACCTTAAAGCTCTTATAATTTTAAAGCTTTACTTACTATTACTTAAGGTAGCTAATAATCTCTAGTATCTCCTTATTATAAATAGTATAATTCTGCTCTACTAAGGTTAGCTTATAAGAGTAAAACGCTATTAATTACTTCTACTTATTTACTTCTTAAGAAAGCCTTAAGGCGATCCTTTTTACTAGTACTTATTTCTTTTACTTAAGCGCTTTATTAACTATAATATAGTACTAGTAGCCCTTATTTATAAGGGCGGCGACTAGTTAAGAGTTATTAATTATAACCTATATTAAAGTAAGCTCTTTTTTTATATAAGCGGATAACTCCTCTTTCTCTTTTACTAGTACTAGTAATTAAGGCTTTAAAGCCTATCTTTACTCTAGAGCTACTCTTTTCCCTTTAGGCTTAAAGGGGCAGAGTCCTCTTTATATCTAAAGTAAGGAGTAATTCTATCTTTACTACTTAAACCGCTATAGGCCGCTTAGCTAAAAGGAAGGGGCATTTTAATATAAAGTATATAAACGCGCTATAATATAAGTAGCGGCTATTAGTCTTCTTTTTCTTAATTTCCTTACTTATTACTTACTTCGCTTACTACTTAAAGTATAAAGTAATATAAAAGGTAGTTAATAGCGTCTTCTTACTATACTTAGCTTAGTCTATATAAGTAGCTAATATTAAGGTATCCCTATCTATATTAATAGCTAGCTATTTATCTTATAAAGGGGCGGTAATCCTATCGCCGCTATATAGCGTATACTTATAAAGCTTTTAAAAGCCTAGTATTTACTTATAGCCTTATACTACCTTTATTAACTAGCTTATATACTTACTATAGTTAATAGGTATAATTATAAGGATAAGTAGCTCTTATAAGGCTAGTATAATTAAATTCTATAGCTATATAAGCTTCGCGCTATCTTTCTATACTATAGTCCCTACTACCTATAAGAGCGTTTATTTAAAATTAAGGAGGAATTTACTAAAGGTTTATCTATCTCTTTACTTAAGAGTCTATAGCCTATCTTACGCCTTCTCCTACTCCTATATATTACCGAACGTATATATAAGGTATTAAAAGAAGTCTTATAGGTTACGTTTACCCTTAAGGCCGCCCTTATCTTAGAATCTAAAGATCCGCTATATCTAAGGCTTTAGTAGCGTATAAAGGAGCGAATACTATACTATATCGCGATAGCTATTTAGGCCCTATTTCTCGTTAGTTATAAACTTTATCTATAGCTAGCTAAGGAAGAAGTAAAAGGACTCTAGCTTACTATCTTAAGTTAGCTAAGGGAGTAGCTTCTATATTAATAGTATCGCTGCTATAACTAATATTATAAAGGATATAAGGGTTTAAGCTAGTCTTATAGACAGCTCCTTTAATATAGTAAGAACCTTATCCTTCTTACTAGCTATTATACTTTTAATCGCTTTTAAGATAGCTACGATACTTCTTATTTATTTAAGGAGGGGTAGAGTACTCTCTTAAGGAAGTAGTACCTTCTTTAAAGAGATATCTATTAAATCTATTAGTTAATAGCTTATACTATTATAAAGTAAGTAAAGGTATATATATAAGTACTATCTATAAAATAATATTAATAAGCTATATAAAGCTCTTTTATATATAGCTAGCCTATATATATATATATAGGATCTAGCCCTCTATATATAACTATATAGCTTAGGCTATAGCTTAAGCCTATAACCTATAATAGTTAAAGACTTTAATACCCTTTCTTCTTAACTTAAGGGCCGAAATAAGGACCTTAGAAGCTAGGGCTTACTTAAAAGAAGCTATAAAAAGCTAACGCTTTTTAAGGACCTTAGAAGAAAGGCCTAGGACCTAAATCTAAGACCTAGAGGATATTAAGATAGAAGATAATACCTAGCCTATACTAATAACTAGCCTCTTTAAGACTAGCCTAGCCCTGCCTTAAGGTAGCTACTTTTAGCTTAACTAGCCTTTAAAGTAAGTAAAGGGGTAAAAGAAAGCTACTATTAATAGCTTAATTAGCGCTATACTTATTTAACCTTTATTCTAATACTTATAGTAGACCTAGTACTAGCCCTAGTACCCTTTTCCTAAGGACCGGGCTTAGGGCTTTCTTTAATAAGCTTTCTAAGCCCTTAAGGAAGCCTAAAAAATTAAACCCTTTTATAAGACCCTTATAAAAGGGCTTAAGAAAGAAGCTATAAGGACCTTAGACTACTAACAGCCCTTATAATAGCCCTTATACTAGGCTAAGGCCGCTTAATAACTTAAGGCTATTTAAGGAAACCTTAAAGCGAGCTTATAGGCTAAGGTTATTATAAAAAAGGCGCCTAAGGCCCTAGCTAAGGACTTATCTAAGGCCCTAACTAAGGCCCTAACTAAGGCCCTAGCTAAGAGGAACGTATAAAAAGACTTCTAACTTATTTTAAAGCTAAAAAGGAGATCGCTAACGCTAACTATTAACCTTATTACTCTTTATAATAAGCTTAATAAGGCTATAAGGGAACTAGCTATATTAGCTTTATTAACTTTAAATAAAGGTAATATTATTATAAAGCATAGCTTAATTTTATAGTTCTCGGAGATCTCTCTTAGTAAGAGGGAACTAAGGAAGCTAAAAAACAAGCTTTAAAGAAGGAGCTAAAAGGAGGTATAAAAAGGAGGGTAGGGGTAAAAAGGGAAGTAAAAGTAGTAATAGCTTCCTATAAAGGTAACGAGAGATAAGATAGATATACTAGTAACGGCTAGAAAGGAGGGGAAAAACCAGTAAAAAGCTTAGTAGTTAAAAGGATATTAGTAGCTTTTTTAAGTAGGATCTTCTTTATTAATTAAGATACTAAATAGGTATAAAGAGGGGCGTTAGATAAAGGAAAGAAGGATAATTAAGGAAATATAATAATTACTCCCCTACTATAATTACTACCCCTATAAGATTTAAATATCTCTGCCCTACCTATCTAACCCCTTACTTTTAATTTTACCTTTATATATTTTATATATACTTCTTATATCTCTCTTTACGAGAGTTATAAGCCTAAGAGGAATAGAATTCCTATACCTTCTAGCTACTATAAAGGGCACCTTTCTTATACCCCTTATAGCTTCCTTTTACCCCTCTTACTAAAAAAGCCGATTTTTAGCTGACTTTTCTACCCTTCCCCTATAATAATATCGAAAAATAACTCTACCGCCCCTATAGTCTATAGGACGATTCTTATAAAGCCCTAAGATTAGGATAAGTAAGTAAAGGAGCTATAGGCTTATATAAATAGAACTATCTATAATTTAGTCTTCTTTAATAAGTAGGACCCTCTTAAGCCCCCTCTTTATTTTAAGGCAACGGAATTTATAGAGGGAGCTTCCCTCTTCTCCGAGCTAACCTCTATATAGTAAAGAGCTTTTTCTACTACCTTAGGTAACTATAAGAGTTACTATAAGGAATACCTTTATAAGACGAATCTACTAACTACTATACGTATAGTAATAACGGAATCCGTTAATACCGTAAAGCTAATCTCTCTTTAAGAGGAAGAGACCCCTAAGTAGTAGCTTTTAAAGCTCGAGACCTTAATAGCTCCCTCGAAGGGCTATATAACTAACCGTATTAAGAAGACCTATATAGTATACCTAGGAGCCTTTTTTGCTAGGAACCTACTAGCTTCTTTATAGCTAGCTAAGTAAGAAGAAATCCTCGAGGAAGCTAACTAATACTTCCTTATAAAAGCTCTTTCTAGCTAGTAGCTATAAGATATATCTCTACTAATAAAGCCTATTAGTAACGGTTACTTAACTATCTTTTAAGAAGCTAGCTAAGAACTAAATAAAGAGGCTACTAAAGTATAATAATAAGTAGTCTTATTCCTTCGTAGCTAGTACTCGACCTAGACGGTTCGACCTACTGCCCCTATAGCTGCTATAGCCCCTATTGCTACGGCCCCCGCTGCTGCTACTATAGCTATTGCCCCTCTAGCTCCTCCTCCCTTAAGAGCTTTAACGCCGTTATTAACTATAGCTGCTACCCCGGCCCCGGCTATATATCTTACTCCGGGCCCGGGCCCGGTCCCGTTAGTCCGTCCGGCCTAACTAGTCCCTTAATAGACCTTTTAGTCCGTTAGTCGAAAAATTAAGGAACTAGTCGAAATTAAACCTCTTCGTTAAAATTAGTAATAAGGGGTAAAAAGGGGGGGTTTTTAAGCAGACCTTCTAGACTAGGACGAGGATTCCTCGAAGAAATAAAAGACTAGAAGACGAAACGGCTGCCTAGCCTATAAATCCCTAGGCTATCGATTATTATAATACTAGTAGGTCTTCGAGGAAAACCGACCTAAAGGAGTTAACCCTTTAAAGAGGCTATAAGAAATAGTATAATAGTCTCTTAAGGAGGACCCCTTATTATAAAAGAAGATAGACGAGATTTATATTACTAAGAAATAGTAACTAATAACGCCGCTGCCTTTATTCGAGCTATAAATTTAAGGAAAAATCGTTAGTATAGTAAATCTAGCCTTTATCTTCCCTATAAATTAATAAGGCTAAGACCAACCGTTAGAGCCCTCCGATTATCCCCTACGAAAATTAGCTATCCTTAACTTTAGTACTTCCCTCGATATCTATAATATACTCTTACGATTCTAGTCCTTTAAGAAGGCACGGAGGGAATACCTTATTACTAGGGAATTAACCGTATAGATAGAGGGGTATAGAAGGGTAAATTTCACGATAGAATTACCTAATAGGTCTATATAAATTCTTTAACGAAAAAGGGTAGCTTTTTACCCTCGATTTTTAACGAGCTTAATTTCCTTCCGCTTTCTTTAAGAGGAAGGAATCTTCTAGGATACGACGTTTAAGCCTATAAGGCTAGTCTAAAAGAATTAAACGATTAAGCTTATTAAGGAGAAATTCGGTTAATTTATTCTCGAATTCCGACCTATCCTTAGGAAGGAACCTATCGAGAAGTTAGCTTTCCTTACTAAGAGGGTAGGTTCTAAGGACCCTCTTATAGTAGCCTAAGGAGACGGCCTTCTTTAGTACGTATAACTTAGTTACCTAGGCCCCCTAGCTTTATATAAGCTAGGCTAATAATAGGGCGTATAAATAAGGGGCCTAAAGACTATTAAATGCGAATACTATAGCTAAGGAAAAACTAAGAAATAAGTTTCTAGACGAACCCCTTTACGGCCGGACTAGCTATTTAAGGAAATTTAGGTTAACTAAACCGACGTCTCTAAGGACTAGGAAAGCTTCGTTAGGGTAATGTTTTTTATAGACGCTTTTTTAAGGATAGTTTTCCCCTATTTCTTATAGACCTACCTAAGTAAGTATAACTAGTCTACCCTCTAAGACTTCGTTAAGTAGATAAAATCCTACTTTAGCTACGAGGTAAAGAAGATACGGTCTAATAAAGAGCTATTTATAAAGGATATCTTAAATTAGCTTTAAAAAAGGGGCATTTTACCCCTCCTATTAGCACCGAATACCTAGGCTTAGAACGGAGGGGTAGAAAGATTAAGGGGTACTATAATAGAAAGGGCCTATACGATAAGACTTACTATAAGGCTTCCCTATGACCTTTAAAGGGAAGTCTTTAAGACCGCCTATTACCTATAGAACCGGACCCCTAGAAGGACTACTTAAGAAATAGACTAGAAATCTCCCCTTAAGCTCTTTATAAAGAAGAGGGCCTTATTAGCCTACCTTCGTGCCTATAGATATAAGGTATACGCTATAACTGCCGATATATAGCTAAAAAGGAAGAAGAAAAGAAAGCTTAATCCTAGAGCCTTTATTAGTTACCTCGTTAGTTATAGTTCTATAAATATCTTCTAGATCTAGATTCCTATTTTATAGAAGGTTATTTTAACTAGGGATATAATTTTCGATAAATCTAGCTTTTTTAATAGAAAGAGGGATTAATAGCCCCTCTTACTCTTATAACATTAGCTAATTTAGAAAATTTAAATCCCCCCTTCCTAATAGTCTTAAGAAGAGGTCCTAGATAAGGAAATAAAAGAAGAAACTAACGTCGAAGTAGTTAAGGATAATATCGACTTTAAAGAAAAGGAAGCTACTAGATTAGATAATCTAGATAAAGAAGGAGACTATAGGAAAGCGGTAGAGCTAGAATACGCCTACCTTCCTATGCCTCCTCTTATAAAATAAAAAGAAGATCTAGAAGCAGCTTTTTCTATTAGTCTTCCCGTCTTAACCCTTAAGGGGGTAGGAAAGGCACCTCTCTAAAAGGATTACCTAGCTGCCTTTTTATCCTTACTTCGAGAAGTAAAGGAAGGTATAGGGCCCGATATAAAAGAAGACTAACCTCTCCCTTATTTTAACCGTTTTTCCGACTTCTATTTAACGCTTATAGAAGACGGTTCCTACGGAGTATTTATAGTAGGCCGGCTCTTTAAGCTATAGCTATTAGTAGGGAAGGTATATAAAAGAGACCTCCCGGACCTACTAGTAAACTAAAAGCAGCTAGAAAGATACCCCTTTAGAGACTAGTTTTTCTAGGCCTAGAAAGACTATCTAGCTTTATATAAAGAAATAGGGTCTTTCGAAGAGGTCCTTAAGGAGAAAGTAAGAGGAAAATAGGTCCTTAGCTATAAGTAGGTCTTTATCTATAAAACTAATAAATATAGCTTCCTTTAAAAGTATAAAGCCTAGCTAGTTATCTATAGGAATTAATAGGAAAAAGGGGATCTACCTACTAGGGCGACTACCTTAGTAGGGATGTCTTTTCGGACCCTTATAGCTATAGTAGTAGAATTTAACCTTAAACTCGATTAGATAGATATAGTTAACGCCTTTATTAATAACTTACTTAAGGAAGAAGAAGTTATCTATATACGCTTTCTACTAAGCTTCTAATAGCTAGGAAAGGTTCTACGGCTTAGGAAAGCTTTATATAAACTATAAAGATTACCCTTTCTTTAGTAATAGCATTTAATAGGTTCCCTTAAAGCCCTAGGCTTTAAGAAAGTCCCTTAGGAACCGTGTATAATATAGAAGGGTAAAATTATAGTCTTCTTTTACGTCGATAATATTATCTAGGCCTACCTAAAAGAGGAAGAAGTAATAGCTAGGGAGGCTATAAAAGGCCTATAATAAAGGTATAAGATAACTAGGCTAGGGGAGCTAAAGTAGTTCCTAGGGATTTAAATCCTTTAGAATAGGTCCTAATAGACTATCTAGCTTACCTAAGACGCCTATATCGATAAGGTCGCTTATAGATTCCTCCTTAATTCCCTCGATAAGAAGCTTCCCTCTACGCCTATATTAAATAAAGACCTTTTACCTAATCCATCCTTTTAAGTAAGGGAGTAAGAGAAACACTAATATTAATAGAAGGTAGGCTCCTTACTTTTTTTAACTATTTCTACTAGACTATATATCTCTTTTACGGTCTCTTAGCTAGCTAGGTATAACTAGAATCCTAGCCCTAGGTACTAAGAAGTAGTAAACCGAGCTATCCTTTATCTTTATTTAATAAGATTATATAGTCTACGCTTAGGAGGGTAAGGAAAGAAGAAATTAGCTATAGAAATCTTCCTTTATTCGAGCGATTCGTCCTTTACAGATAATTCCTTAGATAAAAAGAGCTTATAAAGGTATATTATATCCCTTTTTAAAGGAACTATTACTTAGAGAGCTTTAAAGTAAGCTACCGTTATAACTTCTAGTACGGAGGCAGAGCTACTAGCTCTTTTAAAAGCGTTAAAAGAAGCGATTTTCCTTAGCTAGCTACTAATATCTCTACGACGATATATACCGTCCCCGTTAGCTATAGAATATAATAATATATAGACTATACGAATTCTTATAAAAAATAGTAAGCTATAGACCTAGCTACGGTATATCGATATCTACTAGTATTAGTTACGCTAAGAGGTCTAAAGGGGACTTATTTCCGTCCGTTAGGTTCTAACGGTATCGATAAAAGTAAACGGTCTTATAAAGCCCTTACTAAAGTAGAAGCTAGCTATCCTTTTATAGTAAATTAGGCTAGAAGACGTCTATAAGAAGCTATCCTTAAAGGCCCGCCTTAAGAGTCTACGAGAGGAGCTAATAGCTTATATAAGAAGGTAACGTCTATAGCTAAAGAAGAAGAAAGAGGTTTTCCCTTTAAAGGGCCCCCTATTTTAATTAGGTTTCTCTCTTTAAAGAAGGCCCCCTTTCTTATAGGACTTTCCCCTCTTTAGGCCCCTATTCCTTAAGTAGGTCTAAAAGAGCCTAGGGACCTAAGAGGGCCCTTACTTTCCTTAAGTAAAGAGATAAGTATAGAGCTAAGAACCTCCTCTATACGCTTACTAGCCTAAAGCCGTATTAGCTATACCCTTACTATAAGGGTAGGCTATAGCTAAGGGGGTATATCGCGAAGCGTAGCTTAATTTTATAGTTCTTAGAGATATCCCTTAGTAAGAAGGACTAAGGAAGCTAAAAAAACAGGGTTTAAAGAAGGAGCTAAAAGGAGGTATAAAGAGGAGGGTAGGGGTAAGAGGGGAAGTAGAAGTAGCGATAGCTTCCTATAAAGGTAGCGAGAGATAAGATAGATATACCGGTAATAGCTAGAAAGGAGGGGAAAAACTAATAAAAAGCTTAGTAGTTAAAAGGATATTAGTAGCTTCTTTAAGTAGGATCTTCTTTATTAATTAAGATACTAGATAGGTATAAAGAGGGGCGTTAGATAGAGGAAAGGATAAGAATTAAGGCAAAAAAAAATTAATCCCTTACTATAATTACTACCCCTATAAGAATTAAATATCTCTGCCCTACCTATCTAACCCCTTACTTTTAATTTTACCTTTATATATTTTTATATACTTCTTATATCTATCTTTACGAGAGTAACTATTATAGTATTACCTATATATCGGCCGCGTAACTATAATATAAAGAGCGTGCGTATATACCTCTTACTTCTTTTATTTTATTTTCTTCTTTAACTCTTTTACTTACGATTACTATAAAGTTTTATACTTTTTTTTATTAATCCCTTATACTTTTTTATATTACTTTTTATCAACGATTTATTAATAATAATACCTTTTACGCTAAAGAAGATAAAGAACTATAACGCTAATTTCCTACGCTATATATAGGAGTAGGTAGTAGCGGGTTCGCCCTTAAAGTATAAGCGATTAGCCTAAAAGTCTCGTAGCGACGCTAGTTTCCCTTTAGTAAAGAAAGCTAAGAAAGGTATAAAGGAATCCTAGTCTTAGGAGACTCTTAGTCTAGGACCTAATATTAGCGAGGGTCGTGCCCTTATTACCCCGCTAAATAACCTAACTTTCACTACTAATAAGCCTACCTCTATAGGCTAGGAAACTTATAAGTCTATTACCCTTATTAGTAATACTAATACTAGTAAGGAGACCGTACTTAAGCGCTCTTAAGTAAGTGCCGATAACCTAGCTACTTTATCTTAATAAAGCGGCTTTAGCTAATAAGAGATTATTACTTAGGCCGCTCTTTAAAATAAGTAGGCTAATATTAATAATAAGGACTAGCTAAATAAGGGCTAAAACGATCTTAATACCTAGCTAAATAAAGGGTAAGATAATAATAGTAATAATAATAATAGTAATAATAAAGACGGCCGCGATTTAACTCCTCCTACTAATAAACCTAAGAATAGCGGCGCTTAAGATAAGGGTACCTAGGTAGCGGTATAAGGCGGTCGCGCTCTTATAAAGAAGCGTACTTAGTCTAAGGCTAAAGCCCGCCCGGTTAAAGCTTAAGGGGTTATCCCTTATAAGCTCTAGTATATATATTATTTTAAGATAGTTATTAAGGAGTATAGTATAACTAAGCCTAAGCTTATTAAGGTGCTCTTAATTAGCTATATTTTCTTAGGGGTTTCCTTAACGCGCTATAAGTAGTACTATAAGCGTATTACGACCTATAACTAAGTAAGTTTCCCTTTAACTTTAAATATTATAATTAATAAGCTAATCTTTCTTAAGGCCGCTACTCTTATATTTAGTAACTAAGCTAATATAGTCGCTATCGTTAAGTACCTATACGAGCTTAATAAGCTAAAGACCGGCGATATAGATACTAAGGATAATAGCTTAGATATAAGTATACTTATTTTCGAGGAGGGTAATCGGCGCCGTCTTACTATTATAGTATAGTATTTAGCTAAGGCTTTTAATGCTACTAAGACGGCCTATTATAAGTCCTTTAAGACTATAGGTATATAAAAGTCTATAGTTATAAGTTTTATTTAACCCTTTTATTAGCGACCGCCTAATAATATACTAGGTTAAGCGTACTAACTACTATATACTAATTAATAAGCGCCGCGAGCTTATTATTTACTTTAACCCCTCGCCCTTATTCGATATTACCTATATAAGCTTAGAGTACTAAGCCTAAGAATCCCGGTTAAAACTCCGCCTTATCGACGGCGATATAGGCTATACTTCTTAATAATATACCTTACTATTTACTAAGGCCGAGGTAAGTACTATACTAATAAAGATAGGTCTTAATATAAAGGATAAGGAAGAAGTAAAGGATAAAGTAGTTCTATTATTTTTAGAGGTATTTAGTATAGCGGAGGGGGTGCCTTAGTTAGTTCCTACTATACTAATAAAGAAAAAGAGTAGTTAGAAGTAATAGATAGGTTTTATCTTTCTTTTATATAATTATAACTATCTTTCTCTCCTTTATTATTAAGGTCTCGATAAAGTTATAGTTTAGTTTTATTTCCTTAATAATATTTAATAGGTAGTATAAATAGTTTTCCCTTATTCTTTTATTTTACTATTTTATATATAGTTTTAAGACGTTTAAGCGTCCTAATATATTAATAAGTTAGTAGCGATTTAGTAGGGATTTATTACCGATTTAATAGTATATCCCTACGCTAGTAGGTTTCCTTACCTTACTTAGTCTTATACCTCTTTTTCCCGGTTAAGCTAGTAGTATATTCTTTAATAAGGTCTTAGCTATTCGCTATATCTTTAGTATCGACCTATTAGTTATACTTAGCTAGCTATCCCTTTTATTTAATAAGGAAAAGGGTATTACTTTTAAATCTTTTTTAGTCTTTAATCTCTTAGACTTCCTATTTACCTTTATTATCCTTTAAGTTTAGTATTAATAGGGTTTTACTATCTTTATAAGTGCCTTTACGCTCTTTTTATAGCTTTAAGAGACTAATAAAAAAAACGTTATAAAAGCGTAAGTACTTCTTAAGGAGTATAAAATAATATACTTACTTTCTAATAGCTTATAGGACCTAAACAGTCTAATATACTTAGGTAAGAGTTTTCTTTTTTCGTCCTTAAAGTATAAGTTCTTTATTAATAATACTATAAGGTCTCTTACTTTTAGTATAAGCAGTTAGTGCCTTAAATCGTAGTATTTCGCTTACGATTTAATAGCTTTTCCCTAGTATTCCTTAAGCCTTTTTTATAGCTCTTATAGCCTAGTAACTCTTACTCTTACTTTAGGTACCCCCCTTTAAATAATATCGTCCTTAATATTAATATTAAAGTTTAGTTAGTAACTTATTAACGCTTTATTAAGTAATAACTTAGTTATTACGTTCTTTATATTATTATATATAAATTAAGTAATATATAAGAGTAACGCTTAGTTAGTTTATTTTAAGTTAGTAAAGTATCTTAAGTAGTACTATATAGCTTAGTTTATTCGTTCTATTTACTTATTAGTTTATAAGTAAAATACTATTAATAGCTTATATTTTACTTATAAGATAAAATAGAGATCTAACTAGAACTTACTTATAAATAGGGACCCTTTATCTAAGATAATACCTTTTAAAGGTCTATATACTAATTTAACTTAGTAATAGAATAATTCTACTAGCTTTAAAGCTATTATTATTTTTAAGATAGGAAAGAAAAGGTAATACTTAGTATATTAGTCTACGATTACTAAGATCGTATTAACGTCTTATTTATTATACTATACTTTAAGTAGACCTATAGTAAAGTCTATTAATAATTCTTCTTATAGTTATATAGGATATAGTAACGATTATATAGTATTATAAGGGCGATGCCGCTTAAATACTATACCTTAATATACTAAGTATAACTAGATATATTTATTTATATCTTTTATTATTTTATCTTAGTAAAAGTTCCTTATTAATAGTTCGCTAGTATAATAAGAGCTAAAGTATCTTACTAACGGATCGTTATAAAATAACTATATTAGCTCTTATTATAAAGCTACCTTTAAAGGTACTATAATATAACCCTTTTATAATAGTAGTTTATCTAAGTATATTAACTAAAAACCCTTCTCTTTTAAGAAGTCTTTAGTCTCTTTTAGCTTACTAATTACTACGTTAACTAACTAAATACGTTTTAGTAACTTTAATAGTAGTTCTAGAACTTTTACTATATAAACCTTTATATAGTTAGCCGCTTCTTTAGCGGTCTTCCTTAAAAGTAACTATTTATAACTAGCTCTCTCTTTAGCTTAATCGGCTAATCGTTTAAGTCTCGCGCTTAAATTATTATAGTTTCGCTATTAATAAGCTTATATATTTTCCTTATATAAAAGCACTTTACTACGCTTATATTAACTTAAGGTTAAGTATCTCTTTACCTATAAAAACGCCTTATTATCCTTTTATATAAATATACTATTAATCGTAGCTAGCTTTACTTATAGCTCTAGTAATAGTTTTATAGATAGGGGCTTCTTACCTTTATATCTAAGCATTCTTAATAGCGCGTTTACTAGGTTTAATTTACTTATATAATACTTAATCGTAAAGTTAAATAGTATTAAATATATATACTATCTTACTTACCTCTTATTTAAGGAGGTCTAGTATATATATATCTATAGGTTATAGTAGTTTAATAATACCTTTACTTTATACGCTACCCCTTTAACGTAATATCGCTAGTATTTAAATAACTTAACGATAGCGAATAGTTCTTAGTCTAGAATACTATAACTAAGTTCGGCTTTAGTAAACTTCCTTAACTAAAATATAATTAAATAGTAACGACCTTTATTATTAAGTTAAAAGATAATCCTTACTATCGCGAATTATAATATATCTATTTCGATATAAATATATCTTTTCGGATTATAATATTAAAAGAGTAGGGCTCCTTAAAAGGTATCCTTAAGAGCTTAAAACGCTACCCTTTTAGTAAGGTTTAGCTTTATACTTCTTAGCTTCTTCCTATTCTTACTCCCCTTTAATAATATAGTTAAGGGCGCTATAACTCTTAAGTACCTATATATAAATCGTTAGTAAAAATTATAGAACCTAAGGAAAACCTAAATATTATAGTAGGTTATAGGTTTAAGTTATTAGGCTATTACCTTTACCTATCGAGGGTTTATTAATACCTTATTAATAAATAAAATAAACCTAAGGAACTTAACTAACTATTAATAAAAGATATACTTCGATAGTTTTATATAGAGCTCTATAGCCCTTAGCCTTTCTATTACTTATTCTAAGTATTTAGTATATTCTTCTTTTATCTTAAAGTATATAAGGATATTATTAAGGTAGACTATATAGATTATATTTATAAGCCCCTTAAGCGCTTAATAAATATAGCTTTAAAACGTAGCTAGTACGTTAGTAAGTCTAAAGGGTATTACTAGGTATTTAAAAATATTTATAATGCGTTTAGAAAGCGGTCTTTTATTTATCTCCTTTTTAAATTTAAATATATTAATACGTATGCTATATATTAATCTTAGAAAAATACTTAGCTCCTTAATAGTAGTTAATAATCTTTAAAATAAAAGGTAAAAGGTACTAATTCTTTTATATAACCCGGTTAAGTCCTTAGTAGTCTATATATAGCTATAAAGTACTACCCTTCTTTAAAATAAAAAGGATAGGCGCCTTAGCTAGGCTCTTTAACTCTTAGATTATTTTCCTTTTTATCGCGTCTTAGATCTAGTCGCGTAATACTTAGAGTTCCCTTTACGATAAAGGGTAAATCGGTCTATAAAAGGGTTCTATATTAAGAATTAAATTAATTAAGTATTCCGTTCCCTTTCTAGCTAATAGTAAGTCGGATTTATTAGCTAAGAAAGTATCTTTAAACTAGTAAAAGGTTAGTAGGATTTTAGCTTATTCTTCCTATAAAATCCCTTTATCTTTATCTTTATCTAGTAGTAGAATTAGCTTAGGATTAAGCGCTATTATATATACCCTTACCTTATTCCTATATTCTTAAAGGAATCTATAGGGATTTTATAAGGTTTTACTACCTAGTTAATATTTAAACTACTATTATTATTTCTATAGGATAATATAGATATATTTATCCTTTAAGGTAGTAATTAATAAAAGGATTAATACTTAATCGTTTAGTATTAACTTATTAGTACTAATATAGAAATAAGTAATTATCTTTTTAGTGCCTCTTATATCTATTATTTAAAGTAGTACTAACTATACTTTATATTCCTTTACCTTCTTATTACTTAGCCTTAATAACTTAGGGTATAATAGCGCTACTTATAATAATCCCTACTATTAAGTAAAGTATATATCTATAAGGTTAATAGTACTATAAGTATTTAAGTATATAGGGACTTTAGTAGGGTTTCGCTTTAATATCGTTATAAGAGTTTTAAGTTACTATCTTATAAGTATTAAGTTTATTAAGGGAGAGGCGTTTACCTTAATATCTTACCTTTTCCTTAATTTATAGTATTAAGTCTAAAAGTCTTTACTAAGGTTTCTACCTTTAAAGAATTAATATATTCTATAGATAGGTATCCTAGCTTATTATATTAAAAATATATAATTCCTAATTAAGTAAAAGATCCTCTTCCTTAATAATATCCTTTAGTTTAGCCCTTAATAGGTATATTACTAGCTTACTTATTATTAGTCGAATTAATAGTATTTTCTTAATAATTTAGCTTAGCTTATCGGCCTCTTTAATTCCTTTCCCTATATATACTACCTTAGGGTATAATAGTATTTCTATTCTTAGTTCCTTTTAAGGTAGAAGTAGTATTAGTATATCGCCTCTTATTAGTAGTAGTATCCTAATATCGTTAGGCGACTTATATAAGCTCTTTTTATTAATAGGTATAAATAAGTATTAAATAAAGGTTAATTTAGTCTTAAAGTTATAGCTCTAGCTTAGCAAAAAATATAAAAGTATACGCCTTTTCTAATAAGCGTTTAAAATACCTCTTAAAGGAGTTAAGGTATAAGCTAAACTTTAAAGGGGACTAGCTTTCTTATTAGCGAGCCTCCTTTAATTACGTCGCTAATAGTATCTCCTTATTAGCGGTATCCTTAATTAAGATAAGTATCTATTCCTTAAAGTATACTTAATCTATATTATATTTAGTTTAGTCGATTAGCGTTTATTCTTTAAGGTATTAGCGCTATCTCGCTTTATAGTTACTATATATATAATCTACTATATAGAGGATTTTCGTTTTATCGCGACGAAAATATCTAAGCGTTACCTTAAAAGCGTCCTTTAAATTATAAGTTTAGTTTAAACGTTTCTATACGTTAGTAGGTTAAGATAATTAAGTAATGTTTTTAATCTTAACCTCGCTACCGCTACTATCGTTTAATTTAAGGGAGTAGGACTATTAACGCTTTCCTAAACGGATAGCGATAATACTAGCGCGTTTAGTAATTTCCTCCTTTAATTATATAACGCGATCTTATAAGCGTTTCGTCTTCTTTAGCTCCTTAACGCGCGCTTATAAAGCTATAAACTTTTCCTTATAAGACGGTTATCTTATACCTATAAGTAGTAATATCTTCGATATAGTTATAACGCTATCTATAATAAGGGTTTATTTTAAGGATATATCTTCTTATTCTTTATCTCTTAAGTAGATACTTAATATATATAATAAAGAGGCCTTAACTAGTTAACTACTACGTCGCGCTATAAGAGCGTTATATAGTCTTCTTTAAGTAGCTTTCTTTATTAAGTAACTAAAAAAGGAAGCTTTAGAAATTATAAGGGAATATATATTATAGTATAATTAGTTAGGTAGTAGAGATAGCTAGAGGTACTACGCTATATATATTATATTCTCCTTATTATAAGATTAAAGCTTATAAGAAAAGGGATTCCTCCTCTTTAGTTAAAGTAGTAAGTAGTCTATAACTTATAAGCGGGGTAGGTATAATTCCCTATTAATACCCTACTAATATATTAGTACTATATACCTAAGTGCTTTATTAGCCTATACCTCTTAGTAGCGCTTTTATAGACCCTCTTAAGCCCCTTTTTTATCCTAGGGTAATAGAATTTATAGAGTAAGCTTCTCTCTTCTTTAAGCTAACCTTTATATAGTAAAGAGTATTTTCTACTACCTTAGGTAACTATAAGAGTTACCGTAAGGAATACCTTTATAAGATAAAGCTATTAACTACTATATATATAACTATAATAGAATCTATTAGTATTATAAAGCTAATCTCTTTTTAGGAAAAAGAGACTCTTAAGTAATAGCTTTTAAAGCTTAAGACCTTAATAGCTCCCTTAAAGGGCTATATAACTAAATATATTAAAAAGACCTATATAGTATATCTTAAAGCCTTTTTTACTAGGAACCTTCTAGCTTCTTTATAGCTAGCTAAGTAAGAAGAAATCTTTAAGGAAGCTAACTAATACTTCTTAATAAAAGCTCTTTTTAGTTAGTAGCTATAGGATATATCTTTATTAATAAACCCTATTAGTAATAATTACTTAACTATCTTTTAAGAAGCTAGCTAGGAACTAAATAAAGAAGCTATTAAAGTATAATAATAAGTAGTCTTATTTCTTTATAGCTAGTACTTAACTTAAACGGATCGACCTACTACCCTTATAGCTATTATAGCCCCTCTTACTATAGCCCCCGCTACTACTACTACTATAGTTATCTCTTTAGCTCCTTTATTATAAGATAGAAATTACGTAATATATTATATAATATATTACGTAATATCTTTTCCTTATATAAATCGTCTAGCTAAGAGAAAGAGAGATTCTCTTATTTTCTCCCTCTTTATCTAACTATAGTCGCTCTTTAGCTACGTTTTCCTTATATCTTATACCGTCTCCCTTTATATCTCTCTTTCTTTTACCTTAAGCCCCCTACCTTAGCCGACCTATTCCGCCCTACCTAGCTATTATATAATATCCTCCTCCCTTAAGAGCTTTAACGCTATCTTTAATAGCTGCCTTAGTCCTAGTCCCGGCTCTACCTACTACTCTAGGCCTAGCCCTATTAATCCGTCTAGCCTAACTAGTCCCTTAATAGACCTTTTAGTTTATTAGTCGAAAAATAAAGGAACTAGTTAAAATCGAATATTTTTATTAAAATTAGTAATAAGGTATAAAAAGAAGGGTTTTTAAGTAGACCTTTTAAATAAAGATAAGGACTCCTTAAAGGGATAATAAATAAGAAGGAATCGACCTACCTACTAAGTATATAAAAGGCCTTATCGGCTAGAAGACTATTAGTAAGTCTTTAAAAAATAGAAAACTTTTAAAATTAAGCTTCTTAAGGGACTAAAAGATATTATTAGTAAGTCTCTTAAGGAGGACCCCTTATTATAAAAGAAGATAGATAAGATTTAGGTTACTAAGAAATAGTAACTAACGCTACTACCTTATAGCCTTTAAAGCTAGCTTAAGGGGCCTTAATAAGCCCTTACTAGCTAAGCTTACTACTTATAACTATAAGAAAGTAAACTAAAAGGTCTTCTTAAAATACTAAGCTAAGAAGGAATAAGACCTCCTTATAGCTATAAAGAGGGCTATAAAAAACAACTTAAAAGAAATATATTCCCTTTTAATAAGAACCCTTATAAAGACTTTAAATATAATAATACTAAAAAAAAGGCCCTATAAAGGATCTAAGCCTTAGTAGACTAATAAGCTAACCTCCCTTTAAAAAGCCCTAAGCTTAGCTTAATAGGCCTATAGGCTAGCCTAGGATAAAAGAGCTAAAAGAGCTTTATAAAGGCCTAAAATAGCTTTAAGTATACTATTAAGGCTATTAAAAAGTAATATTAAGAGAGCTTCTTAATAAAAGTAATAAGAAAGGATATCTTTATAGCCTTTTCCTATACTAAGGCTAAAGCTATCCTTACTCGCCTTAGTATTTTATATAAAAAAAGAAGGATAAAGGTAAAAGCTTATACCTTTATAGAAAAATATAAGGCCTTCTTAATAACCTTTTTTCTAACCTTAGACCCTAGCCCTAGCCCCTTTCTTAGCCCCCTTTAAAGCCTAGAAAAGGAAAGGCCTTTAAGCTATATAAGTAGTAAGGGTATAGCTAAGTAGGACTAGCAAGAGCTAAAGAACCTTAAGATTAAGAGGGCTATTTTTAGCTCTTTTTTTAAGAAAGCCCTTAAATTAAACTCCTTTAGCTTCCTCCTTACTTAATATAAATATAAAGCTATCCCTATAGTCTTAAATATAGCTTATAAAGCCTTATTTAACTAAGGATACTACTTTAAGGTATAAAAGAAAGCTATAAGAATTATACTCCTTAAGTAAAATAAGTAAGACTATACTATCCTTTAGGCTTATAAGGTTATAAGTCTACTTAACTATTTAAGAAAGGTCCTTAAAAAGCTATATACTACCTAGCTAACCTATTTAGCTAATATACCTAGGCTTTTAAACCCTATATAGCTAAGAGGATAAAAATAGCGGTTAGCTATTAATATAGCCTTCTTCCTTTTATATTATATTTAAAAGAAGTAAGAATCTAATAAAAAGGCTATTACTAGTACCTTCTTATTAAATATAAAGGGCGCCTTTAACTTTATATTAAAAGAATAGCTTATAAGAATTCTAAGGAAATTAAACCTCCTTAAGGCCCTTATAAGCTAAGTAGACTACTTTAATAAAGATAAGGGTATATACCTAAAGTATATATAGTATATAGCTAAGGATTAATAAAGTAATTATATATATAATTATTTAATTATCGGTCTTATATATAGCTTTAAAGGTCTTAAGTTATTAATATAAGTCTTAAAGATTTCTTTACTTTATACCTCTTTATCTTTACTAAAGTTATATAACTAGTAAGCTCTACTTTAAAAGGGGAAAATAAACGTTTAAATTAACTATAATTAAGAAGGATATTTAATTAAATAATCCGCGCTTTTATAAAGCCTTTAAGTATACTTAAAGGGGGGGGTAGATAGGAAGCGCTAAGGGTCTTATCCTTTTAATAGGCTAATATCTATAAGGGTATAATCTTACTTATTAACCTCTTTTTTAGCGGCTTTCTAACCTTAGATACTAATAAAAAGGGCGCGATAATAATAAGTAAGGGCTCTTATCTTAAGTAAGTAAGTAAGTAAATAAACTATTAATAGAACTTTTCTCCTTTACTATAATCCCCTCCCTTTATATTATTTATTCCTCCCTTTATATATAAGCTACTTATTTAGCTCTTTCTTATCTTTACTTATATACTTCCTCCTTTAAATAATTATCTACTACCCCTTATATATACTCCTAAGTATTAACGCTTATTATTCTTAGGGGCGTTAAGGAAATAAAGTAGTTAGCGTTTTTACTAGTTTATAGCTTTAGGTATAGCTAGATTAAATAAGCTATAAAGTCTTATAGACTAATTATTATCGTATTATTAGTAGTCCTATATAAATATATAGAGTTATAGTTATTAATATCTTAATAGTAGTTTTAATACGTTCCTAGGTTTTTAACTCCTTTAGCTTAGGTAGGTTTAAAGCCTAGTATAAACCTTATAAGGACTATAGCTAAAGAAGCTATTACTATACTTTATTTTTAAGGAGTAATAAAGCGCGCTATAAGCGTTACTAAAGTCTTTAGCCTTAAGGTAATTAACTAAGCGGGCCCTTTTAATAGTCCTTAGTAGCTTACTAGACCTTTCTTTATAAGTAGCTAATAAAGATTAAAGGGGTCTCTTAGGTAAGAGCTCTTAAGCCTCTTTTACCTAGCTAGTTAGCTAGCTTATTACTAGAGATTCTTAGGTAGCTAAGGCACTAGTATAGCTATATATTATAAAAGGCTTCTAAGCTAAATAAGAGCCGTTTAATATATATAGCTAGGTTTAAGAAACCTATAACCTTCCTTATAGCGGCTTAGCTATCTATAAAGATATAGGCTTTTATAAAGAGGTTAAGAGGGCTAAGCCTTAAGGGCTAAGGCCTCTTAGCTAAGTCCTTTAAAACCCTTAGTATTATAAATAGCTTTATATTAGCTACTTTAATTAAGGGCCCTAGGTTCTTATAGTATACCTTAATAAGCCTATTTTCTAGGCTTATTTTATAGAAAGAGTAAGCGTTAGTCTTTATAAGGGACCCCTTAAAGTACCCTTTAAAGCTATTAGTATAAAAGGCTAAGAGCTATAACCTAAAGTCTTTTAGGCTAGCTAGGCTAGCTAAGAGGCATTAATATTACTTTTTAGCTAAGGGATTAAGGGCCTCTATTATTATAATAAAAGCCTTAGGCTCTAAGGCTTATAAGGGCTCCTAGCTAGCTTTCCTTCTTTCTAAGTTATAATTAAGTTATAAAATAGCTACTAGGCCTTTAAGGAGGTAGAAGAGCTATATTTAAAGCCTAAAATAGCTTAAGGCCCTTAAGTTAAAGCTTAAGTTAGCGATATAATCTTATATAGCTAGGTTATAAGCTTACTTTATAGGGTAACTAAGTAGGAAGTATAAGGTCTAGAGGGTATAAGAGAGGTATACCCTTTTAAATTATACCTTTAGTAGCTATAAGGCTACTTTAGCTTTTAAAGCCTTAATAAGGATCTTTTAAAGGCCCTTAAGACCTTTAAAAGAGCTTAGTTTTAAAGCTTTTAAAAAAGCTTTATAAGGCACTTAAGGGTCTTAGGCCTCCTATACTAAAGCTAGGCCCTATAGTTTACTATAAAGGTTACGTAGGCCTAGTAAAGCTACTTAAAGGCTCGAAATAATAAGCCTTTTTATATAAATATTAAGCGGGATAGTCCTTTAAAGGTAGCTTATATAAAGGCTACCTTCTTCTTAATATATTATTTAAATAAGAGCTTAAAATTAAGGAAGACCCTTAGCTACTATACTTAGGGCTATACTTTAAAAGATAAGCCTCTTACTATTATACCCTTTAAAATAAGCTACCTTTACTTACTTAAGTAGATAAGTTTTATCTTTAAGGGGTTAAAGTAAACCCCTTAGTCTTTAGCTTATTTAAATAAGTTAGTAGCTATTACTTTTAGCTACTAAACGTTCTTCTTAGCTAAGGTTAATATTATAAAGATACTAAAGTTATCTATATAAGATAGCTAGTACCCCTTAGCCGCTAGTATCCCCCTTATATATAAGAGGAATAAAATAAGGCTAATAAGGGACCCTTAAGGCACCCTTATTACTAGGTCTATAAGGGGCTAGACCTACCCCTTAAAAGCTAGCTAGATCTTCCTTTTAGTAAGGAAGTAGTCTACTTAGCTTATAAGGGCCTTAAGGAGGTTTAAGTCCCTTAGGACCCTTATAAGCTATTCCTTTAATATAAAATTAAAGGCGCCCTTTATATTTAATAAGAGGGTACTAGTAATAGCCCTCTTATTAAACTCCTACTTCCTTTAGATATAGTATAAAAGGAGGAATACTATATTTATAGCTAACCGCTATTTTCGTCCCCTTAACTATTTAGGGTTTAAAAGCCTAGCTATATTAGCTAAATAGCTTACCTAGGTAGTATATAGCTTTTTAAAGACCTTTTTAAAGTAATTAAGTAGACTTATAACCTTATAGGCCTTAAGGATAGTATAGTCTAGCTTAATTTACTTAAGAAGTATAATTCTTATAGCTTCCTTCTATACTTTAGGGTAGTATCCTTAGTTAAATAGGGCTTTATAGGCTTTATTTAAGACTATAAAGATAGCTTTATATATATATTAAATAAGGAGGAAGCTAAGGGAGTCTAGGCTAAGGGCTCTCTTATTAAAAGAGCTAAAAATAGCCCTCTTAATCTTAGGGTCCTTTAGATCTAGCTAGTCTTACTTAGCTATAACCTTACTACCTATATAGCTTAGAGGCTCTTCTTTTTCTAAGCTTTAGGGGGGGCTAATAAGGGGGCTAGGGCTAGGGTCTATAGTTAGAAAAAGGGTTATAAGAAAGGCCTTATATTTTTCTATAAAGGTATTAGCTTTTACTTTTATCCCTTCTTTTATATATAAGATATTAAGAAAGGTAAGGTTAGCTTTAGCCTTAGTATAAGAAAAGGCTATAAAGATATCTTTTCTTATAACCTTTATTAAGAAGCTCTCTTAGTATTACTTTTTAATAGCCTTAATAGTATACTTAAAGCTATTTTAAGCCTTTATAAAGCTCCTCTAGCTCTTCTTATCTTAGGCTAGCCTATAGGCCTATTAAGCTAAGCTTAAGGCTTTTTAAAGTTAGGTTAGCTTATTAAACTACTAGGGCTTATATCCCTTATAAGGCCTCTTTTTTAGTATTACTATATTTACGGCCTTTATAAAGGGTCTTATTAAAAGGGAAGCTATCCCTTTTAAGTCGTTATTTTTATAGCCCTCTTTATAGCTATAAGGAGGTCTTATTCCTTCTTAGCTAAGTATTCTAAAAAGACCTTTTAGTTTACTTTCTTATAGTTATAAGTAGTAAGCCTAGCTAGTAAGGGCCTATTAAGGCCCCTTAAGCTAGCTTTAAAGGCTATAGGCTTATAGTCTAAGCCTATAGCCTTTAAGAAGCGGAAGTTAGCTTAGGTTAGCTATTTAAAGGGGCTATAAAAAGTAAGGTCTATAACTAAGGCCCCTTTTAAGCCTTTCCTTTAATAGGTACTTTTTATAGCTACTTTAAGGTCTATTAATAAGGAAGCCTTATAATAGTTAAGCTAGCTAATAAAGGCTTCTACCTTATAGGCCTTAAAAGGTTCTATAAAAGGGTTTTAATAAAGGTAGTATAGGTTAAAGTCCCTTATTAATAAGAAGGGCTATTATAGGAGTTAGGCTATTAATAGTAGCCTTTTTATTATAAAGGGTCCTTACTAGCCTTAGCTAGCTAAGGCCCCTTTAACCTCTTTTTTATTTTATAAGTTAATAAAGGTAAATAGCTTAATACCTTTTACCTTTATAGCTTATATATTAAGGTTATAAAAGAGGTTAAAGCTAAGGCTAGCTTTTATTTAAGCTTCCTTCCTTTTATAAGCTATAACCCTTAGCCTTTTAATAAGATTAAGAAAGTTAGTAAAAGGGATAAGGGTTATAACGTTATAAGCTAAATACTATATAAGGATATAGCTATTATCGATCTTATAAAAGTAAGGCTCTTATAATAAGATAAGGTCTACTTTTATTTTTAGGGCTTACTTTAAGATTAATAAGTTAGCTATTTCCTATTTATTAGTATTATACTATATAATACTAATAAGGTTATAGTTAGGCTTAGGGGGCCTAAGGGGCCTTAGGGGCCTTATAAGTATAAAGGGGCTAAGGCTATTAAGTATTAGTTATTCCCTTATAGACTTTATATTGTACCTTATTAGTTATAAGGTGCTCTCTCTTATAGTTATACTATTAAACCTTAAAGTAAGAGCAGCCTTAGCTAGCTTTATAGCTAAGGTAGTTATAGTCTTTAGTTAAGTACTTTTCTAAGTAAAAGGTATACTTAATAAGCTACTAATAGGTTTAAGGGTTATAACTAAAGGAAAGGCACCTTTAGTACTATATATATATAGTATATTCCTTATAAGTCTTAACTTAAATTTATAGACCTATTATATAAAAGCCTTTTTTCTAGTATTTAGCTATTATAGCCTATAAAGGGACTATAAAGATAATAAATACTACTTTCTACGTTAAGCCTAAGGTACTTAGCTACTTAAGCTACCCTAGGATATTAATCCTATTAAAGGTTTTAGCTTTTATAGTAAAGATATTAAGGATAAGGGTCTTTAAAAGGTTAAGAACGCTTTAAGCTACTAGCTTAGTTTAGCTAGTAAGAAGGTCGGCCGATTTAATAGGTAGTCCCTTAAGGTATAAGGACTACTTTTCCTACTACTTTAAAAGTTTCTTTACCGTATAAGGGGCCTATATTATTATAACTATATTACCTTTATTTATAGTTAATAGAGCTAATATAGCTAGTTTCCTTATAGCTTTATTTAGCTTATTATAAAAAGTAATAAGACTAATAGTTAGTATTAGCGATCCCTTTCTTAGCTTTAAAATAAGTTAGAAGTCTTCTTTTATATTCCTTTTAGCTAGGGCCTTAGCTAGGGCCTTAAGCGCTTTCTTTATAGTAACCTTAGCTTATAAGCTTACTTTAAAGTTTCCTTAGGTAGCCTTAGGCTACTAAGCGGCCTTAAGCTAGTATAAGGGCTATTATAAGGGCTATTAGTAGTCTAGGGTCCTTATAGCTACCTTCTTAAGCCCTTTTATAAGGGTCTTATAAAAGGGTTTAATTTTTTAAGCCTCCTTAAAGGCTTAAAGGGCTTACTAAAGGAAGCCCTAAGCTTAGTCCTTAGGGTAGGGGTGCTAAGGCTAAGACTAAGTCTACTATAAGTTTTAAAATATAAGTTAGATAAGTATAAGACTAATAAGGCTACTAAGGGTAGCTTTCTTTTACCCCTTTACTTACTTTAAAAGCTAGTTAAACTAAAAGTAGCTAGCTTAAAGTAGGGCTAGGCTAGGCCTAAAGAAGCTAGTCTTTAGTATAGGCTAAGTATTATCTTCTATCTTAATATCCTCTAGGTTTTAGTCTTAGGTCCTAGGCCTTCTTTCTAAGGTCTTTAAAGGGTATTAGCCTTTTAAAGCTTCTTTTAAACGGGCCCTAGCCTTTAAAGTACTTATTTTAGCCCTTAGGCTAAGGGGAGGGGGGGGGGTTATAAGGGCCCTCCTTAGGTCTAAGCTAGGGTCCTAGGTTAGGTCTAAGCTAGGTCTTATTAATAGGGGGTATATACCCTTAGTTAATAAAGGTAAGGAAGAGATTTCTACTTATATAAAAGAGAACCTCGCTTAATTTATAATCTTTAATAGTATATTATATACCTACTAATAGCTATATAAGGCTATACTTAAGGGGGCGTAATACGCTATTAGTAATAGTTTTAAGTATATACTTTTTTTGTATTTTAGCCTTAGTTTTAAAAAGTTAGCTAAGAAAACGTTTTTTATATTAAGGTGCTTTTTATCTAAGTATTATTAAGGGTAATATCCTACTATTTAATAGGGCCCGTTAGTATTAAGTACTAATAATTTCTATAAATATACTAAGGTAGTTACTTTTATCTATAAACGTTTTATTAGTCTTAGTCTATAAACCTTTCTTTATTTTTAACGTAAAAGCACTCTTTACTACCTTTTACTTTAACTTTACTATAGTAAGTAAGTAAAATAAAGCTCTTACTTTAAAATAATAATACGTTAAAGAAAATAGTAGTATTCTTAAGGAGGTCTATTACTAGGCCTAGGATACTATTTAGGTTTATAGCTATATCTTAAAAAAGAGTAAAGTAAGTAAGAAAGATAGAGAAGTTAAGATTAAATAATTAAGGTAAGTAGTTTTAAGTTATAACGCTAAGAGGCTAAGAGGGTTATATATATATATATAAGAGTTATATTAATAAAGGAGATCGTTATAAGTAAGGAAGCGTATAAAGAGTATATATATATAAAAGGAAGAAGAAAGTAAGAAGAAGAAAGGTATAGTAAGAGGAATAAATAGTTATTAAAGTACGCGGTTATTAGTTACTTTAGCTAGCCTTTATAGCGGTAAGGTCTTAAGCGTATTTAAGGGTTATACTTAAATAGCTTCTTTTACTAGTTATCGATTAAGGAGCTATTTAATCTCTACTTTTTTCTTCCCTTCTTTACTATTTTTATTCCTTTTCTTTCTCTTTTCTTTTCTATCTTCTTTATTTTTTTAAACCGCTACCTTTTATCTTCTTCTTTTATAACTACCTCTTCCTTTTTATTATATCTTATAAGACCGCTAAACTTAAAACTAAAGAGCTATTAAATATTATTAACCTCTCTTTAACTACTCTTTTATAACCTTCCCTTATTACTATTACTCTCTTTACTTAGAATTATTATACTAAGGTCTTTCCTTTTTTTATAAAGTACTTTTAAGTAATAGCTATCTAACTTATTTAATCTTACTTAGCTTATTCTAACTATCTTCTTTTATAGATCTATAGTTACTTTAAGACCTAGGTTTATAATAGAAATAATATTAATTACTAAGGGTTTCTAATTTATATAGAAATTACCTTTTAGTTATAGATTCTATTAAAAGCTCTTAATATTATTAAGATTAAAGTACGCGGTTACTCTCCTTTCTCTTACTTTCTTAAGAGCACGCTAGGTTAGTATAATTAAATTATCTTCTATACCCTTTATTATAAACGATAGCTAGTAACCTATATCCTTATAGAAATTACTTATTTATATAGATACTTCTTTTCTTAGCTTAGTTTAGGGCGGTAAGAATACTCTTAAGTAGTCTAAATTACTTTATATAGAACTTATAGCCCTTACTTCTATTAAGGGTATATTTAAACTTATTAAATAACTATAACTTTTACTTATAAGTATATTATATTTCTTATTTATAAGTATATTTCTCTTTTAGGTATTATTAGCGGCTCTTACGCTAACTATATTTAAGATTTAACTAAAGTACTTATTTATAAATAGCAGTACTTTTTTAAATACTATAAGGCTACTTATAACCTTAATAGATTCGCTAACTATATATATAGTTATAATTTCTATACTAACCTTAAGATTAATAAATTTTACGATAAGTATATTAATAATAAGACCGCCCCTTATCTTCTTTATAATATCCTTAATCCCTTTAGTTTTACTAAGGATTTAAAAGAAAGGAAGGAAATTAACCTTATACTTATTTTAATTAAAAAAAGATTATATAGGTTTAACGAGCTCTTTCTTAAGTAATAATTAAATAATCTTTAAGTTTACTTTATAGTAGTTTATAGTAGGTTTACTAAAAGTAAGTAGCTTTATTTAGTTACTATATTTAGCGGTAAAAGTTTTTCTCTTATAGTTATATACGTTTAATATAGTAAGTCGAAAATATATTATTATTATTATTAAGATTACGCTAAGGACCTAGCTAAAGGTATCTAGAACTTCGATATTAAATAGGAGGGAAAAACTAAAGTGCCTAGGGGAAAACCCTCCCCTCTTTTAGTATAGGTCCGCCTTAAATAAGGTTATAGTAGTAGTATATAGGAAATTTACGCCGGCTACCGCGGGCTTCTCCTACGTATTTATATTTCGGCGTAGGCCCTTATAGGCCGTAGCCGCTACTATCCCGAGCGGCCGCGGCCCGGGCTCGCTAGCCCGGGCCTAGGGTTATAGGCAGTAGTCTCTCTCTAAGGGCCCGGCTCGTAGGCTCCTTTATTCTCTACGGCTCCCGCGTTACTACCACGTAGCCGCGGTAGCGGCCGCGTCGGCCTATCGGTCTATTAGTTAGTAGGGCAGGTAATGTCCGGTTGCTAGGCCGGGCGCTAGTATAGGTCGCTCCTAGGTAGGGCCGGCTAATCGAAATTCGGTTAGCTAGCTCCGCTAATCGAAAATCGGTTCTCGTCTAGCTACGTAACTTCTCAATCGGGGGCATAGCGGCCTATATTTACTATCTATTATATAGTTACTAATTACGCGCGCCTAGCTCGCGTATATATATACCTACCCTCCTCCTATAGTTTCGTTCCTATCTCCTCCTACCTCTTTATTTATTATCTCTTTTATAGGCCTTAGTTCTTTACCTATATTATTTCTATATCCCTAGTTCTTCTTAGCACTATATTTAGTTTATTCGCCGTTATATCGCTATATCTAACTAAGAAGCTAACTTAGGTAGTAGCGGCTCGCTTCCTTTAAAGCCCCCTCCTTATAAGAAAGTCGCTACTATAGCGGGGTTAGAACGCTCTATCCCTTATTTTACGTATATCGGGCGCCTTACTAGCGAGCTTACCTATAAGTCCTTCGCCGGCTATTAAAACTAGTCTTATAAGTATTAGTCCTAGTCCTATCTTAGGTCGGTCCTACCTTTAGTACTTTTCGCTAACTTTACTAGCTATAAAAGCTAAAGTATATATCGCTTACGCTAACTTTAACTAGTCTTATTACCGAGTAAGTAACCCTGCCCTACTATAGTATAGTCTAAGTTTAGTACTAATCTAAGTTTTAGATTACCTCCGAGGGTAAAGAGGCCGCTTATACCCTCTACTAAGCTTAGTCTAAGGTCGATAGCCCTTCCCTTATTAAGGGCTTAGTATAAGAGCGCCTTTACTATACTGCTCTAGAAACTTATATACGCGCTAGTTAGAAGGCCCTTACCGCTAAGAGTAAAGGCGCGTTAGGTAAGTCTGCCCTTAGTTTAGCTATAGTCGCCGAAAATATCGAGACGCTTACCTTAGCTTTTACTTATTTCGTAGATAATACCTACTATATATATAAGTCCCTAGAGAAGTACTTAAGTAAGTTTAGCGATACTATTAAGACCCTAGCTTAGGTTAGGCCTAAGTCGCTCTTAGTTACTTAAAAGATTCTTTTAATAGTTAACGATCTTACTAACTATTTCTATCTTATTACTAGTAATAACTATAATAATAAGGGTAGTAGTTTTAACCTTACTAAGCCCGGTCTAGCCCTAGCCCCTTTTAATAAGGGGAAGGGTAAGGGTAAAAGTAAAGGTAAGGCGGCTATTATATCTAAGGGTCTATCTAAGGCTAAGGCTAAGGAGTCCGCTACCGTTACTATACCTATAGTTATTTTAAAGACGACGCGGGAGCCTACCGCGTCCCCCTCTATCGACTCCGACGCTAAGTTATAGCTTAGTAGTTCTCTTAGCGCCGAGCCCGCCTTAAAGCGTCCCCGTTTTATATTGCCTACTAACCTTACTAACGCTCCTAACTTCGTTTAGTAGCGTCTTTATAGCCGTCGTAGTTCGGTCTTAGCTAAGATCGTCGCTAGTTTTAACCTTAATTAGATCTATAATTATGGTATAGGCCGTAGTAAACGCCTCCGCGCCGCCGCTAGTATAGGTCCTGCCTTAGTATAGACCCCGGTTATTACTCTATCTTATAAGCTAGCCGTTTAAACTAGCTCCGGTTTAGGTTTAGGGTCAGGCCTAGCCGGTTATTATTAGGCTTCTTATAGCGGTAGTAGTCCCTATACTCCTTATAAGTCTTAGGTTACTCCCTCCTATACCCCGCGTACTACCTTAAGAAGGTCTTATTATTCCCGCCGCGATAATAAAGTAAACGTTACTACTAATAAGTTAAGCTAAGGTTATAGTTTAAGGGCTAATTATCGGCTCTATCTTAGTTTAGTTTTAGGTTAAGTCTTATTTAGTTATAGTCTTTTAATAGTAAGTCTCGTTCTATAGCTATTAAGGCTAGCTTAGTTAGGTTATATTAGTTTTATTTAATCTATAGTTTAAGCGGTAAGGTTTACCCTTAGTTTAGGTCTAATTTAGTTAATACTATAGACCTATTATTATAAGTCCTCTCCCTTTCCTAGATCGCCTTAGTAAGGGAGGTAGTTAGCTAAGGTAGGCCTAGTTAGGGCCGCTCTATCTTTAGCGCGACCCTAGCCTTATTATCCGGTATATCTATATATAGCCTCTAGGCTAGGTCGAACTAGCGGAGCCTACCTAAGCGGAGGAACTATTATACTAGCAGCGCCGCTATCTTTTTCCTTTAAAGGCCTACTCTTACGTTACTTATATCTTAGGCCTATATTAAGAGGGACTCTCTTACCTCCTCCGTTAATAGATAGTTAATTATCGCGTAGTAAATAGTATCTTATTTTTATCTATAAGTATATATTAGTAAGACTATACTAAGGACCTATCGGGTAAAGAGGAAGTCGTTAAGCCTAATCTTTCCTATATATATCTAAGTAATTACTATACTAATATACTTAGGGAGGCCCTTATAGTAGTCTAGCGTTATTACTTTATTAAACTATAGCGGGAAGTCGGCGGGGTAGAAGGTAGTCCGGTATTATTAGATCGCGTCTTCCTTAGCGTTCTATTAAGCGGCCTATTCCTTATTTAGCCTTTCGAGTAACCTAGCTTTATCTAGGAGGTCGTCCGATCCTATCTAGCTCTAGACCCCCCTTATCTCCTCTACGAGGGGGGGCCTACTAAGTAGTAGCGCCGCTAAGGGCCTACTTACTCTTTAGTATCGCCTCCTCTTTAGTATACCTACGACTATATTAAATATACGTTAAATTTAGCTTAGGAGCCTTAAATCCTTTAACCTTTAAAGGGTATTTATTATTCTTTAGTTTAGGTAAAGGTCGATTAAAGGTACCTATGCCTTTACTTTTACTTAGTAGACTAAGGTCGCGCGGTAGGCGCCCGTTACTACCTAGAGGCAAGCTAACTAGTCTTATACTAGGTCTTATATAATCCCGCGTAGTTTCCCCCTTATAGTCGTTATCTTATAGAATATAACTATAGCGTAGGAGATTAAGGACTAGATTACCTTACTATAGACTTCCCTAGCGCGTAGTAAGGTATAGCCCTACGTAAATAACGCGAGCTTAGTTAGGGCTATAATCTAGCGCTTTATCTTTACTTAGAGCTATTTTAAGTATACCTTTTAGCGTAGTTTCCGGTATACCTAAACCCTTAGTAGGCGGGCCTCTTAGACCGGTATTACTACGTTAGTCTTAAGGTAGACCGGCGTTATTATCGCTTATCTCCTCTATATAAAGTATATTAACTTACTCTTCGATAGTTTAAAAGTAACCGCGAACTTAGCCGCCTACTCTACGTATACCTTCTAAGCCTCCTTTAAATATACTACCGTTATAGCCTTATTAGGTCTAATACTAACTATATTTATATTATTAGTAAAGCTAATAGTATAAATACTATATATTATACTAAGCTTTTTATATAGGGGGGTTATATAGTATAGAAATAGTATTAAGGATAGGGGGGAGCCCTAAGGGACTCCCGTCGGCACTTAAGTTAGCTTTAAGGTCCTCCTATTAAAGTAAAGGGTCGATCTTCTATCGCTTATAAAGCTCTATATTAAGCTCGTAAGCTATCTAAGGTATCCCTAAAGTACTAGTTCCCTTATAAGCTTATTATAGTTAACTATATTAAATACGCCCTTAATATCTAGCTATAGGAACGATACGATGCCCTTCTAGGCCTAGGTCGCGCATACTAGTTCCGTTACTAATAAGATCGCCGCCTCTATAAAGCGCTCTCTCCTATTCCCTATTTATCCGTCTAGTAGGATACCGTTCGCCTCCGCGGCTCCTATAATCTACTAAGCTAGTATCTACTTAAGTACCTTCCCTACTATAAGTAGGAGGGAAATTAGTCTCTATCCCCTTACTATATAGTAGGCTTTCGGCCTCTTACTTAGCTTTTAAATTACTACTACGTTCGCGCTATAGAACTATTCTAAGAAATATAAAAGTTAGGTATAAGCGTTAAAGATTATAGCTAGTCGCTAGACTAAAGCTAGTCTATACTTCTTAATAAACCTTAAGGGGACGCTGTTTAGACACGCCGCTTTCTAGCTTACTATCTTACTTAGCGCTACTACGATATTAGCTAGCTAGATCTATTAGTTAACTATAAGGGTCGCCTTAGCTATAGGCCGGGGTAGCCCTTAAGTTATACTTACCTTTAGTAGGAAGAACTTAGCAGCTAATATTTAGGCCTTCCTTTTAAAGGTTTCTATTAGTTAGTCCTTGCCCTCCTTAACTAGCGGCGGGATATAGGTCGGTTTTAGTAGAAGACTACTATAGAGTCTAGCCTACCTTTTTATATTCTAGCGCTTAGTATTATCGGCGCTAAATTCCTTTAAGAACTCGCGCTAGTAGGCCGTCCTCGCCTTATAGACGGTCCGCTTCTAAGCTATAGATACCTTATATAGGTCTACCTAGTTCGCCTTACTCCTTTCCCGCTTATACTTCCTCCTCGCCCTCTTAGCCTCCCTTATTACCTTCCTTACCTCTAGGGTAAACTATATATTGCCCTTAAGTAATACTTACCTTTAGCGTAGAACTATAGCTATCGCGATCTATACTAAAGTAGCGAAGATATAGTCTAGGTCTTAGTTAATATCCTTAAGGGTCTAGAGTATTAGCTAGTATAGTCTTAGCTAGGATATAGTCTTAGCTTTAACTAGCTTTACTTTTACTTCTTTCTACCTTAGGGCTAGTTTAGGTACCTAGGCCTAGGTATCGACCTATAATATAATAGTCTAAGGGATATAGTCTAACCTAGTTAGGTCTAGGTCGGGCCTAGTATACTATATCTTAGTCTCTAGCGTTGCCTAAGCTAGGTTAATAGTACTATCCCTTTAGCTATAAAAAAATCTTATATACTCCCCTCTTAGGGTAGCGAGTTTAAGTTATAATCTTATTGCTTTTTATATAAGTTATATCGCGCCGTTTAAGGTTCTATTATATTTATCCTAAAGTAGGTAATAGATATTAAAGTCCCTTACTATTACTATAGGGTGCTCTAGTTTAATTACGCTTAGGTTACGTAATATACTAGCCCTCGCGGCCCTTAGTAGTAAGTAAATCGCTCGTAGTTTAGTACTATCCCTAAAAATTACCTCGCTTTAGTCTAGTTTAGACTAAGGCGACTAAGTCCCTAGCCCGAGCTATATATATATATAAAGCGCGTACCTCCCCTCCCTATAGACTAGGCTATAGGGCGCCGCTTTAAGGGGGGGGGGGCCGCCTCTTAATATAGCTTTTACTTCTTATAGTACTATTAAGTTAAAGCTAGCTTAGTAGTAAAGCGCTAACTAAGCTAACTTATATCTCTTTTATATATTTTAAAATAGTACTTTTAGTTATATATAAGTAAGGTTAAGGTAAAAGGGGTTATCTATATAAGGAGGGAGGCGCTTTATCTCCTAGCGCTTCTCTATTTACTATACCTATAAATATTATTTATAATTAGTTCGGCCTCCCTAGCCCTACTAGCCGGTAGGTGTCTCGAGCTCGACTTCTTATCTTAGCGCGGTCTACTTAGTCCCCGCTTCTAGACCGCGGTCGATTTAGGAACGCCCTAGGTTTTAACGGTAGGGAGCACCTATTACTTAGCGTACGTCTAAGTATTCGCGAACCGTTAAGGTTATCGTAGGTAGTTTTCCCTTGCCTTTTCCTAGGCTTTATTCGCTATAAGGTAAGTCTAGGTCTACGATAGGTAGTCCCCTTAGTATAAAACGTAGTTATAAGGGATTTCGCCCTTCTTAGCCCTATATTTATCCTTACCTCTATTATATACTATACTCCTATATTAGCTATAGAGTTATATCGATATATACTATCTAGCTATATAGCTATACCTATAGTAATTATAGTACCTCTATAGTTAGACTAACTTATTATAAGGTTTATATTAAAAGATTTATATTTTAAGGACTAGGCCTAGGTTATAGAGCCTATTAGCCTCTTTTAAGCTACTAACCTTAATAAGTATAGTTATCGCCGTCGATATCTTAGATTAAAGGTATAGTACCTAAGCTTAAAGGACCTTAACTTTATTTACCTTTATAATCTTATAAAGTAATCGCTCCCTATTTACTATCGCTACCCTTAAGGGGATATTCTTAGTAACTACTATATACGCGCGGTAGGTAATCGTAGCTTTTAGTCTAAACACGGCCTTAACCTAGCCTTAGTCCTTTTAGTAGGCTCTCGGCGCGGTATTAAATATAACCGCGATATCTCTACTTTAAAGGCGCCTTACCGCTATAGCGCTTATAGCTTTTAGGGCTATATTTACCGCCTTTACTATATCCTTCGGTTCGCGGCTTAGGATTTTAGGCGGCGCCCTAATAAGGACTATAATAATCTTATATTTATAGCGCGGTAGGACCTATTTTACTATAGCTTTATATTAAGTTAGTCTTTTAGTCTTAGCTACGACCGCGGCCTAGGTTTACTTAGGGCCCCTTAGGCCTAAAGCGATACTTAAGCGGAGTTCTTCTTTAACTACCTCCTTAATTACTTCTTAGATTATCGTCTTAAAGCTCTTATTTATATAAAGCACCACCGATAACGCTTTACTAGCGCGGCTCTTTACCTTAGAGAGCTATTTAACTACTACTTATACCCTACCGAACTATATACTTAGGATAAAGCCCGCGAGTTTATTATATACCGCTTTTTCTATAGGGTCGCTCGGCGCCTAAGCTAGTATCGTATCGCTACTTTAGGTTTATTAACTCGCCTTATTAAGGTATATAAATTCAGGTAGCGTCTCTTCGCGCTACGCGCTTTAATCGAGCTTAGTACGTCGATAGCCGCTACTACGTTTACCTACCTTTTAGCCTCGCTATAGTATCGTTACTAAGGGTAATTAATGCCGCTAAATTAATTCCTAATATTAGTTAGTGTTTTAGTCGCGATATATACCCGCTATAGGCGTATATTAGTTTCGCGAGAAGTTTTAATCGAAAATATATTAAAATTTATCTTATAAGCGCGTTTATTTTTACTATAGCTATCGCGAAGTATAGCTTAATTTCGTAGTTCATAGATATATCTCTTAGTACGAGGGACCTAGGAAAGTAAAAAAATTAGTTTTAAGGAAGGAGCTAAAAAGAGGTATAGAGAAGAGGGTAGGGGTATAAGGGAAAGTAGAAGTAGCGATAGCTTCCTATAGAGGTAGCGAGAGATAAGATAGATATACCGGCAACGGCTAGAAAGGAGGGGAAAAACTAGTAAAAAGCTTAGTAGTTAAAAGGATATTAGTAGCTTCTTTAAGTAGGATCTTCTTTATTAATTAAGATACTAGATAGATATAAAGAGGGGCGTTAGATAGAGGAAAGAAGGAGAATTAAGAAAATATAATAATTACTCCCTTACCGTAATTACTACTCCTATAAGAATTAAATCTCTCTGCCCTACCTATCCGACCCCTTACTTTTAATTTTACCTTCGTATATTATTATATACTTCTCGTATCTCTCTTTACGAGAGTTATAAGCCCGGGAGGAATAGTATTCTTATACCTTCCGGCTACTATAAAAGGCACCTTTCTTATATCCCTCGTAGCTTCCTTTTACCCCTCTTATTAGAAAAGCCGATTTATACCCGACTTTTCTACCCTTCCCTATAATAATAACGAAAACCGACTCCTATACTATCCCTACGGTCTATAGGACGATTCTTATAGAGCCCTAAGATTAGGATAAGTAGGTAAAGGAGCTATAGGCTTATATAGATAAAACTATCTATAATTTAGTCTTCTTTAATAAGTAGGACCCTCTCGAGCCCCCTCTTTATCTTGGAGCAACGGAATTTATAGAGGGAGCTTCCCTCTTCTTCGAGCTAACCTCTATATAATAGAGAGCTTTTTCTACTGCCCTAGGTAACTACGAGAGTCACCGTAAGGAATACCTTTACGAGACGAAGCTACTAACTACTGCTCGTACGGTAATAACGGAATCCGTTAGTACTATAAAGCTAATCTCTCTTTAAGAGGAAGAGACTCCTAGGTAGTAGCTTTTAAAGCTTAAGACCTCGATAGCTCCCTCGAGGGGCTATATAACTAACCGTATTAGGAAGACCTATATAGTATATCTAGGAGCCTTTTCTACTAGGAACCTACTAGCTTCTTCGTAGCTAGCTAAATAAGAAGAAATCCTTAAGGAAGCTAACTAATACTTCCTAATAAAAGCTCTTTCCGGCTAGTAGCTATAGGATATATCTCTGCTAATAAAGCCTATTAGTAACGGTTACTCGACTATCTTTCGAGAAGCTAGCTAGGAACTAAACGAAGAAGCTACTAGAGTGCAATAATAAGTAGTCTTATTCCTTCGTAGCTAGCACTCGACCTAGATAGCTCGACCTACTACTACTGCAGCTGCTATAGCCCCTCCTATTGCGGCTCCCGCTGCTGCTATGGCTGTTGCCCCTCCGGCTCTACCTCCCTCGAGAGCCTTAACACTGTCTTTAACGGCTGCCCCGGTCCCGGCCCCGGCTTCGTATCTTACTCCGGGCCCGGCCCCGTTAGTTAGACCGGCCCGACTAGTCCCCTAATAGACCTTTTAGTCCATTAGTCGAAAAATTAGGGAACTAGTCGAAATCGAACCTCTTCGTTAAAATTAGCAATAAGGGGTAAAAAGGGGGGGTTTTTAAGCAGACCTTCTAGACCGGGACGAGGATTCCTTAAAGAAACAACGTACGAGGAGGAATCGACCTACCTACTAAGTATATAAAAAGCCCTATCGGCTAGAAGACTACTAGTAGGTCTTCGAGGAAAATCGACCTAAAGGAGTTAACCCTTTAAAGAGACTATAAGAAATAGTATAATAGTCTCTTAAGGAGGACCCCTCGTTATAGAAGAAGATAGACGAGATTCGGGTTACTAGGAAATAGCAACTAACGCCGCTACTATAAATTCGAGGAAAAATCCCATCCTTAACTCTAGTACTTCCCTCGATATCTATAATATACTCTTATAATTCCGGTCCTTTAAGAAGGCATAGAAGGAATATCTTATTACCGGGGAATTAACCGTATAGATAGAGGGATACGGAAGGGTGAATTTTACGATGAAATTACTTAACGGATCTATACGAATTCTTCGAAGAAAAAGGGTAGCTTTTTGCCCTCGATTTTTAACGAGCCTAATTTCCTTCCGCCTTCTTTAAAAGGAAGGGATCTTCTAGGATATAACGTCTAAGCCTACGAGGCTAGTCTAAAAGAATTAGACTATTAGGCTTATCGAGGAGAAATTCGGTTAATTTATTCTCGAATTCCGACCTATCCTTAGGAAGGAATCTCTTAAGAAGTTAGCTTTCCCTACTAAGAGGGTAGGTTTAAAGGACCCTCTTCTAGCAGCCTAAAGAGACGGTCTTCTTTAGCACGCACGACTTAGTTACCTAGGCCCCCTAGCTTTATATAAGCTAGGCTAATAATAGGGCGTACGAATAAGGGGCCTAAAGACCGTTAAATGCGAATACTACGGCTAAGGGAAGACTAGGAGACGAATTTCTAGACGAACGCCTTTACGGCCGGACTAGCTATATAAGGAAATTTAGGTCGATTAGACCGACGTCTCTAGGGATTAAGAAAGCTTTATTAGGGTAATGATTTTTATAGACGCTTTTTTAGGGATAGTTTTCCCCTATTTCTTCTAGACCTACCTAAGTAAGTATAACTAGTTTACCCTCTAAGACTTCGTTAACTAAATAAAATCCTACTTTAGCTATAAGGTAAAGAAGATACGGTCTAACGGAGAGCTATTTACGAAAGATATCTTAAAGTAGCTTCGAAAAAGGGGCATTTTACCCCTCTCGTTAGCACTAAATACCTAGGCCTAGAACGGAGGGGTAGAAAGATTAAGGGGTGCTATAATAGAAAGGGCCCGGATAATAAGACTTACTATAAAGCTTCTATACGACCTTTAGAGGGAAGTTATTAAGACCGCTTATTACCTTTAGAACCGGACCCTAAGGGACCCTAGGGGACTAAGGGACTATAGGGACCTAGAGACCCTTTTTAAGACCTAAGGAATAGACTAGAAATCCCCCCTCGAGCTCTTTACGAAGAAGAGGGCCTTGCTAGCCTACCTTTATACCTACGGCTATAAGGTATACGCTATAACTACCGATATATAGCTAAAAAGGAAGAAGAAAAGAAAGCTTAATCCTAGAGCCTTTATTAGTTACCTTATAGGCTATAATTCTACGAATATCTTCTAGATCTAGATTCCTCTTCTATAGAAGGTTATTTCGACTAGGGATATAATTTTCGATAAATCTAGCTTCTTCGACGGAAAGAGGGATTAATAGCCCCTCTTACTCTCTTAACGTTAGCTAATTTAGAAGATCTAAATCCCCCCTTCCTAATAGTCTTAAGAAGAGGTCCTAGATAAGGAAATAGAAGAAGAAACTAACGTTAAAGTAGTTAAGGATAACGCTAACTTCGAAGAAGAAGAAGAGGAAGCTACTAAATTAGATAATCTAGATAAAGAAGGAGACTATAGGAAAGCGGTAGAGCTAGAATACGCCTGCCTCCCTATGCCTCCTCTTACGGAATAAGAAGAAGATCTAGAAGTAGCATTCTCTATTAGTCTTCCTATCTCGACCCTTAAGGGGGTAGGAAAGGCACCTCTCTCGAAGGATTACCCGGCTGCCTTTTTATCCCTGCTTCGAGAAGCAAAGGAAGGTATAAGGCCCGATATAGATACTAAAGAAGACTAATTACTCCCTTATTTCGATCGTTTTTCCGACTTCTATCTAACGCCTATAGAAGACGGTTCCTACGGAGCATTTATAGCAGGCCGGCTTTTTAAGCCTCTATTAGCAAGGAAGGTATATAAAAGAGACCTCCTAGACCTACTAGTAAACTAGAAGCAGCTAGAAAAACACCCCTTTAAAGACTAGTTTTTCTAGGCCTAGAAAGACCACCTAGCCTTATATAAGGAGATAGGGTCTTTCGAAGAGGTCCTAAAGGAGAAGGTAAGAGGAAAACAGGTCCTTAGCTATAAGTAGGTCTTTATCTATAAGACTAATAAATATAGCTTCCTTTAAAAGTATAAAGCCCGGCTAGTTATCTATAGGAATTAATAGGAAAAGGGGGATCTACCTACTAGGGCAACCACCTTAGTAGGGATGTCTTTTTAGACCCTTATAGCTATAGCAGCAGAATTCGACCTTAAGCTCGATTAGATAGATATAGTTAACGCCTTCGTTAACTGCCCTCTTAAGGAAGAAGAAGTTATCTATATACGACTTCCTCTTAGTTTCTAATAACTAGGAAAGGTTCTATAGCTTAGGAAAGCTCTATACGGACTACGAAGATTACCCCTTCTTTAGTAATAGCATTTAATAGGTTCCCTCGAAGCCCTAAGCTTTACGAAAGTCCCTTAGGAACTATATATAATATAGAAAGGTAAAATCATAGTCTTCTTCTATATAGACGATATTATCTAGGCCTACCTAAAAGAGGAAGAAGCTACTACTAGGGAGGCTATATAAGGCCTATAATAATAGTATAAGATAACTAAGCTAAGGGAGCTAAAGTAGTTCCTAGGGATACGAATCCTTTAGAATAGGTCCTAACGGACTATCTAGCTTACCTAAGACGCCTATATCGATAAGGTCGCTTATAAATTCCTCCTTACTTCCCTTAATAAGAAGCTTCTTACTACGCCTATATTAGACGGAGAGCTTTTACCTAATCCGTCCTTTTAAGCTAGGGAGTAAGAGAAACACTAATATTAATAGAAGGTAAGCTCCCTGCTTTTTTTAGCTATTTCTACTAGACCGGATATCTCTTTTACGGTCTCCCGGCTAGCTAGGCATAACTAGAATCCTAGCCCTAGGCATTAAGAAGTAGTAGATAGAGCTATACTTTATCTCTATTTAACGAGATTATATAGTCTATGCCTAGGAGGGTAGGAAAGGAAGAAATTAGCTGCCGAAATCTTCCTTTATTTAAGCGATTCGTCCTTTATAGATAATTCCTTAGATAGAAAGAGCTTATAAGGGTATATTATATCCCTTTTTAGAGGAACTATTGCTTAGAGAGCTTTAAAGCAAGCTACCGTTATAACTTTTAGTATAGAGGCAGAGCTACTAGCTCTTTTAAAAGCGTTAAAAGAAGCGATTTTCCTTAGCCGGCTACTAATATCTCTACGACTATAAATTCCGACCCTATTAGCTATAGAATACGATAATATATAGACTATACGAATTCTTACGGAAAATAGTAAGTTATCGACCTAGCTATAGTATATCGATATCTATTAGTATTAGTTACGCTAAGAAGTTTAAAGGGGACTTATTTCCGTCTATTAGGTTCTAACGGTATTAATAAAAGCCGACGGTCTTACGAAGCCCCTACCGAAGTAGAAGCTAGCTGTCTTTTTATAGTAAATTAGGCTAGAAGACGTTTAAGAGAAGCTATCCTTAGAGGCCCGCCTTAAGAGTCTACGAGAGGAGCTAATAGCACGTATAAGAAGGTAACGTCTATAGCCGAAGAAAAGGAAGAGGTTTTTCCCTTTAAAGGGCCCCTTATTTTAATTAGGTTTTCCCTTTAAAGAGGCCCCTTTCTTATAGGACTTTCCTCTTTAGGCCCCTTTTCCTTAAGTAGGTCTAAAAGAGCCTAGGGACCCGAAAGGACCCCTGCTTTCCTTAAGTAAAGGGAGAAGTATAGAGCTAAGAACCTCCTCTATACGCTTACTAGCCCGAAGCCGTATTAGCTATGCCCTTACTATAAGGGCAGGCTATAGCTAAGGGGGTATATCGCGAAGCGTAGCTTAATTTCGTAGTTCTCGGAGATATCTCTTAGCACGAGGGACCTAGGAAAGCTAAAAAATAGGTTTTAAGGAAGGAGCTAAAAAGAGGTGCAGAGAAGAGGGTAGGGGTATAAGGGGAAGTAGAAGTAGCGATAGCTTCCTATAGAGGTAGCGAGAGATAAGACGGATATGCCGGCAACGGCTAGAAAGGAGGGGAAAAACGAGTAAAAAGCTCGGTAGTTAAAAGGACATTAGTAGCTTCTTTAAGTAGGATCTTCTTTATTAATTAAGATGCTAGATAGATATAAAGAGGGGCGTTAGATAGAAGAAAGAAGGAGAATTAAGAAAATATAATAATTACTCCCCTACCGTAATTACTGCTCCTATAAGAATTAAATCTCTTTGCCCTGCCTGTCCGACCCCTTACTTTTAATTTTACCTTTATATATTATTATATACTTCTTATATCTCTCTTTGCGAGAATAGTAGGTCTCTCCTTTTATAATAAAGAATAGATATCTTTATTTATAAAGTAAAAGATCTTATTCTTAAAGGAGGTAGGTAATAAGAATATTTATTTTCTTACTTTATTATTTAATTATATCTTTATTTATCTTCTTTAAGGTAGTAGAAGGTAGGTTATTATTAAGTAAGGGTAGGAAATATTATCTTTATTTACTTAGGGAACTCTAAGTAGAAATTTTAATAAGATAAGATAGTAAGTAAGGCGCTTATAAATATCTTAGCTACTATAGTTATCCTTTAATTAAATAGTTAAACGGTGCCTTAGTTACTAGTTAGGTTTTAGTATACTTCTTATAATAGTTATAGATTTTTATCTTTACTACCTTTTCCTCCTTAGCTTCTTTTTTACCTCTTTCTTTTCTTATTAAATTAGTATCTTTAAGGCTCTTATATAGAGATCCTTTTTTACTTTACTAAGCTATAGTAGCTAAACCTTAATTATATACCTTAGGCCTTTCTTAGGTATCTATAGTTATTCTTCTTTCTCTTCTTAGCTTTAATCCTTTTAAGGTTTATTAAAGAGTCGTTATTACTATAGTTATTACGAAGCATAGCTTAATTTCGTAGTTCTTAGAGATATCCCTTAGTAAGATAGACTAAGGAAGCTAAAAAATAGGTTTTAAAAGAAGGAGCTAAAAGGAGGTATAGAAAGGAGGGTAGGGGTATAAGGGGAAGTAGAAGTAGCGATAGCTTCCTATAGAGGGGCGAAAGATAAGACGGATATACTAGTAACGGCTAAAAAAGAGGGGAAAAACCGGTAAAAAGCTCGGTAGTTAAGAGGATATTAGTAGCTTCTTTAAGTAGGATCTTCTTTATTAATTAAGATACTAGATAGGTATAAAGAGGGGCGTTAGATAGAGGAAAGAAGGATAATTAAGGCAATATAACGATTAATCCCCTACTATAATTACTGCCCCTATAAGATTTAAATATCTCTGCCCTACCTATCCGGCCTATTACTTTTACTTTTACCTTTATATATTTTATATATACTTCTTATATCTCTCTTCGTAAGAATAGTACTATTTAATCTAAGGCTTCTTTACTTAGTAAGAGTAGTAAATTATTTACTTTATTTATTATTTCTGCCTTTCTTCTTTTATCGAGAGTAATATTATCCTAGAATAACTAGTTATCCTTAGTAAAGTACTACTAACCTTCTTTATCCTTTTTAAACTTCTTTAAATACTCTCTTAAGATTATTTTATTAAGTATAATTTTATTTAAAGTATTAATCCTATATACCCTAGACTACTCTAAGCGTAATACTACTTAAAAGGGACCGTTCTATTTTATTTAATACTTAGCTTACCTCCTTAAATTATTTAATTATTTTATATTAAATAGTAAGATAAGATCTTTAAGTTATAAGCTTTCTTTCCTTATTATATACTTATTAGCTTTATTCTTTCTCTTTATTAACTTATTTTAATATCTTATTACTCTTTTCTTAGCTTCTTTTATATCTTATTCTTTCCTTTTAAAAACTTATATATATACTTTAAATAATTCTTCTCTTATCTTTACTTTATCTTAGTTAATTAGTCGCTAAGTTAAGTATTTTACTTTAAGAGGTAGTATTAGTTCTTTTTTATATAGTAAGTAGAAAGCTAATATTCTATAACTCTTTAACTATTATTTAGTTTATAAGGATTACTTAGTTAAGGTATTTAATCTACTTACCTTTTTTCTTTACTATTTTTATAAGTATTATTATTAACCTTTAATACCTTTATTTTACTACTATATTTACTTTTAAATTATATACTAAAGTTTAAATAACTTTAATAGCTATATCCTACCCTTATAGTATAGTAGTTATATACCTAGGAAGTCTACTAGCTATAACGCTAGAGTTAGTTTAAATCTAGCTAAGGGTATAATTAATTTTTAGTCGGACTAGTAAACTATACTAACCTACTTATTAATTAGCTAATTAGCGCTGTTAAAAGCGCTTATAAATATACTAGTAGTCTAGCCCCGCTATAAGTAGGCCGGCCTAGACTATAGTTACTAATTACGCGCGCCTAGCTTATATATATATATACCTACCCTCCTCCCTTAGTTTTATTCTTACCTCCTTTTACCTCTCCGTCCGCTATTTCTTTTATAGGCCTTAATTCCTTACTTATCTCGTTTCTATATCCCTAAGTCTCTTTAGTACTATATCTAGTTCGTTTACTATTATATTATAATATCTAACTAAGAAGATAACTTAAGTAATAGTAGCTTACTTTTTTTAAAGCCCCCTTTTTATAAGAAAGTCGCTACTATAATAGGATTAGAGCGCTCTATCCTATATTTTATATATATTAGGCGCCTTACTAATAAGCTTACTTATAAGTCCTTTACTAGCTATTAAAACTAGTCCTATAAGTATTAATCCTAGTTCTATCTTAAGTCGGTTTTACCTTTAGTACTTTTTACTAACTTTACTAGCTATAAAAGCTAAAGCGTATATCGCTTACGTTAACTCTAACTAGTCTTATTACTAAGTAAGTAACCTTATCTTACTATAGTATAGTCTAAGTTTAGTATTAATCTATATTTTAGATTACTTTTAAGGGTAAGGGGGCCGCGCGTGCCCTCTACTAAGCTTAGTCTAAGGTTAATAGCCCCTCCTTTATTAAGGGTTTAGTATAGGAGCGCCTTTACCGCGCTACTTTAGAAACTTATATTCGCGCTAGTTAAAAGGCCCCTACCGCTAAGGGTAAGAGCGTATTAAGTAAGTCTACCCCTAGTCTAGCTATAGAGAAGTACTTAAGTAAGTTTAGTAATACTATTAAGACCTAAGCCTAGGTTAGGCCTAAGTTGCTCTTAATTACTTAAAAGACTCTTATAGTAGTTAATAATCTCGCTAACTATTTCTATCTTATTGCTAGTAATAACTATACTAATAAGGATAATAGTTTTAATCTTACTAGGCCTAGTCTAGCCCTAGCCCCTTTTAATAAAGAGAAGGGTAAGGGTAAAGATAAGGGTAAGGCGGCTATTACGTTTAAGGCTCTATTTAAGGCTAAGGCTAAGGAGTCTGCTACTATCCTTATACCCGCGGTCGTCTTAAAGTTAGTATAAGATCCTACTACGTTACCCTCTATTAGCTTTAACGCTAAGCTATAGCTTAGTAGTTTTCTTATCGCTAAGCTTACTTTAAAGCGTCCTTACCTTATATTACCTACTAACCTTACTATTACTCTTAACTTTATTTAGTAGTATCTTTATAGCTATCGCGGTTTAGTCTTAGCTAAGATTATCGCTAGTCTTAACCTCGATTAAATTTAATATTATAGTATAAGCTATAGCGAACGCCTTTACGCCGCTACTAATATAGGTCCTACCTTAATATAGTCCTTAGTTATTACTCTATCTTATAAGCTAGCTATTTAAGCTAGATTTAGTTTAGGTTTAGGGTTAGGCCCGGCCGGCTATCGTTAGGCTTCTTATAGTAGTAGTAGTCCCTATACTCTTTATAAGTCTTAGGTTACTCCCTTATATACTCTATATACTACCTTAAGGGGGTCTTATTATTCCCGCTATAATATTAAGGCAGACGTTACTATTAATAAGTTAGGCTAAGGTTATAGTTTAAGGGCTAGTTATTAATACTATCTTAGTTTAGTTTTAGGTTAAGTCTTATTTAGTTATAGTCTTTTAGTAGTAGGTCTTATTTTATAGCTATTAAAGCTAGCTTAGTTAGGTCTCTTTAGTTTTATTTAGTCTATAGTTTAAGTAGCGAGGTTTATACTTAGTTTAGGTTTAGTTTAGTTAATACTATCGTCCTATTATTATAAGTCCTCTCTCTTTCTTAGGTCGCTTTAGTAAGGGAAGTAGTTAACTAAGGTAGTCTTAGTTAAGGCCGCTCTATCTTTAGCGCGACCCCGGTCTTATTATCCGGCGTATTTATATATAGCCTCTAAGCTAAGTTAAACTAGCGGAGCCTACCTAAGCGGAGGAACTATTACGCTAGCAGCGCCGCTATCTTTTTCCTTTAAAGGCCCGCTCTTATATTACCTATATCCTAAGCCTATATTAAGAGGGTATCCCTTACTTTTACTATTAATAGATAGTTAATTATTATATAGTAGATAGTATCTTATTTTTATCTATAGGTATATTTTAATAAGACTATACTAAGGATATATTAGTTAAAAAGGAAGTTATTAAGCCCGATCTTTCTTATATATATCTAAGTAATTACTATACTAATATACTTAAGAAGGCCTTTATAATAGTTTAATATTATCGCTTTATTAAACTATAATAAGAAGTTAATAAGGTAGAAAGTAGTTTAGTATTATTAAATCGCGTCTTCCTTAGCGTTCTATTAAGCGGCCTATTCTTTATTTAGCCTTTTAAGTAACTTAGCTTTATCTAAGAGGTCGTTTAATCCTATCTAGCTCTAGACCCCCCTTATCTTCTTTATAAGGGGGGGCCTACTAGGTAGTAGCGCCGCTAAGGGCCTACTCTCTCTCTAGCGTCGCCTCCTTTTAAGTATACCCGCGACCGCGTTAAACGCGCGTTAAATTTAGCTTAAGAGCCTTAAGTCCTTTAACCTTTAAAGGGTATTTATTATTCTTTAGTTTAAGTAAAGGTCGATTAAAGGTACCTATACCTTTACTTTAACTTAGTAGACTAAGGTCGCGCGGTAGGCGCCTATTACTACTTAGAGGTAGGCTAACTAGTCTTATACTAAGTCTTACGCGATCTTATATAGTTTCCCTTTTATAAGCGTTATCTTATAGAATATAACTATAGCGTAGGAGATTAAGGACTAGATTACCTTACTATAGACTTCCTTAGCGTATAGTAAGGTATAGCCCTATATAGATATTATAAGCTTAGTTAAGGCTATAGTTTAGCGCTTTATCTTTACTTAAAGCTATTTTAAGTATACCTTTTAATATAATTTCTAGTATACCTATACCTTTAGTAAGCGGGCCTCTTAGACTAGTATTACTATATTAGCTTTAAGGCGGACTAGTATCGTTATCGTTTATTTCTTTTATATAAAGTATATTAACTCGCTCTTTAATAGTTTAAAAGTAACCGCGAACTTAGTCGCTTACTCCGCGTAAACCTTCTAAGCCTCCTTTAAGTATACTACTATAGTAGCCTTTTTAAGTTTAATATTAACTATATTTATATTATTAATAAAGCTAATAGTATAAATACTATATATTATACTAAGCCTTTTATATAAAGGGGTTATATAATATAGAAATAAGATTAAGGATAAGGGGGAGCCTTAAGAGACTCCTATTAATACTTAAGTTAGCTCTAAGGTCCTCTTATTAAAGTAAAGGGTCGATCTTCTATTACTTATAAAGCTTTATATTAAGCTTATAAGCTATCTAAGGTATTCTTAAAGCTCTAGTTCCTTTATAAGCTTATTATAGTTAACTATATTAAATACACCCTTAATATCTAGCTATAGGAACGATATAATGCCCCTTTAAGCTTAGGTTATATATATTAGTTTTATTACTAGTAAGATCGCTGCTTTTATAAAGCGCTCCCTCTTATTTTTTATTTATCTGTTTAATAAGATACTATTTACCTTTACTACTCCTATAATCCTTTAAGCTAGTATCTACTTAAGTACTTTCCCTACTATAGGTAGGAGGGAAATTAGTTTCTATCCCCTTACTATATAGTAAGCTTCTAGCCTCTTACTTAACTTTTAGATTATTATTATATTTATGCTATAAAACCGCCTTAGAAAATATAAAAGTTAAGTATAAGTATTAAAGATCGTAGCTAGTTACTAGACTAAGGCTAGTTTATACTTCTTAATAAACCTTAAGGGGACGCCTTTTAAACCTACTACTTTCTAGCTTACTATCTTACTTAGCGCTACTATAATATTAGCTAGCTAGATTTATTAGTCGACTATAAGGGTTACCTTAGCTATAAGCTAAGGTAGCCCTTAGGTTATACCGGCCTTTAATAAAAAGAACTTAGCGGCTAATATCTAGGCCTTCTTTTTAAAAGTTTCTATTAGTTAGTCCTTACCCTCCTTAACTAATAGTAGGATATAGGTTAGTTTTAATAGTAGCTTACTATAAAGTCTAGCTTACCTTTTTATATTTTAAAGCTTAGTATTATCGGCGCTAAATTCTTTTAGGAACTTACGTTAGTAGGCCTTCCTTACCTTATAGACGGTCTACCTCTAAGCCGCTATCGCCTTATATAGGTCTTCTTAGTTCGCCTTACTCCTTTCCTACCTATACTTCCTCCTTACCCTCTTAGCCTCCCTTATTACCCTTCCTACCTTTAAGGTAAACTATACGTTACCCTTAAGTAATACTCGCCCTTAGCGCGGAACTATAGCTATTACGATTTATACTAAAGTAATAAAGATATAGTTTAAGTCTTAGTTAATATCCTTTAGTATTTAAAGTATTAGCTAGTATAGTCCTAGCTAAGATATAGTCTTAGCTTTAACTAGCTTAGCTTTTACTTCTTTTTACCTTAGGGCTAGTTTAGGCGCCTAAGCTTAAGTATCGACTTATAGTATAATAGTTTAATGGATATAGTCTAACTTAATTAAGTCTAGGTTAGGCTTAGTATACTATATCTTAGTCTTTAGCGTTACTTAAGCTAGGTCGATAATACTATCCTTTTAGCTATAGAAAAATCTTATATACTTCCTTTTTAAGGTAGTAAGTTTAAGTTATAGTTTTATCGCCTCCTATATAAATTATATTATACTATCTAAGGTTTTATTATATCTATCTTAAAGCGGGTAATAGATATTAAAGTCCCTTACTATTACTATAAAGTACTTTAATTTAATTACGCTTAGGTCCTATAATACTCTAGCCTTCGCGGCCCTTAGTAGTAAGTAAATTATTTATAGTTTAGTACTATCCCTAAAAATTACCTCGCTTTAGTCTAGTCTAAACTAAGGCGACTAAGTCCCTAGCCCGAGCCTTTTATATATATATAGCGCGTACCTCCCCTCTCTATAAACTAAGCTATAAGGCGCTACTTTAAGGGGCGGGGCCCCGCCTCTTAGTATAGCTTTTACTTCTTATAGTACTATTAGGTTAAAGCTAGCTTAGTAGTAAAGCGCTAGCTAAGCTAGCTTATATCTCTTTTATATATTCTAGAATAGTACTTTTAGTTATATATAAGTAAGGTTAAGGTAAAAGGGGTCGTTTATATAAGGAGGGAGGCGCTTTATTTCTTAGCGCTTCTTTATCTACTATACTTACGAATATTATTTATACTTAGTTTAGCCTCCCTAGCCCTACTAGCCGGCGGGTATCTTAAGCTTAACCTCTTATCTTAGCGCGGTCTACTTAGTCCCCGCTTTTAAACCGCGGTCGAATTAGAAACGCCTTAGGTTTCGATAGTAGGTAGTACCTATTACTTAGTATAAGTCTAGGTATTCGCGAACCGTTAAGGTTATTATAAGTAGTTTTCCCTTACTTTTTCCTAGGCTTTATTTACTATAGGATAAGTTTAGGTCTATAATAAGTAGTCCCCTTAGTATAAGATATAGTTATAAGGGATTTCGCCCTTCTTTGCCTTATATTTATCTTTACCTTTATTATATATTATACTTTTATATCGGCTATAAAGTTATATTAATATATACTACCTAGCGATATAGCTATACCTATAGTAATTATAGTACCTTTATAGTTAAACCGACTTATTATAAGGTTTATATTAAAAGATTTATACTTTAAGGACTAAGCTTAGGTTATAAAGCTTATTAGCTTCCTTTAAGCTACCGACCTTAATTAGTATAGTTATTACTATCGATATCTTAGATTAAGGGTATAGCGCCTAAGCCTAAAAGACCTTAACTTTATTCGCCTTTATAAGCTTATAAAGTAATTACTCTTTATTTACTATTACTACCTTTAAAGGGATATTATAGCCTCTAGTCTAAATATAGCCTTAACCTAGCCTTAGTCCCTTTAGTAGGCTCTTATAAAGGTATTAAATATAACCGCGATATCTTTACTTTAAAGGCGCCTCGCTACTATAGCGCTTATAGCTTTTAGGGCTATATTTACCGCCTTTACTATATCCTTTAGTTCGCGGCTTAGGATTTCGGGCGGTGCCTTAGTAAGGACTATAATAATCTCGCGTTTATAGCGTAGTAGGACTTATTTTACCGCGGCTTTATATTAGGTTAGTCCCTTAGTCTCGGCTATAACTATAGCCTAGGTTTGCTTTAGGCCCCCTAGGCCTAAAGTAATACTTAAGCGGAGTTCTTCTTTAACTACCTCCTTAATTACTTTTTAAATTATTATCTTAAAGCTCTTATCTATATAAAGCACCGCTAATAATATACTACTAGCGCGGCTCTTTACCTTAAAGAGCTATTTAACTATTACCTATACCCTATTAAACTATACGATTAAGATAAAGCCCGCGAGTTTATTATATACTACTTTTTCTATAGGGTCGCTTAGTACCTATATAAGTATCGTATCGCTACTTTAGGTTTATTAACTCGCCCTATTAAGGTATATAAATTTAGGTAGCGTCTCTTTACGCTATACGCTCTAGTTAAGCCTAGTATATTAAGGGCCGCTACTACGTCTACCTACCCTTTAGCCTTAGCGTAGTATCGTTACTAAGGGTAATTAATACTACTAAATTAATTCTTAGTATTAGTTAGTATTTTAGTCGCGATATATACTTACTATAAGCGTATATTAGTTTTATAAGAAGCTTTTTAAGAGTTCGATATTAATTAATTAAGATTATACTAGTAACCTATCTAGAGGTATCTAGAACTTCGACGTTAAATAGGAGGGAAAATCTAAAGTGCCTAGAGGAAAACCCTCCCCTCTTTTATAGCTAGTCCGCCCTTATACCAGGTCGCGGTTATAATATATAGGAATCTTACGCCGGCTATCTTAGGTATCATTATAGTTAGTCGGAATCGTATTAGTCCTACTATAAAGTAACCTTAGAAAGTAACTCCTTTATATACGCGGGGTATATAGCGTTAATCGGTAGTACGAGCGTTTTTAGTTAATAGTTAATAGTTAATTATATAATTATCTCCGACCTTATCCTATAACGATATCTTCTTAGGCTCTACCTTATTTTTTTCCGCCGTAAGGCTTAGCGGGCTAATTTTTATTAATGCCGGCCTTTAGCTAGGCCGGTAGTTAGGTTATCGCACCGGCTTTACGCTATACTTATCGAGTTACTAGTATCGGCCCTAGGTTTTTATTTTCCCGGTCGGGGGGCCCGGACTAGGGTTAGGGGGAGGTCCTAACGAATTCGTCGCTAGGTCTAGGTAGGCGAGGTCCGGGCCGGCCTACTTATAGCGGGGCTAGACTGCTAGTATATTTATAAGCGCTTCTAGAAGCGCTAATTAGCTAATTAATAAGTAGGTTAGCGTAGTCTACTAGTCTAACTAAAAATTAATCGTGCCCCCGGCTAGATTTAAACCGACTCTAGCGTTATAGTAAGTAGGCTTCCTAGGTATATAACTACTATACTATAAGGGTAAGAGTTCGATATTAAATAAGACTTTATTAAGGTTAATAAGGTATTTAAAGATAAATCTCCTTACTCTTAGCGCTACCTCTTTATTATTATACGTTATATTAAGCCCTTTAACGCTTATATTATCGAGGAAATTCTAATAGATATTTAATATAAGGTCTTATAAGACTCTTATATTATCCTTATAAATTAGCTAACTAAGTTTATAGCCTTTTAAAGGAGTATATATATATATAAAAGGCTAATAAGTATTACGAATATCGTTAAGTTATAGCTTTTAATATTAAGAGAGATTTAATTATAGCCTAAAAAAAGGTCTAGGAGGGAAAGGATCTTATATATTAAGAACTAGTTACTAAACTTATTTATATTTAGCGGTAGGTTTATATCTCTTATTATAATAGTATTTATATATATAGTAGAATTAATTAAGCGTAGCCCTCTATCTTTCTTTACTATAAGGAAAAAGGGGATCTTATAAGGGCTATACTTTTCTTTAAAGACTCTTATTTTTAGTTTAATTTTAAGGATATCGATACCTTTTTACTTTATCGCTTTTAAGATTAAAACTAAAGCTACTTACTATGCCTTTTATTCTATTATCTTAATAACTTATAAGGGGGCTATAGCTAGGTCGACTTTACCTTTTTTATAAAGAAATTAAAGCTACTTACTATACCTTCTATTCTATTATCCTAATAACTTATAAGGGGGCTATAGCTAAGTCGACTTTACCTTTTTCTATAAAGTCCTAATATAATACTACTTTCCTATTAAATTGAATACTATTAAACATCTAGATCTATACCTTTATAAGAAAGCCCTTAAATTATTTGTAAATTACTTTAAGTCTCTCTTATATTAGCCGCTTTCCTTTCTATATACTTAAGAATTTTCCTATTAAGTATTCTAGGTAGGGTCTAGGCTATATCTTATCTTTAACGGTATTTTATTTAGTCTTCTTTTAGTTAAGGTCCCCTTTTAATATTAAGACGTTTAATAGAGTATTATTAATAAGGTTAATCTTTTTTACTTTTCTTTTAAAGAGAGTATTAACTCTTAGATTATATAATCTAATAGGTTATTTCCTCCCTATCTTAACTTTAACCTTCTAGATCTTTCTAAACTTCTTTCTAGCTTTAATAATGTTTTTCTTAAATTCTCTTATAGCCTCTATAACTATAACTTTAATAATCTCTTTTATTATTTTAGATTTAATAGCTAGAATCGCTTTATCTCCTTTATCTATAATTAATTACTATTATACTAGTACTATTTAGGGCTTATTTATACTAGCGTAGGCTAAGCTAAGGACTTAGTTAGCGCCCCTTTTATAACTAAGGATCTTACCTCTTAGTAAGAAATTCTTAGCTATTAAGGTATCTAAAAAGGGGTTTCTTTATAATTATTAAGTAGCTTTTAAGTTATCTTCTTTAACTTTTATTACTAAAGCCTAAAATAAATTTCTTAGGAGCTAGGTGGCTATTTCTTATATAGTCTCCTTATATGGCGAAGCGTAGCCTAATTCGCATTCTCGGAGATATCCCGTAGTATAAGGGACCTAAGAAGCTAAAAAACCGGTATTAAAAAAGGAGCTAAAAGGAGGTATAGAGAGGAGGGTAGGGGTAAAAGGGGAAGTAGAAGTAGCGATAGCTTCCTATAAAGGTAGCGAAAAATAAGACGGATATGCCGGCAACGGCTAGAAAGGGGGGGAAAAACCAGCAAAAAGCTCGGTAGTTAAGAGGACATTAGTAGCTTCTTTAAGCAGGATCTTCTTTATTAATTAAGATACTAGACGGGTATAAAGAGGGGCGTTAGATAGAGGAAAGAAGGATAATTAAGGCAATATAATAATTACTCCCCTACCGTAATTACTACCCCCGTAAGAATTAAATATCTCTGCCCTGCCTATCCGACCTCTTACTTTTAATTTTACCTTTATATATTTTATATATACTTCTTATATCTCTCTTCGCGAGAGTTATAAGCCCGGGAGGAATAGTATTCTTATACCTTCCGGCTACTATAAAAGGCACCTTTCTTATATCCCTCGTAGCTTCCTTTTACCCCTCTTACTAGAAAAGCCGATTTTTAACCGACTTTTCTACCCTTCCCCGTAATAATATCGAAAAACGACTCCTCTACCGTCCCTATAGTCTATAAGACGATTCTTATAGAGCCCTAAGATTAGGATAAGTAGGTAAAGGAGCTACGGGCTTGTATAGATAGAACTATCTATAATTTAGTCTTCTCTAATAAGTAAGACCCTCTCAAGCCCCCTCGTTATCCTAGGGCAACGGAATTTATAGAAGGAGCTTCCCTCTTCTCCGAGCTAACCTCCGTATAATAGAGAGCTTTTTCTACTGCCTTAGGTAACTACGAGAGTTACCGTAAGGAATACCTTTACGAGATAAAGCTACTAACTACTGCTCGTATAGTAATAACGGAATCCGTTAGTACCGTAAAGCTAATCTCTCTTTAAGAGGAAGAGACTCTTAGGCAGTAGCTTTTAAAGCTCGAGACCTCGATAGCTCCCTTAAGGGGATATATAACTAACCGTATTAGGAAGACCTATATAGCCTACCTAGGAGCCTTTTTTACTAGGAACCTACTAGCTTCTTCGTAGCTAGCTAAGTAGGAAGAGATCCTCGAGGAAGCTAACTAATACTTCCTAATAGAAGCTCTTTCCGGCTAGTAGCTATAGGATATATCTCTGCTTATAAAGCCTATTAGTAACGGTTACTCGACTATCTTTTAAGAAGCTAGCCGGGAACTAGACGAAGAGGCTGCTAGAGTATAGTAGTAAGCAGTCTTATTCCTTCGTAGCTAGCACTCGACCTAGATAGCTCGACCTGCTGCCCCTATAGCTGCTGCAGCCCCTATTGCTGCGGCCCCCGCTGCTGCTACTACGGCTATTACCCCTCCGGCTCCTCCTCCCTCGAGAGCCTTAACACCGTCTTTAACGGCTGCCCCGGTCCCGGCCCCGGCTTCGTATCTTGCTCCGGGCCCGGACCCGGCCCCGTTAGTCCGTCCGGCCCGACTAGTCCCCTAATAGACCTTTTAGTCCGTTAGTCGAAAAATTAGGGAACTAGTCGAAATCGAACCTCGTTAAAATTAGCAATAAGGTGTAAAGAGGGGGGGTTTTTAAGCAGACCTTCTAGATCGGGATAAGGATTCCTCGAAGAAATAGAAGACTAGAAGACGAAACGGCTGCCTAGCCTATAAATCCCTAGGCTATCGGTTATCGCAATACTAGTAGGTCTTCGAGGAAAACCGACCTAAAGGATTTAACCCTTTAAAGAGGCTATAAGAAATAGTATAATAGTCTCTTAAGGGGGACCCCTCGTTATAGAAGAAGATAGACGAGATTCGGGTTACTAAGAAATAGTAACTAATAACGCCGCTGCCCTTATTCGAGCCGTAAATTCAAGGAAAAATCGTTAGTATAGTAAATCCGGCATTCGTCTTCCCTACGGATTAGTAAGACCACCCGTTAGGACCCTCCGACTATCCCCTACGAAAATTAGCTATCCTTAACTCCGGTACTTCCCTCGATATCTATAATATACTCTTACGATTCTAGTCTTTTAAGAAGTTACGGAGGGAATACCTTATTACTAGGGAATTAACCGTACGGATAGAGGGGTATAGAAGGGTGAATTTTACGATAAAATTACCTAACGGGACTATATAAATTCTTCGACGAAAAAAGGTAGCTTTTTGCCCTCGATTTTTAACGAGCCTAATTTCCTTCCGCCTTCTTTAAGAGGAAGGAATCTTCTAGGATACGACGTCTAAGCCTACGAGGCTAGTCTAAAAGAATTAGATAATTAGGCTTATTAAGGAGAAATTCGGTTAATTTATTCTCGAATTCCGACCTATTCTTAGGAAGGAATCTCTTAAGAAGTTAGCTTTCCCTACTAGGAGGAATAGGTCTACTATAAAGGACCCTCTTCCGGCAGCCTAAGGAGACGGCATTCTTTAGCACGCACGACTTAGTTACCTAGGCCCCCTAGCTTTATATAAGCTAGGCTAATAATAGGGCGTACGAATAAGGGGCCTAAAGACCGTCGAATGCGAACACTATAGCTAAGGAAAGACTAAGAGACGAATTTCTAGACGAACCCCTTTACGGCCGGACCAGCTATATAAGGAAATTTAGGTCGACTAGACCGATGTCTCTAGGGACTAGGAAAGCTTCGTTAGGGTAATGTTTTTTATAGACGCTTTTTTAGGGATGGTTTTCCCCTATTTCTTACGGACCTACCTAAGTAAGTATAACTAGTCTACCCTCTAGGACTTCGTTAACTAGATAAAATCCTACTTCGGCTACGAGGTAAAGAAGATACGGTCTAATAGAGAGCTATTTACAAAGGATATCTTAAATTAGCTTCGAAAAAGGGGTATTTTACCCCTCCCGTTAGCACCGAATACCTAGGCCTAGAACGGAGGGGTAGAAAGATTAGGGGGTGCTATAATAGAAAGGGCCCGTACGATAAGACTTACTATAAGGCTTCCCTATAACCTTTAGAGACTAGAAATCCCCCCTCGAGCGCTTTACGAAGAAGAGGGTCTTACTAGCCTACCTTCGTGCCTACGGCTAAACCGACGTCGAAGTAGTCGAGGATAACGCCGACTTCGAAGAAGATCTAGAAGCAGCTTTCTCTATTAGTCTTCCCGTCTTAACCCCTAAGGGGGTAGGAAAGGCACCTCTCTCGAAGGATTACCCGGCTGCCTTTTTATCCCTACTTCGAGAAGCAAAGGAAGGTATAGGGCCCGATATAAAAGAAGACTAACCTCTCCCCTATTTCGATCGAAGAGCTTTTACCTAATCTATCCTTTTAAGCTAGGGAGTAAGAGAAACACCTATACTAATAGAAGGTAAGCTCCCTGCTTTTTTTAGCTATTTCTACTAGACCGGATATCTCTTTTACGGTCTCCCGGCTAGCTAGGCATAACTAGAATCCTAGCCCTAGGCACTAAGAAGTAGTAGACTAAGCAATCCTTTATCTCTATTTAACGAGATTATATAGTTTACGCCTAGGAGGGTAGGGAAGGAAACTAGCTACCGAAATCTTCTTTTATTCGAGCGATTCGTCCTTTATAGATAATTCCTTAGATAGAAAGAGCTTATAGGGGTATATTATATCCCTTTTTAGAGGAACTATTGCTTAGAGAGCTTCGAAGTAAGCTACTATTACGACTTTAAGCACGGAGGCAGAGCTACTAGCTCTTTTAGAAGCGTTAAAAGAAGCGATTTTCCTTAGCTAGCTACTAATATCTCTACGACTATAAATTCCGACCCCGTTAGCTATAGAATACAATAATATATAAACTATACGGATTCTTATAGAGGAAAATAGTAAGCTATCGACCTAGCTATAGTATATCGATATCTACTAGTATTAGTTACGCTAAGAAGTCTAAAGGGGACTTATTTCCGTTTATTAGGTTCAAATAGTAACGATAAAAGCCGGCGGTCTTACGAAGCCCCTACTAAAGCAGAAGCTAGCTATCTTTTTATAGTAAATTAGGCTAGAAGACGTTCGAGAGAAGCTATCCTTAGAAGCCCGCCTTAAGAGTCTATAAGAGGAGCTAATAGCACGTAGGAGGAAGGAGACGTCTATAGCTAAAGAGAGGAACTAGGACTTATCCTAAAGGAGGGCCCCTAGCTTAATTAGGACTTATTCTTCTTAAAGGCCCCCCTTTTAGGGACTTATCCTTAGAGAAGCCCCCCTTTCTTATAGGACTTAATTTCCTCCTTAGGCCCCTTTTTCCTAAAGTAGGTCTAAAAGAGCCCGGGGCTAAAACCCGGATTTCTTAAGTAAGGGATAAGTATAGACTAAGACCTCCTCTATACGCTTACCGGCCTAGGTATTTAGCTTTACCCTTTCTATAAGGGCAGGCTATAGCTAAGGGGGTGTATCGCGAAGCGTAGCCTAATTCGTATTCTTAGAGATATCCTATAGCACGAGGGACCTAGGAAGCTAAAAAACCGGTATTAAAGAAGGAGCTAAAAGGAGGTATAGAGAGGAGGGTAGGGGCAAGAAGGGAAGTAGAAGTAGCGATAGCTTCCTATAGAGGTAGCGAAAGATAAGACGGATATGCCGGCAACGGCTAGAAAGGAGGGGAAAAACTAGTAAAAAGCTCGGTAGTCGAGAGGATATTAGTAGCTTCTTTAAGCAGGATCTTCTTTATTAATTAAGATGCTAGACGGGTATAAAGAGGGGCGTTAGATAGAGGAAAGAAGGATAATTAAGGCAATATAATAATTACTCCCTTACCGCAATTACTGCCCCTATAAGAATTAAATATCTCTGCCCTACCTATCCGACCCCTTACTTTTAATTTTACCTTTATATATTTTATATATACTTCTCGTATCTCTCTTTACGAGACCTTAAGCTTTAGTCTTTTATATATATCTTTATTAACTATTAAGGTTATAGTCTAAAAGGATTTTACTATATTAACCTTATTTAAAAGCTCCTATTTAATAGCTCCTACTACTAAGGTAACTACTTAGATAGTACCGATTTAATATTTAACTTATATATCGCCGTTCCTTAAGGAATAATTAAATAATATATATATAGCTCTAGTAAATAGTATACCTAGGATAAAAGGGACTAAGACTTTATTTAGCGTAATATAAAGATAGATTAATATCTAGGCTATACTTAAATAGAAAATAGTTTCTACCTCCTTAACTATATTTATAAGGGACCTAGTATACGCTATCGTTATTACTCTTATTAATAGGATTTTAAGCCTATATATATTTATATATCCTTTAGTAATAAGGTTTCCTTTAAACTTAGTATCGATTAAAGCGCTTAGAACTTTAGCTTTCTAGCTACTAAGCTATACTTAAATATAAGGTAGGTCTTATTTATACTTAAGCGAGCGGAAGGGATAAGGACTATATTTATATATATTATAGGAATCGCTATAAGGTCTTTTAGAGTTATCTCTTAATATCTTATTAAGAGTACTACTTTTTATATAACGAATTTATCTTTCCTTAGTCTTATTACCTTTAAAGTTTACTAATTAAATAGTCCTTAGGCTAGTTATATTATACTAATTATATTAGTTATAAACTAAACTTCCTTTAATACTTATTAGACTTTAAGGTACTTATAATCCGATTCTTTATAAGTAAGGTAAGTAAGCTTAACTAGTTTAACTTAGTATTTTACGTCTTATTCTTTAACTTATATTAAATCTACTATAAGATTTCTTTATAGATATTTAAGGAGGAGTAAACTACTTTTTATATTATCTTTAGCTACTTTTATAACTATTATTATAGCTTTAGAGGGTCTTATATTACTCTTTACTTTCTCTAAGGTTTAGAATTTAGTATTTTCTATACCTTAGGCTATATCTATATATCTTATACTAAGTCTCTTACTTAGTTAGGAAATAAAGTTAATTAAGTAATTTAAAAGGATCGGGATTCTTTTATATATAATTTCTCTAATAATTTTATTTATAAGTCTATAAAACTTCTTATATAGATCTACTCTATATCTATAGTATATAGGAATAATCTTTAAGCTAGTTTTTATTATTCTCGTTATCTTAATTTCCTCTATATCCTCTTTAACTCTTTATCTTTTTCCCTTATAAGTATTAATCCCTATTATAGTTATATAGATTATCTAATTATATATATTGCTTTATTATGTATTATTTATAATTATAATAACTAATATCCTTCTTATTTCTTTTTTTATATCGCTTACTTTTAAATTCCTTAGCTTCTACTTATATAGGCTTTTATACCTTTAGACCTAGTTTAAGAAACTAGATTCTCTTTTACTAATAGCTTAATTTAAGTAAGATAGTATAACTATAGCTTTAACCTATTTTATAAGTAGTAATATAAAGGAGTCTAGCTATATATTTACTTAGTATATAATAAGCTATTAAATATATATACCTATTTAAGAGAACCTTTTAGTAAGTACTAAGGGAATTACGCTTTTATTATCTTTTCTTTTAAGGTAAAAAGTCCTATTTACTACTTTATATATTATAAATCCGATCTTATAGTCTTAAGAGTATACCTTATACTTTTTAAAGTAATATACTTTTTTACTATAATAAAAGTATTTCTTAGGCTAGTTAAAAGTATTAACCTAAAACTATATATATTAATTAGATAAGTAGTAAAGTTTAATAGTATTTATACTACCTCTTTATTTATAACTTAAAGAGTAGCTTTTACTATTAATATGTTTTTATTCCTTATTAAGCTAGTTAAATATTTACTCTTACTAGTAAGTAAGGTTAATATTTATTTCTTTAAATGCTTTTATTAAGTTTAAGGTCTCTTTTATAGGCTATCTAGGTTTCTTATTTATTTTCTTTAACTCTTTAAGAAGTTTTTATTTACCCTTATTAAATTTAACTTCCTCTATTACTTTATTAGTTTCCTTAAAAAGCTAATCTTTCTTTAGGTTCTTAAGCTTTTAATTATAGACTTTAGATATTATATCTTACTACTTAACGTCTTAGTAAGGTACTAAGTAGTTATTAATTATATAGATAATGCTTTTATATAAGAGTTTTAAAATAACTTTAAATATCTTCTTATTTCTTTTTATAATATTAATAATAAGTTCCTTTAGTATTATATAGTAAATAAAGTATAACTAAACTATAGATTTTTCCTAGCTATTAAGTTATACCTTATACTCTAGGTATATTATAGGCTAGGCTATATTATACGTTTAGGCTACGCTTATATATCTAACTATTAATAAGTATAGTTAAGTAACTAGCTAGGTAGCTTAGTTAATTCGTCTTCTTTTACCCTCTACTACCGTTATAATATAGTAGTCTAATTAAATAGCTACCTTATAGTAACGAATAGTAGTATAACTACCGCTTTAGCCCTTATAGGGCCGACCTATTATAGTTAACTAAGCTATAATAAAAGGTCTTAGGTTCGAGATCTACCGATAGCACTAGTAGGCGACGGCCTAGGCTTATAGGAGCTGCCTAAGGGAGACGACCTATTTATAGGCCCCTGCCCCGAGGGGTAGGGGCCCCGCCTAGAGAGGCGGGGGAATAGAGGTAGTATTATAGGCTAGGCTACGCTATACGCCCGGGCTACGCCTATATATCCGACTACTAATAGGCGTGGTTAATTAACTAGCTAGGCAGCTTAGTTAATTCGTTTTCTTTTACCCTCTACCGCCGTTATAATATAGTAGTCTAATTAAATAGCTGCCCTATAGTAATAAATAATAGTATAACTACCGCTTTAGCCCTTATAGGGCCGACCTATTATAAGGTATAAGTAAAGACTAAGCTATTTTATAACTTCTATAATAGTCTTAGGTTTTTTAGTATTATAATAGTCTAAGCGGTCGTTAGTAGTTTCTAGTTATTTAATATTATATATATAGTAGTACTAAAGGAGTCTCTTTTTTACTTCCTCTTAAGTAAGTCTATCTATAAGGATTTTAATAGTAGGGGCTTATATAGAGAAGATATAGACTTTAAGCTAGTCTATTTTATCTTTATCGTAGATATAGTTAATATATATCTCTTATTTAAACTTCTTAAGGAATTTAGTTATATTTTTACCGTTAAATTTACTAATAAGTAGGAGTTATAGTTAATAAAGTCTTCTTATAAGGTTATCTTAGCTTTTAGTAAGTATATCTTTAAGTCTATTAATAATCTTTTTAATATCTACCTTAATTCTTTTAGTATTACTAGTAATAAGATTAAATAATCCCTCTTAATAGCTAGCGTGTCTAGATATAGTATACCTATAGATTATAAGGTTATAAAATTTAAAGTTAAAGCTTTTAGAGTTAAAGGATATCTTATTATAACTATCTTATTATAACTATCTTATTATTTACTTTCTTATTTATTAAAGGGAGGTAAGCGTTCTTTATAAGCTATTATATAGAGGAGAGCTAAGGTTAAGGTTATTAAGGTATCTCTTATTAGTATCTATATTAGTATTATTAGTATATATATAAGTAAGCGGTCTTAGTAGGGTTCTAGAATAGTTTAGATTATACTATTATTATTATTTATATCTTTTAAACTATTATATAAGGATTATAGTTTCTTAACTAAGTCGCTAGTATTAAGGGTTATAGGGCCGATAATAAGAGCTTAAGGTTTTTTAGTATTAGCTTATTACTTTTTCTTTACTATTAGTAAAGGTATTATTTAATTATTTATTTCCTAGTAAGCCTAACGCTTTATTAAGATCCTAACTTTAGCTATTAAGGTAGTTACTACTTTAATTATTAAATTCTTAGATTTTATTTTTTTCTAAATAATACCGTTATCCTCTAAGTATTCTTAGCTTTATAGAGCTATTTATCGCTATATAAAGAAAACGGAATAATAAGTTTACGCCTTAGAGACGAGTTTTAATAGAAATAAAGGTATATACTTAAAGTAAGCGTAGTATATAGCTAAGGATTAGTAATATAATTAACCGCGTAATTATTTAATTATCGGTCTTATATATAGCTCTAAGGGTCTTAGGTTATTAATATAAGTCTTAGAGATTTCTTTACTCTATACCTCTTTATTTCTATTAAAGTCGCGTAACTAATAGGCTTTACTTTAAAGGGGGAAAATAAACGTTTAAATTAACTATAATTAAAGAGGATATCTAATTAAATAATCCGCGCTTTTATAAAGCCTTTAAGTATACTTAGGGGGGGGGGGGTAGATAGGAAGCGCTAGGGGTCTTATCCCTTTAACGGGCTAATATTTATAAAAGTACGATCTTATTTATTAAACTACTTCCTTATTAAAAGGAAGATCTAGCTAGCCTTTAAAGGGTAGGTTTAGCCTCTTATAGACCTATTAATAAGGGTACTTTAAAGGTCCCTTATTAGCCTTATTTTATTCCTCTTATATATAAGAAAGATACTAGTAGCTAAGGGGTACTAGCTATCTTATATAGATAACTTTAGTATCTCTATAATCTTAACCTTAGCTAAGAAGAACGTTTAATAGGTAGGAACTATAGCTACTAATATATTTAAATAAGCTAAGGACTATAGGGTTTACTTTAACCCTTTTAAGATAGAACTTATTTACATTAGTAAGTAAAGGCAGCTTATTTTAAAGGGTATAATAATAAGAGGCTTATTTTTAAGGTAAAGCTCTTAGTATAGTAGCTAGGGGTCTTCTTTAATTCTAAGCTTTTATTTAAATAATATAGTAAAAAGAAGGTAGCTTTTATATAAGCTATCTTTAAAAGGCTATCCTACTTAACCTTTAAATAAAAAGGCTTATTATTTAGAGCTTTTAAGTAGCTCTATTAAGCCTATATAACCTTTATAGTAAACTATAGTGCCTAACTTTAATATAGGGGGCCTAAGACCCCTAAGAGCCTTATAAAGGCTTTTTAAAGGCTTTAAAACTAAGCTCTTTTAAAGGTCTTAAGGGCCTTTAAAGGATCCCTTATTAAAGCTTTAAAAGCTAAAGTAGCCCTACTATTACTAAAGGTATAATTTAAAAGGGTATACCTCTCCTATACCCTTTAAACCTTATACTTCCTACTTAGTTACTTTATAAAGTAAGCTTATAACCTAGCTATATAAGATAACTTCGCTAGCTTAGGCTTTAACTTAAGAGCCTTAAGCTATATTAGGCTTTATATATAGCTCTTCTACCTCCTTAAAGGCCTAGTAGCTATTATAGGGCTTAATTATAACTTAGAAAGAAGTAAAGCTAGCTCGGAGCCCTTATAGGCCTTAGAGCCTAAGGCCTTTATTATAATAATAAAGGCCTTTAAGCCCTTAGCTAATAAGTAATACTAACGCCTCTTAGCTAGCTTAGCTAACCTAAAAGACTTTAGGCTATAGCCCTTTGCCTTTTATACTAATAGCTTTAAAGGATGCCTTAAAAGGTCCCTTATAAAAACTAATACTTACTTCTTTTATAAAATAAGCTTAGAAAATAAGCTTATTTAAGTATATTATAAGAACCTAGGGCATTTAATTAAAGTAGCTAATATAGAGCTATTTATAATACTAAGGGTCTTAAAAGACTTAACTAAGAGGCCCTAGCCTTTAAAGCTTAGCCCCTTTAACCCTTTTATAGAGGCCTATATCTTTATAAATAGCTAAGCTACTATAAGGAAGGTTATAGGTTTCTTAGACTAGCTCTATATATTAAAAAGCTCCTTTTTAGCTTAGAAGCCTTTTATAATATATAGCTATATTAGTGCCCTAGCTAACTAAGGAATTTTAGTAATAGGCTAGCTAGCTAGCTAGCTAAGAAGGGCTTAAGGGCCCTTACCTAAGGGACTACTTTAGTCTTTATTAGCTACTTATAAAGAAAGGTCTAGTAAGCTACTAAGAACTACTTAAAGGGCCTTTAGTCTATTAAGGTAGCTAAAGGCCTTAGGGCTAAGAGCCTAGGTAAGTACTATATATATATTTAAAAGACCCCTTGCCTAGCTTTTAGCCTAGATTAAGACCTTATAAGGAGGCCTAGGCCGTCCCTTTTAGCCTTTTACTAGCTCTTCTTTAAGGCTAGCTTTTTATTTTCCTTCTTAAAAAGGACCAATAAGGTAGACTAAGACGACTACCGCTATAGCTAAGGAAGGTATATAGCTAGACACTTTATCCTAAGGTGCCTAAAATATAGGAGGGAAATAGAGGTCCTTTACTAGACCTTTAAGAGATAGAAGGGGGCCCTTAGCCTACCTTTTCTCTATAGCTTTAAGGAAGGAAGGGAAGCCCTTTTAACCTTCTTAGCTAAGATAAAGATAAGAACGGCTAAGTAGCTTAAACGGGAGTAACCTAAGGGCCCTAGGGCCCTTAAAGGGGAAAAGCACTATATAAGAAGAACTAAACTAATATTTCCTTTATTTTTACTTTTATAGCTACCCCTTCCTTAATTAGTTATAAGCCCCTAGTCTTTATAGCTAGCTAGAACTATTAATAAGGGCCTAGGCCGTTATTATCCTCGCTATAGGCTTAGAGGCTATATATAAGTAATAATAAAAAAATAATAAAAATAATAAAAATATAATAGTTTCTTAAGGAGGACCCTTTATTATAAAAGAAGATAAATAAAATTTAGGTTACTAAGAAATAGTAACTAATATTATTACTTTTATTCGAGCTATAAATTTAAGGAAATATTATTAGTATAGTAAATCTAGCCTTTATCTTCCTTATAGATTAGTAAGACTACTTATTAGGACCCTTTAATTATCCCTTATAAAAATTAGCTATCCTTAATTTTAATACTTCCCTTAGTATTTATAATACCCTCTTATAATTCTAGTCCTTTAAAAAGGTATAGATAGAATACCTTATTACTAAGGAATTAACTATATAGATAGAGGGGTATAGAAGGGTAAATTTTATAATATAATTACTTAATAGGTCTATATAAATTCTTCGACGAAAAAGGATAGCTTTTTACCCTTAATTTTTAACGAGCTTAATTTCCTTTTACTTTCTTTAAGAGAAAGGAATCTTCTAGGATATAACTTCTAAGCCTATAAGGCTAGTATAAAAGAATTAAACGATTAAGCTTATTAAGGAAAAGTTCGGTTAATTTATTCTTAAATTCTAACCTATCCTTAAGAAGGAACTACTTAAGAAGTTAGCTTTCCTTACTAAGAGGAATAGGTCTATTATAAAGGACCCTCTTTTAATAGCTTAAGGAAACGGTCTTCTTTAGTATATATAACTTAGTTACCTAGGCTCCCTAGCTTTATATAAGCTAGGCTAGTAATAGGGCATTTAAATTAAGGGCCTTAAGACTATTAAATATAAATACTATAGCTAAGGAAAGACTAAGAGATAAATTTCTAAACGAACCCTTCTATAGCTAGACTAGCTATATAAGGAAATTTAAGTCGACTAAACTAATATCTCTAAGGACTAAGAAAGCTTTATTAAGGTAATACTTTTTATAGACGCTTTTTTAAGGATAGTTTTCCCTTATTTCTTATAAACCTACCTAAGTAAGTTTAACTAGTTTACCTTCTAAGACCGTTTTCTTTATATTATTACTTATATATAGCCTCTATAGCTATAGCGAGGCTAGTAAGGGCTAAGGCCCTTATTAGTAGACCTAGCTAGCTATAAAGCTTAGGGGCTTATAACTAATTAAGGAAAGGGTAGCTATAAAGGCAATAATAAAGGAAAGGTTAGTTTAGTTCCTCCTACGCGGTATTTATCCCCTTTAAGGGCCCTAGGGCCCCTAGGTTACTCCTTTTCGAGCTACTTAGCTATCCCTATCTTTATTTTAGCTAAGAAGGTTAAAAGGGCTTCCCTTCCTTTCTTAGAGCTATAGAAAATAAGTAGGCTAAGGGCCCCCTTCTAACTCTTAAAGGTCCTATAAAGGACCTCTCTTTCCCTCCTATAGTTTAGGTACCTTAGGATAAGGTACCTAACTATATACCTTCCTTAGCTATAGCGGTAGTTATCTCGGTCTACCTTATTAGTCCTTTTTAAAAAGGAAAATAAAAAGCTAGCCTTAAAGAAGAGCTAGTAAAAGGCTAAAAGGGACGGCCTAGGCCTCCTTATAAGGTCCTAATCTAAGCTAAAAGCTAGGCGAGGGGTCTTTTAAATAGATATATAGTACTTACCTAGGCCCTTAGCCCTAGGGCCTTTAGCCGCCTCGGTAGCTTAAAGGCCCTTCTAATAGTCCTTAGTAGCTTACTAGACCTTTCTTTATAAGTAGCTAATAAAGACTAAAGGGGTCCCTTAGGTAGGGGCCCTTAAGCCTCTTTTAGCTAGCTAGTTAGCTAGCTTATTACTAAAGATCCCTAGGTAGCTAGGGCACTAGTATAGCTATATATTATAAAAGGCTTTTAAGCTAAATAAAAGCCTTTTAATATATAGAGCTAGGTCTAAGAAACCTATAACCTTCCTTATAGCGGCTTAGCTATTTATAAAGATATAGGTATCTATAAGGGGGTTAAGGGGGCTAAGCTTTAAGTACTAAGGCTTCTTAGCTAAGTCTTTTAGGACCCTTAATATCGCGAATAGCTCTATATTAGCTACCTCGATTAAGGGCCCTAGGTTCTTATAGTACGCCTTAATAAGCTTATTTTCTAGGCTTATTTTATAGAAAGAGTAAGGGTTAGTTTCTATAAGGGACCCTTTAAGGCACCCCTTAGAGCTATTAGTATAAAAGGCTAGGGGCTATAGCTTAAAGTCTTTTAATCTAGCTAGGCTAGCTAAGAGGCGTTAGTACTACTTCTTAGCTAAAAGCTTAAGGGCCTTTATTATTATAATAAAGGCCTTAGGCTCTAAGGCCTATAAGGGCTCCTAGCTAGCTTTCCTTCTTTTTATATTATAATTAGGTCCTACCCTCTAAGACTTTATTAACTAAATAAAATCCTACTTTAGCTATAAGGTTAAGAAGATATATTTTAATAAAGAGCTATTTATAAAGGATATATTAAATTAGCTTTAAAAAAGGGGTATTTTACCCTTCCTATTAGTATTAAATACCTAGGCCTAAAACAAAGGGGTAAAAGGATTAAGGGGTACTATAATAAAAAGAGCCTATATAATAAGACTTATTATAAGGCTTCCCTATAACTATTAAAGGGAAGTTATTAAAACCGCTTATTACTTATAAAACTAAACCCTTAAGGACCCTTAGAACCTTATAAGGACTACCTAAGGAATAAACTAGAAATCCTCCCTTAAGCTCTTTATAAAGACCCCTTAAGCTCTTTATAAAGAAAAGGGCCTTACTAGCTTACCTTAATACTTATAGCTATAAGGCATTTACTATAACTATTAATATATAGCTAAAAAGAAAGAAGAAAAGAAAGCTTAATCTTAAAGCCTTTATTAAATACTTTATTAGCTATAATTCTACGAATATCTTTTATATTTAGATTCCTCTTTTATAAAAGGTTATTTTAACTAAGGACGTAATTTTCGATAAATCTAGCTTCTTTAATAGAAAGAGGGATTAATAGCCTATTTTACTCTCTTAATATTAGCTAATTTAAAAGATCTAAATCTCCCCTTCTTAATAGGCTTAAGAAGAGGTCCTAGATAAGGAAATAAAAGAAGAAACTAACGTTAAAGTAGTTAAGGATAATATTAACTTAAAAGAAAAAAAGAAAAAAAGAAAGCTATTAAATTAAATAATCTAAACAAAGAAAGAGACTATAGGAAAGTAATAGAGCTAGAATATACCTACCTTCTTATACTTCCTCTTATAGAATAAAAAGAATATTTAAAAGTAGCTTTTTTATTAGTCTTCTTATTTTAACCCTTAAGGGGGTAGGAAAGGTACCTCCTCTCTTAAAGGATTACCTAGCTGCCTTTTTATCCCTACTTTAAGAAGTAAAGGAAGGTTTAGGGCTTAATATAAAAAAAGACTAATCTTTTTTTTATTTCGATTATTTTTCTAACTTCTATCCTATATATATAAAAGACGGTTCTTATAGAGCCTCTATAGTAAGCTAGCCTTTTAAGCCTTTATTAGTAAGGAAGGTATATAAAAGAGACCTCCTAGACCTATTAGTAACGTAAACGTAGCTATAAGGTTACCCTTTTAAAGACTAGTTTTTCTAGGCCTAGAAAGACTACTTAGCCTTATATAAAGAGATAGGGTCTTTTAAAGAGGTCCTTAAGGAAAAGGTAAAAGGAAAATAGGTCCTTAGCTATAAGTAGGTCTTTATCTATAAGACTAATAAATATAGCTTCCTTTAAAAGTATAAAGCCTAGCTAGTTATTTATAGGAACTAGTAAGAAAAGGGGGATCTTCCTACTAAGGTAACTACCTTAGTAAGAATATCTTTTTAGACCCTTATAGCTATAGTAGTAGAATTCGACCTCGAACTAAACTAAATAAATACTATTAACGCCTTTATTAACTACCCCTTTAAGGAAGAAGAAGTTATTTATATACGCCTTCTACTAAGCTTTTAATAGCTAGGAAAGGTTTTATAGCTTAGGAAAGCTTTATATAGACTATAAAGATTACCCCTTCTTTAGTAATAGTATTTAATAGGTTCCCTTAAAGCCCTAGGCTTTAAGAAAGTCCCTTAGGAACTATATATAATATAGAAGGATAAAATCACGGTCTTCTTTTATATCGATAATATTATCTAGGCCTACTTAAAAGAGGAAGAAGTAACTATTAGGGAGGCTATAAAAGGCCTATAATAAAGGTATAAGATAAATAGGCTAGGGAAGCTAAAGTAGTTCCTAGGGATTCGAATCCTTTAAAATAGGTCCTAATAGACTATCTAGCTTACCTAGGACGCTTATATTAATAAGGTTACTTATAAATTCCTCCTTAATTTCCTTAATAAGAAGCTTTCCTCTACGCCTATATTAAATAAAGAGCTTTTACTTAATCCGTCCTTTTAAGCTAGGGAGTAAGAGAAATATATATATTAATAAAAGGTAGGCTCCTTGCTTTTTCTAGCTATCTTTACTAAACCGGATATCTCTTTTACGGTCTCCTAGCTAGCTAGGTATAACTAGAATCCTAGCCCTAAGTACTAAGAAGTAGTAGATATAGCTATCTTTTATCTCTATTTAACGAGATTATATAGTCTATACTTAGGAGGGCAAGGAAGGAAACTAGCTGCTAAAATCTTTCTTTATTTAAGCGATTTATTCTTTATAGATAATTCCTTAGATAGAAAGAGCTTATAAGGGTATATTATATCCCTTTTTAAAGGAACTATTACTTAGAAAGCTTTAAAGTAAGCTACTATTATAACTTTAAGTATAGAGGTAAAGCTATAAGCTCTTTTAAAAGCGTTAAAAGAAGCGATTTTCCTTAGCTAGCTATAAATATCTCTATAACTATAAATTCTAACCCTATTAGCTATATAATACGATAATATATAGACTATATAAATTCTTATAGAGGAAAATAGTAAGCTATTAACCTAGCTATAGTATATTAATATCTACTAGTATTAGTTACGCTAAGAGGTTTAAAGGGGACTTATTTCTGTCCGTTAAGTTCTAATAGTAACGATAAAAGCTAACGGTCTTAAAAAGCCCTTACTAAAGTAAAAGCTAGCTATCTTTTTATAGTAAATTAAGCTAGAAGACGTTTAAGAGAAGCTATCCTTAGAAACCCGCCTTAAGAGTCTATAAGAAGAGCTAATAGTATATATAAGGAAGGAGACGTTTATAGCCGAAGAGAGGAACTAGGACTTATCTTAAAGGAGGGCCCTTAGCTTAATTAGGACTTATTCTTCTTAAAGGCCCCCTTTTTAAAGACTTATTCTTAGAGAATACCCCCTTTCTTATAGGACTTAATTCCTTCTTAGGCCCCTTTTCCTAAATTAGGTCTAAAAAAGCCTAGTAAAACTAGATTTCTTAAGTAAGGGATAAGTATAAACTAAGACCTCCTCTATACGCTTACCGGCCTAATTATTTAGCTTTACCCTTAAGGGGTAGGCTATAGCTAAAGGGGTATATCGTAAAGCGTAGTTTAATTTATATTCTTAGAGATATCCCTTAGTAATAGGGACCGAGGAAGCTAAAAAAACCGGTTTAAAAGAAGGAGCTAAAAAGAGGTATAGAGAAGAGGGTAGGGATATAAGGGGAAGTAAAAGTAGTAATAACTTCCTATAGAGGTAGCGAGAGATAAGATAGATATACCGGTAACGGCTAGAAAAGAGGGGAAAACCTAGTAAAAAGCTCGGTATTTAAAAGGATATTAGTAGCTTCTTTAAGTAGGATCTTCTTTATTAATTAAGATACTAAACGGGTATAAAAAGGGGCGTTAGATAGAGGAAAGAAGGAGAATTAAAGCAATATAATAATTACTCCCCTACTATAATTACTACCCCTATAAGAATTAAATATCTTTGCCCTACTTATCTAACCCCTTACTTTTAATTTTACCTTTATATATTTTATATACTTCTTATATCTCTCTTCGCGAGAAGTATACTACTTATCCTAAGGTTCTTAAATTATAAGAGGGAAAGAAAGGTCCTTTACTAAACCTTTAAGAGATAAAGGAAGGCCCTTAGCTTACCTTTTCTTTATAGCTTTAAGAAAAGAAAGGAAGCCCTTTTAACCTTATTAGCTAAAATAAAAATAGGTATAAGAGTCTTTAATAATTATAGGTTATAGGCTTAAGCTATAGCCTAAGCTATATAGTTATATATAAAGGGCCGGATCCTATATATATATATATATAGGCTAGCCGCGTATAAAAGAGCTCTATATAGCTTATTAATATTATCTTATAGATAGCACCTATATATACGCCTTTACTTACTCTATAATAATAGGAACGGCTAAGTAGCTTAAAAGGGAGTAACCTAAGGGCCCTAGGGCCCTTAAAGGGGAAAAACACCACGTAAAAGGAACTAAACTAACCTTTCCTTTATTTTTACCTTTATAGCTGCCCCTTCCTTAATTAGTTATAAGCCCCTAGGCTTTATAGCTAGCTAGGACTACTAATAAGGGCCTAGGCCCCTATTAGCCTTACTATAGCCTTAGAGGCTATATATAAGTAATAATATAAAAAAATAATTAGTACTCGACCTTATATATTTTTTAAGTCCCTTAAAAGTCGCGATCTTATACGTCGCACTTACCTTACGCGGGGGATAAACCCCTAGAGTAGGGCCCCTCCCTAAAGGGGACCCTCCCTTACTAGCTCGGGTGCTTAGGTATACTTATTTATAATCGAGGCCTTCTTAGTAGGTACCTAGGTAGGTAAGGCAGCTAGGGGAAGTATAGGTAGTACCTTAAAGTAACTTTAAGGAACTTTAAGTTTAGGTGCTCTATAACTATAACTCTATATAAATAGAGAATTTTATCTATATAAATAGTAAGACTTATAGTAATACTCTTTAACTATTGCACTAAAACTAGAACGCGCGCTCTAATAAGTAGTAGGCAATTAATAGCTATAACTAGTAGACATAATAGGGTGGCTCGACCCTATATAACTGTGACAAAAACCCTCTTATTTTACCTCTGAGATCTTAAAGCCACCAGGGACTCGAGTCTGGAACACCCCGGTAGGGTCGTATTTCGCGGCAGCGGCACGCATCTTCCTAACATTGTCCTCACCGGAGCTGCGTAAAGGGTCTTGCGAGCCGTCGCAATAGTTCAAGTAGCGAAAATGGACATTGCCACTGATCGACTCGGCAAAGGCTTCGATTTCGTCTGTAGCCCTTTTGAGGGTCGGAAACCCAACGGTTGTGCGGAGTTCTGGTGTCTCCACTTCGAGTATAAACAACAGCAAGAAACAATCGCTTTTGATGCGTTCCAGCCCGAGCATGTTGCCGCCACGCGCCGTCGAGTGCAGCCCAAATGACATAGGGAGCGGTTGTAGGACCATCATAAAGACGAAGTCATGGCCCGGGATCTTCGCTTTTAAATTACCGACCGAGGTCTCGAAAACTTCTGCGGCTCTGTGGACGATGCGCGAGTCGGCTTTGAAGGTCAAAGAGAACCATATATTTCTGTCAGTTTGGCAAAATTAGCTGTCGTCCGAGTATAACCGGTATGTAGATCGAGGACAAAACGGGGTAAAACCTCGACTTACTCTTTGCCTGCGGGTAGGCCTACATCCAAGGCGAACGACGCTACTTTGGTCGCTACTGTGGTCATTTTCATGTCTCTTTGACCAGGAATTGCCAAGAACTTGTTCAAAGACTGGGTCTCCTTTTCGCCATCCAGGCTCGTCAAGGACATATTGATAAAGTGATCTTCGGTCTTCGGTAAGTACGTCCATACCGCAACGACGTGGCTGTCGGGGTTTTCAGCGAGATTTTTAATAAAATCCACGAGCGACTCAACGAGCTGCGACGTGGAGTCCTTGGCGCACAAAATGTTGCCGTCCCAAATATCTTTTGATGGAAATGTTACCATATCAAAGCGTGTGATAATGCCGAAATTGTTCCCTCCGCCCTTCAGAACACGAAAGAGGTCTGAGTTCATTTGGTCATTGGCTTCGACGATAGTGCCATCCGCTAAAACAATTTCGTAGTTGACAACCTGATCTAATGACAGCGTCAATTTTCAGGCTCAAAATCTATGCTGGCCCGGTAGTGGACACTATAGTGGCCCCTTAAGGGTTATATTGCAATATCGTAACGCTATTCGTTCTCAAACGCAGTGCACGTATCTGCAAGAGAGCAAGGGGAGACGAGGAGTATTAACTCATAACTTACCACAGGCAAAGCCAGTGCGGCAAGTGTAAAAGGTTTTACCGCCACCAGCCAACAAACCGCCGATGCCAACCGAACCTTCACGGCCACCAGCGACCATTCTGTCATCTGAAATCAGTCCTCTATTAGTGTGGTTCGATCTTGTTAGGTTTTGTCAATCACATACGCTTCTCCAGCTCTTTGTACGCGTCCGCCCATGTACCTCCAGGAAGCAGCGATGCAATTTGTGTTTCCGGGTTATAGGTAGTCTTGGTCATTTGCCCGAGGTCGATGGTTATGCCGTTCTGGATATTGTTGGCGCCAGCCCATTGCATGTGACCGCCACTGTGACACGATCACGAGTCAATGCGACTAGTGGTTAGCAAATTGCAAGGGTTAAGTCTGAAGCCATAATCTAGGCGGATGTCATGGATGACAGGCGCTTCATTTAACGAAATGAAGGTGCATTTACTGACCTACGCACGGCAAACTTACAGCCTGGCGTTCTCACTAGAGCTTTCAGTGTCTTGGAAACCTCTTCCGCGTTTCGTGGCTGGACAATGGCCCATGGCTTCAATTGCGCCGTCCGCGAAAAGTACGACGCATTTCGGGAATCGTAGGATTCCTGGCTCGGTGTGAGGAGGGCACGATCCAAACCAGCTGCTTTGAGGTTCGTGAGGGCTGACTCTGCGACACTAGCCATCTCTGAATATTCTCTGCCAGCGGGATGACGATATACCCAAGTTTGCCACGTCTAGGTCAAGCATAATCTGGTTGAGGTGGATGAAAGCGGGAGGGGACTTTTTATAAATTATAGGAACTCGACTAGCTGATATATATCACGACAGTGGTGGTCCACTAGGGGGTCTAACGTAATCCACCCCCTTCCCGGTCAGACCCCCTACTCGGTCAAAAATTCCCCACCGACTAGACCCGCACCTTACGCGAGACAAACGGAGCACAATACCACGACATATTTACTCCAAGAGACAAGTAACTCGATTAGGACTATCTATTACACGTACGGGCAGTGTGTTCAAAAGACCTGCACTTACTACACCGTGGTGGTGCACGCTGTCTTGGGACACTCAGCTCTTCTATAAGTCGTTGGTCCCGCTCCCTTCTTCCCGCCGTCGCTTGGCCCGCTCATCTTCCTTTGCTCTCTGTTTCTTGACCCGCTCCTCTTCCTTTTCTCGCCGTAGCTTGAACCATTCCTCGTTCTCTTGTCGCCGTCGCTCGGCCCGCTCTTCTCCTTCTTGTCGTCGCTTGGCCCGCTCCTCGTCCTTCTCTCGCCGGCGCTTAGTCCTCTCCTCTTCTTCCACTCTCCGTCGCTTAACCCGCTCTTCTTCTTCTTCTCTCCGTTGCTTTATCCTAACCGTGCCCTCTGCAACCGATAGAGTACCGCCGTCGCCAATGTATTCACGGCGCTGTTCTTTCTCTGCTTTCGCCGCTGGTTTTCTGACCGAAGTTGCCGGTTTTCGTCGGCAAGGAGGGCGGCGCTGTGCATGGCCATTTGACATCCTTTGATAAGCTGGTTGATAGCTTGTGAAACTGGCGAGTCTGTATTTTGTGGCCGGCGTTGAAGAAGCCTTTCGGCGTGAGTGGTAAGCTGGTTGACGTTATGCGGAGTCTTGGCTGCTTCCAGGCTCTTGTTGGGACTTGGAGTATTCTTGTCGCCGTGATCGTTACCGACTTTGTCAACCTGAACTTGTAACCGCGATAATACTCTGTTTGGGTCAAACGGAAAAAGGCCTGTTGCCATAAATCCGCTTCGGATATTCGACGGCGAAAGTGCTTGTCGGCGAGCGTCTAAGTACATGGGAAGGAAGTCCTGCTTGTCGATATGATGGATCCCAGCGAGCATTTTCTCTTGAACCTTTCGGCCGTATATGGTTTTCAACGGCGAAAAGCACCCGACATCAAGAGGCTGCAAGAGATGTGAGGAATGTGCAGGCATTTGGAGTACTACGATGGAATTGGCCGTACAGTACTTGTCAAATTCCGGCGTGACGTGACTGCCGTGCCCGTCGAGAATAAGAAGTCGATGCGTACCAACCGTACGGCGCCGTGTATTCGGATCAAAGACTTCCTTTAACCAATTCAAAGCAAGGTCGTCGGAAGTCCAGCCATTCTCACTAACGGCGATATGCCAGTCATCGGGCACTCCTGATTCGTACCAGCTTGCTTGGTGTAACTTGCCCTGGAAGATAACCTTCGCCGGTAAAGCCCAACCTTGGCAGTTGATAGACTCGATCACAGTAACCCATTCTCGATTTCCAGGCTGCGTGAGTACTGCCCGACCTCGCCGGTCAGACCGGGTAAGGACTCTCGCCGTTGCAGCGACTCCCATTTGAAACCCCGTCTCATCAAAGTTATAGACATCCTCGTCAAGAATCCCCCATTTCTGTTTCGTCGCCGCGACTCGATCGTACCATCCTTGGATCTTTTGGGGGTCTTCGCATTTGGCTCGTTGGTAGTCGTATCGGCGAGAGTACTTTGCCTTGATTTCGCCGTGGCGGCCAACAAACTTCCGCACCCAGTTTTCCCCGACAGGATCTTTGCCTCGCTCGGAAAGCAATAAGTTGGCCATCCGACGAGTGTAAGCCACTGTCGGCGGCATCCCTCGCTCGTCCATCGACAAGATCCATTGTACCAGGGCAGTCTCTTCCGTCGCCGTCAACTTCAGGTTGTTCATCTGAGCGTCGCGTCGGCGAATGACACCGCGCAGTCGATCAGATACTGTCGATTGAGGGACGTCGTATGCGGCCGCAGCCTTGCGGGTACTTTTGAATTGGCCCTGCTGATAGGCCCTGACGGCGAGCAGGACCCGTTCTTCGCGTGGAACCGATTGGTCTCCCGTTGCCGTCATAGTGCTCGGTTTGTCTTGCCATAAGTGTGGGTCGCCGCGTGGAGACTTTTTCTGACCGAGTAGGGGGTCTGACCGGGAAGGGGGTGGATTACGTTAAAAGTAGCTTGAAAATCAAGCTAAAATAATTAGACTCGGAATTACGTAACTATTAATTCCTCTGTAGTTTAAGAGAAAAGCTACCCGTGCCACGCCCCACTTTATTTGGAATTCGCAAGCTCCCACCTCCTAAAGTTGGTGCTCACCACCAGTATCCCCACACCACCGGAATACCCAGAATTTCGACTCCCCGACCTAGAATCGCTTCAACCACCGCGTACCACGCTCAGAATCGCGTACTTCCACTCGTTCTAACCTTCCTGAACCCCTCCATTGGCGTGCCTTTTTTGCTGCTTCCTCAAACCATCGCTTGCGTGCGTTATGCGCCTTTTCTCCGCGTCTTCTACTACCTTCCTTGCTTTAGCAATCTGATCATCTCCCTTTGTTGCACCATTTCCCGTCCTTGGGCCACTGACAATACTCCTCCTGATTGTAACTGTATATTCTTCATAGCCTTACGTTGTTTTTGGATCCGCTCCGCCATTTTGGTTCGTCCCAAGTCCCTTTTAGTCTGCACGAGCTCAGTCGCCAGAGATAGCGATCCTCGAATAAATCGACTGAGATCGTGAGAAAAGTCGGGATCCAGGCTTTATCGTCTTCAAGGACGAGATCTAATTTGTCCGCTACCTTGTTTATTTGTCGTAGAGTCAATGGTGTCTCGAAAGGTGAGGAGTGTGGTCCTGAATTGGGAGGAGGTGTGGGTGTCGTGGCTTGACGAGCTTCCAAACATTGAAGTACTACTTGTGGATTGAATGGGAAGATTCCTGTCTTGCGAAATGCGGAGCGTATAGTACTCTCCTTGAAAGCATGCAATCGTACTTGTTGAATGCAGGAGAGAAACTCAAGCTTGGTTATGTTGACGAGGCCATCTCGAACCATGACATCTAAAGCCTTGGCGTGATAGTGCTTTAGGGGCTGGAAAACGACAACGTCCAAAGGCTGAAGTGCATGCGTGAGATTAGGCGGCATGCCGAAGGGAATAATATTGTGGTTGTCGCAGTATTCAATGAACTGCCTGGTATGGTGAGAGCCATGACCATCAAGAATTAGAAGTCGCTTCGAGCTTCTTGAGCTTTTTTCCGAGTGCTTGTCAAAATGCTGGAGCCACTCCAGACTAATCACGTCGTTTGAGTAACCAGTAGGCGTGGGTCGAATAACTGTGTCAGGATCTAGCTCAGGTATTTGATACCATGAAGCCATGTGCATCTGGCCAGCGAGTATCAAAAAAGCCGGAACAACCTCCCCATTCGCCGAGATAGCTTCGATCGCAGTAGCGGATTCCCTATTCTCAGGAATGCCAAAATAATGAGCTCTCCTCCGTTTTGTCACAATCAGCTGGTCTTTTCCAACCCCGATGCGAAAACCAGTCTCGTCCATATTCCAGATATCCTCAGGAGGTATACCATTGTCTTGGATAACCTGCCGAAGATGCTGGAAATACTGGTTAACTCGTGTAAGATTCTCGGAGACTTGGCGCTCTGCTTGAAGCCTTTTTTGGCGCTTTTTGAAGTAGCCGTGACGCTTTAAGAAGCGAGAAGTCCAGTTTGGCCCCACGGTAGGAGCGTCGCGCTGGCTAGACCGCTCGCGCAAGATACAGTTTGCCGCGTCAGTAACGAACTCGACGCGTACCGCAAGGTTTATATTATCCAAACGATCGATATAGCGACATAGGGCCTTCTCTTCTGGTTCGGAAAGCCTCGTATTTCTAGCTCGCTGGCCAGTTTTAGGAGGTCGGCCTTGAAGACGGTATCGCAATCGATCACGTGTTACACCGAATTCTCGCGCTACGGTTGCGACTTTAGCACCGGAAAATTTTCAATATATCGAAGAGCGTTTTGTACACGTGCTTCCATTTCGGCTATCGACGAGATCGTGAATTGGTTAAGATATAGGGATGCTGAAGTCGGGGAGTCGAAATTCTGGGTATTCCGGTGGTGTGGGGATACTGGTGGTGAGCACCAACTTTAGGAGGTGGGAGCTTGCGAATTCCAAATAAAGTGGGGCGTGGCACGGGTAGTAGCTGCAGTTAGCGCGCTAGTTGCTACTATCATTTTCTTTTCAAGGGAGCTTTAACAATTCCTAACTTACTGCCTGTCTCACTCGCTGGCTTGTCTCACTCGCCGGCTGGGTTGTCTCTTTTGCTACTTGAACATGGCATACTGTCACAGTTATGTGGATGCATGCATTCGAGTCTAGGTGCCTATAAACTATAAGAATATTCTATATATATTATTCTATGTATATATTATTTTAAGTAATATATATTTAGAAACAATATACTATAAAGGTATAGCATAGACACATATATTACACATGCATATACGAGATGTATAATTAATATACATAACTATATATAACTTAAGGCTAAATACAGTTAGCTACAGCTTATTTAACGGTTCAGTAGGTTTAATTACAACAAGCTACCCGGGTGTAACGAATATTCTAAAGCTAGAGAGAACGGAAGGAAAGAACGAAGAGAGCTGCCGTCGTACAATCACCTTGCTGCCCCTGACAGGGGTCAGGCAGGGGTTGGGTACGGCAGGCTATAGGGGTCACTGTTGCAAAACCCAAAAAGTCACCGCGCGAGAGTCAAAATGGGTTAGCGGCATGAACGGCCCGCCCCACGGTACATTGGTCTATGTATCTCGGCCCAACTTCGTTGGAAAATTTGGCGTTACGGCAGGTGTAGTCACAGCTACGGGGCCGCTGCGGACCAGCAGCGCGTCTCTCGTCACAAACATATCAGTCGCCTATGGCGAAAATACCGCACGGTAATTCCAACGCTTTAATGTGTTCCCTTATTCTATCTATACATTCTCCTCGTCCTCATCCTCCGGCTTGTTAAGCTGCTATATTCAGTTAGCAGCCGAAATGCAACTCACAACTTCAGTTCGCTCACAATCCAGAGCCGAGCAGCCTCAGCGATGGTTTCTAACGCCATAAGCTTCCGCTCTTCGGGGCCAAAGCGGAGCTGGTCCTGAAGCGGTAGAAGGAGCCGCACTACCACCGCAAGCACGTAGCTGTTGTGCTGCTCGCTGCGCAGCGATGCGCCAGGTGTCATCGGGTTCGGCATCTGCAAGCTTGAGATGCCGATTCACGTCCCAAAAGGCACGCACGGCAGCAACAGCCCCAGCAGGGACCTAGAACATTCAACTCGATTAATTTCTCGCTTCTTTGGAGCAAACAAAGGTCTCATACTGGCCTGCACGTGTGAGCGTTCTTTGCGCAGTCCCAGCACGCAGCACCGGTATCTATCCCGGCAAATTAGTGAGGCAGACGTATACTACAGGGGACAATCAACGTACTGTCCTGGGAGGCACATTCATGGCCGGGAGTCTTGGTGGCGCGTGTGACGCAAGGACGGCATGGGAAGTCTCGCACCGAGCCGACGGGAGGGCCTTTTTGTCTGCTTCTTCTTCTGCTCGGGCGAGCAAGTTAGCAGCCGCCTCTTCTTCATAGAAGAACTTATTGGATTGTACGGTAATCTTGGCCGTGGATTTGCGGGCGTTGGGTCGGACCAATCCTCTACCCTTGACTATTTTATTCCTGCTAGGCGAGTCCCCATCCATCGGGCCAGCGACTGCAGTTTCACTTACGATAGCGGAATCTGCTGTAGACATGACAACGCTGCTGACCATTGGCTTTCCACGGCAATGATGATACAGAAGGGAAAGGTAGGAACTAGGGTTGGAGGATCTGGGTTCTGTAAATATTTGCGGGTGAGCAGCGTCGATCTGTGCCTGGTTTGGTAACCGTTCCACGAACAGCCCCCTGGCACTAAGCCGCTGCGGGCCAGCGGCACCACCGCTGCGGGAAAACGCGGTAAGTCAATTTATATCGCTGTCCCCCTTTTTCCTGGCATGAGGACTAAGAAAATCACCATCCCTTCGACGTTACCGGCAACAATGGCACGTCCGCCCAATCCAATCGATCAATACCGTACCTATATCACTCATCTATACCTCAACGGTGTCTCGCGAAGCAAGATTAAGTATAAGCTTCGGAAGCATTACCATGTCGCCGTCAATCTCAGTACACTCTCTCGCCGAATCGCAAACTGGGGTCTCCCGCGCCAGCAAGCCCGTACCAAAGAAACTCCAGAGCTGATAGAAACCATCCGTGACCTGATATTTCGCGTTGGGCTTACCGAGAAGCAGACGCTGAGCGTGCTACAAAGACAAGGCTGGCCGATCACGAAACGAGGTCTAAAGCGCATCAGACTTCACCCGGACCGCCGCTGGGTACGCAGGCTCAATAGTGACGAGGAGCGCCTTGTGTTGCTGGAAAAGACAGAACAGGTTATCATCGAGATGACGCGACGGTCCAATGCCATTTCGGGATATGGCAAAGCCTTCTCCAGCCTTATCTTCGTCAGCAAAAGCAGCTCTGGGTCCCGAGAGACCCCCTCTTTGCGATGTACAAAATCATGTTCCCAAATGAGGTCGAACTCCGAAAAAGGATGTTTCGGAGGAAGAAGGGACAGTTTCTTGTCCCAGGACCAAACTACCAGTGGTGCATTGACGGTCACGACAAGCTCAAGGCGTATGGATTCGAGATATATGCAGCAATCGATGCATACTCGCGCAACATTATCTGGTTTTATATTGGCCACTCCGCTACAACTGCTTTGAGCGTATTGAAGCAGTACTTGGCCGCGTGTGGCGCCTACGGCTTTCGGCCATGGTATTTGCAAGCAGACAGGGGGAGCGAAACGCCATTGGTCGCAGCAGCACACTGGAACTTTGTCTTGGCAACAGACGGGCGAGTGGAATGGCATGGGCAAGTTTTCCAACAAGGAAATCGACTAAAGGATTCGTACAAGGCGGCTCCAAGTACGAAGAACGTTAAGATCGAGAGTTGGTGGGAGCGCATGCTGCATGTCTCGTCCCGGCAGTGGGTAGACTACTTTGGAGAACTCGCCAGGGACGGGGACTTCGACGGCGATATGCTGGAAGATCAGATTTCCATCTACGCCGTCTTCGAAGACTTACTACGCCGAGAACTCTTCGACTTCGTGGAGGCGTGGAATCTTCATCGGATACGCCTCCAAAAGAACCGTCCCCATGTGGTCCACGGCCAGCCCTGGATGAACTACCATTACCCCGACCCAGACAAGGCATGCAATTGGGGTATCCGATTGACCGCTCCATTCTAGACGAAATGGAGCGGCCGTTGGCTGATATTGACATTAGCACGAGTTTGGAGCCGGAGACAAAGAACTGGTGCCGCCAAGTTCTCCTTGAAATGGGCTACGATCACGTAGTCCTTGGAACTCACCAGGAGCCGGACAAGTTGCGACCTTTCAAGCGTTTTTACCTTGGTCTTCGAGATAAGATAATTCAACATATCGAAAGTGGCCGACAGCCTACGCTGGCATACCGTAAAGCGCCAACTGGAGGCGTTGCTGAATATGTAAGACATACTATTTATTTGCGAGTCGACCAATCTAAGCGCGTATAGCAAGCATTACTTGAGCAAGCAAACCAAGCCCGAGAAGGTGAATTTGGAGATGGGGAACCAGCAGAGCAGCCACTTGTTGAGCTTGGGTTTGAGGACGAGCAGGGAAGCGACATGGAGAAAATACCGGTAAGTGATGACGGGGAGGATAGCGATGGTTCGAATGGGGAGCCTGAGTAGTCAATACTTCCTTTTCCTATATCGAATAGCAAACGTTGTAGGGATCTTTGCACCCTTGAAGCGTGTAGAGTGAGCTGGAGGAAGCGCTTTAGCAGCGTTAGTGTCGGACAGTCGAGTTTGAGTTTCCCTGAAGGCTTGGGAAATTGACTCCGGGTTTACCTGTTGAAGTTAGCGCTCGGCTCGTTGATGAGTTGGTTCGGTTTCTTACGAACTCCGGAACAAAACTGGTCTCCTCCTCTCTATCTTCTTCGTCCACTTCGACTCCTTCGGCCACCACGCCTTTATACACCTTTCCACTAGGGTCACTGCCAAACACTAAATCGCATAGTGGATCTTCCAGCTCACCAAGGCCTACCGCATCCCCATGTCCAACAATTTCTTTGGCAGTATATCCAAGCTCGTCGCGTGTCGGGCTCTGGCAGGATGAAGTTGAAACGGGCTCTTCGTGCTTAATCTTGACGCGTATCTCTTCCTTGACTTGCTCCTCTTGCTTAACGCGCTTCTTGCGTCTAGAGGCTGGGCTTATGTCTTCTTGCTTGACCCTCCGTTTCTTGTCTTCCTTGACTGGCGTCGAGCATTGATCTGGCCTCAACGGTGTGACCGGCTCCTGCTTATCAACCACATCCGTGGATGTCAGAACGACTAGCACCTTCAACTGCCCTGCTTGGTTGTTCGAAAAGTGCCCCGATGCGAGCATGCTTGACGGTGTCGTGTACTTGTCGGTGTTTGGAACGGTAACGATTTTCTTGCCAGAGAAGGTCGAAGCGTAAGAAAGGTTCCAGAGATCTTTATTGGCAGGATCGATCGTGGGCGGAAGCGGACGGAGGTGATCGAATAAAGTCTCGGTGAACGAGGGCCAAGTCAGTAGATCTGCCGAGGGAAACTTGATCACCGTATCCTTCAGAGGCAGCACCGTCTCTGGAACCTCCACTGCAAGCCCGTTGAAGTACCTGGTCTCCAAACTCACAAGCAGCAGGCTTACATGGACCCACTGGTAGCCAGTTCGTTGCCTCGCAGGCTTCCTGGTGCTGCCTTTGGAGTTTTGAATGGCTCGACTGGCCGTTGATGCGACGGTCATGAACTGGGGATTGCTTGACGCCTCGAAGGGAGGTATGCGTGCCCGTGTATTCATCGCACCGGTACCAGCAACTTCATTGGGGAGTAGTTGGGCGGCGTGTCCAACGCCGATGGATGACACTGGTTTCAGTCTGTCACGCAGCAGCTGACTTGCTGGACTGACTGGCCGTGGCGGAGAGTCCTCGACCTCGACCACCTCATCATATGGGCCAGGAAGTGCCGGAGTTTTAGACCTGGCCCGACGCTGCGGCCGAAAGGGGTTGGCCAAGCCGCAACGGCCGCAATAGTTCGCGCCAACGTATATGGTAGTGAAGAGGTCATAGTGCTTCTGTCCGGCTTGGACGCAGTAGACATGCTCAGGGGGAATCTGTGGAGGGCCCATTTCGGTTGAGGAGAAGAGGTAGAACCAGGGGAAAAGGAGGACAAATAGGATCGGACTCGGAAACGGGATTTTAATATAAGCAGAATAGTTACAGAACAATATCCCCTTGCCATGGCGAATGAAGATCGCCAGGCTTAGCAAGAGACTTCAACGCTAGTCCGGTGCTGACCAGTAGCGGGATTACTGCGGTAATCCTCTGCTGCCTCATGGCGCCGCTCCTCGTCCCAGTTACTCCTATGAACGTTAGGATGAAAACTGAACACAGCTGTGGTGGCCAGGAGGGGAAGTGGAAACATTAAAGTCCAAAGTTTCAACTCGGCACCGTATAGCAGAAGACCTCAAACTCTCGTGTGTATTTGCATTCTTTGTCTGTAGGGGCCCGGCTTTCACAAGTTCCCAGCGTCATCCAGGGGAGGGGACTTGGCGATATTCGCCGTCTTTGTCTTTGGTATTGTCGCTGTCTTCGGGCCGCGACAATACCAAAGTAAAGTTGTTGGCGAAAACACCGCGCCGCTCGCTCGATTTCACTTGGAAAAATATCGATCAGCTTTTCAGGAACGAATTTTGGGTACAGCATCATGCGCATCCATACGTGTGTAAGTGGTTTGCGAGCCGGATACCATTTTACGACTGGTGCGGCAAACTGGCAATTAGACTGGCAGAGGGATGACCGTGCGGGCCCGCTGCTAGTCCGCAGTACATACTCTCATGCTGACCTGAAGTATCCGGATGACCAGGGGGCTGGGCGCCTAAACCCAAAAGAAAATGACAGGGAGTTTTGCAACAGTGACCCCTATCGCCCACCGTAGTTGGGGGCTGACCAGTTGTCGAGTGCGTAACCGAGGCTTCCACAGGCCTAGCCCGTTACATCTTCAGCCATTCAGGATCGCCTCGAAGCAATTGCAAGGCGAGGCCATTCCTGGTAAACGCTCGTCTTAGGAGGGTTCGATGAATATTTCCAGGTGGTCGAGATATTTCTTGATTACCTTAAGCTGGCCGTTTAATGGGTAATAATCGAAGAGAATGACAACCAGACAATAAAAGAGGTCCGCCTGTTCAATTTTAAGGATGCGAAGACCTAAAAACTTATAAAGATTTACATTAAACTCGGATGAAAAAAGCTAAACGGCTACTATGACAAGCTGACCTTAACCACTTACGTAACGGCGATTGTTTTCCACCCGTGCAAGAAACGGCGAGCTCTAGAGCAGATTTGGAAGCAGTTGCTATCTCGCTAGACCTTAGAATGGAACAAGACTTATAAGGGAAACCTGGAGAGACTCCGGGGGAGAAAGGTACAAGGAAAATAACTCATAAGGTGGCCTGGAATGCCGTTTCAGCATCTAGGAGCAATAGGGTCTTAGACTATATTAAGCGCCGATTAGCATTTATTCGATCATTACTCTATCATATCTCCTAAGGACGACAAAATGAACGACCCCCATTGCCAACACAGGAAGAGCTTGATCAAAACCTATTAAAACCACCAGTAGACAACACTCTATATAAAGCTGACCCTATTGCTTAGTAGAGAGACGTTGGCGTTATGCGTTTTCATCGGCTATTTTATTTAGCTATTGACTTTCTCACTATAGCGTCATCCACCGCCGAAACGGAAAGAGATTACAGCACCTGCAGTAGGATAATAATACCACTCAGATCTCGCCTACGGCGTCATATAGTGGCTATAGCTCAGTGCCTTCGTTCATGGAGCCAGGCCGGCATATATGAGTCAACTCTTCCTCTGGCACTCCTTAAAGTGGATAATTGGAGATAAGTTCTTCAACTGGCGGGCGGGATCCACTAGTGATCGAATCGATCGTCGATCGAATCGATTTCGACTTACGATCGATTAATATCGATTGACCGAAGGTTATGATCGTTGTATATCGATCGATAAAGGCTCTGGAATCGGTCGATTCGATCAATTCCGAACCTTGGCCAAAGATTAGCGCCAACCGCTAGGCATTCCCTCTCAAGGGCGGCTCGCAGGCATCACCAAGCACTAGTAGATCACAGTTCCGAAAGAGGAGGATGTCGCATGAGTTAACCGGGCAGATACATGCCATTGGACGGAAGAGTCGCACTGCTGTGACTCACAGGATGATTTGCTAAAGCTCACATCAGTGGCTACAAAGAAGTTCGACAGGGAAGTCTGTTCTACCTTATTATCAAGGATACCAGAAGGCTTTAGTGAATCGGTAAGGACCATTCAGCTCCCGTAATGTGACCGGTGTATACGTTTGGAGGAGGATTAGGCGGCGGAGCTGTCGTGGATGGGTGACTTTGTCAAGGACCTTGAGTAGATTGAGCGGAATGATTCCTGTCTCTCGAAAAGCGGCTTTTGTAGTCGTCTCGCGGAATGACTGGGCGCGAACGCCTTGAGTTAAAGCCGGATTCAAGCTTGGTAAACTCCATCTCGTACTACGAGGTCCAAGGGCTTGGCGTGGTAATGTTGGCATGGTCGAAAGACCACGACGTCCAACGGCTAGACAAGATGTGTCGAATGCGGTGGATAGCCAAACGGGATAATCTCGTGATCATGGCAGTATTGTACGAACCCCCTTGTCGTGTGCGAACTGTACTCATCCATCAACAGCAGTCCCTTCGATCCAACCGTCCGTTTTACCGAGTGATGATCGCAGTGTTTAAGCCAGCTTGGACTGTGAGTCAGTTACCCATTCGCGATTTCCAGGCTACGTAGGTTTAGGCCGACCTCGCCGGTTAGACCGAGTAAGGACTCTTGCCGTTGCAATGACTCCTATTTGAAAGCCCGTCTTATCAAAGTTATAGACGTCCTCGTCGAGGATCCCCTATTTCTACTTTATCGCTGCCACTCGATCGTACTAATATTAGATCTCTTATAGGTACTCCTACTTGGCATGTTGATAATCGTATCAGCGAGAGCACTTCGCCTTGATTTCGCCGTGGCGGCCAACGAAATTCCGCACCTAGTTTTCGCCGATAGGATCTTTGCCTCGCTTAGAGTAAAGTAGTAAATTGGCTATCCGGCGAGTATATGCCACGGTCGGCGGCATCCCTCGTTCGTCTAGTAACAATATCCATTATATAAGAGCCGTCTCTTCCGTCGCCATAAGTTTCTGGTTGTTCATCCAAGCGTCGCGCCGGGGTAGTACACCTCGTAGTCGATCAGATATCGTCGATGGAGAGATGTCGTACGCAATAGCAGTCTTCCAGATGCTTATAAATTGGCCCTGTTGGTAGGCATGCACGGCGCGCAGGACCCGTTCTTCGCGCGGAATTGATTGGCTTGGTGTCGCAGACATTATTTGTCGTCGTCAAAAGGTGCGGGTGGAGAAGGTCTGCACAGGTAGGGGGTAATTCGATTACGCTAAAAGATAGTCCGTACACTCGCGGGTCCCTCGATGAATCAGCAAAGTCCACTACAAATTTCTTCCCTCGGCGCTAATTACGGCGCTCACCGCCTCTTGCCATTCAATGCAGTTGCAGCCTTCCGCCTCAAAGATACTATCAATCGCACGAAGAAGTACGCTTGGTCATTGACGTATGGTTATTTTCTAGAGGCTATAAATTTATTATCCGAAGGTTAACTCTCGATAAAGCTAGTCGGATGACAACTATATATGCTTGCAATTGCTTCCGTCCTGGCTGCCAATTCTCCATATTAGCCAAGGAAGAACAGTCTGGCCTTTAGCATCTTAAACACCGTATTGATGCCCGATTTTCTTAACATAATCACGAACCGTCAGACCTACCAGAAAACGAATCGGACGAGCTAAGAGACAAGCCCGCCGCAAGACCAGCCAGCAGACCAACCGGCGGACCAGCCAGCGGACCAGCCGCTTTGAAAGAAGTTGCCGATATGTAGCAAATGCCATAGAGAGGGCCATAGAGGAGGCGCAAGTGTTGTCCTATGAAGAATAGTAGCAGCCCGTAGATAGCAGCGCCGCAGCAGCGCCGCAAGAAATTTACAGTGGACGTTGCTGACGAATTGTACGGACCCGTGGATCTATTGGCTCCCGGTATTTGGGCCAATGTGTGTTTCTCCTCTTGCAAGCTTTAGGCTTGCAAACAAGGAGACTTCAAACCACCACGTCTGAATCTCCTGCCATCCTCGCTATCTGTCACGGTTATGTGGATGCATGCATTGGAGTCTTGGTGCGCGTAAAACACTCTCCACCTCCATCTAGAAAGGGTGTAGCCTGGACCTTTTGTAGATACCGAAGCCAGTTAGCTGTAGAAACAATTCTACATACAAATGTGACTGAAGAATATTTCCCTTAGTCAAGGCTAATCCCAGCCACCGTTTTCCTAATGCGTGTCACGGGCTGTGCCCGGCTGGTGGACCCGGTTGTACCGGGTCCGGTGGGTCGTGCTCCGGTGGCAACACCGGCCCCGCTCCGCGGACCCAGAAGCTGCGAGAACATTCCGAGAAGGGCAATATAAGCTCGCACTCGAGGCTACGCCTCGAGTTCAGCTTCTTTTCCTCCTTAGCTCTAGATAGACAACATCTAGGCACCTGCTTGTTGAATAAACTCCGGGCCAGCCTTTCACAATGCGGTCCCGCGCCCCAAAGTGCGGGCTCGGAATAGCTACATTACGCCTCCGCTTAATACACATATCCATCCCTGCACGTCTTCGTATTGTGACAACTGGCTAGCTAAGTCTAGACAGGAAGGGGGAAGAAAAGAAGGTAAGGAAGAGAAGACTCCAGGGTGGATAGTAAAGTAGTTGAGGGCTAGAGTAAGTGGTTAAAATCTAAGGAGGGAGTGAAAAGGGGTTTTTAGGGTTTTTAGGTTGCCTTCTTTGCTCATCCTGCGTGAGACGTGTGCTGCGTCCTAACCAACCTTGTCACACACCATCCATACAGACATAACGTCCACTTGCGTAGCGCCCTTTCGAGGCCGATCCGCTTTTTCCTGTCTGCATAGTGCAACATACCTTATGAATCTGGGCCACTTGGCAAAAGGCGGGAGGTGTCGGAAAGACACGGTACACGGTCGTCAGATAGTCGTCAGTTGCAGCGCACTTGTTGGAGTGTGCATTCTTTGCCCGCCCACGAAGATACGACGAATGCTGCATGTGGGGCAGAAGCATGTAGGCGGTAGCCTCCAGCTTTGTATTTGTGTAGGTATAAAGAGCCATGCAGCTCCATGCATAAGCACTCGTTTCTTTAGATATTCTCATAACTGCCATTTATGTGGTGCAAGATTGTTTGACTGACAGAATCATTAGTCGCCTACGCACCCCCTTGCTCTACCTTAGTCGTCACAAAAACTCTCGTCTGATTTTCTTTAATATGGGAACAGAATCTCCATCTCGCTTCACGGACTTGATCCTAGACCTTGGCGGAGTTTTGATGTTTTATTCTCTACCTGAACGAGCTATTGTCCCCCCGCGCACGGTAAAAACCATCTTCAACTCACTGCTATGGCATCGATACGAGAGAGGAGAGATCACGGAAGAGGAGTGCTATGATTGCGTTACTAAGGAATTCGGCCTCGCCCCAGGAGCATGGGCCGATACAATGCGTCAGTTATGGTCGACTCTGAGGCCAAACACGGACTTCATCATGGCCATTAAAGACTTAAAGAAGAAGTATCCATCATTACGTGTTCACGCGTTCAGTAACATTTCCGCTCCAGACATGAACCGCCTAAAGCACACCATCGATACCTGGGAACTTTTCGACAATGTTATCGGGTCAGGAAGCATTGGCCACCGAAAGCCCGAATTCGACTCGTTTAGACGCGTCCTAGAATGTGCCGAAATTTCTCCTAGTGCTGCTATTTTCGTCGATGATACCCCAGAGAATGTCGTGACGGCTTTTCTCTTCGGGATTCAAGGTTTTTTGTTTGATGATACAGCCACTGCTATCAAACGCATTCATAATCTCGTTGGCGATCCTGTTTCACGGGGCATGAAATTTTTAAAGAAGAGGTCCAAAAACTTGTTCTGCGAAACCGACAAAGGCATAACTATCAAGGACAACTTTTCTCAGTTGTTGATTCTCCAGTGTATCGGAGACAGGTAGGAAATCCAAATATACCCGAGGAAGTGCAACTGTGCATTCATGTTGATGATAGATTTAGAGATCTCGTGGACCTAAAAAATGAAGGATGTACTTGGCATTATTTCATCGGCCAACATTTCTTCACAGACGACTTGTTTCCCAAAGACGCCGACACAACCTCACTCGCTCTTGTTACTTTAGATGTTACAGATGACCAGAAGAAGATAGCCATGGAGGAAATTGCCGTGAATATGAATCCGGATGGCCTTCCGATGGTAATCTGCCTCATCTTGCCTGATTCAGCGTGCGATCGTCAATATCTTCAAGAAGCTGACCCATCGGTATCAGGTCTACCTTGACCCTATGCGGCCTCGAATATGCCCCTTTGTCTGTGCCAACGTACTACGTTTCTTCTTTTTGAATGGGCAAGGCTACAGACTGCATAACGCAGTTCAGTATTTGCAACACGTTTTGGAAACAAAAGCTTACGAGATCGGCTCGAGATATTACTGCCAACCCGACTGGATCTTTTACTATCTGGCTGATCTCTGTGCGAAAGTCCAAGACCCGGAACTAAATAGACTGCGGGATTTGGTCGTAGCGCGGCTTAAACAGCGTATGGGGATTGACAAAGATGTGATGGGAGCTGCAATGAGGGTACTTGCTTCCCAGTCCCTATTCCTGAGCAATACCGCCGATTTAGCTACTTTGCTCGAGACACAGCAGATCGACGGAGGTTGGGAACTCTGCTGGACTTTAAAGTATGGGAGCGTGCCTGTTAAAATTGGGAACCGGGGAGTAACAACCGCTATGGCAGTGAAAGCGATTGGGACTGCACTGGGAGCTGCTGCGAAAGGCGGTGAAGTTCTAGAGAGCTCATACCACCCCCAACCCTCTTTGAGCGGCGCTATCAAGTGGAAGCACTGCCAGCAGTCAACGTCGCCAGTCGCGCGATAAACACTTACATCCTAAAGTCGCTAAGCCTATCAGCACGCTGCCAGCAGACAAGGAACATCGTTAACCATATTACTCACCCGTTTCTCTAGCTTTAAGCCCGATTTTATATCTATTACTAGACTCGCTAGAGCTAGTCTAGCAATAATAGCAAGCTTATAAATAAATAGAAGTAATTTTGCCTTTAATAATAACGCTAATTATTTTATAATAGCGATTATAATAAGTTTTCCTACTTATAATCTAAGCTAGGCTAAGTAAGGTAAATCTCTATATTAGCTTTTATCCGCTAGGTAATAGGTTATAGTTATATTTAATAGCGTCCTTACTCCTTAATTGCCCGCCTTATAAGATTTCTTAGCTTTATATATTATACTAAGGCTAGTTAGAACTATCGTACCGACTATATTATTATTATTAAGATTACGCTAGGGACCTAGCTAGAGGTATCTAGAACTTTAATGTTAAATAAGAGGGAAAAACCAGAGTGCCTAGGGGAAAACCCTCCCCTCTTTTAGTGCGGGTCCGCCTCGAACGAGGTCGTGGTAGTAGTACGTAGGAAATTTGCGCCGGCTACCGCGGGCTACTCCTGCGAAATCGCGTCTCGGCGCGGGCCCTCTCGGGCCGTGGCCGCTACTATCCCGAGCGGCCGCGGCCCGGGCTCGCTAGCCCGGGCCTAGGGTTATGGGTAGTAGTCTCTCTCCGGGGGCCCGACTCGCGGGCGCCTCTATTTACCCTGGCTCCCGCGTCGCAGCCGCGTGGCCGCGGTTGCGTCGGCTTATCGGTCCGTTAGTTAGTAGGGCAGGTAATGTCCGGTTGCCGGGCCGGGCGCTAGTATAGGTCGCTCCTAGGTAGGGCCGGCTAATCGAAATTCGGTCGGCCGGCTCCGCTAATCGTAAATCGGTTCCCGTCCGGCCACGCGACTTCCCGATCGGGGGCGCGGCGGCCTATATTTACCCTCTATCTCGTAGTTACTAATTACGCGCGCCTAGCTCGCGCCTATATATACCTGCCCTCCCCCCCCGGTTCCGTACGTGCCTCCTCCTATCCCTCTATTATCTATCTCTTTTATAGGCCTAGCTACTACCTCGCCCGCCTCGTTTCTATAACTCTAGGTCTCCTTAACACCGTATCTAGTTCGCTCGTCGTCGCGTCGCAATGTCTAACTAGGAAGCTAACTCGGGTAGTAGCGGCTCGCCTCCTCTAAAACCCCCTCCTCGTAAGAAAGTCGCTATAGTAGCGGGATCGGAGCGCTCTATCCTATGTTTTACGTGTATCGGGCGTCTTACTAGTAAGCTTACCTACGAGTCCTTCGCCGGCTATTAGAACTAGTCTTATACGTATTAATCCCGGCTTTATCTTAGGTCGGTCTTACCTTTAGTATTTTTACTAACTTTAATAGCCGTAAAGGCTAAAGCGTATATCGCTTACGCTAACTCTAACTAGTCTTATTACCGAGTAAGTAACCCCTTCCCGCTATAGTGCTATCCGAGTTTAGTGCTAATCCGAGTTCTAGATTACCTCCGAAAGCGAGGAGGCCGCTAGTGCCCTCTACTAGGTATAGTCCGAGGTCGATAGCCCTTCCCTTATTAAGGGTTTAGTATAGGAGCGCCTTTATCGTGCTGCTCTAGAAACTCGTGTTCGCGCTAGTTAGAAGGCCCCCGCCGCTAAGGGTAAGGGCGCGTCGGGCGAGTTTGCCCCCGGTCCGGCTATAGTCGCTAAGAATATAGAGACGCTCGCGTCGGCCTTTACCCGTTTCGTAGACGATACCCGCTATATATACGAGTCCCTAGAGAAGTACCTAGGTAAGTTTAGCGACGCTATTAAGACCCTAGCCTAGGTCGGGCCTAAGTCGCTCTTAGTCGCCCGGAAGACTCTTATAGCGGTTAATAATCTCGCTAACTATTTCTATCCTATTGCTAGCGACGGCCCCGACGCGGAGGATAGCGGCTTTAATCTTACTAGTCTTACTAGGCCTATTCTAGCCCTAATCCCCGTCGATAAGGGGAAGGGCAAAGGCAAGGGTAAGGCGGTAGCCGCGTCTAAGGCCCTATCTAAGGCTAAGGCTAAGGTGTCTATACCCGCGGCCGTCGCGGAGCCGGCTTAGGAGCTAACCGCGTCTCCCTCTAACGCCGAGCCGTAGCCTAGCAGTTCTCTTAGCGCCGAGCCCGCCCTAAAGCGTCCCCGTCTTACGTCGCTTACCGATCCTACTAACGCTCCCGACTTCGTCTAGTAGCGTCTTTATAGCCGTCGCGGTTCGGTCCTAGCCGAGATTATTACTAGTCTTAACCTCGATTAGATCTATAGTTATAGTATAGGCCGTGGCGAACGCCTCCGTACCGCCGCCGGTATAGGTCCTACCTTAGTAGAGACCCTAGTCGTTACTCTATCTCGTAAGCTAGCCGTCTAGGCTAGCTCCGGTTTAGGTTTAGGGTCGGGTCTATTTAGTCGTTGTTAGGGTTCTCGTAGCGGTAGTGGTCCCCGCACTCCTCGTAAGCCTTAGGTTACTCCCTCCCGTGCTCCGCGTACTACCCTAGGGGGGTCTCGTTATTCCCGCCGCGATAACGAGGCGGACGTTGCTACCGACGAGCTAGGCTAAGGTCGTGGTTTAGGGGGGGGCTAGTTATCGGCTCCGTCTTAGTTCGGTTCTAGGTTAGGTTTTATTCGGTTACGGTCTTTTAGTAGTAGGTCTTATTCTATAGCTATTAAGGTCGGTTCGGTTAGGTTATATTAGTTCTATTCGGTCTATAGTTTAATTAGCGAGGTTTACGCCTAGTCTAGGTTAGGTTTAGTCGAAGCTATAGTCCTATAATCGTAAGTCCTCTCCCTTTCTAGGTCGCCTTAGTAGGGGAGGTAGTTAGCTAGGGTGGTCCTAGTCGGGGCCGCTCCGTCCCTAGCGCGACCCCGGTTCTATTATCCGGTATATCTACGTATAGCCTCCGAGCTAGGTCGAACTAGCGGAGCCTGCCTAAGCGGAGGAACTATTGCGCTAGCGGCGCTATAGTCCTTTTCCCTTAGAGGCCCGCTCTTACGTTACCTACGTCCCGGGCCTATATTAGGAGGGACTCCCTCGCCTCTACTATTAATAGATAGTCGATTATCGTATAGTAGATAGTATCTTATCTTTGTCCGTAGGTATATATTAGCGAAACCACGCCGGGGACCTATCGGTCGAAGAGGAAGTCGTTAAGCCCGATCTTTCCTATATATATCTAGGTAATTGCCGTACTAATATACTTAGGGAGGCCCTCGTAACGGTCTAGCGTTATCGCCTTATTAAACCGAGGCGGGAAGTCGGCGGGGTAAAGGGTGGTCTAGTATTATCGGATCGCGTCTTCCCTAGCGTTCTATCGGGCGGCCTATTCCTTATTTAGCCTTTCGAGCAACTTAGCTTTATCCGGGAGGTCGTCCGTTCCTATCTAGCTCTAGACCCCCCTTATCTCCTCCGCGAGGGGGGGTCTACCCGGAGGTAGTGCCGCCGGGGGTCTGCCCTCTCTCTAGCATCGCCTCCTCTTAAGTATACCCGCGACCGCGTTAGACGCGCGTCGGATTTAGCCTAGGAGCCCTAAGTCTTCTAGCCTCTAGAGGGTATCCGTTATTCTTTAGTTTAGGTAGAGGTCGATTAGGGGCACCTACGCCTCCGCTTTAACTTAGTAGACTAGGGTCGCGCGGTAGGCACCCGTTACTACCCGGAGGCAGGCTAACTAGTCCCGGGTAAGGTCCCGCGCGATTCCGCGTAGTTTCCCCCCTATAGGCGTTATCTCGTAGAATATAACCATAGCGTAGGAGATTAAGGACCGGATTACCTTACTATAGACTTCCCTAGCGCGTAGTAGGGTGTAGCCCTACGTAGACGCCGCGAGCCCGGTTAGGGCTATAGTCTAGCGCTTTAACTTCGCTCGGAGTTATTTTAGGTGCGCCTTCTAGCGTAGTTTCCGGTGCACCTAAACCCCTAGTAGGCGGGCCTCTTAGACCGGGGTTACCACGTCGGCCCCGAGGCGGACCGGCGTCGTTATCGCTTATCTCCTTTATATAAAGTATATTAATTCGCTCTTCGACGGTTCGAAAGTAACCGCGAACTTAGTCGCCTATTCCGCGTATACCCTCTAGGCTTTCTCTAGGCGTGCTACCGTAGTAGCCTCGTTAGGTCCGATACTAACTATATTTATATCGTCGGCGAAGCTAACGGTATAAATACTATATATCGTGCTAAGCCTTTCGTATAGGGGGCTTATATAGTATAGAAATAGGATCGGGGATAGGGGGGAGCCCTAGGGGACTCCCGTTAGTACTTAAGTTAGCTCTAAGGTCCTCTTATCAAAGTAAAGGGTCGATCTCCTATTGCTTACAAAGCTCTATATTAGGCTCGTAAGCTACCTAGGGTATCCCCTAAGCTCTAGATCCCTTATAAGCTTATTATAGTTAACCGTATCGAATGCGCCCTTAATATCTAGCTATAGGAATAATGCGATGCCCCTTTAGGCCTACGTCGCGCGCACTAGTTCCGTTACTAGTAGGATCGCCGCCTCTATAGAGCGTTCCCTCCTATTCCCTATTTATCCGTCTAGTAAGATGCCGTTCGCCTCCGCTACTCCCGCGATCCTCTAGGCTAGTATCTACTCGAGTACTTTTCCTACCGTAGGTAGGAGGGAGATTGGTCTCTAACCCCCTACTATACGGTAGGCGTCCGGCCTCTTGCCTAGCTTCTAAATAACTACTATATTCGCGCTATAGAACCGACCCGGGAAATATAAGAGTCGGGTATAGGCGTTAAAGATCGTAGCTAGTCGCTAGACTAGGGCTAGGCCGTACTTCTTAATAAACCCTAAGGGGACGCCGTCTAGACCCGCCGCTTTCTAGCTTACTATCTTGCCTAGCGCCCCTATAACGTCGGCTAGCCGGATCTATTAGTTAACTATAAGGGTCGCCTTAGCTATAGGCCGGGGTGGCCCTTAGGTCGTGCCGGCCTCTAGTAGGAAGAACTTAGCGGCTAGTAGCTAGGCCTTCCCTTTAAAGGTTTCCGTTAGTTAGTCCTCGCCTTCCTTAACTAGCGGTAGGATATAGGTCGGTTCCGGTAGTAGCCTACTACGGAGTCTTACCTACCTCTCTACGTTCTAGAGCTTAGTATTATCGGCGCTAAATTCCTCTAAGAACTCGCGCTAATAGGCCCTCCTCGCCTCGCGGACGGTCTGCTTCTAAGCCGTAGACGCCTCGTATAGGTCTTCCTAGTTCGCCTCGTTCCTTTCCCGCCTATACTTCCTCCTCGCCCTCTTAGCCTCCCTCGTCGCCCTCCCTACCTCTAGGGTAAACTATGCGTTGCCCCTAGGTAATGCTCGCCCTTAGCGCGGAACCGTAGCTATCGCGATCTACGCTAGAGTAGCGAAGACGTAGTCTAGGTCCTTATCGATATCCTTAGGCGTCTAGAGTATTAGCTAGTATAGTCCTAGCCGGGACGTAGTCTCGGCTTCGACTAGCTTTACTTCCGCTTCTTTCTACCTTAGGGCCGGTTCGGGTGCCCGGGCCTAGGTGTCGACCTATAGTATAATAGTTTAGGGGATATAGTCTAACCCGGTTAGGTCTAGGTCGGGCCCGGTGTACTATGTTCCGGTCTCCGGCGTTGCCTAAGCTAGGTCGATAGTACTATCCCTTTAGCCGTAGAAGAATCTTATATACTCCCCTCTCGGGGTAGCGAGTTCGAGTTATAGCCTTATCGCCTCCTATATAAGTTATATCGCGCTATCCGAGGTTCTATCGTGTCCGTCCTAGAGCGGGTAATAGATATTAAAGTCCCCTACTATTACTATAGGGTGCTCCGGTTTAATTACGCTTAGGTCGCGTAGCGCTCCTGCCCTCGCGGCCCCCGGTAGTAAGTAAATCGCCCGTAGTCTAGTACTATCCCCGAAAATTACCTCGCTCTAGTCTAGTCCGGACCGGGGCGACCAAGTCCCCGGCCCGAGCCTTTTATATATATATAGCGCGCACCTCCCCTCCCTATAGACCAGGCTATAGGGCGCCGCTCCGGGGGGGGGGGGGCCGCCTCCCGGTATAGCTTCTACTTCCTATAGTGCTATTAGGTCGAAGCCGGCCTAGTAGCAAAGCGCTAACCAAGCTAGCTCGTGTCTCTTCTATATATTCTAGAATAGTACTTCTAGTTATATATAGGTGGGGTCGGGGTAAAAGGGGTCGTCTATATAGGGAGGGAGGCGCTCTATCTCCTAGCGCTTCTCTGTCTACCGTACCTACGAATGTCGTTCGTACTCGGTTCGGCCTCCCTAGCCCTACTAGCCGGCGGGTGTCTCGAGCTCGACCTCTTATCCCGGCGCGGTCTACCTAGTCCCCGCTTCCGGACTACGGTCGATTTAGGAACGCCCTAGGTTTCGACGGTAGGGAGTACCCGTTACTCGGCGTACGTCTAGGTATTCGCGAACCGTTAGGGTCGTCGTAGGTAGTTTTCCCTCGCCTTTTCCTAGGCTTTATTCGCTACGGGGTAGGTCTAGGTCTACGATAGGTAGTCCCCTTAGTATAAGATATAGTTATAGGGGATTTCGCCCTTCTTAGCCCTATATTCGTCCTCGCCTCTATCGTATGCCGTGCTCCTATATCGGCCGTAGAGTTATATCGATATATATCGCCTAGTGATATAGCTATATCTATAGTAGTTATAGTACCTTTATAGTCGGACCGACTCGTCGTAGGGTTTATATCGGAAGATCTATGCTTCGAGGACTAGGCCTAGGTCGCAGAGCCTATTAGCCTCCTCTAGGCTACCGACCCTAATAAGTATAGTCGTCGCCGTCGATGTCTTAGATCGGGGGCGTAGCGCCTAGGCCCGGAGGACCTTAACTTTATTCGCCTCTATAATCTTATAGAGTAATCGCTCCCTATCTACCGTCGCTACCCCTAAGGGGACGTTCTTTGCGACTACCGTATACGCGCGGCGGGAGATCGTAGCCTCCGGTCCGAACACGGCCTTAACCTAGCCTTAGTCCCTCTAATAGGCTCTCGCCGCGGTATTAAATATAACCGCGATGTCTCCGCTTTAGAGGCGCCTCGCCGCTATAGCGCTCGTGGCTTTTAGGGCCGTATTTACCGCCTTTACTATATCCTTCGGTTCGCGGCTTAGGATTTCGGGCGGTGCCCCGGTAGGGACCACGATAATCTCGCGTTTATAGCGTAGTAGGACCTATTTTACCGTAGCTTTATATCGGGTCGGTCCCCTAGTCTCGGCCACGACCGCGGCCTAGGTTCGCTTAGGGCCCCCTAGGCCCGAAGCGATGCCTAGGCGGAGTTCTTCCTTGACTGCCTCCTTAATTGCATCCCGGATTGTCGTCTTAAAGCTCTCGTCCGCGCGGAGCACCGCCGACGACGCGCTGCCGGCGCGGCTCTTCGCCCTAGAGAGCCGTTCGACTACTGCCTATACCCTGCCGAACTATACGCTTAGGATAAAGCCCGCGAGTTCGTCGTATGCTGCTTTTTCCACGGGGTCGCTCGGCGCCCGGGCCGGTATCGCATCGCTGCTTCGGGTTTATTGACTCGCTCTATCGGGGTGCATAAATTCGGGTAGCGTCTCTTCGCGCTACGCGCTCTAATCGAGCCCGGTGCGTCGAGGGCCGCTACCACGTCCACCTACCCCTCGGCCTCGGCGTAGCATCGTTACTAAGGGTAATTAATGCTGCTAAATTAATTCCTAGTATTGGTTAGTGTTTTAGTCGCGATGCGCACCCGCTGCGGGCGTGTGTCGGTTTCGCGAGAAGTTTATCTTTTATATTATCGTACCGACTATAATTTATAGGTTATATTATAATCTATGTAAATATTAATTAAGTTACCTAAGGGTAGTTTTATAGCTATTAAGTTTATTAAGTAGTAGTAGAATAGGAATATTACTATAATTACTTTAATCTATTATTATCGCGAAGCGTAGCTTAATTTCGTAGTTCTCGGAGATATCCTATAGTAAGAGGGACCTAGGAAGCTAAAAACCCGGTTTAGAAGAAGGAGCTAAAAAGAGGTATAGAGAGGAGGGTAGGGGTATAAGGGGAAGTAGAAGTAGCGATAGCTTCCTATAAAAGTAGTAAGAGATAAGACAGATAAGCCGGCAACGGCTAGAAAGGAGGGGAAAAACTAGTAAAAAGCTTAATAGTTAAGAGGATATTAGTAGCTTCTTTAAGTAGAATCTTCTTTATTAATCGAGATACTAAACGGGTATAAAGAGGGGCGTTAGATAGAGGAAAGAAGGAGAATTAAGGAAATATAATAATTACTCCCCTACTATAATTACTACCCCTATAAGAATTAAATATCTTTGCCCTACCTATCTAACCCCTTACTTTTAATTTTACCTTTATATATTTTATATATACTTCTTATATCCCTCTTTATAAGAGTTATAAGCCTAGGAGGAATAGAATTCCTATACCTTCTAGCTACTATAAAAGGCACCTTTCGTATATCCCTTATAGCTTTCTTTTATCCCTCTTACTAGAAAAGCCGATTTTTAACTAACTTTTCTACCCTCTTTTATAATAATATCGAAAAATAACTCTACCGCCCCTATAGTCTATAGGACGATTCTTATAGAGCCCTAAGATTAAGATAAGTAGGTAAAGGAGCTATAGGCTTATATAGATAAAACTATTTATAATTTAGTCTTCTCTAATAGGTAGGACCCTCTTAAGCCCCCTCTTTATCCTAGGGCAACGGAATTTATAAAGGGAGCTTCCCTCTTCACTAAGCTAACCTCTATATAGTAGAGAGCTTTTTCTACTACCTTAGGTAACTACGAGAGTTACTATAAGGAATACCTTTATAATACGAAGCTACTAACTACTATATATATAGTAATAACGGAATCCGTTAGTACTATAAAGCTAATCTTTCTTTAAGAGGAAGAGACCCTTAGGTAGTAGCTTTTAAATCTTAAGACCTTAATAGCTCCCTTAAAGGGCTATATAATTTACTATATTAAGAAGACCTATATAATATACCTAGGAGCCTTTTCTACTAAGAACCTTTTAGCCTTTTTATAGCTAGCTAAGTAGGAAGAAATCCTTAAGGAAGCTAACTAATACTTCTTAATAGAAGCTCTTTCTAGCTAGTAGCTATAGGATATATCTCTACTAATAAAGCCTATTAGTAACGGTTACTCGATTATCTTTTAAGAGTCTAGCTAGGAACTAAACGAAGAGGCTACTAAAGTATAATAATAAGTAGTCTTATTCCTTCGTAGCTAGCACTCGACCTAGACGGCTCGACCTACTGCCCCTATAGCTACTATAGCCCCTCTTACTACGGTGTAACGACCGGTGTTATTCCTAAGGGATAAACCTATCGAGGGGTTTATATTAGCAGATATAATAAGGCGTGGTCTAAGTAATAATAAGTATATTACGTTAGTAATAAGTCGGAGGTTATAGACCGTAGACTATAACTAAGTAATTAGAATTAGAGATAGGATCGTAATAAAGATCTATATTAAAAGCTATCGAGCTATCTATCTAAAGGAGTAAAAGTAGGTAGCTATATATACTTATAGAGACTATCCTTAGATCACGGTCCTAGCCGTAATCCCCTTCGTAGCTTACTATAGCTTACTCGTAAGCTATGCTCCTAAGTAGTAATCTATCTATATAAGGCTTACTTAGCTTACGTACGCTCTAGGTGAGCTAAGCCTAAGTAACTTCTCGTCCCGACTATTGTTCCGAGCCGCCTTATTACGTAAACGTGGCCGGCTCTCCTACGGCCCGCTAACCGTGGTCGTAATACGATGTCTCCCCTCCTTTTAGTCTTATCCGTAAGACCTACTACTGCCTTAGCCGCCGTATATAAATATACCCTTATCGCGCGTATATATATTCCCTGTTCGTTCTTTCTATCCCTTAGGATATACTACTAATAGTATATCTAGTCGCGTATCGAAGGATCGTTCTCGTAAGACCCTTAAGCGTATTCGTTTAGCTAAGTCTATTAATCGTCTTAGTTTCGACGTTATGCCGTATTCTTTCTATTCGTCGCGCGGCTTCTGCTATAAAATACTAGAGAAATCTTCTAAGTATACCGAATATATACGGCGGGGTCGTTCCTACGATACGTCGGGCGTAGCGATTAGCTCTTATAGGTAACTTCGTTGTCCTACCTATTATTTATAGCTAACGTATATCCTAGTATCCCGAATAAATCTAGAGTCCGATTAGTTAGATAAAGAAGAAGAAATTGCTAAGGAGCGAATATTAAAAGCTTAAGCCGACCTAAACGAAGCCTTAGCTTATTTAGCGCGGCTTCGCCGTTAAAAGCGCTAGCTAAAGACGAAGGGTACCGAGATAGTCTATCGGGGCCTTCGTTCCTTAGATAACCTTAACGAGGCTAAGCGCTAAGAATCTAAAGCGGTGGTCGATGTTTAGTCTATAGGTAGATTTAATATAATTAATTAGAATACTATTAGTTCGTTAAGCGATTTTACGATACCTAAGGTAGATTTTACTAGTAGAACTATCGAAGTAGAGAACCGTAGTAAGTTAAGTGCTTAAGTAGTTCCTAGGTATTTTCTTCTAGTCCGTATCCCTTCTACTTAATAAGGTATTCTTATTACTAACCTTATTTTCTTATATCTAGTATTTATTCGGCTTTATATTCCTAATTATTATTAACTTCGATTTTTTCCTATAGTTTAGCGTTTTATAGTGCTAGTTCTAATAATAAGATATAAAATATCGGGTATATCCGTATTATCGTTAGTAGCGAAAGTTCGTAGTTAATTTTAAAATAATTTTCTTAACTTTAAACGGTCTAAGTTTCTTAAAATCTAATTTATTGCTTAGTCGTTTTATTTTAATATTTCGTTATATAAGGTAGACTATATCTCCCTCTCGAAAGATTAGTCCCTATAATCTTTTCCGATTATAGTAAGTAGATATTCGTTCTCTAACGAATTAAAGTTCTTATTATATTTCTTTATATAATTTTCGTAGCTAATCTACTTATAGTATCGCTCGTTCCGCTTATAGTCCTTATCGAGTAACCTTAAATACTTCTAGGTTATATCCGTAATTAGCGTATATTAGTAAGAGCTTAGTTATTTCCGTAACTAAGCTATTATAAGCTAGTTACGCTATTAGTAGCTATTTAACTTAATTGTTTTATTCGTAGCTAATATAGTATCGTAAATATTATTTAAGCGTTTAGTTAAGTCGTTCTATTTATCTATCTATTTATAGGTAATAAGCTATACTAAGCTTATATTTCGTACCTAATTATACTATAAGAGCTTACTAAAACTTAGCTATAAATATACTTCCTCTATTAGAGATAATCTCGTTTAGTAGTTTATAATTACTAATAATTATTCGTAGGAATATATATACTAGCTCTTCTATATTACTTACTTCTTTATATAGTAAAAAATACCTATACTTCGTTAGTCTATCGGTAATAACGAATATACTATCGTACTTAATATTAGTTATAGGTTCTTTCGACGGTAGTAGCTTTATAATATAGTCGAAAGCTATTAAATCCTATAGTTTCTCTAGTACTAGTAGCGGTTATAATTCTCCGTATAGTTTATATCGTTTAGCTTTACTTTATATATAAAGTTTATATTCTTTAATAACTTATCGTACTACTTCCTTAAGCTATAGGAAGTTATATTATCGTTTAATCCGTTCTGTTATTCTTCGGATTCCTTAGTATCTATATATTAGATATTCGTATATATCTTATATAACTTTATCTCGTAATTTTAGTAGTATCTAGATTTTATTTTTATATATTAGAACTTCTAAATATTCTATATCGTATCCGTTTAGTACTTTATGTTTTTTTATCTATTTTAGGATCTTCTAGTATATTAAGTCGTTAGGTTATACTTTAAATATTATATTTAGCTATCGTTACTAGTAGTTACCGTTTTCGTTGATTTTTAGGAGCTGTCCTTTCGCTATAGGTGCTCCTATATCGTAGTTACTTCGTTAACTAAGGGCATTAGCTCGACCGTTTTCTATTCCTTTTCTATAGATTATTTCGTAGTCGAATTCTAATAAATATTCGGCCTATCGGATCTATTATCTATTTAACTATTATATAGTTATAAAGTATAAGATATTTTTATAATCTATATAGACCTTAACTTTATACTTACTTTTAAGAAGGTAGTATCGAAATTCCTTAAAAGCTTAAATAATTATAAGGAATTCTTTATCGTAGATAGGGTAATTAAGTTCTACGCTATATAGCTTTTTCGAGTAGAATGCAATTAGTCGTAGTCTTCCTTTATTATCCTTTTATCCGATTTATACTCTTAGAGCAAAGTCTAATATATTAGTTTTAAGTTCGATTTATTATTTTAGATCGAAGGTAGTTAAGACTAGTTCTTACGTAATCGTAGTCTTAATATATTCGAAAGCTTCGTTAGCTTTATCGTCCTATATAAATTCTTTTTCCTTCTTCGTTAAGTCGTATAGTAGTACTACGATCTTTCTAAAATCTTTAATAAATCGTCGGTAGTAATTTATAAATCCTAGGAAACTTTATACGTCCTTAATATTCTTTAGCGTTAGCTATTCTTTAACTAAGTTAATTTTATCTTATTATATTCGTATCTCTCTTAGTAAGATCGTATATTTAAGGAAGTCTACTTCCTATATATAGAACTTACTTTTCTTTAGTTTAACTAGTAACTTCGTATTCTAAAGTACGCGGAGTACCTTATAGATATATTCCTTATATTCTTCTAAGGTATCCGAGAAGATTAGGATATTATCTAGGTATACTACTATAAAGATATCTAAGTATTCGTATAGGATATTATTAATTATCTATTAGAAGGTAGCTAGTATATTTATAAGTCTAAATAGTATTACTAGATATTCGAATAGTCCGAATTTCGTTTTAAAGGCTATTATCTATTCGTGTCCTTTTTTTATACGTATTAAGTTATAGGCGCCTTTAAGGTCGAAGGCTATAAACTATTTTTTACCGTATAGTCGATCTCGTAGTTCCGATATAAGCGGTAATAGTATTCGGTCCTTTATTATAATATCGTTTAAGCGTCTATAGTTAATAACTAGTCGTAGCTTACCGTTTTTCTTTAGAATAAATATAACTAGGTAGCCTACTTTAGATATTAACGTTTATATATATCCCTTTTATAGATTCTCGTCGAGGTAGTCGCGTAGCGTTTATAGTTGCTTTTCGTTTAGGTTATAGATCTTATAGAACGTTAGCGTTATTCTATCCTTAAGATAAATTTCGTAGTCCTATTAACTATATTCGGGTAACCCTATCTCGAGTTCTTCCTTAAAGAGTTTATCGTATTTCTGGTATTCCTAGGGGATATTCTTTATTCTATCTTATAGGCTTTATTCTTTCTTTTAAGAGCTAGTTTCTCTTAACTTAAGCTCTTTATTAATTTATTTAAGGTCTTTCCTTAAAGTAGCAATAACTCTTCGGATCTTTATATTATATCCTTTATTCTATTTATATCGGATGCTAGGTTATATAGCCGTATTAGTTAGTACGTAGGTCTTATTAGTCGATTTTATATCCGCCGGTTTAGTTACTATTTTCGTTTATATCGCTAAAGCCCGTAATAATTTACTTAAACGGTTATCCCTTTTATCCTATTTAGTAGCTAAATTATCGTAAAATTTTGCTTTCTTTTAAATCTACTAGTCCTAGAAACTTACGTCTTTATTCTAACATAGCTAGCTAGTTCTCTAGTTAATTAGTAGGTTGCTCTCCTATAGCTATAGAAGCCCTAATATAAGGTCGTATTCTTTAATATCTATAATATCGAAGTTAACTTATTTATCGTAGCCCTAGATATTAATATCGAGGTAATTAATCTCTATATTAATAATTCTATTATTATAGTTAAAGGCCTCTCCTTCGATATTTATAAGTTTATATAGATCTTTCTTATATCTCTATATAAGTCGGTAATAATTAACGACTTTAGGTAAAACGTAATTGCCTATCGCGCTATAGTCTAAAAGTATATATACGTAATATCCCGCGATTTAGATATCTAATACTATTTAGTCGCTATAGCTTACCGTTACTATATATAGGGTCCTTAGATCTTATTATATCGTGCTAGTCTATAGCCCTTTTATAGATAGCGTACCTTATTTTTTACCTAGTCCTTATTTATCTTATTTAGGTATTCTTCTTCGATTTATTATTAATATCGTTTCTTTATATTTTTATCGCGTAGTATTATATCGGGGCTTAAGAGACTAATTTCTTATAGCTAATCGAAGATTTCTTATTTCTTAACGCTATATTATTTATATTATACTACTTCGTAGTTAATTACGTACTATACTTTATAATTCTATTTAATTTCGTACTAAAGGTTAAGTTTTCGTTTAGCGTCTTTCTATTTTTCGCGTAGTATTTCCTTATCGATTCTTCCTTAGTCGAATACGGCTTATAGCCTTTATACGTATTACTAATAATCTTTTAGTATACTATTATATCGTTTATACTATACTCGTGCTTTTTTATATTTATAAACTCTATAGTTTAGGTATATATATTCGTTATAATATTCCTCGTTATATTTAACCTATTACGTAAGTCTTTAGAAGATTAAGGGTTCGGATACCTTAGAGTAAGTAGCGTTATACTATTCTTTTATTTTAGTAAGTTTATAGATTTTATATATCTCTAAAAGATATCTCGTTAATAAACCGTAATTATCGCGGTATTTAAGTAGTATACTATAATCGAGTTCTAATAATATAACTTAGTCGTTCGGGTAGCGTTAATCGATTTTCTAGTAGTCTAGTTCTATACTTAGGTAGGGTTTCGAAAGTACTTATCCTTCGAACCTAACCGGGAAGGCGTCGTATTATGCCTTTATTTAGAAGTATATTATATAATCTAGGTAGACGTATAATATCTATAAAATATACTTATAGTACTTATAAGTAAGTAGTATTTATAGATTATCTTTAAATTCCCCTCGTAGTTACTATTCTTATTATAGAGCTATAAAGGTATCGACTACGGCAATAGCTATAGTATAGTCTCCTTTATATAGTACCGGTTAATATCGAATTAATATAGCTTATTAGTTTTCCGTGAGAATTTAAGGTATCTATTAGGTTCTAATTTTAAGTATTTCTTTAAATTCTTCGAAGTATAGAGCGTGTTCTCTAATCGTAGCGTTTTCCCTTAGTAGCAAGGGTAGTAGTATAAGTTTATTCTCGTCTTCCGTTTCTCTAGGTAGTTCTTATTCTTTAGAGCTTATATCGTCGATACTTCGTTATTCCTCTTTAAGTTATTATCTAAGTTTCGTAAGTATAAGGGCTACGTCTATATCTTCTTTATTATATTATTTATAGACTACCCGTCGTTATTATCGATTTTTATTTTATATATCTTCCTAGAATCGTTTGCCGTTCTTCCTAATCTAGTCTTAGGAGACTCCTTTAAGATAAGGGTATTCCGGTTCTACGAATTTAACTTATTTCTATATTTTAAGGTCCCTTCGTTATATTATTATAAGGGTTTTCTTTAGTAGCTTTAAGAACTATCCGGTACCGTTCTTATCGCTTAAGTATACTATATATTCGTTGTCGTAGTATATAGTCTAACTAAGGAGTTTATACTTTAGTTCCTATCTATTAGTAGCGTTTAGGTGTTTCTTACCTTCTAGGGCTAGTACCTAGTAGGTTTTCTTCTCCTTATAAGGTTATCTATATTTTTTAGAGTAATATCTAAGTTTCCCGTAGTTAAAACACTTTCCTTTACTTTTTTATATTATATCTAGGTCTATCTTACCTAGGTTAGTTATATAGGCGTAAGTAATAAGAGTTTCGCGCTTCTTTTTATAGTTAGCGCGTTAGTTAAAGTTATTCCTATAGGAAGGGTTCTAGTTTCCTCTTCCTTATTTCTTTTCTTAGCGTCGCGTATACTATCTATCGTTAATTTATACCGCTATAGTAATATAGTCTAAGAGGTTATTAAGTCGATTTTCCTTATAAAGTTCATCCTTAACTTCTTCTTTAAGCCCGTCGTAGAATCGTAATATAAGAGGTTCGTTGTCCTAATTAAGCTTTAAGGTAACTTATCGGAACTTCGTAGTATAATCCGATACTAAGATCCTTTATCGGAGTTCTTAAAGTTTCTATTTAGCTTCTTATTCCTCGTTAGTTATTCTAAATACCTTTATAATAGCTTCTTCGAATCCTTAGAAACTAGTAAAGACTTCGTCTATCTCGTTATCTCGTCGCGCTAGTTAGTTATCGAGAAAGTCCCTTATAATAGGTCTAAACTAAGCGAGTACCGTTCTAGATAAATAATTTCCTGCGTGGAGTACCTTTTCGACTGGGTCCGAGAGTTTAGTAGGGTAAAACCGGTAGTAGGCCTTAAGTTAGGTAAGAAAGTCTCGAAGCGTGCTATAAGTACCGTCGAATAGTCCTAGCTATTTTAGTTTAACTGCTTCTCCGAGGTCCCTAACTTATCCGTTGCCTCCTCTATTCCTAAGTAACTATACCTTATATTAAAGGGCGATAATTTCGCGTATTATATCCTAAGGCGATATAGTAGCTCTAGAGTTAGTTAATCTAGCTTACTATATAGGTATATTAATAGTTGCGATATTACTTAGAGTAACGCGGTATTGCACTAAATAAGAGCTTTTAACGTATAACGACCGGTGTTATTCTTAAGGGATAAACCTATCGAGGGGTTTATATTAGTAGATATAATAGGGCGTGGTCTAAGCAATAATAAGTATATTATATTAGTAATAAGTCGGAGGTCGTAGACCGTAGACTATAACTAGGTAATTAGAATTAGAGATAGGATCGTAATAAAGATCTATATTAAAAGCTATCGAGCTATCTATCTAAAGGAGTAAAAGTAGGTAGCTATATATACCCGTAGAGACTATCCTTAGATTACGGTCCTAGCCGTGATCCCCTTCGTAGCTTACTATAGCTTACTCGTAAGCTATGCTCCTAAGTAGTGATCTATCTATATAAGGCTTACTTAGCTTACGTATACTCTAGGTAAGCTAAGCCTAAGTAACTTCTCGTCCCGACTATTATTCCGAGCCGCCTTATTACGTGAACGTGGCCGGCTCTCCTACGGCCCGCTGACCGTGGTCGTAATATGCTGCAGCCCCTCTTACTACGGCCCCCGCTGCTACTGCTGCTATAGCTGCCCCTCCGGCTCCTCCTCCCTCGAGAGCCTCGATCCCGTCTTTAACGGCTGCCCCGGTCCCCGCCCTAGCTCCGCCTACTGCTCCGGGCCCGGTCCCGTTAGTCCGACCGGCCCGACTAGTCCCCTAATAGACCTTTTAGTCCGTTAGTCGAAAAATTAAAAAACTAGTCGAAATCGAACCTCGTTAAAATTAGTAATAAGAGGTAAAAAGAGGGGGTTTTTAAGTAGACCTTCTAGACTAAGACAAAGATTCCTCGAAGAAACGAAAGACTAAATAAAATAGCTACCTAGCCTATAAATCCCTAGGCTATCGGTTATTATAATACTAGTAGGTCTTTAAGGAAAACCGACCTAAAGGATTTAACCCTTTAAAGAGGCTATAAGAAACGATATAATAGTCTCTTAAGGAGGACCCCTTATTATAGAAGAAGATAGATAAGATTCGGGTTACTAAGAAATAGTAACTAACGCCGCTGCTCTTATTCGAGCCGTAAATTCGAGGAAAAGTTATTAGTATAGTAAATCCGGCCTTCGTCTTCCCTACGGATTAATAAGGCTAGGACTAACCGTTAGAGCCCTCCGATTACCCCCTATAAAAATCAGCTATCCTTAACTCTAGTACTTCCCTCGATATCTATAATACCCTCTTATAATTCCGGTCCTTTAAGAAGGTATAGAGGGAATACCTTATAGCCGGGGAATTAACCGTACGGATTAAGAGGTATAGAAGGGTGAATTTCACGATAAAATTACCTAACGGAGCTATATAAATTCTACGGCGAAAAAGGGTAGCTTTTTGCCCTCGATTTTTAACGAGCTTAATTTCCTTCCGCTTTCTTTAAGAGGAAGGAATCTTCTAGGATATAACGTCTAAGCCTACGAGGCTAGTCTAGAAGAATTAGACGATTAGGCTTATCGAGGAGAAATTCGCTTAATTTATTCTCGAATTCCGACCTATCCTTAAGAAGGAATCTCTTAAGAAGTTAGCTTTCCTTACTAGGAGGAATAGGTCTACTATAAAGGACCCTCTTTTAGCAGCCTAAGGAGACGGCCTTCTTTAGTACGCACGACTTAGTTACCTAGGCCCCTAAGCTTTATATAAGCTAGGCTAATAATAGGGCGTATAAATAAGGGGCCTAAAGACCGTCGAATACGAATACTATAGCTAAGGAAAGACTAGGAGACAAATTTCTAAACGAACCCTTTTATGGCCGGACTAGCTATATAAGGAAATTTAGGTCGACTAGACCGACGTTTCTAGGGACTAGGAAAGCTTCGTTAGGGTAATGTTTTTATAGACGCTTTTTTAGGGATAGTTTTCCCCTATTTCTTATAGACCTACCTAAGTAAGTATAACTAGTCTACCCTTTAAGACTTTATTAACTAAATAAAATCCTACTTCGGCTATAAGGTAAAGAAGATATAGTCTAATAGAGAGCTAATTATAAAAGATATCTTAAATTAGCTTCGAAAAAGGGGTATTTTACCCCTCCCGTTAGCACCGAATACCTAGGCCTAAAACGGAGGGGTAGAAAGATTAAGGGGTGCTATAATAAAAAGGGCCTGTATAATAAGACTTACTATAAGGCTTCCCTATAACCTTTAAAGGGAAGTCGTTAAGACCGCCTATTACCTTTATAACTAGACCCCTAGGGACCTTAAGGACCCTAGGGAACTAAACTAAGGAATAAACTAAAAATCCCCCCTTAAGCTCTTTATAAAAAAGAGGGCCTTACTAGACTACCTTTATGCCTATAGCTATAAAGTATATACTATAACTACCGATATATAGCTAAAAAGGAAAAAGAAAAGAAAGCTTAATCCTAGAGCCTTTATTAGTTACCTTATTAGTTATAATTCTACTAATATCTTCCGGATCTAGATTCCTCTTTTATAGAAGGTTATTTCGACTAGGGATATAATTTTCGACGAATCTAGCTTCTTTAATAGAAAGAGAAATTAATAGCCCCTCTTACTCTCTTAACGTTAGATAATTTAGAAGATCTAAATCCCCCCTTCTTAATAGTCTTAAGAAGAGGTCCTAGAAAAGGAAACGGAAGAAGAAACCGACGTCGAAGTAGTCGAGGATAACGCTAACTTTAAAGAAAAAGAGGAAGCTACTAAATTAGATAATCTAAACGAAGAAGGAGACTATAGGAAAGCGGTAGAGCTAGAATACGCCTACCTCCCTATGCCTCCTCCTACGTAAGAAGAAGATCTAAAAGCAGTTTTTTCTATTAGTCTTCCTATCTCGACCCTTAAGGGGGTAGGAAAGGCACCTCTTTCTCTCTTAAAGGATTACCCGGCTACCTTTTTATCCCTACTTCGAGAAGTAAAGGAAGGTATAAGGCCCGATACGGTTACTAAAGAAGACTAACCTCTCCCCTATTTCGATCGTTTTTCCGACTTCTATCTAACGCTTATAGAAGACGGTTCCTATAGAGCATTTATAGTAGGCCGGCTTTTTAAGCCTCTATTAGCAAGGAAGGTATATAAAAGAGACCTCCTAGACCTACTAGTAAACTAAACGTAGCTAGAAAAACACCCCTTTAAAGACTAGTTTTTCTAGGCCTAGAATAACTACCTAGCCTTATATAAGGAGATAGGGTCTTTCGAAGAGGTCCTTTAGGAAAAAGTAAGAGGAAAATAAGTCCTTAGCTATAAGTAGGTCTTTATCTATAAGACTAATAAATATAGCTTCCTTTAGAAGTATAAAGCCTAGCTAGTTATTTATAGGAACTAGTAGGAAAAGGGGGATCTACTTACTAAGGCAACTACCTTAGTAGGGATGTCTTTTCGGACCCTTATAGCTATAGTAGTAGAATTCGACCTCGAACTTAATTAAATAGATACCGTTAACGCCTTCGTTAACTACCCCCTTAAGGAAGAAGAAGTTATCTATATACGCCTTTTATTAGGCTTCTAATAGCTAGGAAAATTTCTATGGCTTAGGAAAGCTTTATATAGACTACGAAGATTACCCCTTCTTTAGTAATAGTATTTAATAGGTTCCCTCGAAGCCCTAGGCTTTAAGAAAGTCCCTTAGGAACCGTATATAATATAGAAGGGTAAAATTACGGTCTTCTTTTAGGTCGATAATATTATCTAGGCCTACCTAAAAGAGGAAGAAGTAACTATTAGGGAGGCTATAAAAGGCCTATAATAAAGGTATAAGATAACTAGGCTAGGGGAGCTAAAGTAGCTCCTAGGGATTCGAATCCTTTAGAATAGGTCCTAATAGACTATCTAGCTTACCTAGGACGCCTATATCGATAAGGTCGCTTATAAATTCCTCCTTAATTCCCTAGATAGGAAGCTACCCTCTATGCCTATATTAGATAAAGAGCTTTTATTTAATCCGTCCTTTTAAGCTAGGGAGTAAGAGAAACACCGATATTAATAGAAGGTAGGCTCCTTACTTTTTTTAGCTATTTCTATTAGACCGGATATCTCTTTTATAGTCTCCTAGCTAGCTAGGCATAACTAGAATCCTAGCCCTAGGTACTAAGAAGTAGTAGACTAAGCTATCCTTTATCTCTATTTAACGAGATTATATAGTCTACGCCTAGGAGGGCAGGGAAGGAAACCAGCTACCGAAATCTTCCTTTATTTAAGTAATTCGTCCTTTATAGATAATTCCTTAAATAGAAAGAGCTTATAGGGGTATATTATATCCCTTTTTAAAGGAACTATTACTTAGAGAGCTTTAAATTTAGCTACTATTACGACTTTAAGTATAGAAGTAGAGCTACTAGCTTTTTTAAAAGCGTTAAAAGAAGCGATTTTCCTTAGCTAGCTACTAATATCTCTATAACTATAAATTCTAACCCTATTAGCTATAGAATATAATAATATATAGACTATATAGATTCTTATATAGGAAAATAGTAAGCTATTAACCTAGCTATAGTATATCGATATCTATTAGTATTAGTTACGCTAAGAGGTCTAAAGGGGACTTATTTCTATCTATTAGGTTTTAATAGCAATAATAAAAGCCGATAGTCTTATAAAGCCCTTACTAAAGTAAAAGCTAGCTATCTTTTTATAGTAAATTAGGCTAGAAGACGTTTAAGAGAAGCTATCTTAAAAGCTTGCCTTAAGAGTCTATAAAAGGAGCTAATAGTACGTAAGAGGAAGGAGATATCTATAGCTAAAGAAAGGAACTAAGACTTATCTTAAAGGAGGGCCCCTATCTTAATTAGGGCTTATTCTTCTTAAAAAAGGAAGACCCCTTTTCTTATAAGACTTAATTTCCTCTTTAGGCCCCTTTTCCTAAAGTAGGCCTAAAGGATCCTAGGGCTAAAACCTAGATTTCTTAAGTAAGGGATAAGTATAAACTAAGACCTCCTCTATACGCTTACCGGCCTAATTATTTAGCTTTACTCTTTCTATAAGGGCAGGCTATAGCTAAGGGGGTATATCGCGAAGTATAGCTTAATTTCGTAGTTCTTAGAGATATCCCTTAGTATAAGGGACCTAGGAAGCTAAAAAAACCGGTTTAAAAGAAAGAGCTAAAATAAGGTATAGAGAGGAGGGTAGGGGTATAAGGGGAAGTATAAGTAGCGATAGCTTCTTATAAAAGTAGTAAGAGATAAGACGGATAAGCTAGTAACGGCTAGAAAGGAGGGGAAAAACTAGTAAAAAGCTTAGTAGTTAAGAGGATATTAGTAGCTTCTTTAAGTAGGATCTTCTTTATTAATTAAGATACTAGATAGGTATAAAAAGGGGCGTTAAATAGAGGAAAGAAGGATAATTAAGGTAATATAATAATTACTCCCCTACTATAATTACTGCCCTTATAAGAATTAAATATCTCTCCCTTACCTATCTAACCCCTTACTTTTACTTTTACCTTTATATATTTTATATATACTTCTTATATCTCTTTATACGAGAATATTAGCGTAGTCGGTTTAACTAAACTAAGTAATTAAATATTAGCTTTAAAGGTAGCTAAAAATAGCTATTTTATATATAGGGATATAAAGAAGATAAAATAAAAAGTAGATTATATTATTATACAGTAAGTAGGTATATAGGCTTAAGTATAGTCTATTAAAAGAAGGTTAATAATCTATAAAAGGGAAAAAGAAGAGAAGTATAGTCTTAGCCTATATAAGCGTAAAGGCCGCTTATATATAGACTTAGCCTAAACCTTAGTTTAAGCCTATATAAGGTAAAAGCCCTTATAGCTAATACTACTAAGGTTTTAATATTAAGTCTAATATATTAATAGCTTATACTATTATAAAGTAAGTAAAGGGACTTACTATAAGTATCTTTTATTATATTATAATAATAAGCTATATAGGATCTAACTCTATACTACGCTTACTACTATTAAATATATATTTATATATATAGCCTACCTTACCTTATAACGCTATTAGCTAAGGTCTATAATGGCTTTTACCTTATATAGGCCTAAACTAAGGTCTAGGCTAAGTCTATATATAAGCGGCCTTTATACTTATATAAGCTAAGCTTATACTTCTTTTTCTTTTTTTATTTATAGATTATTAACTTTCTTTTAATAAACTATACTTAAGCTTATACCTTTATTTACTTTATAAAAGTATAATCTACCTTTTATTTTATCCTCTTTATATCCCTTTATATAAAATAGCTATTTTTAGCTACTTTTAAAGTTAATATTTAATAAGTATTACTATTTATATAATAGTATATTCTTATTTATATACTTACCTTATTTTTTAAGATATATACTAATGCTAGCCCGCCCTATTTATTTATATCGCGCGCGCTTAGTAAGTACCTATACCGCCTAAATGCCCGCGCCCGCGCCCGCCTATATAAATATATATACTAAATTTAAAGCTATTACTAACGCCGTAATCGATAAACTTAGCTATAGCCCGCGGTCTCTTATAGCGTTATAATAAGGATCGTTAGCCCGAGGAAATATAAGGGGAAGTAGATTAAGAGGAGAACGCGGTAGGAGGGGCGCGCTACTAGCTTCGTTAAGCGTTAGAAGGATTATTAAGTCGGGGTTATATAACTAAAAGTACGTTATATATATAGGCGCGGGCATTTAAGCGGTATAAGTACTTACTAAGCGCGCGCGGTATAAATAAGTAAGGTAGGCTAGCGTTAGTATATATCTTAAAAATAAGGTAAGTATATAAATAGTAATATACTATTATATAAATAGTAGTACTTTATTTAATTACTTAGTTTAGTTAAACCGCCCGCGCTAGTATATATATATATAAAATATCTATACTCTTATAGTTATAAAATTAAAGCGAACGCGATACTTAGTTCGCTTAAGTAATTAAGAGCCTCTTATAATAGTAGGGCTCTATATAACTAAGAGTAGTACTACTATACTTTAGTAAGTTTAATAGCTCTTTTATAGAGCTTAAGCTATAGCTACTTTATATAAAAGTAAAACTTTATATTAATAGCGCTCTAATAAGGGATATCCGCGCTTAATTTAACTATCTTTATATAAGCCTATCCTTATACTTATAAAGGTATCTTTTACTATTTATATATATTAATATAAATAAACTAGTTAACCTCCTTATAAAACTTTATACTAATTATAGTAAACTTAATATAGCTAAGTTAATAAGCTAAGAGCTTATAACGCTTTATTAAAAGTAAAGTAAAGTAATTCTAGCTTACTTTATATAGTTTAAAAAGGTACTATATTAAGTAAATATATATAGCTAGCTTAATATAGTAAAGAATAATTACCTTATTATAAGCTTTAATATAAATTAATATAGATTAATATACTTATTTAAGTAAAAGATCTATATTATTAGATATATATACTAATCTCGTTTACCTTCTTTATAAGCTTAGTAGTAATAAGTTTCTTTTTTTATCTTCTTTTATAGTATAAAAAGAGGATAATATTAGTAATACTATAGATATTTCTATCTTTACTTTAAGGACTAAGGATAGAAAGAGGTAGTAAGAAGAGGGTCGCTATATAGGCTATAGTAGTAAATCCTATTAGTTTTTAAAGTACCTACGCTAAGAAGTATAAGTAAATATACTTTAAGTAATAGAGGGGCGTATACGCTAAGATAGAAAGGAGGTTAGGTTTAACGATAGCGACTTTAGTAATATATAATCTTAGTAATACCTTTATAGGCTTCGTTAGTATTCCCTTATATATAATAGTAGCTACTATATAGATAGGATATATACCTATAGTAATTAAAAAGGTAGCTAAGATATAAGAAGGCTATTAATATAATATAACTATAGCGAAAGAAAGTACTTATATAGCCTTATATAAAAGGGAGTTAAGCTTTATATACTAAAGTACTATCCTTTATATTATAATACTAAAAGCTACTATTATATACTAATATAAAGGGGGCGGATACTATAAGCTTACTAAAGCTAGCTATATACTATTTTATATACTTCTATTAAGAAAAACTTCTCGCGAAACTAATAAACGCTTATAGTAGGTACGTATCGTAACTAAAATACTAACTAATACTAGGAATTAATTTAGCGGTATTAATTACCCTTAGTAATAATACTACGCCGAGGCTAAGGGGTAGGTAGATATAGTAGCGGCCCTTAACGTACTAAGCTTAACTAGAGCGCGTAGCGCGAAGAGACGCTACTTAAATTTATATACCTTAATAAGGCGAGTTAATAAACCTAAAGTAGCGATATAATACCTACCTAGGCGCCGAGCGACCCTATAGAAAAAGTAGTATACGATAAACTTATAGGCTTTATCTTAAGTATATAGTTCGGTAAGGTATAGGTAGTAGTCGAACGGCTCTTTAAGGCAAAGAGCCGCGTTAGTAGCGCGTCGTCGGCGGTGCTCTACGTAGATAAGAGCTTTAAGATAATAATCTAGGAAGTAATTAAGGAGGCAATTAAGGAAGAACTCCGCCTAAGTATTACTTTAGGCCTAGGGGGCCTAAAGCGAACTTAGGCCGCGGTTATAGCTAAGACTAAGGGACTAACTTAATATAAAGCTATAGTAAAATAGGTCCTACCGCGCTATAAACGCGAGATTATCGTAGTCCTTACTAGGGCACCGCCTAAAATCCTAAGCTATAAACTAAAGGATATAGTAAAGGCGGTAAATATAGCCCTAAAAGCTATAAGCGCTATAGTAGCGAGGCGCCTTTAAAGTAAAGATATCGCGGTTATATTTAATACCTTAGCGAGAGCCTATTAAAAGGACTAAGGCTAGGTTAAGGCTATATTTAGTTTAAAGGCTACGATTACCTACCGCGCGTATATAGTAGTCGCTAAGAATATCCCCTTAAGGGTAGCGATAGTAGATAGGGAGCAATTACTCTATAAGATTATAGAGGTAAATAAAGTTAAGGTCCTTTAAGCTTAGGCGCTATACCCTTAATCTAAGATATTAACGGCGATAACTATACTTATTAAGGTCGGTACCTTAAAGGAGGCTAATAAGCTTTATAACCTAAGCTTAGTCCTTAAAGTATAAATCTTTTAATATAAACCCTATAATAAGTTAGTTTAACTATAGAGATACTATAATTATTATAGGTATAGCTATATTACTAAGCGGTATATATTAATGTAACTTTATAGCTAATATAGGAGTATAATATATAATAAGGGTAAGGACGATTATAAGGCTAAGAAGGGCGAAATCCCTTATAACTATATCTTATACTAAAGGGACTACCTATTATAGACCTAAACTTACCCTATAGCGAATAAAGCCTAGGAAAAGGTAAGGGAAAACTACTTATAATAACCTTAATAGTTCGCGAATACTTAGACTTACGCTAAGTAATAGGTGCTACTTACTATCGAAACCTAAGGCGTTCTTAACTTAACCGCGGTCTAGAAATAGGGACTAGGTAAACCGCGCTAAGATAAGAGGTCGAGCTTAAGATACCCGCTAGCTAGTAGGGCTAGGGAGGCCGAACTAAGTATAAACGATAATTAATAGGTATAGTAGATAGAAAAGTACTAGGAGATAAAGCGCCTCCCTCCTTATATAGTCGACCCCTTTTACCTTAACCTTACCTATATATAACTAAGAGTACTATTCTAGAATATATAAAAGAAATACGAGCTAGCTTAGTTAGCGCTTTACTACTAGGCTAGCTTTAACTTAATAGTATTATAGGAAGTAAAAGCTATACTAAGAGGTATAGCCCTGCCCCTTAGAGCGGCGCCCTATAGCTTAGTTTATAGGGAGGGAAGGTATGCGCTATATATATATAAAAGGCTTAGGCTAAGGACTTAGTTGCCTTAGTTTAGACTAAACTAAAGTAAGGTAATTTTCGGGGATAGTACTAAACTATAAACGATTTACTTATTACTAAGGGCCGCGAGGGCTAGAGCGTTATAGGACCTAAGTTTAATTAAACTAAAGTACCCTATAGTAATAGTAAGGGACTTTAATATCTATTACCTACTCTAAGATAAATATAATAAAACCTTAGATAGTATAATATAACTTATATAAGAGGTAATAAAACTATAACTTAAACTTACTACCTTAAAAGGGGAGTATATAAGATTCTTTTATAGCTAAAAGGATAGTACTATTAACCTAGCTTAAGTAACGCTAGAGACTAAGATATAGTATACTAGGCCCGACCTAGACCTAACTAGGTTAGACTATATCCCTTAGACTATTACCTTATAGGTCGACTCCTAGGCCTAAGCGCTTAAGCTAGCCTTAAGGTAGAAAGAAGTAATAGCTAAGCTAGTTAAAGCTAAGACTATATCTTAGCTAGGACTATATTAGCTAATACTTTAAATATTAAAGGATATCGACTAAGACCTAGACTATATCTTCGCTACTTTAGCGTAGATCGCGATAGCTATAGTTCTACGCTAAGGGCGAGTATTACCTAAAGGCAACGTATAGTTTACCTTAAAGGTAAAAAGGGCGACGAGGGAAGCTAAGAAGGTAAGGAGGAAGTATAGGTAGGAAAGGAGCGAGGCGAACTAAGAAGACCTATATAAAGCGATAGCGGCTTAAAAGTAGACCGTCCGCGAGGTAAGGAGGGCCTACTAGCGCGAGTTCTTAGAGGAATTTAGCGCCGAAAATACTAAGCTTTAAAACGTAGAAAGGTAGGCTAGACTCTATAGTAAGCTACTACTAAAACCGACCTATATCCCGCCGCTAGTTAAGGATGGTAAGGACCGACTAATAGAAACCTTTAATAAAAAGGCCTAGATATTAATAGCTAAGTTCTTCTTACTAAAGGCCGGCACGACCTAAGGGCTACCTTAGCCTATAGCTAAGGCGACCTTTATAGTTAACTAATAGATCTAGCTAGCTAACGTTATAGCGGCGCTAAGTAGGATAGTAAGCTAGAAAGCAGCGGGCCTAGATAGCGTCCCCTTAGGGTTTATTAAGAAGTATAGACTAGCCTTAGTCTAGTAACTAGCTATAATCTTTAACGCCTATACCTAACTCTTATATTTCCTAGAATAGTTCTATAGCGCGAACGTAGTAGTAATTTAAAAGCTAGGTAGAAGGCTAGAAGCCTACTATATAGTAGGGGGATAGAAACTAATTTTCCTCCTACTTATAGTAAGGAAAGTACTTAAGTAGATACTAGCCTAAAGGATTATAGGAGCTATAAAAGCGAATAGTATCCTACTAGATAGATAAATAGGGAATAAGAGGGAGCGCTTTATAGAGGCGGCGATCCTATTAGTAACGGAACTAATATACGCGACCTAAGCTTAAAGGGGCATTATATCGTTCCTATAGCTAGATATTAAGGGCGTATTTAAAACGGTTAACTATAATAAGCTTATAAGGGAACTAGAGCTTTAAGGATACCTTAGATAGCTTACGAGCTTAATATAGAGCTTTACAAGCGATAGAAGATCGACCCTTTACTTTAATAGGAGGACTTTAGAGCTAACTTAAGTGCTAATAAGAGTCCCTTAAGGCTCCCCCTTATCCTTAATCCTATTTCTATACTATATAACCCCCTTATATAAGAGGCTTAGTATAATATATAGTATTTATATTATTAGCTTTACTAACGATATAAATATAGTTAGTATTAGACTTAATAAGGCTATAACGGTAGTATACTTAAAGGAGGCTTAGAAGGTATATATAAAGTAAGTAGCTAAGTTCGCGGTTACTTTTAAACTATTAAAGAGCGAGTTAATATACTTTATATAAAGGAGATAAGCGATAATAACGCTAGTCCGCCTTAAGACTAACGTAGTAATACCGGTCTAAGAGGCCCGCTTACTAAGGGTTTAGGTATACTAAAAACTACGCTAAAAGGCGTACCTAAAATAGCTCTAAGTAAAGATAAAGCGCTAAACTATAGCCTTAACTAAGCTTATAGCGTCTATATAGGGCTATACCTTACTACGTACTAGGGAAGTCTATAATAAGGTAATCTAGTCCTTAATCTCTTATACTATAGTTATATTCTATAAAATAACGCTTATAAAAAGGAAACTACGCGGGATCGCGCGGGACCTAGTATAAGACTAGTTAGCCTACCTTTAGGTAGTAATAGGCGCCTACTACGTAACCTTAGTCTACTAAGTAGAAGCGAAGGTATAGGTGCCTTTAATCGACCTTTACTTAAACTAAAGAATAATAAATACCCTTTAAAAGCTAGAGGATTTAAGGCTCCTAAGCTAAATTCGACGCGTATTTAACGCGGTTATAGGTATACTTAAGAGGAGGCGACGCTAGAGAGAGAGTAGGCCCTTAGTAGCGCTACTACTTAGTAGGCCCCCCCTCGCGGAGGAGATAAGGAGGGTTTAGAGCTAGATAAGATCGGATAACCTCCTACATAAAGCTAAGTCGCTTAAAAGGCTAAATAAAAAATAGGCCGCTTAATAGAACGCTAAGGAAGACGCGATCTAATAATACTAAACTACCCTTTACCCCGCCGACTTCCCGCTATAGTTTAATAAAGCGATAATACTAGACTATTATAAGGGCCTCCTTAAGTATATTAGTATAGTAATTACTTAGATATATATAGGAAAGATCGGGCTTAATAACTTCTTCTTCGATTAATAGGTCCTTAGTATAGTCTCGCTAATATATACCTATAGATAAAAATAAGATACTATCTACTACGCGATAATTAACTATCTATTAATAAATAAAGTAAGGGAGTCCTTCTTAATATAGGCCTAGAACGTAAGTAATATAAGAGCGGGCCTTTAAAGGAAAAAGATAGCGGCGCCGCTAGCGTAATAGTTCCTTTACTTAGGTAGGCTCCGCTAATTCGACCTAGCTTAAAGGCTATATATAGATATACTAGATAATAGGACCGGGGTCGCGCTAAAGATAAAGCGGCCTTAACTAAGACTACCCTAGCTAACTACTTCCTTTACTAGGGCGATCTAAGAAAAGGAAAGGACTTATAATAATAAGACTATAGTATTAACTAAACTAAACCTAGACTAAGCGTAAACCTCGCTGCTTAAACTATAGACTAAATAAAACTAATATAACCTAACTAAGCTAGCCTTAATAGCTATAGAATAAGACCTACTATTAAAAGACTATAACTAAATAAGACCTAACCTAAAACTAAACTAAGATAAAGCTAATAACTAGCCCTTAAACTATAACCTTAGCCTAACTCGTTAGTAGTAACGTCTACCTTATTATTATAGTAGGAATAATAAGACCCCCCTAAGGTAGTATATAGGGTATAGGAGGGAGTAACTTAAGACTTACGAGGAGTATAGGGACTACTACCGCTATAAGAAGCTTAACGATAACCGGCTAGGCCTAACCTTAAACCTAAACTAGAGCTAGCTTAGATAGCTAGCTTATAAGATAGAGTAACGACTAAGGTCTATACTAAGGTAGTTTAACGGTAGCTACGGCATATACCTAAAGATATACCTACGCTAACGGCAATAGTAGCAGCTAGATACCGAAGGACGAGGGGGGTCTAAGGGGAATAAAGGAAAAGAGAAAGTACTAAGCAGGGCAAGGTAAAGGTAAAGAGGGCTAAAAAGGTATATTAGCAGAGAAAAGATATAGAAGAAAATAATAATAGAAGAAGATACTGTCTGCTAGCTAAGAAGGAAAACAGACCTCTTTTATAGACCGAATTTTCCCTCCTTCTTCCTTAGACGAATAAGGGCTAAGGGATCATCTAATTAAGAAGAGGGCTAGCTAGAAACTCTGCTAAGGATCCTACTAAAGACTCTACTACGCGGGCTATATATATTCCTTAGGGTATAGATGCCCCCGTTAAACTCCTCTATAATAAAGAATAGACGCCCTCGTCTACTCTTAAGGTATATAAGCAAAAGCGGAATTTTAAGAAATCAAGGAATCACGTAAGACTACGTGATAGAGGGGAAGAAGGAGTATAAGGTAGGATTTTTAATGGAATTTATTGGTAGTGTATTGGTGTGTGGAAGAGGTGTTAAAGTTAATGATTCTCTATCTATCTACTAGCGGACATGCTGTCTTATATAGACAATTATAGCTGAACGGAAGAACCTTTCGGGACCAGATTTAGGCTGCCGTATAGCCCTGAGACTGGGGAATTCCGTGATATCTCGAGTAAATCTAGAAGTGTCTTGGTTCCACTGATATTCGTGTTTAGAGGAGGTTGGTCGTGCCGGTGTTCTTAAGAGGTCTTAGCTAGCATTCTAAGCTAGCTCTGTTCCTTCGATTCCCGATTGTACGATAACCGGCAACCCGTTTAATGCATAATGACATATAAAATAACGAGCGATTCTTGCTTTATAGGATGAGATTTTATCTATAATTAATATACTACGTATTAGCTTATATAATCGGGAGAGTATATTATAGCTGCTTTATTTATAGTAGGAACACCGTTCCTTATAGCCTCCCTTAAAGAGTAGATTTATATACTCTTTACTGATTTATTTATAGTAGTATATATATAGGTAAAACCTAATATAGGAAAACCATTCTTATACCTTAATAGGATATATAAAACCTATTCTTTCTTAGGAAAAAAATCCTTAGGTATATACTAATAGAAAAACCTATAGTAGGAAAAATCTATAGTTATAATAATTATTTATAGGATAACCTTATATAAGGTAAAACCTATTATTGCTAGGAAAATCTTAATAGATAAAAACCTAGTAAATATTTCTCTAGGAAACCTAAAAGGAAAAACCTAGTAGGGGAAAGATATAGAAAGCATAAGAAATATCTAAAAACCCCTTTTAATTACTTAGGAACTTATATTAAGGATAGACCGTCTTTAAATTTATAGAGTAATCTAGGTCTTAATTCCTTCGTAAAATATTAGCTATATTATCTTTTAATTTAATATAAAAAACTCTAATTTCCCTTTCTCTTATACTAGTTCTAGTATAGTAATAGGCTAATCTTATATGCTTAGACCTTTTATAAAATTCCGGATTTTCTGCTAATTTAATAGCAGTAGTATTATCCGTTAAAATAGGAGGTATAGTATTAAGAATCTTAATAGATAGATCCTTAGTAATATTTTTAAAAAGCATGTTTAAATAAATAGCTTCTTTATTTGCCTCCCTAAGGCTAATATACTCTGCTTCGTAGGTAGAAAGGGCAATGGCTTTCTGCTTAGAGCAAGCCTAGCTTATTATATTATTATATATATAAAAATAGTAACCGGAAAAGGATTTTCCGTCCGTTAAATCCGACGCCCAGCTAGAGTCGGTAAAACCCTTTATATATAAAAGGGATATTGCAATTATATTTAATCTTTAGGCTAGGGAATTTATTTAAATATTTCTAAATTATATTTAAAGCCTTAAAATACGTTTAGTCGGGCTTAGCCGCGAATCTAGCGCAGGAAATTATAGAATATAAGATATCTAGCCTAGTAAATAAGGCTAAGTATAATAGAGATCCTATTTCTTTCTAAAATTATAATATATCTTCCTTAGAAGGTAATTCCTTTGCTTTTATAAGCTTAAAGCCTACTATAGCGGGTAAATTCGAAGTTCCTAAACCTTCTTTATTAAATTCCTTTAATTTATTTAAGGTATAATTTTCTTAGGATATATATAGCTCTTTATTTTCTCGGTTTATTATAATATTTAGACCTAAGAAGTCTTTTATATCTCCTAAGATAGTAAAATCTAGGAATTTAGATAATTCTTTAAATAATCTTTCTTTTATTATAGATTTAGAGGGCCCTTCTATAAGAAAGTCGTCGACGTGAATTGCTAAGGCTATACTATAGTCCTTATTTATAAATACTCCTTTATCTATTAAAAGAGGAAGAAATTCGAGATTATTTAGTATAATTTTTAAATGATTATACTAGAGCTTAGGACTTTGTTTTAGGCTATATAATGCTTTCTTTAGCTTTGCTTTAATTTGACCGGTTTTATATAGGTCTAGGAATTTAGTTAATTTAATTCCTTTAGCTCTATAAGCTAATCTATGTTTTAAATAATATTCTTTAAGAGCGTATTCTTTATAGCCTATAGGAAGATCGATATATACTTCGCTATCTATATCGGTATGTACGAAGGCATTTATTATATCTATTTGCAAAGCTTCGAATTCGTAGATAATAGCTAAAATAAGCAAGGTAGGAAAATTCCTAAGTTTTATATTTAATTAGCTAGATAATTTCCTTAATTATAGTATCTTTCTAAAATGCTATTTTAGGGCTATTTATTGCCTGTTTATAGGTCTTTAGAATTTTTAGATCCTGATTTTCTATACTAGCTAGAATTAACTCTATAAAATCGCAGTTTAGAAATAAATTAACGTTAGGGTATTCGATATAGTTAGAATCGAACCCTTCCGGCTTCTTAGGTAATTCTACTACTATTTTACTAGTAGTAGGAATAGGATCGTTATTTAGAGACTCTTCTTCTATAGAGGGCGAGGGACTTTTATCTCTAGGTTCTCTAATAGCTTCCTCTATCGGGATATAGCTTTCTAGCTTATCTTTATTCGGAATAAAATTAAAATCAAAAGTATTATTACTACTAGAGATTTCTAGATTTTTTATAAATTTATTTTCTAGTATAGTAATATCTTTAGAGATAGTAATCTTTCTCTTAGAAAATTCCTAGATTTTATATGCATTTTCTAAATAGCCTACTATTATTCCCTTAAAAGCTCTATTATCTAGCTTATCTTTAGGGTCTTTATTCTTATAATATATAAGGCTTCCGAAGGTCTTAATTTTATTTAAGGTCTCGAAGGGTAGTATTATATTATCCCTCTTTTCTATAGGACTTTTAAATCCTATCGTAGAATGCGGTGATCTATTATATAAATAGGTAGCTGTTAAAACAGCTTCTCCCTATAGATATTTAGGAAGCCTAGCAGTAAATAAAAGAGCTCGTACTTTTTCTAATATAGTACGATTTATTCTTTTTATTCTACCGTTAGCTTCCGGCGTCCTAGGAGGACTAGAATTAAAGGTAATTCCTTCTTTTTCGTAATAGAGCTTTATTTTATATATAAATTCTTTAGCGTTATCAGAAAATGCTTCTCTAATCCTAGTATTTTTAGGGTTATTTTCTACCCTATTTTTAAATTCTAGAAACCTATCTAGAGCTTCTCCCTTTTTTCGAAGAAGGTATATTTCTAGATATCGGGTTCCTACGTCTAGGAAAGAAATATAATAGTGATATTTATTATAAGTAGGCACTTTAATTAGCCCCTAAATATCTAATACTATTTTTCTAAATAAGAATAAGACTTATACGAAGGTTGTTTATTAACCTTATTCGTTGCTTTAGCTCTAATATATATTTCGCATTGCCTTATTTTATTTTCCTCTTCTAGAGGCATTTTATATCCTTATTATATCTTTTTAATATTTCTAAAATAGCCCTACTATTTATATGCCCTAAGCGTAAGTGCTAAGTATAAAAATCTATATCCTTTGCTTTTAAAGACGTAATAAGGATTGATTAGCTTTCTAATAAAGGTTCTATAGGAATATAATATAATTTATTTCTAAGAAATCCTTTAGTAAGGACCTTAGCCTTATTATCTAATAAAAGGACTTTATTTCCTCCTATTAAGGCATAGGTATTATTAAAATAAGATTAGGATAGTATATTTACCCCTAATTTGGGTATATAAAAGCAGTCTCGAAGGATATACCTTTTTCTACTATATAGGAACTTAAATACTAAGTCCCCCTTTCCTTTTACTAATATAAAGGAAGCTTTTCCTAGCAAACTTTAGACTTAATTTCTTTATAGTTAATAAGGAAATTCTTATTAGATACTATATGCCTAGTAGCTCCGGTATTATATATAAAATTAAAGATCCTTTTATTCTTATAACTAGAAATCCTCCTTCTCTTGCCTTTAAGACTAATTCCTTTATTCTAGGAATCGAGGCTTCTAGAGGTCCTAAAGAGAGTCTTTATTAGCTTCTACTATAGGGTATTTATAGAGGTTAAAATTACCTCTAAATCCTTAGACGTTTATATAGGGTCGGAGCCTAGAAGGTCTATAAGGTCGATATCTAGGTCTATATTTTCTTGCGAAGCTATATTTAAGACCTTATTACTATCTTCCGAATCGGACTCTAGCTCGGTAATTCGAGCCTTCCTTCTTTTATTAGTAGTAGAAATGCTACTAGAAGGGGATTTCTTCCTAGAGGAAGAAGAAGAAGAAGATTTTCTCTTTTTAGAAATTCGAGTCCTATCGTCCCTTTTTCCTTTATTTAATACCTAATAAGCGGGAGCCTTATTCGGGTGTAATTTATAGCAATTTACTATAAAATGCCCTGGTTTTTTGCATTCCTTATAATAAGGAGTATCTATAGAATTTCTACGGGATTTCCAAGGCTTCCTTCGTGTTAGGAAGGCTTTCTCCGAAGATTTATCTATATCCTCTATTCTTCTAGCTTCGTCTAAAAGACTAGCTGTCAGGGATTCGAGGGTAAACGCCGCAGAATCATGCCTAAGGCTCTGCGTAATATTTATAATATAGCTTCTAAATTCCTTATTAAGGCAATTAAGAATCCATGCTATAAGGATAACTTCTAGAATTTCTATATTACGGGATTTTAAATCCTCGTAGATTTCTTTTACCTTATAAAGGTATTTCTTTAAATTAGAGCCCGAGGACTAAGATTAAAGAGCTGCTTTATAAGCAAATAATTCGACGAGAAATTCGACGGATTATATAGCTTTATAAGCTTATCCTAAGCAGCTTTAGCATTTATTAAATGCTTAATTTGCATTAAAGGGCTATCTTCGACTTAAAGAAAAATCTAGGATAAAGCTTCTATAGTCTTTATATGATTTTCTTGCTCTAAGGTAGCGATAAGCTTTTCCTTAGTAAGGATAGCTCTTATCCTCGTAGTCTAAAGAGTATAATTTGAATTTCCCTTAAGTCTAGAGAATTTATATTCTTTCTATCTACCTATTTTATATAAATTCGGTATTATTTCGTTCGTAGGGATCGAGAAGTCTAGGCGGGAGTTTAAGAGCGTAGGAAGGTAAAAGAAGTCAGGGGGAATTTCGAAAGGAATTTTAATTGAATATTTCGACCAGGAATTTCAAAGGTATAAGTAGTTAATTTCCCGGCTTAAAAGGAGCAAGCCGGGCTCATAACCTCTTAAGGTATATAAGCAAAAGCGGAATTTTAGGAAATCAAGGAATCACGTAAAACTACGTGATAGAGGGGAAGAAGGAGTATAAGGTAGGATTTTCAACGGAATTTATTGGTAGTGTATTGGTGTGTAGAAGAGGTGTTGAAGTTGATGATTCTCTATCTATCTACCAGCGGACATGCTGTCTTATATAGACAATTGTAGCTGAACGGAAGAACCTTTCGGGACTAGATTTAGGCTGCCGTATAGCCCTAAGACTAGGGAATTCCGTGATATCTCGAGTGAATCTGGAAGTGTCTTGGTTCCACTGATATTCGTGTTTAGAGGAGGTTGGTCGTGCCGGTGTTCTTAAGAGGTCTTAGCTAGCATTCTAAGCTAGCTCTGTTCCTTCGATTCCCGATTGTACGATAACCGGCAACCCGTTTAATGCATAATGACATATAAAATGACGAGCGATTCTTGCTCTATAGGATGAGATTTTGTCTATAATTAATATACTACGTATTGGCTTATATAATCGGGAGAGTATATTATAGCTGCTTTATTTATAGTAGGAACACCGTTCCTTACATCTACTAGGTAAGCAAGCAGGCAGGCAACAGCTAAGGAATAAAGAAATAGATAAGCAGGCAAGCAGGCAAGCAAGCAAGCAGGCAAGCAGCTAAGCAGCTAAGCAGGCAAGAAATAGCCTAACGGGAGACTAAGGAATAGACTAAGTAGCGGGCTAAGGAATAGGCTAACGAGAGACTAAGGAATAGACTAAGTAACGGGCTAATAGGCTAACTAGAGACCAACGGTAAGAAATAGTAATAGAGGAAGAAAAAGAGATCCTTATAGGCAAAGGAAAGAAGAAGCTAATAAGGAAGGTAGAGGAAAGAAATCTTAGAGGAAAAGGGGAAAAAGTCCTTAGAGAAATACCTAGTAAAATTATTTAAAATTTAAAAATTATACCCTCTTTTCCCCTAGCGACTTTTACGTCTAGCTAGCTTTACCTAGGTAAATACTTATCTTTAGGAGGAGAATACTAGAGATTACTACTCTTATCTTATTTATTTTAGGTATTTCGAAAAGGGGGGGTTTTTTATACTTTCGTTAAGACTACTTAAAGGTGCCTACCGCGTCGGCTACTATAGACCGTACTAGGAAGGGCGAAAGGAAGGATCTCTTACGTATACTATTATTGCTATAGGAAAGGTCGTCTATTACGGAAGTCGTCTATAAAGGAAAAGGTTAAAGAAGCTATCTACTAGGGAAAGGTCTATCTACTATAAAGGAATTTATCTGCCGAGAGAAGACTATCTACTAGGACGTCTACTAAAGAGGAAATCGCCTACCGGGACGGAAAAGGTTATTTATTAGCATCGTCTACTAAGGAAGAAATCGTCTACTAGGATAGAAAAGGTTATCTATTAGCACGTCTGCTAGGAAATCTACTAAAAGGGGGGAAATAAGGCAAAAGAGAGGTGCCTATAGTCTCTAGGTACGTAATCAGATAGTTAGAATAAGTGCTAAGCTCGTAGGTGCTAAAGGGAGCTATTCGTCTAGGCCGTTAGTGCTAACGGGAGCTATTAAGACTATCTAATCGTGCGGGAAGGAATAAAATTAAAGGAAGCTACCGTGCTAGACGAAGAAGACTGCTATACTAGAGGCGCTGCTAAAGAAATTATCGAAGATTATCGAAAGAAGAGACTACTAAAGAAGAAGACTACTAAGGAAGACTACTATAGAAAGAGCTTATAAAAGACTATAGCTAAGGGGCTATCGAGACCGTAGCTAGGGAAGCTATTAGGCTATAGCTAAAGGAGCTATTAAGACTATAGCCGAGGAAGCTATCGGGCTATAAAGACTACTAGTCCCGTAGAGCTATTAGTCCTATAGAAGCTACTAGTCCTATAGAGCTATTAGTCGTATAGGCTATAAAAGAAGTTATTATATTAATAGAGAAAGAAAACTAGAAAAGTCCGCTACTACTACTAGTATAGGTGTCTTCCCTCTATAATAAAGACTAGACGTCCCCGTCTATAACTAAAGCAGCTGCCGTAGATAGAGCCTACTAGGGAGGAAAGTTCGGTTCGTTAAAAAAAGAAAGCTCCGTTTAGTATAAGGGACTCTAGCTAGGGCAGGGGACTTCGGCCGGGACAGGGGCAGGGGATAGGGGCAGGGGCAGGGTTTAGGCTAACGGCTAGGGAAAAAAGAAAAAGGTCGGTGAAATCTTTCCCTGCCTAGCGCTTATCTCGATAGGAAAGGTGCGGCAGCACCGGCGTAGTTAGTTTAGCTCTACCCTTTTCGTATCTTCTTCCTCTTCGAGAGAGAGAGAGAGAGAGGGAAAGGGAAATAGAAGCTTCACGCTCTAGAGACTAGTTTTAACGGTAGCTACGGTATATACCTAAAGACACACCTATGCTAACGGCAATAGTAGTAGCTAGATACCGAAGGACGAGGGGGGTCTAAGGAGAACGAAGGAAAAGAGAAAGCACTAAGTAGGGCAAGGCAAAGGTAAAGAGGGCTAAAAGGTATATTAGCGGAGAAAAGATATAGAAGAAGATAATAATAATAGAAGAAGATACTATCTGCTAGCTAAGGAGGAAAATAGACCTCTTTTATAGACCGAATTTTCCCTTCTTTTTCCCTAAACGAATAAGGGCTAAGGGATCATCTAATTAAGAAGAGGGCTAGCTAGAGACTCTACTAAGGATCCTATTAAAGACTTTGCTACGCGGGCTATATATATTCCTTAGGGTATAGATGCCCCCGTTAAAGTAGGACTTATACTAGTAGCGGCGCGGAGGTATTTGCTACGGCCTATACTATAACCCTAGATCTAATTAAGGTTAAGACTAGCGATAATCTTAGCTAAGACTAAACCGCGATAGCTATAAAGACGCTATTAAATAAAGTTAGGAGCGTTAGTAAGGTTAGTAAGCGATATAAGATAAGGACGCTTTAGGGCGGGCTTAGCGTTAAGAGAACTACTAGGCTATAGCTTAGCGTCGGAGCTAATAGAGGGTAACGCGGTAGGTTCCTATACTAGCTTTAAGATAACTATAGGTATAGTAACGGTAGCGGACTCCTTAGCCTTAGCCTTAGATAGAGCCTTAGATATAATAGCCGCTTTACCCTTACCTTTACCCTTACCCTTCCCTTTATTAGAAGGGGCTAGGGCTAGACTAGGCCTAGTAAGGTTAAAACTATTATCCTTACCGTTATAGTTATTACCGGCGATAAGATAAAAATAGTTAGTAAGATCGTTAACCGCTATAAGAGTCTTTCGAGTAACTAAGAGCGACTTAGGCCCGACCTAAGCTAAGGTCTTAATAATATCGCTAAACTTACTTAGGTATTTCTTTAAGGACTTATATATATAGTAGGTATTATCTACGAAATAAGTAAAAGCTAAGGCGAGCGTCTTAATATTCTTAGCGACTATAGCTAGACTAAGGGCAGACTCGCTTAATACGCCCTTACCTTTAGCGGCGGGGGCCTTTTAACTAGTATAAATATAAGTTTTTAAAGTAATATAGTAAAAGCGCTTTTATACTAAGCCCTTAATAAGGGAGGGGCTATCGACCTTAGATTAAGCTTAGTAGAGGGTATAAGCGGCCTCCTTACCCTTAAAGGTAATCTAGAATATAGATTAGTACCGAACTTAGACCGTACTATAATAGGGCGGGGTTACTTACTTAGTAATAGGACTAGTTAAAGTTAGTATAAGCGATATACGCTTTAGCTTTTACGGCTAGTAAAGTTAGTAAAAAGTACTAAAAGTAAGACTAACTTAAGATAGGACTAGGACTAATACTTATAGGACTAGTTTTAATAGCTAGCGAAGGACTTATAGGTAAGCTTACTAATAAGGCGCTTAATATACGTAAAATATAAGATAGAGCGCTTTAAACCCGCTATAGTAGTAACCTTCTTATAGGGAGGGGGCTTAAAAGGGGGCGAGCCGCTACTACCTAAGTTAGCTTCTTAGTTAAATATTATAAAATAAAGTTAAGAGATCTAGGTATAGTACTAGTAAGACTTAAAGGCGGGGAAATAAAATAGGTAGGATCCTAAGCCTATATAAGGGATAATAGATAAAGAGGTAAGAGGAGGTAGGAACGAAACCGTAGAGGGAGGGTAGGTATATATATATATAAGCTAGGCGCGCGTAATTAGTAACTATATAATAGACGGTAAATATAGGCCGCCGCGCCCCCGATTAGGAAGTCGCGTAGCTAGATAGAAACCGATTTTTAATTAGCGGAGCTAGCCGACTAAATTTCGATTAGCTAGCCCTACTTAAGAGCGACCTATACTAGCGCCTAGCCTAGTAACCGGATATTACCTACCCTATTAACTAACTAACCGATAGGCCGATATAACTATAGCTACGCGGTAGCGGTATAGGAGCTATAGGGAATAGAGGCGCCTAAGAGTCGGGCCCTTATAAGAGACTACTACCTATAACCCTAGGCCTAGACTAGTAAGCTTAGGCCGCGGCCGCTTAGGATAGAAGCGGCTATAGCCTAAGAGGGCCTACGCCGAAATATAAACGCGCGGGAGAAGCCCGCGGTAGCTAGCGTAAATTTCCTATATACTACTACTAAGACCTCGTTCGAGGCGGACCTATACTAAAAGAGGGGAGGGTTTTCCCTTAAGCACTTTAGTTTTTCCCTCTTATTTAATATTAAAGTTTTAGATACCTTTAGCTAGGTCCTTAGCGTAATCTTAATAATAATAATATATACCTTTACTCCTTAACTATAAGTACTAAAGTCTAACTCTTAGGGCGTAGCCCTTATTAATAATATAGTATATTTAAGAAGCTTACTTAAGAAGGTATTATATATTATTTATTAAAGCTTTTTCCGCGACTAAGTATATATAGTCCGCGTAAGGGTTTTATCCTTTTAAGTACTATATTAAGTATTATTTAAAGTTATACTTTTTTAAAAGCTAGGTAAGGGTATAATATAAGGGCTTTTACCTTATATAGGCCTAGACTAAGGTCTAGGCTAAGTCTATATATAAGCAGCCTCTACGCCTATATAAGCTAAGCTTATACTTCTCTTTCTTTTCCCTTTTATAGATTATTAACTATCTTTTATTAAACCGTACTTAAGCCTATGCCTTTACTTACTCTATAATAAGGTCTAGGCTAATACCTAGACTTATATTAAAGGTAAATACCTTTATATTATATAGGGATATAAGTAAACGATTTTATTTTTACTTAACTATATAAGAAGCTAAGTAGTATTTAAATAAAAGAGCTTTAAAATAATATAATTCTCGCGAAGAGAGATACGAGAAGTATATATAAAATGCACGAAGGTAAAAGTAGAAGTAAGGGGTCGGACAGGCAGGGTAGAGATATTTAAATCTTACGGGGGCAGCAATTATAGTAGGGGAGTGATTATTATATTTCCTTAATTATCCTTCTTTCCTCTATCTAACGCCCCCTTTTATACCTATCTAGCATCTTAATTAATAAAGAAGATCCTACTTAAAGAAGCTACTAATATCCTTTCGACTACCGAGCCTTTTACTAGTTTTCCCTTCCTTTTTAGCCGTTACCGGTTTATCCTTCTTATCTCTCGCTACTTATACTTCCCCTTATGCTCCTACCCTCCTCCCTGCACCTCTTTTTAGCTCCTTCTTCCTTCTTTTATACTAGGTATTTTTAGCTTCCTTAGTCCCTCGTGCTAAGGGATATCTCCGAGAACTACGAAATTAGGCCACGCTTCGCGACACACCCCCTTAGCTATAGCCTGCCCCTATAGTAAGGGCATAGCTAATACGGCTTCGGGCTAGTAAGCGTATAAAGGAGGTTCTTAGCTCTATACTTCTCCCTTTACTCGAGGAAAGCAGGGGCCCTTTTAGGTCCCTAGGCTCTTTTAGACCTACTTAAGGAATAGGGGCCTAAGGAGAAAGTCCTATAAGAAAGGGGGCCTTCTTAGAAGGGAAAAACCTAATTAAAATAGGGGGCCCTCTAAAGGGAAAAACCTCTTCCTTTTCTTCGGCTATAGACGTTACCTTCTCGTATATACTATTAGCTCCTCTCGTAGACTCTTAAGGCGGGCCTCTAAGGATAGCTTCTCTCGAACGTCTTCTAGCCTAATTTGCTATAAAAAGACAGCTAGCTTCTGCTTCGGCAAGGGCTTTGTAAGACCGTCGGCTTTTATTAATGCCGTTAGAACCTAACGGACGGAAATTAGTCCCCTTTAGACCTCTTAGCGTAACTAATACTAGTAGATATCGATATACCGTAGCCGGGTCGATAGCTTACTATTTTCCTCTATAAGAATTCGTATAGTCTACGTGTTATCGTATTCTATAGCTAACGGGGACGGAATTTATAGTCGTAAAGATATTAGTAGCTAGCTAAGGAAAATCGCTTCTTTTAACGCTTTTAAAAGAGCTAGTAGCTCTGCCTCCGTACTCGAAGTTATAACAGTAGCTTACTTCGAAGCTCTCTAAGCAATAGTTCCTCTAAAAAGGGATATAATATACCCTTATAAGCTCTTTCTATCTAAGGAATTATCCGTAAAGGACCAATCGCTTGAATAAAGGAAGATTTCGGCAGCTAGTTTACTTCCCTACCCTCCTAAGCGCAGACCGTATAATCTCGTTAAATAGAGATAAAGGATAGCTCTGTCTACTGCTTCTTAATGCCTAGGGCTAGGATTCTAGTTATACTTAGCTAGCCGGGAGACCGTAAAAGAGATATCCGGTCTAGTAGAAATAGCTGAAAAAAGCAGGGAGCCTACCTTCTATTAATATTAGTGTTTCTCTTACTCCCTAGCTTAAAAGGACGGATCTAGTAAAAGCTCTTCGTCTAATATAGGCGTAGAAGGAAGCTTCTTATCGAGGGAAGTAGGGAGGAATTTATAAGCGACCTTATCGATATAGGCGTCCTAGGTAAGCTAGATAGTCCGTTAGGACCTATTCCTAAGGATTCGTATCCCTAGGAACTACTTTAGCTCCCCTAGCCTAGTTATCTTATACCTTTATTATAGGCCTTTTATAGCCTCCCTAGTAGTTACTTCTTCCTCTTTTAGGTAGGCCTAGATAATATCGTCGATATAAAAGAAGACTATAATTTTACCCTTCTATATTATATACGGTTCCTAAGGGACTTTCTTAAAGCCTAGGGCTTCGAGGGAACCTATTAAATGCTATTACTAAAGAAGGGGTAATCTTCGTAGTCCGTATAGAGCTTTCCTAAGCCGTAGAACCTTTCCTTGCTATTAGAAGCCTAGTAGAAGGCGTATATAGATAACTTCTTCTTCCTCGAGTAGGCAGTTAATAAAGGCGTTAACTATATCTATCTAATCGAGCTCGAGGTCGAATTCTACTGCTATAGCTATAAGGGTCCGAAAAGACATCCCTACTAGGGTAGTTGCCCTAGTAAGAAGATCCCCTTTTTCTTACTAGTTCCTATAGATAACTAGCCGGGCTTTGCACTTTTAAAGGAAGCTATGTTTATTAGTCTTATAGATAAAGACCTACTTATAGCTAAGGACCTATTTTCCTCTTACTTTTTCCTTAAGGACCTCTTCGAAAGACCCTATCTCTTCGTATAAGGCTAAGTAGTCTTTCTAGGCCTAGAAAAACTAGTCTCTAAAAGGGTGTCTTTCTAGCTACTTCTAGTTTGCTAGTAGGTCCGGGAGGTCTCTTTTATATACCTTCCTTGCTAATAGAGGCTTAAAAAGCCGGCCTGCTATAAATGCTCCGTAGGAACCGTCTTCTATAGGCATTAGATAGAAGTCGGAAAAACGATCGAAATAGGGGAGAAACTAGTCTTCTTTCGTATCGGGCCCTATACCTTCCTTTGCTTCTTAAAGCAGGGATAAAAAGGCAGCCGGGTAATCCTTCGAGAGAGGTGCCTTTCCTACCCCCTTAGGGGTCGAGACGGGAAGACTAACTAAAAAAGCTGCTTTTAGATCTGCTTCTTATATAGGAGGAGGCGTAGGTAGGTAGGCGTATTCTAGCTCTACCGCTTTCCTATAGTCTCCTTCTTCCTCTAGATTATCTAATCTAGTAGCTTCCTCTTCTTCGAAGTCGGCGTTATCCTCGACTACTTCGACGTCGGTTTCTTCTTCCGTTTCCTCGTCTAGGACCTCTTCTTAAGACTATTAGGAAGGGGGGATTTAAATCTTCTAAATTAGCTAACGTTAAGAGAGTAAGAGGGGCTATTAATCCCTCTTTCCGTCGAAGAAGCTAGATTCGTCGAAAATTATATCCCTAGTCGAAATAACCTTTCGTAGAAGAGGAATCTAGATCTAGAAGATATTCGTAGAATTATAACTAACGAGGTAACTAATAAAGGCTCTAGGATTAAGCTTTCTTTTCTTTTTCCTTTTTAGCTATATATCGGCAGTTATTGCGTATGCCTTATAGCCGTAGGCACGAAGGTAGGCTGGCGAGGCCCTTTTCTTTATAAAGAGCTCGAGGGGGGATTTCTAATCTATTCCTTAGGTCTTAAAAAGGGTCTCTAAGTCCCTATAGTCCCTTAGTCCCCTAGGGTCCCTTAGGGTCCGGTTCCGAAGGTAATAGGCGGTCTTAACGACTTCCCTCTAAAGGTTATATAGAAGCTTTATAGTAAGTCTTATCGTATAGGCCCTTTCTATTATAGCACCCCCTAATCTTTCTACCCCTCCGTTCTAGGCCTAGGTATTCGGTGCTAATAGGAGGGGTAGAATGCCCCTTTTTTATAGCTAATTTAAGATATCTTTCGTAAATAGCTCTCCGTTAGACCGTATCTTCTTTACCTCGTAGCTAAAGTAGGATTTTATCTAGTTAACGAAGTCCCTAAGGGCAGACTAGTTATACTTACTTAGGTAGGTCCGTAAGAAATAAGGGAAAACTATCCCTAAAAAGGCGTCTATAAAAAACATTACCCTAACGAAGCTTTCCTAGTCCCTAGAGACGTCGGTCTAATCGACCTAAATTTCCTTACACGGCTAGTCCGGCTATATTAGGGTCCGTCTAAAAATTCGTCTCCTAGTCTTTCCTTAGCCGTAGTATTCGCATTCGACGGTCTTTAGGCCCCTTATTCGTACGCCTTATTATAGGCCTAGCTTATATAAAGCTAGGGGGCCCGGGTAACTAAGTCGTGCGTGCTAAAGAAGACCGTCTCCTTAGGCTACCGAAAGAGGGTCCTTTATAGTAGACCTATTCCTCCTAGCAGGGAAAGCTAACTTCTCGAGAGGTTCCTTCCTAAGGATAGGTCGGAATTTAAGAATAAATTAACCGAATTTTTCCTCGATAAGCCCGATAGTCTAATTCTTCTAGACTAGCCTCGTAGGCTTAGACGTTATATCCTAGAAGATTCCTTCCTCTTAAAGAAGGCGGAAGGAAATTAGGCTCGTTAAAAATCGAGGGCAAAAAGCTACCCTTTTTCGTCGAAGAATTTATATAGACCCGTTAGGTAATTTTATCGTAAAATTTACCCTTCCGTATCCCTCTATCCGTATAGTCGATTCCCCGGCAATAAGATATTCCCTCCGTGCCTTCTTAAAGGACCGGAATCGTAAGAGTGTATTATAGATATCGAGGGAAGCACCGGAGTCGAGGATAGCTGATTTTCGTAGGGGATAGTCGGAGGGTCCTAACGGGTGGTCTTGCTAATCCGTGGGGAAGACGAATGCCGGATTTGCTATACTAACGATTTTTCCTCGAATTTGCGGTAGCGGCGTTAGTTGCTATTTCTTAGCAACCCGAATCTCGTCTATCTTCTTCTACAACGAGGGGTCCTCCTTAAGAGACTGTTGTACTGTTTCTTATAGCCTCTTTAAAGGGTTGACTCCTTTAGGTCGGTTTTCCTCGAAGACCTGCTAGCAGTCTTCTAGCCGATAGGGCTTTTTGCATGCTTAGTAGGTAGGTCGATTCCTCCTTATACGTTGTTTCTTCGAGGAATCCTCGTCCCGGTCCGGAAGGTCTGCTTAAAAACCCCCCCTTTTAACCCCTTATTAATGATTTTAACGAAGAGGTTCGATTTCGACTAGTTCCTTGATTTTTCGACTAACGGACTAAAAGGTCTATTAGGGGACTAGTCGGGCCGGTCTAATAGACGGGACCGGGCCCGGTGCAAAAGGCGAAGCCGGGGCCGGGACTAGGGCAGCTGTTAAAGACGGGGTTATAGCTCTCGAGGGAGGAGGAGCCAAAGGAGCAACAGCCGCAGCAGCAGTAGCGGGGGCCGCAGCAACAGGGGCTGCAGCAGCTGCAGGTCGAGCTGTCTGTGTCGAGTGCTGGCCTCGAAGGAATAAGACTGCTTGCTATTATACTCTGGCAGCCTCTTCGTCTAGTTCCCGGCTAGCCTCTCGAAAGATAGTCGAGTAACCGTCACTAATAGGCTTTATTAGCAGAGATATATCCCGTAGCTACTAGCCGGAAAGAGCTTCTATTAGGAAGTATTAGTTAGCTTCCTCGAGGATTTCTTCCTACTTAGCTAGCCACGAAGAAGCTAGCAGGTTACTAGCAGAAAAGGCTCCGAGGTGTGCCGTATAGGTCTTCCTAATACGGTTAGTTATATAGCCCCTCGAGGGAGCTGTCGAGGTCTCGAGCTTTAAAAGCCACTGCCTAGGAGTGTAGTCACCTAAGGCAGCAGAAAAGGCTCTCTGCTATGCAGAGGTTAGCTCGGAGAAGAGGGTAGCTCCCTCTGCAAAGTCCGTTGCCCTAGGACGAAGAGGGGGCTCGAGAGGGTCCTGCTTATTAGAGAAGACTAAATTATAGATAGTTCTGTCTACACGAGCCCGTAGCTCCTTTACCTACTTATCCTAATCTTAGGGCTCTGCTAGAATCGTCCTACGGACCGTAGGGACGGCAGAGGAGTCGGTTTTTATTATTGTTGCGGGGAAGGGTAGAAAAGTCGGGTAAAAATCGGCTTTTTCTAATAAGAGGGGTAAAAGGAAGCCACGAGGGATATAAGAAAGGTGCCTTTTATAGCAGCCGGAAGGTATAGGAATATTATTCCTCCCGGGCTTATAACTCTCGCGAAGAGAGATGCGAGAAGTATATATAAAATGCACGAAGGTGAAAGTAGAAGTAAGGGGTCGGATAAGCAGGGCAGAGATGTTTAAATCTTACGGGGGCAGCAATTGCAGTAGGGGAGTAATTGTTATATTTCCTTAATTATCCTTCTTTCCTCTATCTAACGCCCCCTTTTATACCTATCTAGCACCTTAATTAACAAAGAAGATCCTGCTTAAAGAAGCCACTAATATCCTTTCGACTACCGAGCCTTTTGCCGGTTTTCCCTTCTTTTTAGCCGTTACCGGTTTATCCTTCTTATCTCTCGCTACTTATACTTCCCCTTATACTCCTACCCTCCTCCCTACACCTCTTTTTAGCTCCTTCTTCCTTCTTCTATACCGGGTGTTTTTAGCTTCCTTAGTCCCTCGTGCTAAAGGATATCTCCGAGAACTATAAAATTAAGCTACGCTTCGCGATAATAATAGTTTAATATATTTAATTATAATACGCTACTTAGGTATATTATTATTAAGATTATACTAAGGACCTAGCTAAAGGTATCTAGAACTTTACTATTAAATAGGAGGGAAAAACTAAAGTACTTAAGGGAAAACCCTCCCTTCTTTTAATATAGGTCTACCTTAAACGAGGTCTTAGTAGTAGTATATAGGAAATTTATACTAGCTACCGCGGGCTTCTCCTATACATTTACTTTTTAGCGTAGGCCCTCTTAAGCTATAGCCGCTTTTATCCTAAGTAGCCGCGGCCTAGGCTCGCTAGCCTAGGCCTAGGGTTATAAGTAGTAGTCTCTTTCTAAGGGCCTAACTCGCGGGCGCCTCTATTCCCTATAGCTCCTACGTTACTACTATATAGCTATAGCTATATTAGCCTATCGGTCTATTAGTTATTAGGGTAGGTAATATCCGGTTATCGGGCTAGGCACTAATATAGGTCGCTCTTAGGTAGGGCTAGCTAATCGAAATTTAGTTAGCCGGCTCTACTAATTAAAAATCGGTTCTTATCTAGCCGCGCGACTTCTTAATTAAGGGCGCGGCGGCCTATATTTACCGTTTATTATATAGTTACTAATTACGCGCGCCTAGCTTATATATATATATACCTAACCTCCCCCTTTAGTTTTATTTCTACCTCCTTTTACCTCTCTATCCGTTATCTCTTTTATAGGCTCTAATTTCTTACTTACCTCGTTTCTATATCCCTAGGTCTCTCTAGTACTATATTTAAATCGTTCGCTATCGTTTTATAATATCTAACTAAGAAGCTAACTTAGGTAGTAGTAGCTCGCCTCCTCCTAAGCCCCTTCCCTATAAGAAAGTCGCTACTATAGTAGGTTTAAAGCGCTCTATCCTATATTTTATATATATTAGGTGCCTTATTAGTAAGCGTACTTATAAGTCCTTCGCTAGCTATTAAAACTAGTCTTATAAGTATTAGTCCTAGTTCTATCCTAGGTTAGTCTTACCTTTAGTGCTTTTCGCTAACTTTACTAGCCGTAAAGGCTAAAGCGTATATCGCTTATACTAACTTTAACTAGTTTACTTAGGTATAATAAATATCTTAAAGCTAGAAAAGAAAGATAGGAAAATATTAATAGATATAGGGCTATAAGCTAAAGTACTTTTATATATATAAGGATTTAAGGTAATAAGTTATCTTAAAAGTATAAGCTAAGGTTCTTATAAGCTTAGCCCGTTATATTAAGTAATAAAAAGGGATCTTTTAAACTAACCTAACTCTTTTAGTAGAAAGGTATATAATAAGTATAACTTATATATAAGGAATACCTTAATACCTTCTTTTAGCTAGCTATTTGTAGTATTTATACTTATATAAAGCTCCTTACTTATCTTAATAGTTAGACTAAGATATATATCTTAATTTATACTCTAAGCCCTTATACCTTCTACTATACTCTTAAGCCCTTACTTAATCTTAAGCCCTTACTTAAGAGAATCCTATTTATACCGTCGAGTATAGCGGGCACTTTTAGCCCGACTATTTATAATTTCGATTAAGTAGAATCCTAGTAACTTAGGATTGTTTAGACAGTGCGTGGGGGTAGGGTAGTAAAACGAAACTAGGAATATCGAGTCAATATTCTACTATTAAGCAGGCGGATACGTAGCTACCTATTCCGCGAAGCACGTAGCGACCTCGTTGCAATCACTCTCTAATATCCCCCTTCTTAATCGTTCCAGTGCCGTCGCGGTAGATGTGACAGGTCTTTGTGACCTTAGAGCCAACGATCCTAGCGCTGATAACGAACTCTTTGTCGGCGGGGTTAAAGCTCGACTAGTGAACCGGGTTTCCGTTCCTAGATCTGGGCGGCTGCGAGTTAGTATATGTCTAATAATGATACTGTTTATACAGACGGTTGGACTTACTTAATATATACCTGCTTTAATGTGCCAACTTTCTAGTAACGTGTTAGTAAGCAGACCAGTAACCGTTAAGTCGAGTAGCCTGGCGCTGGTCCACGTAAAGTCTTATATGTCCGACGTCCGGCAGCTTACATTCTCAGCACTGCTACCAGGCTTTATGAAATGTAGTGTCGCCTCTTTATAGGGCGCAGGCAGCTTATCGACCTCGAACCCAAGGAACCGCACGAGGGCCTTAACAGATATGCTGAAGTAACGAGACATAACGTTTAGCTTAGACTACGCAAAGTAGGATCTGAGAAGGATATATTTAGTGGTTTAGCGTAGCGTAAAAAGCGCGACGCTTGTGTGCCGAGTTCGCTTAGTCGGTCGCCGAAGGCAGGTTATAAACCCGTGCCTTTATACCGTTAGGAGATAACGGTAGTATTGCCGCTCCTAGACTTTAAAAGTAAGCGCCCGTGGCTACCTATAGGCCGCTTAATGTTTTTAGTCTAGTCTATAAGTAGAAATAGGTTTTAAGATAAAAGACTATATTTACCTATAGGTTATTAATATATACTTTAGGTAAAGCTAGGTACCTAGACTAGCCTAAAATAACTTAGTAGATTCTTATTTAAAGTTACTTTTAGTTAAGCGAATTTATAAAGATTAGAGAACTAGAAGTCTAGTATTAATTAATTATACTAATTATCTCCTTATCTCTAACTTAGAGCTAGGATATTTTTAGCCTCTTTTACTCTTAACTTTCTACCCTTATACTTCCCGCCGGCTAGGATAAGCTTAAGCCTATCTATAGTTATTATAGGCTCTTTATACCTAATAATTATAGTAATTCTTTAAATATTTTATCCTTATTAGCCTTATTATTTAAGGGGACTTTATAGGTCTTTTTAATTATTTAGGGCTATTTATAGTCGGAATTATCTTTATTTTTGCTCCCCTTACTATTAATCTCTATAGTAGTAGTTTTCTTCTTTCGCTATACCTTCGATTATTATTACTCCTTTAACTACTTCCGCTTTTTATTAAAATTATCTCTTTAGGCCTAAACTTTATAAGTACGCGCTTCTTTAATCTTTACTAATCGCGTACTTTATAAAAGCTTTTATTTTTCGACTTTTAATAAATCGGAAAGGTTATACTAAGAGGTAGAACTATACGCTAAAGGGAAAAGGTTAATATAAATAATTAATATAATAACTTTTAATAAGGTATATATACTAGCTTCGTTTTAGACTAAGAAAGACTAGTCTTATTTCCTAAGGATACTAATAATATCCTTAAAAGTAATAATATCTTTCTATTAAATTATAACTCTTTTAGCTATAATAGCTAGCTATCCTATTACTATTTATAGTTACTAGTTAGTATAAGAATTAGTATAATAATTATATTAACTTACCTTAGAATATAGTAGCTAGTATACTCTTTACTAACTCCTAGATAGCTATTAATACTGCCTTCTAAATATAAAGGCTAGGAGTAATATCTTATATAACCTCTTGAATAAAGCGGGCGAATAAGGCGTAAGGGATAAGTAAATTGGGAATTTACTAGAATTTTCGAATTTTACGTAAAGTAATAGCTAATATTAAAATTAGTAGATAATCTAAGAAAGAAATATACTTAAGTCTTATTACGTTTAAGTAAGAAAGATAAATAAAGACTTACTACCTAGCTTAAATCTTTATTTACGCTTAATAATGCCTACTAGCTTAACTAATTTTCCCTTACCTTTACCGCTAGTTTTTCCGTTAGTATTTATATTCGAGCTAGGGAGAGTCTTTCCGCTAGTTAGCCGGCTAAAAAACCAGCCGCGTGCTATAAAACTAAAAGCGAGATTACTATAAATAATTAGTATATTAATATAAGGCTATTTATATATAGATAGTATATTAACCTTAAAGGCTTAGCGGTCGTAGGTAAGTATATATTTATTAAGGAGGGAGAAAAGAAAAGAAAGGTTATAATAATATAAGCTAGTAATAATAAGCTTCTTAGCTAATTAAAATATAGTTATTTAGTTACGAAGATCTTATCGCGAAGCGTAGCTTAATTTCGTAGTTCTTAGAGATATCCCTTAGTATAAGGGACTAAGGAAGCTAAAAAACCGGTTTTAAAGAAGGAGCTAAAAGGAGGTATAGAGAGCAGGGTAGGGGTAAGAGGGGAAGCAGAAGTAGCGATAGCTTCCTATAGAAGTAGTAAGAGATAAGACGGATATACCGGCAACGGCTAGAATAAAGGGGAAAAAACTAGTAAAAAGCTCGGTAGTTAAGAGGATATTAGTAGCTTCTTTAAGTAGGATCTTCTTTATTAATTAAGATGCTAAATAGGTATAAAGAGGGGCGTTAAATAGAGGAAAGAAGGATAATTAAGGCAATATAATAATTACTCCCTTACTATAATTGCTGCCTCCGTAAGATTTAAATATCTCTACTCTACCTATCTAACCTCTTACTTTTACTTTTACCTTTATATATTTTATATATACTTCTTATATCTTTCTACGTAAGAGTTATAAGCCTAAGAGGAATAGTATTCCTATACCTTCTAGCTACTATAAAAGACACCTTTCTTATATCCCTTATAGCTTCCTTTTACCCCTCTTACTAAAAAAGCTAATTTTTAACTAACTTTTCTACCCCCTCTCCTATAATAATATCGAAAAACGACTCTACCGCCCCTATAGTTTATAGGACGGTTCTTATAGAGCCCTAAGATTAAGATAAGTAGGTAAAGGAGCTACGGGCTCGTATAAATAGAACTATCTATAATTTAGTCTTCTCTAATAAATAGGACCCTCTTAAGCCCCCTCTTTATCCTAGGGCAATAGAATTTATAAAGGGAGCTTCCCTCTTCTCTAAGCTAACCTCTATATAGTAGAGAGCTTTTTCTACTACCTTAGGTAACTACGAGAGTTACTATAAGGAATACCTTTATAAGACGAAGCTACTAACTAGTATACGTACGGTAATAACGGAATCCGTTAGTGCCGTAAAGCTAATCTCTCTTTAAGAGGAAGAGACTCCTAAGTAGTAGCTTTTAAAGCTCGAAACTATAATAGCTCTCTTAATGGGCTATATAACTAACCGTATTAAGAAGACCTATACGGTATACCTAAGAGCCTTTTCTACTAGGAACCTACTAGCTTCTTTATAGCTAGCTAAGTAGGAAGAAATCCTTAAGGAAGCTAACTAATACTTCCTAATAGAAGCTCTTTCCGGCTAGTAGCTATAGGATATATCTTAACTAATAAAGCTTATTAGTAACGGTTACTCGACTATCTTTCGAGAAGCTAGCTGGGAACTAGATAAAGAGGCTGCTTAAGTATAATAGTAAGCAGTCTTATTCCTTCGTAGCTAGCACTCGACCTAGACGGCTCGACCTGCTGCCCCTATAGCCGCTGCAGCCCCTCCTACTACGGCCCCCGCTGCTGCTGCTACTGCTACCCCTCTAGCTCCTCCTCCCTTAAGAGCCTTAACACCGTCTTTAACGGCTGCCCTAGTCCCGGCCCCGGCTTTATATCTTGCTCCGGGCCCGGCCCCGGTCTTATTAGTCCGTCCGGCCCGACTAGTCCCCTAATAGACCTTTTAGTCCGTTAGTCGAAAAATTAGGGAACTAGTCGAAATCGAACCTCGTTAAAATTAGTAATAAAGGGTAAAAAGGGGGGGTTTTTAAGTAGACCTTCTAGATCGGGACGAGGATTCCTCGAAGAAATAGAAGACTAAAAGACGAAACGGCTGCCTAGCCTATAAATCTCTAGGCTATCGGTTATTATAATACTAATAGGTCTTCGAGGAAAACCGACTTAAAGGATTTAACCCTTTAAAGAGGCTATAAGAAATAATATAATAGTCTCTTAAGGAGGACCCCTCGTTATAGAAGAAGATAGACGAGATTTAGGTTACTAAGAAATAGTAACTAATAACGCCTCTACCCCTATTCGAGCTGTAAATTCAAGGAAAAATTATTAGTATAGTAAATCCGGCCTTTATCTTCCTTATAGATTAGTAAGACCGCCTATTAGGACCCTCCGATTATCCCCTACGAAAATTAGCTATCCTCGACTTTAGTACTTCCCTCGATATCTATAATATACTCTTATAATTCCGGTCCTTTAAGAAGGCACGGAGGGAATACCTTATTACCGGGGAATTAACTATATAGATAGAAGGGTACGGAAGGGTAAATTTCACGATAAAATTACCTAACGGGACTATATAAATTCTTCGATAAAAAAGGGTAGTATTTTACCTTTAATTTTTAACGAGCCTAATTTCCTTCTACTTTCTTTAAGAGGAAGGAATCTTCTAGGATATAACGTCTAAGCCTATAAGGCTAGTCTAGAAGAATTAGACTATCGGGCTTATCGAGGAAAAATTCGGTTAATTTATTCTCGAATTCCGACCTATCCTTAGGAAGGAATCTCTTAAGAAGTTAGCTTTCCCTACTTAAAGGAGGGTAGGTTTAAAGGACCCTCTTCTAGTAGCCTAAGGAGACGGTTTTCTTTAGCACGTATAACTTAGTTACCCGGGCCCCCTAGCTTTATATAAGCTAGGCTAATAATAAGGCGTATAAATAAGGGGCCTAAAGACTATCGAATGCGAATACTATAGCTAAGGAAAGACTAAGAGACGAATTTCTAGACGAACCCCTTTATAGCCGGACTAGCTATATAAGGAAATTTAAGTTAACTAGACCGACGTCTCTAGGGACTAGGAAAGCTTCGTTAGGGTAATGTTTTTTATAGACGCTTTTTTAGGGATAGTTTTCCCTTATTTCTTACAGACCTACCTAAGTAAGTATAACTAGTCTACCCTCTAAGACTTCGTTAACTAAATAAAATCCTACTTCGGCTACGAGGTAAAGAAGATACGGTCTAATAGAGAGCTATTTACGAAAGATATCTTAAATTAGGTTTGAAAAAGGGGTATTTTACCCCTCCTATTAGTACTAAATACCTAGGCCTAGAACGGAGGGGTAGAAAGATTAAGGGGTACTATAATAGAAAGGGCCTATATAATAAGACTTACTACGAGGCTTCCCTACGACCTTTAAAGGGAAGTCGTTAAGACCGCCTATTACTTTTAGAACCGGACCCTAAGGAACCCTAGGGGTATAAGGGACTATAGGGACCTAGAGACCCTTTTTAAGACCTAAGGAATAGACTAGAAATCTCCCCTCGAGCTCTTTATAAAGAAGAGGGCCTCGCTAGCCTACCTTTATACCTACGGCTATAAGGTATATACTATAACTACCGATATATAGCTAAAAAGGAAGAAGAAAAGAAAGCTTAATCCTAGAGCCTTTATTAGTTACCTCGTTAGTTATAATTCTATAAATATCTTCCGGATCTAGATTCCTCTTTTATAAAAGGTTATTTCGACTAGGGATATAATTTTTAACTAATCTAGCTTCTTCGACGGAAAGAGGGATTAATAGCCCCTCTTACTCTCTTAATATTAGCTAATTTAAAAGATCTAAATCCCCCTTTCCTAATAGTCTTAAGAAGAGGTCTTAAACGAGGAAATAGAAAAAGAAACCAACGTTAAAGTAGTTAAAGATAACGCCGACTTTAAGAAGAAGAAGAAGAGGAAGCTACTAGATTAGATAATCTAGACAAAGAAGGAGACTATAGGAAAGTAGTAGAGCTAGAATACGCCTACCTTCCTACGCCTCCTTTTACGGAATAAGAAGAAGATCTAGAAGCAGCTTTTTCTATTAGTCTTCCTATCTCGACCCCTAAGGGGGTAGGAAAGGTAACTCTCTTAAAGGATTACCTAGCTGCCTTTTTATCCCTACTTCGAGAAGTAAAGGAAGGTATAGGGCCCGATATAAAAGAAGACTAACCTCTCCTTTATTTCGATCGTTTTTCTAACTTCTATCTAACGCCTATAAAAGACGGTTCCTATAGAGCATTTATAGTAGGCCGGCTTTTTAAGCCTCTATTAGCAAGGAAGGTATATAAAAGGGACCTCCCGGACCTACTAGTAAACTAAAAGCAGCTAGAAAAACACTCCTTTAGAGACTAGTTTTTCTAGGCCTAGAAAGACTACTTAGCCTTATATAAAGAGATAGGGTCTTTCGAAGAGGTCCTTAATAAAAAAGTAAGAGGAAAATAGGTCCTTAGCTATAAGTAGGTCTTTATCTATAAGACTAATAAATATAGCTTCCTTTAAAAGTATAAGGCCCGGCTAGTTATCTATAGGAATTAATAGGAAAAAGGGGATTTACCTACTAGGGCAACCACCCTAGTAGGGATGTCTTTTTAGACCCTTATAGCTATAGTAGTAGAATTCGACCTTAAACTTAATTAGATAGATGCTATTAACGCCTTCGTTAACTACTTACTTAAGGAAGAAGAAGTTATCTATATACGACTTCCTCTTAGTTTCTAATAACTAGGAAAGGTTCTATAGCTTAGGAAAGCTCTATATAGACTATAAAGATTACCCCTTCTTTAGCAATAGTATTTAATAGGTTCCCTCGAAGCCCTAGGCTTTAAGAAAGTCCCTTAGGAACTATACATAATATAGAAGGGTAAAGTTACGGTCTTCTTTTACGTCGATATTATTATCTATGCCTACTTAAAAGAGGAAGAAGTAACTACTAAGGAGGCTATATAAGGCCTATAAGAAAGGTATAAGATAACTAGGCTAAGGGAGCTAAAGTAGTTCCTAGGGATATAAATCCTTTAGAATAGGTCCTAATAGACTATCTAGCTTACCTAGGACGCCTATATCGATAAGGTCGCTTATAAATTCCTCCTTAATTCCCTTAATAAGAAGCTTCCCTCTATGCTTATATTAGATAAAGAGCTTTTACTTAATCCGTCCTTTTAAGTTAGGGAGTAAGAGAAACACCGATATTAATAGAAGGTAGGCTCCTTACTTTTTTTTAGCTATTTCTACTAGACCGGATATCTCTTTTACGGTCTCCTAGCTAGCTAGGTATAACTAGAATCCTAGCCCTAGGCACTAAGAGGTAGTAGACCGAGCTATCCTTTATCTCTATTTAACGAGATTATATAGTCTACGCTTAGGAGGGTAGGGAAAGAAGAAATTAGCTACTAAAATCTTCCTCTATTTAAGCGATTTATCCTTTATAGATAATTCCTTAGATAGAAAGAGCTTATAGGGGTATATTATATCTCTTTTTAAAGGAACTATTACTTAGAGAGCTTTAAAGTAAGCTACTATTACGACTTCGAGTATAGAGGTAGAGCTACTAGCTCTTTTTAAAGCGTTAAAAGAAGCGATTTTCCTTAGCCGGCTACTAATATCTTTATAACTATAAATTCCGACCCCGTTAGCTATAGAATATAGTAATATATAGACTATACGGATTCTTATAGAGGAAAATAGTAAGCTATTAACCCGGCTACGATATATCGATATCTACTAGTATTAGTTACGCTAAGAGGTCTAAAGGGGACTTATTTCCGTCCGTTAGGTTCTAACGGTAACGATAAAAGCCGACGGTCTTATAAAGCCCCTATTAAAGTAGAAGCTAGCTATCTTTTTATAGTAAATTAGGCTAGAAGACGTTCGAGAAAAGCTATCCTTAGAAGCCCGCCTTAAGAGTCTATAAGAGGAGCTAATAGGACGTAGGAGGAAGGAGACGTCTATAGCTAAAGAGAGGAACCAGGACTTATCCTAAAGGAGGGCTCCTAGCTTAATTAGGACTTATTCTTCTTAAAGGCCCCCTTTTTAGGGACTTATCCTTAGAGAAGCCCCCCTTTCTTATAGGACTTAATTTCCTCCTTAGGCCCCTTTTCCTAAAGTAGGTCTAAAAGAGCCTAGGGCTAAAACCCGGATTTCTTAAATAAGGGATAAGTATAGACTAAGACCTCCTCTATACGCTTACCGGCCTAATTATTTAGCTTTACCCTTTCTATAAGGGCAGGCTATAGCTAAGGGGGTATATCGAGAAGCGTAGCTTAATTTCGTAGTTCTCGGAGATATCCCTTAGTATAAGGGACTAAGGAAGCTAAAAAACCGGTTTTAAAGAAGGAGCTAAAAGGAGGTATAGAGAGGAGGGTAGGGGTAAGAGGGGAAGTAAAAGTAGCAATAGCTTCTTATAAAGGTAGCGAGAGATAAGACGAATATACTAGTAACGCCTAGAATAAAGGGGGAAAAACCGGTAAAAAGCTTAGTAGTTAAAAGGATATTAATAGCTTCTTTAAGTAGGATCTTCTTTATTAATTAAGATACTAAATAGGTATAAAGAGGGGCGTTAAATAGAGGAAAGAAAGATAATTAAAGCAATATAATAATTACTCCCTTACTATAATTACTGCCCCTATAAGATTTAAATATCTTTACTCTACCTATCCGACCCCTTACTTTTACTTTTACCTTTATATATTTTATATATACTTCTTATATCTTTCTATATAAGAGATCTACTAACTTAATCGATTTCTAGTAAAAAGTAGGTTAGTATAAGGTAAAGATTTAGTCTTTATTTAGTATTAGGAATTTTTATTTTACTTTTAATACCTATATTAATATTATATAGTAAACGGTAAGTAATATCTCTCTTTATTTTATATAATATTCTAGCTAATAATTTTAGATATCTTTATATTTCTTAGCTCTCTTCTTTATAAATAATTAAAAGCAACGGCAATATAATAAGAGTTCCTAAATACTCTTATTTACTTTATACTAATCTTTATACTAATCTATAATAGGCTATCCGCTTAGTATGCCTTTAAAAAAAATAAAAGGTAGAATATACCCTATTAATAAATATAAATATAAAGAAAGCGCGCGATTGCGTTACTAAGATAACTAACGATAAGAAAGTCTTTAAAAAGGTTACGAATATAATATATTAGGCTATTATATAATTAAGAAAGAAAGTCTAGTTCTCTATAACTTAGATAAATATAAGTAAAGAAGAAAAAGCTACTATAATTACTAAAGACTCTTACGAAATTAAAAGTAAGTAGTAAGTACTAAGTAGTAATTATAGGAAATAAATTATTCTTTATACTAATTAAAAATAATCTAGTTTTCTACTTAGCCGATATCTAAACTAAGTTAAAGAAATACTTTACGTACTAGTATTATAGGGCGATATAATCCTTAACGAGGACGCTCTTATTAAAGAGGATACCGACTAAGAGGATATTAACGCTAAGATAGAAAATAAAGCTTAATAAATCGATAAGATTATATTTCTTCTTAATAAAGGCGATAAGTCGCTAAAGTTTAGCGCTTAGTTTAGTAATAAGTAACCTTTTTAAGGAATTAAAGAAGTACTTAAGTAAGACTAAAAAGTATTTTAATCTTCTTAACCTTAACTACTCTTATATATTAATTATTATAAAACTAAGAAGTATTAGTATTTCGGTGCTTTTAAAGATACTTTAGTATAGCTATTTAGTTAATATTTTCTAAGCTATAGGTACTTAAAGTATACTTAACCTTAGTATTTTAAGTAGTAAAAAGCATTCTTTAAGAGTAGTAAGAAGAGTAAGTCTTACTTTATTTTCTTCTTTATATATTTTTAGGTTAACTCTTTACTAGATTTCTAGAATCCCTTTATAGCCTAAATATTTTCTTATATTATAAACTATTTTATTAGTTTACTTTTAGTTTTTAGACTAAACCTTTATAATAAATCGCGTTAACGAAAAGACTATTTACGTAAGTACTAAGCTTTCTAATAATTTAAGCTAATTAATTAAACTAACTAGATAAATAGGAGACTTTTTAGTATATAGCTTAGGACTAATATCTATTATTAAGCATTTTAGGTAATTTCTTAATAACGAATTTTAGCTAGGCCCTTAAAGATCTTAATAATACGCGAGATTTATAGCTATATAAAGTAAGGTAAGGAGAAGAAAAGGACCTAGGCAATCTTTCTTAAACCTATATAGCTATAGCGAGAAACTAATAACTTTCCTTAATTTATTTTTAAGAGAATCCTTTTAAACTTTAAGAGGTATACTAAGGAGTATAAGAATATACTTTATTAGTTCCTTTTAGGTCCTTTATAATAAGAAGCCCTAGCGTTATTTTAGATACTATTAATAGAAAGCTATTTAGTTTAAGTTAGCTAGGTAGATATTTAAATCTATAAAAGGTATTTAAGACGTTTTTCCTAACCTATTACTACCTTAAAGAGTTAGCTTAAAAGTAAGGAAAGTAAAGAATTTTAGTATATTTTATTTATATACTATTATTTAGATTAGTATAAATATTACTATAAATACTATAATATTTTATAATAAGTAGTAATAGTATAGATACTACCTATATATAAATATATATTTTAATTATTTCCTTTTTTATATAAAAGTAAATAGACCTTTATTTTTCTTAGGTAATATATCCCTTTATAAAAAGAACTAAATAGATAAACTTCTATATAAGTAAAGCGTACTATATCTTACTAAAGAAATAATTACCTAATATTAAAAGTATATACCCTTAAGTAGAGATTAAAAAGGATATTAATTACGCCTATTAAAATAAAGGTAGATACTTAAGGGTATTACGGAGTAGGTAGAGGCGTACGCGTAGGTGCCGTCTATAAGATAATATTAATAAGCTATATAGAGCTCTCCTATATACGGCTAGCCCGTATATATATATACGGGATCTAGCCCTCCGTACGTAACTATACGGCTTAGGCCGTAGCCTAAGCCTATAACCTATAATAGTTAAAGACTCTTATATAATGCCCTCCCTCGAGCGCGGCGCGGCGTTGCCCTATTAACGGCTTCTGCACTATAGGGCCCGTGCCGCTAGCTCTACCCTACCCTTTTCCGTTAATCGTGCTAGCCCTACTAGCCCTATTATCCCCGCGCCTATTAGCCCGGGCAGCCGGAACCGGGCTCTATACTTATCGGCCGGCTAGCCGTTTAAATAGGGGCGCAACCTATTATATGCGCCCCTAGGTGGCCGGCGGCCGGCCCGGACCTACGTAAGCCTTAGGTTGCCCGTCCCCTCGGCCTTAGGCAGCCTCCTCTACCTAGGGGTATATAAGGCGGCATCCCCCCCTTCCTCCTTCCTTTCCTTCTCCTCCTTCTTTAACCGCAGTAGCAGTAGCAATAGGTAAGTTCCGCTCTACCCGGGGCGTTAGTTCGTTCCTAGCTATACGGGCCGCTTTATTAACGTATGCTCGCAGTAATAGCCGCAGCAGCAATAATAGCCCTAACAATAACTTTAACTAGTAAGTTCTCCGCCCTATAGAGCGGGAGGCCGTAATCCGTAATGCTGACTTCCGCGATAGATATATCTACCTCCCCCTCTCCCGCTTCCTCCTTCTCGGAGCGTGCGGAGTCGTTCGTCGACGCCGTGCTAGGCATGGCCGACGACGGCTCCGCCGCTGCCGCTGCTCCTGCCCGCGCCCCCGCTCCTACCCGCGCCCCCGCGACCGCGCCCACCGCCGCCGCCTCTGCCTCTGCTACGCTGGCCGCCCTCACGTCGCCCTTCCGGGTAACGACGCCGTCCCCGCCGCCGGCCGTAACGCCCGGCCCCTCTACCCCCGCCTCCGCCACTACCACCCCCGTAAGTCCGCTGCCTAGCGAGCGTAGTAGCTATTTTCCGCTAACTTCTTAAAGCATAAACGCTAAGTGCAGGCCGGAGCCGCCCGCGCGGCCCCCTATATGCGGTGCGCGTTGTAGGAGCTCCCCTACGCCGACTAAGTCGGGCGCCGCCGTAGCGGCAGTTATTACTAGTGCGCGCGTGCCGGCCGCGCCTATAAGGCGGCGCCTCCCGTCCTACTCGCTACGGCGTCGGCTTAGAAGGCTAGCGCGCACGGGCAGGCACGGGGGGCTACTAAGAAGCGCCTTACCGCCGCCGCCGCCGCCTACCGCAATCTCCGCGCCCTCGAGCGCTAGGGCCTCGTCCCTAAGTAAGTTCCTCTTATCTAGCTCTTCTACTTCCGCTGCTAACTCCCCCGGCACTAGGGATACTGCCTCCGTCGCCCTGTCGGCGGTCCCCTTGGCCGTGCCCGCCGCCGCCCCCGCCGCTGCTGCTGGCCGGGCCCCCCCCCCCCCGGAGCCCCCGGAGCCGCCGCTACCGCCGACTAGCTCGCGGGCCTAGAGGGCCGCCTAAGCGCCCTAGAGAGCGCCGCCGCCGCTAATAAGGTAGAGGAGGACGACGAGGATAAGGATAAGGACGACGATAAGGATAAGGAGTAGGTCTAGGTAGTCTAAGGGCTCTGCCCCGAAATAAATACTATTTTTATCTCCGCTTATATAATTACGCTCGCGTTATCGTAACTACCTACTCCGCTTTACCTACTTCGTAGTCCTAGCCCGGGCTACTATCGGTGGTCCGCTAGTCCGTCGTTCTCGTCTACCGTTCCGAATAAAGCTTTAAACTTATCGAGGGCTACGGTTCCCGTAAACTTATATATAGGTTCCTACGTAGGGTCGAGATACCCGCGCTACTTAACGAGGACCTCCTGGCGTTTCCCCCTACCGACCTTTTTCTAGCGCGCGGCCCGTATCTCTTTAACCTCGAACTTATCTTCTCCCTTTACCTCGATTACGGGCGGTTAGGCGTCCGCTATTTCTTATCCGGGCAATAGGTTAAAGGAGGCTCTACGAAGGAGGTCTACGTTAATCTTATTATAGACCCCCGTTAAGAGACTATCGAGCTCTATAACCTATAGGCTAATAACCCTCTATACCGTAAACTTCGCGTATAGCTAGTTAAGCTTCTTCTTTAGTCGTGCCGACCTATAGTTACGGAGGTCTAGCTATACCTTATCTCCTACCGCGAACCTATCTACTAGGGCCTTAGTCTTATTAGCGTGCCGCTCCTAATCTTACGCCGCGGCGGCTATCGCGGATTAGCAATAATCCGTGGTCTCCTATAGCTTTCGTATAAACGCGGAGGCGCGGCCCTCCGGTAACGAATTACTATACTACTCCGCTACTACGTCTACGGTAAAGGGAACTAGTAAGGGTAGTTCGAAGCTATACGTTATAAAGAAAGGGGCTATCCTAATAGAGGTATATAGTCTACTATTTAACGTAAGTTAGGCCGCGGGGAGCTACCGGTCTTAGTCTACTTAGTTGCGGGCTACGATAGCCTATAGGTAAGCCTACGCCTCCTAGTTAACCCTCTTAGGCCCTCCGTCGGTCTATAAGTAATATGCCGTGCTAAGTAGCTATGTAATCTAAAGTAGCTAGTATAGGTGCTACTAAAAGCGGCTAGTCTAATTCGATCCCCTATCGCTTATAATAGAGGCTAGCTAGCTATGCGAGCGGGCCTAGTACTATAGGAAGCGCTCTACGTAAGACTCTATATCTATAAACGGCATCGGCTCTAATACTATAGACTTACTAAGTCGGTCCTTAATTACCTATATATAGCGGTTGCCGCCTTTTATAAGTAGGAGGTCCGTTATAAAGTCTATTTATATATACGTATAGAACCGGTCGGGCACCGGAAGCTACTTAAGTAGCCCCTTAAGCTACGCCCTCTAGATCTTTATACGGCCGTAGATATCGTAGTTACGGAGAAAGCGACGAACGTAGTACTATAGGAGGGGCTAGTAAAAGTCCCTCGCAAGGCCTACTACTATGCCCTATCTGCCTAGGTAACCTACGACGCTAGAGTTATAGATAAGTTAGACTAGCCTCCCTCGGAGCTCGTTCCGTTTATCTAGCTCCGGCGGTCCCTCTTTCTCCTTAGCTTCCGTAGTATATAGTACGCCCGGTACCTATAGTCTCCCCCGCTAGCGTAGATGCCCCCGTAGGTCGATATAGTAGTCGGCTACCTATACCTTTAGCTTTAGCTTTAGATCTAGGCGTTAAGCGCCGGACTTAACGGCGCGGCGCACGCCCTCGTAGGTATAGTCTAGAGCCGCTATCCTATCCTATAAGCGTTAAAGGGCCTTATCTTAGAATACTCTCGCCGCGCGCGCCCCCGGGCCGGTCTATCCCTCCTCGCCGGACCGAGGCAAGGGCGCGGGGGGAAGCTTATTCGCTAGCACCGCGTCTTCCTCTACTAGGGAAGCTCCTATATAAGTCCGTAGTGCTTCCTACGGGATAAGCTATAGATCCCGGGCCTCGATATTCGCTCCCGTCGGCCGGTCCTAATCCCTCTAGGAAAGCGCGTCTAGGACCGCGGAGTCCCGCCTAGGGCGGTACTTAATCGAGAAGTTAAAGCGTAAGAGATACTCCGCCTAGCGGGCTTACCGCTCCGAGAGGTGCTAGCGAGTTATAAAGTACTCGAGGTTCCTATAGTCTATAAGAACCTCGAAGCTCTTATAGCTCCGGAGCTCTGCTTACTATTGCTCGAGGTAGCTAATAATCGCTAGTATCTTCTTATCGTAAATAGCGTAATTCCGCTCTACTAGGGTTAGCTTATAGGAGTAGAACGCTACCGGTTACTTCCGCCTATCTACCTCCTAAGAGAGCGTTCCTCCGAGTGCCTAGCCGCTATAGTCCGCTTTAACTAACGTAGACCGGTCGAAGTCCTACTAGAGTAGCACCGGGGCTTAAGAGAATAGGTCCTTAAGCGTGCGGAACGCTCCTTCCTATACGGGCCCTTAGCGAAAGGCGGTCTACTTCCCGGTAATCTCGTTTAGGGGCATTATAATACGGGAGAAGCCCCTAATAAATATCCTATAATAGTTCGCGAACCTAAGGAAGCTCCGTACGCTTATCTACGTAGTTAGGGCAGCCTAGTCCCGAATCGCCTAGATCTTTACGGGGTCCGCCTATATACCTACGCCTACGTAGATAATAAAGCCTAGGTACTTAACCCTCTTAACCCCGAATTCGTACTTATCCGGGTTAAGGTAGAGCCTATAAAGTTAGAGGCGCTCTAGGACCCTCCGTACTTTCTATATATAGTCCTCGTAGGAGCCGCTCGTATAGATAAGGATATTATCTACGTATACGGAGGCGAACTTATCGAGGAAGTCCTAAAGTATATTATTAATATAACGCTAGAAGGTAGCGGGCGCTCCTAAGAGGCCGAAGGGCGTTATAAGCTACTCGAATAAGCCGTAGCGTATATAGAACGCCGTCTTCTACTCGTTACCCTCTAAGATCCGTACCTTATAGAACGCTTATTTTATATCTAGCTTCGTAAACTACTTCGCCTTCGAAAGGTTATAGAGCGTATCTAAGATTAAGGGCAAGGGGTAGCGGTCCGGCCTCGTAATTGCGTTTAGGGCCCTATAGTCGTAATAGAACCGTATCCCGCCCCCTAGTTTACGCACGAATAGGACCGGCGCTCCTACTTTAGAGCTGCTTACTTAAATAAAACCCTTATCTAGGAGGTCCCTTAGCGTCTTCTTTAGCACTAGCAGCTCCGCGTATAATATACTATATAGCGGTCCGAACGGTGCGGGCAGTTCCTGCCCCTTCTTATTGGTGCGGAGTACGATCCTATAGTCTACCCCTAGCTTATACGGGTTAAGCTTATCCGCTTCCTAGGACTCGAATAGCGGTAAGAGGTCGTAAAAGCGCTCCGGTATCTATTGCCGTAGCTTAGAGGGCGACTTCGGCTTCTTCATCTAGAGGGCCTTATCGATGTCTGCTAGGCTAACTACGTAGACCGCTGCGTTAGCCGCTACCCGGCCTTACCCCCGCTCTACCTATCGCACGGTTCCTACGAAGATAGAGGCAAGGACTTCTTATACCGAGCATAAAGCTCGCACGCCTAGTCCTACGCCTACGGAACCGTCGTTATAGCGGACCTACTATTACGTAGGCCTAAACTATAGCTTCCTTTAGTATAGAACCGAGTATAACTCTATATATAATAACCAGGGTTTCCCGAAGATTAAGGGAAACTCTAGTTAGGGGATTATATAGGCTACGATAAGCTTATAGCAACTATCGACCTCTATAGCTAGCCACGTAATGCCCTTAATTACCGCACCCTCTATCGCGCCTAAGGCGCCCTTTACTTACCTTAGGGCGATCTTTTCTACCGGTACTTATATCTCTCGCGTAAGCGCCTCGTTAACTACGGCGTAGCACTAGCAGCCCTCGTCTATAAGGGCGGCAACGGGTAAGGAGTTATTAATTATAACCTATATTAAAGTAGGCTCCTCTTCTATACGGGCGGATAATTCTTCCTTCTCCTTTACTAGTGCTAGCAATTAGGGCTCCGGAGCCTATCTTTGCTCCGGAGCTACTCTTTTTCCTCCGGGCCTAGGGGGGCGGAGTCCTCCTTATCGTCTAAGGCGAGGAGCGGTTCTATCTTCGCTACTCGAACCGCTACGGGCCGCTTAGCTAAAAGGAAGGGGCATTTTAATATAAAGTACGTAGATGCTCCGCAACGTAGGCAGCGGCCGTTAGCCTTCCTCTTCCCGATTTCCTCGCTCGTTACCTACTTCGCCCGCTACTTAGAGTGCGGGGCGGTATAGGGGGTAGTCGACGGCGTCTTCTTACCGCGTCTAGCCCGGTCCGTGCGGGTAGCCGATATTAGGGTGTCCCTATCCGTGTCGATAGCCGGTTATTTATCTTACGGAGGGGCGGTGATCCCGTCGCCGCTATATAGCGTGCGCTTACGGAGCTTCTAGAAACGCGGCGTCTACTCGTAGCCCTAAGCTACCTTTATTAACCGGCTTATATACTCGCCGTAGTTAATAGGTATAATTACGGGGATAAGTAGCTCCCGTAGGGCCGGCGTGATCGAATTCCGTAGCTATATAAGCTTTGCGCTATCTTCCTATACCGTAGTCCCCGCTGCCCGTAAGAGCGTCTCTTTGAAATTAGGAAGGAATTCGCTAAAGGTTTATCCGTCTCTCTACTTAAGGGTCCGCAGCCTATCTTACGCCTTCTCCCGCTCCTATACGTTGCCGAACGTATATATAAGGTATTAGAAGAAGTCTTATAGGTCGCGTCTGCCCCTAGGGCCGCCCTTATCCTAGAATCCGGAGATCCGCCGTATCTAGGGCTCCGGCAGCGTATAGAGGAGCGAATACTACGCTATATCGCGATAGCTATTTAGGCCCTATTTCTCGTCGGTTATAAACTTCGTCTATAGCCGGCTAAGGAAGAAGTAAAAGGACTCCGGCTTGCCGTCCTAAGTCGGCTAAGGGAGCGGCTTCCTCGTCGGTAGTGTCGCCGCCGTAACCGGCGTTGCGGAGGCCGTAGGGGTTAAAGCCGGTCTCGTAGACGGCTCCCCTAGTATAGCGAGAACCTCGTCCTTCTCGCTAGCCGTCGTACTTCTAATCGCTTCTAGGATAGCTACGATACTTCCTATCCGTCTAGGGAGGGGCGGAGTGCTTCCTCGAGGGGGAGGCGCCCTCTCCGGAGAGATATCTATTAGATCTATTAATTAATAGCTTATACTATCACGGAGTAGGCAGAGGCGTGCGCATAGGTGCCGTCCGTAGGATAATGTTAATAAGCTATATAGAGCTCTCCTATACGCGGCTAGCCCGTATATATACGTACGGGATCCGGCCCTCTACACGTAACTACACGGCTTAGGCCGTAGCCTAAGCCTATAACCTATAATAGTTAAAGACTCTTATAAAGGGTAGGAATAGAATTCTAGCTATATTCTAAATAGTTCTTTTATCCTACTACCTCCCTTTTACCCTTTAAGCTAAATATATCTATCTTAAGAAAGGATTAGAACTAAGTAGGTAGAGTTATTTATCTATAAACTGCTTAAACGACTAAATATATAAGAACTTAAGGGGCGGGAGTCTTAAGATTATCTTAGTAAAGGAGGAAGAAGTTTTAAGGGCGGCTAGGATAAAGGAGTTAGTATCTAACGTATTAGCGTTAGCGGCGGCTTAAGGAATACTATTAACGTTTATTATACTAAGCTTAGTCTAGGAGGCGGCGAGCTTTATTATAAAGGATAAGGAAAGCTTTACTTAAGCGAAGATAAGTATTATAGAGGTAGTAAAGTTAGTTATAAAGGCGGCGAACTTCTTAGAGATAGCGAGCTCTATAAATATAGCGAGCTTAATAGAAAGGGCGCTAGTATCTTATAAGCTAAATCGGTCGATTAATTATTTACCTAGTCTTACTTTTACTAAGGACTAATATAATTACTAAGCTAGTAGAGAAGCTATTAAAGCTTAATTCTAGCTATCTAGCTATAAGCTTTACTTTTACTAGCGAATAGTAAGAGTTTATATTATTTTAGATATACCTTTCTTAAGGTAAGGTATATAGTATACTAAGAACGTACCTTTAGAAATAAAAAGAAAGGAGGGAATACTTTCTATAGTAACGTAGTAGGAAATTCTAGTTAATAGGTAATATATAAGGGCTTAGTAAAACTCTTTTATATTCTATATATAGTATATATACTAAGATATAACTTTATATTAAAGTAGTATATAGCTTTTCTTACTTTCTCTTATTATTAGATATATACCTATTACCTTAGTACTATATAATATAAAGCACTTTATATATACTAATTATACTAATTATTTATATATATTATTTTCTTTACTTTATTAAAAGTACTTATTTACTTATAATAACTATTTATATAGATCTTTATCCTTTTCTTTATAGTAAATACTCTATAGATTTTATACTTTAATAATCTATTTCTTTAAAGATAAAACGCTTAAAAGTAAAATATCTTACTCTAAGCTCTAAGCTTCTTACCTTATAATAATATAGACTAATATTCGCCTTTTACCCTTTCGCCGTTAGCTTAAGGTAGTTAGTATAATTGTTTTAATTTTTTTTAAATAGAGATAAAGACTTACTATCTCCTTTTTAATCTTTTAATTAAAGAAGTAAAGAAGGTAGTATTATAGATACTAGTATAATTCCTACTTATAGGCTAGTATCTCTTAGAAAGCCGCTATACTTTTAGTATTAAGATTATTAAGATTTCCTTAATTAGTAGATATTTACTAACTAGTATAAAACGAGATTTAAAGCTAACTTATTAGATAATATTTAATCTCCTAGGATAATATACTCTTAAGTAAGTATCTTAAGCTCTAATACTACTAATATAGATATATCTCTTTATAAGAAGAATGCTCTTTTAATCTTTAATACTTTATATCGTTTAGATATATAGTAGCCTTTTAAGGAAAGTATAAACTATAAGATAAGGGAACCTTAAGTAATTTATATATCCTACTAGTTTATATTAATCTATCCTTATATTAAAGCTTTTAGTATAAGCGCTCTTATATATTATAGGTAAGGTAAGTTTTATATTAAAAATTAATAACCTAAGAATATATTTTAATCTACTTAAATATAAAAGAAATATACCCTAGTATATTTACATTTATTTTATAAAAATATAGTAATCTATTATACTAATCTTACTATAAGGCACTTAAAAATAGAAGCTATAATATTAATATTATCTTACTAATTTTATTTCGTAGATATACTTAGCCGTTAATATTATAAACTATAAGTCTTTTTAAGACTTAGTTTATTTTTACTATCTAAAATTCTATACTCCCTCCGCCCCTATACTAATAAATTTAATAGAGATAATCGTTAATAATCTTTAAGAAGTATTAATTAACTATATACCTTTTAGATAGTATCTCTTACTAACTATTAATAGTTAGACTTAAACTAGAAATATCGAAGTAGTCCTTAGAATTATTAGTTACTATATCGATTATAATTAATACTTATAGCTTCTTTTACTTAGCTTAATAAATATATTAGCTAGCTATTTTAGAGAATTATAAAATAATACTATTATATAATATCATAAAAGGTTTTATATTTTAGATTAATTTAAAAGTATTACTACTAATAATAATATATATTTTTATTTAAGAGACTTATAAGGGAAACTTAACTTATATCTAAGGATTAATATACTAAGTATAATTTACTATATATAATATATTACGTATATTCTTAACCTTTTTATATTTAAGATACTAGATTATAAAAAGCTTATTAAGATTAAAGTAAAGTAGAAACTAGTTATATAGAGTTATTCTTATATAATAAGAACTTTATAAGATAACTATAATAAGGAAGAAGTAAGTACTAATAAGGATATACTAAGTAACTTACTTATAAGTATAAGTAACGTTATCTTAGGAATAATAATAAAGGTAAGTTAATATTAATTAAAATACTATAACTTATATACTAATCTTTATATTAACCCTCTTAAATCTATATACTAGTATTAATACTTTATCGAAGCGCGAAGTAAATAAAGGTTTTCTTTAATATCTTATAAGAGGTCTAACTAGATAAAGAACTATTAAGTATTCCTAGTTATATTATTACGCGCTAGAACTTTACTATTATAATACTTAAGAGAGCTAAGAAGCTATAATAGGTAATTAATATACTTCTTACTAGTAATACTTAGCTTAGCCCGCCTTTATCTACTAAGAATTAAGAGTAAATTAACTACCTTATTAATATTAAGAAGAGTTAAAAAATAAAAAATAAAATTCTCGCGAAACTAATATATACCTATAGTAGGTGCGTATTACGACTAAAATACTAACTAATACTAGGAATTAATTTAGTAGTATTAATTACCCTTAGTAATAATATTACGCTAAGGCTAAGAGGTATATAGATATAGTAGCGGCCCTTAACGTACCGGGCTTAACTAGAGCGCGTAGCGTAAAGAGATACCGCCCGAATTTATATACCTTAATAAAGCGAGTTAATAAACCTAAAGTAGCGATATAATACCTACCTAGGCGCTAAGTAACCCTATAGAAAAAGTAGTATATAATAAACTCGCGGGCTTCGTCCTAAGTATATAGTTTAATAAGGTATAGGTAGTAGTCGAACGGCTTTCTAAGGTAAAGAGTCGCGTTAGTAGCGCGTCGTTAGCGGTGCTCTATATAGATAAAAGCTTTAAGATAATAATCTAGGAAGTAATTAAGAAGGTAGTTAAGAAAGAACTCCGCCTAGGCATAGCTTTAGGCCTAGGGGGCCTAAAGCGAACTTAGGCCGCGATTATAGCTAAGACTAAAGGACTAACCTAATATAAAGCCGCGGTAAAGTAGGTCTTATTATACTACGAACGCGAGATTATTATAGTCCTTACTAAGGCACCGCTTAAAATCCTAAGCCGCGAATTAGAGGATATAGTAAAGGCGGTAAATATAGCCTTAAAGGCTATATACGCTATAGCAGCGAGGCGCCTTTAAAGCGGAGATATTATAGTTATATTTAATACCTTAGTAAGAGCTTACTAAAAGAACTAAGGCTAGGTTAAGGCTATATTTAAGCTAAAGGCTATAATTACCTACCGCGCGTATATAGTAGTTACTAAGAATATCCCTTTAAGGGTAGCGATAGTAAATAGGGAGCGATTACTTTATAAGATTATAAAGGTAAATAAAGTTAAGGTCCTTTAAGCTTAAGCGCTTTACCCTTAATCTAAGATATCGATAGTAATAACTATACTTTTAAAGGTCGGTAGCTTAAAGGAGGCTAATAAGCTCTATAACCTAGGCCTAGTCCTTAAAGTATAAACCTTTTAATATAAACCTTATAATAAGTTAGTTTAACTATAGAGGTATTATAATTACTATAGGTATAGCTATATTGCTAAGCGGTATATATCGATATAACTCTATAGCCGATATAAGAGTATAGTATATAATAAAAGGGAGGATAAATATAAGGCTAAGAAGGGTAAAATCCCTTATAACTATATCTTATACTAAGGGGACTACTTATTATAGACCTAAACTTACCTTATAGTAAATAAAGCCTAGGAAAAAGTAAGGGAAAACTACCTATAAAGACCTTAATAGTTCGTAAATACTTAGGTATACGCTAAGTAATAGGTACTACTTACTATCGAAACCTAGAGCGTTTCCGATCTAACCGCGGTCTAGAAGTAAGGACTAGGTAGACCGCGCTAAGATAAGAGGTCGAGCTCGAGATACCTACTAGCTAGTAGGGCTAGGAAGGCTAAACTAAGTATAAATAATATTTATAGGTATAGTAGATAAAGAAGCGCTAGGAGATAGAGCGCTTCCCTCTTTATATAAACGACCCCTTTTACTTTAACCTTACCTATATATAACTAAAAGTATTATTCTAAAATATATAAAAGAGATATAAGCTAGTATAGCTAGCGCTTTACTACTAGGCCGGCTTTAACTTAATAGTATTATAGGAAGTAAAAGCTATACTAAGAGGCGGGGCCCCGCCCCTTAAAGCAGCGCCCTATAGCTTAGTTTATAAGAAGGGGAGGTACTTACTATATATATATAAAAGGCTTAGGCTAAGGACGTAGTCGCCTTAGTTTAAACTAAACTAAAGTAAGGTAGTATTTAAGGATAGTACTAAACTATAAGCGATTTACTTACTACTAAGGTCTATAAGGACTAGAGCGTTATAAGACCTAAGTATAATTAAACTAAAGTACTTTATAGTAATAATAAAGGACTTTAATATTTATTACCTACTTTAAGATAGATATAATAAAACTATAGATAGCGTAATATAACTTATATAAGAGGTAATAAGACTATAACTTAAACTTACTACTTTAAGAAAGGAGTATATAAGATTTCTTTATAGCTAAAGGGATAGTACTATTAACCTAGTATAAGTAATACTAAAGACTAAGATATAGTATACTAGGCCTAACCTAGACCTAACTAAGTTAGACTATATCTCTTAGACTATTATAATATAAATTAATACTTAAGCGTAAGCGCTTAAACTAGCCTTAAGGTAAAAAGAAGTAAAAGCTAAGCTAGTTAAAGCTAAGACTATATCTTAGCTAGGACTATACTAGCTAATACTTTAGATACTAAAGGATATCGATTAAGACCTAAACTATATCTTCGCTACCTTAGCGTAGATCGCGATAGCTATAGTTCTATACTAAAGGTAAGTATTACTTAAGGGTAATATATAGTTTACCTTAAAGGTAGGAAGGGTAATAAGGGAGGCTAAGAGGGTAAGGAGGAAGTATAAGTAGGAAAGGAGTAAAGTAAACTAAGAAGACCTATATAAGGCGATAGCGGCTTAGAAGTAGACTATTTATAAGGTAAGGAAAGCTTACTAGCGTAAGTTCTTAAAGGAATTTAGCGCTAATAACGCTAAGCTCTAAAATATAGAGAGTTAGGCTAGACTCTATAGTAAGCTACTACTAGAACCGACCTATATCCTACCGCTAATAAAAGAAGGTAAAGACCGATTAATAGAAACCTTTAAAAGAAAGGCCTAGATATTAATAGCTAAGTTCTTCTTATTAAAGGCCGATATAACCTAAGGGCTACCTTAGCTTATAGCTAAGGTAACCCTTATAGTTAACTAATAGATCTAGCTAGCTAATATTATAGCGGCGCTAAGTAAGATAGTAAGCTAGAAAGTAATAGGCTTAGACGGCGTCCCTTTAAGGTTTATTAAGAAGTATAAACTAGCCTTAGTTTAGCGACTAGCTATAATCTTTAATACTTATACCTAACTCTTATATTTCCTAAGGCGGTTTTATAGTAGGAATATAGTAGTCCTTTAAAAGCTAGGTAAGAGGCTAGAAGCTTACTATATAGTAAAGGGATAGAGACTAATTTCCCTCTTACCTATAGTAAGGAAAGTACTTAAGTAAATACTAGCTTAGAGGATTATAAGGGTAGTAAAGGTAAATAGTATCCTATTAAATAGATAAATAGGGAATAAAAGGAAGCGCTTTATAAAAGTAGCGATCTTATTAATAATAGAACTAGTATATATAACCTAAGCCTAGAAGGGTATTATATTATTCTTATAGCTAGATATTAAGAGCGTATTTAATATAGTTAACTATAATAAGCTTATAAAAGAACTAGAACTTTAAAGATACCTTAAATAGCTTTTAAGCTTAATATAAAGCTTTATAAGTAATAAAAGATCGACCCTTTACTTTAATAAAAGATCTTTAAAGCTAATATAAGTACTAATAAAAGTCCTTTAACGCTCTCCCTTATCCTTAATCTTATTTCTATACTATATAACCCCTTTATATAAAAGGCTTAGTATAATATATAGTATTTATACTATTAGCTTTACTAATAATATAAATATAGTTAATATTAAACCTAATAAAGCTACTATAGTAGTACGCTTAAAGGAGGCTTAAAAGGTATATATAAAGTAAGCGACTAAGGTTATAGTTACTTTTAAACTATTAAAGAGTAAGTTAATATACTTTATATAAAGGAGATAAGTAATAATAACGCTAGTTTACCTTAAGGCTAATATAGTAATACTAGTCTAAGAGGCCCGCTTACTAAGGGTATAAGTATACCGGAAATTATAATAAAAGGTATACCTAAAGTAGCTCTAAGTAAAGATAAAGCGCTAGACTATAGCCCTAACTAGGCTCGCGGCGTCTATATAAAGCTATACCTTACTACGCGCTAAGGAAGTCTATAGTAAGGTAATCCGGTCCTTAATCTCCTATACTATAGTTATATTTTATAAGATAATACCTATAAAAGGAAAACTATATAAGATCGCGCGGGACCTAATATAAGACTAGTTAACCTACCTTTAAGTAGTAATAAGTATATACCGCGTAACCTTAGTTTACTAAGTTAAAGTAGAGGTATAGGTGCCCTTAATCGACTTTTACTTAAACTAAAGAATAATAAATACCCTTTAAAGGTTAAAGGACTTAGGGCTCTTAAGCTAAATTTAACGCGCGTTTAACGCGGTCGCGGGTATACTTAAAAGGAGGCGATGCTAGAAAGAGGGTAGGCCCCCGGCCGCGCTACTACTTAGTAAGCCCCCTTTCGTAGAGGAGATAAAGGGGGTCTAGAGCTAGATAGGATTAAACGACCTTCTAAATAAAGCTAAGTCGCTTAAAAGGCTAAATAAGGAATAGGCCGCTTAATAAAACGCTAAGGAGGACGTAATTTAATAATACTAAACTACCTTTTACCCTATTAACTTCCCGCCTTAGTTTAATAAGGTAATAATACTAAACTATTATAAGGGCCTCCTTAAGTATATTAGTATAGTAATTACCTAGATATATATAAGAAAGATTAAGCTTAACGACTTCCTCTTTAACTAATAGGTCCTTAGTATAGTCTTACTAATATATACCTATAAATAAAAAAGGGATACTATTTACTATATAATAATCGACTATTTATTAATAGTAAAGGTAAAAGAATCCCTTTTAATATAGGCCTAAGATATAGGTAATATAAGAGTAGGCCTTTAAAGGAAAAAAAAATTTGCGCCGCTAATATAATAGTTCCTTCGCTTAAGTAGGCTTTATTAGTTCGATCTAGCTTAGAGGCTATATATAGATATAATAGATAGTAGCCCTAGGGTCGCGCTAGAGATAGAGCGGCCCTAACTAAGACTACCTTAGCTAACTACTTACCTTATTAAGGCGACCTAAGAAAGGGAGAGAACTTATAATAATAAGACTATAGTATTAACCGAACTAGACTTAAACTAAGTATAAACCTTACTACTTAAACTATAGACTAAATAAAACTAAGGAGACCTAACTAAGCCGGCCTTAATAGCTATAAAATAAAACCTACTATTAAAAGACTATAACTAAATAAGACTTAACCTAAAACTAAACTAAGATAGTGCCGATAACTAGCCCCTTAAACTATAACTTTAGCCTAACTTATTAATAGTAATATTTACCTTATTATTATAGCGGGAATAATAAGACCCCTTTAAGGTAGTACGTAGAGTATAAGAGGGAGTAACCTAGGACTTACGAGGAGTATAGGGACTACTACTACTATAAGTAGCCTAGTAACGGCTAGCTAGACCTAACCTTAAACTTAAACTAAAGCTAGTTTAGATAGCTAGCTTATAAGATAAAGTAACGACTAAGAACTATATTAAGGTAAGACCTATACTAGTAGTAGCGCGGAGGCAATCGCTATAGCCTATATTATAACTATAAATCTAATTAAGGTTAAGACTAATAATAATCTTAGCTAAGACCGAACTATAATAACTATAAAGACGCTATTAAATAAAGTTAGGAGCGTTAGTAAGGTTAGTAAGCGACGCGAGGTAAAGACGTTTTAAGGTAGGCTTAGAGATAAGAGAACTACCGGGCTATAGTTTAGTATTAAAGCTAATAGAGGGGGATATAGTAGGATCCTAAACTAACTTTAAAACGACCGTAGGTATAGAAATAGCAGTAGACCCCTTAGCCCTAGCCTTAGATAAAGCCTTAAATATAATAGTTACTTTACCTTTACCCTTACTCTTCCCCTTACTAAAAGAGGCTAGACCGGGCCCTATATAATTATTATTATTATTCTTACTATTATAGTTATTACTAGCGATAGGATAGAAATAATTAGCGAGATTATTAACCGCTATAAGAGTCTTTTAAGTAACCGAGAGCGACTTAGGCCCGACCTAAGCTAAGGCCTTAATAGTATCGCTAAACTTACCTAAGTACTTCTCTAAGGACTTATATATATAGCGGGTTTTATCTATAAAATAAGTAAAAGCTAAGGCGAGTATCTTAATATTCTTAGCGACTATAGCTAAACTAAGGGCAAACTTACTTAACGCGCCCTTACCCTTAGCGGTAGGGGCCTTTTAACTAAGGTAAATATAAGTTTTTAAAGTAACGCGGTAAAGGCGCTCTTATACTAAACCCTTAATAAAGAAAAAGCAGTTAACTTTAAACTAAGCTTAGTAAAGGGCGCGTATAGCCTTCTTACTCTTAAAGGTAATCTAAATATAGATTAGTACTAAACTTAAGCTATACTATAGTAAGACGGGGTTACTTACTTAGTAATAAGATTAGTTAAAGTTAGCGTAAGTAATATATACTTTAGCCTTTATAGTTAGTAAAGTTAGCGAAAAGCATTAAAAGTAAGATTAACCTAAGATAGAACTAAGACTAATACTTATAAGACTAGTTTTAATAGCCGGTAAAAGACTTATAGGTAAGCTTATTAGTAAGGCGCTTAATATATATAAAATATAAGATAGAGCGCTTTAAACCCGCTATAGTAGTAACTTTCTTATAAAAAAGGGGCTTAGAAGGAAGCAAGCTACTATTACCTAAGTCGGCTTCTTAGTTAGATATTATAAAGCGATAGTAAATAAGTTAAATATAATACTAAAGAGACCTAGGAATATAGAAATAAGGTAAGTAAGAAATTAAAGCCTATAAAAGAGAAAATAGATAGAGAGGTAAGAGGAGGTAAAAACGAAACTAAGGGGGAAGGGTAGGTATATATATATATAAGCTAGGCGCGCGTAATTAATAACTACGTAATAGACGGTAAATATAGACCGCTATACCTTTAATTAAGAAGTCGCGCGGCTAGATAGGAACCGATTTTCGATTAATAGAGCCGGCCGACCGAATTTTAATTAGCCGGCCTTACCTAGGAGTAACCTATACTAGCGCCTAGCCCGGTAACCGGATATTACCTACCCTACTAACTAATAGACCGATAGGCCGACGTAGCTATAGCTACGCGGTAGTAACGCGGGAGCCGTAGGGGATAAAGGCGCCCGTAAGTTAAGCCCTTAAAGAGAGACTACTACCTATAACCTTAGGCCTAGGCTAGCGAGCCCGGGCCGCGGCCGCTTAGGATAAAAGCGGCTATAGCCTAAGAGGGCCTACGCTAAAAAGTAAACGCGCGGGAGAAGCCCGCGGTAGCCGGCGTAAATTTCTTATATACTACTACTAAGACCTTATTTAAGGTAGACTTATACTAAAAAAAGGGAGGGTTTTTCCTTAAGTACTTTAGTTTTTCCCTCCTATTTAATATCGAAGTTCTAGATACCTCTAGCTAGGTCCTTAGTATAATCTTAATAATAATAATAATAATAATAATATTAAGAAGATATTCCTATAGCTTATAAATAACGTTAGCTAAGGGAAAGATATAATACTCTTAGAATCTTAAAACTTACTAAAGATAATTTATAAGTATCTTTTTTACTCTTATATTAAAATTACTAATATTTATAATACTAGTAATAACTAGTAAAGTATATTAATAATAGTAATTAATAATATAAAGAAAAAGCTTACTAAGTATATTAACTACTTTTAAGAGGAAAAGGAAGTATATATAATTACTACCTTACTTACGCCTTTATTAAGTATTAGTAAGCTTAATATTTATTAAGTAAGATTACCTATTTTACTAAAGAAAGAGACCGAAGCTAATCTACTTAGTTCTAAGTAAGTATAAAGGACTTAAAAAGATATATTTATTTCCTATTACTAATAACGATTCTTATAGTTATTAGTATAATCCTTTAATACTAATATTACTCTTAACTCTTATAAAGATTAGCTTACTTAGTTTCTTAGTTTAATAAAGGTAAATAGTATAATAATTTATAGTAATTATTTATACTAATTATATATTAAGGGACTTTATAAGGTAATAAAGGTATTTTAGTTTATAAGGCTTTTTTTAAAGAAAGTAAGTTTTTATTTAATTATATTAATATATAAGTAATATACTAATCTTAGCTAAAGAGGTTACTATTTTAAGATATATATAGCTTTTAGCGCTATATATTTTAGTATAAAAGGTATAAGAATATTTATATTATAGTATAAGAATTTCTAGTAATATAACTAAGTAGCGTACCGCTTAAGCGCGCTTAGAGTATTTACTAGTAGATTAATATATATTAGCGATCTAGGATAAAACTCTTAAACTTAGAGGTAAGATTTACGCTATTAATCCTATAGTCTCGATTTAATATATAAGATAGTATCCTTTTTTAAGATATAAAGATTAATAATAGTATTAACCCTATAAAGGAGTATAAAGATCGGCTATATAAGCTTAAAGTAGCTTTAAAGATATCTTATACTCTTAGAAATAGGAATCCTTTTAATAGAATTCGTCTTAATAAAGAGGCTATAATATTATATAAAGAAGATTAAGATTAAAGTAAGAGATTTTATACTTACTTATAGCCTATAGGTATTATCTAATAAAAGCTTTTTATAGACTCTCTTTAAATATAAATATAAAGCTAGTAAGGGGGAGATAAGTATCGCGATATAATTAATATTACTTTACTAAGTAATAAAGAGTTAAAGAAAGTAGAGGAGTTAGAGGAAGTAAAGGAGTTAAAGGAAGTAAAGGAGATAGAGGAAAGTAACTCTTATCGGGAAGAATAAGTTTAAAGCTATAAGAAAAAGCGAAAAGGCCGTATAGTAATAGAGGCAATAGTCGCCTCCTCTATAAAGAGAACTAGATATAGGGAGAATATTCGACCGCGATAATAGGACTTTAAATATTAAAAGGATAGTTAAGGTAAAGGATAAATAATATCTATAGGATCTTATCCTTTAATTTAATACTACTTTTAGCTATATAGCCTATATATATTTTATAGGTACCTCGTATTAGGATAAGTATAAACGATTAGTATAATAAAACTAAATAGGTAATACCTATAGGTAGCCCGAATATACCTATATATATTTTTAGGTACCTATTTTAAATTTACCTACCTACTAAGTATTTATAGTGGCCCTAAAATAGCCCGTGGGTAGGTATAGGTAGCCTATAAGCAAATACCCATAGGTATTTTTAAGTCTAGCCGCTCCTATGTTCCCGGAAACTGCGTCTGAACCACGATACCTGGTTTAACCGCCGGAATGCATCAATCCCTGGACGGTACAGCTCCAAGCCAAGGTCATTATGTCGGCGACCCGCAGCCAACGGCGGCTACTCCGCCGATGCGACTCGATGCTACGGTCCTCTGGCCTCTGCACTCTTGAGCTGGCTTGCAGGCTGCGGCGGTTAGGTTATCTAACCACATTTAGCCCAGGGTGGGTTAATAGTTGTTCCACTAATTGTGGCACTTCTAGTGGCCACTCTGGCACTGACGCCTCTCGAGGCCACCCGCGTCATGTGCTTGGATAAAAGGTGGGGCATAATCTGAAGCTCTCTGCAGCCTCATGCACCCCTTTCTTCCAGCAGAAGCTTCATCAATTATGCGACCTTCCTTGGTCGCTCTTCTTCGCGGAAACCGTGATTCTGCCTCAAGCCAACATGAAGTCCATATTCAAGCCGATGAGAAACCCACTGCGGCGGGCTCCGATGGTCCCCCTCCAGTTTCCACCAAGCGGGTTTGAGATCATCAGTGATTCCGTCAAACTGGAAGAAGAGCACTTTGACGAGTTCAAGTCTGGACAGTACTACCCAGTAAAAATAGGGGACGTCTACGCCTCGAAATACCAGGTACTAGGCAAATTGGGCTTCGGGACGACATCCACAGTATGGCTGGCCCGCAACCTCCAGTATGTTAGATGCGCCGGGCGTTATGGCCGGGCTCACACGCGGGGGCAATCTTGCATCTAACACGTTGCAAACAGAGATCGCAAATATGTTGCCTTGAAAGTTTTTACACGGGGCGTGGATCGCGATGAGTCCGGGATCTATCAACGTCTCGGCACAGCCAACTCTTCGCATCCTGGCTATCGGCACGTTCGAACGGCCTTGGACACGCTGGAGCTTCAACGCGAGGGCGGGCATCACTATTGTCTTGTACACCAACCAATGTGGGATGGCTGGAAGGACATGCTGCGTCGAAATCCTTCCGGGCGATTCACCGAGGAACTGTTAAAAGCAGGGTTGGCTCAGCTCTTTCTTGCTCTGGACTATCTGCATACCGAATGCCATCTCGTCCACACAGGTATACCAGACTCATGACTCAGAGACCTCAAGCTATGTACTGACCCAATTTGCTTCCCAAGACCTCAAAGCCGACAACATCTTGCAGGAGCTCGTGGACCGGTCGGTGCTAGAGGCTTTTGTTCAGGCCGAACTCGCCACCCCGTCACCTAGGAAACTCGCTCACGGCGCCCCGGTATACTCCTCTAGACGGTTCGGCCTCCCTGAAGAGTTTGGCGACGTCGTTCTCGGCGACTTCGGCGCGGCGGTTCGGGGCGACGAGAAGAGGAACCACGACGCGCAGCCCGACGTGTACAGATCGCCCGAGGTCATGCTGATGACGGAATGGAGCTACCCCGTGGACATATGGAACGTGGGCGTCATGGTGCGTCTGCTTGTCGGCTTCTGCTGCCTAGACTATTCCGTTGCTGACTCCTCGGCAGATTTGGGATCTCTTCGAGGGGAGACATCTCTTCTACGGCAACGACCCGGATGGAAGGCCGTATACCACCCGCGCGCACCTCGCCGAGGTGATCGGCATGTTGGGGCCTCCGCCGCTGGATCTTATCCGAAAGGGAAGGCGGAGCAAGGAGTTCTTCACAGAAGATGGTACGGATCCCCAGCCCGAGCCATTCGTACTCAGGGTCGCTCTAACGGTTATTAGGCGAATGGAAAGCTGATGTCCCGGTGCCGCAGGGCACAAGGCTGGAAGATGCGGTCACGTCGCTCGAAGGCAACCAGAAGGACATGTTTCTGGCGTTCGTGAGGGGGATGCTTCAGTGGCGGCCCGAGGACAGGAAAACGGCGGCACAGCTGGCCGACGACCCCTGGCTTCGCAGTTGAAGCCGTCGGACAAGTACTGGTCCTTGAATTGGCGTGGCGTTGGCAACTCTGGGAACGGAAGAGGCGGCCAGGCCATTTGGTAGCATCCATTGTCTTGCCGTGTAGGCATGTCGGCTTGTGCTCCAAAGGGAAAATACCCTCATGTAGAGTAGACTGTCTAGGTACCATGCGGGCGCCGTAAAGCCCCTGGCCCTCTCTTCCACTGTAGGATGTTGGCGGCCGTCATCTGTGCGGGAGCCAGTGGCCTACTGTATTTGTGGTTAGTACTTAGGCTTCCCCTCTCTAGGTACAATCTCGGCCCCTGTAATTGAAGCCCTTTGTTCGCCCCAAAGAACGAGCTACCTCGGGGCTTGTACCTGACCGGCGTCAAGAAGTGGCGCAATACTTGCTCTCAAGTACTCCATACCGGCACCGTAACCACTATTAGCGCCCGGCCCCGTCCAAGCACCGACGCGTAAAGCTGTCCGGCGCGTCTCTCCCGCGACCTGACGCCCCAGCCACAGCCACTCACTCGCCTGCCAGCAGTGACCTTCGGATAACTTCCCTCTTCCTCTGTCAGCCCATCCATTGTCAGCGTCCCATTGTCGTTCTTTACCGCCGCGTCAACATTATAATCGTCCCCGAAATCGTCACCCTCATCTACTCTCCCCATCCTTTTCGGCAGGCACAGCAATCGACATCAATTGGCCCCCCTCTTCGTCGTCCTCGACCGCCCACCATGCTCAAACGAAAGCGCTCTGCCTCGGAGCTCGCCTCTTCCCCCGACCACAACCAGATCATCAACGTCCCTCCACATGCCTCGTACAATGCGCCGGCCCCGCATCTCCCCAGCCGCACTCTCAAGCGCTTCCGCGACGGCAGGCCGTCAGACGATCAAGTCCATCGTAAGTTTGACGAACGGCGCGCCCATCACCGCCAGGCCCAAAACTCATGCCTGTCCGCAGAGCACACCCTCGGTCTCCTCTACTCTGCTCAACGGCGGCACCAACACGATCCTTCGCCGGCCCCGCAGCCATCTCTCACCCCGGACCCGTCCTCTACCCTCCGCGACCAGCAAACTCTGCACCGCTTCTGGACCATCCACTCGGCGCCCACCTCGGCCGGATCCTCTCCGGCTTCCGATAGACCGTTGCCCGTCGAGGCCCCGTCGAGCTGCCAGGACTGCGGAGCCGGTCTGAGGGAGGAGGGCGGCGGCGACTTCATGGACCTCGACGACTTCCCCTTCCATGGCGCCAACACCGCTTGCCGCGCCTGTGGGAAGCACGTCTGCTTCAGCTGCTCTGTCAGCAATCTCGGCGAGGACAAGCGGTGCCTGCAGTGCGCGGGAAAAAGAGTCTGGATCGGCGGCATTGGCTGGGCCAATAACGGAGTCTCGGTTTGCTGAACGGCCATGACGGCGATTGATCGTGGGACCGTGGAATTCGAGCGTTTGTTGTTTGGGATTGGTGTTTTGGCGAGGAGAATCATTGGGTCGCAATACCGAAATTCAATGCGTAATAATTGTACTTCTCACGGCTACTTCACGAGTACAGCATTTTCTAGGTATCCTGCGTTGCAAGAAACACGCCAGAGACCAGCGATATAGCAGTTGGTTGACCATTGAACACTGATGTAACAATACTTGGCGTCTTTCATTGCTCCTCGAGTCATTATTTACTCTTGCCCATCTCATGTGGAGACGTAATGGTGGACATCCAGCTCGGGCAGTCTTATTCTGGACGGCGAGGTGCCAATACGAGCATCGAGGCAAAGGGCGGACGGCACAATGCATCAGCCTTAACGACAGCTTGCACAATCAGGGTTGAACAATATTCCATCGTGTAGACGAGGAGAGTATACAAGGGCAACCCCATCATCAAGCGCCAATGACAAGAAAGACAGGCCCTCAACCACGCCGTCGGGTGGATGGGCTGTTGGTAGACCTCGATGTCGCAGACACAACACGGCCCTGTGCCGGGGCCTCCTTGCGCTTGCCCTTTGCCTTTTCCGACGGCGCGTTCCAGTAGTAGACCATCTGGAGCGCGAGAATGGCGTTGAGGAGGAACCCGGCAACGAAGCCGTACAGAATCAGCTTATCGTCGACCTCTTGCAGGGTGGTGAAGATGCGCGACAGCGAGCCGAGGAGGTAGTTGAAGACCTAGGGGATGAACGGATCAGAGCACGGTCAAGGCATGGGGGGGGGGGGCAGAAAGTCTAGGGCAGGCGGCGTACGGCGAAGGCGCTGAGCTGGCCAGTGCCGCCCTGCTGCCAGATGGCCAAGATCTGGGGCAGCTTGCTCGCGACGCCGAGGACGCCAGCGGCGCCTTGCAGGTAGCCCATTGCCTGGGCGTCCAAGATGCCGTCGGTGAAGAGCGTGGCGGCGGACCCGGCCAGGACGGCGACGAGAACGGCGGCCATGCCGGCCCTGCCACTGTAGTTGAGGACGAGGACAGATATGACGACGTTTTGGGCCATGATCAGGGCTGTCTCGCCGTAGGTGCTAAAGGGAAAGCCATTTCGCACGTTGTAGGCGAGGGTGATGAGGAGCGCGCTCGTCTCGAGGAGGTAGGAGAGGAAGGAGACGCCCTTTGCCGACTGGGAGCGGACGAGCTTGAGGATCTGGGGCACCTTGACGATGGACGAGGCGGCGACGATGCCGATGCCGAGGCCCTTGCTGACGGCGAGCTTGACGCACTCTGTGTTGTCGAGGTCGACGTCGAGGACGAGCGTCTTGTAGCACGGCGCGCCGATGAGGGACACGCCGAGGTTGCGGATCGGACCGGGGAGGTTGTGCGTGATTGGCTGGATGGCGGAGCGGAGGGCGTCCATGGCTACTGCTGCTGTTGTGGGCGACGGGTGGCGCACGCAAACGATGCCCTCGATGGCGTTGGGAGAGTGTTGAAGAGAGCTCCCAATTGGAGGGGGGTGGCGGTGGCGGAGCGGCGGGTAGGTGTCGAGTTGTCGCGGGTTGTCGATGCCGGCGTCGGTGCTAGTGGCGGGCGACCGATTTGCCAACGGGATGGGAGTCGAGGAGTGAAAGGTGGCCTCGGTTGGCGAGGTGTGAGAGAGCCTCGGCGCGTGTGATTGGGAGAGGCTTCTCGAGATTTTGGCAAGGATCCGCAACGTGTTTGGATGGCCCGGCCTACCCTATACGTGGGGCCGAGGTAGAACGGTCGGGGGTATGCAGCCTTTCAAAGGCCAGCTGATGGTTGCACTGTCCCTCAACACCACGAAAGAATCTCACGATAGTTGCTTATTCATCCCCATTTGTCTGACTCAGACAGTCTACTCTACTCGCAGGTACGTGCCCTTGAATGTGGCGATTCTTGGGAGCATGTATTGACCCACCTAACAATTGATTGTCCCTGTCACGTCCTATTTTACTGGATGTTCGGAGCAACATGTATGATGTAACTGGCGTCACATTGCATTGGATTTCAAGTTCCCCAGACCACCGCCACTATCAAGTTGCGAAACTGCGTGGGCCGGATTAGCACCTGTCTTGGGCGTCCTGTGGCTTCCCTTGGCAATCCCCAACTGCCAGCTGCCCTTGCGGATACAACAACTCAGGAGGCTAACGCATTCCAAGTCTGGCTGCCGAAAAAGGCTCAAGAAACGGCTTGCCATCTTGGCACCTACGTAATGTGTCCACTTGGAAACACTAGAAGAGAACGGACTCGCAAGTGTTCATTGGCGCAATGTAGAAGCCTCGCAGCATTGAGGCAGCATTGAGCCAATTGCTCCCAACATGTATCTGAAATCATATGCCCAGAGACAGGGAAGCTATCATTGCTTACAGCGGACTAGTCCGTTGGTGCGTTATCTACGAGGACTATGTGTCTATACTCGACTTCTTTGACCCGACCAGACGTTGGATGGTTCGCATTGAGTAGAAACTTGGAAGTTCCGACACCGCCTTGCCAAGACTTCATTCTCTTCGTATGCAATATGACAACCAAGCGGGAGCCAAGCGGAGGCTTAAAGACAGTTGAAACGTTCGCCTATCGAACAAAGATCCTCCGTGTTCTTGATTTTGGTAAGCAGTGGGCCTTCACGGCCGCACATCTCACCAACTTGAGCATTTTCACGGTAAGTCGTCTTTGCCTTGGTGACTTTTGCTGATATATCCCATTTTCGAGGACAGGCCCGTCTATGCCGTAACTGCATCGCGGATCAGACTGGGCGGGATGGCCCGGATCTTGTGCGCGGATTATGACGGATACTCTAATGTGCGAGACACCCCCCGGTTCACAGGTTCTCAGTGCGTCAGAAAGCACCACGATGATGAGTTGCGCGGGATGGCCGCCGCCGCCTTCATGTTCCAATCGGCTCCCATTCCGAAGTGCCATGGCCTGACATCTGCGGGCTATGCCGGCAAGCATCCATGTCGTGCAGGGAGAATAAAGGCAACGATGGGACGCTGCCGGCGTTTATATACGAATGCAGGCTCTCCGACGTAGCATAGCATGCACAGGGGCGATGTCGTAGCTCTCAATAATTCGGCTCTTGCTTGGGTCAGAAGAGCTCAGCGGCCTAGCGCAACGAGTTGAGATGGCGGACGAGGTTGGAATGATCCGGAATGCGCGTTGATCGCGGGGGAGCGTTTGCTACTTTGGCAACGTTGCATGTAAGTCCCGCTGCACGTCGGGAGAATCGAGTATACAAACGGGTAGCAACCTAGCCCGTATGTGTATATTAGCATCGAGACATCGACATACGCGAGTCTGCATTCGGGGCTGTGCTCGTCACTCCTTATAACAAGCCGCCCGTCTGTCATGCAATTTGATTGTACCAAGCAAGCTATTCGACTGATTGTCACAAAGCTGCACGACCGAAACCTTTGACTTTGAAACCAAGAAACCTCACTTGAATCTCTTCATCGCAGTCACCATGGTGCCTCGGTCTTCATTGGTCGTCCTGGCCTTTACTGGCCTCCTCCAGCTCTCGGGCATCACCCACGCCGCACCAGCTCCTCTTGAACCACTCCAGGGATCAACCTCCCGGATCTCAGACTACCCCCGCTTCCTGCCCGTAGCGGATACCAACGGGGGAGAGAAGCGCCCATCGCTTGAGAATCTGCAGGTCCGCCAGGCGGGGCACCCCCGCAAGCCCAAGCCTGTAAAGGTTCTCTACCGAGGCGATCAGAGATCTCCGGGGCAACTAATTAAGCTGGGAGGAATTCCGCCCAGGTCCAAGGGACCAACAACGAACGAAACATACAGCTTGCAAGTGCACCATCTGGGACAGAGAAAGGTCAGCACCGCATACGTGTCGACAACATGGTCTTTTGGCGTCGCGGTTGGATTCGCCACTCAAAAGGGGGGACCAAACGACCGCGCCCCCGGCTGGATCTATGAGATTCACCCCTCGCCCAACATGATTGATATGGATGATTCCCTGTTCCAGACTTCCTACGCCAGCGAAAAGGAGTTCTCCGCCATGGGAGGGATCCGCTGGGACCAGATCACGGGCTACATGTATTGCCCGTTGAACCTGACTGGGCATGATTTCACTAGGAAAGACCTCTATAGCTACCAATACTTTGCATCCTTTGTCAAAAGGTTTCCTGACCAACAATTCACCAAGAACGAGCAGTACAACAGCGCGTACGACAAATACGAGCCTAGCCCTGGGATGCCACAGCTCGGGGGCGGGAGCGTGGCCAAGGAATACAATCAGATGACAACGGAGGAGTGGGCGATGGACTTTATGAACCACACTGGCGCTCCTGTTGGCTGGAAGGGTGCCTTCCCCCTGAATTTTACTGCAATTCCCGACTTTGGCGATAACAAGGTGACGCCAGTTGTTGCTGTTCCCCCGAGGAAGATGCTTTAAGGGGTGGATTATAAGCTAAGATATATTATTGACTGATGTATAAAAACCACTAGTAGTCTTAACACCGTGAAATGCGCCTACTAATTAGTAGCAAAACCAGACAAGAGCATTAGGGCCGCTTCGAGAGCCACTAAATGCGGCAATATATATAAGACATACAGGAAGTCACATCTGGTTCTACATATCTATTTCCAGCCTGTTAAGTAAGGAATCCTATTGGTCCCCGCACATCATGTACATATATATAGTCACACACGCGGACCCTTCTTCCAGGAAGGACAGTGCAATCTAGTGAATCTACACACGCTCGCTCAATGCAAGGACCGAATAACTAGTCATACCTTTACATGGCCCTCCCCATGATCCCTAGCTTTGGACCTGGCAGTAACGGGTACTGTTCAGCTGACCCGTATCTATAAGCAGTCGCGAAAGTCGGGTTCTATTGATAGGGGAAATCGATATGCCGTTCTCGCCGTCCTTGGAAGTTGACGGAAACCTCGCCGCGTTATAAATTTCAACTATGCCAAAGCACCCGACACAAAACGCAACGTCCGTCTCGGAGGCCAGCTGCGAATACGAGGTCACGCGTTCGCCACCCCAGACGATGCCTCACGACGCACGCGAGCGGCAAAGACAGACTCGGTCGCTGAGCGCAGAGGGGCGGCGCGACTTGGACGAGTTGGACCAGGACAGACGCCGCCACAAGCGCCAATACCCCGAGTTTCCTCCGGCTCCGAGGTGCCCGAGACGTCCTGGTCGTCCCGGGGCTTAAGATTCGTCACAACAGCAGGTTTATATCTTCCCAGACCCGTGTCTTTCTCAGCTTCTTAAAGACCATTGGTTACAGTAAAATTGCGTCTAGGTTTGTCCGCGATAACAAAATGCAACCAGTAGAGCACGTCTCGTATGACTCTGATAGCCCGACGACCGCTCGCGAAGACATAGCTGCTTAGCAAATCCACTTGCCTTAGGAGCAATGGATGCAGTATGTATAATGTTTCCTGGTTGAAGCTAGTAAATACCTTTAATGTTAGCTTTCTTTACATTTATAAAGAGCTTATAGGGCACTATTATTAATACAAGCAGCGCGATCCTAAAGGCCCTGCGCCGTGAGCCCAGCCAACGGGCAAATGGCAGGGTCAGTGTCAGCCTCGTAATATGACTTCTTTGGGGTCTCTGGGACCTTGGGTCTATCAATCGGAGCCGTATGTGGTGCCTGTAGCCAACGGCTGCAGTACCCACGACCGGAAGCTTGACTCTTAACAGGCGGCAACTCGAGGCAATAGGGCAAGATGGCTCCGCCGGATGCAGACGACGCGAAGACGCACTACACGGCAGAAAACAGGTCGTCTGGGAGCCAGTTCTTTGCTCATGGCACCGGGGACCAAAACGCGGCCTTTGGCAATGGGACGCAGTACAATTACCGCATCGACCGCCGCACGATTCACAGTGAGGCCATCAACGGCCAGCCTTCCCATCTCGCTCCGCTGGATTGCGCCGATTTCTGACTGCCCTGTTTTATACATCTCCAGGCATCAGGCAGCGCGGGGGGCGCTTGGGACGAGTCAAAGCGTACAGTGGCCCTCGCCGGGGAATGGGGGGATTCAGTAGCCGGGCGGCTAATTCGTGCTCGCAGTCGCCATCATCGACTGGCTCAAGCGTCAGCCCGGCCAGGGCCCCCTGGAATATCGCCAGCAACACATCGAGCTGTTGAGCCAGGCGGCGCCGAAGACGGGCAAATGGATACTGGCCAGCCCTGAATACCAGTCGTGGAAGGAACAAGAAGTTTCGGCTCCATCGCAGGCCTTGTTGATGCACGGCATCTGTAAGCAACCACGTCTTGGAACGTGTGTTGTTGTTTCTGGTCTTGCTGACCCCTGGAATGGTGGGATCGGGGAAATCCATGCTCATGTTCGTGAATGACGGCTGGCGGACAGGCGTTTGAAGTGTTGTGCTAATTTTGGGCCGCCCAGCTCGCTCATCATCGACACGATTCAGCAAGAGATTACTTGTAAGAGACAAACCGACATTGCTTGCATCTACATCTATTTCCAACGGGAGGAGGATCCTCCGCCGCCCCCACACGTCTGGGCCACCCTACTCGAGCAGCTGTTGCAGCAAGGACCCATCGCATCAGAGGTGGTGTCCGAATTTAAAACGTCTCTTCAAGGCTCATCGGCGCTCCTCCCCACGATTACTGGTGTCTTTTCATCGCCCAGGCCGCCACGCTCCGGACCGTCTATCTAGTGCTCGACGCCCTGGATTGCTACCCGAGCCACTATAGAGGAGACACTTGGGGCAAATCTCTAAAGAAGCTCCCCGGCAATGTGAGACTTCTCTTCTCGTCCCGGATGGACTCGCTTGCCAGCCATCTCGGAGGTGCCAACTCTAGACTACACGTCAAACCAAGAGATGTCGATATTAAGACGTAAATAGAGAGCCGGATAGAGAGCTATACGCACCTAAGACGGATTCAAGAGGGACCCGAGGATAAGACGGCGGTGGTTGAAAAGGTTACCGCTCTCACCCTAAAGAGCGGCATGTAAGTCCTGCCTAGCATATCCCTTCGACTCGCCTTGGTTATAATTAGGGCTCTGTTGACAGGGCTTAGGTTCCTCTTGGCTAGGTTGCACCTAGACAACCTCAGCAAGTGTAGCATTTACGCTGATGTCAAAGGCGCCCTTTCCCGTCTCCCCACCGACTTGGAGTTCGTCTTCAAGGCCTCCATTTCTCAAATCACCGAAAGGCAAACCGCATTTGATAGAGAACTAGCCAAGCACACCCTCACATGAGTCGTCCATGCAAAGGTCAACTTCACCATCGACCAGGTCCAAGACAGTTTCGCCATACAACATAGCAAGTGGAATAGCTCATGTTACTACGACTACCGCCCCCTGAGAGACTTGGTGGTGTCGGTATGCGCCGGTTTGCTCGTCATGGATCCGGAAAACGGTATTCTTCGCTGGTCCACCAGTCCGTACGTGACTATCTTCGGAAAAACAGCGTAACATATAAGCAGGCTGATTCAATCATGGCTGCAACATGCCTTGAGTGTCTGCTGGTCGACAAGGCGAGTCCCATGCTTCCGTATGCCGCAAGGTACTGGAGCTTGCATGCCGGCGACTGCTCTCCAGGCACCGACTCGGAGGATGATATTTTGGCCCGAGCCTTCTTGCAGGATAGGGGGAAGCTCAGCAGAGCGTTCAAGGCCATACCCGAGGCCCGGGACTACGACACGGATACCATGACCGGCTTACACGCCACTGTTTTTCTGAATATCTCGCAATGGGCCAGTGCCCTGATTAAAACGCCAAGTGTCGACATCAACGCGAAATGCTCCGACGGCCAGACGGCTCTGCACTGGGCCGTCAGGCTCGGCCGGCGACGTCTAGTGTCCCATCTTCAGGAGCATTCGGCAAACCCCAATATACGCGAGAAAACAGGCGACACGCCACTCCATCTGGCTTTGATAAGGCCGCCGACGGACAGCACTAGAATCGTGAAGGCCCGGGTCAACCGCGGTGTCAGGATTGACATGCTCGGCGCCAGAGGGGTGATGGCTCTATCGTGGGCAATCCGCTACGGTCCCACGGCCCTTGCCGAGATCCTCGTCAAGGGCCAGGTTGATCTGAATGCTTAAATCACCAAGGGATGGACCTCCCTAAGAGAGCTGTTCTCCTACGGCCCCCACATAAACCATTCATCGGATGCCTCGGCCGACCAATTGGCAACGCTGAACGAGGCCGTCGGCGACAACGTCAAGTACCTCGTCGATGTCGTGCTCGATCGCGGTGTAGACCTTAATCGTCCTACGAGCGATGGCTGGCTGCCGCTGATCCACGCAGCCAACACAGGGAGTGTCCGGATGCTAAGATGTCTGCTGGAACGGGAGCCGTGCCCGGCTGACGTCGGGCTTCGGGATCTAAACGATGTAAAGTCGCCGCTTCGAGGGGCCGTGTTCTATAAGAAATCGGCGGCGGTACGGCTGCTGATCGAGCATGGAGCAGACGTCAACGAGAGCAACGATGACGGATGGACGCCGCTCATCCAGGCCGTCAAGTACCAAGACGAGGAGCTAGTTTGGTTACTCCTAATAGACGGCGCCAGGCCAGATACGGTCGACAACAACGGCTGGCCAGCGCTGCTCCATGCCGTCAAGAGCCGACAGAGGGCCATCGTCTGGCTCTTGCTAGTCACGGGAAAGGCGGATGCCCATCTGCATAGCAGCAAGGTGCTGAAGCTGTCTATGGGGAACAAGGACCTCGCCACGGCCTGGCTGTTATGCCAGCACGGGGTCGATGTCGACGTCGCCGACGAAGAGGGCAGAATGCCGCTACACCGAGCCTCCCAGCGCGGCTCCGCGAGAGACGTCGAGTTTCTCCTGACGCAGGGCGCACAGGGCGCCCGGCCAGATAGCACAGGGTTCATGCCGCTACACCACGCCGTGCTGCGTTGGGAGCCGGAAACGGACAAGCTGCTGGCGCGGCGGGCATCGCGGCTTGGGCACCTCGACCGGCAAGATGCCCATGGCCACACGGCCCTTTCGCTGGCAACCCTGCAGCAGAGCGAGCCTATGATGCAGACGCTTTTGCGGCATAAGGCTTCGTGCGATAGGCTGAACCGCCGAGGCATGACGGCGCTGCACTACGCCGCCAGGCACGGCTTCAACCAGGGGCTCCGGCTACTGCTACGCAACGCGGCGGACAGCGACCGGGTCGATGAGAAGGGCTATTCGGCGATGCACCACGCCGTCAGCAGTGACAAGGCCAACATGCAGACGGTTCACCTCCTGGCCACGAGCGGCGCCAACCTTGAAGGCCAGAACAAAGAGGACCTGACTCCGCCTATGCTCGCCGCCTACCTGTGGAAGGCGTCGTTTGTGCGCCAGCTGCTGGCTCACCACGCCGACGACAATATGCGGAATTCCAGAGGGCAGACAGCTTATGAGCTGGCCGAGGATTCGGTCGTCCGGGACGAGTTTTATACAAGACGACATAAGTATTAGTTTACTATATAGAGAAATCTTCTGAAAGGTTCTACTTACATTAAAGTAACCTTTATAAATGGAAAATAAAGTATATTTTAAACCTTCATGACTTTATTTCCTACTAATATCTTGGCCTCTGCTCACCATCCCTTCCCTTCTATAGCGAGCAAGTAATGCTTACTACTTAACATGTTAATAGTATGGCAGTAACACCATTCTAGGGCGTAAGTCCTCCCTAATCGTACACGACATAACCATCTATTACAGTACTAATGAATGTACTCCTGTCAGCCTGTAAGTACACGTGGATTCCATCCGTTATGTTTGATATCGTTGCTTACACAAATCTCAAAGGGTGTAAGTCCTTCCACATTGGTATTGCGTGGCTGGATACAGAAATTAACATCTTCTACTCATTTTGTTCTATAATAGGCTGTAAGCTATGCTTTTTATCGCAGAAATTTCGATCAAGTATATTAACGAATATTATGTCTGCTCTAGCCTGTGAGCCGGGTGCTACTTTGTACGGTTGCTAATCCACTACTATATTCTATCCGTGAGTAGAGTTATCAATACGTTACTCCTAGTATAATTACTAGGATACCAATAATTAACTCTAGCCCGTAAGCAACCTTATGTGTAACTGAGATAATCGCTAGAAACGATTCTAATAGTCCAGCTACGCCCCAGTCTGTACGTTCGCAAAATATTGTACTGCACATGCCTCCGAGGCAGTTACATCGCACCGCTAATCTCATCTCCCTCTCCTGGATTAGCAATTCGGGGAACCCTCGATCTTACGGATCGCTACAGCCGAACCAGACGAGAACCCTGACCTCCTACGTCGGCCACATCTGGCGCCTGGCGGTACCAGACTCTGAACAGCGCGTATCGTGCGCCGTGAGAAACGAACTCTCCACCGCCATTATTGAAGAGTCTCCTCTTGGCCTCACCCTCAGCTAGGAAATGATCTCACCGGCCCAAAGCTCAGTTTCTGCTATGGACGAAGAGGCATCGAGCACCTGGCCTAGGCCGTTCGTGCGCGACTTCAATGTCGGGGCTCGGAACTTGGATAATACTGAGAAGCAAGTTTCCTTCCAAGGCGTTGTAGATGACGAGTTGGAAGGCATCTACGCGTCGCCTGATGGGCGTCACTCTGGCTTCATTGTAGGATAGAAGAAGGCAAGGGTGTTCCGGGAGCCTAGGTCGATCCTAGCGGCACGAGATGGTGGCGATGTTAACCGTGCTTTAATAAAAAAAGAGCAAAGAGATATAAATACCCTTAGAGGTAAGAATTCTCCTTTATAGTATATACTATACGCTATCGACGAATCTAGATTTAAGGGTTATTATATAGATTCTATAACTATAAGTAAAGCTTTAAATATCTAGAACCCTATAAGTACTTAGTAATATATATTAACTAAAGCTTAATAGGAGGTAGTTAGACTAAGGGCTAGCTATTAGAAATAGCGAAGCTAAAGGGCGTATCTATATATAGAGCTACGGTAATCCTATACTAGCGAGAACATTGCTTCCTAGGTAGCAGAAGTTATTAACTCGTTTAATTACTTACTAGAAGAATAGAATCTAGTAGATACTAAACGTAGCGATGCGTGCAATCGCGCCCGTTAAAATAATAAGAGCTAGTCGTCTAGCTTACCAGCCTAATAGTTAAATAAGACCTTAAATATACGCCTCGAGACCCCTTTATACCTATTCCTAGGTCTATTATAGGTTTATTCCTCTAATACGTAAGGGGAATACTAGCGGCTAAGGGGTACTAGTAATCCTATATAATAACTTTAGTATCTCTATAACGTCGACCTCGGCTAAGAAGAACGTCCGGTAGCTAGAGGCTATAGCTACTAACCTATTTAAATAAGCTAAGGATTAAGGGGTCTACTTCGACCCCTCTAAGACGGAACTTATTTACTTTAGTAGGTAAAGGCAGCTTATTTTAGAGGGTATAATAGTAGGAGGCTTATTTTTCGAGGTAAAGCCCTTAGTATAGTAGCTAGGGATCTTCTTTAATTCTAGGCTCCTATTTAAATAATATATTAAAAAGAAGTTAGCTTCTATATAAGCTAATTTTAAAGGACTATCTAGCTTAACCTCTATATAAAGAGGCTTATTATTTAGAGCCTCTAGGCAGCTCTACTAAGCCTATATAACCTTTATAGTAAACTACGGAGCCTAACTTTAGTATAGGGGGCCTAAGACCCTTAAAAGCCTTATAAAGCCTTTTTAAAGGCTTTAAAACTAAGCTCTTTTAAAGGTTTTATAGGCCTTTAAAGGATCCCTTATTAAAGCTTTAAAAGCTAAAGCGGCCCTACTACTACTAAAAGTATAATTTAAAAGGGTATACCTCTCTTATATCTTTTAGATCCTATACTTCTTACTTAGTTACCCTATAAGGTAGGCTTATAACCTAGCTATATAGGATAACCTCGCTAACTTAGGCTTTAACCTAGGGGCCTTAAGCTATATTAGGCCCTATCTATAGCTCTTCCGCCTCCTTAAAGGCTTAATAGCTATTATAGTACCTAATTATAACTTAGAAAGAAAGAAAGCTAGCTAGGAGCCCTTATAGGCCCTAGAGCCTAAGGCCTTTATTATAATAATAAAGGCCTTTAAGCCCTTAGCTAGGAAGTAGTACTAACGCTTCTTAGCTAGCCTAGCTAGCCTAAAAGACTTTAGGCTATAACCCTTAGCCTTTAATACTAATAGCTTTAAAGGGTGCCTTAAGGGGTCCCTTATAAAGACTAATACTTACTCTTTTTATAAAATAAGCTTAGAAAATAGGCCTATTAAGGCATACTATAAGAACCTAGGGCCCTTAATTAAAGTAGCTAACGTAGAGCTATTTATAATACTAAGGGTCTTAGAGGACTTAGCTAAGAGGCCTTAGCCCTTAAGCTTAGCCCCCTTAACCCCCTTATAAAGGCTTATATCTTTATAGATAGCTAAGTTACTATAAAGAAGGTTCTAAGTTTCTTAGACCTAGCTATATATATTAAAAGGCTCCTTTCTAGCTTAAAAGCCTTTTATAATATATAGCTATACTAGTGCCCTAGCTACCTAAGGATCTTTAGTAATAAGCTAGCTAACTAGCTAGCTAAGAAGGGCTTAAGGACCCTTACTTAAAAGACCTCTTTAGTCTTTATTAGCTACTTATAAAGAGAGGTTTAGTAATATAAGGGCTTTTACCTTATATAGGCCTAAACTAAGGTCTAAGCTAAGTTTATATATAAGCGGCCTTTATACCTATATTAGCTAAGCTTATACTTTTCTTCTTTTTCCCCTTTATAAATTATTAACCTTCTTTTAATAGACTATACTTAAGCCTATACCTTTACCTACTCTATAATAGTATAATCTACCCTTTATTTTATCCTCCTTATATCCCTATATATAGAATAGCTATTTTTAGCTACTTTTAAAGCTAACGTTTAATTACTTAGTTTAGTTAAACCGCCCGCGCTAGTATATATATATATATAATATCTATACTCTTATAGTTATAAAATTAAAGCGAACGTAATACTTAGTTCGCTTAAGTAATTAAGAGCCTTTTATAATAGTAGGGCTTTATATAACTAAGAGTAGTACTACTATACCTTAGTAAGTTTAATAGCTCCTTTATAAAGCTTAAGCTATAGCTACTTTATATAAAAGTAAAACTCTATACTAATAGCGCTATAATAAGGGATATTTATACTTAATTTAACTATCTTTATATAAGCTTATATTTATACTTATAAAGGTATCTCTTATTATTTATATATATTATTATAAATAAACTAACTAACCTCTTTATAAAGCTCTATATTAATTATAGCGAACTTAATATAGCTAAGTTACTATTAAAGTAAAGTAGTTATATACCTAAGAAGTCTATTAGCTATAACGCTAAAGTTAGTTTAAATCTAGCTAAGGGTATAATTAATTTTTAATTAAACTAGTAAACTATACTAACCTACTTATTAATTAGCTAATTAGCGCTTTTAAAAGCGCTTAAAAATATACTAGTAGTCTAGCCCCGCTATAAGTACGCCGGCCTAGACCTAGCGATAAATTTATTAAAACCTCCCCTTAACCCTAGTCTAGGCCCCTTAACCGGGAAAATAAAAACCTAGGGCCGATACTAATAACTAAAAAAGTACGGCGCGAAGCTAGTATAATAACCTAACTACTAGCCCGACTAAAGGCCGGTATTAATAAAAATTAGCCCGCTAAGCCTTATAGCGGAAAAATAAAGTAAAGCCTAAGAAGATATTATTATAGGATAAGGTTAAGGATAATTATATAATTAACTATTAACTAAAAAACGCTTATACTACTAATTAACGCTATATATACCGCGTATATAAAGGAGTTACTTTCTAAGGTTATTTTATAGTAAGGCTAACGTAATTCTAACTAACTATAAAAGTCTTTAACTATTATAGGTTATAAGCTTAAGCTATAGCTTAAGCTATATAGTTATATATAAAGGGCTAGATCCCATATATATATATATAGGCTAGCTATATATAAAAAACCTTAGTATAGCTTATTAATATTATCTTATAGATAGTACCTATATATATACCTCTACTTACTTTATAATAGTATAAGATATTAATTAATAGATTATAAGAATATACCCTTATATTCCTATTTTACTGTTATAAAGAAATAATAGGCATAGGGAGGCTTTATAGAATAAGCTAGTAAAAAGAGGCTCTATAATACAGTCTAAGGGAATAACCCTTAAAAGACAAAGACCTCTACTAGACATCTATACCTTCCTCTAGGAAAAGCGGGTCAGGATAAGCCTATCCTTACAAACAAAAATATGCATAAAATGCATAGGTCAATTACGAGCAGAACGGATACCATATTGCCTATTTTGGCCTAGCGGTTCCGAAGATATCCGCGATACGAGAATAGGTAGGGCATAGAACATTCTAGTTAAATCCACTACTTATGCCAGAACCCATAGTCTTACGTCAACCATCACGCCACAATTAGACCACCTACTAAGTTAGGAAGATATACTATAGATAGAGCTTTTCAAGCACTATAGAATGTGCTAGAAAACTGACTAATTGGTCTACTAGTGGGCGAGCAATAGTCTATAAAAGACGAAGGATTTCCCTGGGAGTAGTAGATAGAACAAGCAAGTTCGCAAGCATCTTTTACAACGCTATTCTTTTAATATATTATTCAGCCCCTTATATACTCGTTATAAATTCCGGACGAAATCCTACCCTATACTCCTTCGACCGATCTTTCCGATTATATCATCGATTACCCGATTCTGCGCTTATTGCTTATACCTTCTTATATAGATCTAATAGATATCTCCTTAAAAAGGGTACTACCTTTTTAAAGGAGTACCCCGCTACCCCTTAAGCGGATAGGAAGTATCGTAGCTATCTTAGAAGCGATTAAAAGCGCGATAGCTAGTAAGAAGAATAAGGTTCTTACTATACTAAGGGAGCTATCTATAAGACTAGCGTTAACCCCTACGACCTCCGTAATACTAGTTATAGCGGCGGTACTACTATATAGAAGCCGCTTCCTTAGCTAACTTAAAATAGTAAGCTTAAGTCTTTATACTTCTTCCTTAGCTAGCTATAGATAAAGTTTATAATAAATAAGAAATAAGGCCTAAACGGCTATTATAATATAGCGTAGTATTTACTCTTTTATATAATACTAAAGCCTTAGATATAGCGGATCTTTAGATTCTAAGATAAGGGCGGCTTTAAGGGTAAATGCAACCTATAAGACTTCTTTTAATACTATATATATATATTTAGTAATATATAAGAGTAGTAGAAGGTATAGGATAAGCTATAGACCCTTAGGTAAAAGGATAAGTAGACTTTTAGCGAATTCCTCCCTAACTTTAAAGAGACGCTCTTATAAGTAGTAAGAACTATAGTATAAGAAGATAGCGTAAAGCTTATATAGCTATAGAATTTAATTACGCTAGCTTTATAGGAGCTACTTATCCTTATAATTATACCTACTAACTATAGGGAGTATATAAGATAGTTAATAAAGGTAATATAGGGCTATAAGTAAACGCTGCGTTTTTAAAAGCTATATAAGCGTATACTATATAGCGGTAATAAGATTACCGCCCCTTTATAAGAAGAATAGCTAACTATTAATATTAATAGGGATACCTTAATATTAGCTACTTATATAGACTAAGCTAAACGCGGTAAGAAGCTATCTTTAAATATCCCTTATAATATCCTATACCTTAAGTAGCAGGCAAAGTAAGTAATAAGTAAGGAAATTAAGAAAAAGAAAGCTAACGGCCGCTACTTATATTATAGCGCGTTTATATACTTTATATTAAAGTAGCCCTTCCTTTTAGCTAAGCGGCTTATAGCTATTTAAGTAGCGAAGATAGAACTGCTCTTTACCTTAAATAATAAAGAGGACTTTATATACTTAGGCTTAAAGGAAAAAGAGTAGCTCTAGAATAAAGATAGGCTTTAAAGCCTTAATTACTAGTACTAGTAAAAGAAAAAGAGGAATTATCTACTTATATAAAAGAGGAGCTTACTTTAATATAAGTTATAATTAATAACTCTTTACTTATCGCTACTATTATAGATAAGGGCTATTAGTACTATATTATAGTTAACGAGGCGCTTATATAAGAGATATAAGTATCGCGAAGTATAGCTTAATTTTATAGTTCTTAAAGATATCCCTTAGTATAAGGGACCTAGGAAGCTAAAAAATAGGTTTTAAGGAAGGAGCTAAAAGGAGGTATAGAGAGGAAGGTAAGGGTAAGAAGGGAAGTAAAAGTAGTAATAGCTTCTTATAGAGGTAGCGAAAGATAAGATAGATATACCGGTAACGGCTAGAAAGGAGGGGAAAAACTAGTAAAAGGCTTAGTAGTTAAAAAGATATTAATAGCTTCTTTAAGTAAGATCTTCTTTATTAATTAAGATATTAAATAAGTATAAAAAGGGGCGTTAGATAAAGGAAAGAAAGATAATTAAGGAAATATAATAATTACTCCCCTACTATAATTACTACCCCTATAAGATTTATATATCTCTACCTTACCTATCTAACCCCTTACTTTTAATTTTACCTTTATATATTTTTTATATACTTCTTATATCTCTCTTCGCGAGAGTTATAAGCTTAGGAGGAATAGTATTCCTATACCTTCCGGCTACTATAAAAGGCACCTTTCTTATATCCCTTATAGCTCCCTTTTACCCCTCTTACTAAAAAAGCCGATTTTTAACTAACTTTTCTACCCCCTCTTTTATAATAATAATAAAAAACGACTCTACCGCCCCTATAGTCTATAAGACGATTCTTATAGAACCCTAAGATTAAGATAAGTAGGTAAAAGAGCTATAGGCTTATATAAATAGAACTATTTATAATTTAGTCTTCTTTAATAAGTAGGTATAAGAGTCTTTAACTATTATAGGTAATAAGCTTAGGCTATAGCCTAAGCTATATAGTTATATATAAAAGGCCGGATCCTATATATATAAGGGCGGGCTAGCTATATATAAAAGAGCTCTATATAGCTTATTAATATTATCCTATAGATAGTACTTATATATACGCCTCTACCTACTCTATAATAGTATAAGCTATTAACTAATAGATCTAATAGATATCTCCTTAAAAAGGGTGCCGCTTCCTTAAGGGAGCACCCCGCTACCCCCTAGGCGGATAGGAAGTATTATAGCTATCTTAGAAGCGATTAAAAGCGCGATAGCTAGTAAGAAAAATAAGGTTCTCGCTATATTAAGAGAGCTGTCTATAAGACTAGCGTTAACCCTTATAACCTTAGTAATACCGGTTATAGCGGCGGTACTATTAATATAGAAGCCGCTTCCTTAACTAACTTAAGATAGTAAGCCTAAGTCCTTTTACTTCTTCCTTAGCTAGCTATAAACGAAGTTTATAATAAACGAGAAATAGGGCCTAAATAGCTATTATAATATAGCGTAGTATTCGCTCCTCTATATACTACTAGAGCCCTAGATATAGCGGATCTTTAGATTCTAGGATAAGGGCGGCCTTAAAGGTAGACGCGACCTATAGGACTTCTTTTAATACCTTATATATACGTTCGGCAACGTATAGGAGTAGGAGAAGGCATAGGATAGGCTATAAACCCTTAAGTAAAAGGATAGGTAGACCTTTAGCGAATTCCTCCCTAACTTTAAAGAGACGCTCTTATAAGTAGCGGGAACTATAATATAGGAAGATAGCGCGAAGCTTATATAGTTATAAAACTTAATTACGCTAGCCTTATAAGAGCTACTTATCCCTATAATTATACTTACTAACTATAGCGAGTACGTAAGCCGGTTAATAAAGGTAGTATAGGGCTATAAGTAAACGCTATGTTTTTAAAAGCTTTATAAGCGCACGCTATATAGTAGTAATAAGATTACCGCCCCTTTATAAGAGAAATAGCTAACTATTAATACTAATAAAGATACCTTAATATCGGCTACTTATATAGACCGAGCTAAACGCGGTAAGAAGTTATTATTAAATATCCTTTATACTATCCCGCTCTTTAAGTAGCGGGCGAAGTAAGTAATAAGTAAGGAAATTAGGAAAAGGAAAGCTAACGGCCGCTACTTACGTTACGGCGCGTTTATATACTTTATATTAAAATGCCCCTTCTTTTTAGCTAAGCGGCCTATAGTAGTTTAAGTAGCGAAGATAGAACCGCTCCTTACCTTAGATAATAAAGAGGACTCCGCTCTCTTAGGCCTAAAGGAAAAAGAGTAGCTCTAGAGTAAAGACGGGCTCCGGAGCCTTAATTACTAATACTAGTAAAAGAGAAAGAGGAATTATTAGCCTATATAAAAGAGGAGCCTACTTTAATATAGGTTATAGTTAATAACTTCTTACCTATCGCCGCCTTTATAAACGAGGGCTACTAGTACTACGCTATAGTTAACGAGGCGCTTATATAAGAGATATAAGTACTAGTAGAAAAGATCGCCTTAAGGCGAGTAAAGGGCGCTTTAAGCGCGATAAAGGGTATAGTAATTAAGGGTATTATATAGCTAGCTATAAAGGTTAATAGTTACTATAAGCTTATCGTAGCTTATATAATCCCTTAACTAAAGTTTCCCTTAATCCTTAGGAAACCCTAGTTATTATATATAGAGTTATACTTAGTTCTATACTAAAAGAAGCTATAGTTTAGGCCTATATAATAGTAGGTCCGCTACGATAATAGTTCTATAAGTATAGGACTAAGTATATAAGCTTTATACTTAATATAAGAAGTCCTTACCTCTATCTTTATAAGAACTATATAACGGTTAAAGTAGGAGGAAAGCTAAGCAGCGGCTAATATAGTAGTCTATATAGTTAGAAGCTAAAGTCGCCCTCTAAGCTATAGTAGTAGATACTAAAGCGCTTTTACGACCTCTTACCGCTATTTAAGTCCTAAGAAGTAAATAAGCTTAACCTATATAAGCTAGGGGTAGACTATAGCATCGTACTCTATACTAATAAAAAGGGGTAGGAACTACTTATACCGTTTAGACCGCTATATAGTATATTATATACGGAGCTACTAGTACTAAAGAAGATACTAAGGGACCTCTTAAATAAGGGTTTTATTTAAGTAAGTAGCTTTAAAGTAAGAGCGCTAGTCCTATTTATACGTAAACTAAAGGGCGGGATATAGTTCTATTACGACTATAGGGCTCTAAATATAATTATAAGGCTAGACCGCTACCCCTTACCCTTAATCTTAGATATACTTTATAACCTTTTAAAGGTAAAGTAGTTTATAAAGCTAGATATAAAATAAGCGTTCTATAAGGTATAGATCTTAAAGGGTAATAAGTAAAAGATAGCGTTCTATATACGCTATAGCTTATTTAAGTAGCTTATAACGCCCTTTAGCCTCTTAGGAGCGCCTACTACCTTCTAGCGTTATATTAATAATATACTTTAAGACTTCCTTAATAAGTTCGCCTCTATATATATAGATAATATCCTTATATATATAAATAGCTCTTATAAGGACTATATATAAAAAGTATAGAGGGTCTTAAAGCGCCTTTAACTTTATAGGCTCTACCTTAACCTAAATAAGTATAAATTTAGGGTTAAGAAGGTTAAGTACCTAGGCTTTATTATCTATATAGGCATAGGTATATAGGTAGATCCTATAAAGATCTAAGCGATTTAGGACTAAGCTGCCCTAACTATATAAATAAGTATATAAAGCTTCCTTAAGTTCGTAAACTATTATAGGATATTTATTAAGGGCTTCTCTTATATTATAATACCCTTAAACGAGATTACTAAGAAGCGGACCGCTTTTTACTAAGGGCCTATATAGGAAAAAGCGTTCTATACGCTTAAAGACTTATTTTCTTAAGCCTTAGTACTACTTTAGTAGGACTTTAACCGGTCTATATTAGTTAAAGCGGACTATAGCGGCTAGGTACTTAGAGGAACGCTCTCTTAAGAGGTAAACGGGCGGAAGTAACCGGTAGTATTCTACTCCTATAAGCTAACCTTAGTAAAGTAAAATTACGCTATTTATAATAAAGAGATACTAGCGATTATTAGCTACCTTAAGTAATAGTAAGTAGAGCTTTAGAGCTATAAGAGCTTTAAGGTTCTTATAGACTATAAGAACCTTAAGTACTTTATAACTCGCTAGTACCTCTTAAAGTAGTAAGCCCGCTAAGCGGAGTATCTCTTACGCTTTAACTTCTTAATTAAGTACCGCCCTAAGCGGGACTCCGCGGTCCTAGACGTGCTTTCCTAGAGGGATTAAGACTAGCTAATAGGAGCAGACATCGAGGCCTAGGATCTATAGCTTATCCTATAAGAAGTATTACGGACTTATATAGGAGCTTTCTTAGTAAAGGAAGATATAGTACTAGCGAATAAGCTTCCCCTTATACCCTTACCTTAGTCCGGCGAAGAGGGATAGACTAGCCTAACGGCGCGCGCGGTAAGAGTATTCTAAGATAAGGCCCTTTAACGCTTATAGGATAGGATAGCGGCTCTAGACTATACCTATAAGGGTATACGCCGCGCCGTTAAGTCCGGCGCTCGACGCTTAGATCTAAAGCTAAAGCTAAAGGTATAAGTAGCTAACTACTATATCGACCTACGGGGGCATCTATACTAGCGGGGGAGACTATAAGTACCGGGCGTACTATATACTATAGAAGCTAAGGAGAAGGAGGGACCGCCGGAGCTAGATAAACGGAATAAGCTCTAAGGGAGGCTAGTCTAACTTATCTATAACTCTAGCGTTATAGGTTACTTAGGTAAATAGGGTATAGTAGTAGGCCTTATAAGGGACTTTTACTAGCCCCTCCTATAGTACTATATTCGCTACTTCCTCTATAACTATAATATTTATAGCTATATAAAGATCTAAAGGGTATAGCTTAAAAGGCTATTAAAGTAGCTTTTAGTACTAGACTAGTTCTATACGTATATATAAATAGACTTTATAATAGACCTCCTACTTATAAAGGGCGGTAACCGCTATATATAGGTAATTAAGGACTAACTTAGTAAATTAATAGTACTAAAGCTAATACTATTTATAGATATAAAAGCTTATATAGAGCGCTTCCTTTAGTACTAAGCCTACTTATATAGCTAGCTAGCCTTTATTATAAGTAATAAAAGGTTAAACTAAACTAGCTACTTTTAGTAGTACTTATACTAGCTACTTTAGATTATATAGCTACTTAGTATAGCTTATTACTTATAGATTAATAAGGGACCTAAGAGGGTTAACTAAGAAGTATAGGTATACTTATAGGTAGTTATAGCTTATAACTAAGCGGACTTAGACCGCTAGCTCCCCGCTACTTAGCTCGCGCTAAATAGTAAACTATAAACCTTTATTAAGATAGCCCCCTTCTTTATAATATATAGCTTTAAGCCGCCCTCCTTAATCTTATTTACTATAGATATAGTAATAGAGTAGTATAGTAGTATATTACTAGAGAGCCGCGCTTCCGCGTTTATATAGAAGCTATAAGAAACTATAGAATACTATTAATCCGCGATAGCCGCTATAGCGTAAGATTAAAAGCGGTACGCTAATAAGACTAAGGCGCTAGCGGATAGGTTTATAGTAAAAGATAAAGTATAGCTTAACCTCTATAACTATAAGTTAGCGCGACTAAAGAAGAAGCTAGACTAGCTATATATATATAATAACCGGTATTATTCTTAAGGGATAAACCTATTAAGGGGTTTATATTAGTAGATATAATAGGGCGTAGTCTAAGTAATAATAAGTATATTACGTTAGTAATAAGCTAGAGGTTATAGACCGTAGACTATAACTAGGTAATTAGAATTAAAGATAGAATTATAATAAAGATCTATATTAAAAGCTAGAGAGCTATCTATTTAAAGGAGTAAAAGTAGGTAGCTATATATACCTATAGAGACTATCCTTAGATCACGGTCCTAGCTATAATCCCCTTTATAGCTTACTATAGCTTACTTATAACCTATACTCCTAAGTAGTAATCTATTTATATAAGGCTTACTTAGCTTATATACGCTTTAGGTAAGCTAAGCCTAAGTAACTTCTTATCCCGACTATTATTCTAAGCCGCTTTATTACGTAAACGTAGCTAGCTCTCCTATAGCCCGCTAACTATAGTTATAATATAATATCTCCCTTTCTTTTAGTCTTATCTATAAGACCTACTACTACCTTAGCCGCCGTATATAAATATACCCTTATCGCGCGTATATATATTCCCTATTTTATCCTTTCTATCCCTTAAGATATACTACTAATAGTATATTTAGTCGCGTATTAAAGGATCGTTCTTATAAGACCCTTAAGCGTATTTATTTAGCTAAGTCTATTAATTATCTTAGTTTCGACGTTATATTATATTCTTTTTATTCGTTACGCGGATTCCGCTATAAAATACTAGAGAAATCTTCTAAGTATACTAAATATATATAGCGGGGTCGTTCCTATAATACGTTAGGCGTAGCGATTAGCTCCTATAAGTAACTTTATTATCCTACTTATTATTTATAGCTAACGTATTTCCTAGTATCCTAAATAAATCTAGAGTCCGATCGATTAGATAAAGAAGAAGAAATTACTAAGGAGTAAATATTAAAAGCTTAAGCCGACCTAAATAAAGCCTTAGCTTATTTAGCGCGGCTTTACTATTAAAAACGCTAGCTAAAGATAAAGGGTACTAAGATAGTCTATTAGGGCCTTCGTTCCTTAGATAACCTTAATAAGGCTAAGCGCTAAGAATCTAAAGTAGTAGTTAATATTTAGTCTATAGGTAGATTTAATATAATTAATTAGAATACTATTAGTTTATTAAGCGATTTTACGATACCTAAGGTAGATTTTATTAATAGAACTATTAAAGTAAAGAACTATAGTAGGTTAAGTACTTAAGTAGTTCCTAGGTATTTTCCTTTAGTCTATATCCCTTTTACTTAATAAGGTATTTTTATTACTAACCTTATTTTCTTATATTTAGTATTTATTCTACTTTATATTCTTAATCGTTATTAACTTCGATTTTTTCCTATAGTTTAGCGTTTTATAGCGCTAGTTTTAATAATAAGATATAAAATATTAGGTATATCTATATTATTATTAGTAGCGAAAGTTTATAGTTAACTTTTAAAATAGTTTTCTTAACCTTAAATAGTCTAAGTTTCTTAAAATCTAATTTATTACTTAGTCGTTTTATTTTAATATTTCGTTATATAAGGTAGACTATATCTCCCTCTTAAAAGATTAGTCCTTATAATCTTTTCTAATTATAGTAAGTAGATATTCGTTCTTTAATAAATTAAAGTTCTTATTATATTTCTTTATATAATTTTTATAGCTAATCTACTTATAGTATCGCTTATTTTACTTATAGTCCTTATTAAGTAACCTTAAATACTTCTAGGTTATATCTATAATTAGTATATACTAGTAAGAGCTTAGTTATTTCTATAACTAAGCTATTATAAGCTAGTTACGCTATTAGTAGCTATTTAACTTAATTGTTTTATTTATAGCTAATATAGTATTATAAATATTATTTAAGCGTTTAGTTAAGTTATTTTATTTATCTATTTATTTATAAGTAATAAGCTATACTAAGCTTATATTTCGTCCTTAATTATACTATAAGAGCTTATTAAAATTTAGCTATAAATATACTTTCTTTATTAAAGATAATCTTATTTAGTAGTCTATAATTACTAATAATTATTTATAGGAATATATATACTAGCTCTTTTATATTACTTACTTCTTTATACGGTAAAAAGTATTTATACTTCGTTAATTTATTAGTAATAATAAATATATTATTATACTTAACGTTAGTTATAAGTTCTTTTAACGGTAGTAGCTTTATAATATAGTCGAAAGCTATTAAATCCTATAGTTTCTCTAGTACTAGTAGCGGTTATAATTCTCTATATAGTTTATATTATTTAGCTTTACTTTATATATAAAGTTTATATTCTTTAATAACTTATTATACTACTTCCTTAAGCTATAGGAAGTTATATTATTATTTAATCCGTTTTATTATTCTTTAGATTCCTTAGTATCTATATATTAGATATTCGTATATATCTTATATAACTTTATCTCATAATTCTAGTAATATCTAGATTTTATTTTTATATATTAGAACTTCTAAATATTCTATATTATATCCGTTTAATACTTTATATTCTTTTATCTATTTTAGGATCTTTTAATATATTAAGTCCTTAGGTTATACTTTAAATATTATATTTAGCTATCGTTATTAGTAGTTCCTATTTTTATTAATTTCTAGGAGCTATCCTTTCGCTATAAGTATTTTTATATTATAGTTACTTCGTCGACTAAAGGTATTAGCCCGACCGTTTTCTATTCCTTTTTTATAGATTATTTTATAGTTAAATTCTAATAGATATTCGGCCTATCGGATCTATCGTCCGTTTAACTATTATATCGTTATAAAATATAAGATATTCTTATAGTCTATATAGACCTTAACTTTATATTTACTTCTAAGAAGGTAGTATTAAAATTCCTTAAAAGCTTAAATAATTATAAGGAATTCTTTATCGTAGATAGGGTAATTAAGTTCTACGCTATATAGCTTTTTTAAGTAGAATATAATTAGTTATAGTCTTCCTTTATCGTCCTTTTATCCGATTTATACTCTTAAAATAAAGTCTAATATATTAGTTTTAAGTTCGATTTATCGTTTTAGATCGAAGGTAGTTAAGACTAATTCTTATATAATCGTAGTTTTAATATATTTAAAAGCTTTATCGGCTTTATTATCCTATATAAATTTTTTTTCCTTCTTTATTAAGTTATATAGTAGTACTATAATCTTTCTAAAATCTTTAATAAATCGTCGGTAGTAATTTATAAATCCTAGGAAACTTTATACGTCCTTAACGTTCTTTAGCGTTAGCTATTCTTTAACTAAGTTAATTTTATCTTATTATATTTATATCTCTCTTAGTAAGATCGTATATCTAAGGAAGTCTACTTCTTATATATAGAACTTACTTTTCTTTAGTTTAACTAGTAACTTTATATTTTAAAGTATATAGAGTACCTTATAGACGTATTCCTTATATTCTTCTAGGGTATCTAAGAAGATTAGGATATTATCTAAGTATACTATTATAAAGATATCTAAGTATTTATATAGGATATTATTAATTATCCGTTAAAAGGTAGCTAGTATATTTATAAGTTTAAATAGTATTACTAGATATTTAAATAGTCCGAATTTCGTTCTAAAGGCTATTATCTATTTATATCCCTTTTTTATATATATTAAGTTATAAGCGCTTTTAAGGTTAAGGGCTATAAACTATTTTTTACTATATAGTCGATCTTATAGTTTTAATATAAATAGTAATAGTATTCGGTCTTTTATTATAATATCGTTTAAATATCTATAGTTAATAACTAGTTATAGCTTACTATTTTTCTTTAAAATAAATATAACTAGGTAGCTTACTTTAGATATTAATATTTATATATATCCCTTTTATAGATTCTTATTAAGGTAGTCGTATAGCGTCTATAATTACTTTTCGTTTAAGTTATAGATTTTATAAAACGTTAGCGTTATTCTATCCTTAAGATAAATTTTATAGTCCTATTAGCTATATTTAAGTAACCCTATCTTAAGTTCTTCCTTAAAGAGTTTATTATATTTCCGGTATTCTTAAGGGATATTCTTTATTCTATCTTATAGGCTTTATTCTTTCTTTTAAGAGCTAGTTTCTCTTAACTTAAGCTCTTTATTAATTTATTTAAGGTCTTTCCTTAAAGTAGTAATAACTCTTTAGATCTTTATATTATATCCTTTATTCTATTTATATCGGATACTAAGTTATATAGCTATATTAGTTAGTATATAGGTCTTATTAGTCGATTTTATTATATCTATTAGTTTAGTTACTATTTTTATTTATATCGCTAAAGCCTATAATAATTTACTTAAACGGTTATCCCTTTTATCTTATTTAGTAGCTAAATTTCTCGCGAAGAGAGATACGAGAAGTATATAAAAATGCACGAAGGTAAAATTAAAAGTAAGGGGTCGGATAGGCAGGGCAGAGAGATTTAATTCTTACGGGAGCAGTAATTGCGGTAGGGGAGTAATTATTATATTTCCTTAATTGTCCCTCTTTCCTCTATCCAACGCCCCTCTTTATACCCGTCTAGTATCTTAATTAATAAAGAAGATCCTACTTAAAGAAGCTACTAATGTCCCTTTAACTACCGAGCTTTTTACTAGTTTTTCTCCTCCTTTCTAGCCGTTGCCGGCATATCCGTCTTATCTCTCGCTACCTCTATAGGAAGCCATCGCTACTTCTGCTTCCCCTTATACCCCTACCCTCCTCTCTATACCTCCTTTTAGCTCCTTCCTTAAAACCTGTTTTTTAGCTTCCTAGGTCCCTCGTGCTAAGGGATATCTCCGAGAACTACGAAATCAGGCTACGCTTCGCGACACACCCCCTTAGCTATAGCCTGCCCTTTATAGAAAGGGTAAAGCTAAATACCTAGGCCGGTAAGCGTATAGAGGAGGTCTTAGTCTATACTTCTCCCTTACTCGAGAAATCCGGGTTTTAGCCCTAGGCTCTTTTAGACCTACTTTAGGAAAAGGGGCCTAAGGAGGAAATTAAGTCCTATAAGAAAGGGGGGCTTCTCTAAGGATAAGTCCCTAAAAAGGGGGCCTTTAAGAAGAATAAGTCCTAATTAAGCTAGGGGCCCTCCTTTAGGATAAGTCCTAATTCCTCTCTTCGGCTATAGACGTCTCCTTCCTCCTACGTGCTATTAGCTCCTCTTATAGACTCTTAAGGCGGGCTTCTAAGGATAGCTTTTCTCGAACGTCTTCTAGCCTAATTTGCTATAAAAAGATAGCTAGCTTCTACTTCGGTAGGGGCTTCGTAAGACCATCGGCTTTTATCGATGCCGTTAGAACCTAACGGACGGAAATAAGTCCCCTTTAGACCTCTTAGCGTAACTAATGCTAGTAGATATTAATATACCGTAGCCGGGTCGATAGCTTACTATTTTCCTCTATAAGAATTCGTATAGTCTATATATTATCGCATTCTATAGCTAACGGGGACGGAATTTATAGTTATAGAGAAATAAGTAGCCGGCTAAGGAAAATCGCTTCTTTTAACGCTTTTAAAAGAGCTAGTAGCTCTGCCTCCGTGCTTAATATAGTAACGGTAGCTTACTTTAAAGCTCTCTAAGCAATAGTTCCTTTAAAAAGGGATATAATATACCTCTATAAGCTCTTTCTATCTAAGGAATTGTCTATAAAGCACGAATCGCTCGAATAAAGGAAGATTTCGGCAGCTGATTTCCTTCCCTGCCCTCCTAGGCGTAGACTATATAATCTCGTTAAATAGAGATAAAGGATAGCTCTATCTGCTACTTCTTAATGCCTAGGGCTAGGATTCTAGTTATACCTAGCTAGCTAGGAGACTGTAAAAGAGATATCCGGTCTAGTAGAAATAGCTAAAAAAAAGCAGGGAGCCTACCTTCTATTAGTATTAGTATTTCTCATACTCCCTAGCTTAAAAGGACGGATTAGGTAAAAGCTCTTTGTCTAATATAGGTATAGAGGGAAGCTTCTTATCGAGGGAATTAAGGAGGAATTTATAAGCGACCTTATCGATATAGGCGTCTTAGGTAAGCTAGATAGTCCGTTAGGACCTATTCTAAAGGATTCGTATCCCTAGGAACTACTTTAGCTCCCTAGCCTAGTTATCTTATACCTTTATTATAGGCCTTATATGGCCTCCCTAGCAGCAGCCTCTTCCTCTTTTAGGTAGATAATATCGTCGACGTAGAAGAAGACCGTGATTTTACCCTTCTATATTATACACGGTTCCTAAGGGACTTTCTTAAAGCCTAGGGCTGAGGAACCTATTAAATGCTATTGCTAAAGAAGGGGTGATCTTCGTAATCCGTATAGAGCTTTCCTAAGCCGTAGAACCTTTCCTAGTTATTAGAAACTAAGAGGAAGTCGTATATAGATAACTTCTTCTTCCTCGAGTAGGCAGTTAATAAAGGCGTTAACTATATCTATCTAATCGAGTTCGAGGTCGAATTCTACTACTATAGCTATAAGGGTCCGAAAAGATATCCTTACTAGGGTAGTTGCCCTAGTAGGTAGATCCCCTTTTTCCTATTAATTCCTATAGATAACTAGCCGGGCTTTATACTTTTAAAGGAAGCCGTGTTTATTAGTCTTATAGATAAAGACCTACTTATAGCTAAGGACCTGTTTTCCTCTTACCCTTTCCTTAAGGACCTCTTCGAAAGACCCTATCTCCTCGTATAAGGCTAGGTAGTCTTTCTAGGCCTAGAAAAACTAGTCTCTAAAGGGGTGTTTTTCTAGCTGCTTTTAGTTTACTAGTAGGTCTAGGAGGTCTCTTTTATATACCTTCCTTACTAATAGAGGCTTAAAAAGCCGGCCTGCTATAAACGCTCCGTAGGAACCGTCTTCTATTAGCGTTAGGTAGAAGTCGGAAAAACGATCGAAATAAGGGAGAGGTTAGTCTTCTTTAGTATCCGTATCGGGCCCTATACCTTCCTTTGCTTCTCGAAGTAGGGATAAAAAGGCAGCCGGGTAATCCTTTAAGAGAGGTGCCTTTCCTACCCCCTTAGGGGTTAAGACGGGAAGACTAACTAAAAAAGCTGCTTTTAGATCTTCTTCTTATTCCGTAAGAGGAGGCGTAGGGAGGTAGGCGTATTCTAGCTCTACCGCTTTCCTATAGTCTCCTTCTTCCTCTAGATTATCTAATCTAGCAGCTTCCTCTTCTTCGAAGTTAGCGTTATCCTCGACTGCTTCGACGTCGGTTTCTTCTTCCGTTTCCTTATCTAGGACCTCTTCTTAAGACTGTTAGGAAGGGGGGATTTAAATCTTCTAAATTAGCTAACGTTAAGAGAGTAAGAGGGCTATTAATCCCTCTTTCCGTCGAAGAAGCTAGATTCGTCGAAAATTATATCCCTAGTCGAAATAACCTTCCGTAGAAGAGGAATCTAGATCTAAAAGATATTCGTAAATTATAACTAACGAGTAACTAATAAAGGCTCTAGGATTAAGCTTTCTTTCTTCTTCTTTTTTATATATCGGCAGTTATTGCGTATACCTTATAGCCGTAGGCACGAAGGTAGGCTGAAGGCCTCTTCTTCGTAAAGAGCTCGAGGGGATTTCTAGTCTATTCCTTAGGTAGTCCCTCTAGGGTCCGGTTCTATAGGTAATAGGCGGTCTTAACGACTTCCCTCTAAGGTCGTAGGAAGCCTTATAGTAAGTCTTATCGTACGGGCCTTTCTGTATAGCACCCCTAATCTTTCTACCCTCCGTTCTAGGCCTAGGTATTCGGTGCTAACGGAGGGTAAATGCCCTTTTAAAGCCAATTTAAGATATCCTTCGTAAATAGCTCTCCGTTAGACTATATCTTCTTTACCTTATAGCTAAAGTAGGATTTTATCTAGTTAACGAAGTCCTAGAAGGCAGACTAGTTATACTTACTTAGGTAGGTCCGTAAGAAATAGGGGAAAACTATCCCTAAAAAGGCGTCTATAAAAAACATTACCTTAACGAAGCTTTCCTAATCCCTAGAGACGTCGGTCTAGTCGACTTAAATTTCCTTATACGGCTAGTCCGGCCGTAAAGGCGTTCGTCTAGAAATTCGTCTCTTAGTCTTCCCTTAGCCGTAGTATTCGCATTCGACGGTCTTTAGGCCCCTTATTCGTATGCCTTATTATTGACCTAGCTTATATAAAGCTGGGGGGCCTAGGTAACTAAGTCGTGCGTGCTAAAGAATGCCGTCTCCTTAGGCTGCCGGAAGAGGGTCCTTTATAGTAGACCTATTCCTCTTAGTAAGGAAAGCTAACTTCTCGAGAGATTCCTTCCTAAGAATAGGTCGGAATTCGAGAATAAATTAACCGAATTTCTCCTCGATAAGCTTAATAGTCTAATTCTTCTAGACTAGCCTCGTCGGCTTAGACGTTATATCCTAAAAGATTCCTTCCTCTCGAAGAAGGCGGAAGGAAATTAGGCTCGTTAAAAATCGAGGGCAAAAAGCTACCCTTTTTCTTCGAAGAATTTATATAGATCCATTAGGTAATTTTATCGTGAAATTTACCCTTCCGTATCCCTCTATCCGTACGGTTAATTCCCTAGTAATAAGGTATTCCCTCCGTGCCTTCTTAAAGGACCGGAATCGTAAGAGTATATTATAGATATCGAGGGAAGCACCGGAGTCGAGGATAGCTGATTTTCGTAGGGGATAATCGGAGGGCTCTAACGGTTAGTCTTAGCCTTATTAATCCGTAGGGAAGACGAAGGCCGGATTTACTATACTAACGATTTTTCCTCGAATTTACGGCTCGAATAAGGGCAGCGGCGTTAGTTACTATTTCTTAGCAACCCGAATCTCGTCTATCTTCTTCTATAACGAGGGGTCCTCCTTAAGAGACTATTATACTATTTCTTATAGCCTCTTTAAAGGGTTAAATCCTTTAGGTCGGTTTTCCTCGAAGACCTACTAGCATTATAATAATCGATAGCCTAGGGATTTATAGGCTAGGCAGCCGTTTCGCTTAGTCTTTCGTTTCTTTAAGGAATCCTCGTCCTAATCTAGAAGGTCTGCTTAAAAACCCCCCCTTTTTACCCCTTATTGCTAATTTTAACGAAGAGGTTCGATTTCGACTAGTTCCCTAATTTTTTGACTAACGGACTAAAAGGTCTATTAGGGGACTAGTCGGGCCGGTCTAACTAACGGGACTAGGGCCGGGCCCGGAGCAAGAGGCGGAGCCGGGACCGGGGCAGCCGTTAAAGACGGGGTTAAGGCTCTCGAGGGAGGAGGAGCCGAAGGAGCAACAGCCGCAGCAGCAGCAGCGGGAACCGCAGCAACAGGGGCTGTAGCAGCTACTAGGGCAGCAGGTCGAGCCGTCTAGGTCGAGTGCTAGCTACGAAGGAACAAGACTGCTTACTATTATACTCTAGCAGCCTCTTCGTCTAGTTCCCGGCTAGCTTCTCGAAAGATAGTTAAGTAACCGTTACTAATAGGCTTTATTAGTAGAGATATATTCCGTAGCTACTAGCCGGAAAGAGCTTCTATAAAGAAGTATTAGTTAGCTTCCTCGAGGATTTCTTCCTATATAGCTAGCCACGATAAAGCTAGTAGGTTTCTAGTAGAGAAGGCTCCTAGATATACCGTATAGGTCTTCCTAATACGGTTAGTTATATAGCCCCTTAAGGGAGCTATCGAGGTCTCGAGCTTTAAAAGCTACTGCCTAGGAGTCTCTTCCTCTTAAAGAGAGATTAGCTTTACGGCACTAACGGATTCCGTTATCGCTATGCGTATAGCAGTTAGTAGCTTCGTCTCGTAAAGGTATTCCTTACGGTGACTCTCGTAGTTACCTAAGGTAGTAGAAAAAGCTCTCTGCTATATAGAGGTTAGCTCGGAGAAGAGGGTAGCTCCCTCTATAAAGTCCGTTGCCCTAGGACGAAGAGGGGGCTCGAGAGGGTCCTGCTTATTAGAGAAGACTAAATTATAGATAGTTCTGTCTACCCGAGCCTATAGCTCCTTTACCTACTTATCCTAATCTTAGGGCTCTATAAGAATCGTCCTACGGACCGTAGGGACGGTAGAGGAGTCGATTTTCGTTATTATTGCGGGGAAAGGTAGAAAAGTCGGTTAAAAATCGGCTTTTCTAGTAAGAGGGGTAAAAGGAAGCTACGAGGGATATAAGAAAGGTGCCTTTTATAGTAGCCGGAAGGTATAGGAATACTATTCCTCCCGGGCTTATAACTCTCGCGAAGAGAGATATAAGAAGTATATAAAAATATACGAAGGTAAAATTAGAAGTAAGGGGTTAGATAGGCAGGGCAGAGAGATTTGATTCTTATGGGAGTAGCAATTACGGTAGGGGAGTAATTATTATATTTCCTTAATTATCCTTCTTTCCTTTATCTAACGCCCCTCTTTATACCCGTCTAGCATCTTAATTAATAAAGAAGATCCTGCTTAAAGAAGCTACTAATATCCCTTTAACTACCGAGCTTTTTGCCGGTTTTTCTCCTCCTTTCTAGCCGTTACCGGTATATCTATCTTATCTCTCGCTACCTCTATAGGAAGCTATCGCTACTTCTGCTTCCCCTTATACCCCTACCCTCCTCTCTATACCTCCTTTTAGCTCCTTCCTTAAAACCTGTTTTTTAGCTTCCTAGGTCCCTTATACTAAGGGATATCTCCGAGAACTACGAAATTAGGCTACGCTTCGCGATAAAATTATCGTAAAATTTTACTTTCTTTTAAATCTATTAATCCTAGAAACTTATATCTTTATTTTAATATAGCTAGCTAGTTTTCTAGTTAATTAATAGGTTACTCTCCTATAGCTATAAAAGCCTTAATATAAGGTTATATTCTTTAATATTTATAATATCGAAGTTAACTTATTTATTATAGCCTTAAATATTAATATCGAGGTAATTAATCTCTATATTAATAATTCCGTTACTATAGTTAAAGGCCTCTCCTTTAATATTCGTAAGTTTATATAGATCTTTCTTATATCTTTATATAAGTCGGTAATAATTAACGACTTTAAGTAAAACGTAATTACTTATCGCGCTATAGTCTAAAAGTATATATATATAATATCCCGCGATTTAGATATCTAATACTATTTAGTTACTATAGCTTACTATTACTATATATAGGGTCCTTAGATCTTATTATATCGTGCTAGTCTATAGCCCTTTTATAGATAGTATACCTTGTTTTTTACTTAGTCCTTATTTATTTTATTTAGGTATTCTTCTTTAATTTATTATTAATATCGTTTCTTTATATTTTTATCGCGTAGTATTATATCGGCGCTTAAGAGACTAATTTCTTATAGCTAATTAAAGATTTCTTATTTCTTAACGCTATATCGTTTATATTATATTACTTCGTAGTTAATTATATACTATACTTTATAATTCTATTTATTTTTATACTAAAGGTTAAGTTTTTATTTAGCGTCTTTCTATTTTTTATATAGTATTTCTATATTAATTCTTCCTTAGTTAAATATAGCTTATAGCCTTTATACGTATTACTAATAATCTTTTAATATACTATTATATCGTTTATACTATACTTATACTTTTTTATATTTATAAACTCTATAGTTTAGGTATATATATTTATTATAATCTTCTTCGTTATATTTAACTTATTATATAAGTCTTTAAAAGATTAAGGGTTTAAATACCTTAAAGTAAGTAGCGCTATACTATTCCTTTATTTTAGCGTATTTATAGATTTTATATATCTCTAAAAAGTATTTTATTAGTAAACTATAATCGTCGCGGTATTTAAGTAGTATACTATAATTAGGTTCTAATAATATAACTTAGTTATTTAGGTAGCGTTAATCGATTTTCTAGTAGTCTAGTTCTATACTTAGGTAGGGTTTTAAAAGTACTTATCTTTTAAACCTAACTAGGAAGGCGTTATATTATACCTTTATTTAAAAGTATATTATATAATCTAGGTAAACGTATAATATCTATAAAATATACTTATAGTACTTATAAGTAAGTAGTATTTATAGATCGTCTTTAAATTCTCCTTATAGTTACTATTCTTATTATAAAGCTATAAAGGTATCGACTATAGTAATAGCTATAGTATAGTCTCCTTTATATAGTACTAGTTAATATTAAATTAATATAGCTTATTAGTTTTCTATAAGAATTTAAGGTATTTATTAGGTTCTAATTTTAAGTATTTCTTTAAATTCTTTAAAGTATAAAGCGTATTCTCTAATTATAGTATTTTCCCTTAATAGCGAGGGTAGTAGTATAAGTTTATTCTTATCTTCCGTTTCTTTAAGTATTTCTTATTTTTCTAAGCTTATATTATCGATACTTTATTATTCCTCCTTAAGTCGTTATCTAAGTTTTATAAGTATAAAGGCTATATTTATATCTTCTTTATTATATTATTTATAGACTACTTATTATTATTATCGATTTTTATTTTATATATCTTCCTAGAATCGTTTACCGTTTTTCTTAATCTAGTCTTAAGAGACTCCTTTAAGATAAGGGTATTTTAGTTCTATAAATTTAACTTATTTTTATATTTTAAGATCCCTTCGTTATATTATTATAAGGGTCTTTTTTAATAGCTTTAAGAACTATCTAGTACTATTCTTATCGCTTAAGTATACTATATATTCGTCGTTATAGTATATAGTTTAACTAAGGAGTTTATACTTTAGTTCCTATCTATTAATAGCGTTTAGGTATTTCTTACCTTTTAAGGCTAGTACTTAGTAGGTTTTCTTCTCCTTATAAGGTTATCTATATTTTTTAAAGTAATATCTAAGTTTCCTATAGTTAAAATACTTTCCTTTACTTTTTTATATTATATTTAGATTTATCTTACTTAAGTTAGTTATATAAGTATAGGTAATAGGAGTTTTACGCTTCTTTTTATAATTAGCGTATCGGTTAAAGTTATTCTTATAAGAAGGGTTCTAGTTTCCTCTTTCTTATTTCTTTTCTTAGCGTCGCGTATACTATTTATCGTCGATTCGTACTACTATAGCGATATAGTTTAAGAGGCTATTAGGTCGATCTTCCTTATAAAGTTCGTCCTTAACTTCTTCCCTAAGTTTATTATAGAATCGTAATATAAGGGGTTTATTATCCTATTTAAGTTTTAAGGTAACTTAATAGAATTTAGTAGTATAGTGCAATACTAAGGTCCTTTATCGGAGTTCTTAAAGTTTCTATTTAGCTTCTTATTCTTTATTAGTTATTTTAAATACCTTAGTAATAGCTTCTTTAAATCCTTAGAAACTAGTAAAGACTTTATCTATTTCGCTATCTCGTTATATTAGTTAGTTATTAAGATAGTCCCTTATAATAGGTCTAAACTAAGTAAGTGCTATTCTAAATAAATAATTTCCTATATAAAGTACCTTTTTAACTAAGTTCGAAAGTTTTATTAGGTAAAACTAGTAATAGGCCTTAAGTTAAGTAAGAAAGTCTTAAAGAGTACTATAAATACTATCGAATAGTCCTAGCTACTTTAGTTTAACTACTTCTCTAAGGTCCCTAACTTATCTATTACCTCCTTTATTCCTAAGTAACTATACCTCTTATTAAAGGGTAATAATCTCGCGTATTATATCCTAAGGTAATATAATAGCTTTAAAGTTAGTTAATCTAGTTTACTATATAAGTATATTAATAGTTATAATATTACTTAAAGTAACGCGGTATTATACTAAATAAGAGCTTTTAATATATAATAACTAGTATTATTCCTAAGGGATAAACCTATTAAGGGGTTTATATTAGTAGATATAATAGGGCGTGGTCTAAGTAATAATAAGTATATTACGTTAGTAATAAGTTAGAGGTTATAGACCGTAGACTATAACTAGGTAATTAGAATTAAAGATAGAATCGTAATAAAGATCTATATTAAAAGCTAGAGAGCTATTTATCTAAAAGAGTAGAAGTCGGTAGCTATATATACCTATAGAGACTATCTTTAGATTATAGTCTTAGCCGTAATCCCCTTTATAGCTTACTATAGCTTACTCGTAACCTATACTCCTAAGTAGTAATCTATCTATATAAGGCTTACTTAGCTTATATACGCTCTAGGTAAGCTAAGCCTAAGTAACTTCTTATCCCGACTATTATTCTAAGCCGCCTTATTACGTAAACGTAGCCGGCTCTCTTATAGCCCGCTAACTATAGTTATAATAATATAAAGTTTATAGTATAAAGGGTTATTAGCCTATAAGTAGTTAAGCTTAATAGTCTCTTAATAAGGGTCTATAATAAGGTTAACGTTAACGTCCTTCGCTAAGCTTCCTTTAACCCGCTACTTAAATAAGAAGTAGCGGACGCCTAACCGCCTATATTTAAGGTAAAAGGGGACGACGAATTTAAGGTTAAAGAGATATAGGCTATATACTAAAAAAAGGTAGGCTAAGGGAAATGCTAGGAGGTTCTTATTAAGTAGCGTAGGTACCTTAACCTTATATAGGAACCTATATATAAGTTTATAGGAGCTATAACCCTTAATAAGTTTAAGGCCTTATATAGACTAATAAGCGAGAATAATAAACTAATAAACTACTAATAGTCGCCTAAGCTAGGACTATAAAGTAAGTAAAGTAAAGGGGGTAGTTATAGTAATATAAGTAATATAAGTGTAATAGTATAAGTAAAGATAAAAATAGCGTTTATTATAAGGCGGAGCCCTTAAACTACCTAGGCCTATTCCTTATTATTATTATTACCTTTATTATTATCTTTATTATCGTTATCCTTATCGGCCTCCTCCTTCTTATTAGCGGCGGCGGCGGTCTCTAGGGCGCTAAGGCGGCCCTTTAAGCCTATAAGCTAGTCGGCGGCGGCGGCGGCTCTAGGGGCAAAGGGGCGGCGGCTAGCGGCGGCGGTAAGGGCAGCGGCGGTAGTAGAGGCGGGCACGGCTAAGGGGACCGCTAATAGGGCGATAGAGGCGGTATCCCTAGCGCCGGGTACGTTAGAGGCGGAAGTAAGGGAGCGGAGGAGTAAGGACCTACTTAGGTATAAGGCCCTATCGCTCGAGGGCGCGGAGGTTATAATAAGCGGCGGCGGCGGTATAGGGGGCTTCTTAGTAGCCCCCCGCGCCTACCTATATAAGCCGGCCTTCTAAGCCGACGCCGTAGTAAGTAAGATAGGAGGCGCCGCCTTATAGGCGCGGCCGGCGCGCGCGTACTAATAGTAGCTACCGCCGCGGCGGCGCCCGGCTTAGTCGGAGTAGTCGAGCTCCTATAACGTATAACGTATATAGGGGGCTAAGCGGGCGGCGCCGGCCTATACTTAGCGCTTATACTATAGGAGGTTAGCGGATAATATCTATTACGCTTACTTAACTATAGACTTATAAGGGTAGCGGAGATAGAGGTAGGGGCCGAGGGGCCGGGCGTTATAGGTAGCGGCGGGGATAGCGTTGTTACCCTAAGGGGCGATGTAAGGGCGAATAGTATAGTAGAGGCGGCGGCGGCGGCGGTAGGAGCGGCGGTAGCGGTAGAGTCGTCGTCGGCCGCGGCTAGCACGGCGTCGACGAACGACTCTATACGCTCTAAGAAGGAGGAGGTAAGAGAGGGAGAGGTAGATATATCTATCGCGGAAGTTAGCTTAATAAAATACGGCCTCTTACTTAGTAAGGCGCGGAACTTACTAGTTAGAGTTATTATTATTATTAAGGCTATTATTACTACTACTACTACTACTACTACTATAAGTATACGTTAATAGAGCGGCCTATATAGCTAAGAACGGACTAACGCCTTAAGTAGAGCGGAACTTACCTATTAATACTATTACTATAGTTAAAAAAAGGAGAGAAGGAAAGGAAGGGGGAAGGAGGGGATACCGCCTTATATACCCCTTACTAAAGAATACTACCTAAGGTAAAGGGGACGGGTATCCTAAGGCTTATATAGGTCTAGACCGGCCGCTAGCTACCTAAGGGCGTATATAATAAGTTACGCCCTTATTTAAATAGCTAGCTAGCTAATAAGTATAAAGCTAGGTTCTAGCTACCTAGGCTAACGGGCGTAGGGATAATAGGGCTAGTAGGGCCGGCTCGATTAATAAGAAAGGGTAGGGAAGAGCTAGCGGTATAGGCCTAATTATATAGGAGCCGTTAATAGGGCAGCCCTACGCCGCGCTTAAGGGAGGGTATTATATAAGAGTCTTTAACTATTATAAGTAATAGGCTTAGGCTACGGCCTAAGCTATATAGTTATATATAGAGGGCTAGATCCTATATATATAAGGGTAGGCTAGCTACGTATAAAAGAGCTCTATATAGCTTATTAATATTATCTTATAAACGGTACTTATATATACGCCTCTACTTACTCCGTAATAGTAGGACCTTCTTAAGCCCCCTTTTTATCTTAGGGCAACGGAATTTATAGAGGGAGTATCCCTCTTTTCTAAGCTAACCTTTATATAGTAGAGAGCTTTTTCTACTATTTTAGGTAACTATAAGAGTTACTATAAAGAGTACCTTTATAAGATAAAGCTACTAACTACTATATATATAGCTATAATAGAATCTATTAGTACTATAAAGCTAATCTCTCTTTAAGAGAAAGAGACTCTTAAGTAATAGCTTTTAAAGCTTAAGACCTTAATAGCTCTCTTAAGGGGCTATATAACTAACCGTATTAAGAAGACCTATATAGTATACCTAAGAGCCTTTTTTACTAAGAACCTACTAGCTTCTTTATAGCTAGCTAAGTAAGAAGAAATCCTTAAGGAAGCTAACTAATACTTCCTAATAAAAGCTCTTTTTAGCTAGTAGCTATAGGATATATCTCTACTAATAAAGCCTATTAATAATAGTTATTTAACTATCTTTTAAGAGGCTAGCTTAGAACTAAATAAAGAGGCTACTAAAGTATAATAGTAAGTAGTCTTATTCCTTTATAGCTAGTACTCGACCTACTACCCTTATTACTATAGCCCCCGCTACTACTACTATTGCTCTTATAGCTCCTCCTCCCTTAAGAGCCTTAACCCTATCTTTAACGGCTACCTTAGTCCCGGCCCTAGCTCCGCTTTCTATTCTAGGCCCGGTCCCGTTAGTTAGACCGGCCTAACTAGTCCCCTAATAGACCTTTTAGTTCGTTAGTCGAAATATTAAGGAACTAGTCGAAATCGAACCTTATTAATATTAGTAATAAGGAGTAAAGAGGAGGGGTTTTTAAGTAGACCTTTTAAATTAAAATAAGGATTCCTCGAAAAAGTAAAAGACTAGATAATAAAATAGCTACCTAGCCTATAAATCTATAGGCTATCGGTTATTATAATACTAGTAGGTCTTTAAGGAAAACTAACCTAAAGGATTTAACCTTTTAAAGAGGCTATAAGAAATAATATAATAGTCTCTTAAGGAGGACCCCTTATTATAAAAGAAAATAAACGAGATTTAGGTTACTAAGAAATAGTAACTAACGCCGCTGCCCTTATTTAAGCTATAAATCTAAGGAAAAATCGTTAGTATAGTAAATCTAGTATTTATCTTCCCTATAGATTAATAAGACTACTTATTAAGACCCTTTAATTATCCCCTACGAAAATTAGCTATCCTTAACTTTAATACTTCCCTTAATATCTATAATATACTATTATAATTCTAGTCCTTTAAGAAAGTATAAAGGGAATACCTTATTACTAGGGAATTAACTATATAGATAGAGGGATATAGAAGGGTGAATTTTATAATAAAATTACCTAATAGGTCTATATAAATTCTTCGACGAAAAAGGGTAGCTTTTTACCCTTAATTTCTAATAAGCTTAATTTCCTTCCGCTTTCTTTAAGAGGAAGGAATCTTCTAAGATATAACGTTAGAGCCTATAAGGCTAGTTTAAAAGAATTAAACTATTAGGCTTATCGAGGAAAAATTCGGTTAATTTATTCTCGAATTCTAACTTATCTTTAAGAAGGAATCTCTTAAGAAGTTAGCTTTCCTTACTTAAAGGAAGGTAGGTTTAAAGGACCCTCTTTTAGTAGCCTAAGGAGATATTCTTCTTTAGTACGTACGACTTAGTTACCTAGGCCCCCTAGCTTTATATAAGCTAGGCCTATAATAGGGCGTATAAATAAGGGGCCTAAAGACTATCGAATATAAATACTATAGCTAAGGAAAGACTAAGAGATAAATTTTTAAACGAACCCCTTTATAGCTAGACTAGCTATATAAGGAAATTTAGGTTAACTAAACTAACGTCTCTAAGGATTAAGAAAGCTTTATTAAGGTAATATTTTTATAGAAGCTTTTTTAAGGATAGTTTTCCCTTATCTCTTATAGACCTACCTAAGTAAGTATAACTAGTCTAACTTCTAGGAGTTTATTAACTAGATAAAATCCTACTTTAGTAATAAGGTAAAGATAATACGGTTTAATAAAGAGCTATTTATAAAGGATATCTTAAATTAGCTTTAAAAAAGGGGCATTTTACCCCTCTTATTAGTACTAAATACCTAGGCCTAGAAAAAAGGGGTAGAAAGATTAAGGGGTACTATAATAGAAAGGGCCTATATAATAAGACTTACTATAAAGCTTCCCTATAACCTTTAAAGGGAAGTCGTTAAGACCGCTTATTACCTATAAAACCGGACCCCTAAAGGGACTACCTAAGGAATAGACTAGAAATCCCCCCTTAAGCTCTTTACGAAAAAAAGGGCCTTGCTAGCCTACCTTTATACCTATAGCTATAAGGTATATATAATAAATACTAATATATAGCTAAAAAGGAAGAAGAAAAAAAAGCTTAATCCTAGAGCCTTTATTAGTTACCTTATTAATTATAACTCTATAAATATATTCTAGATCTAGATTCCTCTTTTATAAAAGGTTATTTTAACTAGGGATATAATTTTCGACGAATCTAGCCTCTTTAACGGAAAGAGGGATTAATAGCCCCTCTTACTCTTATAAAGTTAGCTAATTTAAAAGATCTAAATCCCCTCTTTTTAATAGTCTTAAGAAGAGCTCTTAGATAAAGAAATAAAAGAAGAAACTAACGTTAAAGTAGTTAAGGATAACGCTAACGTTAAAGAAGAAAAAGAAAAGGAAGCTACTAAATTAGATAATCTAGATAAAGAAGGAGACTATAAGAAAGCAATAGAGCTAGAATACGCCTACCTCCCTATACCTCTTTTTATAGAATAAGAAGAAGATCTAAAAGTAGCTTTTTTAGTTAGTCTTCCTATCTTAACCCTTAAAGGGGTAGGAAAGGTACCTCTCTTAAAGGATTACCTAGCTACCTTTTTATCCCTACTTTAAGAAGTAAAGGAAGGTATAGGGCCCGATACTAAAGAAGACTAATTTCTCCCTTATTTCGATCGTTTTTCTAACTTCTATTTAACGCTAATAGAAGATAGTTCCTATAGAGCGTTTATAGTTAGCTAGCTTTTTAAGCTAATATTAGTAAGGAAGGTATATAAAAGAGACCTCCCGGACCTACTAGTAAACTAAAAGTAGCTAGAAAAACACCCCTTTAAAGATTAGTTTTTCTAAGCCTAGAAAGACTACCTAGCCTTATATAACGAGATAGGGTCTTTTAAAGAGGTTCTTAAGGAAAAGGTAAGAGTAAAATAGGTCCTTAGCTATAAGTAGGTCTTTATCTATAAGACTAATAAATATAGCTTCCTTTAAAAGTATAAGGCCTAGCTAGTTATCTATAAGAATTAATAGGAAAAAGGGGATCTACCTACTAAGGTAACTACCTTAGTAATAATATTATTTCGGACCCTTATAGCTATAGTAGTAGAATTCGACCTCGAGCTTAATTAAATAAATATAGTTAACGCCTTTATTAACTACCCTCTTAAAAAAGATAAAGTTATTTATATATAACTTCCTCTTAGTTTCTAATAGCTAGGAAAGGTTCTATAGCTTAGTAAAGCTTTATATAGACTATAAAGATTACTCCTTTTATAGTAATAGTATTTAACTAGTTCCCTTAAAGCCCTAGGCTTTAATAAAGTCCCTTAGGAACTATATATAATATAAAAGGGTAAAATTATAGTCTTCTTTTATATCGACGATATTATCTAGGCCTACTTAAAAGAGAAAGAAGTAACTACTAAGGAGGCTATAAAAGGCCTATAATAAAGGTATAAGATAACTAAGCTAAGGGAGCTAAAGTAGTTCTTAGGGATATAAATCCTTTAAAATAGGTCTTAATAGACTATCTAGCTTACCTAAGACGCTTATATTAATATAGTTGCTTATAAATTCTTTCTTTATTCCCTCGATAAGAAGCTTCCCTCTACTCCTATATTAAATAAAGACCTTTTACTTAATCCGTCCTTTTAAGCTAAGGAGTAAGAGAAACACTAATATTAATAGAAGGTAAGCTCCTTACTTTTTTTAGCTATTTCTATTAGACCGGATATCTCTTTTACGGTCTCTTAGCTAGCTAGGCATAACTAGAATCCTAGCCCTAGGCACTAAGAAGTAATAGACCGAGCTATTCCTTATCTTTATTTAATAAGATTATAGAGTCTACGCTTAGGAGGGTAGGGAAGGAAACTAGCTACCGAAATCTTCCTTTATTTAAGCGATTCGTCCTTTATAGATAATTTATTAAATAGAAAGAGCTTATAAAGGTATATTATATCCCTTTTTAAAGGAACTATTACTTAAAGAGCTTTAAAGTAAGCCACCGTTATAACTTTTAGTATAAAGGTAGAGCTACTAGCTCTTTTAAAAGTATTAAAAGAAGCGATTTTCCTTAGCTAGCTACTAATATCTCTATAACTATAAATTCCGATCCTATTAGCTATAAAATATAATAATATATAGACTATATAAATTCTTATAAAGGAAAATATTAAGCTATTAACCTAGCTATAGTATATTAATATCTATTAGTATTAGTTACGCTAAGAGGTTTAAAGGGGACTTATTTCCGTTTATTAAGTTCTAATAGTATTAATAAAAGCTAACGGTCTTATAAAGCCCTTACTAAAGTAAAAGCTAGCTATCTTTTTATAGTAAATTAAGCTAAAAGATATTTAAGAGAAGCTACCCTTAGAAGCTTACTTTAAAAGTCTATAAGAGGAGCTAATAGTACGTAGGAAGAAGGAGACGTCTATAGCGAAAGAAAGGAATTAAGACTTATCCTAAAAGGGGACCCCTAGCTTAATTAGGACTTATTCTTTTTAAAAGGCCCCCTTTTTAAGGACTTATCTATTATAACTACGGCTACTAGGCCGCTAATAGTCGACCGCGTTAAGCACGTAATACGGTCTAATAGATAAATAGTTAGTATAACTATCTAATAGATATAGGATTAAAGGGATCGTAAAGATCTAAGTAATCTAGGATTAATAAGATTACTATACTTTATATAATTTAACGTTAGGGATTATAGCTAGGCCTATAATCTAAAGATAGTCTTTATAGGTATATATAGTTACCTACTTTTACTCCTTTAAATAAATAGCTCTCTAGCTTTTAATATATTATAGATCTTTATTACGATTCTATCTTTAATTTTAATTACTTAGTTATAGTCTATAGTCTATAACCTCTAACTTATTACTAACGTAATATATATATTATTACTTAGACTACGCCCTATTATATTTACTAATATAAACCCCTCGATAGGTTTATCCCTTAGGAATAATACTAGTCGTTATATATTAAAAGCTCTTATTTAGTATAATACTGCGTTACTCTAAGTAATATCGTAACTATTAATATACCTATATAGTAAACTAGATTAACTAACTTTAGAGCTATTATATCGCCTTAAGATATAATACGCGAGATTATTACCCTTTAATATAAGGTATAGTTACTTAAGAATAAAGGAGGTAATAAATAAGTTAAGGACCTTAGAGAAGTAGTTAAACTAAAATAGCTAGGACTATTCGATAGTACTTATAGTACGCTTTAAGACTTTCTTACTTAACTTAAGGCCTACTACTAGTTTTACCCTACTAAACTCTTAGACCTAGTTAAAAAGGTACTCTATATAGGAAATTATTTATTTAGAACGGTACTTACTTAGTTTAGACCTATTATAAGGGATTTTCTCGATAACTAACTAGCGCGATAAGATAATAAGATAAATAAAGTCTTTACTAGTTTCTAAGGATTTAAAGAAGCTATTATAAAGGTATTTAAAATAACTAATAAGGAATAAGAAGCTAAATAGAAACTTTAAGAACTCTAATAAAGGATTTTAGTATTAAATTATACTATAAAGTTCTATTAAGTTACCTTAAAACTTAATTAAGATAACGAACCTTTTATATTACGATTCTATAACGCGCTTAAAGAAGAAGTTAAGGATAAGCTTTATAAGGGAAATTAACTTAATAACCTCTTAGACTATATTACTATAGTAGTATAAATTAATAATAGATAGTATACGTAACGCTAAGAAAAGAAATAAAGAAGAGGAAACTAAAACCCTTCTTATAAAAATAACTTTAACTAACGCGCTAACTATAAAAAGAAGCGCGAAACTCTTATTACCTATACCTATATAACTAACTTAAGTAGGATAGACCTAAACGTAATATAAAAAAGTAAAGGAAAGTATTTTAACTATAGGAAACTTAGATATTACTTTAAAAAATATAGATAACTTTATAAGGAGAAGAAAACCTATTAAGTACTAGCCCTAGAAAGTAAGAAATACCTAAACGCTATTAATAAATAGTATAAGGGCTTTTGCCCTATATAGGCCTAGACTAGGGTTTAGGCTAAGTCTATATATAAGCGGCCTCCGCGCCTATATAGGCTAGGCCTATACTTCTCTTCCTTTTCCCCCTTATAGATTATTAACCTTCTTTTAATAGACCGTACCTAAGCCGATGCCTTTACTTACTCCGTAATAGTATAATCTACCTTTTATTTTACCTTCTTTATATCCCTATATATAGAATAGCTATTTTTAGCTACCTTTAAAGCTAACGTTTAATTACCTAGTTTAGTTAAATCGCCCGCGCCGGTATATATATATACGAAATATCTATACTCTTATAGTTATAAAATTAAGGCGAATATAATACTTAGTTCGCTTAGGCAATTAAGAGCCTCTTATAATAGTAGGGCTCTATACGACTAAGAGCGGTACTACTATACCTTAGTAAGTTCGACGGCTCCTTTATAGAGCTCGAGCTATAGCTACTTTATATAAAAGCGAAGCTTTATACCGATAGCGCTATAATAAGGGATATCCGCGCTTAATTCGACTATCTTTACGCGAGCTTATCCCTACGCCTATAAAGGTATCTCTTACTATTTACGCGTACTAATATAAACGGACTAGCCGACCTCCTTATAAAGCTCTATATTAATTACGGCGAACCAAACGTAGCTAAGTTAGTAGGCTAAGAGCTTATAACGCTCCGTTAAAAGCGGAGTAAAGCTATTCCGGCCTACTTTATACGGTTCGAAGAGGTGCTTTATCGAGCAGACGTATATAGCTAGCCTAACGCGATAAAGTATAATTACCTTATTACGAGCTTAAATTCGGATTAGCGTACCTATTTAAGCGAAAGGTCTATATTACTAGATATATATATTAATCTCGTCTACCTTCTTCGCGAGCTTAGTAGTAATAAGTTTCTTTTTTTATTTTCTTTTATAGTATAAGAAGAGGATAACGCTAGTAATACTATAGATATCTCTATCTCCGCCTTAAGGACCGAGGATAGAAAGAGGTAGCGATAAGAGGGTCGCTATATAGGCTACGGTAGTAAATCCTATTAGTTTCCAAAGTACCCGCGCTAGGAGGCGCGGGTAAACGTACTCTAAGTAGTAGAGGGGCGCACGCGCTAGGATAGAAAGGAGGTTAGGTTCGACGATAGCGACTCTAGTAACGAGTAATCTTAGTAACGCCTCTATAGGCTTCGTCGGCGTCCCCTCGCATACGGTAGCAGCTACTATATAGACGGGACGTATACCTATAGCAACCGAAAGGGCGGCTAAGATATAAGAAGGCCGCTAATATAATATAACTATAGCGAAAGGGAGTGCCTATATAGCCCTATATAGGAGGGAGCAAAGCCTTATATACCGGAGTACCGTCCCTTATATTATAGTACTAAGAGCTACTACCGTGCGCCGATATAGGGGGGGCGGGATACTATAAGCTTACCGAAGCTAGCTATACGCCGTTCTACGTGCCTCTACTCCTTAGCTAGAGGTACTAAAGCCCGACTCCTAGGGCGCGGCCCCTACTAATAATATAGTCTATCTAAGAAGCTTACTTAGGAGGGTATTATACGTTATTTACTAACGTTTTTTCCGCGACTAAGCGTATATAGTCCGCGAGGTTCCGTCTTAAGCGCGGTATTAAGTATTATTTAGAGGCGCGCCTTTTTAAAAGCTAGGTAGGGGTATAATATAAGGGCTTTTACCCTATATAGGCCTAGACTAGGGTCTAGGCTAAGTCTATATATAAGCGGCCTCCGCGCTTATATAGGCTAGGCCTATACTTCTCTTTCTTTTCCCTTTTATAGATTATTAACCTTCTTTTAACGGACCGTACTTAAGCCTATACCTCTACCTACTCTATAATAAATAGGAACTAAAGTATAAACTCCTTAGTTAGACTATATACTATAATAATAAATATATAGTATATTTAAGCGATAAGAATAATACTAAATAGTTCTTAAAGCTATTAAAGAAGACCTTTATAATAATATAATAAAGGGATCTTAAAATATAAAAATAAGTTAAATTTATAGAACTAAAATACCCTTATTTTAAAAGAGTCTCTTAAGACTAGATTAAGAAGAATAGTAAACGATTCTAGGAAGATATATAAAATAAAAATCGATAATAATAATAAGTAGTCTATAAATAATATAATAAAGAAGATATAGATATAGCCCTTATACTTACGAAACTTAGATAGTAACCTAAAAAGGAATAATAAAGTATCGACGATATAAGCTTTAAAGAATAAGAAATACCTAGAGAAATAAAAGACGAGAATAAACTTATACTACTACCCTTACTACTAAGGGAAAACGCTATAATTAAAAAATACGCTCTATACTTTAAAGAATTTAAAAAAATACTTAAAATTAAAACTTAATAAATACCTTAAATTCTTATAGAAAACTAATAAGCTATATTAATCCGATATTAATTAGTACTATATAAAGGAAACTACGCTATAGCTATTACTATAGTCGATACCTTTATAGCTTTATAATAAGAATAGTAACTATAAGAAGAATTTAAAGATAATCTATAAATACTACTTACTTATAAGTACTATAAGTATATTTTATAGATATTATATATCTACCTAGATTATATAATATACTTCAAGATAAAGGTATAATATAATACCTTTTTAATTAGGTTTAAAGGATAAGTACTTTCGAAACCCTACCTAAGTATAGAACTAAACTACTAGAAAATCGATTAACGCTACCTAAACGACTAAGTTATATTATTAAAACCTAATTATAGTATACTACTTAAATACCGCGAAAATTACGGTTTATTAATAAGATATCTTTTAAAGATATATAAAATCTATAAATATACTAAAATAAAGGAATAGTATAATACTACTTACTTTAAGGTATCTAAACCCTTAATCTTTTAAAGACTTATATAATAAGTAAAATATAATAAAGAAGATTATAACGAATATATATACCTAAACTATAGAGTTTATAAATATAAAAAAGTATAAGTATAGTATAAATAATATAACGGTATACTAAAAGATTATTAGTAATATATATAAAGGCTATAAGCAATATTTAACTAAGGAAGAATTAATATAGAAATACTATATAAAAAATAAAAAGACGCTAAATAAAAACTTAACCTTTAATATAAAAATAAATAGAATTATAAAGTATAGTATATAATTAACTATAAAGTAGTATAATATAAATAATATAGCGTTAAGAAATAAGAAATCTTTAATTAGCTATAAGAAATTAGTCTCTTAAGCCTTAATATAATACTATATAATAAAAATATAAAGAAATAATATTAATAATAAATCGAAGAAAAATACCTAAATAAAATAAAGAAAGACTAAGTAAAAAATAAGGTACGCTATTTATAAAAGGGCTATAGACTAGCACGATATAATAAGATCTAAGGACCCTATATATAGTAACGGTAAGCTATAGTAACTAAATAGTATTAAATATCTAAATCGCGGGATATTATATATATATACTTTTAAACTATAACGTAATAGGTAATTATATTTTACTTAAAGTCGTTAATCGTTATTAACTTATATAAAGATATAAGAAAGATCTATATAAACTTATAAATATTAAAGGAAAGGCTTTTAACTATAATAATAGAATTATTAATATAGAGATTAATTACCTTAATATTAATATCTAAGGCTATAATAAATAAGTTAACTTTAATATTATAGATATTAAAGAATATAACCTTATATTAAGACTTTTATAGCTATAAGAGAGTAACCTATTAATTAACTAGAAAACTAGCTAGCTATATTAAAATAAAGATATAAGTTTCTAGGACTAGTAGATTTAAGAGAAAGTAAAATTTTATAATAATTTAGCTACTAAATAAGATAAAAGGGATAACTGTTTAAGTAAATTATTATAAGCTTTAGTAATATAAACGAAAATAGTAACCGAACTAATAGATATAATAAAATCGACTAATAAGACCTATATACTAACTAATATAGCTATATAACCTAGTATCTAATATAAATAAAATAAAGGATATAATATAAAGATCTAAAGAGTTATTACTACTTTAAGGAAAGACCTTAAGTAAATTAATAAAGAGCTTAAGTTAAGAGAAACTAGCTCTTAAAAAAAAGAATAAAGCTTATAAAATAGAATAAAGAATATCCCTTAGGAATACTAGAAATATAATAAACTCTTTAAGGAAGAACTTAAGATAAGGTTACCTAAATATAGCTAATAAGACTATAAAATTTATCCTAAGGATAGAATAACGCTAACGTTTTATAAAATCTATAACTTAAATAAAAAGTAATTATAAACGCTACGCGACTACCTTAATAAGAATCTATAAAAGGGATATATATAAATATTAATATCTAAAGTAAGCTATCTAGTTATATTTATTTTAAAGAAAAACGGTAAGCTATAACTAGTTATTAACTATAGACGCTTAAACGATATTATAATAAAAGACTGAATACTATTACCGCTTATATCGGAACTATAAGATTAACTATATAATAAAAAAAAGTTTATAGCCCTTAATCTTAAAGGCGCTTATAACTTAATATATATAAAAAAGGGATATAAATAGATAATAGCCTTTAAAATAAAATTCAGACTATTTAAATATCTAGTAATACTATTTAGACTTATAAATATACTAGCTACCTTTTAATAGATAATTAATAATATCTTATATAAATACTTAAATATCTTTATAATAGTATACCTAGATAATATCTTAATCTTCTTAGATACCCTAGAAGAATATAAAGAATATATTTATAAGGTACTCTATATACTTTAAAATATAAAGTTATTAGTTAAACTAAAGAAAAGTAAGTTCTATATATAGGAAGTAGACTTCCTTAGATATACGATCTTATTAAGAGAGATATAAATATAATAAGATAAGATTAACTTAGTTAAAGAATAGCTAACGCTAAAGAACGTTAAGGATATATAAAGTTTCCTAGGATTTATAAATTACTATTAACGATTTATTAAAGATTTCGGAAAGATTATAGTACTACTATATAACTTAATAAAAAAGGAAAAAGAATTTATATAGGACGATAAAGCTAATAAAGCTTTTAAATATATTAAGACTACGATTATATAAGAACTAGTCTTAACTACCTTCGATCTAAAATAATAAATCGAACTTAAAACTAATATATTAGACTTTACTCTAAGAGTATAAATCGGATAAAAAGATAAAGAAGGAAGACTACGACTAATTATATTTTATTTAAAGAAGCTATATAGTATAAAACTTAATTACCTTATCTATAATAAAGAATTCCTTATAATTTATAAGGAACGGTGTTCCTACTATAAATAAAGCAGCTATAATATACTCTCCCGATTATATAAGCCAATAAGTAGTATATTAATTATAGACAAAATCTTATCCTATAGAGCAAGAATCGCTCGTTATTTTGCATGTTATTATGCATTAAACGGGTTGCCGGTTATCGTATAATCGGGAATCGAAGGAACAGAGCTAGCTTGGAATGCTAGCTAAGACCTCTTAAGAACACCGGCACGACCAACCTCCTTTAAACACGAATATCAGTGGAACCAAGACACTTCAGATTTACTCGAGGTATCACGGAATTCCCCAGTCTCAGGGCTATACGGCAGCCTAAATCTGGTCCCGAAAGGTTCTTCCGTTCAGCTACAATTGTCTATATAAGACAGCATGTCCGCTGGTAGATAGATAGAGAATTATCATCTTCAACACCTCTTCCACACACCAATACACTACCAATAAATTCCGTTGAAAATCCTACCTTATACTCCTTCTTCCCCTCTATCACGTAGTCTTACGTGATTCCTTGATTTCCCAAAATTCCGCTTTTGCTCATATACCTTTAGAGGTTATAAGCCTAGCTTGCTCCTTTTAAGCCGGGAAATCAACTACTTATACCTTTGAAATTCCTCGTCGAAATATTCAATCAAAATTCCTTTCGAAATTCCCCCTGACTTCTTTTACCTTCCTACGCTCTTAAACTCCCGCCTAGACTTCTCGATCCCTACGAACGAAATAATACCGAATTTATACAAAATGGGTGGACAGAAAGAATACGAATTTACTAGACTTAAGGGAAATTCAAATTATACCTTATAGACTACGAGGATGGAAGCTATCCTTATAAAAGAAAAGCTTATTGCTGCTCTAGAGCAAGCAAATTATATACAGACTACGGAGGCTTTATCTATAATATTCCTTCGAGTTAAAGATAGTCCCTTAATGCAAATTCGGCATCTAAAAAATGCTAAAGAAGCGTGGGATAAGCTTAAAAAGCTATATAATCCGTCGAACTTTTCGTCGAATTATCTGCTTATTAAGCAGCTCTTTAATCTTAGTCCCTCGGACTCTGATTTAGAGAAATACCGTTATAAGGTAAAGGAAATCTACGAGGATTTAAAATCCCGTAATATAGAAATTCTAGAAGTTATTCTTATAGCATGGATTCTTAATTGCCTTAATAAGGAATTTAGAAGCTATATTACAAATATTACGCAGAGCCTTAGGCATAATTCTACGGCGTTTACCCTCGAAACCCTTACAGCTAGTCTTTTAGACGAAGCTAGAAGAATAGAGGATATAGACGAATCTTCGGAGAAAGCCTTCCTAATACGAAGGAAGCCTTGGAAATCCCATAGAAATTCTATAGATACTCCTTATTATAAGGAATGCAAAAAACCAGGGCATTTTATAGCAAATTGCTATAAATTACACCCGAATAAGGCTCCCGCTTATTGGGTATTAAATAAAGGAAAAAAGGACGATAGGACTCGAATTTCTAAGAAGAAAATCTTCTTCTTCTTCTTCTTCTAGGAAGAAATCCTTCTAGTAGCATTTCTACTACTAATAAAGAAGGAAGGCTCAGATTACCGAGCTAGAGTCCGATTTAGAAGATAGTAATAAGGTCTTAAATATAGCTTCCAAGAAGAAAATATAGACCTAGATATCGACCTTATAGACCTCTCTAGGCCTGACCCTATGCATACGTCTAAGGATTTAGAGGTAATTTTAACCTCTATAATTACCCCTATAGTAGAAGCTAATAAAGACTCTCTTTTAGGACCTCTAAAAGCCTCGATTCCTAGAATAAAGGAATTAGTCTTAAAGGTAAGAAGAAGGAGGATTTCTAGTTATAAGAATAAAAGGATCTTTAATTTTATATATAATACCGGAGCTACTAGGCATATAGTATCTAATAAGAATTTCCTTATTAACTATAAAGAAATTAAGTCTAAAGTTTGCTAGGAAAAGCTTCCTTTATATTAGTAAAAGGAAAGGGACTTAGTATTTAAGTTCCCGTATAGTAGAAAAGGTATATCCTTCGAGACTGCTTTTATATACCCGAATTAGGGTAAATATACTATCCTAATCTTATTTTAATAATACCTATGCCTTAATAGGAGGAAATAAAGTCCTTTTATTAGATAATAAGGCTAAGGTCCTTACTAAAGGATTTCTTAGAAATAAATTATATTATATTCCTATAGAACCTTTATTAGAAAGCCAATCGATCCTTATTACGTCTTTAAAAGCAAAGGATATAGATTTTTATACTTGGCACTTACGCTTAGGGCATATAAATAGTAGGGCTATTTTAGAAATATTAAAAAGATATAATAAGGATATAAAAATGCCTCTAGAAGAGGAAAATAAAATAAGGCAGTGCGAAATATATATTAGAGCTAAAGCAACGAATAGGGTTAATAAATAACCCTCGTATAAGTCTTATTCCTATTTAGAAAAAATAGTATTAGATATTTAGGGGCCAATTAAAGTGCCTACTTATAATAAATATTACTATTATATTTCTTTCCTAGACGTAGGAACCCAATATCTAGAAATATACCTTCTTCGAAGAAAAGGGGAAGCTTTAGATAGGTTCCTAGAATTTAAAAATAGGGTAGAAAATAACCCTAAAAATACTAGGATTAGAGAAGCATTTTCTGATAATGCTAAAGAATTTATATATAAAATAAAGCTCTACTATAAAAAGGAAGGAATTACCTTTAATTCTAGTCCTCCTAGGACGCCTAAATCTAACAGTAGAATAGAAAGAATAAATCGTATAATATTAGAAAAGTACAGCTCTTTTTTTCTAGGCTTCCTAAATACCTATAGGAGAAGCTGTTTTAACAGCTACCTATTTATATAATAGATCACCGCATTCTGCGATAGGATTTAAAGTCCTATAGAAAGAGGGATAATATAATACTACCCTTCGAGACCTTAAATAAAATTAAGACCTTGAAGCCTTATATATTATAAAAATAAAGACCCTAAAGATAAGCTAGATAATAGAGCTTTTAAGGAATAATAGTAGGCTATTTAGAAAATGCATATAAAATCTAGGATTTTCTAAGAGAAAGATTACTATCTCTAGAGATATTACTATACTAGAAAATAAATTTATAAAAATCTAGAAATCTCTAGTAGTAATAATACCTTTGATTTTAATTCTATTCCGAATAAAGATAAGCTAGAAAGCTATATCCTATAGAGGAAGCTACTAGAGAACCTAGAGATAAAGTCCTCTCGCCCTCTATAGAAGAAGAGTCTCTAAATAACGATCCTATTCCTACTACTAGTAAAATAGTAGTAGAATTACCTAAGAAGCCGGAAGGGTTCGATTCTAACTATATCGAATACCCTAACGTTAATTTATTTCTAAACTGCGATTTTATAGAGTTAATTCTAGCTAGTATAGAAAATCAGGATCTAAAAATTCCAAGACCTATAAACAGGCAATAAATAGCCTGAAATAGCATTTTAGAAAGAAGCTATAATTAAGGAAATTATCTAGCTAATTAAATATAAAACTTAGGAATTTTCCTACCTCCTAGGGATAGGAGGCTATAGGAGGCCTAGGTCTATACTATTAAGAAGGATAGTTAAAATAATATAATAAAATATAAAGCCCGTTTCGTAATACAGGGATTTAAGCAGATCTATAGCTTAGATTTCTAGATACCTTCTCGACTACAGCTAGACCAGAATCTATTAGAATTCTGCTTATTTTAGCTATTATCTACGAATTCGAAGCTTTGCAAATAGATATAACAAATGCATTCGTATATACCGATATAGATAGCGAAGTATATATCGATCTTCCTATAGGCTACGAAGAATACGCTCTTAAAGAATATTATTTAAAACATAGATCAGCTTATAGAGCTAAAGGAATTAAATTAACTAAATTCCTAGACCTATATAAAACCGGTCAAATTAAAGCAAAGCTAAAGAAAGCATTATATAGCCTAAAACAAAGTCCTAAGCTCTGGTATAATCATTTAAAAATTATACTAAATAATCTCGGATTTCTTTCTCTTTTAATAGACGAAGGAGTATTTATAAATAAGGACTATAGTATAGCCTTGGCAATTCACGTCGACGACTTTCTTATAGTAGGGCCCTCTAAATCTATAATAGAAGAAAGATTATTTAAAGAATTATCTAAATTCCTAGATTTTACTATCTTAGGAGATATAAAAGACTTCTTAGGTCTAAATATTATAATAAACCGAGAAAATAAAGAGCTATATATATCCCAAGAAAATTATACCTTAAATAAATTAAAGGAATTTAATAAAGAAGGTTTAGGAACTTGAATTTACCGCTATAGTAGGCTTTAAGCTTATAAAAGCAAAGGAATTACCTTCTAAGGAAGATATATTGCAATTTCAGAAAGAAATAGGATCTCTATTATACTTAGCCTTATTTACTAGGCCAGATATCTTATATTCTGTAATTTCCTGCGCTAGATTCGCTAAGCCCGACCAGACGCATTTAAGGCTTTAAATATAATTTGGAAATATTTAAATAAATTCCTAGCCTAAAGATTAAATATAATTGCAATATCCCTTTACCTATCTATATAAAGGGTTTTACCGACTCTAGCTGGGCGTCGGATTTAACGGACGGAAAATCCTTTTCCGGTTACTGTTTTTATATATATAATAATATAATAAGCTAGGCTTGCTCTAAGCAGAAGGCCGTTGCCCTTTCTACCTACGAAGCAGAGTATATTGGCCTTAGGGAGGCAAATAAAGAAGCTGTTTATTTAAATATGCTTTTAAAAATATTACTAAGGATCTATCTATTAAGATTCCTAATACTATACCTCCTATTTTAACGGATAATACTGCTGCTATTAAATTAGCAGAAAATCCGGAATTTCATAAAAGGTCTAAGCATATAAGATTAGCCTATCACTATACTAGAACTAGTATAAGAGAAGGGGAAATTAGAGTTTTTTATATTAAATCAGAAGATAATATAGCTGATATTTTTATAAAGGAATTAAGACCTAGATTACTCTATAAATTTAGAGACGGTCTATCCTTAATATAAGTTCCTAAGCAATTAAAAGGGGTTTTTAGATATTTCTTATGCTTTCTATATCGTTCCCCTACTAGGTTTTTCCTTTTTAGGTTTCCTAGAGAAATATTTACTAGGTTTTTATCTATTAAGATTTTCCTAGCAATAATAGGTTTTACCTTATATAAAGTTATCCTATAAATAATTATTATAACTATAGATTTTTCCTACCATAGGTTTTTCTATTAGTATATACCTAAATTTTTTTCCTAAGAAAGAATAGGTTTTTATATATCCTATTAAGGTATAAGAATGGTTTTCCTAAATTAGGTTTTACCCTATATATACTACTATAAATAAATCGGTAAAGAGTATATAAATCTACTCTTTAAGGGAGGCTATAAGGAACGGTGTTCCTACTATAAATAAAGCAGCTATAATATACTCTCCCGATTATATAAGCTAATAAGTAGTATATTAATTATCGACAAAATCTCATCCTATAGAGCAAGAATCGCTCGTCATTTTGCATGTCATTATGCATTAAACGGGTTGCCGGTTATCGTATAATCGGGAATCGAAGGAACAGAGCTAGCTTGGAATGCTAGCTAAGACCTCTTAAGAACACCGGCACGACCAACCTCCTTTAAACACGAATATCAGTGGAACCAAGACACTTCCAGATTCACTCGAGGTATCACGGAATTCCCCAGTCTCAGGGCTATACGGCAGCCTAAATCTGGTCCCGAAAGGTTCTTCCGTTCAGCTACAATTGTCTATATAAGACAGCATGTCCGCTGGTAGATAGATAGAGAATTATTATCTTCAACACCTCTTCCACACACTAATACACTACCAATAAATTCCGTTGAAAATCCTACCTTATACTCCTTCTTCCCCTCTATCACGTAGTCTTACGTGATTCCTTGATTTCCCAAAATTCCGCTTTTGCTTATATACCTTTAGATAATTATTTAAGCTTTTAAAGAATTTCGATACTACCTTCTTAGAAGTAAGTATAAAGTTAAGGTCTATATAGATTATAAGAATATCTTATATTTTATAACGATATAATAGTTAAACGGACGATAGATCTAATAGGCCGAATACTTATTAAAATTTAACTATAAAATAATCTATAGAAAAGGAATAGAAAATAGTTAAGCTAATGCTTTTAATTAATAAAGCGACTATAATATAAGGGCACCTATAGCGAAAGGATAGCTCCTAGAAATTAATAAAAATAGGAACTACTAGTAATAATAGCTAAACGTAATATTTAAAGTATAACTTAATAACTTAACTTATTAAAAGATCCTAAAATAGATAAAAGAATATAAAGTACTAAACGGATATAATATAAAATATTTAGAAGTTTTAATATATAAGAATAAAATCTAGATACTACTAAAATTATAAGATAAAGTTATATATAATATATATAAATATTTAATATATAGATACTAAGGAATCTAAAGAATAATAAAATAGATTAAACGATAATATAACTTCCTATAGCTTAAGAAAGTAATATAAAAAGTTATTAAAGAATATAAACTTTATATATAAAGTAAAGCTAAATAGTATAAACTATATAGAGAATTATAACCGCTATTAGTACTAGAGAAACTATAGGATTTAATAGCTTTTAACTATATTATAAAGCTACTACCGTTAAAAGAACCTATAACTAATATTAAGTATAATAGTATATTCGTTATTACTAATAGATTAATAAAGTATAGATACTTTTTACTATATAAAGAAGTAAGTAATATAAAAGAGCTAGTATATATATTCCTATAAATAATTATTAGTAATTATAGACTACTAAATAAGATTATCTTTAATAGAAGAAGTATATTTATAGTTAAATTTTAGTAAGCTCTTATAGTATAATTAAGGATAAAATATAAGCTTAGTATAGCTTATTACCTATAAATAGATAGATAAATAAAACGACTTAACTAAACGCTTAAATAATATTTACGATACTATATTAGCTACGAATAAAACGATTAAGTTAAATAGCTACTAATAGTATAACTAGCTTATAATAGCTTAGTTATAAAAATAACTAAGCTCTTACTAATATACGCTAATTACGGATATAACCTAGAAGTATTTAAGGTTACTTAATAAGGACTATAAGTAGAACGAGCAATACTATAAATAGATTAGCTACGAAAATTATATAAATAGATATAATAAGAACTTTAATTTATTAGAGAATAAATATCTACTTACTATAATCGGAAAAGATTATAAAGACTAATCTTTTAAGAAGGAGATATAGTCTACCTTATATAACGAAATATTAAAATAAAATAACTAAGTAATAAATTAGATTTTAAGAAACTTAGACCGTTTAAAGTTAAGAAAACTATTTTAAAAGTTAACTATAAACTTTCGCTACTAATAATAATATAGATATACCTAATATTTTATATCTTATTATTAGAACTAGCGCTACGAAACGCTAAACTATAAGAAAAAATTAAAGTTAATGATAATTAAGAATATAAAGTAGAATAAATACTAGATATAAGAAAATAAGGTTAGTAATAAGAATACCTTATTAAGTAAAAGGGATATTATAAGAATATACCCTTATATTCCTATTTTACTATTATAAAGAAATAATAGGCATAGGGAGGCTTTATAGAATAAGCTAGTAAAAAGAGGCTCTATAATATAGTCTAAGGGAATAACCCTTAAAAGATAAAGACCTCTACTAGATATCTATACCTTCCTCTAAGAAAAGCGGGTTAGGATAAGCCTATCCTTATAAATAAAAATATTTATAAAATACATAGGTTAATTATAAGTAGAACGGATACCCTATTGCCTATTTTAGCTTAGTGGTTCCGAAGATATCCGCGATATAAGAATAGGTAAGGCATAGAACATTCTAGTTAAATCTACTACTTATACTAGAACCTATAGTCTTACGTTAACTATCACGCTATAATTAGACTACTTACTAAGTTAGGAAGATATACTATAGATAGAACTTTTTAAGCACTATAGAATATACTAGAAAGCTAACTAATTAGTCTACTAGTAGGCGAGCAATAGTCTATAAAAGACAAAGGATTTCCCTAGGAGTAGTAGATAGAATAAGTAAGTTTATAAGTATCTTTTATAACGCTATTCTTTTAATATATTATTCGGCCCCTTATATACTCGTTATAAATTCCGGACAAAATTCTACCCTATACTCCTTTAACCGATCTTTCCGCTTACGTTATTAATTACCCGATTCTACGCTTATTACTTATACCTTCTTATAGATATAGACTAGAGGAAAATACCTAGGAACTACTTAAGTACTTAACCTACTATAGCTTTTTACTTTAATAATTTTACTAAAAGGTTTAAAAGGGATTAAAGGACTAAGATCTATAAACTCCTTACTAATACTAAATAAGGACTAATTCGCCTTATTAATAACGCCTAACGATTATAAGTTATTTACTACCTAATACTTATATATATTAAGCGTAGGCAAAACGCTATCCTTAGTATCTACTTCTTAGATACTATAATAAAATAACTTAGAACTCTTTTCCTTTATACGATTCTAAATCTTTTAAATACGAGCTAAACGATTAACGGCGATAGATATTTACGACTAAAGGTTTATAAGCTATACTTAAAGCTTTAATAAAGCTTCCCTAGCTTCCTCCTCTTTAGAATATAGCCTATACTACTCCGCTAATAATTTAGTTACTAAAAGAAATACGTTAGCTACTACGCATAGAAAGAATTAAAAGATACTTATAAGAAGAGGCTACTAAAATACTATTATAATAAGGACGACTACTAGTAATATAATTATTATAGCGTAAAGAATTTTCGGCTATCCGATAATTCGTCTTCTTCGCTTTAAAGTATTAAGTATATAGTATATTAATAGGATCTCTACTTAAGTCGATATATTTAGTAAGAGTAGCGCGCTTAAAAGCTTTTTAGGAACGATTTTTTAGTATATAACTAGATATACTATTAGTAGTATATCCCGAAAAAATAAAGAAATAAGGAATAATATACTTACGTATAACGCAATAAAGGTATATTTATATATAGCGGCTAAGGTAGCTATAGTAAGTCTTATAGATAAGACTAAAAGGAAGAGAGATATCGTATTACGACTATAGCTACTAGGCCGCTAACGGTCGACCGCGTTAAGTACGTAATACGGTCTAATAGATAAATAGTCGGTATAACTATTTAATAGATATAGGATCGAGGGGATCGTAAAGATCTAAGTAATCTAAGATTAACGAGATTACTACGCTTTATATAATCTAATATTAGGGATTATAGCTAGGCCTATAATCTAAAAATAGTCTCTATAAGTATATATAGTTACTTACTTTTACTCCTTTAAATAGATAGCTCTCTAGCTTTTAATATATTATAGATCTTTATTATAATTCTATCTTTAATTCTAATTACCTAGTTATAGTCTATAGTCTACGACCTCTAACTTATTACTAACGTAATATATATATTATTGCTTAGACTACGCCCTATTATATTTACTAATATAAACCCCTCGATAGGTTTATCCCTTAAGAATAACACCGGTTATTATATTATCCTTAGAAAAGCCCCCCTTTCTTATAGGACTTAATATCCTCCTTAGGCCCCTTTTCCTAAAGTAGGTCTAAAAGAGCCTAAGGCTAAAACCTAGATTTCTTAAGTAAGGGATAAGTATAGACTAAGACCTCCTTTATACGCTTACTAGCCTAAGTATTTAGCTTTACCCTTTCTATAAAGGTAGGCTATAGCTAAGGGGGTATATCGCGAAGCGTAGCTTAATTTTATAGTTCTTAGAGATATCCCTTAATATAAGGGACCTAGGAAGCTAAAAAACAGGTTTTAAGGAAGGAGCTAAAAGGAGGTATAGGGAGGAGGGTAGGGGTAAAAGGGGAAGTAAAAGTAGTAATAGCTTCTTATAAGGGTAGTAAAAGATAAGACGGATATATTAGTAACGTCTAAAAAGGAGGGGAAAAACCTATTAAAGGCTTAGTAGTTAAGAGGATATTAATAGCTTCTTTAAGTAGGATCTTCTTTATTAATTAAGATACTAGATAGGTATAAAAAGGGGCGTTAGATAAAGGAAAGAAGGATAATTAAGGAAATATAATAATTACTCCCTTACTATAATTACTACCCCTATAAGATTTATATATCTCTGCCCTACTTATCTAACCCCTTACTTTTAATTTTACCTTTATAAATTTTTTATATACTTTTTATATCTCTCTTTATAAGAATAAGTACTAGTAGAAAAGATCGCCTTAAGGTAAGTAAAAGGCGCTTTAAGTATAATAGAAAGCGCGGTAATTAAGGGTATTATATAGCTAGCTATAAAGGTTAACGGTTACTATAAGCTTATTATAGCCTATATAATTCCTTAACTAGAGTTTCCCTTAATTCTTAAGAAACCTTAGTTATTATATATAAAGTTATACTTAGTTTTATACTAAAAGAAGCTATAAATTAAGCTTATATAATAGTAGGTCTATTATAATAACGGTTTTATAAGTATAGGACTAAGCGTATAAGCTTTATACTTAGCCTAAGAAGTCCTTACCTTTATCTTTATAAGAACTATATAATAGGTAGAGTAAGAGGAAGGCTAAGTAGCAGCTAACGTAGTAGTCTATATAATTAGCTTAATAGATATTAATAAAGCTTTTTAGATAAAGAAGCTAAAGTCGGCCGCTAAGCTATAGTAGTAGATATTAAAGCGCTTTTATAACCTTTTACTACTATTTAAGTCCTAGGAAGTAAATAAGCTTAACTTATATAAGCTAAGGGTAGACTATAGGATTATACTCTATACTAATAAAAAGGGTAGGAACTACCTATACCGTTTATACCGCTATATATTATATTATATATAAAGCTATTAATACTAAAAATAACGCTAAGAGACCTCTTAGATAAGGGCTTTATTTAAGTAAGTAGCTTTAAAGTAAGAGCGCTAGTCTTATTTATATATAAACTAAGGGGCGGGATATAGTTTTATTATAACTATAAGGCCTTAAATATAATTAAAAGGCTAGACCGCTACCCCTTACCCTTAATCTTAGATACGCTCTATAACTTCTTAAAGGTAAAGTAGTTTATAAAGCTAAATATAAAGTAAGCGTTTTATAAAGTATAGATCTTAAAGGGTAATAAGTAGAAGATAGCGTTCTATATATACTATAGCTTATTTAAGTAGCTAGTAATACCCTTTAGCCTTTTAAAAGCGCCTACTACCTTTTAGCGTTATATTAATAATATACTTTAAAACTTCCTTAATAAGATCGCCTTAATATATATAGATAATATCCTTATCTATATAAGCGGCTCTTATAAAGACTATATATAGAAAGTATAAAGGTCTTAGAACGCTTTTAACTTTATAAGCTCTACCTCGACCTAAATAAGTATAAATTTAAGGTTAAAAGGGTTAAGTACCTAAGCTTTATTATCTACGTAAGTATAGGTATATAAGTAGACCTTATAAAGATCTAAGCGATCTAAGACTAAGCGGCCCTAACTATATAAACGGGTATATAAAGCTTCCTTAGGTTCGCGAACTATTATAGGATATTTATTAAGGGCTTCTCTTATATTATAATACCTTTAAATAAGATTACCGAGAAAAGGACTACCTTTTATTAAGGGCCTATATAAAAAGGAGCGTTCTATACGCTTAAGGACCTATTCTTATAAGCCCTAGTACTACTTTAGTAGGACTTTAACTAGTCTATATTAGTCGAAGCGGACTATAGCGGCTAAGTACTTAAAGGGACGCTCTCTTAAAAGGTAGATAAGTAAAAGTAACTAATAGCGTTTTACTCCTATAAGCTAACCTTAGTAAAGTAGAATTATACTATTTATAATAAAGAGATATTAGTAATTATTAGCTACTTTAAGTAATAGTAAGCGGAGCTTAAGAGCTATAAGAGCTTTTAAGTTCTTATAAATTATAAGAACCTTAAGTACTTTATAACCCGCTAGTACCTCTTAAAGTAATAGGCCCGCTAAGCGGAGTACCTCTTATACTTTAACTTTATAATTAAGTATTAGCTAAAGTAAGACTTTATAGTACTAAATATACTTTCTTAGCGAGATTAAGACTAGCTAATAAGAGCGGATATTAAAGCGCGAGACCTATAGCTTATCCTATAAGAAGCGCTATAGACCTATATAAAAGCTTCTTTAATAAAAAAAGGTATAAGGATAAAGGACGGGCGCCTCTTTATACCCTTACCTTAGTTTAAGGAAGAGGGATAGACCGGCCTTAGGGCGTACGTAGTAAGGGTATTTTAAGATAAAGCCCTTTAATACTTATAAGATAGGATATAGTCTCTCGACTATACCTATAAGAGCGTACGCCGCGCTATTAAGTTTAGCGTATAATGCCTATATCTAAAGCTAAAGCTAAAGGTATAGGTAGCCGACTATTATATCGACTTATAAGGGCACCTACGTTAACGGGGGAGACTATAAGTACTAGGTATACTATATACTATAAAAGCTAAGGAGAAATATAGACTATTAAAGCTAAATAAGTAGAACGAGCTTTAAGGAAAGCTAGTTTAGCTTATATATAACTTTAGTATTATAGGTTACTTAGGCTAGTAAAGTATAGTAGTAGGCCTTATAAGGGACTTTTACTAGCTCTTTCTATAGTACTATATTCGCCGCTTCCTTTATAACTATAATATCTATAGCTATACTAAGATTTAAAGAGTATAGCTTAAAGGGCTACTTAAGTAGCTTTTAGTACCCGACCGGTTTTATATATATATATATATAAACTTTATAATAAACCTCTTACTTATAAAGGGTAGTAACCGCTATATATAGGTAGTTAAGAACTAACTTAGTAAGTTTATAGTATTAAAGCTAATACTATTTATAGATATAAAGTCTTATATAAAGCAATTCTTATAGTACTAGGCCTACTTATATAGCTAGCTAGCCTTTATTATAAGTAATAAGGGATCGAATTAAACTAGCTACTTTTAATAGTACCTATACTAACTACTTTAGCTTATATAGCTACTTAGTAAAGTATATTACTTATAGATTAATAGAGGGCCTAAGAAGGTTAACTAAGAGGCGTAGGCTTACTTATAGGCTATCGTAGCCCGTAATTAAGTAGACTAAAACTAGTAGCTCCTTATAGCCTAACTTATATTAAATAATAAACTATATACCTTTATTAAGTTAGCCCCTTTCTTTATAATATATAGCTTTAAACTACCTTTATTAGTTCCTTTTACTATAGATATAGTAGCGGAGTAGTATAGTAATTTATTATTAAAGGGCTATACTTTTATATTTATATAAAAGCTATAAGAGACTATAAATTATTACTAATTTATAATAGCTACTATAATATAAGATTAAGAGCGGCACGCTAATAAGACTAAGGCTCTAGTAAATAAGTTTATAATAAGAGATAAGGTATAGCTAAACCTTTATAACTATAAGTTAGTATAGCTAAAGAAAAAGCTTAACTAGCTATATATAAAGTTTATAATATAAAGAGTTACTAGCTTATAGGTTATAGAGCTTAATAGTCTTTTAATAGGGGTTTATAATAAGATTAATATAGACCTCTTTTATAGAGCCTCCTTTAACCTACTACTTAAATAAGAAGTAGCGGACGCTTAACCGCTTATAATTAAAGTAAAAAGAGAAGATAAGTTTAAGGTTAAAGAGGTATAAGCCGCGCGCTAGAAAAAGGTTAATAAGGGGAAACGCTAAGAGGTCTTTATTAAGTAGTATAGGTATCTCGACCCTATATAAGTATCTATATATAAGTTTATAAGAGCTATAGCCCTTAATAAATTTAAGGCCTTATTTAAGCTAATAAATAAGAATAATAAACTAGTAAACTACTAATAGTAGCCTTAGCTAAGACTATAAAGTAAGTAAAGTAAAGTAAGTAGTTATAATATTATAAGTATAATAATATAAGTAGAGATAAAAATAGCGTTTATTTTAAGGTAGAGCCCTTAAACTACTTAAACCTATACCTTATCTTTACTCTTATTATTATTATTATCCTTATCCTTATTATCCTCCTCTACTATATTAGTAGTAGCGGCGCTCTTTAAGGCGCTTAAGCGGCCTTCTAAGCCTATAAGCTAGTTAGCGGTAGCGGCGGCTCTAAGGGCGGAGGGGGCAGGGCAGGGGGGGGGGGCTAGTAGTAGTAATAAGGGCAGCGGCGGGCATAGCTAAGGGGACCGCTAATAGGGCGACGGAGGTAGTATCCTTAATACTAAGGGAGTTAGTAGTAAAAGTAAAAAAGCTAGAGGAAAGTAACTTACTTAAAGATAAGGCCTTAGCGCTTAAGGGCGTAGAGATTATAGTAAGCGGCGGCGGTAGTAGTAAGGCGCTTTTTAGTAGCCCCTTATACCTACCTATATACGCTAGCCTTTTAAGCTAACGCTATAGTAAGTAAGATAGGAGTCGCTACTTTATAAGTATAGCTAGTATATATATATTAATAATAACTACTATTATAGCGGCGCCTAACTTAGTTAGCGTAGGGGAGCTCTTATAATATATACTATATATAGGGGGCCGCGTAGGCGGCTCTAGCCTATACTTAGCACTTATACTTTAAGAAGTTAGTGGAAAATAGCTACTATACTTACTAGGTAGTAGACTTATAGGGGTAGTAGAGGCGGAGGCGGGAGTAAAGGGGCCCGGCGTTATAAGCGGCGGTAGGGATAGCATCGTTACTTAAAAGGGTAATATAAAGGCGGCTAGCGTAGTAGAGGTAGAGGCGGCGGCGGTAGGCGCGGTCGCGGGGGCGTAGGTAAGAGCGGTAGTAGCGGTAGAGTTATTATCGGCCGCGCTTAGTATAGCGTCGATAAACAACTCTATATACTCTAAGAAAGATAAAAAGAGAGAGAGAGAGGTAGTTATACTTATTATAGAAGTTAGTATAGTAAACTATAGCCTTTTACTTTATAAGATAAAAGACTTACTAGTTAAAGTTATTACTATTACTATTACTATTATTATTACTATAGCTATTCTTATAAGTACTTATTAATAAGGTAGCTTATATAGCTAGGAACGAACTAACGCCTTAAGTAAAGTAAAACTTACTTATTATTACTATTACTATAGTTAAAGAAGGAGGAGAAGGAAGGGAAGGAAAAAGGAGGGATACCCTTTTATATACCCCTTAGTAAAGGAAGGCTGCTTAAGGCTAGGAGAATAAGTAACCTAAGGCTTACGTAGGTCTAAGCTGTCCGCCGGCCGCTTAAGGGTATATATAATAAGCCGCGCCCTTATTTATATAGCTAGCTAGCTAATAGGTATAGAGCTAGGTACCGGCTACCTAAGTTAATAAGTATAGGGATAATAGGGCTAATAAGGCTAGTATAATTAATAAAAAAGGGTAAGGTAGAACTAGTAGTATAAGGAGCCTAAGGCTTAATTATATAGAAGCTATTAATAGGGTAGCGCTATACCGCGCTAAAAGGAAGGCATTATATAAGAGTCTTTAACTATTATAAGTTATAGGCTTAGGCTATAGCCTAAGCTATATAGTTATATATAAAGGGCCGGATCCTATATATATATATATAGGCTAGCTATATATAGAATAGCTTAGTATAGCTTATTAATATTATCTTATAGATAGTACTTATATATATACTTCTACTTACTTTATAATACTAACTAAAATAATACCTATAATAGCTAGTATAAGATTCCTATATATTATAACCGCGACTTAGTATAAGGGCGGACTAGCTATAAAAGAAGGGAGCGTTTTCCTTTAAATACTCTAGGTTTTCCCTCTTATTTAATACTAAAGTTTTAAATACCTTTAAATAGGTTACTAGTATAATCTTAATTAATTAATATAGCTAGGTTAGTAGGCTAAGAGCTTATAACGCTTTATTAAAAGTAAAGTAAAGTAGTTATAGCTTACTTTATATAGTTTAAAAAGGTATTATATTAAGTAAATATATATAGCTAGCTTTATATAGTAAAGTATAATTACTTAATTATAAGCTTAAATATAGATTAGCGTACTTATTTAAAAGGAAGGTCTATATTACTAAATATATATACTAAATGTTTCTACTTTCCTTATAAGCTTAATAGTAATAAGTTTCTTTTTTTATCTTCTTTTATAATATAAAAAAAAGTTAATACTAGTAATACTATAGATATCTCTATCTTTACCTTAATAACTAAGGATAGAAAGAGGTAGCGATAAAAAGGTCGATATATAGGCTATAGTAGTAAATCTTATTAGTTTTTATAGTACCTACGCTAAGAAGCGTAGGTAAATATACTTTAAGTAATAAAGGGGTATATATACTAAGATAAAAAAAGGTTAAGTTTAACGATAGTAACTCTAGTAATAAGTAATTTTAGTAATGCCTTTATAAGCTTTATTAGCGTTCCTTTATATATAGTAGTAGCTCTTATAAAAATAGGATATATACTTATAGCGACTAAAAAGGTAGCTAAAGATATAAGAAGGCTATTAATATAATATAACTATAGTAAAAAGGAGTACTTATATAGCCCTATATAAGAGGGAGCGGAGCCTTATATATTAAAGTACTATCTCTTATATTATAGTATTAAGAGCTACTACTATACGCCGATATAAAAGGGGTAGGATACTATAAACTTACTAAAGCTAGCTATACGCTATTTTATATACCTTTACTCTTTAATTATAAGTACTAAAGTCTAACCTTTTAAGCGCGGCCTTTACTAATAATATAGTTTATCTAAGAAGCTTACTTAAAAGGGTATTATATATTATTTACTAAAAAGATTTCTATAACTAAGCGTATATAGTCCGCGCGAGGGTTCTATCCTTTTAAGCGCGGTATTAAGTATTATTTAAAGTCGCGCTTCTTTAAAAGCTAGGTAAGGGTATAATATAAGGGCTTTTACCTTATATAGGCCTAGACTAGGGTCTAAGCTAAGTATATATATAAGCGGCCTCTATACTTATATAGGCTAAGCTTATACTTCTTTTCTTTTTCCCTTTTATAGATTATTAACCTTCTTTTAATAGACCGTACTTAAGCCTATACCTCTACCTACTTTATAATAAGTAAGCTACTAAGGACTACTAGAAGGGCCTTTAGGCTACTAAGGTAGCTAAAGGCCCTAAGGCTAAGGGCCTAAGTAAGTACTATATATTTATTTAAAAGACCCCTTACCTAGCCTTAAACTAGATAAGGACCTTATAAGGAGGCCTAGGCCGTCCCTTTTAGCCTTTTACTAGCTCCTCTTTAAGTCCGGCTTCTTATTTTCCTTCCTAAAAAGGACTAATAAGGTAGACTAAGACGACTACCGCTACGGCTAAGGAAGGTATATAGCTAGGCACCTTATCCTAAGGTGCCTAAATAATAAAAGGGAAAGAGAGGTCCTTTATCGGACCTCTATAAGATAGAAGGAGGCCCTTAGCCTACCTTTTCTCTATAGCTTTAAGGAAGCAAGGGAAGCCCTTTTAACCTTCCTAGCTAAAATAGAGATAGGAACGGCTAAGCAGCTTAAAAAGGAGTAACCTAGGGGCCGTAGGGCCCTTAGGGGGGAAAAACACCGCGCGGGAGGAACTAGACTAACCTTTCCTTTATCTTTACCTTTATAGCTACCCTTTCCCTAGTTAGTTATAAGCCCCCGGGCTCTATAGCTAGCTAGGACTACTAATAAGAGCATAGGCCCCTATTAGCCTCGCTATAGCCTTAGAGGCTGCATGCGAGTAATAAAAAAAAGGTCTATTATAGGTTTTCAGTATATTACTTTTTCGTAGATGTCTATTATTTATTAGAACTTCCCTATTATTTCTCTAGACGCTAGCCTTGGTCGGTTTTTAGCAGTGCTGAACCCGGCCCTTAGAAAAGTCCTCGTCACACTTTGTTGCAAGGAACCGGGAGCAAACAGCTTGCCGACGTTATCATTGCCTGAGTGGACCCATGTCCTCCGCTCCCATGTTCTTTGTTCGAAACGGTTACGAAGTACGTCGAGCTGCCATCTTTGCTGTATAAATTGTAGGGTTTGATTCTCTTCCGGAGAGTGCTAGAATTACGTTTCCATACTTATTGCATTCGGGTAGCAAATTGCGAATTGTTACAGCTAAGGCCTAGAGCACATTCAAACGCATCGGAACAGTCCGTGACGGCAATGGCCGCAAATAATATTTACCTCTATAGTTCAGATGTAAATACCGAGCTAGGAGGCTCCAATTTCCGGCATTGGTGCTGCGAGAAATTTTCCAGCTACATTAGCATATTGCCTGAAATCGCTCTGGTCCGTCGTCAGTAAGCAGCGGGAACTTACCATTCTTATTGGGCAAAGCGCAGCAAGCTTCCCATCAAATTTCAGTTGACAGGATTCGCAAGTTTCGCACACCACCATCTATTTCATCACCAGCTTGTTAGCTATTAATTCAAATCGTCTCTGACCACCGGCGGGTGGGGACTTACACAAGCAATAAAACAATTTATGCTACCCTCGTCTTTGCAATGATCGCCGGCTTTATCACGACAACGTGAGCAATGGTCCCCGGAAGCAGGACAATGGCCTTTGTGAGTTCCTTCAGGCAGCTGGTCGTCCTTGCCAGTCTTATCGTCTAGACAGCCACCGGGACCAGCACCGCATGGGCCATCGACGACACAAAGGGTACCTCGACTACCGCTAGACCCTCCACAAGAGTTCTAGGGTTTCATTGTCAGTTGAGCATATTTCCGGCAATGTACAGATACGTACGCCATTGCGATCAAGGCAGCCATATTGGCTCATGTGGCATCCGCGAGAACTGTCCTATAGTTGAGAATCCTGTCAGCATGGCTCAGAGCTGATTTGGTACGTCAGGGTCGTCATACGCATTTGTTCTATCGGTTTGCCGCAAATCAGCATAGTCCTTGGCGAGCATTCAATGAGTGGTACTTACAATGGGAACAAGATTTTTCTGACTCCTCGTTAGCTTGCTGCTGAGATTGATCATGAAGTTACGGCTAGCCACTTACGCATGTCAGCTTGCATTCACCGCCCTATCGTTTCCAGTCATGTCAGCGACCATGGGATTCGAAAAACTCGTCCGATGCGTGTATCGTACCGTATTCTGCAGAGATTTGAGTTAATAAAAGCCCAGCCAGAAAAAGCCTCCTGCTTTTAACACTTACTGGTTTCCACAACATAGCCTGGTCGACGCCAACCACTAGACTCGCCAGTCCAAGTCCAAAGAGAGTCGTCAATGGAAGTGCGGCCTTCATTTTATTATCCAAGGAAAAAAGGTGGAATGTTTTCTTGGTAGGAAGATGCTAGATTGCAAAGATGTACAGTACGAAGTACTGGGAAAGTGCCGGGGTCCGGCCAGGGACGAAGTATTATATATTGCACTGATTTGCGCGCGTTCTTTTTATGACCCTCTTAAAAATGCAACTTGCTTTTTGAGACGTAGGGGGAGCATAGTAATTAGGTGCGGGGTACGAAGTAATCACTTGGCTTGGTCTCTGCACGCCGTGCCTATTTCACTTGGCAATCGTTACTTCAATATTAGGTAGGCGTGACAGGATAACCCTACGAAATGGCGGTGACCACTAGCTACGCGACAAGACATTGTCTGTGCAGGAGACGGCATGTGAGTGCAGATTTAGCTGTAGCTCTAGCCTGGAATGTGACAGTTCAGCTGCTTCAGCTGAACTACATCGCCTAGGAGGTGCGGAAGCTCTTTTAACGCGGGTTCTGACGAGGTCTCGTCTCGTTCATCCTATTTAGGGGCCCTAAAGGGGGCGGCAGTGTCTATAACAAAGTCTGGGCTTAGTATAGCACTTGGCCCGGCCATCTCCCCGTTGTCTTTGCTACTAGCATTATCATCGTTCGTATTATTATCGTTAGGATAGCTCTAAACTAGATTTTAAAATACCTCTAGGTATTTACTTATAGGCTACCTTGTGACGACTTATGTGATTCTCAAGGGATAAACCTTTCGAGGGTTTATGTTGGCAGATACAACAGTGGTCTGACCGTAGACTGTAACCAGGTGATCAGAATCAGAGATGGGATCGTGATAAAGATCGTGTTGAAAGCTGCCTAGCTATCTAGGCTAAAGGAGTGAAATTGGGTGTCCTTATATACCCGTGGTCCTTTCATGAGAATGATGCTGCTCAGCGCGCTCAGTGTGATCAGTCTGCTCAGTGCTGATCCAACTGATCAGTCACGTGACCTATCGTCCCCAGGTCACTTTGTCCTCCGTGAGATCTTAACCGTCGAGGCGCTGCGACCTACTTCTTGGCCGCTTCCCCCTCACTGTTAGCTGGCTCGTAATACTAAGGGAATAATATTTATTGGCTTCTATAGCGACTTAATAGTTATAGCCCGCTTAACTTAATAAGGCTACGCGATCTACTATTAGGTTATATACTAAGCCGATATTAATATCCCTATATATAAAATAAAAGGCTTACTAGTATAAGTTAAGGATATATTAAAATCTAAGATTTAGTGTTTTTTCTTTATAATCTATCATTAGTATATAACTTAATCTAAGGTATAAACTTAGTAATAATAGTTAATACTACTCTCGCGAAGAGAGATATAAGAAGTATATATAAAATATATAAAGGTAAAAGTAAAAGTAAGGGGTCGGATAGGTAAGGCAGAGATATTTAAATTTTATAGGGGCAGTAATTACGGTAGGGGAGTAATTATTATATTGCCTTAATTCTCCTTCTTTCCTCTATCTAACGCCCCTTTTTATACCTATATAGTATCTTAATAAATAAAGAAGATCCTACTTAAAGAAGCTACTAATATCCTCTTAACTACTAAGCTTTTTACCGGTTTTTCCCCCTTTATTCTAGCCGTTACCGGTATATCCGTCTTATCTCTCGCTACCTCTATAAGAAGCTATCGCTACTTTTACTTCCCCTCTTACCCCTACCCTCCTCTCTATACCTCCTTTTAGCTCCTTCTTTAAAACCGGTTTTTTAGCTTCCTTAGTCCCTTATAATAAGGGATATCTCTAAGAACTACGAAATTAAGCTACGCTTTACGATATACCCCCTTAGCTATAGCCTGCCCTTATAAAAAGGGTAAAGCTAAATAATTAGGCCGGTAAGCGTATAGAGGAGGTCTTAGCTTATACTTATCCGTTACTTAAGAAATCCGGGTTTTAGCCCTAGGCTCTTTTAAACCTACTTTAGGAAAAGGGGCCTAAGGAGGAAATTAAGTCCTATAAGAAAAGGGGGCTTTTCTAAGGATAAGTCCTTAAAAGGGGGCCTTTAAAAAGAATAAGTCTTAATTAAGCTAGGGGCCCTCTTTTAGGATAAGTCCTAGTTCCTCTCTTTAGCTATAGACGTCTCCTTCCTCTTATATACTATTAGCTCCTCCCGTAGACTCTTAAGGCGGGCTTCTAAGGATAGCTTCTTTTAAACGTCTTCTAGCTTAATTTACTATAAAAAGATAGCTAGCTTTTACTTTAGTAATCTTAAGGTATATAAGTAAAAGCGGAATTTTAGGAAATCAAGGAATCACGTAAGACTACGTGATAGAGGGGAAGAAGGAGTATAAGGTAGGATTTTCAACGGAATTTATTGGTAGTATATTAGTATATAGAAGAGGTATTAAAGTTAATAATGCTCTATCTATCTACTAGCGGACATGCTGTCTTATATAGACAATTGTAGCTAAACGGAAGAACCTTTCGGGACTAGATTTAGGCTGCCGTATAGCCCTAAGACTAGGGAATTCCGTGATACCTCGAGTGAATCTGGAAGTGTCTTGGTTCCACTGATATTTGTGTTTAAAGGAGGTTGGTCGTGCCGGTGTTCTTAAGAGGTCTTAGCTAGCATTCTAAGCTAGCTCTGTTCCTTCGATTCCCGATTATACGATAACCGGCAACCCGTTTAATGCATAATAACATGCAAAATGACGAGCGATTCTTGCTCTATAGGATGAGATTTTGTCTATAATTAATATACTACTTATTAGCTTATATAATCGGGAGAGTATATTATAGCTGCTTTATTTATAGTAGGAACACCGTTCCTTATATAGCTTTAACTAGCTTAGCTTTTACTTCTTTTTACCTTAAGGCCGGTTTAAGCGCTTATACTTAAGTATTAATCTATATTATAATAGTTTAAGAGATATAGTCTCACCTAGTTAGGTCTAGGTTAGGTCTAATATACTATATCTTAGTTTCTAGTATTACTTATACTAAGTTAATAGTACTATCCTTTTAGCTATAGAAAAATCTTATATACTCCCTTCTTAAAGTAATAAGTTTAAGTTATAGTCTTATTATCTTTTATATAAGTTATATTATACTATCTAAGGTTCTATTATATTTATCTTAAAGTAAGTAATAGATATTAAAGTCCCTTACTATTACTATAAGGTACTTTAGTTTAATTATACTTAGGTCCTATAATACTTTAGTCCTTATAGCCCTTAGTAGTAAGTAAATCGCTTATAGTTTAATACCGTCCTTAAAAACTACCTTACTTTAGTTTAGTTTAAACTAAGGTAACTATATCTTTAGCCTAAGCCTCTTATATATATATAGCGCGTACCTCCCCTCTTTATAAACTAAGCTATAGGGCGCCGCTTTAAGGGGCGGGGTCCTACCTCTTAGTATAGCTTTTACTTCTTATAGTACTATTAAGTTAAAGCTAGCTTAGTAGTAAAGCGCTAGCTATACTAGCTTATATTTCTTTTATATATTTTAAAATAATACTTTTAGTTATATATAGGTAGGGTTAAGGTAAAAAGGGTTATTTATATAAAGAGAGAAGCGCCTTATCTCTTAGCGCTTCTTTATTTACTATACCTATAAATATTATTTATACTTAGTTTAGCCTTCCTAGCCTTACTAGCTAGTAATTATCTTTAGCTCGACCTCTTATCTTAGTATAGTTTACTTAGTCCTTACTTTTAAACTATAGTTAGATTAGAAACGCCTTAGGTTTTAATAGTAAGTAGTACCTATTACTTAGCGTATACCTAGGTATTTATAAGCTATTAAGGTCTTTATAGGTAGTTTTCCCTTACCTTTTCTTAGGCTTTATTCCCTATAAAGTAAGTTTAGGTCTATAATAAGTAGTCCCCTTAATATAAGATATAGTTATAAGGGATTTTACCCTTCTTAGCCTTATATTTACCCTCCCCTTTATTATATACTATACTTTTATATCGGCTATAAAGTTATATTAATATATACCGCTTAGCGATATAGCTATACCTATAGTAATTATAGTACCTTTATAATTAAACTAACTTATTATAAGGTTTATATTAAAAGATTTATACTTTAAGGACTAAGCTTAGGTTATAGAGCTTATTAGTAACCTTTAAGCTACTAACCTTAATAAGTATAGTTATTACTATCGATATCTTAGATTAAGGGTATAGCGCTTAAGCTTAAAAGACCTTAACTTTATTTACCTTTATAATCTTATAAAATAATCGCCCCCTATTTACTATCGCTACCCTTAAGGGGACGTTCTTAGTAACTACTATATATATATAGTAGGTAATTATAGCTTCTAGCCTAAATATAGCCGTAACCTAGCCTTAGTCCTTTTAATAGGCTTTTACTATAGTATTAAATATAACCGCGATATCTTTACTTTAAAGGCGCCTCGCTACTATAGTATATATAGCTTTTAGGGCTATATTTACCGCCTTTACTATATCCTTTAGTTCGCGGCTTAGGATTTTAAGCGGTACCTTAATAGGGACCATAATAATCTCGCGTTTATAGCGCGGTAGGACTTACTTTACTATAGCTTTATATTAGGTTAGTCCCTTAGTCTTAGCTACGATCGCGGCCTAGGTTTACTTTAGGCCCCCTAGGCCTAAAGTAATACCTAGGTAGAGTTCTTCCTTAATTACCTCCTTAATTACTTTTTAGATTATTATCTTAAAGCTCTTATCTACGTAGAGTACCGCCGATAACGCGCTACTAGCGCGACTCTTTACCTTAGAGAGCCGTTCGACTACTACCTATACCCTACTAAACTATATACTTAGGATAAAGCCTATAAGTTTATTATATATTGCTTTTTCTATAAGGTCGCTCGGCGCTTAGGTAGGTATCGTATTACTACTTTAGGTTTATTAACTCGCTCTATTAAGGTATATAAATTTAAGCGGTATCTCTTCGCGCTTTACGCTATAGTTAAGCTTAGTATATTAAGGGCCGCTACTATATCTATATACCCCTTAGCCTTAGCGTAGTATTATTACTAAGGGTAATTAATACTACTAAATTAATTCCTAGTATTAGTTAGTATTTTAGTTATAATATATACTTATTATAAGCGTATATTAGTTTCGCGAGAAGGTTTTTTTAAGGAAAAGTAATAAGCTCTTTATAAGTAAGTAAGTAAGTAAGATAGCTAGAATTATCCTTACCTTTTTAATATCTAGGACGGTACTCTAAGGAACTAGGTTACTAAAGGAACTTAGGCGATTTACTCTATTAAGTATATTAACGAGGATAAACGTTACGTCTAGTTTTAGGGGTTTAGCATAATACTAGTATAAGACCCTTACTATATCACTTAGCCTGCTTCGCTTTTAACGGATCTGGCCTTCGTGTGATAACGCAGGGGACGACACACACAACTGGCAATGGGTGCTGGAGAAACTTTTTCTAATTGACAGCTGGTCGAGTGTCGATTTCCTGCCCCGAGCTATTGTTCGATCAGCGAAGACGAAGAAGAAAGTCTTCTTACAGAAACCGCTCGATCCGTGTTTAGAGGAGACATGAGTACCACTAGAGAGATTCGTCGTGTCCGGACGAGACGGAACGACGAGCATCTATGGCAACATTGTCTGTCCAGTCGACTTTGACAGCTCAAAAAAGTATCCTATGCTTGAACGCATCTACGCAGGCCCCCAGAATTTCTACACCCCCAAGGCATTCCAGGACCTAACTAAGCTTCACAGTGTTGCTAACCAAGGCCACGTTGTGGTGTGCGTCGACGGCATAGGTACCAACTGGCGCTCAAAAGCCTTCCACGACGCTTGCTATAAGAACTTAAAGGACGCCGGCTTCGCATATCGCATTGCATGGATGCGCACCGCTGCCGAATCGCGGCCTTGGATTGATCTGTCCCGCGTCGGCTGCTACGGAAGCTCGGCCGGGGCCAGAATGCAGCGGCGGCCGTGATACACCATGGCAGCTTCTACAAGGCTGCGGAATGCGTTACACGATGGCGATAATGCCGCGGTTATGGGTGGTAAGCGTGCGGACCTTCGACGGCTGTCCTGTTCTCGAGCCTATTAGCCCGGTGGATATCACGAGACCAAGTATCGTCAAGAAGTAGGCATATCACGTCTTCGCACATCGGATGGAGACAGTACTTGCCAAGTATCTATATCTCGAATCATCTAGCTTTCTTTGTTATGATGCTTGACAAGACAAACCTGTGTCCGGATTAGATTTCTCGTAATAACGAGCTCAAGGAAAGGACTAAACGAAGTTTAAACTTGATATATATTTAACTGAACGACAATTTGCAGAATAAATGTATAGCATTTTCCATCTCTTCTTGACATACGTGACATCATATTAAACTGCTTATATATAAGCAGCGCTGGTAAGACTTCCCGAACACATACTACTTATAGAGAGTTTGATTCGCTCCAATTCATTGACAACTGATTTGTAGCCATTGGCAAATGCAGATGCAGCGGTCAGTAGCTCTGTAAGTGTTTCCTGAAGAAGGCGTGTTTCTTTTGCACCATAAAAGGCATGTCAATGACATGATGCGTGCCGCCCGGCACAAAGACCAAATCGAAGTCCTTGTCCGCCTCGATGACGGCATGGGCCAGGCGCAGCGTCGATGACGGATCAACATTGGTATCCAGCTCACCCATCGCCAGCATCAAAGCCCCCCCCAAATTGTGCGCATGAGATACATCTGAGGAATCCTCGTAGCTGACATCAGCCGAGTAGCCCATCCACAGCTCGTTCCACCAGAGCTTGTCTAAGCGATTGTCGTGACATCCCGCCGATGCGAACGCAGAATCGCGGTGGAGGACACGAAACCTGTGTCCCGCAGAGGGCCTGGGGTTGCATTGAGGATGCTGATTCCCCGTTGATCAATATGGTCGACAAGACGCTCAGCGTGGCCGAGAAACCAGAAGCTCACTCAACTCGACCGTCGTAGTTCTGGGTAGCTTGGAGGGTTCACATGCAGCCAGAAGCTAAGCACGAACATGGTGCTTGACGAGAGTCCATTTGAACAGCTGAGAGTGCCTATCAAAGGGAAAGTAGGTAGGACGGAAAGGCAGAGCGATGGAACCGGCCGAGTGAGATTCTCGCTTTTGTTTGACATGCCCTAGCATGCTTGAATCTTGCATAGTTCACACGGTGTTACTCTCTTGACATACAGTTGAATCATACATTGGGTGGAATGGAGTTTCCACGTCATGTATGGGCAGTACAACCCTCCCTTGGTCGGATACTTCAGGGAGACACTCTGTAAAAGACCACACGATTTTGAGGACCTCCGTAGCTGAAGGCATGTCCGCACTCACGAGGTCTCCTTGTATTCGACAAAGAGCATCTGACAATGCCTTCACTCGACGGGATTCCACGCGTCCCTGGCGAGAGATGTCTTGGGTTTCGCCGCTCTCATCCTCAGCGGCACTAGCACCATCACAATCCTGATATAGCGAGAGTCCAGCCTGTCACTCTGCAAGACTGTCCTAGCCGCGCCTCGGCAAATTGAGGTACTGAGTGGCACGATGCAGGAAGTCCATGCCCAAGCCATAGCGATCAATTCGACTTCAAGCCTGTGCACACTGCCACAGCCCTCGAGCCGAGAAAGTCGCAGCAAAAGCGCTCCGCGATCGACTGCGGTGGCTGGCTGTTGGCCGAAGACAGCGTTCAGGAGGGCATCGGCTACCTCCGTGGCTTGACCTACACGCCCCACCAGCCCCGGAAGATGTGGCCGCGTCAGCTGCAAACCTGATGCTTCCATATGTGAGTCTAATGTTGTCTCTCCCTGTTGACGGCGATGCGCAACCAGCAACTTGTACGCTCTGCTCCAAGATCCAGGCTGACCAACCGCTCCGATGGCGCAGAACACAACCTCGGTAACCCTCGACAGCTGGTATCGTATTGCCGATGGCGCCAAGGAAATTGTTTCCGTCTGCGGCGCTGAAGATGGCTTGGTCTCCGGTCGCAGCTGTGAGTCGGTCCGCTGGAACACCATTGTCCGCGGCCACCCTTGCTAAGCTGAGAAGAAGTAAATGGCAATATCAGTCGGAGCTTGATGTGCCTCTGGGTGACTGCATCGCTAAGCTCTTCTTGCTGTCTTCACAGAGCCAATATCTTGTCGGGCTGCAGCTCAACTCCAACGCGGTCTGGCCACGTTGGCCGAGACTTTGCTCAGCACCAGTCTTTTCTCACTTGTCCTTCAAGTCGTCAACAAAACCAAGCGTATGACGATTCTCATCGCACACTCTCGCCCATTCGAGCAGCAGGCGCCACACGTATAGACGCATATCGTCCCTTCGCAGTACTGTCTCAGCCCATTCCTTGCCGCGCTCGGCGATCAGGCGCGCCGCCACGTCCCCTGGCCCGTTGCCGTCGGCGAAGAACTCGAGCACGGGATAGAGGTCTTGGAAGGTGTTGTCGAGCGGCACAAAATGCAGCCAGGGGACAAGGCGGTCATCATGCCACTCGGCGTAGATGGTGGCTTTAAGCGGCAGGCTGGTAGACCGGAGGAAGCCGCGGAATCGCGCGCTAAAGGAGTTGCCGTCGACATCGGGCAGGAACTTGTAGCGGTATTGCTTTTTCATGGGCATTTTCTTGACTGCGTGAAAGGTGTCGTTGAAGAACCTACAGTGGTCGGGGGGCGAGCAGAGGTGGATAAAGGCGGCATCAGCAAAGGTACTCAGCCAGGGGCCCAGCTGTCCGTCCCGAGTGCGACGTCTCGGGTATACATCTCGCGACGGGAGCTCAAAGGTCATTGCCCGAGTCCCTTGGGCCTCGACGCGAGCGACCGAGGTGCCGTTGAGCATATCGACCAGACGGTGGCGCTGGAAGTGATGCCAGGTATGAGGCTTGGGACGGCCACCCGACCCGTCGCCACGCCAGACGAGCCCGTTTTTCTTGCGCGTCCACGGCGGTCCGTGACTCTCCCCGCCCGAGTAGAACTCCATCTTGCTGAGGTACATGGCGCCGGGGATGAGGATTTCGTTGTTCATGGGCAGCTTGGAGCCGCCGAATAGAGGGATGAGCTCCTCCGAGGTCGATTGACTGATTGGCTCGATGAAGGTGCCGTGAAGCTGTCGAATGTGCGGCTGCAGACACGGATCCATGGCTGCGGTCCAATTGTGAACGAAGCCTTTGTATGCGTAGCTTGGCCGGTAGTTTTGCGGATACTCGGCCGGGCCGGAGAAATGCTCGACCTGTTTGACTCTATATGCCGGCGTGTCTGGGCCGCAGCCTTGAACGGCCAGGTTCCAATACTGCTCGCCGGGGCCGTGCCACTTGGGGTCATACGGGCTGGGCTTGGGATCGGCCTCGTCAACGTCCTTTAGGCCCTTGAAGTGATTCGTCACCTCTTGGGCTTTGGGCATGCTTCTTTCCTTGGCCTCCTGGTCTACCAACTTTGCAACGGCGTCAAAGGGCACGACCAGGCGAGATTCGTCCATGTAGTTGACAGGCATATCGACGTCTGGGAGATGGGCGGCAAACTCTTTCACCAAGTCTGTCCATAGCTGCAGCCAGGGCACTAGTTTTCCCACGTCGCCCTGCGGGGAGGCCTTTCCGTCTCGGACCTTGACGACAAAATGCCAGTAGCTGGCGCGCCTCTTGAGTGTGTCGGGGTCGAGGGCCCAGTAGGGAGTCAGGTCCCTGTATATCCTGTCAAAGTAGTCCTCGACGACAACGGCCTTGGCGTCGATGGCGGCCTTGAACCAGGCATCGAAGCCCGGGGGCGGATGTCTCCCCCTCCTGGCGCGGTACCTGGCGGCGGCCGTGTCGAGGTCGGAGCTGCGGGTGCTGAGCATGGCCTCGTGGCGCGTCCTCGCCTCCACCATGAGTTTCATGATGGGGTGGTTGTGCCCGCCAGGGATCTTGCGCAGGGCGGGCGTGTCCCAGAACTTGGTGTCGTGCCAGAGGGCCATGCTTGCGAGGGCGAAGAGCAGCAGGAAGGCGATGGCGAGGTATCTGAGGATGGCGGGCGAGGGCCACAGCCAGGGGCTCCGTCGCTTCAGCATTGAGGCTGTGAGGCTGCGGTGCAGCAGGGCACCAGTCTTGAGACAAGCAACGCAAGCAAGGCGGGCGGCGCTCGAGGCTCAGGGCGGCCGAAGGGTTCGAGGGTCTTTTGGGGTGTCTCGGGAGGCCTGGCGGTGTCTGGCTTTTCGCGCCGCTTGGCAGCCCGCTTGAGTGCATGGTGGGTGGATGGGGGCTCCGGCCAGGGGGTCTGATTGCTCGGATGAATGGCATGTCGGAATTGCATCTCGCGACCATGTACATGTCAGTACTGCACTGTGTACTGCACTGTGCAGCAGGGCCACGATGCTCTCATGTGCTCCGCATTGTCTTGATGTCCCTTGGCCCACCCTTGGCGTGGTTCTACAGTAGTAGGTAATTAGCACAGTAGGTAGACTGGCGCATTGTGGCAGAGCCAACAAAGGTCGCATTAGATAAATGACCTGCCTTGTGCAACAATGCTTCCGTTTTTGTGCTCCCACATTGTAGCTTACAGATGCTGCGATACCGACCTTTACAGCCACAACCACGAGATGGCGAGATCCCTTCAAAGGGCCCAGAGGCTCCAAAGAGGTAACTGCTCCACAGGTCCCCTGTCTGTGTGACTCTCCTTGCATCGACTTTGAAGTTGGTGTACGCTTCTGGGGTTGTCATGTATCCTAAAGTAGAGGACGAGGATCACGGTACGTACTTTATTCAGTCACGTACTAGGTACCTACCTAGATAGGCAGTACCGTAGAAATAGCGCGACTGATTGCTGTGCTGTACTGCTCGGTGGTTACAAACGATAACTTACCGCTTTAGAGCCTGTAAGACCTGAAGGGGCACTGTACAGTAAGGTACCACTTAGGTACTCGAATGTCCTTCCACAGACCCAGGCCCCAACGGTGTTCTCCAGGTACGGCCCATAAGTTACATGTTCCAACGTGCGCCAACGTATCCATCTTCTTGTACAGATGCGCGGCAAGGCGAGAAGATCATGGCACAGGCCACGAGCAGCAACTGTATGACGAGTGAGAAACCCGATTTAACCCGCAAAAACGATGCCTTGACCAACCCGAACTGCGGAACAGGCCATGTTTCTCTGAAGAACCGAGCAGCAATGATGATACCGAGTTTGCTACTCGGGCATCAAGCCAAACAAGTGCCGCGCATGTAAATGCTTGGCAGCACAGTCTCCACCAAACTTTCTCTCAACCATGTCCACCATCGACAACGATCCTCTGTGGAGGTGACGGCATTGTCCCCACGATGGCCCAGTCGCTCTTTGTAAGGCCACCACCGCCAACCACTCAACTGAAGTGCATTGTTATTAATTAGCAGCGCCACGTTTTGTTGAACAGAGTCGCCACCCATGACGTCAAACGCTGTCCCTTTCTTTGCCTTTGAGCCTGCCCATCATCGGCCTCTTTGACCAAGGCTCTCCGAGAGTCAGTCATTTCTTTCCGGTAAACACTAGTACGGGATAAAAGAAAAAGGCACTCATCTATTCTTATACCGATCCTGCTTATTAAGACTTCTTCGCGGGGTAGCCGTGCTTTCACGCTCTCCAGCAAGTATTAGTACTGCATTGATGGTGTAACTACCTAACCAACCCCCCCCCCTCAAGAAATATCGGTCAGCCAAAGTCACCGTCTTGTCGACCTCAGTTCTCCTCATCCTCCATTCTTGCTCCTCCTCCTTGCACGCGCAAACATACCCGACCTCGCCGACACTCGGGCCGAGCACCAGCACCTCCGCCATGGCATGCCGCTGCTGCATCTAAGCCAGCTCAACTCTCACCGACCTTGCAAGCGCCAGCTCTCCTCTATCCAGCCTCATCTCGCCCACCGCCAACTGCTTCCTCGCTCTCTAAGTTTCGCCGCAGCCGCGCTCCCATGCACGGCATCTGTGGCTGATGCTCTCCCGTGCTTCTTGCCCTGTACCCCCCAGTCGCTCGCTGCCTACGTCCTCGCGCCGCCTTCGACAAGCTGAAGCGCCCGGCTGCTGCTGAGTGCGCACCGCCGGTAACATGTCGACGCCATGCCCCGACTCGCCGCCCGCTTCCGCCGTCCAGTATGCCTACATGTTTGAGAAGAACAAGGGCCCGACCAAGCAGCTCGACGCACTATTAAGGGCCATAGCCCGCCACACTGTAGGCTCTCCTTTCAACCTGTCAAGTCCCGGACATGGGGCCCCTCAAGCTGATGATGGCTGCTTTCGCCCTTGTCCCTCCAGATCCTCGAGCTTGGCGACAAAACAGACACTCATCTGACGCCCACCAAGCTGGCCGCCTTCTACCGGGCCGTCGGCGGCGACTATGACGGTAGGTGGTCCACCATCACGAGTACGCTGCTTGCCTTGCCATATCCCCCTCTCTAACCGGCCGCAGCCCTCTTCGTCGACATGCCTCACCCTTCCCTCTCCTTCATCTGGCAGGTCACCGGCTGCCAGCACACGCTCCAACCCACCCACGATGACTTCGCCCCGCCTACCATTCCCGCCCTGACCATGCGAGGCTTCTCGCGCTGGGAGTCGCTAGAAATCTTGTTAGGTCCCGAGGAGCATGTCCCGTTTATGCAGTATGCCGTCAAGAACTGGGACCTAAAGCACCCAGAAACAGGCGAGGCCTTTCCCCCCGACTTGCCGGCGCATGTGTTCCCCACTGAGACCGACATGGACGTTGACCGCTGGCATAAGTCTTGCGCCGCCAGACTGAGGAACGAGGCCGCTTCTTCGGCCGACGACGGGCCGCCGCCGAATCCCGCTGGCGCCACCCAGCAGCCCGAGCCCAGGTTCACCTACGTTCGCTCGAATCCGTTCCAGCCGGCGTCGCCACGCCCGAGGGCGGCGGATCCAGATTACTTTGGACGGCCAGTCTACGTCCACGTACCGGCAAGGCACGCAGGCCAGCGCCGGCCAGATCGGTCTCCGCACCGCGACGATGTCGCCGAGGAACGAATGAGGCGCAAGAGCTTCTCCGACTACGCGTCCGCACCGCCAGATGCCGAGCCGCACTATCAAGGTGGTTCATCTAGCTACCTCGACCCGGGCGTAAAGCGGTCGCCCCAGCCTCGGCGACATAGCCACCCGAGACGCCTATCGACCGATTCGTCCGACTCGGATTCGGCGCCTGTGCGCGTCGACTACGGCGCAAAGCGGAGGCGCCATCCCGTCTCTCCCCCACCGCCATCCTTTCGCCGATTTGTGCCTCCTACCGCGCCGGTACCGCCGCCTGCCGCCCAGAATATACCAACCTCATTCCGCCCGCACCGTTCGGAAATGCGGTCGGACGAGGCCAAAAAGCGTAACGTGCCGAGCCCGCTTGGCTCTCTGCGCAACAAATTGAGCGAGACAATGTCAAACATCTTGCCCAATGGACTGACCTCGGATCGACCCCGGCCCGGCTCGCGGCAAAACTCGGTAAACGATGGTGTACACCCGCGGAGGAGTCGCGAGCCGTTTCAGCCCTCCCGCTTGAGTCAAAGCTATTCTGACTTGGACTCGGACAGTTCTTCGGACGGCGGCCCCCCAGAAGGCGATCTACGGAGGAGACGCAGGATGCGAGACGAGCGCGAGCGGGAACGACTTCGGAGGGGGCAGACCCGCGACGTAGACCGAGACTGGGAGGAGGAACGGGACTCGGGCGGTCGGCGGGAACGGATCCGCGTCCGGCGGCCGGACACGCAGCGGCGCACCAGCAGCCATGCCGACATCGACCGGCAGCGCGACGCGGCGGGGTGGGACCTGCGTGACAGGGACCGGGCGAGGGACGAGAGGAGAAAGTGGGAGAGGCGGTCACCCGAGGCAGCCATGGCGCCCCCAACCACAGGCGTGGCTGGGCGACGATACCCAGAGCCGGCGTACAGCTAGAGCATTTACGGGGGACAGATCCTTGAACCCCAGACGAGAACGGACAAACACGAGCAGACATGGCATCTCGATGCTACTGGAGACAGGCATTGATGGATGAATAACATGACACCACTTGACGAAACTTATGATGTCGGATCCTTGTTCTTCTTTTGTTTGATGATACTTGGTAGACAAGTTTAAACCAGAGAACAGGGCTCACAGCACTCACTTTGGGCCCGAGTCATGGCGCGTGCATGACACTCGTTTGTCATACTTGTTTGGCTCTCTTATTTCTCTCCCTGACTTTGGCTCAATATTTATTCTTGCCACGCTGCTGAGGGCGCGTCCCGTCGCCGGGCCAGTTCCCGTGTCAGGACGGAGCACTGGGTGAGTTGCGGCGATGGCCCACGGTGTGAGAAATTGGGCGGGTGGGCGCATGCACGGGGCAAGAGTCAAGCGTAGACGCGCAAGCATGTAATTCAGTTCAGGCGATAGAGGACAGAGAGGGTCTACTGTAGGAGGGCAGAAGCAAACATGAAATATCCGGCCACTTGCAAGAGAGCAAAGGCGAGGCGCACCAATGTCTCGGGAAGACCCTCCGCAGGGGTGCGGAAGCGACTAGGCAGCGAGGGGGTGGCGGATCGCATCCGAGGTGGGCCATGTGGCATCTGCCTGCTGTGTCTGCCTGGCGGCTGCAAGGAAAAGAAAGACCTGCTTGCCGCATGGCCGCCAATGGATTTCGAGCACGCGGGCTGCCGTGCAGGTGTCGTGACGGGCGTTGGGTATGATTGGCTCTCCATGTGCTGCGGGCTGTCGTGGTGTTTGCTTACGCTTACGGCTTCTGTCCTTTTTTGCTTCTTTTCCGACCTTTTTTACGGATACTCTTGATGCTTCTTGTACGCGCGCACGTGGAGACCTCCCTCGTCTCCGCTCTGAAGGGCCGGGGAAGGGGGATGTGGTCGAGCCAGCGATGCCTGGCGGGATGTGCTTTGGTCTGCGGGGTGTGGAGGTGGCCGTTGGTTTATGTGCACTCGGTAGATGCATCAAGAGCTGCAGACCTGCCTGGCCTTATCGTGGCGGAGGAATGAGGCCAACTAGACGGAGAGCAAAAGGGTAGGTAGGGTGTGCCTATGGCATGCCTTGGCTTGATGGTCGATCGATTTGTGTGTAGGAGTAACTAGGTTACCAGTTAGCGGATCGTGCGAGCAGAGTTCGATGCTCGTTTGTGCCATGCCTTTCCAACGGTCAACAGCGAGTGCAATCTACAAAGCGAGGAATGCCGTTTATCTCGAGGGCAAAGGGGGTGGTCAGGATCGTGAGTCTGTTAGGTAAGCAGAGCGCCCACTGTAACTCTGACAGCTGGGTGTGGCACACGGGGGCGTGCTGGGGTGGAGTACATACTCTCCGTACAGTTGGCATTACGGATACAGGGCCCACTAGCAGCTCCGCTGTGCCCGAGCCTTGGGAGGGAGCTGCGTAGCCTCATGCTGCCTGCCTTGGCCTGCATATCTGTATGCGCGCACATAATCCACAGGTGGTGAGTGCCTGGGCAAGCCATGGGACCCCTGGCCAGAACCGAAGGCTGCACCGAGTCCGCTAGCAGTGAACTAGGTACTGTTCCTCGGCAGCTGTGTGTGCACAGACTTGGGCCACTCGAAAGGTACCGCCTCCCTCTCTAGGCATGACGGGCCTAAGGTACCTTAGGTAAGGTAGGTAGGTAGGTACCTCACGGTAGTTAGGTACCGGTAGTTAGGTGGTTACTTAGGTACCTCCTTGCTTCCATGCTTGCAGGCTTCCACGCGTGCAGGCCATGATGAATGCCTCTCGTGCTGCACTGTAATACAGTACGTGCGTGCACACCCAGCGCCGTCAAATGTCAACCCCCTAGCGCTCATCGACAGGCAAGCAGCAGTGGGGGAGAAAAGAGAGCAGAGGCCGAAGCCAAGGAGGCGAGGTCATGTAGGGTATTATCTCCCTCCCACTAGCACAAAGCAAGCCACCATTTAGGATTCGTCGGCGGGCATGCTGGAAAGCCACGCCTTGCCTTCTCCGTACGAGCTCCTCTCAACTGATCTCTGCCTCTTTCGTCGCCCTTCCATCCATCCCTTCCACCCACCCACCATCTCCTTGTCCCTTGCTTTCCCGCTCTCGTGTGTGCGCCTCTGCTGTGCTCTGCAGATTACCTACGGAGGACTTAAGTTACCTACGCATTGAATCAGCAATCTGCCCAAGGGACCCGCACCAACTGCTGACATCGCAGCCCGACTCGACTCTCTCTCTCTCTCTCTCTCTCTCTCCGCCGCCGCCCTTTGTTCCGTCACTCCGACAACCCGTCTCCCGCTGCTGCCTCTGGCCGTCTGCTTGTCCAACCACCCCACGTTTCACCCCTTCATCCTCTTTTCCCTCCCCCCTCGTGACCACCTTTGAGCAAACAGCCCTCGGCGGCCACCCTTCTGCCCTCTGCGCACCCGCACCCGACACCATGAAGGGCCGCCCCGTCGACGAGCTCGTCTACGAGTGGATGTTCCCCAAGCCAAAGTCCACCGACCCCCAGACCTTCAACGCTCTTCTCCAGCGCAGCCTCGTCCCCGAGGTCCGCCAGGAGACGCAGGCCTTTTACGGGCACCTCGAGACCCAGGAGGCTAAGTATCCCGGTCTCGACTACACCCACGCCACCCACCGCATCCGCCTCAGCCGCTGGCCCTGGCACTGCCGCCTCTTTCGCGCCTTCAATGCCCTCGGCCTCACCCACGCCGAGATCGCCACCCTGACCAAGTGGGAGGGCACCAAGTGGGCAAAGGAAAAGTTTGAGAAGGAGCAGGGCGTCACCATCCGAGATACCACGGCCGACGGCTTCCCCGACTGGGTCGAGCCCACGGATCTACGACGCGTGCCTCAGGACAGGACCGCCCCTGTCCGCAGCCTCGGCGTGCTCGAAGCCAACGACGAGGAAGACGACGACGACGAGAGCGACGACGAGCTTGAGAGCGTCGGCCTCGAGCTCAACGAGCGCCTCCGCGCTCAGGCCGCCAGGCGTGAGGCCGGCGAGACGTCAGCCGTCTTGGACGAAGAGTGGGAGCAGTGGCTCAAGTCTGTAATCGAGACGGGCGAGCTCGACATCATCACCGCGCAAATGACGGATCCAATGTTCCACCGAGCCACCTCGAGCTCATCCGCCATTCCCGCCGCCCTCATCCCACCCACCATGCTCACCGCCGCCAGAGCGGGCCACTGGACCGATATTCCCGAGTTCCTCCAACCCGTCCTACAACGCACCCTCGAGGCCGAAGGTTCCCACCGCGCACCCCCGCGGTCGGCGGCCCCGTCCAGCTCCTCTTCCAGGCGGCAGGTCGCCGACGACCAGACCCGCGTGCGAGTTCCCTGGCCCAGACGGACCTACTCGGACCTTCGCTTGCCGGTCGGGGACGCTTCGCGTACGGCCCAGGCTCGCGGCGCCTGAAAACAACAACATCCGTGCCGGCGCGGCTTTCTTTCTGTTTCGGGTCAAGGGAGCCTCCACGGCTTGTTGACCAATTTCCTCCAAATCTGGCCTTTGCGCTTTTGTTACTCTTGTTTTTCGCCCTCGATAGAGACCCCCATGGATATGATACACTTGTTTGGGGCCGCGCCTGATTTACGACAGCGATAGACAACGTCGTCACTTGCCGTGGGAATCTACCGGCAGCACAGAGAGATGGGCCCATAATAAAAGTTGAGACATTGATGTGGTTTCTTGGCTCTTTCTATTTTTTAGACATGGGCTATTTTCAGATATGGTTTCGGAGGCTGTTACTGGCGTTACGAGGCGATCTATTGGCAATCACTGTCTTATTCCGGCCCTCGTCGTTTTCTTTCTTAATTTGGGGGTGTCGATGACTGTCGATACTGGCAGACTCCAGGGAATTTTGCGAGCGATCTCATTCCAGTGGGCGGGCCGTATATACTTGGAGACGGGAATGGAAGGCTTGGTGAAATATGGCTAGTTGGTGCAGCGCAGAGAGGGAAATGGGAGGTGCGGCGTCTTGACCTACCGGCCAACTACCTATACTTGTTTGGGCAGTTTGGCCTACTTCTGTCTCCCTACTTCTGTCCCCTTGGTGAGGACAGGGGAGCTCATGCGATTGAATCCTCTCACGTTTGAATGAGAAACTGCGATAGCCAGCTTGCATGTCGAGTTGAGTCGGTGATTTGTGGTGCCAAAAGCTCATCCGACCCTATCAATGCCAGAGTCAACACCGTCTTGATTCTCCGACACCAAAAATCTGTGCTATCATCCCCCTTTGCGCCAAAACTATCATCCAAAGCCTCTCCCTAGTCTCGGAGCAACACAAAGGCGTCACCGCCACACTAAAAGCCAAAGGGCGCTGCCGTCATTCGAGCCGTGTCCAGCACCAGCGAGACCGCTCCAAACGCCACGCTTGACCATCCAAATACACAAGACAACAACTGAGTTCAAAGGCAAAAGAATGTGAGACCCAAGGGCCTCGGCAAAAGCGGCGACGACGTTCATCAAAGGGGAAAACAAGGACAAATAAAGAGAAGCAAGGAAGCATGAGCAAAGAAAAGGCCGACAAGGAACAAGGGTCCGAAGCCGCTTCACCTCGATTTCTGCCATGTGAACGTCCCGGGTCGCCACTGCCGGCTTGAACCCTACTTCTCCGGCTCGAGGTGCGACCACTCGGGCACGGCCTTGATCTGCTGCCACATGAACTTCTCGAGCTTGTTGGCCGACTTGGCGTAGGGCGTGTTCTCGTTGTTGTACTTGCGGCAGTTGTCAAAGATGAGCTTCGCGTCCCGGACAAAGTCCTCTGGCGTGGCGTACTGGTCGGCCTCGAGCTTGTTCTCCATGTTGCTCAGGTCCATGGGCTCCTTGATGACGTCGTAGTAGTCGGCGACGTCGTCGCGGTTAACAGGGATGAGAAAGGGCCACGCCGAGTTGTGGTTCTGCAGGTCGTTGAGCAGGTGAAGGAGCTGGTTATAGTTGGGGCCGTGGCGGGGCTGGCGCGCCAGCTCGTCCATGTCGGGGGACCAGCCCGAGGCGCGGATGGCAGGAATGTCGAGCGGGTTGATCTCCTTGACGGCGCCCTTCCACTCCTTGGGCGGCGCGTGCACATTGTGAGACTTGGAGTAGGCGCGGATCTTAGCCTGCACGCACTCCTTTTGCTTCAGCAACATGCGACCCATCTCGAGGTAGCGGATCCGGGGCAGCATGGAGCACTGCATGATGGTCCCGCCCTCGTAGTCCTTGATGTATCCCATCCAGACCTTGCGATCCAGCGTGATTTCCTTGGTGAAGCCTTGCTTTTTGAAATAGCCAATGGCGTAGTTGTCGGCATACGTCAGAAAGTGCATGACGTCGCTGCTAGCCTTGACGTAGTCCTTGAGGTGTGACATGAGATGGGCGCCGTATCCTTTTACCTGCTGATCGGAGCTGATGGCGCAAAAGACAATCTCGGCAAAGCGGCGGCCCTTGAAGGGACGGTACGTGATGCCGCCGACGACCTCGAGGGGCTTCTTGACAATGGCAATGGAGAGGTGGGTGCGGTCGTAGACGAGGCGCGCAATGTAGTCCTTGGGCATCTTGGGGAGCTGTTTCTGGAAAATGCACTTCAGGCCGGTGAGGATGACGAGCGACTCGCGGTCGCCATCGTTGTTGACGACGCGGAACTCGATCTCGCCATTGCGTTCTTCTATCACAGCCGGCTACACGGGGCGTCAGCGAGCGCACGGCGCGACAGGACGAGGGGAGGGGCGCGCCTTTTCGGGGAACGGAATAGGCTTCATGGCCGGCTTCTTGGCGCCCGGGGACTCAGCCGAGGCATCGTGCTTGACGCGCTTCGAGGCCGACGGAGAGGTGGGATCCTCGGACGCCTTGCGCTTAACATCTGCTGGGGCGGTTAGCTCGTCATGGGCGACGTCGGGCGAGCAAGACATACTCTCTTCCTTGACTTCCGGCATGTCGACATTCAAGCTATGATAGCGATGATGGAAAGCGCGCCTCCAACGGCCAGGGAGATGCAAGTTGTTCGCAGCCGGGCTGTTGAGGTGCTGTCTTTCGTTGCGTTGGGCGTTAGAGTGGGGACCTGGCGTAGTTGCTGTACTACGTAGTGCAGCCGCTGCGGCGCTGTTCGTGATGCGTGGGATTGAGAACAAGGCCCGTGCCACGCTTATGTAATTCTGTGCATGACAGGCTGGGGCAGGTCGCGCTAGGCTCCTTCGGTCGACGGGCCACGATGCACATCTGGAGCACTCGGCAGCTCCCAGCTTCAGCTTCAGTTCATCATCCCCAGCCGAGTGATCCGCAATTCCACTCGCGTCCAAAGTCAACCCTCCCGAAACAGCCTTCCGATAGATCCCGCGAAACCTGGCACATGGATCCCTCGCTGCATGAGGTCTGGCAAGCTGCTGCGGGCAGTCCCTTCCTCCCCACCGTCGGCAAAGGAACCCAGTTCTTGGTCGGCTCCGTGCTGGTGCTGTCGGGCGTCGCGGCCACGGGCGTCTTTGCGCTGAGTACGCCCTTCTCCTACACCCTGACGTGGCTTCTGTCCCGGCTCTAATCCCGAATGCAGACCGCTCGCTCGTCAACCTCACCGTCATCGGCATCCCGGCTTCGCTGGCACTGGCGTACGTTGTCACCGGCGGCAATTGACCTGCTCTCGCTCATGCATGCTAACCTGCGTAGGTTCGGAGTCGTCTACATGTTCTGTGCGGTCGGAGTCTACGTCTGAGATACCCAACCCTCTACCAGAGTCATCCGGTTCGGCCCACGCTTGTACGTTAGTTGAAAACGAAAGAGAAAACGCGCTCGCGCGAACTGTTGCCCCCCCGTCGAGCCTTTCCATCCTTCTTTCCGCGCCGTCTTGCCATCGACGGAGCCGTCGCCTCTTGTTATGGCGCCTGAATCCGTTCCCATTTTCCGTGCGGTAGCCACGTCCACGCGGCCTCTATACCAGCTTCTCCGCTGCATCAACTTTGCGCCCAGAGTTCACGTTCAGATTACCGAGGAGGGCATTCGATTCGCGGCTGACCACGCCCGGGTCATGCAAGGTACGAGCGACCGGGCTCTATTTCTATTTTGTCACTGACAGCGCTTCAGGTGTTGCTTTCTTGGACAAGGCGCTTTTTGCGGCGTACACGGTCAATCTCGCCCCGACATCAGATGGCGAGCCGCCCGAGCTCCCCAACTTCCAGATATCTCTGGCGTCCTTTCTTGAGGTTCTACAAATCTTCGGGGCCGTCGACGTTGCCACGCGTGCGCAAAAGGCGGAGCAGGATCCTTACCGAAGCAATCTGCGCAACTACCGACCCGACGCCTTTAGCAACCAAACCCTGGGCATCTCGGGGACCTGCACGCTGATTTACTCGGAGGAGGGCGACCCGTTCAAGATCACCATAGAAGAATCTGGAGTCAAAACTACGGCCGGCCTGACGACGTATCTTCCGGAGATACCAGAGGACATTCCCTTTGACCGCAACGACCTGGCATTCAAAATCATCATGCAGTCTCGGTGCCTGCTGGAGTCACTCGCCGAGATTTCCCCAACGGCACCTGTCAAGCTCACGATTACGGCCATGAAGACGCCGCCGTACCTGTCACTTGCCGGCACGAGCGACCTCGGCACCTCTGGTGTGGACTTTGCGCGGGGAAGGGACCTGTTGGAGACCTTTACCATTGCGGGCCGGTGGTCGCAGACGTACAAGTTCGACTTTGTCAAGAGTTCGAGTGAGGCGATGCGGATCGCGAGCAAGGTCAGTCTGCGGGGCGATGGACAGGGTGTGCTGAGCTTGCAGTTCATGGTGGACATGGAGAGCGGCAAGAGGAGCTTCTTAGACTTTCGATTTGTCCCGTTTGTGGCGCATGACGAGGATGAGGATGACATGGAGGGAGAAGGGGAAGAGGTAGAGGAAGCTGAAGGATGAGACGCCTCGGAGAAGTTGCCGTGAGACTATTCGTTGAGTATTGAGGGGCGCCTTTACGGGTCTCAGGTGCCTGGATGGGTGGATTGTGCTCAGAATAAAGGCGTCAATGAAGTCATATGGCGGCCAGACCTTTCCCCCTCGCCCTACTTGCTCTGATTCTAATCTTTTCCACGTGGATGAGGGGCCATGGGCCAGTCTGGAGGTGGGATGGAAAGGAATGCAGCCTCGCAGCTTGACCTTATCCCATGCTGCTGCCAACCGCCATACGGTACCAGATTCCTACGCATTCTACAAAGTGCGCAGTATTACAGGGAACGTCTTGGAGGTGTATACGCGGGTAGGATGTGTTGAGATGGCGCAGGAGAGGTGGAAGCTTGGATGATGCGATTCTCCACCGGGTGCGAAGCGGCCAGCCTCGCCAGAGTGTGTCCCGCCCTTGGCAATGTAGTTCACGACGGGTCCTTGGCCGTCCATGATGATCTATCGCCGCGGGTGGAGGTGGCTGGCTGCCGGGCGTTTCAGGCAGACGAGTCGCAAGTTGCAAGCATGTGCCGTCGAGTCTATTTCTTTTCTCTGGCAAATGAATTGCCCACGCAGCGGCGCCGGCGAGCGTCATTGTGGTGCAATGAGTTTATACTACAGCTTGTCAAGGTATGGCCAGCGTGAGGGAGGAGACATGATGGCACTGGAGAATGGACTGGAATGGAGGTCGGGGCGGGGCAGGAGAGGTGTCGTCAAGGGAGGGAGGTGAGTGAGACCTTGGACCGAGAGAGACATAATGGGGATGTGTCGTCCTTAAAAGCAGAAGAAAGCCTGAGGCCCATTTCACTCAAGTGCACAAAGACACTCGCTTTCTCCGAGACAAATCCGTCACTTTCTCTCTCTCTGAAACACACAGAAAATTTATCCAAGATGCTCCTGACAAAGGGAATCGAGCTCCGCGACGGCGACGAGGACCAGCGCCGAGTGCGCCGACGCAGCAGCTTCCGCAAGATGACGGCCCTCCCGCGGCGGGCGGTCGCATCGCTGACGCTGTGGCGGGCGCGAGACGGCGGCGCCGCGGTCGACGAGCTCGACAAGGAGGACGAGGACGACTGCCGCACGCTGCTCAACGACCGGCCGGTGCGGTTCCCGAGGCACGTGGCGTCGTTGTTTTTCAGGCAGGGGGGGGCGAGGAGGTTGCAGGAGGAGGATGAGAGCCTTCTCTAAAGGGTGACGGGCCGGACCTGTCTGTCAAAGGAGGCCGGACCTGTTTGTCCAAGGAAGCTGGACGACATGATTCATGCGAGACGGAGACGACGATGACACGCAGATACGCATAAGCGCGGACGCAGAGGGACATACGCCCTCTCTCCCTTTCCACCTTCTCCTTTTTGGCATCCCCCTCTCAATCTCTCGCCATCTATTTCTCACGCACCCGAGATTAAAGGAGGCGGCTCATGCGAATACATACCCAGCAGATGCCGAGGGAAGCGGCGCAGGCCACGCAATATCAGAAAAGGGGAGGACTCGAGTGGGCAAAGGGACATTGACATAGGTAATATAGGACTCGACCAGGGGGTTTGGTTCTGGCCCTTTTGGGGGCCGACATGGGGTGCCGTCGGCTGCACGTCCGGACGGGGGGCCGTCAGCAGCAGAGTGGAAACGGAAGGTTGACTCTATATCCGGGGAACGGTTGAAGAGTCTGGATCCACGTTGCGCAACAGAGCATGAAGCCATGTCTTCTTCTTTCTCTTTTGTTTGCATCTACTCAAGTCATTGGTCAGGTAGGACATGACAAGACAAGGGGGGGTGAATGCGTGATAGCCATATAGACTGCAGAGTATTCAAAGAATACAGTGCCATGCGCACACCATCATGACGCAAAGGGAAGAAGCAGCGAAGCAGGCTCCTCTTCTTTTCCGGTTCGGCGAGATGCTGAAGGGCTGGAGGGCCGGGGGGCTCCATGGCACCCACACACGTGCGTCCACCTTGGGCTTGCATACATTCACTCATCCATTCATGCAGGTGCGTGGAACAAAGTCTGTTCTTTCGTTTCTTTTTCCCATCTTCGGCTCGGCGGGGAATCGTCCATGGTAAACAATTGCGGCGATGTCGGAGGTTGAGATGGCATGAATCGCCTGTTGGCCGCGAGTCTTGGCCAGAGCGGTTGGCCAAGGCCGCCCGTCGAGAGCCGTGCCGCTGTGGCCCCGTGCCTACACGACGGGAGCCCAACGACGAAAGAGGCAAGATAGAGCGGGGGATGATGCAAAAACGCGAGATAACAATGATTGACAGGGGTGGAGGTTCCCCCGTCGATGCGATGAGAATGGCGGACGGCTCTGCACAGGGCCCCTGCTCCGGGCCGACGAGCAAGGCAAGGGAGAAGGACTGGTGTCGTCAAGGCGCCCGTGACTGTTCTTCCTCTGCGGAACCATCCGTTGCAACCAGTCGGTCAAAGACCGGGGGAGGAAAAAGAAAGGAAAGACAGTTGCCTGTAGCGGAGGCTGGAGAGAGAGGGACGGAGAAAGGGACGACGAAGCTGGCCCGGCCAGAAGAAGAGAGCCAACAGGATGGAAAGCGGGGGAGGCCGAATTAGCGGTTGGGCATTGTCAGTAACTGTGGCGGCATTTCTCGTCGCCATGGAGAGGAGAGCGCGAGCGTCGGTATGCTCTCATGGCCTCTCGAGACGCATGGTTGACCTTGCGGCGACGTCAGGCCATGGCTGCTAAGCGATGAACGGACTCGCTGTAATTGTAGGAGGGCAGACAGATGCTCTGGCAACGGGGCACGGGCTGAACATCGGGCCGTTTCTCAGGCACTTGGACTGGTGACTAAGGCCTTAACTCGGCTGCTTCGTCTAGCATCCCTCGTCATACTCGTCTTCCGCAGACAGACAGCGACGCACACACCCATCCATCCATGCATGACAGCAGCAGCACAACCTCTTTCCATCTCCTATCCCTCTCTCTCTCTCGCTCGCTCGCTCGCTAGCCCGCTTGCCCCCGTCGGCCGCGGGAAGATGGGGCAGCTGCGCCGAGGCCTCCTTTCGGCCCCAAGCGAAGCGAACGCGCACCCCAGGCCTGCCCAAAACAAACCCACGTTTCCCACCACGAGAGAGTAACCAACCACGCAGACCAGCGTTTCCAAGGACTTTCGTCATTCTACCTCGAACCGCATGCAGCGGGCTGAACCGTTCAACGGCTCCTGCGCTGTGCCCTGCCTTGGCAAAAGATAACGGGTTGCATCTCATCTGTATACAGCACGCGGGCCTGGACAAACTGGGGAAACGAAGGAACAGAGAAAGAAAAAGAGGATGGAGGGCAGAGTCATGGCCACCTTTGGTTCATCAGCCTTTGTCTCTCGCTTGCGGCCGTTGGTACGTATCGCCGCCCCAGGCAGCTGCATAAGGATGGATGCATCCATCGACAAGGCGATTCAGCAGCACCCCAAGGCCCACCTCGAGGCACGTCTGAGCTCGTGCATGAATAGCCCGTCGCACGTGGTGTCGCCTCTTCTCCGCTTCTCCTGTACACCACTGGTGTCAGTCTGATAACTCCGGCGAACCAGATCGCCATCTCGTCATGACGTCGCCATGGCGGAATTCAAGAGACGCGAGGGCCTTTGAACACGCCTCAGAAAACGCCCTTCTTGACGGTCAATCCAGTCGTTCGCCGACAGGATGACGTTGGCATGCCGAGTGGCTGCGCAAACGTCATGCAGCCCCCCCGTCGCGGCCGAAGCTGACTCCACGCGCTCCCTCCCGGTGGCGGCCGGAAGGCTCCATGGCCGCCGGGGATAAGAGAGGCGCCAGGGGTTTCTTGACATTGCCGGCGAGGCGTGACCCCAGATGATGGCCTTGACTCCGAGGGACCCCGAGGGCCCAACGCCATGCCCATCAACCACGACGCAACGCCTCGCGCCAACCATGGTCCCTGCGGCACCTGCTCAACAATGCCGCTCCGTTGGGCCGTGGTAGCGAGGCTCCAGAGTACCAGCCTTAGCTGGTATTCCTGCGTCAAAGAAACCAAACGGGCATGCATGGCCTTGGGGGGCCCCATGTCGCCTCGGCCAGAATAGCAACCCCCCAACCACGCGTCTACAGCCTAGTATACAGCCTAGTATACAGCCATCGACCACTGCTGCGCCCATCCATCTGTGCACGTACTGTACATTCATAGTCCCGGCCGCCGTGTGGAGCGGCGCCCTGGACCCAGGCTCTCCGCTTCTCCTCGTCCAGGTCCATCAGCTTGCTTCTTTATTTGTCCCAGTGCCGAGAGGGGTGCATCCACTCGGCTGTCCTCCTCATCCGATATCATCCCTCCGCCCCCCCTCCCCGGCCCCGAATCCTCCTTTCATCTCGAATCCTGCTGATACCTCATGTGCTCGTGCGACCCGGCTCTGATCCGAACTCGTCTCCCGGCCGCAAGCCCCTAATTTCCTGGCCTGCATGTGCCCAAAGTAACAGGTCGCTCCTCTCGGCCCTGTCCGCCTGGTCCTCTTCCCGGTCAGACTGGACGCCATCATGGACAGCTTCTCCATCGGCCGGCTCTCGGTCCACCGTCCGTCCAAATCGGCCGACAGCGTCCCCCACATAAGTCAACATCAACCGTCCATCTCGGACGATATCTCTTTGAGCGACACGGTTTCCAAAAAGACTTCGAGGTCGTCTCTTTCATGGCTCCCGCCCATTGCCTGGCGCAGACCCCAAAGCCCCCCCGTCATCATCCGGAGCCGACGTGAACTCCACCAAATCTCGACACCACTTCCTCCCGTCTTATCCACCTCACTTCCGTCCGCCGCCGACTTGCCTTGCCACCGCCAAGGCCGCAAGCTTGGAGTCTCGGAGAGGCGCCTGGCCGCCTCCATAAGGGAAGCGCCGGACCCAGGCACCACCTCTCGTCTGTGGAGGCGCCGTGCATCATCCTTATCACACGACAACCCCAGGTCCGGCCTCGCTGGAGCCTCCCGGGATCCTTTGGATCCGCTACCCTTTCCAGCGAACTCTGGCCCGGCCGAGATGTACGACGTCGTCAAGGATCGCAGCCCGACCCCTGCGGGCGAGCAGTCCGATGAGAACTGGTCTGTCAACGTCCAGCAATTGATTCAGGAAACCGAACGAGCATTCGAGGCCGTCGGCAATGCCATTAGCGAGGTCCACCTGACCTCTTGGCTTCACGATGTCTCCGAGCCAGCTGCACCAGCGCCCATTGTTCCAACGCGCCCTACTGCTCCGCCCCAATCGCCAACCCGGTCCAATCAAGACAACCGTAACAAAGAAGGGCTCTTGGAAAGAAAGCCACTGGCTCGCAAAGCATCCATCTCCAAGTCCCAGCGAAGAAAGAGAGGCAGAAAAGCTAGTCGCGACGTCTTTGGAAGCGCTCGTTTCCAGGCAAAGGCCATCCCCTGGACGCTGGCGGAGAGCGTCGGCAACGCGCTGGGCCAGCGTTTCAAGCGCGTCGTTGCCGACGAGATGCTGACCCCGGATCGCATGGAAGAGCTTAAGCGGAGTCGGGAGGAGGCCCAAGAGGCAGAGGCCCAGGAGGCAGAGGCCAAGTTGCTGCGGGAGTGCCGATCATCGACAGAGTCGAACCGCAGCACCTTGACCGACCTGTCTGACCAGTCCGTTGGGCCCTTTTATTTAGAATGCCTGACGTTGAACATGGATGCAGCGGCGGATGTCGCGGATTCACCCCTGGCACCCGCCGAGCACAACGCTGCCGCCGCTGCCATCGATGAGGATGCTGTACATGCCGACTTTCGGGCGTCAAAGGGCGTGGGGGGCCAGAACGATGAAGCGAAAGGATCAGGGGCCGTGCCTGTCGACGAGCATGCGTTCCCCTCTCCTCCTCCAAAGAGCAATGCGCGACAGGGAGCAAGAACGGCACGACTACCCACAATACCCGAAGTGTTTTCCGCCGCCCCTGGTAGCTTGCGACGACGGCCGGGGACGAGGCGACGGTGCCGGGCCAAGCAAGAAAAGGTGGAGGAGAAGCCGGAGGAGAAGCCGGAGGAGAAGCCGGAGGAAGATGAAGAAAGAATCTACTTCAAGAGCACATCCCTTTCTTCCGCCAATCGCGCTTTTCGGCACGGACCAATCTCTTTTCAGAGACCCGAGGCGGGCAAGCGCAGAGGATGCGCCGAGGACGTGGACGAGACGGTGGACTGGACGGCGTTTCAGATGGCGATTTTGGGAGGAGCAGGCGACCTGTTGTCGGGCATGTACGAGGACGACCAGAACCAAATGGCCGACGACATGGTTGAATGGTTCGAGACGTTTGGCTTCGAAACGCCCGGGCAACTGATTGCTGGCAACGGCCGGCCGCCGCTGGACCCGCCGCATAACATCTACTCGTCGTCTGTATCGACCATCAACTCGGACACGGAGCTCCCGATACCCGTGCAGAGCGAGAGGCAGTCGCCGCATGATGGCGGCGCGCACGGCAAGTCGGACACAGCCACAGACACGGTCAGGTTCTTCCGCAGCGGCAGCAACGCCGACATGCGGCGGTACGTGCCGGGACAGGAGCATCAGAAGAAACACGAGTTCCTTGGAGACTCAAAGCGGGGGCCGGCCCGGCTCCTGGTGGTCGGGGAGGAGGTGCCGGAAGATGTTTCCGAGGACCTGGCGGAAAGAGTGCCCATGGGGTGCAACCTGGAGCACGATCTAGACGATTTCTTGCGCTGGGAGAGACAGTATGCATACGGCGGTATCTTCTGAGCAAGGCGAGTCTCATCGCTTGTGTCTTGCATATCGGGCGTCTGGATATACCTTGGGCTTCTACTATTTTTTGGATTGGGGCATTTGGGAGGTCAAGGCGCAGGCTGCTTGGGGGATCTTCCGACGCGTTGCTCATGGCGATGAATCACGAGATATGAGTGTGGCCTGGCAGCTTGCTACAGTAGACGGAATAGCTATAGATGAAAGACTCGAGTCTATTTCTTTGGCGGAATGCAAGGTGAAGAATGACGTATTTACCGGGCCGCTTCTCCGGGGCTTGAACGGCGAGAAGCCGCCGCTCGGCTCATGGTGGGACAAAGCCCCACGTGTACCGGGTACCCCTGACCATGACAAAGCGGGACGAGCCGTCCAGGCGCGCGCCAAAGGGCAAGAAGGGCAAGGTACACAGTACCCACCAATGGCTGGCATCTAGACGCGCCCCCGCACGCGTCTCTCTCGTCATCTCCTCTTCATCCCTTGGTTTGTTTCGCTACACAGCACGCTTCTGCGCCCCAGATTCGTACTTACCCCGACGGCTTACGCCCGAGACCGAACACCCGACTCGAAGGCCTTCCAGAGAGTCGGCGCGCGGGAGATAAGAGCCGGCGGCGCAAGGACCGGGAGCGAGAAGCCCCCTTCGTCCCGCCGGAGCGAGCGAGCGCAGGACGGCCGGGACTCTCCCCCGGTGTCTGGACTTGGTTCCTCGACGCGCGCGCCCTCGCACGGCTCCGTCGCTGCACCTATTCCAACGTGCGCGTGCGCCCTCTCGCGCGCCGTTGCGGACCCACACACACAAACACACTCTACGAACGCAACGCACGCGCGCACGCGGAGAGCAATGCTCCGCCGCCCGCCCACGACGCTCGCCATCACGGCCGAGGACGTGGCCGCCTACGAGGACCGCCGCGCCGCCGAGGCCCTGCACGCCGAGGCCCAGCTGCAGCTGCAGCAGCCGGACGCCGCCGCCGCCGCCGCGCCGCCTCGGCAGGTGAGTCCGCGCCGCGCGCGGGAGGAGCGGATTGGTGTGGCGCGTCGTGCGGGCCGGTGACGGGGGTTGGCGGGGAGGGAGTTCGTCCCGAATGGGGGGCTGTGCGCGTTGCGCCGCTTTGAGTTGCTTGGAGCGGTCGTGGGCGTCGGCGTGATGGGGTGGTGAAGGGTTGGACCAGGGTGCCGCGCGAGGCTGGGTGGGCCATGGTCTGGACGACGACGACGATGACTATGGCAGCGACCGAGGCAGCGGCGCACCCGCGTTGAACAAGGCCCGACGACGAGCAAGCCAAGGCGCGCCAAACCCGCTCCCTCGCCCTCGCCAGCCCGCAGCCAAGAGTCGCGACGCCCGGCTACAACACCAAGCTACGAATCCTCCCTTCGGACAGCAGAAACCTCGCACCTACGCCGGCAACGGTGGGGAAACTGCGCCGTCATGACTTCCGACGCCGCAGAATACGTGTTGTCCCCCTTGGACAAAGCTTCGCTCGCACAACACCACACACCCCGCGGTCGACGTCTCCCCCTCAAGCAGAGGCTCGTCAACTACGGCCTCGAAAGCGGTGGCTGGATACACAACAGAGTAAACATTCATGCATTCCCATGTACATATAACTCGTGCCGCATTCTTCAATTTCATGTGCTTTTCATGCGCCACTCGGACTTCTAGCACCCCCCCCCCCGTGCATAGTATAAGCCCAAACACCCATTAATGTACGGATACGTGTTTCTACTATACAATTTACGCAATGCTTCTGCCCACCGTAAAGAATGCCCCGTCGCCCATGCAGACCAACGTCGCGGCCAAACCAAAGCCATGCTCACCCCTTCCTCGCCAAGTACGCCCAAAACACGGCTGCCATCCACGCGACCCTCCACGTCGTCGTCCACATCTCCCTGCCAAACGTTCCCAGCACCCGCCGCCCCCTGCCCGTTTTCCACTCCTTGCCGCCGTCGTAAAAGTCGGTGTCGAGCTTGATGCGCGGCCCGCCCTCTTCGCCCGCCCACCCCCATCGCCGGCTCTGCCTGCTCTTCTTGGACGACGACCACCGCGAGCCCCTGTCCATGGCCGTCAAGTTGTTGCGCGCGCCCGACGTCGCCGCCGCTGCCGTAGGGCGGAGGGGCGCATGGCGTGGAGAGACGATTGGCGGCTCCGCCTTGGCCTTTTCTTGGTAGACGGGAAGCACGGCCGTGCATGGCTTCTCAGGCTCCAGCGCAAACGGCTTCAGGTGGATAATGGGCACGAGAAAGGCTCGCGCGGCGAGGATGACGAGGGTGAGCATCACAAAGGCAGCGTACCTGATGTAGGTGCCAATCTGGTTCGGCAGCAGGCAGAGGTGCGCCTGCAGCGTCTTCTCGGGCGACCCGGGCATCGGCTTCCCGTCGACGCCAACCGGATTGTAGAGGCTGGCCATGACGAAGCCCGGCGTGGGCACTCCCATGGCCATGCTGAAGCTCTTGACCGTAATCTCCCGCACGCCGCCCCTCGACTCCGCGTGCACCAGCTCGCAGTAGTCGTGATCGTCGCCGGAAAACACGTGGGTGACGTTGCCGACGCTCTTGATGAGCTTGACCGAGTCCTCCTGGTTCAGCACGTTCTGGTACTGATAGCCGGCCGCCACGGAGATGGCATTGCGATGGTCCGGACTGACTGGACCCGTCTGGCCCTTGGGCGGCCTCGTCGGCGGCCAGTGCTCGCGGTGCGGACCGCATGGCGTCCCTGGGTCGCGATACAGCGGCACGTGCGTGAGGAGGATGGTAGGCCAGTCGGGGCTGTTGGCGTCGCCACTCTTAGGCCATCGGCTGACGTCTGAGCTGCCCAGGTCTTCCACCTTGTGACTGAATCTCGGCCGCGGCTCTACAGCGTGCCACGCCCTCAACTCTTCCTGGACCGCCCTCCGTTTGGCGGTCTGGACCTGGCCCAGAAACTCGTTGACGGGGCCATATATGGGTCGCAAGTCGTGGCTGTTCTTGTACAAGGACGTGTCGGCGCTCAACGAGACGGTGTCGACCGACACAATCGTGTGGTTTCCAATGACATCGACGCGGTTGACGTCGCCAAAGAAGGCGCTGAAGCGGTCGCGGACAGGGACCTGGACCTGGGCACCGAATCCCAGGTCATGGTTGCCCGGCAAGCTTGCGACGAGCTTCCGCCCCCTCTGCCACGGCCCCGGAGCGTCGCCTCCGACGTTCCACGAGTCGGTAAAGATGCCGTTGAAGCGCCGGTACTCGCGAAGCCAGTAGTCGTCGCCGTACTTGCGATGCCACGTCTTAACCCACTTCTTCTCCTGGCCGGACCGGTCGTTGCCCCATTTGGGGTCTACGAAGCCGCCCAGCCGCGTCTTCCACTCGCGCCCGCCGTCGAAGAGATCGCCGAGGAAGAAGAGGCTGTCGGGATGGAGCTGGCGCTGGAGGGCGGCGAAGCCTCGCCGCATGTAGTTGTCGGTGATGAGGACCGTCAGGGCCGACAGCGGCCACGGGCGGCCGGGGTACGAGTGCGGATCGATGATTTGAGGGTCGGCGACGAAGATCAGGTGGTGAGGCCTCGCTCCTTTGGGCTGGTGGTTTGACTCGGTTAGCAAAACAGTCGCCTTGGGGCCAGCTTCGCCACGTACCCATTTCTCCCAATTCTTCCAGGCGCAGTCTTCAACCTTGCTGTCAAAGACCCAGCGCTCTCCCCACATGAGTATCACCACCCACACGAGGACCAGCGCGTGCGGGAAGCTCAGCAGCCGCCGGGGAGCCAGATTCCTGCCCATTCGATCCAGCACGCTCCGCGTCAGCACCGTCGCGGAATGCCTCCCCGGGCCGCGAGCCCATGTCCATAGCGGCTGCACCCGTCGCCACGAGGTGCGGTACAGCCTGTGCAGCTTCGATACGATTCGACGATCCATCGTCGTCGTCGTCGTCATGGCCCGTCACCAGGCCATAACCCCTCTTTCGCCTTTAGACGTGAAGGAATCGGACGCTAGCGAGCGAGACACGGCACGAGGGATCTCGGTCAACCGACTTGAGAGAGGCGTGAGCTCGAAGGAAGAAAAGGGGGAGAGGCAGAGAGGCAGAGGAAGGGGGATGGTGCTGGCGGCGACGGGCGTTGAACGGCGAGAAGAGCGACTTGGGATCAGAAAGGCGCGGCCTAGTACGGATGAAGAAGCAATAGTGAAGCCAAGGGACCAAACGCGGAGATCAAACGCGGATCGCGCAGCTGTTGTGAATGACTGGGGTCGGGTGGGTGAGAGACTTCGGACAAGCCCAAATGTAGCGCTTGGCGGAAGGTTCCATGCCCTCCCCACTCTAGTTACAGTGGTTCCGCTCACCACTAATCCACTAATCCACTGATCCACTGATCCACTGATCCAACAGGCGAACAGGCCGCACACTTCGATGCTCGAGATGGCTTCAGTCTCGCATGCGTCACCCCTTCCCACTGAAATGACAGCGTGAATGGCGGTATTTCGCTTCATCCAGTCACCTCGTTGCACGGCTCCCACGCACAAACCAATAACAAAGTTTTAAAAAAAAACTCCCAATAGTAAGACTCTTCTTTCCTTTTCCCCCCTACAGCCCTGGCGCCCAACGCATGCCGTCCAATTGCCCAAAGAAAAGACGAACCACGCAGAGCCAACATATCATAAACCGAGACACACCCGTCTCATCGCACCGGGTATTCCTCTTCGTCTTCGTCACTCGTCACGTCGTCCTCGTAATCATTAGACTTGGCCCTCGCGCCCTTCTTCCTAAAGCTAAACAGCCGCTTCAGTCCGCTCATTTCAGCCCCCCCGCCCTTCTGTGCCAAGTCGTCCTCGGCAGGGTCATACTCGTACTGCAGCCGCGGCACGAGTATCCGGTACGGGACCGTGATTCCGGCCGGATCCTGGGCATTAACCTCGACGTTGAGTCGGATATCCAGTCCCTCCTCCAGGTCCACCTTGTACTTCTCGGCCTGGCGCATCTGCTTCGCCGACAGCCCGGTCGGCGTCCTGTGAAAAGTTGGCATGGCCACCATGTCCGGCTCGCTATGGCCAGGTAGGCGCTGGTTGCTGATTGTTTGCGCTCGGCGCGGCGGTCCAGAGGTGAACTGAGACTCATCGCCCACTGTATACTCATCCTGCCCAGCAACAGCGTTGTGCGCATTGGACGCATGTGCTGCATGTGGTGAAGCGTACCCATGGTCCAGGTAAGCACCGTTGCCGGCCCATCGACCGTTGGCGCGGTCTCCACCAAGTCGACTCTCGCTCGTATGTCGCCCGGGTTCCGGATATCCTCTCGCCTCGGCCTCGCCACGGCCAAGAGACATGGTTCTGCCCAGCATACCGGGACGCTGCTTATCGGTCGAGCTTCGACGGGAAAGGCTGCGGAACAGACCCATCCTGCCGGACACGGGCGGCCGGGAGCCTCGTAGAGACTCTCGAGCTCCGTCTGGGCGGGTGGACTCTGCTTTGCGTCTCGAAGACAATCTCCGAAAAATCCCCCCTCCTGCGCCTGGTGGTGGGCTCCGGCTTGCATCACGAGCAGACATTGGCGGTGTTGGTGGCGGCGTGGTGCCGGGCATCCATTGGCGGATGGAGCACCAGTTCCGATGCGGCAGGAGATGTTTGTTGCTCCTAGATCTGCCATCGATCCCCTCATGGAATAGGGGGATCATACCCTCGTCCGTCTGTTTGTCGAAATGATGCACCTTGTTTCGCTTGCTGAGAGCATCCGCCAGCAGGTCCGACGGCGGCATGTTGGCCACGGCCGACGAGATGATGTTTGGCATATATCTCGGATCCCTGTGCTTTGCAAGCCCCAACTTCGGGTTCGAGTAAAACTGGCCCACCGCGGCCATGCTGACGTTACCGCTGTCAAAGGGAAAGGATCAATTAGCAGACGAGATAGGCAGTAGGCTGTCTCCAGCTCGGCCCTCAGCGGCAACATACCTCAAGATGGTGATGCGCATCGACTTGTCGATTGCCAGGTCCTGTAAATCTTCCATGACGATACTGCGCTCATGTTTGTGGTTCCTGGCAACCCAGTGACCGTTTACGTCGTCTTGCATTTCGGCCCGACCGTCGATGCTATTGAGTGATTTGCCAAAGACGCCGGTTCTGCCCAACGCCTTGACGGGGCTCATGAACTTCGAGGTAAAGCTGTAATTTCGTCAGCGATGAGGTCCACTACAGCTCGCCGGCCCAAGAGCGACTCACAAGTTCTCCAACCAGTCAAACCGGGGATAGGCAATGGGGAGCGCGGAGAGCACAAGAAGATGTTCAATCTGGCCCCGTCGTATCTCTGCGTATAGCCGGTTCATAATCTTTTCCCACGTCTTCTCCCTCATCACATTATTCTCGGTCCGCTCCGTTCGGCAGTCGACGGCGAGTAAGGCGACCTTGCCTCCCAAGGATAAGAAGACGCTGCGGCTCAGCTCATGTATGTAAGGCCCAGTCTGGAGTCCGAGGATCCAGCTCGGCTCAGAGTTCTCCGTCTCTGTGACCAAGCTTTGATGCTGGAAGAGCATGTAGTATTTAAAGGCCACGGACCCCAGCCCGCAAAAAACAGGACCATTCATGTCGTGGTGGGGATAAGACCCGTAGCCGTCCAAGATATCATGGTCGTCGTACATGTTTACCATTGGTATCTGCGAGGTGGCGAGCCCATAGAGGCCCTGAGAAAACCACATGCAGTAGCGCTCGAGATAGAATGCTTCCAGTTCGTCTTGCATCTCAACTGTGAATGGCGCGCTTTCCTTCTCCAGAGGATCCCTCATTTCGAGCCAGTCGCTGAGGAGACCACACTCATACGCGACAGGATCGTTGAAAATTTGGTTGCCGCCGCCAATCATGACGTGGAATGGCTGCGTTTGGTGCGTGTTCAACACATCCCGCCACATCGGGTCCGGACCGCTCAGCTCGTCGGGCCTGGCGCCGGCGCCGAAGCCGTTGCCGCTGTAGAACATGATGTTCATTGCGCGAGCTCGGCACGGGACCCAAAACCCCATGCATGGACCGCGATTGATGCGATACGCGATACGCTGCTGCTTGTCACGCAACTCGACTTCGATGTTGAACCGCCAAAAGGTGCAGCCTCGCTCGCTGTGGAGGCGGAAGCCTCTCACGTCTTTGTACTTCTGCATCTTCTCGCCATCGGCGTTGGCCGCCTTGATGCGACGGGCAAATGACCCAGGCAGGTCCGGCGAACCGTCCGCAGGCATCCCTTCAGGCGGGCTTCTTGTCGCTTCGAACAGGCCATTATCTGTTTCATCCCGCGAGACGTCTCTGGCTTCTTCTATGTGCTCCACTGGGCGCACGTACAAGGTCTCGCCTCTTCGGCCCAGTTTCGGGTGGCCGGCGATCGGATCCACGTACTCTGGTGGCAGCTCACCGTCCACCAGCTCAGGGGGCGGCGGCAGTAGAGCCACGTTTTGGACAAAGAGACGAAGCATCGGAGCGATCTCGTAGGACGACTCGGAGTCTTTGGTGACGATCATGACGCTGCCTCTCCAAGTCTCTCGTTCAGACATGACACTATCGCCGCGAGGGGTTCGTGCGGGAAACCTCTCGCGACGAGTGCCGCAGTATCTCAAGAGCGGGCCGCACTTAAGGTACAGAGGCGGTTTGAATCGCGTGGGGGCTGAGAGGCGACGTTAGCAGGTCATATCAGGAGAGTGGCCTGAGCAGCCCGACTTACCGTTTGTATCGTCATACTCGCCGTCGAAAGCCTCAGCTCTTCGCTGCATATGGGCGCGACTGTCGCCGGGGCCTCGCCCACCGCCCTCCCACCAAGCCTGGTTCTTGTCGACCGCGAACGGCTGCTCGTGCCTGAGATCCAAGAGTGTGCCGGAAAGAGCCCCCGTCGTACCCTTCTTCCATTCATCCATCCACTCCGGCGGTTGATACAATCCTGCCCCAGGACGCAGGTCATCGACATCTCTATACGGGGGCCTTGTGTCGTGTTGGTGATACGAAGCATCCGACAACTGTCCGCTGCCTCGTCGACCCAGTGACTCGGAGGGCGCGCCTGCACTCCGCTGAGCTGCATCCTCTGCCTCAACTGCTCGTGCTGGGTTTAAGGATTGGCCTCTCGCATTCCCTGAGAAACTATCCCCTGAGGGCCCGTGATCTCTGTCATAAACCGGCTCGGCGGGACGGCGCATACCCTGAGCCTGTTCCCACGCTGGGAGTCTGCCCCTCCCACCAGGGCCCCGAAGATCCCTTGCATCTGGTGAAGGTGACGGGATTGACGGAAGTTCCTTGTTTCTGGTCGACAACGGAACAGCCTTGGCTGACAGCTCCTGGAATACTTGGGCTGTCGGACGGCTCTGCTCATGATAATGAGCGTCTCCTGGTGGCTCTTTTCTCAGTTTGTTGCTCCCTCTGCGGGCCATGGACAAGCCCTCATCACCTGTAGCCGGCCATGCTGGATTCCTTTCCTCGCTTGGCAGTGTTGGCTCGTTTCGTGCAGCACGCTCGCGGAAGCTGAGATTTCGTTGAAGAAGCCCAGGTCCAGCGGGCATTTGCGCCGGCATCGTTGTTTGCTGCAGAACAGCGTCGTGGTGACGGTTGTTGGAATCATGAGATTGGAATCGAGACGGTGGTGTGGGCGGCGTCCGTGGAGCAGCAGCTTCCCGTACGGGCAGGGGAGCTGCTGTAGATAAGGAGGCCGATGCCGTGGTCAGAGCAGTTGGCGAGAGTGGGACCTCTCCATCGTTGTTGCGGACGTCGGACGGATGACGGTCATGAGACCGGTCCTGTTGGCCAGCAGGGACATCGCCGGCTCGCATCGCAGCTCTCTGCCTGGCTCTCTGTTCTGCCGCCTCCACCCGGGCCCTCTTCTCCTCCTTGGTCATGCTGTCGAGCGTCAGCTCAAGCTTTTGAAGCGGTGATCGGTCGTTTGCGAACATTCTACGGCGCTCCGATGATGCAGTCAATGAAGGTCTGGATTGGGCAGCTGCGTCTTGGTTGACGGCCGGGCCGTCTCTCCTGGCAGATGTTTCCTGGATTGGTCGCTGATAGGGCACCGTCTGCGCATCATATCTGGGATCATAGTGTCTTTGGAGTTCCATGTCGATTTGCTGGGCTTGGGGGGCGGCGTTTGTAAAGGTCGGATAGGTGTAGAGGGGGCCGTCGTTGCCATATGCGTGCCGATTGTTGACGGGCGGACCTCGAGAGACATCGGGCGCGGATGGTGGAGTTGGGAGGGATAAAGGGTCATGATGATCGGCGGAAGAGGGATTCGCCTGCGCATCCAAGACGGTCCGTTGGACGGTGGCTCGGCGGTGTCCCGGACCCACGTCGTGAGCAGCAAAGTTGGGCTCAGTAGGCGAGCACGGACCGAAGGTGGGCTCAGTGGCTGTGGTTTGGGCCGATGGGCGAATCGACTTGCGACGAGGAAGCGCCATATCCATGGATTGCCTATAGTCGGGCGGCGGCGGACAGTAGTCGTTCTTGTCTGTCGCCATGCGCCTGGCGCCGTCTCTAGCCACGTTGGGCTCGGGCAGCTGACCCCAGTAGGGTGCGGACATGACGATGATGTCCGGGCTCGGGATGGGAGTTGGTGGCGGCGGCGCAGGTGAGAGATGGGAGTTGGAGCTGCGCGTGTGTGCGCAGATGTCGAACAGCTAAGTATGCAACTCTCTCAGCGGCCAGAGCTCACGACGATGCGAGGCACCATGCTGGACGGCGGATGCTGTGCAGGAAGAAATCAAGCAGCGCGAAGCTGCAGGCGGCCGCAACAGACTTTCCTTATCAAGGACCCGGCCATTGGGCAGGAAAATGGGGAGGTTGTCGGCCTTGCTTGCAGTGAACGCTTGGCCGTGGACAAGGGTTGGATTGGAGGCGGCGCCCAAGCCTGGCCCGGCTCCGTGCTTCCGATACTGTAGGTACACATTAACAAGTTCCTACAGAGCTCATACTGTACAGAACGGCAGAGCTGCAAGTCATCATGCTGCCACTCACCATCGATGGCGGCAGACGGCGAGGAAGAGGCGGTCGGCTGGGGAGCGAATGGTTGCAGTCGCCACTGGCGGCATCGGGCAGTGCTGCGGGTGAGTAGCGCTGCCTTGATGTTTGGTGAATAATTATCAGGTGGCTGGAAGTCTACCATGGCTGCAAGGCACCGGACCCCATGGTCGTACCGCGACTGGGGGCCACGAGGCGAGGCGGCTGGGGGTGGAGAAGGACTGATGGGCCAATGGAGGAAGGGAACAAGGCTTTGTTGTACAAAGCAAAGAGCATCGTGTTGAGACCAGCATGAGAAAAGAAAGGGGGAAATGGAAAAAGAGACCGTTTCGATGCAGCACGAAGAGGTAATAACAAGGTATCCAAGTACGTACCTACCTAGGCACCTGCCTACCAGGTACGTACCTTAAACATGTACACGTAGGTACGGAGTACGTACAATACCTAGCTACCTAGGTACAAGTGCCTGCAAGACATAAATGCCCTGACCGCCAATCAACTCCACGCCAAGCGAGAGGCGGGAAGGGAAGGCCCGACGCTTCCTTCTCCAACCCCCGCCCCGCGTCTCCTGCCGCTGCCGCTGGACTAGCGCAACTGCCGCGCAAACGCACTGCGGACTCGGTACGTATCAAAAGAAGTGATGCTCAAGCTCACTCGTAAGAAACGAACTTTTTGTCTCTGAACTCGAAGACAGAAATACGTCTGCTCAATTCTCTCAAATTGAACTTGCCTACCATGTATTCGTATTCACAGCCTAAAGTACACCCTTGTGAAGCTGCCCTGATTGAACAGGCAGGTGGGAGATGGCAAGCATAGCAAGCATAGCAAGTCAATTTTGACCACCAACGTCGCAGCCGTGTCTGACACTCCGTCATTCTATAGTGGTAAGACTTTACCAAGTAAGCCCCTCACGGGCCCATTCTTATACTTATGATTATTGCCCCTGTGGCTCCCACCGCGACTCGCGCCCTCTTCGTGTACTGGTAAGACCTCACCAAGTAAGCCCCTCACGGGACCATTCTTATGCTTATGCTTATTGCCCTTGTGGTTCCCACCGCGACTCGCGCCCTCTTCGTGCCCATCGCGCCCATCGCGCCCATCACGCCCATCACGCTCATCACGTCCATCGCCAACGGGCTGATCGTGACCTACCAGCTCAAACGGCTCACTCGTTCCCTGAAACGGCTCAGCCTTTTTCATCAGCGCCTTGGAATCCCCGTAGTACTTGAACCGGTAAGTTCCCGGCTCCGCGTTCCCCTTTGTTTCCCACCTGACGTCAACCTCGCTGTATCCGAGGAATTTGTTCGTTGCGCGCCAAGTATAGACCAAGAACCAATCGCTGTCGTCGCGCACTGGCGTCCATCTGTCGTTGGGGCCGAGCTGTTCAACAGCAGCAAACGTCTGTTCAAGCCGCAAGTTGTTGCGAGGGCTCGCTCCCTGGAACGTTGCTTGAACATTATCCCCAATTCTATGTACTCTGTTCGGTTGTTGGATAACGTCGCCAAAAGAGCGCCGCAACGGCTTGCCCTCAAGCTTGAATACAAAGTTAAAGTTGAATGCCTTCTTTCGGTTGTCTGGCGGGAGTGGGCCTGGCCCCGGAAGATCCGTTGAGCCCGGTTCCAAGTAACGCATGTTTCCGACCGTCAGATTAATATACGCGTTTAGTGCGTGCGGGCCAAAAATGGTAGAAGCCCCTTCGTAGCGCTGAACGGCATATTCCTCTGGCGTCGTAAGATAATGCGCATAGGTGTTGACCGGGCTAGCAATGACGACGACGGGGTCCGTGTCCAGGATATTAGTTGCTTCTCTAGCCACCGCCGCCTTCCACCGTCGGCCGCTCATGGTCGTGACCTCACTCGGACTAAGAATGATGAGTAGTTGGCCGATGCGAAACATGGATATGTCCACAACGTTTGGCTCCCAGGCATAAGGGAACGTCTGCTCGCCACCGTCAAACAGAATGGGCTTTGGAGATTGACACTTAATTTGCCTTGCAGTGGGAATCCTAAGGAAGCCAAAGACGATTTTCCAGAGGGGGTTTCTTGGCCGGTTGGCCTCGCCCTGGACAAAGTCAAACAAACCTGGACCGTCAGTCGTGCCGGCGGCAAAAGAGTAGCCCAGGGCTCCAGGACAAGTGGTGACCTGGGTGCCATTGGGGAGAGTGAAATTCCACCAGGCCATGTTGTGGAAAAAGTGAAAACCTTTGACTCCTGTTCCTACAATTGGCGTAGAGGACGAATCCATTGAAGCCTTGCGCTGAGTTAGCACGCGAGTTCAACCGAAATGAAACCCTGCTTCTCTAGTGGCTCACCAGTAACTCGGTGGCAGCAGTGGCCTGTCGCCGGGCAATCTCGTGACAGCTACTGGTGCCCTGGTCCTTCTCCCGAAACATGGGTCCACGCCCGTGACACCCAGTCACCTTGCCGTTCGGGCAAGAGGCCGTCTGGAAGTTGCACATCTGCCCGGAGCCATCCTCGCACCACGCCCCCTCAGTGTTGGGGCTGGCGTCGCCCAAGTTCGCCTGGCTAAAGGCAGCAATGAATCCGTCGACGGCCGAGTCATCCTTCTTCAATGCTTGCTCCGTCATCCAAGACGCGAGGCCCTTGTTGTCGCCAGACACATGCGTGTTATTGTTGTAAAGAGATGTGCCGTGGACGGGGAACCACGTCAGCAGACCAATGCTCTTCATATCAGATGCCCGCCTGAGCCGGAGAAGCGTCATGGTCGTATCCGTGTCACTTTGATATCTCTGCCGCTCCTCCTCGGGGTTGCGGAGATATGCAAAGAGGGACCGGTTGATGGCGGCGTCCCTGATTTCTGTCGTGCCCACATCGAGGTAGCCCTGCCCGAACTGTCAAAGCACGCACATCACGAGACCATCGGATCAACCCACCTCCTGGAGGCTCTCATGGGCCCGCCTGATGGCCAGTAAAGTGCCTTCGACAAGAGCTTTATAGCTCTGGCGGTCAAACCCCAAATTTGGTATCGAGGGCAGGAAGTAATTCCACCAACCACCTGGAGTTGCATGGCTGTGGACAGCTGCCAGGGCAATGTTATGTGTTCCGTACACGGAGTACTCGGCCCCGCCTTTCTTGAGACCTTCCAGTACACCGAGACGAATCGCAGTATCGCCAACGAGGCCGTCCATGACAACATAGATCACTCGTTCCTTTGGGTTCTTGACGTCACCCATGATAAAGGCCCGGCTGTACAGGCGCTGCCGTAACCCGTTTCCGACTTGCGAGGCCTGGGCATAACCTGCCAGGTTGAGGTCGACAACGGGACCGGTAATGTCGCCTTTGCCGACGCCGACGAGATACTTGTCGCGGCCAGGATAGGGTCGGTTTCGGGACCAGTCAGAGTCGCCAGGGGAAGCCCTTTGGCCTCGTCCATCTTCACGCGGGGGGGCAAACCGGGCGAAAGAGGCGGCGCTCAGGAGCAGCAACAGAAATAGCCGGGTGGCCAATATGAAGCGCGGGCGCGCCGAAGTCGGGCGCATGGCTCTCGGAGAAGCCGTTGCAACTAGACTTTGCTGTGAACCGACACGGCAACATGGCCAGGGGAACTAGGCGACTTATGACCACATGGTCTCCTGACGATTGCGGGGTCGACTCCGGCCAATTCCATGGATAGGCAAGGTAGCATGAATTGCACATTCCTCGGGTTCACATTCTGCGAGTCTCGCAGTCTCCCTGCTCTACCGGCAGCTAGCTTGGTCCATGGCAGGTTGAGACAGCAACCCCATGACGCTGGGAGCCTGGAATGTCTTCGGGATGTGCTCCAGCCAGACTCTTGCCGTACCTGCCGCTGGGCTTTCCAAGCAGAATATGATCGCCGACTGCCCGTTAGCACATATATCTCTGTTCCATGACGGCAACTCCTAGCTCCACCGCCGGTTGTATTCACTCGTTCATGGCTCAATCTAAACCCCTCCGACTGACATCACAATCGGAAAATGTGGCACTGAGCCATTGTGCCAGCGTCCATTCAATGCCCCGGCGGCCAAGTCGTGCGGAATACGGGATTGGAGCAAATGCCTGGGCCGTTGCCGTTGTGTCATCGCAGTCGGACGCGGGTTTCGTGTATGAGAGAGCAAGTCACCACCTGTCCAGGGCATTCGACAGGGCGTGAGGAAGCGGTTGATCCAATCCAGAGACGCAATGTCAGCCTGTTGCAGAAATTTTGAGCCGCTTTGTCGTCCCTCTTCGCGGCACGGTTCGTTCCCTCCAATAGCCGGGCGGAAGGAGGTCTCGTCCAAGGGAGGAGTCGAGGACTCCAATCGCCATCTGAGGCAAGATGGCAAATCCCTTATGTAAGCAGAAGTGATCGTGGGCGCCTGATGATCCAGGCACCAATTTTGATTGGCTCCCGTGACTCGTGCGCACTCTCGCTGCGGCAAGTCCATCCCCCCCAAGCACGGAATTTTTGCGACTCGTTGACTGCTAGCGATTCCGGAAAGCCATTCCCTCCTCCTCGCACTTCCATCTTTTCCCCCTCCATCCTCTGCACCACCGCTCTCTCCTGCGAGATCTTTGCCTGGAGCAAAGTCGCACCGTCGCCATCTTCGATCGGAAGGAGAAGTAGTCGATCTATTTCTGCCTCCTTGACTCGCGCAACCGTCCTCCCATCTCTCAGGCACCGCGCAAAGACTCCCACCATCGACCAACGCCCGCCTCGGCGTTCCCCCACGCACGGCAAATCGCCAGTCAACTCTACAACCACGCTTCTCCCTTCGTCATAGAAAGGGACACAATGGCGGCTACCGCGACCGAAACTTCGAAGCTGGACCAGCAGGTCGACCTGTCGACGATCCCTATCTCCCCTGGCGGTAAGGAAGATCCTACCAATGTCAACGCCGGTGACAAGAAGCCTGTCACTGTCTTTCACGACAAGGACAACTTCAATGTCAAGCACCCCCTCCAGAACAAGTGGACTCTTTGGTTCACCAAGCCCCCAAGTGGCAAGGTATGGTTGGCGCCTCGCTTCTGTAATCGGCTCACTGGCTGACGGCACCCCAGGGCGACAACTGGAATGATTTGCTCAAGGAAGTCATCACTTTCGACTCGGTTGAGGAATTCTGGGGCGTTTACGTAAGTCGGATCCGTCTTAAAGGCTGTCGCCCTGTCTAACTTTGCTCCTTTACCTCGCTCCTACAGAATAATGTCGCCCCCGTCTCCGAACTGCCGCAAAAGGCGGACTACCATCTGTTCAAGGCCGGCGTGCGGCCGGAATGGGAGGACCCCCAGAACAAGCATGGCGGCAAGTGGTCTTATCAGTACAAGGAGAAGCGAGCCATCGACATCGACCGCCTCTGGCTACAGGTCATGATGGGCGCCATCGGCGAGACGCTCGAGGACGAGGACGACGGTGAGGTCATGGGTGTCGTCGTCAATGTCCGCAAGGCATTCTACCGTGTTGGCGTTTGGACTGGCACCATCGGCAAGAGCGTCCCTGGCCGCGGCGACGGCGATGTCGCTGGCGGCAAGGGGCGTACTGGCGAGAAGGGCAAAGAGATTCTCATGTCGATTGGTCGGCGGTTCAAGGAGGTTCTGGAGCTGCCGGCCAACGAGCAGGTCGAGTTCTCCGGCCACACCGAAAGTGCGCACTCTGGAAGCACGAGAGCCAAGGCCAAGTATGTTGTATAGATGCGGAAAGAATGGATCGGCGTTGTGGGCAGGGCGAAGGAGACGAGGCAAAATGATATGGGCCTCCGGATATCCGCCTACTCTGATTCTCTGGCCTGTTTCGATATGCAGTCTCGTTCTGATGCACTCGACGGCTGACGGGAAGTGGTGTGGTTACGGACTTCGCGGTTCATGCACTCGGATCAGATGGCTCGATCAGCTGGTGGACGGTATCCATGGTATCGTTTGGGCCAAAATCTAGTTCATGGTGGCGTTTCTCGGAAGCTCCCAGGTTTCTCTTTTTCTTTTTCTGTGTGTTTTCCCCTAGCTTCTTAGTCGGTGGCGTCTCAACAGAGCAGCAGGTATTGCACGGGGGCATAGATTTCTCAAGCTTTGATCAGACTGCTCGCTCCTCGTGGGGAGCTAGACAAGTTGCGTTGACCATGACGGTGGCAGCCACGTCGCGCGTATTGTTGAGCTATAGATCTATCCTCGTTTACAAAATTGCCGTAATTAGTTTGTACACCAATACTCGTACACCGCCTATTCTCAAGTCTGTTACGGCATTGAAGGTTACGACTCGTCGCCGCTAAACTCGTCTGCGAAGACGGCTCGGACGAGCTGCTTCTTGTTGATCTTGCCCATGGCGTTGCGGGGGATTTGATCGACAACCTTCATGGTCTGCGGGATCTTGTATGCGGCGAGACGACTCTTGAGGGAACGACGCATATCCAGGGGAGTCCACTTCTGGACAAGGTCCGTGTTGAGGACGACGACGGCGCCTACCTTTTGACCCCAGCTGCCGCTCGGGACGGCGACGACGGCTGCCTCGGCGACCTCTGGCAGGGAGAGCAGCTCGCGCTCGACCTCGAGAGCGCTGACCTTTTCGCCGCCCGTCTTAATGATGTCGGCGCTGATGCGGCCCTGGACAAAGTACATGGGACCAACGGCCCAGGGCTGGGAGCCACGGCCGGCCACGGGCACGGACCGGCGGAGGGCGACGTCGCCCGTCTTGAACCACGGCCCACCGCCGTCCGGGTCGTCGACGAACTCGCTGGCCGTGGCTTTGGGGTTGCGCCAGTACTCCCGGAAGATGGTGGGGCCGCGGAGCTGGATCTCGCCGGAGCGCTCGCGGCCGTGGGCGTCGAGTTCGTGGCCGGGGGCGATGACGTGGCCGGTGTCGACGTCGACGAGGCGGGCCTGGACCGAGGGTAGGGGCCAGCCGACACTGGCATCGACGCGGTCGGCAAAGTCGAGGCCGCAGCTGAGGGCCATGCCGACCTCGGTCATGCCATAGCGCTCGAGCAGGACGTTGCCATGGCTGAGCTCCCTCCACGCCGCCTTGACGGGGGTGGGCAGCGCGGCGGAGCCCGAAATGCTGAGGCGCATGTTTTCGGGCGAGACGGCCTGGCGGGCTGCCTCGTGCAGCTCGGCGGGGAGGGATCCGTGGCTGGCCAAGAGGCGGCTGTAGACGGTGGGGACGACGGTGAAGAAGGTGACGGGCAGCTGCGAGGGGGCGCCGGTGGCTAGAAAGGGGGCGGCGAGGCGCCTCCAGACGGCGTCGGCGTTAAAGGGGAACATGAATTCGACCGAGGCGCCGGCGAAGAGGGGGGTTAGCAGGGCGTTGACGGCGCCGTGGATGTGGTGCAAGGGGAGGACGTGCAGCAGGCGGTCCGAAGAGGAGTATTTCCAGGCCTGCATCAGAGAATGCGACTGCGCCGTGAGGACCGAGTGCGGGAGGAGGACTCCTTTCTACCTCGTGGGTTGAAGGAGTAGGCTGTCAGGACTCTGCGGGTAGAGGCAAGGGGGGGGCATTCTCTCACCGGCCGGTTCGTCGTCCCCGAAGTGTACAGCATCAAGCCAGCGGCATTGTCACCGTCCATGTCGCTCAGAGTGACGTGCTCGCTTGCTCGGCCGCCGACATGCTTTGCCAGTTGCAGATGGGTCGGCTTGCACGTCAGGTCGGTGGCCAGGACCTCGGCAGCCTTGGCGGCAAACTTGGACGAGGACACGAGCAGCGAGGCCTCGCTGTGGTTGAGGATGTACTGCAGCTCAGACGCGGGAAAGGCGGGGGACAGGGGCACGGCTATGGAGCGTGCGGCCATGACGGCGAGTAGCGTGACTGAGGGGATTCAGAGAGGAGCGTGGGGAGCCATATTAGCCATTGGAGGACCCGATGCTGCATGTCAAGATGGGGCAAGTTGCAGGTCAAGCGTAGAAACACAGCGCCGCCAAGTCCGAGATCGCTTACCCACATAGTCGTAGCTATTCTCTACAAGAAAGGCGATCCTCTCCCCGGCCAGGTCGGCGTCGCCGCTGGCCTCGCGCAGCCGGTCGCGCGCACGGGCAACATCGCCGAGCAGCTGGCCATATGCGAAGCTGCGGCCGGACGCCGAGTGGAGCACGGCGGGAGACGCGGGGTCGTGCTGGGCGATGGCGCGGAAGATGGGCAGACGCGGCAGGGTCGAGGCCATCCTGGCGGGCGAGGGGAAGCGGCGGAAGAAGCTGCTGCTGCTGCGCAGGGAGGTGAGTGGGGGGTGGCGGCAGACCACGCGCCGGAGGGCTGGCGGGAGCACGCAGTGACGTATCATGAGCAGTTGGAAGGGACCGTTTTGTGGCTGAGGGAGAGAAGGGGTAAGACGAGAGGGCGACCAGATTGAGCGGCAAGCAGGCTGTGAGACGGTGATGGGTGAAGCAAGGTTGGAGGAGAGGAGACCGAGAGAGATGCGTCGTTGACATGTGTGGCCTGGCTCCCCCTACCCTAGAGTTTGGCACTTGGAAAGGCTAAAGCAACGCAGAGAGCTGGGCGCTCAACTGTCCGCCCGGCGAAAGGAACAATACGAAAGAGTAGAACGATCCGAGCAGCCCGAACGGGATGCCACCTGCTCGCCGGGTGGTGTCACCGAAAAGACAGTAACGCCTGGGCCTGACAGGGAGACCGCCTCGGAATCGACGCACCTCACCCCCGACCTCAAGTGCTGCCCGGGACGACGGACAGCAAGCCCAACCTCATGACGAAGCCCCACGGCGCGGTAGCGAATCGACCTAAGCTCGACCAGGACCGTAACCCCGCCTTCCGTCATGATGGCCTCGGCACCCAAACCTCCGGGTGGAGGCCAACGACACAGATCTGCTTCTCCTACGAAGAAGCGACGCATCATTGAGGACTCTGTCTCTCCATGACGAGATACCCACGCACAAATCAATGTGGCAATAAGACTCTGCGAGTCTTCCAAGCGAACGTGGGCAAGATCTCGCCGGCGCACGACTGCGCCCTTGCCCTCGCCGATTCCGAACATTACGATGTGGTGCTCCTCCAGGAGCCATGGACAGAAACAAAGGGCGGCCGATGCCTTACCAAAACACATCCCGCCTACGACACCTTCTCCCGGTTGACAGCTGGGAAGACAATAGCACCCGACCCAGAGTCATGACCTATGTCCGCCGCAGGCCTGGGCTGATGGTAGATCAGAGGAGGCCCGCGGCAACTCGTGACATTCTTTGGCTCACGGTCAACGACATCACTTTGGTCAACGTTTACCGCCAACCGTCATACGACGAGGCCCTCGACATACTACTCCAATGGCCCGCGCCAAACAGATGTCTGGTAGCAGGCGATTTCAACGCCAAACACCACAGCTGGCAAGCCGGCCGCATCGAGGGCCGCGGCGAGGCTGTAGCTGCATGGGCGACAGCCAACGGTCTGAACCTGCTCAACCCGGCTGACGTCCCGACAAATCCTCGTGGCAATACGATCGACCTTGCCTTCTCTAATATCGCCTTGGCCAATGCCGTGGTGGAAGACCATCTTGCCACCAGCTCCGACCACTTCACGCTCAGCACTACCCTGCCTGAGCTCGCTGTAGCGCCCCCACCCACTGGGAAGGTTCGCCTTACCTCTGACGAGGAAATAAGACGCTTCGTAGAGATGGTTGAAAACGGCGTGGCGGCTATCGAGCCGTCAACCGCTTCCCTCAAGACTTGGATTCACTTGCCTTAGCAGTGACTAACCTACTTCAGTTTGCCGCCAAAGCTGCAGGCCGGCCGGTCCGCAAGGGCGCACGCAGCGCGCCCTGGTGGACGGAGGAATGCTCCTTGGCCGCGGTGGAGTATCGCGCAGTGAGGAGAGTCTACGCTCTCGGTTTCGGCCGAGAGGTTCAGCTCGCGAAAGGAAGTTCCAGAGAGTCGTGCGGCGAGTCAAGCGCCGTTACTGGCGCGATCTGATTGACAGCTTCACGGACAGTGCGTCCGTCTTCAAGGCGGTCCGTTGGCTGAGATCGCCCGGTGCTTTCCAACCACCGCCTCTGCAAGTGGATGATACCGTCTATGAGACCCAACTAGACAAAGCCAACGCCCTGCGACGAGCAACGCTCGAACGTCGCACTTCGCAGGATGACATCACGGATCCGTGGGTCCCAGTGGACACAGCGAGGACGATTCCTTTCGCTCAGAACGTTTCCCTGGAGGAGGTCCGGGACGCGACCCTTCGCACGGGTAACACCTCTCCCGGCTCCGATAACATTACGGTCAAGATGCTCCGTGCCGTCTGGCATACCATTGGAAGCCTCGTCCACAAGCTGTATCAGGGCTGTCTCGACATCGGTCACCATCCTAAGCCTTTCAGGGAAGCGGAAGTGGTTATGATCACGAAGCCAGGGCGACGGAACCTGTCAGAGGCCCGCGCCTGGCGTCCAATCTCTCTCCTGTCTGGGCAAAGGCCTCGAACGGCTTATTGCGCGCCGTTTGGCGTGGGCATCCGTCCACTATGGTGTCTTGCACCCACAACAAGCTGGCGCATTGCCGAAAAGGTCCGCTGTTGACCTTGTCGCCGCATTGGTACACGACATCGAGGAGGCTTTCTCGCGCAAGCAGGTCGCCACACTCGTGACAATGGACGTCGAAGGCGCCTTCGACACTGTCCTTCGTAGCAGGCTCATTCTTCGCCTTCGGCAGCAAGGATGGCCTCGGAATGTCGCTCGTTGGGCTGGCTCCTTTATGCATGACCGAGCAGCACGTGTCCGCTACCAGGATGTCATGACACCCTCGTCACCCTTGCAGTGCGGACTGCCGCAAGGATCGCCAGCTTCTCCCATACTTTTCCTACTATACACAGAGCCAATCTACCGCCTGAGCAACCCCAAGGGCGCTTCGGCTATGCAGACGACACTGCCGTCCTTTGCGTCGGAGACTCCTGGAGGAGACTGCCCACAGAGCGTCGAAACATGTTCACGAACTCATGACATGGGGCACCGCGAACGCGATAACCTTCGACCCCAAGAAGACTGAAGTCATGCACTTCTCCCGAACTACACCGAGGAATGCACCTCCAGTCTTCCATGGCGAGGTAGAAAGCGGCCAGGCTCAGCCATGCGGTGGCTCGGCATCTGGCTTGACAGCACCCTGACGTTCAAGACGCACGTCGAGAAGTGGACTGCCAAAGCGCAAGCAGTGGCCTACCATCTCAAGGGTTTGACAAATACCAACCGCGGCCCCCTACCAGGTGCGGTCCGGAGAGCCGTCCGCGCCTGCATCGAGCCGCAATTGTTCTTTGGGGCAGAGGCGTGGTACCCGGGCATGACCTGCCCGCGATGGAATAAGCCGGCAAAGGAAGGGCCATCAAGAATACGGCACCTCATCCGGCGGATGGACAAGTCGCTCAACACGGCCATGCGAGCCATCCTCCCGGTCTGGAAGACGACGCCGCTCAGCGCCAGGCACCGGGAGGCGGGCATACCGCCAGTTTCGCACCTGCTCCAGGCGTGTCGAACGCGCTTCGCAGCCCGTCTCAAGTCCTCGACGAAGCGCACCCGCTTGCGGTGCGAACGAAGCCGATCCGGGCCCTGTCATCAACAGGGCCATTAAGTTAAAATACCAGCGTCCACGACAACCTTTCCGGACCAGACTGCGTCGCACTGACGAGCTGCTCCCAAGGTGCGCCAGGCCAGACCTTCTCGCACGTAGGTTCGCCAGCGACCAGCGTGGACCCTTGCAAACTGCGCCGAAAGAAGAATCGGCGGCAAACTTCGGCGAGTGGCTCCAATCAGTTGCTCCACGGACAGCAATCGTCTACTCGGACGGATCCCTCTCCCGGAGGAGCCGCGGGGTACGGCTATGCGGTACATCAGGATGGACTCACCGTCCTCAGCGGTAACGGCCGTCTTGGGCTTGCTGAGGTCTTTGATGCCGAGGCGAGAGGCTCCTAGAGGGTCTGCGTGCTGCGTTGAGCCTCCCGGCTGCAGACCAGATTGTCGTATGCCTCGATAACCTCGCGGTCGCGACGTGTCTTCAAGGCATGCCGTCAGATTCCTCCCAGAAGGAGTTCCTGGAATTCCAGGCCTTGGCCGCAGAACATGGTGCCACTGAGATCCGCTGGATCCCCGCCACACCAACATCCCAGGTAACGAGCAGGCAGACGCCTTAGCAAAGGCAGGAACCTCTCAACCCGAGCCTGCAGACGCTCTCCCGACGCTGGCATATCTGCGCAAGGTCGCTAGGCAGCGACCAAAAGACGCATTCAAAGCCTGGTGGGAAGTTTCTGCACCCCAACAGTACAGGGTCCTCGACCTCGATGCCACGACTGGCTGCCCGCCAGAACTTACCATTCCACGACCTCTGCTCCACCATCTGCTCGCAGCAAGAACCCACCACGGGGACTTCGCTGATTACCACGAAAGGTTGAACCACGACGATGCGCGACTGACGTGCTCATGTGGTCGACGAAAAGAACCAAGCATCTCTTCTATTGCCGGAAGATCGCGCCGCGACATCGGATGAGGTTGGCACCCTCACCGAGCGCGGCGGTCAACCGAGCAATAGGCAGAGACTTCGACCAGTTCGTCAAGGTGGCGAAGGCAAGCTCGTTCTTTGGAACGATCTGCCCTCGCCACTAGGCGGCAGCAACCGCTTTCCTCCTTCCCTTCCCTTTGTTTGCACACACACCATTTTCTCTTACCCGACTCGGCCGGGCGGAGGGTGCTCTCCGGAACCGGCCCTGTGAGGCCAAAACGAAAGACATGGCTGTCGCGCCTGAACGTCCCGCTGACGGGCAGCAGGCTGAGCAAAGAAGCGCCTTTGAGCCGATGAAATGCTGAATGGTGGATTGTTTACGTTCTGTGGAAGGGGCAGAAGACGCGGATTGGTACTCGTTTCGTTTCGCGTATTGTGGGCCTACTCCGCGATAGTAGACTTCCAGCAGCTCAGCACGTCCTGTGCCCCGTCTCGGGGACCTGAGCGACCTAAAGGTCGCTGGACGGAAAATACAATAATAATAATAATAATAATAAAGCAACGCAGAGGGATTATTGCGCGAGCAGGTTGAAGAATTGGAAGGCCATGATGCCGGCGTCTTGAAACGCAGGCGACGAAGCATCACGCTGTGGCAAGGTGGCTACATACAGTGGCCGTGCTGGTGGTTCCACGACGGAGTCGACTTCTGAATGGCTCCGCCCGGCAGGCGTGCAAGGCGCCCCGCCGATGGTGAGGGCGTCGCGGCGGGTAGCCGAGCCGAGCAGAGCACGACTCGAGATGCAATGGGCAAGGATCCAGATGGGAAGCTTGGAAGGCTTGATCAAGAACGAGCAGCCGCCCGAGGACCGGAATGCCGGGATACGGGCTCGAGGCCGCCACGCTGCGCTAGACCAGCTTTGCTGACCGCCGCGCCGTCCACCCGAGACCGGGGGAACGGGGGCCATGGGAGAGTCTGCATCGTGCAGCACCAGGCGCGACACAGCCAGGCAAGGCAAACGTGAGCAGGGCCATGGCTCGATCTGGTCCGCCCTACCCAGACACGGCATTCTGGTGCTGGACGGAGTGGCTTCCATTGGCTGAGCATGGTTGCGCGCAGTGTCGTGCCACCAGGGGGGCGGAGACCTTTATCCAGAAGTTCGGCTCCCTGACGCCCACCAGCCCAGGCCCCCCTCCGCCCCGGTCACCGCTTCCTTGGCTCAGCGGCGCCCCATTGGATCCCCTCCGCCTGCAGGCCACTGCGAGCCCTTCTGCAACTGACGCAGTACATCTCACCGACTTCACCGAATCAAGGGGACGGGCGGGACAAGGGGAAAAGGTGAGAAAAATAAAAAATAAAAAGCTGGCGAGGCGAGGGCAAAAAAAGTCATCCACCGGAGACTTGTTTTTGCTTCAAGAGGGGCGGGCAGCTTCCTTTCTCTCTCTCCTTCAACCCTTCTTCGATTCCGCAACGCCCCGCGCCCTGCCAATTGCTATATCCCAGTGCACAGCAAGCTCCCTTGCCCCGTGCCCCGGCTGAACTCACCCAGTCCAGAGGCCTCTCCCAGCCTCTGCAACAACCTCAGCATCCTCAAAACAACAAAACGACACACCACCGCCTCCGCCTCACCGCCCCGCATGTTGCGAAGGTATGCGCTCGGCTTCTCGAGCGTCGGCCGCCAGTTTTCGACCATGAGCTCCAGCACCCCGATGGAGGATGTCATCCGTGCAAAGGTCAGCCCTTCTTTTTTCCTTCCTTTTCTACTACTCAATCGGCCACCGACAAGCCAGAAACCTTGAAGACAATGCGGTAATTACTCACACACCCCCGGCCGTTGCGCGTCTCAGATCACCGCGGCCCTGAATCCCCAGACACTGGAAATCTACAACGACTCCCATCTCCACGCCCACCACAAGCCTATGCAGGGCAACACCTCGCGCGAGACTCACTTTAGGTATGTGCATCCTCGGCCTCTCACCGCCTCTCCCCCCCTCCCCGGCTCCTGCGGGCCATCCATGGATCCTCTCCTCTTTTCTCGCGTCCGTCTCCACTAACACAACCCCCTCTCCCCCCGGCGCATCAATAGGCTCGTCATCACCTCGGACGCTTTCCAGTCCAAGATGCAGCCCGCGCGGCACCGCATGGTCTACGCCCTCCTCCGCGATGAAATGGCCCTCGAGAACGGCATCCACGCCCTCCAGCTCAGGACCCTGACCCCCGACGAGGAGGTCCGGCAGCAGAAGAAGAAGAAGGACGACGAGGCGGCCAAGGAGGCGGCCCAGCAGCCGTCGACTGACGAGACATGAAGGAGGCTTTAGCCGATGCCCGCCCGCTTAATGTCTCAGAAGGGGAAAAAAAGGAAAAAGGGTTGATTGGCCTCCGCCAATACGTGCTTACCGTCACCGACCAAAGGAAGAAAGATTTGGAGGGGAAGAGGAAAGACGGAGAGGAAAAGGAAGAAAAGCCAATTATGCTCGCGCCGCTTCATCTCGAATTCACAATGTCGAGAGTGTCGGTGCAGACGCAGACTAGACAGCAGAATCTCCCCAAGGAGACATTTCCCCACGACCCGGGCACTTGAGCAGCAAATAGGGGGCTTCTTTACTTACACAGCTATGCATACCCGGCAATGGCAATCAGTGGCCGGAGGAAGATCTACGCGCAAAATGCAAGCCAAGTTGCTCCCCAGACACGCCTTCATCATCTGTCTGGACCAACGTGCAGTTTCTTGTTCGTCTCGTGCCCATTCAAAATTTAAATAGATCGATAGATGATGCAAAATGACGCGAGGGTATTGGAGCCCAAGTTTTTTAGGCCAACCAGCCAAGACTCCAAGCATTTCATTCAAGTGCAGTGCGCAGCAGAACATTGAGAGTAGACGTGCTGTTCGTCCATGACCAAGACTCCTACTTGCTGTGCATCTTGTTTGTACAGCGGACCCTCGGCAATACTGCACACGCCGGATCGGAAAAGAAAACATCGAGATTCATCATGCAGCTGGGCGAAACAATTGCGGGAGCGCACTCGTTCAGCTGCTGCTCGCAACGCTCCGCTTGCCGCTCAGTTTCCGCCGCCGAAAGTGCTCGCGGAGCCGCTCCTGGTCCTCGGCCGATCGTTTTCTCGCCGACCCCAGCCTCCCGGCGGTAGTGAGCAGGGTGAGGTACTGGGACAGGGGGGGACGTTTCGACCTGGCCGAAGCCGAAGGCGTGGGCGCGGCCGAGGGTGGAACAGGACCATCCGAGCCCAGCTGCGGGGACGGCGGACGCGGGACCGGAGGAGTCTGCAGTCGCGAGGGCCGCCGCCCCGCGCTGGGAGTCTCCAGACGGCCCACACCAATGGCACTGCGTGGAGTATGGGCCGGCCTCGGTTCCGGCGATTCAGATGGCATCGGTCCGGTGACGAGGGACGGCTCCCTTTCCGCCGGCCTCGCCTCCTGGATGGCATCGTCGTCGTCGTCGTCGTCCCTGATGATGTTGCGGGCTTTCTTCACTTCTTCCGGGAAGGCGGCGAGGATGGCATCCAAGTTCTTTCTCGACACCACCATTCGGTTGTAGAGCGGCGCGCCGCCCAGGAGGTTGAACCATTCAATGGCGGGAAGGGGTTCCTGGCCGGGCCCTGCTCGGGCGACATATTGTAAGTAGCCTACTGAAAACGCCCGGACAAAGTCGTCAAACAGGCATTCCCTCAGCATTCTTTCCCTTCGTAGATAATCCACGCACACGCATGCTCTGACGAAATTCCACAGGCTTCCGCCATGGCATGCCACATAGTCGGGATACTCCGCCGCGAACACTCGATACGGATTCATCTCATGAGTTGCGGGCTCCGTCGCCCACGCCTGTACTGCTTGACGTACGAGGGGCTCTACCTGACCGGGATGCGTCGGCTGCGCGGCATCAGCGGCAGCAACGCTCCAACCGCCTTGACCCGTGCGGCTAGCCTCCGGTCGTGGGGCAGGTGGGACAAGATCTGAAGTCGTCTCGATGGACGTCACCACACCGTCGAGCACCGAGGAGTCTTGGGAGGTTGCCGGGACCATTGAGCTCGATGTAGTATCATGGGAGCCGCTGACGTCGGCAAACATCTTGGTGGCGGGCATTCTCCTCCCGGCCGTCGCAGAAGCCACGGGCTTGACCGTACTGTTGTTGAGCACAATCAACTTGTGTCGATGGCGCCGACCCTCGACGGAGGGCTGGGGAGGACACGACTTGACATTCTTTGCGGCGGTTGCGGGAATCACGACGGGTTGGCTGGGCTGAGCGCAGGGTGGCGGCGTGTCTACCGCTTGTGTGTTGTCGGCCCGATACGGCGTCGGCGTCGGTGCCAGACGCGCTGCAGCCATGTTGACCGGAGGGTCGGCCGCAACCTGGGCCTGGGGCAGCGCCATCTCTAGATCGTCCTCGTCATTGCTGCTCATTGCATCGTCCGAGTCGAGGTCCTGCGGCCGCTGCGATTCGGTTGGCGGAGGGAGAGCCTTGAAAGATGCGGATTTGGGAGTTTCGTGAATGACTGACGAATCGACATGAGCTTGCTGTGGAGGCCGGCTCCGGCTGGGCGATTGACTCCATGGTATGCTCCTTTCAGGTGAAGATGAGGGCATGCCATCCAGGGCCGCGGAAGAGGCCGGCGCGTGTCCATGGCTGTCTTCGTTCTGGATGCCGCTCTCGCCTTGGTCCTCATTGCGGCTGCTGGCCCTGTAAGCTTGCTTGGTTGTCTCGAGGACATGTCCCGGGATATGGGCCTGCCCGTGGGGCTTGTTCTTGAAATCTGCCGCCCACGAATCGGGCTGCTCGAGCAGTCGCAGCTGGTCCTTGGGTATGACGGCTAGAAACCGCCGCCCCAGCAGCGCCGCGATGTCCTGCCGAGGCGACGACGCGATCGACATGGCGCGCGGTGTCGCGACGCTTCCGGGGGTCCCGACATGTGCCGCGAGCTAAGAAAGCAAGTTGCGAGTCTCGTCTGCCAGAGAGACGCGATCGGCGGTGGAAATAGGACTCGAATTGGAGTGGCGATGGGCGAGTGATTAAGGTTGTGGTGGGCGGCTCGACGCGGCAGCTGAAGAAGGGCCCTGAGTGGGTACATTGTGCGCTGGCGGGGCTCGGCATGTTGGCGGCATGTTGGCGGCATGTTGGCGGCATGTTGGCGGCATGTTGGCGGCATGTTGGCGGCATGTTGGCGGCACTTTGTACGGAGCAAGTACGGAGTACTGCAGCCATGGCTTGCTTGGCGGCGTCAGCTTGTCGGGCAGCCAAGGCCGATGGAATTGGGGGGACGGGACGGTGCTGAAGGTGGGATATCTCGACTCGTTATGTGCATGTCCGTACGGAGTACATCGACTGCCGTCGTCCAGGTGGCTGGATTGGGGGCGTGATTGTCTCGCTGGCATTGCCTTTGCAGGGTCTCCTAGAAGCGCTAGCCCAAGGCTTCTCCCGCTTTGTTAGGGGCCCTTGGCCGCCGCTAAGTAGGTACCGAGGCACGATGCGGTTCTCGACAGTGGGGGCATGTACCGTGCAGGTACCCAAGTCTCCCGCGCACAGGCACCGTCTACCTTTCGTTACAGGTAAATCCAGACCCTTCTTGGCTGTGATGCGGTCGCATACCTGAAGAGCCGCAGTCGATAACGCGTCGTCATTTGCTTCGACCGTCCAACCTCGCCTGCTGCCCGACACCGTCATCTCGGATCTGCGTGTGCCACCAATTGCCCCCCCCGCGACCGGGTGTTTGCTGCTTTCCCTTGGATGTATACGTACCTGCCCGTCGGCGTACGACTAACGCGCCTGGCTGTGGCATCTGAAGCGCACATCCATCTCCATCCCGACCCCTCCCTTGCTCTACATACGTCTGCTACGGCCTCCCCCTTTCATAAACCCCTTTCCCTTCTCCTACAGCCCTTTGGACCTACAGCCTACACCATGGTTGCTACGCGCCGTATATCCTGCGCCGCTCCTTACCATCTGCGGACCTGACTGACCGCCAGGGCCTTGCTTGACGAGCCGCGTCGCTCACGCCCTCGACCTCTCTGTCCTACCCTCCGCCTCGACCAGTCCAACTTGCCCGCCATCTCTTGGCCAAGCCCGCGGGCCACGGGCCACGTCGAGCACCACAATGTCCAAGCCTCCAGACACCCCTTCTGCCTTGACCGCTTGCGATTCGCCCACAAGCGCCCCGGGCCGCCGCGGCTCCATCAACTCCATGTCGGCGAGCTCGACTGTAGACAAGGAGCAGCTGGCTCACGCTCTCGACAAGATACACACTTCGGCCAGTCGCTGCGACTCCCTGACGACGTTCAACGACTTTGCCCCCCCTCCCGAGCGTTTGCCCGCCTTGGAGGGCCGCGGCACGGCGGGCGAACTGGTCCAGCATGGCCTCAGCGGCCTCTACACCCGCTTTCGGGAAGCCGTCGGCGGCGTTAGTCCCACCAAGACGACCCCGAAGGAGGCGATCCCTGACGACAACGCGGATGCTGCCTCCAAACGGACCTCGATCGCCGACGGCCACTCGTCCCGGCCCTCTATATCGTCGCTGAGCCGCGCCGACACGACCGCCTTGGCTGCCACCCCTTCTACATCACAGCCGACTCCCATGACGGAAGTTTCCTCGGCCGCCCTCACCATCACCACCTCCGAGTTGAGCAGTCGCTCGCAGATGACGCAGTCGTCCAAGCCCACGAGCATCAATCTCATGTCCGGCCAAAAGCTGTCGCATACATCTGGCCGCCAAAGTCTCCCCACCAAAGCCACGAGTGCCATCGTTGCCGACCCTACCATCACTGCGCCCGTTTCAGTGCACCGCGAGGCCAGTCGTAGCACCGTCCGGACAGAGGACAGCAACGGCGGCCAAGCCTCCAGCCGGAGGAGCCTCGGTAGACCCGAGCTCCACGCGCACCTGTCGACGACCGACTCTTCCTCTCCCGCCAGCGTTTACGATGCCAAGGACGGTAGCAAACTTTCTTCCAAATCTGCGAGGGACGACGGCTCCAGCGTTGACGGCACCGCCGACGTCGCTTCGAACCCTGCAAAGGGTGCACCCCCCAGTGCCCTCAAGACGGCGCAGCACCGCCACGTCCGCAACCCTTCCATCACCTCTTCCATGCTTTCGCCAGACGGCGTGCACAGACGGCCAGCTGTCATTGCCAAAATCACGCGCTCCAGGTCCCCGGGGGATCTCGAGTCCAGAGAGTCGTCTCTTGACCGCAGCGCTGCTGAAGCCAGCCCCATCAACACGTCAGCGCACAACTTTGTCTACCACACGTCGTTCAATCAAGATTCACGCACCACGGCTCCTCACCACGGGCGGACTGCTGGTGGCCGCATTCCGGGCACGACTGGAGGTAAAGAAAGAGCGTCGGATCAGATGAACGCTCAGCTGGACAAGATGCGACGCCAAGTGTTGAGCAAAGAGTATTGGATGAAAGACGACACGGTCAAGGAGTGCTTCCTGTGCCAGACCCCTTTCACGGCTTTCCGAAGAAAGCACCACTGCCGAACCTGCGGGTGCATCTTCGACTCGAAATGCACAACAGTGGTCTCCGGCGAAAAATTTGGCGTGCAGGGCTCTCTGAGGGTTTGCAAGAACTGTCTCGAGGTTATAAGCCGACGCTTTGACGGCAGCGGATCCGACGACTCGGGTGACGAACGGTCATTCATGCCACGAATCTTTGGCCCGAATCACTCAAAGTACTCCAGCGGAGCCACTCAGTCTGCCAGGGCCAGAGAGCAGGATTTGACCGTGGGTTCCGAGGGCTCCGAGGATTCGCGCCCAGTGTCGACGCCCATGATGGCCATTCCCGCCACCCGCCGTGTCAGGGAGTCGAATCGCTCGTCCGCTGTTCTGGAGATTGATGCTCCGCAGCTAAGTCGACCTGGCTCGTCCCGTTCTCTCAAGTCCCTGGGCACCGCCCGTCCGCAGTCGTCCGCGGGACACAAGCGGCACCATTCCAAGCACGGCTTTCTTGGTCGATTCAAGCCCAACCCTCCATTTACCCCTCACCCTTCGGCCGTTCTTCCCCCTCCCACCGCCGACGACCGAGCCCCGTTCCGAAAAGGCATCGACGATGACAGCGTCAACAAGAGCAAGCTCCCGGCCTTTCACGACGACAATATCATTGACCCTGATCTGGCTGATTACATGTCCGATGATTCGAGCGGAGACGAACAGGTGAGCATCTTTGCAACCATGGGCACTTCGGACCTGCAATCGGCGAGTTTCGAAAACGAGAAATCGGGTTTTGCGCCGTTCGTCAACGCTGCGAGAAAGCATCGCTACAGTAGGACGGGCGAGAAGAGCATAAGTGGCATGAGTTACGCCAGCCGAGGCGTGCTCGACGATGTCAACGGACCGGCAAGCCTTGTAGGCCACCGACGCACGACCAGGCGGCGGAACCTCAGCAACGTGAGTGGAAGCGTTCATCATCTCGGATCCCCGCGACCCAAGTCCGCAGTCTACAAAGGGCCATCTGCCTCCTCGGAGATGCTCCTCTCTCTGGACACCCAGGGCCCGAGTGGGGCTCCGATTACGAGGAGCGAGTCTTCTCGGAAACACAAGCAGTCTCCGAAGGAAGAGCTCAACCAGTCCAGTTTGAAGCACGTCGACAAGCTACTCCATCAGCTCCTGACGGACGCCGGAATCCCATCTCAGGCGGCGTGGCAAAAGGCTCTGGTGCCCATTCTTCTGCAGTTGACAGACGATGTGACCCCGGACGTCGCCAAGGGTGAGGACATGGACATCAGGCACTACGTCAAACTCAAGAGAATTCCGGGCGGCAAGCCCTCCGACACGGCTTACGTCTCTGGCGTCGTCTTCACCAAGAACTTGGCACTCAAGAGCATGCCGCGCAGAATCACGAACCCCCGGATTGTGCTTGTCACCTTTCCGATTGAATATCAGCGCCATCAGCAGCATTTTATGAGTCTGCAGCCGGTCATCGAGCAAGAAAAGGAGTTCTTGAGGGTCGTGGTTCAACGGATTACGAATTTGAGGCCTCACGTGCTGCTGGCCCAAAAGAGCGTCTCAGGAGTCGCGCTGCAATATCTCTCCGAGGCCAACATCTCGGTGGCGTACAACGTCAAAGATACCGTCATCGAAGCCGTTGCTCGGTGCGCCGAAGCCGAAATCGTTGAAACGTTGGACATGCTTGCGCTTCCGGTCCGCGTCGGTCGGTGTTCCTCGTTTGAGGTGAGAACCTTTGTCAACAATGATCATCCGGGGCGGAAGAAGTCCTACATCTTTCTCTCGGGGTGCAGGGCAGACCTTGGGTGCACCATCGGCCTTCGAGGAGCAAGCAACATGATTCTCGGCCAACTGAAGCAGGTCATGGAGTTCATGGTCTACGTCGTATACAACTTGAAGCTGGAGTCGAGCCTCCTCCGGGACGAGTGCATTGAGCCACCTGACGCTGGAGATGGCTCCATGTCGAGCTCCTTCCAAGCTTTGAATGATAGTTTGAGGTCTTTGAGCTCAGCCAGCGTCACCGACGGGTTCCGGGCTGGTCCGACGACCGTCCTGAATCACCCTTCTAGCGAAAGCGAGCTACCGTCTCAGACCACCATGGACAGCTCCAGCTTGGGTGGCGGAGGCACCGAAGAAGCCGAATCGTCGGCCCAGTCGATTCAGGCAGCAATCCCCCTTGAGCGGCAGAAACTCGTGTCTCTTCACGAGCGTCATAGCCATGCATCTCAGGACACGCAGGTCCCCGACGACGTGCCGATGCCCACATTCTACAGCGACATGGTGGCGAAATACGAGACCAAGATTCTCTCGGCGTCGCCGTACGTCAAGTTCAAGCAGCCGTATCTTCTGATGAAGGCTCGCGAACAGGAGAGACGTCTGCTGTACCTCCGGCGACTCCGGGACCAAGACTCGGTCGAGGAAGACTCGGAGAAGTCCGGCCGCCACAAGTTCCAGCTCATCAAGCCGGAGATGGTTGAGAAGATTGGCCAGAAGGCCCCGAGGCAGATAATGGAAATCCTTCACGCCGTCCACGACGCCGAGTACGACAAGGCCCTTTTCAACTATCAGACCCAGACTCGCCAGTGGGAAACGTACATACAGGGCAACCTGGACTTGTTTGACCCCTACTCTCACCAGAACATTGTTGTCCTGTACTCTGTCATTTGCACCGAGACCAAGATTCCTTGCATAGAACCCAGCTTGATTGCCATCAACTTCTATGACGAACAGCATGTGGACACCGGAATGGACCCCGACTGCACGCTGGGCCAATACATTGAGGATCTAGCCTACAGCAAGAACGACATTTGCAACTCGAACGGCTGCGAGAAGATGATGGTGCAACACCATCGAACGTATGTTCACGACCAGCACCGCATCACCGTCTTTGTGGAGCACGTTCCGCACATTAGCCCGAGGAGACCCGAGCTGGGTGACGGCATCACCATGTGGACATACTGCAAGCTCTGCAAGAAGGATTCGGAAGAGACTGCTATGTCGGAGGCCACGTTCAAATACTCCTTTGGGAAATACCTCGAGCTGCTTTACTGGGGCCGCGGTCTGAGGCTGAAGAACGTGGTCGAATGCCCTCACGACCATTACCGGGACCACGTTCGGTATTTTAGTCTGGGCGATTCGCGCATCAGAATTCACTGGGATCCCGTTGACCTGCTCGAAATCGTCGTGCCTCGGGCAAGGATTACATGGAAGGTCGTCAACGACCTGAAGCTGAAGAACGAGATCTACACCAAAATGGAGGAACGCTGGAGCAAGTTCATGGCGTCGGTGAGGGCCAGGCTGAAGAGCATACGCATCGACAGCGTCCTGCCCGAAAAGGCCGCGTCCTGCAAGGCCGAGGTTGAGCGCTTGATGAAGAAGACCCAGGAGGAGCAGCCGGCCATATTCCGTCAGCTGCAAAGCATCTACGTCAACTCCAAATACTACGAGGTCGTCCCTTTCAATAGTTTGGTGCGGGAGATGCTTGAGAAGGCGGGCGAATGGGACCAGGCATTTGCCAAATTTGAGGCCGACTTCTTGGGAGACAAGGACATGCGGCAGCTGACCATCATGCAACTGAAGAAGATGTTCACAGACAATGAGTCAAAGGAGTCGCTCGCGTCGACAGAAGGCAACGGTTCCGCTGCTGACAGTGATGAACGGCCGTCGCAAACCTTTTCCGAGACCGATGAGAGGAGCACCCAGCCAACGGACTACACCACCGACACTGGCATGGGGACCAGCGCTGCGTCAATCAAACCCCTGGATGACAGGCAGACTGACGACAGGCAGCCCGCTGATGAGCTTGGTAAGATTCCCATTTCCGAAGGCGCCATCGAACGGATCGAACCTCTGGACCTCGCAGGCTCGCCAACACCCGTCAAGGTCCCTTCCATGCCCATCCCTCAGCAGAGTTCCCTTCTCTCTGATGAGAGCACACCACACAGTTCAACCTCGGGCCCTCCCCCCCCCGGGCTCCGCCCCCCTCAGACCATTCCCGCGACATCTGCGTCCCCGTCAGCGTCCCCGCCAGCGTCCCCTTCAGGACCTGGCCGCAGTCCTACAGATCCACCCCCGTTCAGCGCGTCCTTGTCCGAGAAGATCGACCAGATGCGCCGCGAGCAGGCTCAACTGTCTAAACAAGCCGCTGATGGTGCAACGGTTCCGACCGAAATCCCCAAGCCGGTGCTTGAGCGCGGAGGGAGCAGCAGGAAATCGGGATCCAACATATCGCCGCCCATTGTTCGGGCCACCTCTCACCCAGCGCGGCCAGCTCACCGTCCGCTGGCATCGGCTTCGGGGAAGCCTCTCGGCGCTAAAGACGCAAAGGTCGCCACCAGCTTGTCGGATGCTCATTCTGAGCATGTCCCGCAGCCACAGCCCGAAGCCTCCGTCAAAGTGGATAAGAAACTCTCTGATCGCCTAGGTCTGACTGCACTCAAGCATCGCTCCAAGGGGGCCACTTCAAGCATCCCCCGGCTAGTGCACAAAAAGAGGGAGTCGAGGGTCTCAGCCTTGGCGAGACACTTTGAGCAGCTCAGCCGCGAGTTTGAAAAGGAGCGTATCAGAGATCGGAAACAGCGGGCTGCGAATCTGCGTCAGCCCAGGGCCAGACTGCCAAGGACGTCGACAAAAGCCATCGTGCAGGTGTACGATAACGTGAACCAGGCGTTTGAGGAACCAGCCGTAGCTTCTGAACCCGCTGCAGAGCCTCAGGGGGAACCAAGGCAGACTGGCGCAGCGCCAAGCACGGCCTCGGAGATGCCCATTTCGGAGCCGCCGACAGAGCCGCCCACGCCCACGATAGAGAGCATCTATAGGCTGGAAGCTCAGCAGCCAGTGCAAGCGCCAGCGCCAGCGCCGACACAACCACCCCCGCCGCCAACACACGAGGATAACGATGACGCCAGCAACGCCAATATCAGCCAGGTAGCATCAGACGACGAGGGCGGGGTGAGCGACCTGGAGACTTCCGTTCCTGAAGAGTTTCTCCCGGACATCAAGGAAATCGCCTATGCTCTAGAGCCGAGCGCCGAGATCCCCCTGGAGCTTCCCAGACATCAAAAGACCAGCCTGATGAAGTACTTGACCAACTTCTGGGCTGAGAGATCCGCCAGCGGGTGGCCGCCGCTCGAGTATCCCGTCAACTCGACCGACCACATCTTTGTCGACTCGGACATTATTGTGCGAGAAGACGAGCCAAGTTCCGTCATCGCACTGGCTCTCAACAGCGAAGATTACACGGGGAAGCTGAGCAAGATTAGACGCGAGGCTCAGGAGGTGGTGATGCAACGAGAAAGCGAGAGCGCGGGTGAAGCCGGGCCAAGCCCGCTGCCTGCGGCCGAGAGCACGGATTGGACGGTGGACGAGACGGAACAAGAAAAGAGCCTGCTCCGCGCGACCGGCACACACCTGAAGTACCAGTTCAAGGAGGGCGCGGCTGTCATGACGTGCAAGATATTCTACGCTGAGCAGTTTGATGCCCTTCGGAGGAAATGCGGCGTTGCCGAACGAATCGTCGAGTCACTGTCCAGATGTCTCAAATGGGATTCAAGGGGCGGCAAGACGAAGTCTGTGTTCTTGAAGACTTTGGATGACCGACTCATTCTGAAGGTAAGGCCTCCCTCGGCCAGGTTCTTTTCGTCTCTGGTTTTTTTCTTTCCAAAACCCTTTGATTCTTGCCTGGGCGGACAGCTGACACCAGATGCGGAAACAGTCTCTCTCGCCGGTGGAAACGTCGGCCTTCTTGCGCTTTGCGCCTGGATACTTCAGCATCATGGCAGAAGCCCTTTTCCATGACCTGCCTTCGGTCATTGCTAAAATGCTGGGCTTTTTCCAAGTGATCATCAAAAACCCGACCACCGGCACAGACACCAAGCTCGATTTGTTGATCACCGAAAACCTATTCTACGATCGATCCCCCTCGAGAATCTTTGATCTCAAGGGGTCCATGCGCAACCGCAGGATCCAGTCGACGGGCGAGCAAAACGAGGTTTTGTTGGACGAGAACATGGTCGAGTACATCTACGAGTCGCCTCTGTTCGCGCGGGAGCATTCCAAGAAACTTCTTAGGGCGTCGGTGTGGAACGACACGCTGTTCCTTGCGCGGCAGAACGTGATGGACTACTCACTGATGATTGCGGTTGATGAGGAGAGAAAGGAGCTCGTGGTTGGCATCATCGATTGCATCAGGACGTACACCTGGGACAAGAAGCTCGAGAGCTGGATCAAAGACCGCGGCTTCGCTGGCGGCGGCCGCAACAGGCCAACGGTGACGAGCCCCAAGGAATACAAGTCCCGGTTCCGAGAGGCCATGGCGAGGTATGTAGTGCTTGTTTTGCATTGGTGGTGCGTTTGCCATGACTTTCTTGTACTGACGACTCGAATCCAGATATATCCTCCAGGCTCCCAACTGTTGGCACCTCTTCAATAACCCGCAGTACCCAGTGTATCACGGACGGGCGAGGTTTGAGGATGCCGAGGCACCGGTGCTCTAGGGGCCTAGATGATGTTCAGGCTGAGGAGAGGCATCGGTATATCTATAAAAAACAAGAGCGTCTCTTCAAAAATGACGAGGAAGAGAGTAGGTTGGATTTTTGTAACCGCTATCGAAGCATGGCGAGGTTGTTAGGGACTGGGAGGCTAGCGGATTCACCCAACAACCGTGGTGGATTTCTGACGCCGACAAAAGATGCTATGACACCCATGACGAGACGCAGGACTGCACGGCGCAACAGGGGCAGTTGTTGGGGCCTTTCTTCCTGGAATACATTTGGTAGACGATGAAGTCGGAAGCGATTATTCTCTGTAGCCACACGCCGTGACCAGGTCCATTAAAACTTACGGCGGGGTGGGGCACATGGCCCGCTGTAAGTTACTCCGTGGCATCGGCCGAGACGAACACTAACCTTTCGCCTCCACAAAGCTGCCCGACGACATGGGAAGGAATTCGATTGTTTCCCCATGCAAACCTCTTCAATGTCCCAATGTCCATTGACCTCAACTGGGAGACGCTGACCAGCGGCCCCGACGGCGATGCTCTCGCCGAGCGCATCCGCACCTTTATACACGACAAGTTCCAGACGGTGCCGCTGCCGCGCTTCATCCGATCCGTCAACGTCCACGGCTTCGACTTTGGCAGCATCCCGCCCGAGCTGGATCTAAAAGACATCACTGATCCACTGCCGGATTTTTATGAACAGGATCTGGACGACGACGACGACGACGATGAAGATGACGACGAGAGCGACGACGAGTATGCGGCGGCGGCGAGCGCCGTGGCTGCCGCAGCCGTCGCCGCAGCAGGGGGAACTGGCGGTGGACGTGTCCGGCCCAACTCTGCGGCGAGGGAGCGGCAGGCCGTGGGATCGGGCCGCGATAGAAGACGGCCGGCGGGACTGGGACAGGCGGCGGTGCAGAGGAGCGACATCATGAGCCCCGACCTGGGCAGTCCGTTCCTGGGCACGTCGACGCCGGGTATCTTGGGCGGGCCCGGGCGAAACTACTTCCAGGGCCACCTCGGCACGGGAACGCACACGCCGCTGGCTGCAGTCGCCGGCGCGCACCTTGGCAACGGCGGCTGGATGGGCCACGCGGTGCAGGAGCCGTCGCCGAGGACGACGCACGCGCACCAACACAGCCACAGCCGTCAGCCGTCGCAGAGCAGCATCTCGGTCGACTACGCCATGGACACGGACGCACAGCTGCTGCGCGAGAAGTCGAGCGTGTCGACGCTGGCGCCCACGTCGGTGAGCACGTCGCGCCCACCGACGCGGGACTCGCCGCACCTGGACGACGACGACGATGCGGGTCTCGCGCCCGATGGCGACGCGCAGCCGCCGCCGCGGCCGCGGAAAGAGCCCCGGGTTGAGGATGTCCAGGCCGTATTCCGCATACGCTACGCAGGGGACGTGAGGCTCAACCTGACGGCCGAGATCCTGCTCGACTACCCGATGCCGAGCTTTGTCGGGATCCCCATCAAGCTGAGCATCACGGGCCTGTCCTTTGACGGCGTTGGTGTGCTCGCGCACATACGCAAGCGGGTCCACTTCTGCTTCCTCAGCCCAGACGACGCCCTCATGGCCGTAGGCGCCGACGAGGCTGACGCGGGCGAGGACACGCATGACGAAGCGGACGGTGCTGCCGCCTCTGGGCCAGGCGCTGGCCAGCGCAAGCGCAAGGGCAGGTTTGCCGGGCTGCTGCAGGAGGTCAAGGTCGAGAGCGAGATTGGCGAGCGCGACGGGGGCAAGCAGAGCCTGAAGAATGTGGGCAAAGTGGAGAGGTTTGTGCTCGAGCAGGTGCGCAGGATCTTTGAGGAGGAGTTTGTCTACCCAAGCTTCTGGACGTTTCTGGTTTGAAATGTGAAGCTTGTGGACACGGTTGGGCTTGGGCCTGGTAGGGAACACGGAGAAGCTTTGGGCGCAACGGTTGCATATTGGGATACATCTAGATTTTCTATACATGGCCACTCTAATCTGCATGGTTTTGTAGATCGTTCTTGGTCCACCTCACGTCAAGGTCCGCCGAAAACCCTGGTACGCCTGCTGGATGTCCATCTCAAGCTCGCGAGCCTGCTGCTCGCTCAGCTCCTCGGTCGCCTTCATCTGGTTGAGCGTGATGAGCCACTGGACAATCTTGCCGCGACTGTCAAAGTCTTGGTCGGTGACGCGATTGACCGACTGGATCACGTCTGACAGCAGCGGGTGCAGCTGGTCCTTGGACAGCATGCCGAGCTTGACGGCGTCGAGAAAGGTGATGAACTCTTGCGTCGCCTCGAGTATGAGCACGCCGCTCGTGTTGTTGGCCGAGGCTGCGGGGGCTACAGGGGCCGAGGAGGAGGCGGTCACCGTGGTTGCTGGCATGCCAACGCGGAGGCGCTCGGTGGCGCGAGGAGCTTCGAGCTGCGCGAGATGTTAGCCTCGCCTCCTCCGCTCTATCCGCCCTGTCACGGTATGACGTACATCCCACTTTGCTTTAAACTCCTCGAGACCCTCAAACTCGCGGGTGATCGTCTCATCGGCAAGCAGCGCCTTGTACTGCCGGAGGGACCGCTCGCATATCTCGGTGTACTCGGCTTCTGGGATGGCATCTTTAAGAAAGGCCTTTTCGAGCTCGTCGAGGGTGACGATGATGCTGAAGAGCTCGGCGAGAGAGTCTTGGAGGTCGCGCTCGGCGCGGGTCTCAGTGAGTTTGACTTCCTGCGCCGCCGCGCGAGCACTTGGTCAGACACGGAGACCACGACGGGAGGGACTGGACAGACGGACGGACCTCGTCGAGATTGATGGTCGCCGTCAGGTTGGAGTTGGGCACGTAGCTATGCGGGGTCGGCGCATAGCCTTGTCTGGGCATCATGGTGGTGAGTCGGGCAGCTGCATTGAGCTCATCAGTTGTCGTCGTCGTCCAAAAGACGCGAGCGCAAAAGACAGATGCAACACGTCGAGGCTCACCTCCAAGCCTCCAAGAGTGGGACGTCATGTCCGGGCGGCAGAATAAGCTCACCGCCTGTCGCGCAGATGTGGATGCATTATCGATAGCCGTTGGGCCCGGGAAAAAAAAAATTGGTCTCCAGAATCGTCGTCGCTCCTTGTCGTTCTCGCCCACCACCACCATCCTCACGTCCACTCCTAACCACAATCGTGGTTCGAAGTCACCGCCGTTCACCATGGGGCCCGGCAAGAAGAACCTCAAGGCGACGAAAAAGTTCGAAAAGAAGCACCTCAAGGGTGTCCTCGACAAGAGAAAGGCAAGCGCCAAGATCAAGCAGCGCCACCAAATCCAAGAGAAGAAAAAGGCGAGGCGCTCCAAGGATGCCGAGTTTTACAAGGGGTCCAAGGAGGGCGAGGATGGCGAGCGCAAAAAGCCCGTTGGCTCCAAGGCAAAAAAGGTCAATGAGATGAGCGTCGACGACTTCTTCCAGGGCGGTTTCGACGACATCATCGGCAGCGAGGGCGGAGATGCGAAGGCCAGCAAGCCTCGCAAGCGCAAGCGTGGCGACCCCGCCGACCAAGACGCGGATGCAAGCGACGACTCTGCCGTGTCGGTTACCGAGCAGCCGGTCGTCAGCGATAGCGACGACGATGACGACGACAACGAGCTGGGCATGAGCAAGGAGACAATGACTGGCCTCGCCGACAAGGACCCCGAGTTCTTCAAGTTCCTCCAAGAAAACGACCCCGAGGCCTTGGACTTTGACGATAACGCGGACCTGGCCGAGGTCGACGAGCTCAGCGCCGGCGACGAAGAGTCGGAAGGCGAAGAGCCGCAGAAGAAGAAGCGGAAGAAGGGCAAGGCGGCCGGGCAAGAGGCTGAGCAGAGCAATCAGCTGACCCGTCCCATGGTGGCTTCGTGGCGGAAGGCAATGGCAGAAAAGCATTCGCTCCGGGCAGCCAGGCAAGTCGTCCTGGCGTTTCGCTGTGCGGCCCACCTCAACGAAAATGACGGGGACGACGACAAACCGGCACGGTGGACGATTGACAGCCCTGAAGTCTTCAACGACGTCGTGGTCCTGGCGCTCAAGGAGATCCCCGTCATCATGAACCACCACCTGCCGGTCAAGGAGTCTGCGGCCGGAAAGGTCTATGTGCAGATGGAGACGAGAAAGTTCAAGACGCTGTCGTTGCTACTGAAATCCTTCACCTCGTCCATCTTGCACCTGCTCGGCACGCTGTCAGACGAAAAGACGCTCAAGCTGACGCTGTCGTCCATCACGCCGATCCTGCCCTACCTGCTCTCCTTCAGGAAGCTGATTCGGGCTCTGGCAAAGGCCGTCGTCAACTTTTGGGCCCAGCCCGCCAGTGGTGAGACGACTCGCATCACTGCCTTCCTGGTCCTGCGGAGACTCGTCGTCATCGGCGACAAGGGCATCCGCGAGGCGGTGCTGAAAACCGTATACCAGGGCCTTGTCCAGGGCTGCCGCGTCACCAACCACAACACCATCCAGGGCATCAACCTGATGAAGAACTCGGCTGCGGAGCTCTGGGGCATCGACCAGGCCGTCGGCTACACCACGGCTTTCACCTTGATCCGCCAGCTGGCGATCCACCTGCGGAACAGCATCGTGCACAACAAGAACGAGTCGTTCCGCATGGTCTACAACTGGCAGTTCACCCACTCCCTCGACTTTTGGTCGTGCGTCTTGGCCGAGCACTGCAGCCCGCTCAAGGAGGCCGAGGCCGGCAAGGAGAGCCAGCTCAAGCTCCTCATCTACCCGCTCGTCCAGGTGACGCTCGGCACCATGCGCCTCATCCCCACGTCGCTGTACTTTCCGCTCCAGTTCCACCTCGTGCGCGCCCTGCTCCGCACGTCGCGCGCCACCGGCACATACATACCGCTGGCGTCGCCCCTGCTCGAGGTGCTCGCGTCGGCCGAGATGAAGAAGCCGCCCAAGGCCGGCACCCTCAAGGCCTTTGACTTTTCCGTCGCCTACAAGGCCCCCAAGGCGTACCTCCGCACGCGTGTCTACCAGGATGGCGTCGGGGAGCAGGTCGTCGAGCTGCTCGGCGAGTACATGCTGCTCTGGAGCACCTCGATCGCCTTCCCCGAGCTGGCCCTGCCCGTCGTCATCCAGCTCAAGCGCTGGCTCAAGCAGGCCCGGTCCCGGTCAAAGGGCAACAAGAACGCCAAGCTCGCCTCGCAGCTCGCCGTGCTGGTGCAGAAGCTCGAGGCCAACGCAAAGTTCGTCGAGGAGCGCCGCGCAAAGGTCGACTTTGCGCCCCGCGACCGCGCCCAGGTCGACGCCTTCTTGCGCGACTTTGACGTGGCCAAGACGCCGCTTGGGGCTTACGTCGTCGGCCAGCGCAAGGCTAGGGCCGAAAAGGCCAAGATGCTTGAGGAGGCTAGGCTGGAGGATGAGAGGAAGAGGAAGGAGGAGGAGAAGGCGGAGGTGGAGGGTGACGACGACGAGGACGGGAACGAGGATGAGGACGAGGATGAGGCGAGTGAACCTGATGAGATGGCATCAGGCGAGGACGAGGAATCAGACGATGAATCGTAGCAGACCGCGGCTCCTCATCCCGAGGAAAACTAGAGTTGAAAAGACCACTAATTATTCACGGATGCCCTCGCCCCTTTTACTTTTCTTCCCAAGGGAGCTCCCATGCTCACAAAAACGCACGTCACCAAGTCCGTCCCTGCCCGCCACTGCAAAGACGAAGCACAGTCCTCGATTCCCAGGACGCCCTTCAAGCCTCACGCAAGCAGGCCTGAATGGACAAGCCTAGTCAAGATACACGCCAAGCCGGCATCGAGGGCTCGTGTGCGCACGCCCACCACGTTCCCGTTCCCTCCTCCAACTCCGCCAGCCATGCAATTTCCCGCCAAGCCCCCGACCCTGTCGCCGTCTCTCCGCGAGCTCCCCTCCCCTTTTCGATAAATTCCGCTCGACCACCACTTGTCTCCCGCAAAACAAGGAGCGAAACGCAAAACAGAGCTGGGCGGATGCAAAGCCAAAGAGGTCAAAAAAGACGACACAAAACCAGATCAAAACGCCCCGATGCCATGACACGCCCTCTGGGTTCACCCGATTCAGGTTTCTGCAATTTCATGTCCAAGACACTCACGAGTGGAGCGGCATGCTCCAGGATCACCAGGCAGACCAATGTGCCGTTTGAGACGGCATCTCAAGCCTCATCCTGGATGCCCTCCCAGGTAAACTGCTCACTGCCGCTCGTCACGTCCCGCACCGTCATGCCGGTAATGTTCAAGACGGTCATCTCGACCTCTTCCTCGCTCATGGCCTGACCCGCCGCCTTCTGTCCCTCCAGGACATCGTACAGGCTGTAGATTTGGTCATTCTTGACCTCGAGACGCTTCAGCAGCGTGCGAATGCCCTCGGCGAGACTGAGCCGCTCTCTTCGGCCAAGGGCCTTGTCGCCGCTGTTGTAACGCGCCTGCAGGCGTGACAGCTCGAGCTGTAGGTGCTGTCCTTCGTCTTCCAAGCCCTTGATGACAAGGGCCAGGGCGTGGCCTGGAGACTGGCTCGGCCGCACCGTGACATTCTCGTCGCTGATTTCGCGGTCGGTGACGGGAACGGGCCGCGACACCGTGACGCGCTTCTTCCCGGCGGCGACCTCTGCAGAAGTCACGACGCCGCGGTGGGAGGTGATGCGGCTGCAGACTATGCAGTTCCGGCAGTTGTGTTCGCACAACCCATCCAGTATTCGGCGGGCATCGCTCGAGAGCGCCGGGCAAGCAGAACCCGTGTCCACCGCTCGCTTGCTTGTTTGGGTGGTGGCCTCGGTCTCGACAACCAGCTTTTGAGTCGTGCGGGTAGAAGCCTGCTGTGCTTGCTGGACCTTCATACTTTGGCTAGTTGTATCTCGCGGTCTGGATTGGCCATGCGTGTTGTTTTTCACAGACAGGTTGAGCGAGACCGTGCCTCGGTCCTGGGTCATGTTGTCAACAGACTGGGGCCCCGTGGTGTCGTCGAGGTCGTTAAAGAGGTCCGTGGCGTGTTGTGAAGCCCCCTTATTGAAATTGCGGCGCTTGCTCCCTTTGTTTGCCACGGGCTTGTTGCTCTGGGCCGGTTTGTCGGGGATCGAGAAGGCAACCTTTTGCCCTTGCTGCACTGCGTGATTGGTCGATGCGTTCCTGCTGTTTTTGGTCTTAGACACCTGCTGAACTTCGCGCCTTGTTACGTCTCGCGTTTCCTGCCTTGTGTCGTTGCGTGAAGTTGTCGTCTTGTGACTCTGGGATGTAAGTTCTGGTAATGCGGGCATCTCTCTGGTCTCGGTGGCCTCTGCTGGGCCTGATTCGTTCGTGTCGATGGTGATGTCTGGCACAAAGAACGCCGACGTCATGTTTTCCTCCGTCTCTTCATCCAGGCGGGCCGAAAAGTCCTCTTTGGGGAGCGGCCGGCAGTGATCCAGCTGTTGCTTCAAGAAGTCGATGTCGTCCCTAAGCTTGAGGTTCTCCTCGTGAAGGTCTTCAACGCTGCGCTCAAATCCAGAATTCTCTCGGCGAAGCATCTTGTTCTCGCTAAAGTACTTGTCGTTGTGGCGGACGAGACTCTCGTTGTCCTCCTGTAAAGCCGTCTTCTCCCTGTCCACAGTCTCGACCTGCCGCCGCAGCGTCTCAACCTGCTCGCGAGCTGCGTCGAGCTCGTGCTGAACACCATCGAGATTCTCCCGGAGATCCTCACTCTCCTCTATGAGGGATTTGTTGTTGGACCGAAGAGACCTGTTCTCGCTCGCGAGAGAATCATCACCTCTTCGAAGGCCGCTGTTGTCGGTCCGCAGGGACTCGTTCTCCTCCCTCAGCTGCCTGAGCTCTTTGCGCAGCCTCTCATTCTCGGCTCGAAGCGACGCGTTTTCAAGCTCCAGAGCATCGCGGCCTTGTTTGATGGACATGAGATCCCGGCGAAGGGTGTCATTATCGTGCCGCATCTGGTCGGTGATTTCGAGCTGTTTGTGGGAGGACTCGAGCTCTTTCTCTTTCACGTTGAGCTTGCGCGTGAGTTTGCTGATGTCGTCACACGCGCCCTGCAGTCTTTTTACAGCCCGATCTCGCTCGTGGGCCAGCGAAACGTTCTCCAATTCACTTTCGCTCACCTTTCGTTGCGTCTGCTCTAACCGAGACTGTAGCGATGTGACTTCTAATTCCAATTCTGTGGGATGGTTAGCGGCGGAACCACAAGCATTTGTCACAATTCGGAGGCGCTTACGATGTTTGCGTGCAACCAGCTTTTTATCGGGCTGATGGTAGCTCGCGTTGTCGTTGGAGTCTTTCCTAGACTTGAGCTGGGCCTCTAGCCTCTCGACTTGCTGCTGAAGGTTCTCGGCGTATTCTTGCACTTTGTCATGGTGCTCCTGGAGCGAAACAATCTCGTCACGGATCATGTCCATGGACACAAAGATCTTATCCTCGACCTCGGGCACCTGAATGCCATCCACCTCGGCGTGAGCACCCGCGGATGGCCTTTCTCGTCGATCGTGCACCCGGCCATTCTTGACGAAGATCGGAACGCCGTTCTTCATGGAGCCGCTGAACTTGAGGGTTCCCGTGACAAAGTCGCCAAGGTGGGAGACGTCAGGCATGAAGAAGGATCGAGCGTGCGATGTACTGTTGCCTTCTGCGTCGGCAAAGGAATTGGGCGAAGGGGGAACAGCTGTCAAGCTCGACTTGGCGGATGATAATAGGGGAGAGGCGCTCTCGCGTGACTGTCGACGGTGCTCGCCATCGGATGGGGGGCTCAACGACGCTCGTCGCAATCGGTCCAGGGCCTCTGAAATGGATGAAAGGCGCTGGGGCTGCTGAGAAGCATAGTCCGACGAGGCAGTTGCGTGGGTAGTCTTTGTCAGAGAAGTCTGTTTTCGAGCGCTTTTCGCGGAAGTTCGGTGAGCCAGAGTTCGAGCGGGCGACTTGGAGACGAGGTCGGAGTGGTCGGATTCGTTGTCGACGCGAGGTTGCATCTCGGCACGCGTCTTGGTGGAGCCGGGCCACATGTCCTGGGTCGAGTCGTCGGCAAACTGAACTGAAGGCACGGGCTGTTTGTTCTCCTTGGATCTCGTGGGCCTCGCGTCGGTGGCAAGTTTATCGAGGCCAGGGTCATCTCCAAGGGCATGTGGCGCGTCGCGGGCCTTGGGCTTGGAGAAGAAGTCGGGCCATTTGCGGTGGGCGGCATCCCAGTTGACTGGCAGCTTCCTCGGTGCAGTGACTCTGGCAATGTCTTCGTGAAGCCTGCGCGTCGATTCGCCGTCCGGGTCAGAGAAGACAGAGGACACGGTTGGGCTGACTGTGCCATGGGATCCGGTGGACGAGGGGGGCGAATTGAAGGGGTTGGCGCGGTTGGCGTTCATTTCTCTAAGGATGCGCGAACGATATCTCTGGGCGGTGTCGGCCTCCATGGCTCCGACGACGCGTCTGGACGCGATGCTCGAGCGGAGGAGTCGACGATGGATGGGAGATGGCGAGTCGGGTGATGATGGCTGCTGTATGGCTGCAGGAGAATTGATGGCGTGAGTTGGCGATGCCTCGGATGGCAGCAACTGCCAAAGGCGACGTGGCGGCGCGGTTTGGAGGCGCGAGACAGGAGGGATGGTGAAGCATCGACTGCTCTGGTGGTTTGGGAGCTGAAGACGGCTCGGGGGCGATTCTGGTTGGTGGAACAGGGATTGGGAAAGTAAACAAACCGGGACAGCGCCGCTGGGGTGGGCGAATCACGTGCGATGAGCAGAGGCCGGTGACCCCAGAGCCGAAGGTACTCGATAATTACTTGTCCACTGTAAACGTTGACGTGCATTTTTGATCAAGTATTAATAATTACGGATACGATTACGTGCCCTGCGCACCAACGCCTCATCTTTGTAAACTGCGCTTCCGCCTGCGATACTAGCAGCGCGAGTACGATATAACCGGTAGGCGGCGGGTAAGTTTGGTAGCTGGGTCGTTGATCGACTGGCCAGCCGGTCGAGCGGCCAGTCGAGCCGCGGTCGTCGGAGACGTCAAGTGCCTTGCTCGCGTCCACGGAGGGCAGACGCCTCTTTGCCGTACGCAGGCGCAGGCAGCAAACAGGCGCAGGCAGCAAGCAGGCTTGTCTAGTGCGAGTGGTTGCTCCTGATGCCGCGGCACTGCTGCGGAAGCCTCGTCGTGACGGATCCATGTATCACCGTTGTCCGCTAGCCGATGGACGACTGCGTTCTGAGGCCTCGGGGAACACAATGACGGGAGATGCTTCTTCGGAATCACAACATGCGGCTTTCCGAGCGGCCTGGGAGAAGATCCATCAAGGCGTTTTCCAGTTTCGAACGATCCTCGGGCCACAGAAGTGCTGTCAGCTGACGCCTGCCCGTCAACACTCCAACAACAAATTGATGTGAGACACGGGCTTGGTCATTCGGGCTGGTGGCTTGCGCGAGGCATGAGGCGGGATACGAGCTACAGTAGTCCGCAGCAAGAGACTGCGTGATTGATTGTCCAAGTCTAGACTCCTTTTGACCGGCAATTTCGTCGACGAGCGCCTGATCCCGTGACCTGCTGCACTGCGACGTCAACCTGGCTGCTGATCCACCCAATCCCCCAGCGATACTCTTCCTAATCGGGACAGACAACGGCTCCCTCCAGGCTGCTGGGCTTTCTTCTTCCAACCTCCAACTCTAAACCCTTTTAGCCTCTTTCCACCGGAACGAGCTTCGAAATGAACGCTTGCGACGCTGTCTCTCGTCTCGGCCCGCGGCTACGCGCACCCGCGTGGCTGAGGTCGCCGGCAGGGGCACGCCTCACGACTCCTCCGTACGCGCATCCGCACATCCGCGCATCCGCACCTCCATGCTCATCCTGCTCCTCCATCAAACCTCCTCCGCCCACGGTCACATCCGCAATCCCATCAGGAAGCTGCCTCTGGCCTTCGCTTCTCTCGCGTTGTATCAAGCGGGAAAGCATGACAGGAGCCGCCAACCTTGCTGTTTTCCAAACACCTGCGAATGACACGTCCGGCTAAGAGCCTCTCATCTCCTCGGCCTGCCAGGTTGATGTCCCCAGAGCTAAAGATATAAGTGTGGCCTGGAACGCCGTTTGGGTCCCATCTCCAGATCCAGTCTTCCTCGAAGCCTCAGCTGCACCCCCCTTGCCTCTCTCCTCATTATTCGCCATTCATCTGCCCCGTTGCCCTCGAGCCATGTTGCGTTACTCGCTGGCCGGCTGCTTCGCCGGCCTACTTTGCGCCCAGTCCATAGTGTCTGTCTCCGGCCTCCGCTTCCTGCCTGGCAAGCTCCGACACTACTGTTCCATCACCTCCGATCCATCTCCGCAAGTCTGCATACCGTTCCCGCTTCCCTTGGTGAAAAAGGAGGCCAAGAGTCCCGACCTTTCCGACATGGACAGTCAGGGGCTGCAAGATGTCTTCGACGCCCTCGCCGTCTTGCAAGACAGCTACTATGATGCCGTCAACGGCACTTGGCCAACCTCCATCGACTGGACAGGGGCCGTCATCGAGACGGTCCTCTCGGGAACGCTGTCGACCCTGACAAGGTCCCTCAACTCCGAGCATGTTGGCGGCGACGCCCAACGGAAGCAACGAGAGAACCTCATCTCCTCCCTCTATGCCCAGGTTGTCCACTCCTTTTTCGGCCAAAACGCCATTGCCATCAAGAACCAGGTAAGCCTTGACGCAGCGCTCTCGGCAGCACAGAAAAGTCCCGAATGCTTACGCTCACCTCTCTGGCGTGCCTTCTCATCACAAACAGGCGTATGATGACATTCTTTGGGTCGTTCTTGGCTGGATCGAGGCCATCAAGTTCGTCCGGCTTCACGCCGAGCTTCACTACCCTGGAACGGGCAATGCTTGCAAGTACACGCCAAGGGAGCTCAACCAAGCGCTCCAGAACATGCCATGGCAGGGCTACAACTGGTTCTGCACCTTTGCAGAGCGCGCTCGCGAGTTTTGGGATCTTGCTACCCACGGATGGGACACCTTGCTGTGTGGCGGCGGCATGGTCTGGAATCCCCGCCTGGAGCCCTACAAGAACGCCATCACGAATGAGCTTTGGATCGCCGCGTCCATCGCCATGTATGAGAACTTCCCCAACGACACCTTCCGGGAGGCTTGGGTTGCGAGCAAGGGCTTCCCCACCAGGGACCCCGTGTACCTGGCCGCTGCCGTCGAGGGCTACAAGTGGTTGAAGCAAGTCAACATGACCAACCAGCGGGGACTCTACGTCGATGGCTACCATATCGACAACAACAAGCCCAACAACGTCAAATGCGACGCCCGCGACGAGATGGTGTACACGTACAACCAGGGTGTCATTCTCACGGGTCAGCGAGGCTTGTGGGCCGTAACCGGAAGCCATTCGTACTTGGAAGAGGGCCACTCGCTGATCCAGTCGGTCATCAAGGCGACGGGCTGGGACGTGTTTGGCAACGCCCCGGTCGATGACGTGCATGCCCTGCCTCTCGGCCAGCTGCTGCCGCCATGGCATGGTCTGGGCCGCGGCGGTATTCTTGAGGAAATGTGCGACGCGAGCGGCACGTGCTCGCAGGATGGCCAGACCTTCAAGGGCATCTTCTTCCATCACCTGACGGCCTTTTGCGCGCCCATTGAGGCGGCTGGCGTTGCTACGCATGGCACCCGCGTCAGTTTGGAGCAGCACGCGCATGTACAGGCAGCCCATGGCAAGGCTTGCCGTGCATACCTGAGTTGGGTAAAGCACAACGCCAGGGCGGCACTGGGGACCCGCGACGAGCGAGGGCGGTTCGGCATGTGGTGGGGAGCCATCGTGTTTAGCCAGCCTGCCGTGTCCAAGTTCACCGATGGCATCGACCACGAGGCACCCAACGCCACCGATTACCGCAACGAGGGAACGCCGCGAGACGCAGTCTGGGGAAAGAGTAGCCCGTGGGAGCCCGGAGCGTACAAGATGCGGCTGAGTTGCCAAGACCAGTGGATTCGGCCTGCGGCAGACCACCGAGTGCCGGACGAGGCGAGGGCATGGGGCAAGAGCACGGACAAGCGCAGCACGGACAAGCGCGACGACGATCCCAACAACCGTGGCCGGGGGCGGACCGTCGAGACGCAGGCTGGGGGGCTCGCACTCTTGAGGGCGTACTGGGAGATCTCGCAGCAACAGTGGTGACGGATGGCGGTGTGACTCTGGCTCAGGACTTGAGCTCCGTGCCTTGACTCTTGTATGCAACTTCTCGGCATTCAGTAGGTAGCAGCAGTAGTGAGCATTGTCTTTGAGCCAAGCAAGATCGCTGCGTTTCACGGCCTACCCTGGAGCGCCCTTGTGACAGGCACAAATCTGAATTCGCACACCCCCCTGACGCCCGCCAGCCAATCATGAGGCAGTCGCATGGACACGGCGAGGCCAAGCACGATTCTTTGCGGTCATGACTGGCAGATGAGTTGCAATTAATGAAGCTTTGAAGCAGCGCGAGCTCGATGAGAATAAGATTATTGGCTGCTTACCGCCTTGCGATTCTACCTGGGATAATTATACCAAGTAAACATTCTGCAAATAGGTGGCCATGATAAAAAAGCGGGGCGGACGTGTCCAAAAAAGATGCCCATGTCCGAATATCGCGATTTCAACCACATCCTGTCGACTTACTATCTGCATTTGCTGCTCTTTCCTTTGTCAACCTCCCCACGCGTCCGCAGCACCATCAGCTTGGGGCACGATGAGCAAGACTCAATTCAAATGCCTCTGGGCACTGCCCCGCCTCTCATCCCGCCTCTCTCCAAGTCCGCTGCTCGCCCTCGCCCGGCGGCACCTTCACAAACCGCCCATCGAGTCGGAAACGACGCGCTACGGCGTCAGGCAAGCCATCTACCTCGCGCTGAGAGACGTCTTCAAGCGCGGGCCGTCGCATTACCGCAACAGCCGCGATGTGCGCAAGGTGATCAAGATGAACATGAGGAGGAGGGAGGTCTGCGACTTGGTCGACATGTACGGCCTGGGCTTTGTGTGCGACATGACGCGCGTTATGCTCCACCAGCGCATCTTTACGTCGCTTCATAGGGCCAAGGTTAACTTGCCCGACCTCTTTGGCCTTATCAAGATGCCTGAGAAGCTCAAGGGAGGGGGTCCCTATGCGGCCATGCAGGCCAAGGCGGATCTCGAGGCTCAGCTCGACAGGCTCACCATTGCCGATGTCAGTAGGCCGCCGGACAAGATGTCCTTTACCTCGCGCCTCGCCGAAGATACCACCTCTGATGTATCTATAAGTAGGTCATGTGCATTGTACGCAAAACGAGGGAAACCGGTTGAATGCTGAAAGCTTTTTAGCCCCCGTGTCCGACGACACGGCGCACCTGAGAAGAAGAGACCGGTTATTGCCGTGTCCGGAAGAGACGCTGCCGCCCTTCCCGACCAAGCTCCCCTTCGCCGCACAGCACGAGATGCTCCGGCGGCTGCAGACGATTCTCGAGGCCGTGTGCTACGGCTACGGGATGCGCGTGATGCCGCGCGTGATGCGTCTCCGGCGATGGGACTGTCCCGAGGCGGCGGAGCTGCACGAAATGGTCGACACCTTCATGTCCAAGGACGAGCACTTCCTCGAGACGGGCCGCACGACGGTGCCGCTCGAGGAGCTCCTGCAGTCCATCTCCCTCATCCGCCACGCCGCCGTCCACCGCATCCCCATGACCGTCGTCCAGGCCAACAAGTTCCTCCGCGACGCCGAGGCCCTGGCCCTGATGCTGGGCGACCGCCCCCGCGCGGCCGCCATTGTCGACCTCGCCGACGCGGCCGCGCCCGTCATGGACAGGATGATGCGCCAGGTCAGGGGGACGCGCTCACGGCTGGTCCAGACGCTGGATGACTTCTCGGCCCGGCGCGACGAGCTGCGGCGCTTGGAGACGGAGGCCATTGAAGGGCTGGCGCGGGAAAACGCCGAGTGCCGAAAGGTGGCGGGCGAGCGCATCCAGGAAATCTTTACTCCTATTGCCAAGCCCTCGTGACCGTCCAGGTGTTTGGCTTTTGCACGCATCATGACCGTGGCGTTTGATCGACTGCAGTCGACTGGGAAGAATAGGCTGTTGCTAGCGGTGGAACGCGTGTACATACATACATACATCTCCTCAACATGGACATGTGCCAAAGGACTTTTCAAGCAATCCCGTCGGGCCTGATCATCGTCTTGGAGAGCAACAAGAGTGCCCTCCAAATGTACGCATGCATGGTCCCAGGAGCTTGGCGCGGCGCGGCGGAGAGGCTTGAACGAGAACGGCCGAGAATCCAAATCAATTGAGTCCCCGACGGCGGCGTGTGTGTGGGCGGGAAAGCGGATGCAGCGAATGACGGATCGATGCTGGTCCATGAAACATGAGACATCCTTATCATGTCGACAAAGTACATCATCGAGCAAATATCGAATATATTGATGCAGACGTCCTCCACTGAGAAGCGGTTCTATTTGCATATGGCCGACCGACTGGTCGGTTTTGTCCCCCGCGCCGATACCGCTTGGGAAAAACGGACCTGGCGCGGAGGGGGGAAAACAATCACGAAAATTGGACCCCAAGGCCCCATCTCTCCTCCGACTCTATTCTTCGTCAACTCCCCGCCTCCAACACTCCCCGTCCATCCATCATCTCGACATGCCGTCGCTCAACGGGCTCCCGGCCACCAATGGCGCGGCGGCCCCGGACCTCGATGGCCACCCGCGGCCCCAGACTCCCGCCGGCACAATGGCCTTGACCGAGTACAGCGCAAACCCGTCGCCGCCATCCGGCGAGAAGCTTGCGCGCCTCCGCGAGCTGGTCCCCGACGACCTCCTTCTCCCCAATGGCTATCCAGACGTAGGCCTCCCTCAGTCCAGCCGACTCCTCGGCTGACCGTCCCCAAGTACTTGCGAATGATTGCGAGCGCGACCTCGCGCGTCTACGAGGCCTGCCGCGTCACTCCCTTGACCCCGGCCATCAACCTGGGCAACCGGCTCGAGTGCAACGTCCTGCTCAAGCGCGAGGACACACAACCTGTCTTCAGCTTCAAGCTGCGCGGGGCCTACAACAAGATGGCCCACCTGGACCCTGCCCTAAGCTGGGGCGGCGTCGTCTGCTGCTCCGCCGGCAACCATGCCCAAGGCGTCGCCTATTCCGCCCGCAAGCTCAAGATCCCGGCCACCATCATCATGCCCGAGGGCACCCCGAGCATCAAGCACAAAAACGTCGCCCGCCTAGGCGGCCACGTCGTCTTGCACGGCGCCGACTTTGACGCCGCCAAGGAGGAGTGCGCCCGCCGCGCGAAGCAGGACGGCCTCATCAACATCCCGCCCTTTGATGATCCCTATGTCATCGCCGGCCAGGGGACCATTGGCAACGAGCTCTTTGGCCAGGTCAACATGTCCAAGGTCGAGGCCATATTTTGCTGCTGCGGAGGCGGGGGGCTCATCGCCGGTATCGGCCTCTACGTCAAGCGCATGGCGCCCCACGTCAAAATCATCGGCGTCGAGGCCCGCGACGCCAACGCCATGGCTCAGTCGCTGCGCAAGGGCGAGAGGGTCGTCCTCAAGGACGTCGGCCTCTTCGCTGACGGTGCTGCCGTCAAGACACTGGGCGAGGAGACGTTCCGCATCGCCCAGGACGTCGTCGACGAGGTCGTCGAAGTCACCACCGACGAGATCTGCGCCGCCATCAAGGACATGTACGACGATACCCGCTCTGGCCTCGAGCCCGCCGGCGCGCTATCCATCGCGGGCCTCAAAAAGTATGTTGCGCAGCGGCCGTCGCACGACCCGAGCCGGACCCTCATTGCCGTGACATCGGGCGCCAACATGAACTTTGATCGGCTCCGGTTCGTGGCCGAGCGCGCGGCCCTGGGCGAGGGAAAGGAGGTTCTCTTGTCCGTCACCATCCCCGAGAGGCCGGGCGCCTTCGCCAAGCTCATCGACAGCGTTACGCCCCATGCCGTGACCGAATTTTCCTACCGGTACGGCACGGGTGAGCGCGCACGTGTCATGATCGGTCTGTCGCTGACGGCGCCACCGACTCAGCGCGACGAGGAGCTGAGAACGCTGCTGGAGCGCATCCAGTCCGAGGGCATGGACGTGACGGACCTGTCTGGCGACGAGCTCGCCAAGAGCCATGTGCGGTATCTGGTAGGCGGGCGCTCGGGTGTGCTCAACGAGAGGCTTTACATGTTTAGCTTCCCCGAGAGGCCCGGCGCCCTGGAGAAGTTCCTCATGACGCTGCGGCCAAAGTTCAACATTAGCCTGTTCCACTACCGCAACTACGGCGGCGACATAGCCAAGGTGCTGGCGGGCATCTCTTGCCCGGAGGACGAGGCGGGCGAGCTGTCGCAGTTCCTGGGCGAGGTCGGGTACCCATTTGAGGAGTGCACGGATTCAGAAGTGTTTAAGACGTTTTTGCGGGCATGAGCAAGAGGGGCTCGCCCGCTCTTCAACCCCGGCCAGCTTCTCAAGACTTCTTCCCGTCGGTCATCGGGCTGAGCATTGGAGGAGCAGAGCACCGGTGACGGAGGGCCACTTGTGGCTCCATCCCTCGTGCAGCGCCGGCACGGAAGCGGCATTGGAAGCACAGTGGGGAAGCTTTGATAGAATAGATAGGATCTAGAACTGGGTCAATGTTGGGGAGGGATTGGCCAAAGAGAGGGGAGAGGGATTATTGGCGAGTATTGGATAAGCCCTACCCGACTTGGCCTGTCACGGGATAAGGCGAGCCACACTGAGGCTCAGACTTGTAGCCTATGGCTGGCTACCTAGGGAACAAGGCAAAAGAGCAAGCCAGGATTCTGGCCCTGAAACAAACAGCCATCGGGTGAAGGGAGTTGAAACAAAGGCAGCGCGCCGTCGCCTCGCCGGTTGCAACGTGGATGCGACACATCGGGATGCGCCGAGATTGATCCACGTGCATCTGGCTAAGGGCTGATCTGGGCTTGGGACCGCACGGGTGGGCCGGTGACAGGTTCGTGGGCGGGCGGAAGACGAAACGCGTTCCGACTCTCGGGCACGACTGGAGGAAGATATAATAATACGGCATGAAGAAGAAGACGAGGGAGAGAGGAAAAAGAGCGAGGAAGTTGGACTGGTGGACTGCATGGCACGTGACGAAAAGGTGCAAACCTAAGCGCTGAGAAGGAGCTCATCAGCATGTGTTGGGTGCGGAGTGCATCATGGCGTGCACGGCGACAGCCAATACCCAATACCCAATACCCTTTACCGTTTACCTCCCTTTACCTGGTAGTGCTTGCACTGTGCTACCGAGGAGAGCCTGGCGGGGGATTTCTTGCCTGGTAACTGCGGAGTAACTTACGGATACATCAACCTGGAAACGGCACATGCACAGGCACCAGACGAGGGGCACCAGACGAGGGGCACCAGACGAGGGGCACCAGACGAGGGGCACCAGACGAGGGCGCTGTCTCGGTCACTTGCAGACGGCATCTGCGCTGAGAGCATCGGGAGAGATTGGATCTGCGTCTGCCGGCCAAAAAGGGACGGACGAGACGCCTGCCGCGCGCATTGCAGGCCTGCCCCGACCTGCATGAACCTCTGGGCCGGGCCTCGAGCGCTGCTGGACGGGCTGGGCTAAATACATCAACTCGAGAATGCTTGACTCGGTGCCCGTATCCACGTGGCGACCGGCCGAGGGGGGTCCCTGGCCAAGGAGGATCGAGATGGTGCATCATGTCCCCATGGGGGCACAGCATCTGAGCATAGGAAGCAACCGGGACACTTGTCTAGAGGAATCTGAAGGTGAAGAGGCAAAGGCAGGACTCCAAAACGTTGGTGCAGTACGACGGCACGACGGGCTGGAGTGCGTGTCCCAAGGCGGTGGGCCCTGCACTCCGGGTAATATTACTTGGGCTCGACATTCGTCGAGGTGCAGAGCAAGGCGATGATTCGGGAGCAGAGCTGATTCGGGAGCAGAGCGGGTACCGCTTCCAAAAGGCTGTGCCAGCTGTTCCAAAATCTTTCCATCTGTGGACCTAAAACTTTGTTTATCCCCCTTCCGGGGGTCTTAGTCGAGGTCTAGTAATGGCCTGCCCAAGCTTTCGGCTGCGACACCCGTTCCCAACTTCACCTGCAACGGCATTAATGATACACAGCAGCAGCGGGAGCGTTTGGGGCATGGCGGGAAAAAGGGCGCCCTGGGCGCAGCCACGTCGGTCCAAGGGGACTGGCCAAGGAGCGCGTGGCCAGGAATACATGTACGGATGCCGAGAAACAACAATAACCATCTCCGTAGAATCATCTCCGTAGAGAGATGGATGGCCCTTCAACAATTGGCCTGTGCTCAACGACCAACCAAGCCAGACAAGGTCTTCCCTGCCCCGTCTGCCCCCCCTTGGCCGTGGCGGAGAGCGATGACAGGGTGCGCGGAGGCGGAGGCGGAGACGGGGGGGTGGACGAGGGGCGGCACCGTGCGGGCCAAGCACGGTCGGGTATTTGGAAACTCGCGAGACGGGACTCGAGCCTTGACACGTCTCTCAATGTATGATTTATTTCTGGCTACCTAGTTTTTGTTTGCCCGAGTCTCGAGGAAATGTTGATGTATTAAGGCGCTGCTGCGCTCTGTAGAATCCGCCTGGTGCGTACTACCTAGGTAGGTACCTGGGTACTACTAGTAGACCTACAACTGGTTCACCACATTCTTCTTCTTCTTCTTCTTCTCTTCAACAAGGGTTCCTCTCTTCAACAAGGCGCGCCATGCCCTCTGTTCCTGAATAAACCCCTCTCTTCAATGGCGCAGAGTCAGGGGAGAAAAAGAAAAATAAAGAAGCGAGCCAGGGCCGCTGATCGGCTGACCCGCGGCTTGGTGCCTCTCTAACTCTCTCCTGACGTAGCAAGCCTAGGCCTGCAGACCTAGAGCATGGGGTACAAGGATGCGCTGCGGATGTTCCGGAGTCGCCGTCTCTCCGCTCTCCCTCTCTGCATGCATGCGTGTCTCTGCCCGTCTCTCCCACGTCAGCCTCCGCCGCAGTTGGGGTCTCATCCAGGTGCCTCCAGCCTGGAACCCACTGGCCGAGCCCGCCTGTTCGGGCCTGGGAGTGAGCTACCGACAGACAGTACCTGCACCCACCCGTGCACCAGCCCTGAAGCTGTCTTCCTCTCTGGGCCACCACCAAAGCTGGGGCCTTTTCCCCCTGTACCTACGCAATCCGCCCATTTCTCATCCCGCATCCCACTGCCCCCGTCTCTCTCGAACCCTTTCCTCCCGTCGACGCGCCCATCGACCCGATCCTCTGTCTCGGCCCACCCGTCCTCGCAGCTACCGCGACAATTGTCAGGCTTTTTGCACTTGTCCCCTGCAATCCCGTACGCTTGCCCTCCCGCCGCTCCTTTGCCCGTGTCGTCATCATGCTGACTCTGCTTCTTTCGCTTCCAGCCAGCCCGTCGGCCTTCTCCGCGACACTCTGGTCCATCGAGAGACGGCGAGACAGGCAACACGCGCTTTCGTTCTCGAGGCGACTCCTTCCAGCGACACAGCATCCCCGTGCTGTCCGGCTGTCATCGTTGCGCCCGGTGCTCGTCCTAACTTGATCCGTATCCGCCACCACCACCACTACAAGTCAACCTGCGCTCTCGCGCCCACCCTCCGAAGCCGCTCTTGCATCGACCGTGCTGCGACATCACAGGCTGTGATTGTGCGCATCGACCGACCTTTGCCCCCTCCGACGCCGCTTCCCCTCATTCCGCTATCTGCGCCTCAGTCAGCCCGGGCCATCGGATGCTTGCCTTGTACCAGCCAACCGTTGAGATTTCGTGTCAGGCACCCGGCCGCCGGCCGTGCCTTGTTGGTGGCCTGTTCCCGAATATTGGCTTCATGAGCGGCAGCGCGTGAAGCTACAACGTGCTTTCTTTCGAGTCCCAACACAAGCGGCCAGTGCTCGCGACAGCCACGAGAGCTGCTTGCCGCGCCGAGAACACGGTACGCGTGTCGAGAGCTACGGGTCGCCACGGCTGGACCGTCGCCAAGTATTTCGCGTCCGGCCCGCAGAAGCCTACCTCCCCCCACGGATAGTTTTCTCGCCGCGGAAGGGAGGGGGGGAAGGAGCAGGTCGCCGTTTCTCTGGCGTCCCCTGCTCAACCGACCTCGTGGTGATTAGCATACCTTTTCCGACGGGCCACCAATCTGCAACTTCATCATGAGGCGCGGGCGCCCTTCCACTTCGGCCTCGCCCTACCGGGCGTTGGCTCATCATGTCCACCAGGCCGGCTCATCCGCCGTCTTGTCCGACTCGAGCTCTCTCATTCGATCCTTCGACGTCGAAACCAATCCGGCGCGGCCGGTCCGTCCATCCCCACTCGCCGCCTCCACCATCAGGGACATGCCGCTCGATCTGGTGGAGCGTGTAAGGTCCTTTCCCCTGTTCCAATCGGCCCCGGGGGAATTTCTCATTGCCATAGGCAACCACTTGAAGCCCCAAGTCCATGGACCCAACGATCACATTGTCGCCGAAGGGGACGACGCAAAGGCCATGTACTGGCTCGTTCGCGGGGTTGTTGCAGTCACGTCCCGCGACGGGGAGGCGGTCTATGCGGAGCTCAAACCCGGCGCCTTCTTCGGAGAGATTGGCGTCCTCATGGACATGCCGCGAACTGCAACCATTGTCGCTCGAACCAAGTGCCTTTTGCTCGTCCTTAAGAAGGAAGACCTGCAACTCGTCATGCCCGGGTTTCCCGAAATGGAACAAGCCATCATGGAAGAGGCCCAAGAGCGCCTTCACCTGCTCAAAAAGAAGAAAAGGCACCAAAGCGGCTCATCGGTCGGATCCTCACAGGGGCGAATAAGAGATGGAGCTGCCGCCTCGCGGGCAACCGCGCCCGGTGAGGTGTCGACTGGCGAGAGCGGCGCCATCAAGGACGGGGCAGTCGTCAACAACCCCAAGAAGAGAAAGTCCCCGAGCCCCGGAATCATCGAGGACCCAGCCGCCGGCGGCAGTGCTATTGGGAGCGGCCTGGTGAATATCCGCAAAACCCTCAAGGAGCTTCCCCTGTTCTCAACATTGCCTCCCGACATTCTCCATTTTTTGGGGCTCAGCGTGCAGCCCAAGACGTGGCCGCCCTTTTCGGACATCATCCAGCAGGGCAGCTCCGGCAACGAAATCTACTTCATCGTTCAGGGCGAGGCTGAAGTGGTCCACCACGACCCGCCTGGTGAACGGCAAGGCGCCCAGCAGCAAAAATCTCTTGGCGGCTTGGTTCATTCGCGGCCGCGGCTCCGGTCGGGCCAGTATTTTGGCGAAGTGGCAAGCCTGGGGCTTTCGGCGGATCGAACCGCCACCGTGAGGTCCATCACGACAGTCGAATGCCTGATGGTTCCGGGCGAGGTCTTGGAGGAGCTATGGCAACGGTGTCCGCCAGGCATCAAATCTCAAGTCGAAGAGACGGCTAGGATGCGCTATAGCGGGGGCCGTCGAGGTGAGGGAGCCGAGGACATTGACATGGCCGATGTCGACAGATCCGACCAGGTTTCCAGTCTGCCCCATACGCCGCCGACGGCTCCTTCGAGCAGGCTCTCCATGTCCAAGTTGCTCTTCGCGAACCCGTCGGCGCAGCAGATTGGCCCGGGTAGCAAAGACGACTCGGATATGATGGAGCCCAAGGATCCCGATCCATTCCTAAGCGTCAACATGGAAAATCTCAGAAACCGCCGGCGACAGTCTCTAGCTCCTCCCACTCCACCAACACCGCAGTTGGAGCCGACGACGCCCAGCCGATCGAATGGCGTCGGTCGCTCGCCTCTAACAGACGTGATGACGACGCCCATCAAATTGGATCTAGCTGCACAATCTCCTCCAGACTCCGGGCATATCGTGCGGGCCAAGCGGGCCAAGACTCTACTTACCCAGCGGCCCGCCTCCCTAACGAGTGGAAAACCAGCGGTAGCAGCCGCCGCCACCGCCGCGAAGTTGGACGGCCTTCTCGTGTGCATCTTCAAGCACCTCGATATCGGAGATCTTGTTCGCCTGCGCATCGTGAGCAGACGATGGCGCCAGATCCTGACCACGTCGCCCGACATCTGCCACGAAGTCCACCTGTCCCGCTACAACCGGACGGTAAACGATGATGTCATCGTCCACGTCCTCGCTCCCTTCATCGGCACACGAGCCGTGACGGTCGATTTGAATAACTGTTTTCACATTACAGACGAGGGGTTTTCCGCTCTTTGGCGCGGCTGTGGCAAGAATATCAAGGAGTGGAGGATGCGGTCTGTCTGGGACGTCTCCGCGAGCCAGATTCTGGAGATGAGCGAAAATGCAAAGAATCTGGAGGAGATAGACTGGAGCAACTGCCGCAAGGTGGGAGACAACCTTCTGGGCCGCGTGGTTGGATGGGTTGTGCCTAGCGCATCCCCTCCCGGCGCCATGGTGGCGACCAAGAAGAGAGGCAATATGGTGATGATGTCGTCGTCCAACCCGCTGGGCCAGTCGAGGGACAAGAAGAGAACGAGGAAGGCGGGCCAGAGCAAACAGGCGCAGCACGCAAATGGTCGGGACGACAAAGAGGCGTCCAAGAAGAACCAGCATAATGCAGCAGCGCCCGTCGGCCCGGGCGCTGTGATTGGATGCCCGAAGCTCAGCAAGCTCAACCTGTCCTATTGCAAGCACGTTACAGACCGGTCAATGGCGCACCTGGCCGCCCACGCCTCCAGTCGCCTCCGATCGCTTTCCCTAACTAGATGCACCTCCATCACCGATGCCGGGTTCCAGTCGTGGACGGCGTACAAGTTTGCGAAGCTGACGCATCTCTGCCTGGCGGACTGCACCTACCTCTCGGACAACGCCATTGTCGCGCTCGTCAACTCTGCCAAGAACTTGACGCATTTAGACCTCTCCTTCTGCTGCGCCTTGTCCGACACATCGACCGAGGTTGTCGCCTTGGGCCTCCCGAGGCTGCGGGAGCTGCGGATGGCCTTTTGCGGCAGTGCCGTGAGCGACGGAAGCCTTGAGAGCATCGCTCTGCACCTCAACGAGCTGGAGGGCCTGAGCGTTCGCGGCTGCGTGAGGGTCACGGGTCGGGGCCTGGAGAGCGTGCTGGAAGGCTGCCCACGCCTCGGTTGGGTGGATGTGAGCCAGTGTCGCAACCTAGAAGGGTGGCTCTGCACCGGTAGCCTCGCAGCATGGGGTTACGACGATCGGGGGGTCAAGCAGCCGCCCGGGATGATTCCGGCTTCGATGTCGCCGCCGGCGCCCGCCACGAGCGATGAGGATGGCATTGACGAAACAAGGCGTCCTGGGCCACCCAAGTCGATGAGCGTGGCGGCGATGCTGACAACGCCTGGCTTACTTTCTAGAGCAAGATTTAGTGGATTCATGGGAAGGCGGACGAGGCAGCCCGTGAGATTTATTGTCGAGAAGGGGGGCGAGGGGCTACGATGATACCCTCGGACGCGCCGGCCGAAACTTGCCGGTCCCAGGGCTCACGTGTGGTGGGTGGAAGGATCCGTTGACAGGATCTCATGATTGTGGTGGATAAAGGCGACTGATAGAGCAATGGGCGAGCAAATAACGAGACATGATACCCTGTGCATAAACAATGACAAGACATACGAGTTGATTCAAGACCTTTTACATGAGCTGAAGGCGGTGATGGCTGGGTGGTCATGCAGTCGGATCGATGGCGGGAGTTGAAGGACTGACAGGTTTGAGAGATGTTGGACTCAATCATGTGCTTTTATTCTCGTGTTCTAGATGAATCGAGACCATTTGCGCCTCCCGAGCCCGATTCGTTTTGGCGAAAGACCTCCTCGCATTAAGGAAAGCATGCCTCATTCTACTAACCTTTGATTGAGGTTCCTCGCAGAGAACACCTGGCTGGGTAGGTACGAATACGGATATGCTATGTTACGATTTGGGATCTGGCCTGCGAAACGCCTCGGCTGACTCATGTTCTGCAGTTGAAGATTCCACAAAGTTCCACGTGATGCTCGGACTTTACTAAGCTCCAGACTCCGACCGGGACGTCATGTAATGGAAACCCCCGCCAGCGTCATTCGTGTACCTTTTTCCTTTCCGCCTATTAACGAATCACACCCTCACGCGGCATCAGAAACCCATATCCACGCATACGGTTTCGCCTAGAATCATGTCCTTTGTGCTCAGCATCCGGCAGAGCCCTGCGCGCCTCGCGCAGCGACTCCCCGCGCTGTCCAAGTCGACGCTGCTCGCGACCTCGCGGAGCTTCCACGGGCCGGCGGCCAAGTCGACGGCCAAGCGCTTCACCCCTCGCATCGCCACCTCGGCGGCGACGCGCAATGCCTTTGCTCGCGGCGGCGGCGGGCGGCTGTTTCACCAGGAGGTGCCGGGCCAGCAGCAGCAGGCGGCGGCGGGCGGCTCCACGATGCGCAGGCTGCTGGTCGGAGGCGCCGTCTTCGGCGGCACGCTGGTGGCCATCAACGCCGTCTTCAACCGCGAGACGAGAGACGACGGCGGCATGCCCCTCTACGAACGCGAATACCTCAACAGCACATTTATGCACACGGGCCTGGGCATCGGAATCATCGGCTTGACGGCCCGGCAAATGGTGCAGACGGGCTTCGTGTATCGCCTCATGGTGACGAATCCTTGGGTCGTTGGGCTGGGCGGCCTCGCGCTCAGCTTTGCCACCATGATTGGCGCTAGGTCCATTAGCCCTGACAAGTAAGTCTGAGAACCACTTGATGCGCAAGCCTTGGGGAAGGTCTGCTGTTAACCGTGCGAACCATAGCTATATTCCCAAGTATGCCATGTGGGTGGCTTTCAACGCCACGCAGGCCGCCTTCGTCGCCCCTCTGCTTGCCTTTGTGCCTGGCCCTCTGATTGCCCGTGCCGGTCTCTACACGGTGGCCATGATGGGCTCCCTATCCATCGTGGGCGCGACGGCTAAGCAGGAGAAGTACCTCTACATTGGCGGCCCGCTCCTGGCAGGCCTCGCCGTTGTCGCCGCGTCTGGCTTCGCCCCGCTCATCATCCCCGCCACGGCCGTCCGCACCCTCGCCCTCACCGAGGGTATCTGGCTGTACGGCGGCCTGGCCGTGTTTGGAGGCTTCACGCTGTACGACGTGCAAAAGGTGCTCTACCACGCGAGGATGGCCGAGGCGGGACGGATGCGGCGCGACCCCGTTAACGAGAGCATCTCGCTGGAGCTGGACTTTTTGAACATTTTCGTCCGCTTGGTGCAGATTTTGTCCATGAACCAGAAACGGAAGTAATGGGGACGGAGCGGTGGCTGGAACTTGGTTTGATTGCAAAGAACCCCTCTCATTGAGTCTTCTTTAGGGTCTGGGGCAGAGAAGCCCAACGGTGTACTCATAGGCGTGGGAAGTTTTGGGAGATTGAAAAAAACCGAGTCAGATATTTATCATGTGATGGTGTGATTCGAGCGACTGTCAGTTTGTATGGTGTCTTTTGCGAATTAAACTTCTCGTGAAAGCTGACGACTGGCAACTTGGTTTTTGGTTCTATTTCATTTTCATGTTTCCACACTTGGCACACTGTAGTTTATTCAGGCAGTGTGATACACAGTGGCTTTATTCAGAGCATAAATCGTACCCGTAGTCTTTGTTTCGCAACATTTGTTTCCCTTTTCATTCCCGTTCCCACACCACCCCAGCCCCGTCAGTCGCGCAAAGGCGGAAAGTCGCGGAGGAAGTGACTAGGGCACTCGTAGCCGCCGGCGTTGCGGTCGAGGTAGAGCTGATGGTACTCCTCGGCGGACCACCAGCGGCCGGCAGGCAGCACCTCTGTGACGACGGCGCCCTTCCACCACTGTTCGTTTGCGCGGCGGGTGACGTCGCGGGCGACGCGCTCCTGCTCGGGGCCGTGGAAGTAGATTGCGGAGCGGTACTGGGGCCCCGCGTCCGGGCCCTGGCGGTTAAGCGTCGTGGGGTCGTGGAAGCGGTAGAAGAACTCGAGGAGCTGGCGGTACGAGACCTTTTCGGGGTCGAAGATGATTTGCGCGGCTTCGGCGTCTGCGGGAAGGGGGTTCGATCGGCGGGTTAGCCATGGAAGCGGATCGCAGCAGCAGAGAAGGAGGGAGGAGGGAGAGGAGAAGAGACATACGCCCCGTCTTGCCGCCGCAGACAGCGCGGTACGAGGGATCGTCGACGTCGCCGCCGATGTAGCCGACGCGGGCGTCGAGCAGGCCCTTGCCGGCAAAGTGGCGGCGGTAGAGGTGCTCGGTGCCCCAGAAGCAGCCGGCGGCGACGGTGCAGCGCTGGGCGCCCTCGGGGATGGGCAGCGCCGCGGCGGAGTCGGCGGGCGCCATGGAGAGGCGCAGCGGGTGCTGCTGCGTGAGGAAGCCCGTGAGGCGGGCGAGGAGCGGGGAGGGCATGGCGGGGGGCTGCGGGCGCGTGTCAATGTCTTTTGCTTTGGTTTGCGGCTGCGGCGTCGTGTCTGGTGACGGGTTCGGTTGAGTCGGCGGTGGCGTGAATTGCGCGATGGGGGAAAAAAGTGTCGAAAATGGAGAGCTGCGGATGGTGGAGTGGTGGATGGAGCTGCGGGATCGCCGTTGACGACGAGGTCATGGATGACGACGGTTAAGTCAGCACCCTTGACCCTGAAGTACCGTTGCTAAAGGTAAAGGTAGCCCTAACGGGCTTAGTCTAATCGGGGACCACTGACGCAATCCCAGACAGCGCGCGAGAGGCTTCGTCTCGGCTGCTGCTACAACGACCCCGCGCCCGCCGCGACGCTGCGAGACTACGCTCAAGACGGACACTGCTCGCGCGCATCTCGACGAGGACCACATACCGGGCCGGAAGCCCCGTGTCCATGTCGCCGAGGCTGCCGAACATGCCCATCCGCCGCTGCACGGGGGACGCCGTCCGCGAAGGGCATACAGGTCCTGGCCGGCCAGTCCAGCGTCGCTCGACACTTGGCCAAGCTCGAGATGCGGGACGTGAGCGGTGTGTGTGTGTGTGTGTGTGTGTGTGTGTCTGCGCATGTGTTTGCCCACTGCATCAAGGTCGAAGCCGCGTCGAAACCCTTCCAAGTGAGCCTGGACTGCCGTCGGAGAGAGAACGCCCTTGCACCGCTTGAGCTGCTGCGCTGCTAATGCTGCGCCTTCAGCAGCGCATCCCGTGATTATCGCCGAGGGAAGGCCGGGTGTGTCAAGGCCGCTTAGCTGCCGCCGGACGAGCGCCTCTTCGCCGACGTCACGACGGGGCAATCTGCGTCGCGACGACGACGACCCTCGGGAGCTGGATGGGAGACCTGACTGGCCGACGACTTTGCGGGGGACGAAGATGCTGCTCTCAGGACGCTTGGATTGGGAGTACTGCCTGCGGCGTCCAGTTGCATGGTTCCTCCTCTTCGTAGGCGTTGTCACGGTACGGATCCGAGGGCAGCCCCCTTCAGGCTCCGGCGACAAAGGCCTCCTCGGGATGGCGGGCACTGATGGCGGGCACTGTCACGGTTGCCATCGGCGTCGATGCTGTCGAGCCATTGATGCATGTCTGTCATGGCAATAGCGCGTGCTGCCAAATGCAACCGCCGGCGAAGCCCATCGTCCGTCCTTATGCGGGGAACCTGGGGGAGGTGGATTACGTTGCCAGGGCAACGAGTTGCTCGCATGCGGGATCCATAGTTACCGTTTCGCGCGTTTTAGCCATGGAAGTGCAGTATCCGTCAAGTCAAACAAAGCCCTGGGCACACCGACAAAAAGCGCCATAACAACTCGCCTGCTCCGTATTTTGAAAGAATGGCACGTATTGTCAAAACATACATGTATGTGCCCACCATGAAACCCCTCTTTTTTCCTTCATTGACGTCGTAACGCCGGATATCCAAAACATTCTGGTGCTCGACCTCTTCTGGCCACGCCGGTTCCAAGTGCCCACTGCTAGAACAAAAAAAAGGGGACGGGGGACGATGAATATAGGGAATGTAAGGGAGTTGAAAAATAAGAAAGTGAAGCATTACCACGCCATCCTCGCTCCCTTTTCAGAGGCAGCACGCGGCCCCCCTTCTCACGCGGCCCCCCTTCTCCGTCGCCGTCGGACCCTGCGTCGAGCCCGGCCCGTCATGACGCTCTCTCCCCGCGCCGAAAGGCCGACAGCGGGACGTCCCCGCTCGGCGGCGAAATTTTGGCGCGCCAGCCCTCGTACCAGGGCCCTTTGAACAGCTCGCCCATGCGCTCCAAGGGCACGCCCTTGGTCTCGGGCGCCCACAAGCCCAGGACAACGAGCCCGACGGCGCAGACGCAGGCCCAGAAGACGTAGGCGCCCCAGACGTTGAGGCGGCGGAAGAGGGTGGGCGTGACGCACACGACGGCGAACTGGTAGAGCCAGTGGATGGCCATGTTCGTCGCGTAGCACACGCTGCGCACGCGCGTCGGCAGGATCTCGGTGCCGTACAGGTACTGCACCGTGCAGAGGCCAATGGACCAGCCCACGGCGTAGACAAAGACCGAGGCCACGGCCGCGTCCGACGCCGCGCGGTTGCCCGAGTCGCGCCACAGCGCCATGTAGATGGCCATGTAGACGTGCGTGATGAACTGCAGCGCCAGCCCGGTCATGAAGCAGCGCCGCCGCCCGAAGTAGTCGATGAGCCCCCACGTGAAGATGACGGTGAAGATGAGCTTGGTGGCCCCGTACGAGCCCGCCGTCACCAGCGAGTTCCGCTTGCTCGTGACGCCCGCCAGCCGAAAGATCTCGGGTATGTAGTAGGTGATGCCGTTGCCGCCGCTCCACTGCGCCACCGTCTGCATCAGCACGCCCAGCAGGAAGCGGCGCCGGTAGCTCGCCTCCGTCGCCACCTCCTTGACAATGGTCCACGTCGACGCGTCGCCCAGCAGCTGGTCCTCGGCCGAGATCTGCCTTTGAATCTCTTGAAGCTCCCTTGTTACCTCGGGGTCATTCTCGTGCAAGCCTCGCAGGAGGGCCAGCGCCTCGGCCGCTTCACTTTTTTTGCCCTTGTACGCCAGCCAGCGGGGGGTGTCTTTGAGGCGGATGGAGGCGATGAGCATGAGGCCGACGGGGATCTGGGGGACGGCCAGCACCACGCGGTACTGCTCACGCGTCGAGGGCAACGTCATGACAACGGCGTAGTTGACGAAGAAGCCTGTGCGAAGCGTCAGCACACCGGCCGGGATGAATCCTCTGTCTTCAAACCAGGGCCAAGGTATGCATACCAACCATGAGAAACGACAGGAGAATAACCATGTAAACGGAAACAATCATGCCCCTCGAAGAAGTGCGCGCAATCTCGGCCAGATAGAGCGGCGCGACAACCGTCAGCCCACCGGCCCCAACACCGCCCCAGATGCGCGCAAACAGCAACAAGCCGAGGTTGCCCGAGGCAAAGGTGGCAGCGAAGAAGCCCGTCATCCACAGGACGGCAAAGGCCTGCCACGCGCGCAGGCGGCCGATGCGGTCGGTGATGAGGCACGCGACGACGGCCCCGGCGGCGGCGCCCAGGACGCCGAGCGAGGTGACGACGGCGCGGCGCGAGGCCAGCTGGGCGGGCGACGAGGCGCTGGTCCAGCGCCCGCTGCGCGCCAGGTGGAAGTCGTTGAGGAACGAGTCGAGGCCCGAGGCGGCGGCGAAGCCTCCCTCGTCATAGCCTGCGACCAGTCAGTCAGTCGGTGGTTGAACGGGCTTTGGCATAGTGGACAAACCTTTGGGGATGGACCCGCCGGCAATGATGAAGACGTTCATGGCGTAGTACAGGTTGAACCTCGCCATGGTCGACTTTCTTCCGTTTGATGCCAATCACCAGGTCGACGAGGTTGGACGTGGGAAAAAGAGGGCCCGGCGAGCAGAGTCCTCGCCAGGACGGCCGTCTCTTTTTAACTGCGGGCGCGGCCGCGGGATGGGATGCGGGGACCAACAATGGGCCGTGAGCCGAGCGGAAGAGGGTCGTGATGGTCGTGAGAGCTCGCGTGTCGCTGTTTGTGTGGGGGGGGGATAAGAAAGGAAGAGTAGACCGCCAAACTCAAATTCCGCCCTCCCGCTTTGCTGTTGATGTTGTTATACATATTTCTGGACGGCCAGGCAGCCAGCCGCCTTGCGCATACAGTTGTATTCAAGCTTATCGATGCATGGCGCTGCATGGCACCGCTCAGCCGCCCCTTTTAAGCCCAGACAAGCTACTTCGTACATATTATTGCCCCGTTGTCCGTGGCTATGCCGTGAAGAATGCCTCCTCCCGTGCTGACTTGCTGCTGCTCCCACACGCGCTGCTGCCCAGTGAGGGGAAACAGGCAGGCAGGAAAGGAAAGAAAAAGAAAGGAGCCGAGGAAAAGAGAGGGAAAAAAGAAAAGAGTCGAAGTAAAGAGAGGAAAAGAGAGGAGAAGAGAGGAAAAGAGGAAAGGGGGAAAAGAGGGGCATCTCAAATCCCACTGCTGCCTTGCGCCTTGCATCTCCGCCGTCTCGGCCGCGACAGTCTCGTCGGCGCCGGGCCACGGCCTTGAACCCACCTGTGTCCGGCATGTAGACCCGGATCCG